>NC_068301.1:23263639-24584889 GCF_025860055.1 Xyrauchen texanus
CACAGATAAATATTTTTATTTGGCTGATACCCATGACACTGTTTTTAACTAAGTCAGTCCAGAATCAGTTTCAGAGCTTTTATTAAAAATGTGTCTTAAACATAGTTGATTTTGTATTTTAACCTATGTTCAACCTGGTTTTTGTCATGGTAAATGGCCATAGAAGCTGGCATGGTGTTAAAAACAACAGGTTGTGCACTTGTAGGATTTTAGCAGCACACACCACTGATAGGCAAGTATTCTAATGTCAAATAAATAAAAATGGGAAGCCCTGAATAGAGTTTCACACTCTTCATTCACAGTGTCATTCAAGAATAACACTAAGCATGTATTAGGTAGGAGATACTATTAATTGGGATTAATCATGCTACATTCAAATGTAAAATATAATTAATATATTTTTGGCAAATATATTTGCTATACACTGATGACCCTAAACATTGTGACCACTTACATTTAAAGCGAATAACGTTGATCATCTCCTAATACCCGTGACGCACCAAGCCGGCAGTCAGCCATCGGCCAAATATCGGGCCATCGTTGAGCATCTGTCGGCCTAGTTTTTGCGGTGTATTCTGCACCATTGTCATTAATCGACCCCCGTTGGTGGCTTTTTGGCCAATTGAGCATGTTGAATCCACACCGGAGCCCGTCAGTGAGACATATCAGTCTGATTGGCTTTTCTGCTTGGCGAAGCAATGGACGAGAAGAAAAATGGAAGTGACAAAAGCAAGCAAACAACAAAGTCGAGAGGGCACATGCACAGAAGGCTGTTCTCATTTTTCATCTCATCTGAGCATTCCAATATGCAAATATTTTCATAACGACATTGTCATCTGGAATGAAGAAACTGAAGACCAACTGATCATCATGATTGAGGAGAGGCCAGCTCTGTACGACATTGCAGAAAAACATTATGCCAACCGAGTGGTGAAAGCAGAACTCCGGCGTGAGATCAAAAACAAACTTGTTATATTCGGTAAGATTTTATTTTTGGCTATTGAGCTCTTTAGCAGAAACTGTTCATTATTGTTTGCTAGTGCACTGTAAATATACTTTTTTATTTTCTGGCAAATTTTGGTTATTGAACTGGCAGTTGTTGTGTTATGTGCTAGCGCCTTGAATCTGCCCTGTCGCAACAAGAGCAAAAATAATCTTTGTTTGCACTGCATATAGACATGAATTTGACATGCTAACTCAATGTTTACAAAACTTGACCTTTTCTTTCAGAGTAAGGGCTAAGAAAGAGGTGGGGTTATCTGCAAACACAGGATATGTGGTACAAGAAACTTGCACCCTCAGGAAGTTTTGGAGCACAGAAGATTTGCCGGCAGCAATGGATCCTGACCCGGCTGCAGTTTTTAGATCCCCACACAAATAGACCACTTCCAACCTAACTCTCAGGGTAAATTAACTGTTCTATTTAAAAAAATATATATATTTCTTGCTTCTATCCTTTTATTATTGTCACTTGGATAAAAACATCTGCTGCATGACAAAAATTTAAAAACACATTTGCAAGAAGTTGTCACTGATTGCCCTGGTGGGGTTTCTACCCCTGTATTCACATGTAGACTTTCATACGTTAACTTTGTTTTACTCTCCCATTATCTTCCACAATGTGCCATGAAGTTCATCTGTATCAAGCCATTATAATTTCAATTTGTCAACACTGTGACGGAAGCTTATTCACACCAGGCATTTCACACCTGACCACACACAAACCAAATGGAGCCCAATTTTCAGGATATTGTTTTCACAATGCCCTGTTATGAGTGCTTGATGAACAGTTGTAAGAATCCATGGTTTTAAATCCCCGTCATTGTGAATTTATTTGAAGGAAGTAACTACAGCCTTTTCCAAGCAACTACAGCCATTCAAGCACTTCGAGGCCTCGGGTGAAGCTCAGAAAGTCTACCAGCTAGGAATCAACATACTTTATGTGCACCATGGGTGAAACCCCGGGAAGGTTAGCTTTTCAGGAAGACCACAATGATGCCAGCTCTGCCTACTGCAAAAACATTGAGCACAGATTGAGAAGTTGCATGTACGCACTTCCTATATTTTGCACCACTGAAAAGGCACTGCACTAATGTCAGAATTCAATTAATGGCATACTTCATCCCTGAGCTGCTTTGCTCGTGTTGTAGCATTGGTTGTGTGTGTGGCAAGGAGTCCTTCCATAGATTAGTCCTTTCTGTAGAGCTTACAGCACTCTGTCCACAGGAAGTTGTGCAGAGCACAGCAAGCCAAAACGGTGTCCTCAACTTTGGCAGTGACTTGAATGTTAATGGTGGTTAGACGCAAACGGTTTGCTAGGATGCCAAAAGCATTTTCTATCACCCTCAGAGCTCACTGCAGCCTGTAATTGAAGATTGCTCAACATATAGCTTGCGGTTTGGATATGGCTTCATGAGGTACTTTAAGGAAAATTCCTCCATCTGCCACAAGAGGAAGGAGCCAGCTGGTCAAATGCAGGAAGTGGTTCAGGGATGTTGGATGTTCTATTCACCAGGGCATCCTGCAGTGAGCATCCACCAAACACTCCGCCATTTGAAATCAGTCCATTGCAACCAACATCTATGTACAGGAATCTGTAACTGCTGTCAACCGGTGCCATTAGAACTATGGAAAATGTATGCTTGTAGTTGAAGAATGTTGATTCAGTCCCTGGTGGGTGACGAATGTTGATGTGTTTTCCATCTAGAGCACCCAGGCAGTTTGGAAGTTCCACACAGCCTGGAATCTATCGGCTACTTGCTGCCACACTTCCACTGTGTCTGGGCACAGAAAAATAAATAAATAAATCTAAAACACATGAAGGCTAGTATCATATGTCAGACCCTTGATAACTTTTTGGACTCAAGATGGCGCCGGTATGGCCGCTGCGTTGTGAAACTGCGAAACAACACTGCAGTTTATTGTTTGTTTTTTGTCTTTGATGTTGTCTGCCTTATTGTATAGGACAGACAAACGCTTTTGGACATTGGTTCTGCAATTTCACACTGAAAACCGGACTTCAAATTCCTCATTGCCGACCCGCTGTTTCCAAACACACCAGCGGAGCCCTTTGTCTGGGTTGCCCAGCCACGGAAATGTAGAAGGAAAAGGGGAAAAGAGCCGGGGTTCTCATCAGAGTAAGACAATGTGCAAATCGACCCCTGCTACCCAGTATACTACTGGCAAATGTTCAGTCTCTGGACAACAAGCTCAGCGAGCTAAGAGCGTGGATCTCTTTCCAACGAGAGACGAGGGTCTGCTGCGTTATCTGCCTTACAGAAACTTGGATGTGTAGAAACTGCGGAGATTCCAGATTCGGCCATCAAACCCGCGGGGTTCTCCGTGCACCAAGCGGACCGAGCGAAAGACCTCTCCGGTAAACGCTGAGGTGGTGGTGTATGTTTTATGATCAACAAATCATGGTGTGATCAGAGGAATGTACATTTTATCAAGTCTTTCTGCTCTCCTGATCTGGAATATCTCAGCAGTCATTATCACAGCTGTGTACATCAAAGGGAATAAAAACTCTGCCGTGAACACAGCTGCCTCTCTCTCGGATAAGCTTAATTCATTTTATGCTCGTTTCGAGGAAAATAACACCGCCCTCGCGGAGAGGGCACACGTGGCCGACACTACAGAGGATGGTTCACTCTCCATCTCTGTTGCGGATGTAACCGATCCTTCCGAAGGGTGAACATCCGTAAAGCCGCGGGTCCAGACTGCATTCCGGGACGTGTCATCAGAGCGTGCGCGAACCAACTGGCTGGTGTTTTTATGGACATTTTCAACCTGTCCCTCTCCCTGTCTGTATTCCCCACATTCTTTAAAACGTCCACCATTGTGCCTGTGCAAAAACAAGCCAAAATCACTTGCTTAAATGTCTGGTGCCCTGTTGTTCTGACCCCCATCATCAGCAAATGCTTTGAGAGGCTAATCAGAGATCACATCTGCTCTGTGCTGCCCACCTCACTGGACCCATTGCAGTTTGCCTACCGCAACAACCACTCCACTGATGATGCCTTTGTATTTACAATACACACTGCTCTATCCCACCTGGAAAAAAGGGACCTATGTGAGAATGATGTTTGTAGACTACAGCTCAGCATTCAACACCATTGTGCCCTCCAAGCTTGATGTGAAACTCCGGGCTCTGGTCTTAAATAGCTTGCTGTGCAGCTGGATCCTGGACTTCCTGTCAGGCAGATGTCAGGTGGTTGGAATGGGCAGCAACATCTCATCACTGACCCTCAACACTGGAGCCCTGCAGGGCTGTGTTCTCAGCCCACTCCTGTATTCCCTATACACACATGACTGTGTGGCAACACATGGCTCCAATGCCATCATTAAGTTTGCTAATGATACTGCGGTGGTAGCTCTGATCACTGACAATGATGAAACTACAGAGAGGAGGTGCACACTCTGACACACTGGTGGCAGGAGCACAACCTCTCCCTCAATGTCAGTAAGACCAAGGAGCTTCTAGTGGACTTCAGGAGGAAAGACAGAGGACAGCCCCATCACCATTAATAGATCACCGGTGGAGAGAGTCAGCAGCTTCAAGTTCCTCGGTGTCCACATCACTGAGGAACTCGCATGGTCCGTCCATACTGAGGCCATTGTGAAGAAGGCTCACCAGCGCCTCTTCTTCCTCAGGCGGCTGAGGAAGTTTGGAATGAACCACCACATCCTCACACGGTTCTACACCAGCACTGTAGAGAGCATCCTGACTGGCTGCATCACAGCCTGGTACGGCAATGGCTCCGTCCACAACCGCAAAGCCCTACAAAGAGTGGTGCGAACTGCTAGACACTTCATCGGAGGTGAGCTTCCCTCCCTCCAGGACATACATAATAGGCGATGTGTGAAAAAAGCTCGGGGGATCATCAGAGACTCCAGCCACCCGAGTCATGGGCTGCTCTCATTGCTACCATCAGGCAGGCGGTATCGCAGCATCAGGACCCGCTCCAGCCAACTACTTGACAGCTTCTTCCCCCAAGCAATCAGACTTTTGAACACTATACATCAGCACTGCACTTTATTAATCTTTATTATCTCACACTGGACTGTTATATTCTCCACAATACAACTTGTGTGTGTGTGTGTGTGTGTGTGTGTGTGTGTGTGTGTGTATGTGTGTGTGTGATATATATATATTTTTTTTATATATATCTTTTTTTTTTTATGGTATGTACATTCTTTTGTGTGTATTGTTTACTGTACATTGTATATTATTGTTTTGTGTAATTATGTGTAAATTGTGTTGCGTAAATGTTTTGTAATTGGTATATGTCTCGTCACTGTCATGACTGCTATGTTGCTCGGAACTACACAAGACTTTAACCTACTGTTTCACTTGTGTATATGGTTATGTGACAAAGTGATTTGATTTTGATTTGAACTTGTAGTCATGTGTCCAAATGCCTACAAACTACACTGTAAGCTTCAAAGTCTAAAAAAAGAAAACTAATATAACATGCATACATTTTTTTTTCTTAAAACATGGTAGATTTCTGCACAGGTTTCAGGAACGATTTGTTGATACTCCCAAACAGAACTGGTAAGAAAGGCTCCTGAAGCTTGGTCAGAGCATCTCTGAAATGGCAAGGCACGTGGGGTGCTCCTAGTAGGCAGTGGTGTATACCTACCGACAGTGGTCCAAGGAGGGACAAACAGGTGACAGGGCATTGGGCGCCCATGGATTATTGATGTGTGAGGGCAATGAAGGCTATACCGTCTGGTCAAAATCGAATTCTACTGTGGCATGTCACAGAAAATTTTAATAATTGTTACTGGAGGAATGTCACATCGCACACTGTTGTATATGGGGTGCATATCTGCAGGCTAGTCAGAGTGCCCATGTTATGATCCCTGTCCACCGTTGAAAGTGCCTACAATGGGCACACGAGCAGTGGAAGGTCACCTGGTCCAATAAGTCCCATTTTATTTTGCATCACGTGGACAGCTGTGTGCTGTTTACCTGGGGTAGTTATGGCACCAGGATGCACTGTTTGAAGATGACAAGCCAGTGGAGGGAGTGTGATGCTCTGGGCAATGTTCTGCTGGAAACCCTGGGTCCAGCCATTCATGTGGATGTCAATTCGGCACATTCCACCTACCTAAACATCGTTGCAGAGCGCACAGGCGCACCCCTTCATGGTAATGGAATTCCTTGGTGGCAGTGGCCTCTTTCAGCAGGATAATGTGCCCTGCCACACTGCACACATTGTTCGGGAATGGTTTAAGGAACACAAAGAGTTCAAGGTGTTGCCCTGCTCCCTAATTCCCCAGATCTCAATACGATTGAGCATCTGTAGGATATGCTGGACCAACAAGTCCGATCCACAGTCCCTCACAACTTACAGGACTTGAAGGATCTGCTGCTAATATTTTGGAGCCAGATACCACAGGACACCTTCAGGGGTCTTGTGGAATCCATGCCTCTGTGGGTCTGTGCTGTTTTGGCGGTACACGGAGGACCAACAGCAATATTAGGCAGGTCCTCACTATGTTTTGGGTCATCGGTGTATGTCTCAAAGAACTGGCAATAAATTAGATGGTCATTGTTTCTTTTTAATTATTTAAATATGCAATGTGGCAAATAATGTTGTGCCAAATACCAGTCTAAATATACGATGATTAAATCCAATTATCAAGGTGCGTAGGTCCAAAAATGTGAATGAATGATGAATCCGTACTCAAAAATAGGCCCAATCTCACAACAATTTATTTATTCAGAGGCACCAACAGAATAAAAAAAGTGTGACGTGCAGCAGCAAAAGGTTTTTTGGTTTACCCCTTTTGGAATACCTTAAACATTCTAATATTAAGCATGCAACTAGTTCAAAATTCAAGACACCTAGTTATATACATTCCTTGAAGCATTGCTTGTATCTATAATTAAAAACATATTACATTTTAGTATCATATATACATTATTTCCCATTGATATAAAGAAATGTACTTTTTGTACATTGATATAGAACGGAAATTCAGTACAGCCCCATTGTTTCTGTTTTCGACCTGATTATGCGTGCTTATTCATGGGAAACCTAGAGGAACGATATATTTGGAAAAATCATGTGGAAAATATATGTGATTGTTTTTTTGTTTTTTTTTCTCGTTTCGTTTTTTAAAGTCCAAGGAATATTTTTGACTTTTTTTTTTAGAACATTGTAGAAATTGACACCCATTCGGTTTTGTTTCTTGATACAAAAGTTCTATTTGAATCTGGTACTCTTTAGACTACTTTATATACTAAACCCATGGACAAAAAATAGGGTTTTACATGCATTGACTGTGCATCCTATTTAAGAAGGGGTTACCATACACAAAATGTGAACTTTAGAATCCGATTTAGAGTACGAAGTTGGTCAAATGTACAAGCAATTTTGTTTAAGGGGATATTCAAAGTGTCTTGATTATGCAATTGATAGTCACCGTATGAGATGCGTTACGCACTAAAAAGGACAAACCTTTTTCTGTTGTGTGCACTACTACGTATTTAGCGTATAGTCAAGAAATTAAGAACATAATCAAAAAGCATTGGCATATATTATCGAGTGATTGTGTATGTGCTACATCATTCTTTTTAATCCTCTGCTCTTCTTATAGAGAGAACAATATTAGAGATTATTTTGTTAAATCTGATACCTTTATCACACTGAACATGAGAGATTGTCGTTTAAGTAAAGACATTGTTTTTGTCCCTAAACTTAACTGTGCTGCATTTAAGCATAGAACTTCCTCTTTTGAAAGTTCGATAACAGACCATACATATAACATCAAACAATGTCTCATGTGATTCCGAAAATTTGATTTACTTTCATGTCCTTGTAATAAATTATATGTTGCCAAAAATAACAGGCAGATCAGAACTTGCATAATAGAACATATGAGTCTGATAAGAAGAGACAACAAAATCACTTAATTTTAGTGAGGGGAATCACTCTGAATTGAACTTTCTAGTGATTGAACAAATTAAACGTAACCGTAGATGAGGGAATATAGAACGTAGACTTTTACAGAGGGATGTAGATGGATTTTTTTTTATTTGAATTCAATGTATCCTCTGGGAATGAAGATCTTTCTTTGGGTTGTTTTTTGTAGATTTAAAAATTGTTTGTAGACTGAAATGTTTTAAGTTAATAAATGTTTTCGATGTAAAACTGTGGAAAGTAGATTGTTGTGTACATTTGTATATCTATGTACCGTAGACCAACAATTAATGGATGAAAAACAGAAACAGTGGGGCTGTACTAAATTTCCTTTCTATGTCAATGTACAAAAACTTAATGGTTTTTATTTATAGATACACAAGCAATGTTTCTTGGAATGTATATAACTAGGTGTTTTGAGGTTTGAACCAGTTTCATGCTTAATTTTAGAATGTTTACGTAACGGCTTGTACTAGAAATGATTGCAAGTGTGTACTTATAGGTATTTAGCACTAATGGAGTAAACCCAAAAACCTTTTACTGCTGCACTTAGCAATTGTTTTGCCAATTATTTTTACTGTGTTGGAGCGTCTGTATAAATAAATTGATGTGAGATATAACCCATTTGAGAGAATTCATCATTCCTTTGCTTTATTTAAATATGTATATGTAAAAATTTTCATTTTTAGCGTATAGTCAATTAGACTATACATAAAATCAGTGGACATGCTGCAATTAAAAGTTGGGCAAAATCTGCTGCAGTTTTCAAGTGAACTTTTTAAAAATAATAGGATCAAATGGGCAGATTAAATTCATATCAAGCTTTATTGGCAAGATGGACTCGTATACATTGCCAATGCATTATTAGACACTATATATACAGATATAAACCAAATTAAATGCTGGAGTTTAATTTGTTGAAGTTTAAAACCTCAAAACTGTTATTTTCTCTGGCTGCCGTTCAGTTTTATCACAAACATCTCTCTTGCGAGGATTTGATTTTGACACTGGCTCAGATGACAGTGAGAGCGTTTTCGGGCAATGTGAAGAGATATGGCAGCTTCCCAATATCTCTCCCACACTTGTCTCATTACTTGCAGGAAAAGTCTCCTTTCTCTGTACAGTAAATCTGCTCCCGTGTTTATTATGCCCGGGAATTTGCGCGTCATGAATAAGCATGCACTGCTACGCACATTTAGTTTCTGTGTTGGGATGTGCAGTAAAGTCGAACGTGTACCTAATGAAAATTTATATATGGCAATTTTAGCCACACAGTGGGGGAAAACATTAGTGAAGTTTCAGGAAGTGGAGAAACAAAAATGGATACTGCATTAATTGCTCTAATGTTTTAATGCATTAAACAGTCAACTATTAATAGCAGAAACTAATTTTAATTTCCTAGTCCTAAAATACAGTATATTATTGGGGGAATGGCAGGAATATATCTTCAGGCAATTTTGATTGCAAATTTTTACCGAAAAGGAAGTGTTAAACAAACAAATGATAACTCTTTGACTCCAAACTCTGTTTAAAGAGGGATTTTTCCCACCATTTCCTTCCTTGCTTGTGAGAATTGTAAAACATGAAGCTGACACTCTTGTTTAAGTGTAATCTGATCCATTGTTCCTCAGGCTCATTCACCAGCCTAGTGGCCGATCTTACCACAAAGAGTTCAACCCTCCCAAGGAGCATATGAAGGATGATGTAAGAAACAAAAACAATCTAATTTCCAGTGTTGCACCTCATTTATGTCTGGGGAGCATTTTATCTAGTTTTATCAAGTTTATCTAAATCTGTTTATTTCTTATGTTAATTATTTCATGACATGCAAGTGCATTGTTCTAAAGTTTTGGTCTGATTCATACATTTATCCATATATCCATAGGTGACTGGGGAGCCTCTTATGCGGCGTAGTGATGACAACGAGACGGCATTGCGCACTCGACTAGAGTCCTACCACAAGCAGACGGCCCCTCTAGTGCAGTACTATAGTGCCCGTGGCTTGCATACTGCAGTCGATGCTTCTCAGTCCCCCGAACTTGTTTTTGCCTCCATCCTCGCTGCCTTCTCTGCTGCTTCCTGTAAAGATCTTGTCTATTTTATCCAAAACATGTCTGCATCCCTTCTTTCACTATTTCTATTAAGGGATCCATAAAAACCTAATTTGCATAATGACACTTTATTATTTTTATTAAAATTGATTTTGGCACCTATTGTGCCATGGGAAACTAAGCTCCTTAAATGGTATCTTAAATATTGAGTGTAGCTTATCAGGAAACTGTGATTGTCGTACCAATGCTAAATGTGATGTCTGTATAGATCAACATACAAATTGTGATTTAAACAAAAAGTAATTTGGTTAAATGTCTCCATATAATGGATATAAGTGCTGTAGCAATTTTTGCTCTTACCAGGCACTTAAAAGGGTATGATTGTTATTTACACTACTGCTGGTGCTGGATAGATTTGAGCCTATTTACACAAATGTTGTAAAGAATACAGATGCCTGTTTTTTTTTTTTTTTTTTTTTTTGTAGTAATGTGTGTTACCAGTAGAGGTCGTGTGAATGTTTAATGATAACTAAACTTACTTCAACAAACAAGTGGGATAATTGCGGAATAAAGCATTTTTATCAGTAACTTTTATTTAGTTATTTTTATGAATTTATGTCCTGAGTTGAATCATTTATTTACTTTTACCTGTTTTTTTCTCCCACAGCTGTATGAAATCCAGTTTCTCCCATCCAGTCTGATCCAGATGAGAAATTAAGGGATGGGGAAAGTGGGAGTTGGCAGTCTCCAAGGTTAATAAAAACATTCCATGTAGTGAAATTTTGTAATGAACAGATTTGACTGAAACCCACATCACAGAAGGCTTTATACATTACCTCAAATAAACAGATTTTCTACTACCTTGGATCAAGGTGTTGCTTCCTTGTATTACTCATTAGTTTATAGTTGTGGCATGTGAGGAGAATATTTTATTAATTGGAACACTATCGGAATTCCCAATTTAGGAAATTGTTTGTTTGTTCTTCCCCTAATTCATTTAAAATTTTCAATAATCTTAAAAGACAATGTAAGATTTATTTTAGTTTACTAAATGTATTCATATGTATTTTCATAAGAGGTTTGACAAAAGCTGTCTATCTTTTTTTTTTTTTTTTTCCTTACATTTGACTCAGTTGTAGCCTTTGTGTTGATTTTAAAACATCCTTATTCAAATTACTTTCTGTTTTTGTCATTAAACAGTATTGATGATACGCAATATGATTTGAATATATGTAAGGCACGTCTAATTAAACAGCAAATATTTATATTTCCTGGCAATGTGATATGCAAAAGAACCATCAATAGCAGGCAAATATAGACCTATTACCTTTATATCTAACCTCTGTAAAGTGATGGAAAGAATAATTGCAAATAGGTTTTATATTGTAGAAAGCAGAGGACTGACAGCACCATACTAGTTCTGGTTTCGCCCTGGTCGCTCTACTCTGGATGCACTTGTAAGGCTGGAAACCAAAGTTAAAAAGGCACTAGCCATGAAAGAGGTTCTGGGGGAAGTATATTTTGATATCGAAAAAGCTTATGATATGATGTGGAAAGAAGGATTATTATTAAAGTTGCAGAAGACAGTAACATGGTTAATGTGGAAAATGGAACACCTCAAGGAAGTGTTATCAGACCTATATTATTAAATATTATGATAAATTATATATTTGAAATAGTAAATCCAGACATCAATACAGCATTATACACAGATGATAGAACAATGTGGCAAAGGGGAAGAAATGTTATTCATTAAGGAGTGTGGAACGACGGTTATTAGAATGGGGCTTCAAAGTCATGTTGTCAGTTCTTCACCAGGAAACAAATAGAACAAAATATACAGTTGCATGTATATATGTATAGACAACCATTGGAAAGAATGGTAGTTCAGATATTTAGTGTTATGGATGGGTAGTAAACTAACATGGAAAATTATTATTAAATATATAGAAAAGTGTAATAAAGTGCTGAACCTGTTGAGATGTGTAGCAGGACAGGCAAACAGTCATTGTTGAATATATACTATGCACTTCTTCACTTCACACTGATTAATAATGCATTGTGTATGGGACGAAACTGGATATTATATAAAGCAGAACATTAATATCTATTACAGGAACCATTAAAACAACACCAGTAGCAGCAATGCAGGTAGAGCTGTCAGAAATGCCACTAAATATACAACATCAAAAATTATCTATGACATATTGGGTAAATTTACAGGCTCATAAGAAAGAACCTCTGGCAAGGAAAGTCTTAGAAGAGAGTTGGGAAACAAATTCAAGAGGATCAGGATTTCCATGGAAAGCTAAAGAGTGTGCAGAAGAAATGTAATAAGATTCTAGAATATTTGGACCAACTGTTACAATGTCCCAAATGCCCAGAGGTTATTCAGTGAACTTAAAGTTGACTTTAAATTACATGAATACGTTAAAAAAGGAGAGAGTGGAAATAATATCAAATCTATATCATCGGAACATATTAGAACTGTCCATTATGCATTTATTCCAGTACACTGATGGCTCAAGTAACCCTGACACTGGACGAACATTTGCAGCCTATTATGTACCAGAGTTTAAAATCTGAAACTTTGGGAGGTTAACGGATGGGACCTCAGTGTACACTGCAGAGTGGGTTGCTGTTCAAATGGCACTTAGTTGGGCTGAGGAAGTGTTACCAGATATGTTTGTTATATGACTCAATGGCATCACTCTTAAGCCTTCAAACATGTAGAGATTGTATCTTAACAGAAATAATGATCGGTTTAGATTAAGGCCGATTGGAATCTCAGTAAAAACAAATTATGGGTACCAGCACATGTGGGGGTGCAAGGAAGCAAAAAATGGATAAATGGCTAAGGAAGCACTTAAATTAGATAATATAAATTTAACAGTCAATTTAAGCAGGGCGGAAGGAAAACATTTGATTTTAGAAGCTTGCTATTACAAATGGCAGAAGTACTGGGATACATGTCAGACATTTGCACAAAATATGAAGCAATGTAAAATTACTCTTTAACTTTAATAAAGAGGAACATGTTATGCTCACACGCTTAAGAATGGGTCGTACTTAATGCAGCACTTCACATCATGGGCAAACATAACACTGGTTTATGTGATACATGCCAGGAAATGGAAACTCTTGAACATGTTCTAATTAAATGTATCACATATGAACAGGAAAGAATTGAACTTATAAGAGGACTACAAGCTTCAGGATGTACAGAATATACTGTATGCAAAATTTAAAATATTAGATCAGGAACTGGTAAATGGTAAAAGCAATACTGAAATTCTTAAGAAATAATGGTCTTAAACATAGAGCATGGGAAATCTTCCTTTTAGTCAGCAGCCATATCACCCTGCAGCACTTGCCTGGTTGCCCACTAAAGCTAAACAGTGTTGAGCCTGGCCAGTACCTGGATGGCAGACTTTGTGGGGAAAACTAAGGTTGCTGCTGGAAGTGGTATTAAGGAGGCCACTTCTGTGTGGGTCCTAATGCCCCTGTAAAGTGAGCGTAAAGTCCATTCCACTTTGTTAATTGAGCGAGGGAAGTTTCTTTTGACAGACCTTCAACCCCTCAATTTTGACAATTTACTGTAAAAAGCACCATCTTTCAGATGAGATTTTACACTGAGGACTCTCTGTTTTCATTAAAACTTATTTTAAAGAGTAGGGGTGTAACCCTGGTGTCCTGGCCAAAATTGCCCTCATCAAGCTTCCTAATAATCCCCATCCATTAATTGGCTAGATCACTCTACCCTCCTCTCCACCAATAGCTAGAGCATTCTGGTGCACTATGGCTGCCGTCGCCTCATCTAGGTGAATGCTGCACAATGGTGGTGGTTGAGGAGAGTCCCCCATACTACTAATATATATATATATATATATATATAATCAGTGCCAAGACTTCATCCTCGTCACACTAAAGCACAGTAGGTGGCGGCATGCACCTATTTTGTTGGTTTGCAGCCCGCCAGTAAACCTACAGAAGAAGAATGTGACACGCAGGCTACATCCACTTCACTTTTAACATCCACCACTGCTAACTCCCCCAAGCGCTTCCACTCAGGGGAATCCCCGCCGCCATTTTGGAAGTCCATTCCACTTTGTTACGTGAGCGGAAGTTTCTGTTGACATACCCTCAACCCCTCGATTTTGACAGAGGGAGCGAGTCTACTCTGATGTACGCTTCAGGCAGCTCCATATCCCACAATGCAACTCGAGATTCCGTTGCATCAGTCTCAGAAAACGTTTTCTCAGTTCTGAAGATCACTAAATAATTCCACAAATTGACATCATCCTTTAACATGCTGTGACCAAGGGTTTAGGGTGTTCAAGTTGTTTCAAGTCTTCCGCCAGTAGCAGATACTCGCGCAACGTAAGCATACATTCGAGTACCACGAGACAGAGTGAAGTTTGCGAGGGAAGGGGATACAAATTTGAAATGGTACACAGCCGCATTCGTTTGCGCCCTTGAAGGGCATTGCGGGAAGGGGACGGCACTCGAAAATTCGTTCCAATCAAAAGTATGAAAACCTTTTTTTCGTTTTCTTCTTCACAATGAGAATTTACAAGAACTACAGTACTTTCATGCTCTCTTTAGAGTTTCGCCCCGTTTCGGTTTAAAGCCGACGTCACTGGGCGGGGTTTCCGACTCGAACACGACTGACGTCACGCGCAGGGGCTTTCCTCACTGACGGAATGGAAAAGAGGTGAGTTGCGGACATAATCTGAACAGTATCGAGTACAGGGTAGGGAAAAAGGGCTGCTATCCTATTCTCGTGTCGACGGTTGTAGCGCACACCTCTAGGTGAAATTTAAAAGATTTACACCTCAGTTGGTTTAATGTACGTGGTGTAGAACAGCACCGAAGGTCGCTGCGTTCCGCCCTATTGTGCTTGATTTGCTTTCAACACTATCATATCCATCAGTACGGTAAGTGCCAAATAGATCTGTTGTCATGGTTACTATTTAGAATAATCACGAGCAGTTTGTGTTTTATGATTTTTGTTGAAAATGTCTTAAGTATGATTTTGTGATAGCAGACATGCTTAAATTGTGTTTAAACAGACCATTCAAGATGGATCAATAATTCGTCTGCTGCGTACTGTTCTTTAAGATTAGTTATGCGGCAAAAAAAAAAAAAACTAGCGTGACCCACAATAAATGAACAAGCTACGTAATACATTGATTATTTAGTTATATTTGATCTGTTGTGGTTAAACTATGCAGGGCACATGCATATATTTTAATGAAACGTGATTCTCCTTTAAGACTATGTAGTATTTTCTATATAATTCAATAGATCATTTTTAATAACCTCAGCAGCTTTTAAGTCCTGTGTGTGTATATATATCTATATACGCCGAGTCAGTTTCTGTGAATAAGGTGAGGCTTTAGTCCTTCCTGGACTGCCTTTATTGCCTTTGGCTGGGCCTGTGTTTGTGTTCTTGCTTCCTCAACACCTTTCTAAATATAGAGTATACTGGTTTATCATGAACTTTCCAGTATTGGTTAAATACGTTGTAACTATATGCGTTTGGAGTTTTGCTAACACTTCTTACAGTGGGATGCACAGAGTGATGACATTTGCTATCGGTTTCAGTTCTTCTTTTGCCTCAGTGTTTCTTGTCTTGTTTTTCCCCTCTAAAAAATAAAGTTTTCCATTCATACCGTAAATGACATCATCAGCTAATAAAATCAAGATCTTTGGTTTCACAGTAACCTGTGGTTCTGTTTTTATCCCGGGAACCTCCGTCTCCAACACAAAGTTAGTCAAAGCTGTACTTTATCATGAATGAAGAATAGCTGTTGTCCAATCATCATCCAGGCTGGAACTGTCTGTTTTATAATTAACTTGAAAGAACTTTAAAGGTGTTTTTGAGCAAGCACACTTGCTAAATGGAGACTGAATGCATAAAAAACTGAAGTTTAGTCTGCCTGCAGGAAATATATTGAAGTGTCGAACAAACTGCCAACATGTTTTTTCTTTTTTGAACCATGTGTGACGGAACGCCGTTGAGCCCCAATTTAACCCCCTTGTCTGAAGTCATACTATAGCTTTGTGTGAGGAACAGACTGATATTCAGACTAAAGTTCGATATTCACTGTAGCTCTATCTCATACAGACTTTTGCATGTGCAAATTGGGACATTGCGTTCGGTTACGAAACAGATTATAATCAGTTGTATGACAAACCTTGCATGACGCATTTGGAGCTTGACAGTACCTGCTAGTCACTGGATGCTTGTATCCTTTGGAAAAGAGGAGCATGGACATTCTTCAAAATTTCCCTTTTAGTGTTCCACAGATTTGTAACAACATGAGGGTAATTAAATGATAACATAATTTTTATTTTTGCATGACCTATTCCCTTAATTCGTGAATTAAAGAATACTTACTTTGTATTATATGATAAAGATAGACAAACAAAAGACAGCAATACCTATGCTACTGAGCTTTTCTAAGAACAACAAGCCCCCATTGAGCTTCAAGTGTGACTCAAATGGTTATGTAATGGCCGGAGATCCAGCAGCCCACCTGTACACCAACTGGACAATGTGACTGGTGTGTTTGTGTACAATACAGTCTGAGATAGAGACACACTAAGCCTTGCTTGTCAGCTGCCGATAATGGGTCTGTAGCTTGTGCCGATGTCAGTGATACGAAAGTGTTGAGGTGCGGTTTCAGGGTCTGTCGTGGGTGGAAGTGCTGAGACCTCAAAAAGAACTGTCTTGTCTCTCATGGTAGAGCAATGAGTGTGTCGGGACAGGTTTCAAACTAACACTCAGGTAGGAGGCCAGACTGTGCAAAAATCTATGTTTTCCCTTCTCTCAGTTGCCTATAGGGTGTTTTTTGAGTTATATTTAGCGTATTTTTCTGTGTGTGAGTGTGATTGTGTCCTCATTCTCTGCTGTGCCCTCATAATAATAACCCAAGATTGTGCAAACCTATGCTGGTTTGTAGCCTACATAGTTTGTTTGCGGTACCTATTAATAATTCATTTTTACTGTTTCCGATTGCCTCTGTGACATAGTGTGAAAAAAACACTATTCATCTTGAAACTAAACTTTACAGTTAGTGATAATGAAACTAATATCCGTGTTCCTGATAGGGGATCTCACTTACAGTAAGTCTCTGTTGTAAGGATTTGTATACTTTCATTATGACTTCATCAGTAATTGTTTCCTTAAAAACATAACCTATATGCAAAATGGAAACAATATTCTGAATACAACAAAGAGTGAGAATAATAATAATGATGATAAAAAATAGTAATAGGCAGGGGGGCTACACAACTCCACAAAAAAAACTCAGCAGATTTCCACTGAATTGGAACAGCTGTCATCCGTAAAGCTCTACACATATATGCCCTTGTCTGTTTAGTTATTACATATTGAGGCTAATTTGAAAATGCTTTCAGCTACCCATAAAAGTGTATTGCTCTTGGTTCAGTTTAACAAATTTTACCACTTTGAATCTATTCCGCAGAGATCCCAGCACAGTAAATGCGAGTCCACAGATTTTGTGTGGGCCTGGTGACAGGCCAAACCGGATCTCATGAGAATTAGTCACAATAGTACGAGGTGGCTAAATTGAGTTAATTCTTAGCACTGAGCACTTTATTAGGTACACCTATACACCTACTTATTCATGGAATTATCTTATCAGCCAATCATGAGGCAGCAGTGCAATGCATAAAATCATGCATATACAGGTCAGGAGCTTCAGTTAATGATCACATCAACCATTAGAATGGGGAAAAAATGTGATCTCAGTGATTTGGACCGTGGAATGATTATTGGTGCCAGATGGGCTGGTTTGTGTATTTCTGTAACTGCTGATCTCTTGGGATTTTCACACACAACAGTCTCTAGAGTTTACTCAGAATGGTGCCAAAAACTAAAAACATCCAATGAGCAGCAGTTTTGCATATGGAAACACCTTTTGGTGAGAGAGGTCAACGGAGAATGGCCTGACCGGTTCGAGCTGACAGAAAGGCTCCAAGTCGGTACTGAAACAAAATTTTTTTTACGATACCAGAATTTCTGAAGGTACCAGAGTACCGGGTCTACCCGGTACCCATGCAGAATCTGGAATTTTTGAACGCTCACAACAAGCAAAAGATGACGACAAGCAAAGCTGCTGCGGAGTCTCAACTTAATCTTGTCGAAATAAAAAGTGGACAAAGCCAGGTTTGGAAATTCTTAGGATTTGAGGCTGGTGAAAAGGGAAACATCATAGATCAGCAAAAACCTATTTGTAAACGCTGCTTTCACAAATTTTCTGATGAAAGGAATAAACACATCAAACTTAATAAAGCACCTGAAAGACAAGACACCCGGATTAATTCAAGCAACTAAAGCAGGTTAGTTTAAAAGCATATTACCATTTGCATTAGAGCTGAAACGATTAGTCGACAACGTCTAAAAAAAAACAATTATGAGAAAAATTTTCATTATCGAATAGTCGTTTGATCTCATTTAACGTAACATGAAATCACATTAAACTGTAAATGGCGCGTGAGAGCAGCAGTTCACGCCTGACGGAGGAGAAGAATTACAGTCCAGATGCACTCAAAACTTTCACAGCTTCATTTTATATAGATCCCAAAGTATTAGGGAATTATAAAAAAAAAAAAAAAGTAAATTCAGATGCAGTCTCGTTGTGGAATAAGCGGAGCCGGAGCTCTTTAAAGGATACATACCGGCGTTACAAATGCAGTTATATTTAATGTGTTATAGCTTTATTAAAGTTCATATAATACAGAAGCAGCTCATGTTATTTACTTTAAACTCAGAAACTGGCATTTCTCTGTGTGGTCGGTGCCTCTTCAATGAGTTGCGCGAATGTCCCGATCTAAGGGAGAGAGATTGAAACTGCACCCGGCTGAGAGAGACTCTGCCTTGGGGATGCTCATCCCTCGAGCGCGGACGCTTTATGCAGCTAGATTAGAACGCGATTGCTCGAGACTTAATCATAATATATGTCACTTTGCATTTCTTATCGTGAAGAAAAATGGCAATATGCAGCTTTATTAATATGAGAGCACTTTGCACATTAGTTTGGAAATAGTTTTTTATTCATTCTATTGTATGCTTGTTTATTTAGGATTTTTTTAGTCCTTGGTATTAAACTTAAAGTAAACGTTGCAAAAGTTGAAGCAAATCTTATATAAGTGTTCAAAAATACTTTAAGCATACATTGTACAGTTTTGTTATAATAATAATAATAATCTATTTAAATTAAAGTGTTGCTCAATGGCATATTTACATTCTTAGTTCTGCTGCTAATGTTTTGTTAACTTTGTTAATAAAGGAGTGTTGTTTAGTAACCTGTTTCTGCTTTGGTACCGAAAATGGTATCGAGTACAGTGAAATTTCAATGGTGTTGGTACCGACTACTGAAATTTTGGTACCGTGACAACACCAGTAACTCAGATAAGTTTTGTGCAGAATTGCATCTCAGAATGCACAACACGACGAACCTTGAGGCAGATGGGCTACAAAGCAGAAGACCACATCAGGCACTTTAGTAGGACCATAGTGTTCCTAATAAAGTGCTCAACGAATTTAGAATTTTCCTTTTTGCCACAATCATCATTGGTTACTGTTACATCTGTTTTATCTTCTCACTCGTCTACTTCGCTACTTTGCAACCAGTTACAAACACTGCCTGTTAAGATAAAACCCACAAGAGCTAAACCAAGCTTAGTTATTCTTGCAGTTATGGAGATCCATCAGCAAACAAGCACTGGGAGACTATGTGGATTGTTCCAACCTCTTTCAGAGTTTTTAAATAAAGTCTTTCCTATGTGGAAAAACCAGACCTCTAATTCCAGCTGAGCTTCCAAAAGAGCTTCTTGTGAATCTAGACCTCATTTGCGGCTGATAAATAATAGAGCAACTTCTTTTTTCAACAGACAAAACCACACCCATTTACACACACACAGCAGCTTGTGCTTTGTAAACTTGCAATCTAGTGCCGAGATGTGACACAGATTTTCCAAAAACAGCTCTTGTTGTGCACCCACTAGCATCCCTCACACACACTAAACCTCAGAGAGCACAGATGGTAATAATATGCCATCGGTTGCATTAACTGAGGCTGCTGCTCCCCTTCAACAAAGTCTAAATTGGAATGGAGGGCTATTACCATCTCAGCCCAAAGTTATATATAGATGGTAGACACTTTTTGTATTTAAACTCCTATGATTCTACACCACACTGCAAAAAATTCATTTTCTTTCTCTTACTTTTTGTCTTATTTTCAAGTTTAAAGATCATAAAACAATATACATTTACTTGTGAAACAAAATAACATGCAATATTAAAGTGCCATCATTTATAATCTTGCATAATATTAATCTGCCATCATTTACCCATATGAATTTCTTAGAATCCAGATATGTTAGGCTGATTGTTATTCAGTCACTGTTCACTTTCATCTATTGACATCTATTTTGCTGTATAATGAAAGTGAATGGTGACTGAGGCTAAGATAATATCTAACCTCATTATGTGGAACACAAATCTCCATTTGTGTTCCACATAATAATGTCATATGGGTTTGTAACAACATAAGTGTGAGTAAATTATGACAGAATTGTCATTTTATTTATGTATTTATTGTTTGGTGAACTATCCCTCTTATTTTAACAGAAAGCTAACAATGTTTAGTGAGGTTTATGTTTAAAGTAAATTAAATCAAAAGTAAAAAAAAAATATATATATATGTATGTATGTATATTATACCACTGGCATTTTTTTGGGCTGTTTGTTTTAAACATTAACCTCACTTAATATGTCTGATTTGTTCGACTTTTTAATTTAGATCCTCAAGTACAGTAAATGTCATGTTTTTAAAATGTTTTGATGTTTTTACTGTAAAGCAAAACAAAAAAAGAAAGCAATTATTATTTTGTTTTTGTATATTTATTTATTTATGCCGTGCAGCCTTTTAATCTGTCTGCTTAAAGGCGGATCTATTATAACTACTGAAATTGTATGCAAATTTCCTTTGCCCATTGGGTAGACTCTTGCATTTTTAATGCATTTAATATGTGTGCCTCTCTATCACATGTAGAGCATGTAGTGCTTGATGATTGTTGCATTGGCCATCACAATGGGTCAAGACATCAGCGAACAGTGGCTTGAGCAATACCGCACTGTGAAAAAGTGGGTCATACCAACTGCTGTCACTGCTTGCATGGCAGATCTATGAAACCAGCAGAAAACAACCAGATGCTTGCTGTTATAGTTTACTCTGCATAATTCTGCAGTTTTACCTATTCAAATAAAGCAGCAACAGGCCATACATGTGTTTAATCACAAACAAATGCAGAGCTTTCTGTCATCATAATGTGTAATCGGTTTGAGTAGATGATATGGCAAAAATGCATAAAATCCTGTCACATAGCCAAGGCCTTACACTAACAAAAAAATACCATGGTATTCTCTCTCTTCTTTTTTTTTTTTTTTTTAAGTACATGTACGTTAGTGAAAAGTGTGTGTGTGTGTGTGTGTGTGTTTGTTGGGGGGGGGTGATTTAGAATCAACCATTAAAAACATATAGGGTAGGCCAACCACTAATTTGAATACTGGGTGGAGTGAGGGTTGAAATACCTTGGAATACTATGTTAACACCATGGAATATAAATATGGTAATCATTTATATATCAGAGAACCATGTTATTACCATCTGATACCATTACTGTACCATGGTACAATCATAGTACTTTATTGTAAGTAAAATGTGATGTTTTGTTCCCTTACTGTAATGTGTTTACATAATTGCATATAGGAATGTAACGTATCGGTTACCTAACATAACCTCGGTTCTCTCTGGATGAGGGAACGAGTATTGCGTAAGCTAGCTTACGCTACGGGAAAGATTCATCTTTTTAAAATTATCCTTAATTTTTGTATCCATTGTCAACACAGTGCGGCAGCTGCAGACCTTGAGCGGGCTATCTAGCGAGCTCATAGGTTGCTCTGCGACAACTGCTGCAGCCTAAAGACGAGCTTGGGCGAACTCGCATCCAGTGAGAGGCGTCCGCGCGCTCACTGCATCAAAGCCCGCCAAAATGGGCGTGACTAGAGTGCATATAAGCGTAGTTCGTGAGGCTGGAACCCTGGTTTTCATTGACTGAAGCTGAAAAGTCGCCGTGGCGCGAAAGCACGGCCGGCTACGCAATACTCGTTCCTCATCTAGAGAGAACCGAGGTTACGTTAGGTAACCGACACGTTCTCTTACGAGAGGTTCTCTCATATTGCGTAAGCTAGCTTACGCTACGGGAACCCATTGTCAATGCCGTGCGCGCCAAGCATCCACTGTATGAGCCCCAGGGAATTAAGGGGGACCCGGGAGCCCTTATGAGTGGGGAAATAATATTTGGCCGGCAAGAATGCGGGTCATTGATTGTGTAATACATAAGCACATAGTGGGAAGGGAACGACAGAGCGGCGGTGCCGGACTGTGTGGAATGTGACCCATCAGTGCAGCTCACCAGGGGAGCTGTAGCGTATTAAACCGCTAGTAGTTTTGCCTGCAGAGCGGGCACTTCAATATTGTAAAATCTGACAAAGGTGGAGGGGGAAGTTCATCCCGCTGCCACACATATGTCGTGAATGGAAATCCCACTGGACCATGCCCACGAGGATGCCATGCCTCTAGTGGAGTGAGCCCTAATGCCCAACGGGCATGGCAGGTCTTTTGACGCGTATGCAGCAGCAATAGCGTCCACTATCCATCTAGATAGCGTCTGTTTCGAGGCGGCGAGACCTTTGCGCGCCCCGAACGAAACAAAAAGCTGCTCAGAGCGCCTGAAAGCGGCGGAGCGCGCAGTATACAATCTCAGTGCTCTGACCGGCAAAGGAGATCGCTATCGCGTCAGCTATCGGATGCTGGCAGCGCCGATAGGGAAATGACCTGTGCTCTGAAAGGAGTACCGATCACCTTGGGAACATAGCCGTGTCTAGGCTTTAAAATGACCTTGGAGTCACTTGGTCCAAACTCAAGACACGCAGCGCTGACAGACAGCGCGTGAAGGTCTCCCACACGCTTGACTGATGACAGGGCAGTCAGAAAAACGGTTTTGAGTGAAAGGTATTTCAAATCCACGGATTGAAGCGGTTCGAAAGGGGGGCTTTCATAGTTTCGAGAACTATAGAAAGATCCCAGATAGGAACCGATGGGGGCGCTGGGGTCATCCTCTAGCTCCCTGAGGAAGCGGATGACCAGCTCGCTTTTACCCCATGACTGGCGCGCAGGGGTTCAGCTGAACGCCGCAACGGCCGCCACATACACTTTGAGCGTGGATGGGGATCTGCCCTTATCCAGCAGCTCTTGTAGGAATACGAGCAGCGACTGACACCCCACATGTCCACGGGTCCAGGTCTCTGTCGGTGCACCATTTTGAGAACACAGACCATTTTGACGCATAGAGTCTTCTCGTGGAAGGGGCTCTAGCGTGTATGATGGTGTTTATTACTCCTTCTGGCAGAGCGACGGGTAGTCGCTGATCACTCACTCATGCAGCGCCCAGCTTCTGGGTGGGGATGCCAGATTGTGCCGCGAGCTTGAGAGAGGAGATCTGCTCTCACTGGGATGGGCCACGGCGCTGTCAGTGACAGCTGCGTAAGCTCCGGGAACCATGTCTGATTCTCCCAACGCCGGGCTATGAGGAGCACCGAAGTGACGCCGCTTCCCTGATCCTCTGCATTACCTGTGGCAATAGCGAGACTGGAGGGAAGGCGTAAAGCGGGCGCCTGGGCCAGTCCTGGGCCAGCTGCGTCCTCGCTCGAGAAAAATATTGGGCAGTGAGAGTTCTCTTTGGACGCAAAGAGGTCTATCTCTGCTCTGCCGAATAGGTGCCATAACGCCTGGACTGTTTGAGCGTGCAGGGACCATTCCCCTGGGGAATATTGTCTCTGGACAGTCTGTCCGGGCCGCCGCTCAGGTGGCCTGGCACGCGCGTCGCCCTCAGCGAGCGCAGGTGGCACTGGGACCAACTCAGTATGCGTTTCGGCCAGATGGAAGAGGTTCCTGGATCTGACACCACCCTGGCTGTTTAGGTAGGATACCACAGATCTGTTGTCCGAACGGACCAGGACGTGGTGACCCTGAATGACCGGGAGAAAGCGCACGAGCGCGCACTCGACCGCTATCATTTCCAGACAATTTATGTGAAGGAGCTTTTCCTGAACTGACCATAGGCCGAAAATCGGAGAGCCCTCGCGAGATCGCGCCCCAACCCGTGTTGGACGCGTCTGTCGAGATGACTTTTCGGCGAGATACAGCTCCCATTGTCACTCCCCGCTGATACCATTCGGCCACTGTCCAGGGCTGCAGAGCTGATATACAGGTCTGAGTCACCTTGATGGGCTGGCGGCCTGTGGCCCAAGCCCGGCGAGACGCGCGGGTGTTTAGCCAATGCTGAAGCGGGCGCATGTGCAGTAAACCCAGCTGAAGTACTGCTGCGGCTGAGGCCATGTAACCTAGCACTCTCTGGAATTTCTTCAGAGGCGTGAGGCTGTTCATTTGAAAAGATGCGGCTAGTCGCTGAATGGGGAAAGAGTCACATCTGTTACGTGATGCGCAAGCATAGTCATGGGTATGGGACTTACACACAGAGGAATGTTTGCTGGCCGTGTAACAGAGCGGGCAGAGAATGGGCGCGCGCACGTATTCGTGGGCGCATTTATTGACTCTAGCGCTCGAGCGGTTCGTAACCGCTTTATGTGAGCGTGCTCTGGTGGGGACACGAGACATGCAGTGCTTGTGTGCAGAAGTGAACACTGGATTGTGGGCACATTTTCTACACATAGGGCTGGTCGTGTGACAGAGCGGCCAGAGAATGGGCGCACGCACGCATTTGTGGGCGCCTTCATTGACTCTGACGCTCGAGCGGTTCAGTAATCGCTTTATGAGAGCGTGCTCTGATAGGGGCACGGGATGTGTTATGCTTGTGTGTAGGGGCTGAACACTGGGTTGTGGGCACATTTTCTACACATAAGACATGTTTGCTCTTTACAAGATTTATTTGGGTCGCCGTGAAAACGGCGTTTGAGTGCAGGCAAGCGGGCAGTGTCACCGGCTTGTTGGCTGCTAAATTCACCACTGTAGTAGCCTGAGAGAAGGGGACTGACAGGGGCAAAGCTTTGACGGTGGTCCGGCCGCGGCGGACTGAGCCGTCGTTTGTTCAACAAAGTTAGGAAGACTTCGGTTGCTCTGGTTTCAGCGTTACCTTAAATCGTGGCCCGCGGGGGGGGCGGCGGTCTGCGGCGGCTGTCTGAGCGCGATCGAGGGCGGCCGCCCTGTCGACGCTGAGAAGTCTGAGATTGTTGAGCTGGGCGCTGTGAAGAGGCTCGTGCAGGAGGCTGATCACGTGACTTACACACAGAGGAGAGGAGAGGAGCTAGCGCGACGCGGCAGGAAGAGGTTCATGGCTTGAGTGGCTTTCTGGACTTCTGAGAAGCGGTTAACAATGCCACTCACCGCGGAACCGAAGAGACCGGTCGGAGAGAGCGGTGCGTTGAGGAACGTGGAGCGCTCTGCTTCTCCCATGTCGGCTAGCGTTAGCCACAGGTGTCTCTCGGTCACAGTCAGCGAGGCCATGCACTTCCCTAGGGCTTGAGCTGCAGCTTTGGTAGCGCGAAGGGCGAGGTCTGTCGCGCTTCGTAGATCAGTAACAGCCTCTGGGTGCCTGCCTTTCTCATCCCACTCCCGAAGAAGGTCCGCTTGTAGGATCTGTAAAACGGGCATGGAGGTGCAGAGCAGATGCGGCTTGGCCGGCGGCGGAATAGGTGCGGCCAACATAGGCGGAAGTCGCTCTGCAGGCCTTAGACGGGAGCACAGGCTTAGACCGCCATCTCGCGGAGGGCGGGCAAAGGTGTGCTGCTACCGAGTCCTCGACCGGAGGGATGGAGGAGTAGCCTCTCTCGGTGGCGCCGTCCACCGACGCGAGAGAGGTGGAGATGTGGGAACGGGTCCTGGCTGAAAAAGGAGCGTTCCACGACTTTGCAAGCTCCGTGTGTAGTTCCGGCAGGAAGGGAGCGGCCCGGGCCGCGGGTGTAGTGCGGCGATGGCTTTGAAGAAAGCAGCCGTCGAGTCTGTTGGGTGCCTGCTCAGGGGGCGGTGACCACTCGAGCCCGAGGCGGTCGACGGCCTGTGTGAGGAGGCGTGTTAACTCCCCTTCGACTCCGGCGCTGGTCCTGCTGGATTCCTGGGCCGAGGAGGAGGCTTGGGAGCCTGACCAGTCCTCGCTGTCCGAAGCCATGATGGAACAGCAGGCCTTATCCTCCGCCTCGTCATCCGAGATGGCAGCAGTGCGGCCGCTCGGCGGCAACTGCACGTCCCGGGGGGGGCGGCGAGGGTGAAAACGATGCTCGAAGGAGAGGCTCCGGCGAGGCAGTCGCTTCAACCACAGTTTCCGGCAGCCTTTGGGAGCGGCGCTTCTTTCTGCGCGGCGGAATGTAAGGCGGCGCGGCGGCTTCTGCTTTGAGCGCTTCGAGTCGAGCCCGCAGGGTCAACATCGATAGCTCCTCGCAGAAATCGCATCCGCCCTCAGCGAAGGCGAGCTCTGCGTGCCCCAGTCCCAGGCAGAGAGCGCAGATGATGTGGCGGTCTCCGGTGCTGAGAAGGGCGCGACATGAGGCGCAAGTGGAACGAGGCATCTTGAAAAAGACGCTCGTACTCTTTTGTGAGTAGTTCGTAAGAACTAGCTTGCTGAATAAAAAGGATACGTCGTCGGATGGCGTAGCTTGCAGGATGGCTGAAGGTGGCTGAGACGGCCGGCTTCTTCTAGCGCTGTCCACGCTTGCTTGATGCCCCTCGAACGGCGACACGGCTTCCAGGTCAGCGATGCGAAGAGCTTAGCTGAAGAGATGAAAATCAGGGTTCCAGCCTACGAACTACGCTTATATGCACTCTAGTCACGCCCATTTTGGCGGGCTTTGATGCAGTGAGCGCGCGGACGCCTCTCATTGGATGCGAGTTCGCCCAAGCTCGTCTATAGGCTGCAGCAGTTGCCGCAGAGCAACCTATGAGCTCGCTAGATAGCCCGCTCAAGGTCTGCAGCTGCCGCGCTGTGTTGACAATGGATACAAAAATTAAGGATAATTTTTTGGCTTCAATATCTCAGAAAAGATTAATCTTTCCCGTAGCGTAAGCTAGCTTACGCAATACGAGAGAACCTCTCGTAAGAGAACCAAACCCAACATGAAATGTAGATCCTTTGCAATCTTTTACATCTTCATAAAGTCATGAATACTATATATGTGCAATGACAGTTTTACTCTACTGTGTAGATCTCTCTCCCCTCCCCCTTCTGCTCAAATAAACAGATTTGCGATGCACAGGCATAAGTCCAGGGGTCATCAGAGCAGGAAACCAGGACACCTCGGTCTTAGATGAGTTTTCTGTAGATCTCTGTAGCTACATTATGTGTTTTTTCTTTATTTTTAGATTAGAAATATGTACCAGAGAGATTTTGATGTCTTAAAAAATAATCTCTTATATTCTGTCTCTGTCTTTGCAGTGCCATGACATTTATGAACTGTATTGATGTCCCTCTCACATATAAATATTTGAATAAAGTCTAGTAGATGCATGTGTGTTGTGTACTGTATCTGGTGTGTGAGTGTGTGTGAGTGTGTGTGTGTGTGAGAGTGTGTGTGTTCACAAGGGCCAGAGTCACTGTGAGGGTCCTTGTTTGCTGTGTTCATAGTGCGAATCACCATGGCAACTGCACTAGCAGAACAGTGAAGTGAAGAGGAAGAACCTGAATGTGTGCTTGTGTGTTCAAGAGAGGATGAGAAGGTGTCATCAACAGAGACACAAAGATAATGAGAAAGAGAAGTTAAATCCAACGCTAGCTTGGAGAACTTAAAATCTCATGACATATTTCAGGTTTTGACTAGTAAATGTTTTATTTCACGGTACCAGTTATTTCCTCTTTTTCATCATTCTGCCCATATACTGGTTTGTTTTTGGTTGGTTAGTAGTTAATTTCCTTGTACTGTTGAGAGTCGGAAAGGAGTACAGTGTGTGAAGAGTTAACAAAATAAAAAAAGAATTGAGAATAAAAGAAGGGAGGAGTGTGTGTGTGTGTGTACGTGAGCATGCACTGAGCATGCTCCTCCTACAGGCTGTCTGTGCTAACTTCCTGTGCTATTTCTCTTCCTCAACAGACTGGCCTATTCAGAAGGAGAGAACAGCAAACTGGAGCATACTCATCTTGTCTTCGCGATCAAGAGAATTTAACAGAGGCAAATAAATAAGGACAGATGATAGACAACAAGCCAGCGGAAAGGATTACGATATCTTGAGCCCGATCAGTTATTTGATATTTTTTATTTTTTACTAAAAACTGTGACTTTGGCTTCCTAATTTTCTTTGAACACTCAAATTTGAATTGACAGTATTTGTCAGTTTTGTTGTCTGTAACAAATTCGGGGGTATCTGTTTTTATTTTTTTTTGGATCTTTCACTATTACTAGAACACTATTGTGGGAGGGAAGGATTTTTTTTTTCCCTTTTGGCAAACTCAATTTGTCAAGTTATCTTTCCGTTTATTGTTTAAACTTCTTTGCTTAGTTTAGAGGAAGAAATTACTTTATAAATGGAACTTTCCCAAAGGGGAAATTAACTGGAATTTGTCGAGAACATTCTTTTGTGTGTCGGGAGTGTGTCCGTGTTCTTGAGAATTGGGGCTTCATTGACAAATTTCAGTGGAAAGAACTGAGACACTCAACGCAAGAGCTCCTCTAGCCTATAACTAAGTGACCTCCCTAAAGACCCAAGTGGGAGAACATTACAAGGTAGTTCTTAGGAAATGGGATCGGAAAAAGACTCTGAATCGCCCCACTCTTCTGTTAGTGGCATTCCCAATCCCAAATGCCGTGGGCCTGGAAAGAAGCAAGGCAGGATCTCCTTTCAAAGTCTCTTTCATGGTAAACGTGGATCCAGGGGGACCAAGGCTAATGTGGGCACTCCTCTCACACAACATCTGCACCAACAGCAACAACTCCAACCACAACAGCTTCTCCAGCCCCCAACACCCACTAATGTTTCGTCTGACCCATCTAAGGCAGACTTGGCAGAGCCACTGTCTGCCAGCCAGGCCTCTCTAGGTGGGCAAGAACTCCTAGAGTGTCCCCTGTGCCTGGTGCGACAACCTGTGGAGCAACTTCCTGAGCTCCAGGGTTGCAGTCACCGGTCCTGTTTGTGTTGTCTACGGCAATACTTGAGGATCGAGATTACGGAGAGTCGAGTCCAGCTCAGCTGCCCAGAATGTGCAGAGCGACTAGCCCCATGGCAGGTGGCCGTCATCCTGGATGATCCCATCCTGATGGAGAAGTACGAGGAGTTTCTGCTACGCCGCTGCCTGGCGTCAGACCCTGACTGCCGATGGTGTCCCGCCCCGGATTGTGGGTAAGTCTGGTTGGAAAAGTCAAGGAATGAGTTTGATATTAGTTTGACATAACAGTATTTCCCATTCCTGGTCCTGGTGTACTCCCAACACTGCACCTATTGGATGTCCATTTTATCTGGCACATCCAGTTCAGGTTATGGAGCTTCTGCTAATGAACTAATGAGTTGAATCATCTGTTACATTAAGGGGACATCTAGAAGAGAAGTTGTGTCTAGAAGGGAACCGTCGTCTGGGTAATGTCTTGTGGGAGTCGCATCTGGCATTCATTCACTGTGTTTATTTAGAGTCCCACAAAAGCCCTACACCAACCCCTAAACCTAACCCTTACCTTAACCCTACCCCTTACCCTGAACTTAGTATCAGCAAATGTGACTCTCACAAGACTTTCCCAGACCGAGGTTTCCCTTCTAGACACGACCATCCAAAATGTGTAATGCAAGAGGTTCTCTAGGACCAGGACTGGGAAGCACTGCCCTATAAGATACATGACAACATGTTTGTTGTGAATAGAAGATAGTGCAACATATATTCAATGCTTGATGTCTATGCATATATATATATATATATCTCCGTCAGATTCAATGGAAGTATGTGACAGTATTTCACAGTTTGTGCTGTACTGCATTTTTCAGCAAGTGTAGGAGGCTCTTGAACAGTTCTAGTGAACACTTGCGCTAGTGTGGGAAGCCTAGTCTAGTTTATTTGTCATTCTGGGAGAGAGTGATTACTTTATAGGCCTTTACAACCTGTCTGAATTTCATCAATCATAGTGGTGAGCTGGTGACCTGCATTTAAGGGACATGTTTATGTCTGCATCTCTGCATATTTGAGTCACTGTCACTTCCTTTAAAGCCCACGGCTGATGCTAAGGGATTTTCAGATGGTGTGGGGATTTTTCAAAAGGGCATTTAGTCCATTTAAGAAAACTTTGCTGGTTGATTTGCAGCATTTATGGTTATTATGAATGCTAGTGTGGCTTATGTGCAGCCTTAAAGGGATAGTTAACCTCCCCCAAAAAGAAAAATTAAGTCGTCATTTGCTCTCCCTCTTGTTCCGTCAAACCCGTATGACTTTGTTCTTCCATGGAACACAAAACGACAAGTTTAGGCAATCTCAATCAACATTCTCTTTCATTGCATCTTTTTCCATACAGTGAAAGTGAAAGGTGACTGAGGTTGTCATTCTGCCTAACATCTCTTTTTCTGTTCCAGAGAATGAGGGTGAGTAACTGAAAAAAAACAACTTCAGGTTGTCTTCGTATATTAAGATGAGATAGTAGAAAGTTGTTTAACATTGTGCGAACATGCATATTATGCAGCAGTTCTTCCAAATGTTACATCTAGAATTTTCCACCCTAAACAATGTAAATGTATACAAATACACAGAGATACGTTCCCCCATAGCTTTTCTCTGTTCATTCAGTCTTGAAATAGGCTCTTGTATCCTATTATAAGAAAAAAAATCTTGACCTGAAAACTTCTACAGTAAATTCTGCTTCCGAAGTATCAGTTCCAATCCATGATGCAGCTTATTACCCATTAGCTTCCCCAACCAGCTCTGGTTCAGCTTGATTGAAAGGCCACTGCTGCCAATCGGAGAAGGGAACAGCTTGTTTCTCTCTCCCTGAACGATGAGTTGCTATGGCAACTGAGATGTGGCATAGAGGTAGAGTTGCTAGGGGTAACTGAGGCTAGTATTTGATTAAGATAATCATTGGCTACTAACGTGACTGTGTGTGCATACCACAGTGTCTTTGTGAGCCACAAATTAGAGTCTCAATTTTATACACTTCAGTCTTCGTGGTAGTGAGCTCAGTGTAATGAGGTTGGTTTCGGCTTGACTGGGTGTGTGTGCCTGGCAACGTGCAAGTAATTATAAGCTCCGTGTATATGACATCACAGTCCTCCACTTCAGCTGAGCTGGTTAATAAGGTGTAGGCTTGAGGGGGCCTGGATAGCTCAGCAAGTATTGACACTGACTACCACCTCTGGAGTCCCAAGTTCGAATCCAGGGTGTGCTGAGTGACTCCATCCAGGCCTCTTTAAGCAACCAAATTGGTCCGGTTGCTACTAGGGAGGGTAGAGTCACATGGGGTAACCTCATAGTGGTTGCAATTAGTGGTTCTCGTTCTCAATGGGGTGCGTGGGAAGTTGTGCATGGATCGCGGAGAATAGCATGAGCCTCCATGCACAGCGAGCCATGTGATACAATGCGTGGATTGACAGCCTCAGAAGCGGAGGCAACTGAGACTTGTCCTCTGCCCTGGGATTGAGGTGAGTAACCGCACCACCATGAGGACCTAGTAAATAGTGGGAATTGGGCATTCCAAATTGGGGAGAAAAGAGAATTTAAAAAAATAATTATTTAATTAAAAAAATAAGGTATAGGCTTGAGGTGGAATGTTTTTCTGAAGAACCTGCCCTAACTTCGTCCTCTATGCCAACAGGTTAAAACATGCACTTAACATTTACAGGATTGTTTTTAATGCATAATCTGATGATGATCTCAGGGTTTGGGACCAGTTTTATTTTAATTTGAAGGGAGAAACTTCAAATTTTTGCTTTTCTTCTACTGGAAAAATCTATTTCAGAAGAAATTTATCTTAAGACACTAGTGTTGAATCTCAATTGAGCCATAAATTGAGACTCAATTTATTCAGTTATTCAAAATATCTCAAAAACAACAAAAAATTATTTACATTTTTCTTTTTAATATTTTTTTTTATCATCATTGTGCTTTCCTCAGATCTGAAATCGAGTCTGGTAACTATTGTTCTTAGGGTAGAAATAAAGTTGAAATGGTATACTTGGAAATGCTCACAGCACAAATATTTTGGCTGGGAATAAATCCTCACTCGCATTTTCCATAATGTAGGCCTAGTATTGTCCATAACTTCTAATGCTTCCCTTGACTCAAGGAGTTACATTTTAAAGAAAATAAGGCACAATAAATTGAAAATCTGCTGTATTCATTTTGTCATTCTAATCTTACCTGGTCCAAAAAGTTCACAAAACAATCTATAATGATATTCCCATGCAAATGAAATGATAGATTTTCTAGAACTGTCTGTTGACTTGTATGCATTGTTCTCTTGCCAGTTTTGCAGTAATTGCATCTGGATGTGCCAGCTGCCCCAGGCTGGTGTGTCGAAGGGAAGGGTGTGGTGCAGAGTTCTGTTACCACTGCAAGCAGACTTGGCATCCTAACCAGACCTGTGACACTGCTCGACAGCAGAGGGCACTGTCCTTCAGAACACACAGTAACCATTCACCCAGCTACATGGCCGAGCAGGGGCACAGTGAGTATTCAGCCATCTGTTTACCATTTTTGTCTCTTAACCCCAAACTCAAAGTTCGGCATGTAAAAATGGCAGAAAAGTCCCATAGACTTACATTGAAAGAAGATCCCAAGCCATAAATAGAGATCAGAATATTATAGAAAATTGAGGGTGCCTCATTTGACTTTGGCCAGTAAGCAACCACTTAGAAACACTAAAACAACCACCCACATTACCCTAGCAACTGCACAGCAATGCACTAAAAACCACTCGGAACACCTTTGCATCCGCAGAGCAACATCTTGTCTACCACCCACAACACCCAAACATCATGGCAGCAAGTTTTGCAAGAGCAAGCACCACTCAAATTATCTCAGAAATTACAAAAATCTAGTTTGTATATGTTGTTCTGCAGCCTTTAAATGGATAGTTCACCAAAAAATGAAAACACTATTATCATTTATTCACCCTCTGTGTATGACTTTCTTTTTCTTTTTTTTTTTGCAGAACACAAATGAAGATTTTTAGAAGAATATTTCAGCTATGTATGTCCATACAATGCAAGTGAATGGGTGCCAAAATGTTGACACTCTAATAAGCACATAAAGGCAGCATAAAAGTAATCCATAAGACTCCAGTGGTTAAACTCCAGTGGTTAAACCCATGTGTTCAGAAGTGATATGATTTGAGTGGGTGAAAAACAGACCTGTTGATATGCACACCCTTTTTGAGCACAAACCATGAAAATGACATACCTGAACTTAAATGGTTGTATTTTTTGAAAGAAGATACTTTGGGCTTTATTACCCAAGTTTTTTTTTATGGGAAATTAGAATTAATATATGTTGTTATTTTTTAAAGTTAGAGAAGATGAAGTTTATAGTAATGGAAATATTTTGTGCTGAACATGTTTTTATAATCTAAAAAAACAATAATAAAAGTACCAAGACAACCCAAAAATACAATGTTCCCAAAGCCAAAAGACTAAAGAAGTTATGTTTCAAATTTGAAGATGATCTAACAAGAAATTAGGTTCCTGCAAGCTTTTTTCTCTGTAAAATCACTGGCGGTGTACAGAGGAAAATTAAGGCTCCGCCTTTCAAGACGACACAATATCTGACTGGCTCGTTTTGTTTATGAGACTCTAATATATAAGATAATAACAGTTTTACAACATGAATGCTGCTCAGATTGCATAATTTATTGAAGAACGATGACGAAGGGTAATTCTTTCAGGCAAGAAATCATGTAAACAATGGAGAATATATCAATATTTCTCAGATTTATCACTTTTATGGACAAAAAGTGCTATTGGATGTTTTTCAATGAAAGTGTGGAGAACTGGATTCATCTGGCGATCGCGTTTTCATAACAAAGGTACGAAGTCCCGTTTTGATATTGTATGTTCTCATTTGTACTCCTGGCACAAATAACTACCGGTAAATAGCTTTTTCTAGAGCATTGCTATCGTGAAACAGAGATCGGATATCAATGTTGAACCCTTAGACCTTAGAAAAGATGTGTAATTTGTTAACATTAATTACATTTATAGACGGTAAATGTAAGCAGAGTGATGTCACCACCACGTGTGGCCGATTGCGTATCAACGGGTTAATATTTAAGTCAATTTTTGCTAGAAAATCTTCTTCCTGCCCAGTAGAGGTCATATGCATGAAAAATGTGAATCACCAAAAACACAAGAAGAAGAAAGTGAAAGTTAAAGTGGAGATTGACTGAGCAGGGAGGAGAAATTAAAAACATTGATTTAACCACTGGAGTCATATGGATTACTTTTATGCTGACCTATTTGATTTTTGGAGATACAACATTTTGGCACCCATTCCCTTGCATCATATGGACCAAAAGAACGGAGTAATTCTTCTAAAAATCTGAATTAGTGTTCTGCTGAAGAAAGTCATACACATCTGGCATGGCATGAGGGTGTGTAAATGATTAGAGACATTTCATATTTGGGTGAACTATTCCTTTAAGTGTATCATTCCTTCAATAAATTTACTGCTTTGTACAGTATATGTTGCGTTTATCAAAGCTTTGAAAATGACTACCACATATTACTGGATAAAAATAACTTGTACTACATTTCTTGTTTATTGTGTTTAAGAGTGCCACCTGCCATTCATATAATTTGGTTTGCTATTTTGTTCCCCCTTAAGCACTTTCATTTTGTACACTTCAGTGTATGCTTAACAAATTACACACTGTGCATTTATTGAGGTTTCTCTTTCTCTACTGGACTGTATACTTTCCACCCTCTTAGGTTCTTTTATCTAACCTCTCGAATAAAAGCACAGTCTACCAGCTTCTTCCCTTCTTATCTCTCACTGCTTTTAGAAAGAGCTTCCTCAGCACTCATTTTTTACATTAGGGTCTGTTTGCCTGTACAAAATCTAAATCCAAACCCTTTAATCCCCATTCAGCTGATGACATCAAGCCTTGCCCTCGATGCGGTGCCTACATCATCAAAATGAATGACGGCAGCTGTAATCACATGACCTGTGCTGTGTGCGGCTGTGAGTTCTGCTGGCTCTGTATGAAGGAGATATCAGACTTGCACTACCTCAGGTATAATCTCTGACTTTAAAAGAATAGTTTAGCCAAAAATAAAAATACTGTCAACATTTACTCACACTCATGTTGTTCCGTGGAACACCAAAGAGAAGTTTAGCAGAATGTCCAAGCTTGTCTCTTTCATGTAGTGAAAATGGATGGTGTCCACGGCCTGTCAAGCTTCAATAAAGGCAAAATACTCCATCAAAGCATTAAAAAAGTAGTCCAAACTACATGTGTGCTATATTTAAAGTCTTATTAAGCCATATGATAGCTTTTTGTGGCGAACAGACTGAAATATAAAGGTATAGTTTACCTAAAAATGAAAATTGTCCCATTATTTACTCACCCTCATGCCATTCCAGATGTGTATGACTTTCTTTCATCTGCTGAACACAAACAAATATTTTTGGAAGAATATATAATCTCAGTAGGTCCATACAATGCAAGTGAATGGTGACCAGAACTTTGACGCTCCAAAATGCATTTAAAGGCAACATAAAGGTAATCCATAAGACTCCAGTGGTTAAATATATAAGTTCAGAAGCGATATGATAGGTGTGGGTTAGAAACAGATCAATATTAAAGTCCATTTTTACTATAAGTTCTCCTCCCTGCTCACTAGGTGACGATATGCACAATGAATGTGAATTGACAAAAACAAAACAAAAATTTAAAGTGCAGACTGATATTAAGAAAATAGGACTTACATATTGATCTTTTTCTCACCCTATCAAATCATAATGTTCTGAATACATGGATTTATCTACTGAAGTCATATGGATTACTTTTATGTGGTCTTTATGTGCTTTTTGGAGCTTCAAAATTCTGTCCACCATTCATTTGCATTGTATGGACCTACAGAGCTGAGATATTCTTCTAAACATCTGTGTTTGTGTTCAACAGAAGAAAGAAAGTGATATACATCTGGGATGGCATGAAGATTAGTAAATGATGAGAATTTTGTTTTATTTTTAGGTGAACTATTCCTTTAAGTCTAGAAGCTTTTTAAGCCAATTTATTGTAATGTGCTGTAGAACCTGAGAATAATTCTCTTGGATTTTGTGTTTTATCAGTCCATCAGGTTGTACATTTTGGGGAAAGAAGCCATGGAGTCGCAAGAAGAAGATTCTATGGCAGCTGGGCACTTTGATTGGTGCACCGGTGGGCATCACTCTGATTGCTGGAATTGCAGTTCCTGCCATGGTTATCGGTATCCCGGTTTACATTGGACGCAAGGTGCGGATTCTTTGACATTAGTGAACACCTTCTACTCACACTATAACCTTTATCAGGAACAGAATTTCCTTTAAAAAGGCTGGGAATTTCCCTCTCTCCCTGAGTGTTGCTCAACCAGACTAATTGGTTTTAATCCAGCCATAATTCTGGTACAATGACTACCTTGTGTAAAATGTTTTGTGGGCATAAAGCATTGTTCCTTTGCCTCAACAAGGATCCTCATGGGTCCATGTACTTTTGCGACTGTTCTTTTTTACTTTTTAAACCCAAAAATGACAAACGAAAAATTAGTTTTTTTCTTATTGGTTTTAACACTGATGAATAGAATAAGCAGATACAAACTAATTTTCTGTTGACTGTAATAAAGAGAAAAGGGGAAATGGCTTTTTATTGTTTAAAAAAATTATTTTACAGCTTGAATATTTGATATTCGCATGTGAGTGGTACTGAAACACCCCTTTTATCTGAATGGTGAGCCCGCCCCATCTTCTGTACTGCCTTAATACTATCAGCCAGAATTAGAGTTGGGATTGCGGTGCAAATTTGTCTAAATTTTCGTTTCAGTGCCGCTCAAATGTGCATATCAAATATTCAAGGTGTAAACTCATTTTTTAAACACTGAAGGGAATTTTTTTTTAGCCTTTTCCCCCAATTTCTGTATTCCTTTTTAAGTAGAAAATGAAATGGTCAACAGGAAGTGAGTTGATATCTGCTTATTTTATTAATCAGTGTTAAAACCAATAAATTGTTTTTTTTTTTGTAGTTTTTCATTTTTGGGTTAAAAAAAGAAAAAGGAATGGACACAAAAGTACCCGGACCATTGTGCTACAAAATATTTTTGCCAGTAATGTAGATGCTGATGAATGCTTTTCTTTGGTTTTCAAAGCTGCAGTTATTGGCCATTTGTCAAGCATTTTTATTATAACTTTGAAGTTGTAAAATACCAATACAATTTCAATTATTTTTATTGCCTATAAAATTAAAAGACATCCAGTGCAATTAATTCCCATCAGAATCTTTTGTAGTAACTGATAAAAGCAGATTTGTGACAGTGCTACTGTATAACCCTGCTGTTGTTTATCACAGATCCACTCGCACTATGAGGGGAAGAAAACGTCACATCACAGAAGAAATCTTGCCATCACTGGGGGTGTGGCTCTGTCAATCATAACAGCCCCTGTTATTGCTGCTGTCAGCGTGGGTGAGTAATTTACATTTATTAATTTAGATTATGCTTTTATTGAAGGTAAATTACAAATAAGAACTCTACAAGTTAATAATTTCTAATAATGTAGTATCAAAGTAGAAGAAAGGTACAAATACAATGAACTGCTATAGAAAGATGGTATAGACTGCTTGAATGTAAACTCCTTTGGTGCAAGACTATAATTGGTTGGTTACAGCTCCATATGAAAAGATTATTTCTCTTCCACACAGGCATTGGTGTTCCCATCATGTTGGCATATGTGTATGGTGTTGTGCCCATCTCTCTGTGCCGTGGTGGAGGCTGTGGGGTGAGCCGAGGTAAAGGACGAGGTGTGAGGATAGACTTTGATGATGATGATGGACCTATTACAGGTATCAATTATATGAATGCTCCATCAGCTTTTGAAACAATTAGACTTAAGACTTTACATTCAGAAAATTAAGCCTGTTAAGGCCATTTTTATTTTTGCAAATTTGGCGTGTGTTGTCATAAAAAGCTGATCGATTGATTGAACTAACGATTTGATGCATTCTCTATCTGTAGTTGCTGATGCATGGCGAGCACTGAAGTCTCCCAGCTTGGGTGAGAGCAGTTTGGAAGGAGGAGCCAGTGGCCTCAGTACTACCTCTCCAAGCGAGGGCCTATCAGTTGCCCCAGGCGGCCTGGGAGACACACCCCACTTTAACACACTAGCAGGAGGAGCTCTTGGTGCTAGAACAGGAAAATACAGCAGGTATGAAACACCCATGGGTTGTCAGCAGTAGGGTGTATATATATACTATATATATATATATATATATATATATATATATATATATATATATATATATATATAGCATGAAAGATTTTTATTTTTAGGACCTATTTTTTTGTTTTCCCTCAAAATTCTCATTACTCATTTCTCATTATTTATGCATTAAATGTGCATAATTTAAAAGCACTACAAGTAATATCATGATGTATCAATATTCAATACAAATGAAATTTTTTTGCAATTTTTTTGTTTTATTTTTTTATTTAAATGTCATGAAATTAATGTTGCAATGCAAAAAATCTTAATGGTCCTAAAACATGCTTCATTTATTTTATATATATATAGCAAAGTCTTGTTTAATTTTTTCGGGTTGAAATATGAACCGAACAAGTTTTTTGTTTTTTTTTTATTCACAATTTTCTCCCAATTTGGAATGCCCAATTCCCAATACTTATTAGGACCTCGTGGTGGCGCGGTTACTCACCTCAATCCCGGTGGGGGAGGGCAAGTCTCGGTTGCCTCCGCTTCTGAGACCATCTATCCATGTATCTTATCACGTGGCTTGCTGTGCATGAAAGCGCGGAGACTAACAGCACATGGAGGTGCTACTCATGCTACTCTCCGCAATCCACGCACAACTTACCACACGCCCCATTGAGAGTGAGAACCACTAATCACGACCACGAGGAGGTTACCCCATGTGACTCTACCCTCCCTAGCAACTGGGCCAATTTGTTTGCTTAGGAGAACTGGCTGGATTCACTCAGCACACCCTGGATTCAAACACACAGGGGTGATAGTCAGGGTCAATACTCACTGAGATACCCAGGCCCCCACCGAACTTGTTTTGTGAGATTTACCCAGTAGAGCATGTTGGGATATTTGGTAAACCGTATAGTAAATAAAAGAGGTAGACTGTAAATATTGGTAGTGTTTTTGTTTCCATGAGAATGCATGACCTTTTTGTTTATGTTTCAGGCTGGAAGTGCAGGGAACAGAGCTAGGTAAGGAAGGTACTGTTAGGGATACAGGCAGCTTGGGAGCAGCCAGTGACTGTGCCAGCACAAGGGGCATGGCAGGATCCATCACTTCCTCTTACACCTTACCTGACAGGTAAAACAACTTTCGTGAAATAATTGGAATATTAAGTATAATGCAAGTATATATAAGTTGTTCCAGAGTATGCCTAAAACTTGTTTGGATATAATTTTGAAGATTTGATGCCAAGAACCTTGTCAAATTTGTCAAATTTAAATATTTATTTAATCAGCTCATGCAGTCTTTGCATAAAATATGCTCAGTATGAAGGGCTTTTAGTAACTACTAGAGGTAGACTGATATATTGGTTTTACAGATTAATCTGTTTTTTTCTTTTTGTTCCTAATTTGTTTTATTCCTCATAAATAAACCTTATCTGGTGAAATGATATACATATATACAAAACTCTTAATCTGATGAATATATAGGCTATAGCTAACTACTTTAGTCTTGCTTAGTCTCAACTTTTGTTTGTCCTAATGCATTTCAGAGAGGGCACTAACCTTGAGATCCAGGTGGACATTGAAACTAAACCTAGCCATCTGTGTCTTACCACTGAGGAGGATCTGGCTCCACCCACTGCCGCAATGGCACCCCGTTCAGCGGAGCAGCCTCAGGACTGCAGTTCCCGCAGGAGCAGGGTGTTGTTGGATTCCCCTCTAGGGCTGTCCCCCAGGGTGTCACTCAGGGAGGCTCTTCGAGATGTCACCCTCGCTCAGCCGGAAAGTATCCGCAGTGACCTGGAGATGTCCGACACTCAGTCGGACGATATTGCGGAGCTCACGTCTGATGACTGTGACTCGCCCCACCCCAAGCGCTGTCATGCCGCTCCCCCTCCACAGACAACTTGCAGAGCCTTGAACCCCAACGACAGTCTGCACTGTCCCGACAATGTTATTCTTTACGTGTGAGAGACTCGCACAGTTGCACAAGCCCAACTGTTTCTGAGCTTTTGACTTGTTAACGCTTTACATATTATTTTGCTGCTTTTTATAATTATTAAAACACCTTACTTGCATCCACACAACTCATGGAACTGACTGATCATCACTCTTCTCTCCTGTCTGTCTTATTATAAGCCTGGACAAGTCCTCTACCTCTTCAGAAATTCATACTGTTATTCACTTGTTGGTGTTTACTTGGTGCAACAACGCCTTGAGCAAAAAAAAAGGTTAAAGAGATAGTTCACCCAAAAATGTAAATGATTTAATCTTTTACTCACATCATATAATTTCAAACACAAATTATTTTTTTTCTTTCTTTCATCAAACACAAATGGAGATGTGACACTGGAAATTCACATTGCTCTTTTCCATACCATGAAAGTAATGGTGACCAGGGGTTGTCTTGCTTCATAAATGACATAAATTCATATAACTTAAATGCCATATTCCAAGTATTTTGAACCCATACAATAGTTTTGTGTAATGGACAGAGTGAAATTGAAGTTGTTATTCACTGAAAATATGTGCTGTTTGGGTATTCACATACTTGAATCTCATTGTAATCGATTATGAGACACTTAATAATATTTTAATTTAAGCGTTATTTTTAGACCTGCAGTAGAAGTGATAATTATAAGTGAATGATGATTTTTTTTTTTGTCTTTCCTTCACACAAAGCTACTGTACACTTGAAATGTAGTGAATGAGTATTATTAGGGACCTTCTTTATGGTGCTTTTATGTTGTTTTTGGAGCTTGGCAGCCCCTGGTCATCTATACAATTTCATTGTATGTAAAAGGGCAGCTTTATCTCTATTTGTGTTCCACAGAGTAAAGAAAGTCATACAGGATTTTGAAAGACAAGAGGGTGAGTAAATGATGCCAGACATTTTGGGTGAAATGTTCCTTTACATTTGGTACTATAATTTCCACAATAATTTCCTTAGAAAGCAAACAAACAAACATATAATGCTACAAAGTAAAATGTCACCAAGCACATGTATATGTGAGAGGCTTTTGAATGGTTTAGGGTGACTAACTTCCTTGACACATTTCAGTATTGTTTGTATGTTAGTTTTTCTTTGTTTTGAATCTGTACGATTTGGAAATCGTATGATTTGGAAATCGTATGATTTGTTGTATGCATGTGAGTGCATGTTCTGTGCGAATACAAGCAGAGTATTGTTTTTGTCGCATTGGCACAGTTTGCACAGAAGAAAACACTTAATCTACACAGTGAATGAGCGAGAGATCAGTTTAGTCATCAGTAGAGTAAGGTCAGTGCAATGGGAGACTGATCCAAACTTCACTTGTAGACAGATTCACTTGACTCACTGACTGCCTGCCTTACAAAAAGAGCACATGCACTCCCTTACATAGTTTGTGACTCACAACACTGTTGTGCGCTCTTGAGCTGAGAAAATGGACATGTGTGTTTGCTATATATTTGTGTATGTTTACCAGTGTTGTTTCTATTGATGGGTATTAAATCTTAAAGTATCAAGGGTGGGATGGCCATTAACATGCATTTTATTATTTGTATTATTTTTGGCATCGAGATTTGAATTGTTTTTGCGCAATGCAATTTTTTTATTTTTTACCTGCTAGCTGGATGGATGGAGAGAGAAGGGTTGGATGAATGGATGGATGAGCACTCCTGCACTTTATCCCACTATTTATCATTGTTCTACATTGTAGGCTTATATTTATGCACTCCCTCTTTCTTTTATTTTCAGTCTCACTGGGATTATGGAACATTTGGGCACTGTAGTCTACAGTATGATTTTGCTATTTAATTTTGGATGTAATAGAATACTAAAAGTTTCATAATCTCTACATGTTACTATGCTTTCTGAATCTATGACGCAACTCTCGTGATTATTAAATTTGGCTGCAGAGAGAATCCTCGATTTTTCATACAGTATATGATGAATTAGCTTTGTCTTGGAATCACAAAAGAGGATTTGTGATTACCATCTCTAGCTTTTTTGTTGTTGTGTGAGGATGCTTTTATACTTTTAAGGTTTACAAGCAGATTGTGAAAAGTGCTTGACAATTTGACTATGAACTTGTTATGGTGAAATGATTGTTAACAACTAAATTTAGTTAAAAATGCAATATGCAGACAAGACTAAAGGTGTGTTAAATCGGTTTTGTACATCCCTACAAAGATAAATGCACTGGCTATGAGTGTTTAAAACAACATGAAAATAAACATTTCCTCCTTGTGGCAAGTTTAATCTCTTTTCTCCTTATTCTACTATAAATACTATATACTAAAATAAACAGTGGCAACAAAAAGTATGTGACCCCTTTGGAATTACCTGCATTTATGTATAAATTTGTCATAAAATCTGGTTTGATCTTCGTATATGTTACAATAATTAACAAACACACTCTGATTTAACTAATAACAGAAATGATTGTATTGTTCTTGTACATATTGAATACATCATTAAAACATTCACAGTGTAGGTTGGAAAAAGTATATGACGTTAAAAAAGCTAATTAGAGTCAAGAGCTGGAAAACCTGGCATCCAAGGAAATGAGATTGGAGGTGTGGATTAGAGCTACTTTGACTTATAAAAAGCACTCAAAAATGTTGAGTTTGCTATTCACATGAAGCATCTGCTGACATGGGCCATGCCTCTCATAAAAGATCTCAGAAGACCTATGAACAAGAATTGTTGCTTTGAACAAAGCTGGAAAGGGTTACAAAGTTATCTAGAAGAGCTTAGATATTCATCTGTCCACAGTTAGACAAATTGTCTATAAATGGAGACGATTTAGTACTGTGGCTACTCTTCTAGGAGGCAAGATGACTCAAAGGGCACACCGCAGAATGCTCAGTGATGTAAAAAAGAACCCTAGAGTGACAGTTAAAGATTTGAAGGAATCATTGGAACTGTAACATCTCTGTTCAAGAGTCTACTATACAGAAAACATTGAACAGGCATGATGTCCATGACAGGACACCATGAATGAAGCTGCTGCTTTCCAACAAAATCATTGCTGAGTGCCTGAAGTTTTCCAAAGACCACCTTGACACTCCACAACGCTACTAGAAATTTTTTTGCGTATACTGATAAAACTATGTGTGACAAATGTTCACATAAAAGGAGGAAGCGGGAGATGGCGAATCCAACTCAAATGGTATCTATTATTTATTTAAATGTAATATTCACGCATTTTCAGCATTCACACTCAGAACTATGCTTTTCAGCGGACATAAATAAATTCAGTCTTTCTCCAGCTCGTATCTCATAACTCTCCTCTCCAAAGTGGCGTCTGGCTCGCTTTTAAATCCCATCTCCACTCTCACTGCAATGACAAACAGCTGTTAGAGACAATGATTGCTAGGTGATGATCCTTACCGTTCTAATCTCATCACATACCCCCATCACCCCACTCAGGCCGGGGAGCCATCTGGCCCAGTTCTTTACATAGCTAGTAGCCTACATTGTGATATGTAGTGCCATTTAGAGAACTGGTAATCTGGTTTTGTTAATCTTTAAAAGTTTGTATCTTGATCAGGGTGATCCAGTCCAATGTTGCTTTGAAAAACATCAGGCATTCAAGCAGTCAGTTTGTAGATCTTCAGGTAAAGTTTCATCCATGCTTTCTGCTGTATTCCCAAAGATGTCATTGGCTTTTGGGACAATTTCCATCCAAGCTTTTCTAACAACAGCTCAACAACTTAAACTTTGATTCCTCCATTCATAAAACGAATTTCTAAACATTTACCACTTGTATGTAAAGTTATTTTGGACATTCTATCCATTTATTTGCCAGATTTAGAATGTTTAAAAGGGTTCTGCTATTGTTACACACAGAAGAACCCTTATTTGGTACCATTTTTCTTAAATATAATATTATTGTTGCACTACTACTACTATAGTTAGAATATTCAGAATCAGAATCCGTTTTATTGCCAAGTATGCTTACACATACAAATAATTTGTCTTGGTGACAGAAGCTTCCAGTGCACAAACACTACAGCAACAAGAAATAGATAAAACAAAATGAAAAAAAAGTTTTATAGAATACACAGTAGGACTATGTGTGTGTGTGTGTGTGTGTGTGTGTGTGTGAGCGTGTATTTATCACTTTGTGGGGACCAAATGTCCCCATAAGGATAGTAAAACCCGAAATGTTTGACCTTGTGGGGACATTTTGTTGGTCCCCATGAGGAAAACAGCTTATAAATCATACTAAATTATGTTTTTTGAAAATGTAAAAATGCATAATGTTTTCTGTGAGGGTTAGGTTTAGGGGTAGGGTTAGGTTTAGGGGATAGAATATAAAGTTTGTACAGTATAAAAACCATTATGTCTATGGAAAGTCCCCATAAAACATGGAAACACAACATGTGTGTGTGTGTGTGTGTGTGTGTGTGTGTGTGTGTTATATATAGATGCAAGGGAATGAAATGGCAGAAGATGTAGTGTATGTTGGATAAATAGAAATAGATTAATTGTGAACTGCACATTAATTATTGCTCTATGGGGCAGTTTTAACTGTTCAAGAGATGGATAGCCTGAGGGAAAAAAGTGTTCCTGTGCCTGTCGGTTCTGGTGCTCAGCCTCAGAGCTCTGAAGCGCCAAACAGAAGGGTTCAAAAAGGTAGTGGGCTGGGTGATTGGGGTCCAGAATGATTTTACCAGCCCTTTTCTTCACTCTGGAAGTGTGCTGTTCTTGAAGGGAGGGCAGGGGGTGACCAGTAATCCTCTATTATCCTCACATATTACATAATGGTGTACTACTGAGTACTTCCATAAACGTACTGTGTATGGTCAAAACTGTTCTGCTTTCTCCTCAGAAAAAGTAGTCCACTATGCAGACTTAAAGACAAAACTTAAAATGTTTACTCCTGTGAAAGTTTATTTTTGAAAGCCAATTTCTCATATCAATTTCAACAACTTCAGCAACTTGTCACAGGTGGATCCTGCCTTTATTGAAAACACATTACAAGCTTTTCAGCAAAATGCAACCAAGAAAACAGTTATTAAAAACAGACATTAAAAAAATACGAGTGTGTTATTATATTGTTTAGCTGTTTACCCAAGCGCTATAACAAAAACATTATAAAGGACTCTTTTCACACTTCTGTATTCGCGACGCGGAAGTCGTCATGGTTGGGTAAACGATGGCGCCGGTCGGGAAAAGCAGTAAGAGCCACAGTCACTGCAGTGTTCCGTATTGCTCAAATTCTAAAAGAAAACGTCCTGATTTGTCTTTCCACGAATTTCCAAAAGATGCTATACTTTGTAGGAGTTGGGTTCAGGCAATTAAACGCGAAGAAGGAATTAAATTAAGCACTTTTTCAAAAGGAGGACTTTCAGCAGTCGCTCACAGGTGGAATTGTGAAACGACTTGAATTTTGAGCCGTACCGTCACGGTTTCATTGGAATGACTACAAATCAAAACCGACACTTGAGTGTGTGTTTGAAAGGGTTAAAAGTCGGATGGAGCGGGACATGTGTCTATCCATTGCTTCACATTCTGCGATTTCGACTACGCGCGTCGCCCCTTTCACCTAGTACTACTCACAGATTTATTAAAGGAATATTATGGGTTCAATAAAAGTTTAGCTCAATCGACAGCATTTGTGGAATAATACCACAGAAAATTTTATTTCGACTCGTCCTTCCTTTTGATAAAAAAAACAAATCTTGGTTCCAGTGAAGTACTTACATTGGAAGTGAATGAGGCCCATTTTTGCAGGGATTAAAGGCAGAAATTTGAAGCTTATAATTTTAAGTAAAGCACTTACATTCATTATTCTGTTAACTCGTATAATATTTGAGCTGTTAAGTTGTTAAAATCGTAATTTTTACAGTCATTTTAGAGTTTGTTGACATTACATCATGGTAACAAAGTTGTAAAATTGGCTATAACTTTATGCAGAAAAGGTTAGTAAGTGATTTTATCACACTAAAATCACGTTAAGACGCATATGGTTTATGTCTTGTGGATATACTTTTAAAATAGCGAGTATTTTAACATTCAAAATTTGGCCCCATTCACTTCCATTGTAAGTGCCTCACTGGAATCCAGAGTGTTGCTTTATTTCTTTATTTTTATAAAGGAAATGAGGGCCAAGTCAGAAAAATGGTTTTGATGTTATTTTTGAACAAATGTTGTCGATTGAGCTTAACTTGTTTCAAACCCGGAATATTCCTTTAACTGTACCCTTGGTGATCTTTCCCTTAAAGCTAAACTAGGTAACTTTTTCCTCATATAAAAAGTTGAACTCTTAAAGACATGATTTGTAATTTTGCATTATGAAATCATGACCACTCACATTAAAATGAAGACTCTAGTCAGAGGCATAGCTATGGGAAAGGCAAGCCAGACAAAAAAAAAGGTCTGCATATCAAATCATAGTTGCAAGTTTGAGCTTATAATGTTAAAGTGCTTGCCTCTTTCATTCTCCCCCTCTCTCTTCAAAAGTTGCCTGTAACATTTATCTATTTTATCTAATGATAAAAAGGCAAATATCAATAAAACTAATATCATATATCATCTGCAAAAAATTTAATAAACAAACCTCACAAAACTTGAGCAGATCTAGTATCCTGTGTTTTGCTTATTTACCGCTAAAGAACATATTCTATCAGCCTCTCCTCAGCAATTCTCTGTCACTTTTAACTTTCTTTTCTAATGATAAAAGGCAAATATCAATAATACTTCTATTATATACCATTTACAAATATACAGATATCTTGTTTAAACAGATATAATTCATGAACCTCGTGAAAATCCAGGGTTTTCTTCCTGTCGTGCACTCATCTAATATCTTCCTCTGAAGCACGTATTCTATCAGCCCAAATCAAAACTTCAGGATCAAAAGTTCCTCTGATTGGGGGCCTGGTTAGCTCATGCTGGGTAGCTGGTGATCGCTATAATGTGGTTCATTCTCATTGGGTGCATGGTGAGTTGAGCGTGGATGGCGTGAAGCCTGCACACGCGCTATGTCTCCGTGGCGACGTGCTCAACAAGCCACGTGATAAGATGCGTGGGTTGACGGTCTCCGATGCGGAGGCAGCTGGGATTCATCCTCTGCCACCAAGATTGAGGCGAGTCACTATGCGACCACGAGGACTTAAAAGCACATTTGGAATTGGGCATGCCAAATTGGGAGAAATTTCCCTGATTCACAAATCATGATGGTCACTCCATGACAAGACAAGCAGGCAATTCAGGCCATTTAAACTGTCAAGAGATTTAAACTGTCCGGAGATCACGAGTGCGTGAATGCAACTTCAAAGTAAAAGTGCTTCACGTGTGCTACAAGTAAATTTCTTATTTACTTTGCACTGTATGTACAATTAGTTTGATTCTGTATTTTTTTAGAAAATGCGATTGCTAACATGGACATGTCATCCATAGTTGCTGGACTACTGTGTGTATTGTTATTTCCTTTCTAATATTTTAACAATTCCTTTAAGTGCAAGTAAATAAATAAAAAATTTGATGACTACACAGAAATCAAAAGAAACCGCTATCTACCATTTTTTAACAAAGTTAAAGTTTTGTGTGAAATTGAGTAAATATAAGAGAGTCTAAATAACAGTTCATGAAATTTTCTCCAATTTCATGTTTATGTTATTTACTGTATTAAATTGTGTGATATATTGGCATTGTATCGGCCTATCAGGCACCCTGCTCTCTGTATATCAGCATCAGCCATTAAAAAACCCAAATCGGTCGACCACTAATGCAGATGACGCCAAGATCAACCTAACTCTATCGCTGAGTGACTACAGCCCCATAGACTCCCTGTGCCAGTGCCTTGATGAAATTAACAGTTGGATCTGCCAAAACTTCCTTCAGGTGAACGCATACCTTGACTCCAAAGGCCTAAAGGTCTCAAGACAACAATTCAGGTAAGGAAATTTGGTGTCATTTTGGAGTCAGAACTTAGTTTCAGTAGTCACATCAAAACAATAAACAAATCAGCCTACTATCATCTCAAAACATAGCAAGAATTAGATGTTTTTTATACAGTCAAGACATGGAGAAACTTGTTTTTTGCATGTAGGGTCGACTACTGCAATGGACTCCTCACTGGCCTTCCCAAAAAATACCACTAGACAGCTGCAGCTCATTCAGAATGCTGCTGCCAGGATTCTCAACAGAACCAAAAAGACTGAGCATATCACTCTAGTACTTAGGCCATTACTCTGGCTTCCAGTTACATTTAAATTGATTTCAAGGCACTAATACTCATTTATAAATCACTCAACGACCTAGGACCTAAATACATTTCAGATATGCTTGTTGAATGTTAACCTAACAGACCTCTATGATCATTGGGATCAAGTCAGTTAGACATACAGAGGGTTCACTCAAAACAAGGTGAGACAGCATTTAGCTATTATGCCACCCTCAGCTGGAACCAGCTTCCAGAAGAGGTCAGATGTGCTCCAACAGTTGCCACATTTAAATCCAGACTGAAAACACTTCTGTTTAGCTGTGCATTCTCATTGTGTTGCACCTATTGATTGTACTCAATCATTTTGCTTTTGTCTTTCATTAATTTTAATAATTCTATTTTATTCTTATATTTTTATTATTTTATAACTTTTTCTTCCTAACAATTAGGTTATTCTCTGTGTTGTCAGAGAAGATTACAGTAACAACAGTTATGGGTGGTGTTAACAATTTAGTATGTTCTTTTTCTTTTTTATTTATTTTAATAATTTCATATATATATATATTTTAAAAACTTTTATTACTTTTTATTCTTATTTAATGTTCTTAATTGTTTTTTACATTTTTGTGTATCTTGTATTTATTTCTTTATCATTTTTATGCAAAGCACTTTGAATTGCCATTGTGTTTGATATGTGCTATAGAGTATAAATAAACTTGCCTAGATAAAATTGTCTTTTAATGGTGTAAAACACATTTTCATTTATTCATTTATTTTAAATATTAGAAATGTTTAATATTATTTAAGTTGTGTCCCCCATCTTGTGCTCAACCCTGTTACCAAAACCAATCTTGCCTGATGGAAAAACAATAGGTCACCTGGCAAACAGAAAATTACATCATCAAGAAATTTTCTAACAGCATGGAGAGAAGAAAAGTAATTTCATTCTTCAATTTTCAATATTTGTATAATTTTTTTAGCATTAGTTGCCTTCGCCCATCTAAACAACTCAACCCTTTTACTAACATTATCAGTATAGAGTACTTATGTCAAAGTTTTCTTTGTTTATTTTATAAATAAGCAACCCTGTTACTATTTCAGAATCAAAACGAGTGTTACGGACATAAATGTAATAAAGACTCGCTTGGCAATTAAAGCGAGTAAGCTATCGTCTTTTTGTCATTGGGAGGCTTCAGTAAACAACATCCCTTAGAAGTTGTAGTCCAAATATATGTGCATTTAGATCAAATTATATGGATTCTCATATGTTTACTTCACATTTTTGTTGTTGAAAAGATAGCATTGTCATTCAGTTTTCCTCTAAATTATGCGATCTGAATTGCAAGAGCACTATTAAACTCATGGTGTGTTACATATATACAAAAAGAGAGAGAGGGGCACACGTAGAAGACAGTTATTACATCATAGTTTAGAATCAGAATCAGAATTAGCTTTTTTGCCATGTATACTTACACATACAAGGAATGTATATATGTACAAATACAAATCTGTTATATACAGATGCACGGGAATGTATGGCAGAGGAGGTAGGGTATGTTGGATAAATATAAATAGACTAAGCAAGATTAGCAACTTCTTCTATGGACCTGTTTCTGGAGGCCCCCCAACACTGCACATTTTAATAATTCTATGTGTTACAATGAGAATATTAATGTTACATTTATCTGAATGTATATAATTATTTACTAATATCTGAATTTATATAATTATTTAGCAGTTCCATTGACTTCCACTGTATCCTCCTGCTCTGCTCATGATGAAAAGGACATACCACTTCTCACATCCAGCAGTGCCATCAGAAGTACCACAACAGCAGGTACTTCCATCATATCAACACCTCATATTGAGAAAGAGGCCACACCACTGACTGACTGTGAATGCTAAATTTCTAAACTGGCATCTGAAACTGAAAACTATTGGTTTAAATTATTCTGCATCCAAGCCGCTAGGTTTCAGTGTAACTCCAAATGACACAAAGACAAAAGTTACTGAGTGCACTAAATTAATCTGTGACTACTGATTTATCACGCAACATTCTAAGTTGTTGACATTATACCTAATTAATCATAGGTGATAAATCATTTTAGTATTAAACTATCAAACACATTTATATACCACAACAACTTACTTTGATGAAAATATTGTTAAAGAATCTTTATAAATCTTAGCTTTAAATAAACTGTTCTTAGGCTATGTCCAGACTGCAGGCAAATCAGATTTCTTTCTCAAATCAGATCTTTTCAGGCAGACTGTTCACACTATTAATTGCAATTGAGCAAATCAGATTTGCGCATACAGACATAACCAATCTATCTGCATGGGTTGCTTTGGTAATGACGTAGGCGTTCCCACATGACGATGCTTTGAAAAAAAGATGCGGGAAAACTGGAGGTACATCTTCTCGCTCTCAAATAAGCACCCTGTCCAGTTGCGGTGCAGAACACCTCCGTCACACAAGAAAAACTCAGCGACGGAGGATACTGGTAAATATTGTGATGTTCCATGCTGCAGTCACTGATTTTTTTTACATCATTGTTGTTTTTTGCGTTAAGACTGATGCAAAAGACCATTTGAAATCTGAACTGAGCAACCAGAGTGTCCGGACTGAGGCGCATCTGAAAAAATTGATTTCAATCGCATTTGAATCTACCTACCGATGGGGTTTGAATCAGAATCGGAACAATCAGATTTCATGTGATTTTTTGCTGTCCAGTCTATCAAAAACTCAGATTGTTTTGTGGCAGTCTGAACAAGGCCTTAGCTTATTATTGAAGTGCTTTTTAAAGTGTTTTTAACTGTGATTTTTATTTTATGAAGGTGCACTTGACGAAGCATATGCAAGAATTGAACAGCTAAAGACTGAGATTTTGCAGCTGAGGATATCATCTGAGAACAGGCTTCGTGAGCTTGAAGAACAAGTACAGCACCTCTCCCAGTCTCCTCTCACCATCAGTCACAGATGAAGACTTCAGGTTTTACACACTGTTTCCATCTGAGAAAACATTCACAGTGTTCTGGGATTATATTGCACCATCTGTACTGGACAAAAGCTCAAATAGTTGGTGAGGCTGACACAACTCCAAGTCCTCACAGATCATTGGCACTCATTGATGAGTTTTTAATGTACTGTATGAGAGTGGCTGCCGGCCTGAAAGAGAAGGTACTTGCTGATCTTTTCAGTGTCAATTTATCAACCGTGAGTAGGATAATATCTACGTGGGCCAATTACTTATACCTCTTTCTAGGCTCCATCCACATGTGGGCCACTAGAGAGCATGTAAATGCATCTATGCCTAAGAGGTACAAAGAGTACTGTCCAAACATTTGAGTTATCCTTGACTCCACTGAGATAAAATGTGAGAACCCATCATCACTCACTCTTCAGTCTGAAACCTTCTCACAGGACAAGAACACTACCACTCTTAAATCTTTGATAGAAATCACTACTAATGGAACAATTACTTTTGTCTCAAGGCTGTACACTAGCTGTCATTCTGACAAAGAACTGACCATGTTATCTGGAATCCTAGACCTCCTTGAACCAGGTGATAGTGTCATGGCAGATAAGAGCTTCAATATCGAGAAGATTTTGAAGGATGTTGGAGCAAGTCTGATAGTCCAACCTTTCAAACAGAGATCCCAGGTCACCAAGGAAGACACATTGCACCCCCATGTAAAGAAGGTGATTCGAAGGGCAAAACAGTACCACATCTGGGATACCACTGTACCCCTTAGTCTGGTGGGAAACATCCACCAGTGGGTTTGGAAACATCCAAACCCATATGACTTTCTTCCATGGAACACAAAAGGTGATGTTTGGTAGAATGTTAGGGACTGACAGCCTTCATAAACATTCAATTCCATTGTGTGGAAAAAGATGTAGTGATAAATCCCTAACATTCTGTCAAGCATCTTCTTTTGTTTCATGGAAGAAAGTCATGTGGGTTTGGAACAACATGAGTAAATGATGGCAGAATTTTTATTTTTGGGTGAACTATCCCTTTAAATGTAATACCTCTCACTTAACCATGTTTATGTTATTGATGTGATTACTGATTGTACATGCTTTAATTTGACTAATTACAATGGATATATTTACTTATTAATACGTTCAAATGAAAACTAAATAAAGTCACCAATAATTTGTGTTAAAAATGCCATTGCATTACATTTATTTGTGCATAACAAACTTGTAAAATAGTACATGAATAAACTTGAAATAATTGTGAACTATTACATTTGTGATGGGTTTAGATGTTTGGTCATGTACTCATTACAGCAATAAAGGTGTAGTTTGTTTTTCATTTCAGTTATGAACTCATTGCTTCTCCAGATTTGCTCAATTATGAGTGACAAATTCACACCAAGACAAACCAGAGATGGCTTACTGACCTTGTTCTTGCCAGTAATATTTATGACTGATTAAGAGCATGTGCCTACCATCCACTACCTTTAAATGTTGCTCTTCCTTAGCATTGTTTTTTGTTGTGTATTTGACCTCAACTTGTCAGAGGGGTGGAGTTTCCTTTTAATCAAGAATCTGACCATTGGGGAGATGTGGCAACTCCCATGCACTGCAAAGCCACATGACGTGACATTCACCTGAGTGACATCAGAATAGGGCTGAAGAACAACTGGTTCTAGCTTCAGTCCTCATTTCATAGCAGTCATTTGCATTGAACCAGTCATCCTTCTCAATGCAAGAGAAGCTGCAGTTTTGATGTTGGTGACATGGCAAGCTTCTCTAAAAAAACTGGCAGCGGCCCTAGGTTTCCAGACTGAACTCCACAATGTACATTTTAGACTATGCTCTAGTGTCATAGTCTATTGCTTTGGCCAATTCACGAGTAATATTTAAGTAATCTAGTAGAATACTTGGAACAAAGTGAAGGTTGTTTTCCAAACAAGGGTGTGTAAGAGGCAAGTCCGAGAGGTGGGTGCATCAGGGTGTTTTGACATTTCTAAAGGCTTGTCAGGAGGACACTGATCGGAGAGCAAACCGTCACGGGGAGACTGGTCCAAAACAGGATTCAATGAGAGACAAGTTTGTAATCCCAGTAAACAGGTTTGCAATCAATGGCTTGGGTGTAATCTGGTAAAAGCAGCACTTGATAACAGCACTGAGGGATCTGATAGTGGACCTACAAGAACAGCAGATACACAAAATAAAAATTCATAAGGGCCTTTCATAAGGATAAATGTGATATAATATACAAAATATTTGATCGTTGCACCATTACACTTAGGTAGGATGTAACCCTACATATAAACTAAATATTTACGGAAGACTCCAACCAGGAGTAACGGATGGAATAAAAAAGCAGGCTCGTTTAATGACATCAATGTGCTCAAGTTTTGCGTGATAGTCATCAATCATTTCGACATATATAATGAGGTTGGCATTTACACGCATTTACATTTACGAGAGAGAGAGAAAATGTACTTTTAAGTGGCTCTTCAGCACTAAGCATTTCAAACGGTGCAGTTTTCAGGATGCATTGCTCAGTGTCAAGTTTCAACATATTTGAAATATGTAAGGTATTAAAATGAATAATTGTCTATTTTTCCAGCCTGTTGTATTAGTATTTATTTACCTACTAGCTAAAACTTGCCTTAACATGTGGTGTAACCAAATTAAGCACTGACTTAGTTACAAACTAACTAGTATTTATTAAGCCCTTAGTGTGAACTTCACATCCTAACTTTAGTGAGACCTTACGCACAGCTGGTACAACCCTGCCCAGGACTCTGACTTGGATGAACGGAGGACAATTTGGTATGTCAGTATGTACAACAGCGTTCTACCAAATCTACAGCAAATGACTGAGATTGAGAATTCGCTTGTGCATATTCTATGCACACACACTTGAGAACTGCAAAATCAGCTATGGTTTCATATTGTGAGAAGTTTAATCGCACTATTTTCAAGCTGCTGCAATTTTATTTACATAACGATGGAGGAAAAAAGTTATGGTGATGAGAATGGCATCTTCTTTTTGAATTTAGGAAAGTTTCACAATATTTGATGGTCTGCGCGAAGGCACGAGACTATTATATCTAGACTGTTGCCAGGCTTTCAAAAGCAACAGGCTACGACAGATGACAGCGACTTGAAGCATGTCTGCACAGAGCGTTTTCAGTGTTTTCTGTCCAACATGCTTTACATTGGCAACATTTTGCAGTTGACATCTCAAATGTTTCAGCAGGAAAAGCTGACCATAGGAGAATTTAAAGATTAACTCATGCTAGCCTGTGGACAGTTCACACTTTTGCTTGATGGTGTAGCCCAGCATAGAAAAAACACCATTTCCAATACTGATGCTGACAGGGACAAAATTCGGTTACACAGAGGACTAATTGGAGAGTTGGAAAATAGATATGAATCTTTGAAGTCATGTGATATTTTTTTAGTTTTTGATCCTTCAACCTGGCCTCATGAAATGCAAGACCTCCACACATTTGGCAACACAATGATCAGCACCATTCTCCAGAAGTATGAGGCCATCTTGCCTCTTGACAGAGACTCTAAGAGAATGGATGCGTTTAAAGCAAGCAGGAAAATGTCTCTCAGCAGCATCTGTGTATGAGTTGGTCAAGGTAGTAAATACAAGCAATCCAGATTGTTACTCCAAGATCTAGAAGGTATTTAAATTGTACTTTACTCTTCATTTGTACAGTGCAGCCTGTGAGAAGGGCTTCTCACATCTCAATAAAATAAAAACAAGTACAAATCCCATCTGTCTTATACTCATCTCTCAGCCCTGATGCACATCCACTTGTCAAAGATGACCACAGACAGCTGTAGACTTATGGTTGCAAACAGCCCATCATAGAGTCAACAAGGGAAGTGAATTATCTTCCACCATCCAGGTAGCCTCAAGTTCCTCTTCCTTTTCTATAACTGAAACTGAGGGTAGCGAGAGAGACAGTTAGGAGAGCAGTGAGGAAGATGATGCTTATTCAGACTGCTCTGTGTATAGGGTGAGTAACAAACAAAATCACCAAGTGCTCCCCTGAGAACCAGACAAAAAAAGTTATGTGCAGCCCTGCCTATATGCTTACATAAAATATAGCCTATTGCGTCAATACTTGCTAGGACAAGAAATTCGATATTATGCAATTTCAGGTCAGGTTCAGGCTTAAAATCTGACGGTATCATTCGGGCCAGGCCACACGTCTCAGGTACGGGTTTCATTTTAAAGAGGCCCTATTATGCTTTTTGGGATCTTACCTTTCCATTAGTGTGTAATATAGTTGTTTGTGCATGTAAAAGGTCTGCAAAGTCCATGCCAAAGGGAGTTACTCTCTCCAACAGAAAACACTGCTCCTGGACTGCCTGAAATGCCTGGTTTGAAGTCCAGCCATTACTTCCGTGACATAGCTACATCACTATGTAATACATTTGCATAATGCTTGCCTAAGGGCTACTTTGGCCCGCACTCAAACTAAGGTAGTTATAGCCAAGGCCAGGATGACTTGGGTTAATGTTGTCGCTATGTAAAGAAGACACTGTTTTCTTCTCTGCGAAAGCAAATCCCCTTTTTATGGACTTCCAACGGCAGCCAAATTGGAGAATCAGTGGTTAAAATGAATTTTTACCACTATTTCTCAGAAGTATAACCACAACAATAACAAAATTGTTGATCTCTAGAGTGTTTATCAGTGTTAAAGTGAGGAGGTTTACGTGTGATTACAAGCTGTAATGTTATGGCCACTATCCATGGTAGTCCACAGCTAACTTGCTCACTATCTAATACCCCAGTAATGTCCAACCGGGGGTAAGCCTCAGTTCTCCGTTCATAGCTCTGGTGACTAAAGTTCAGCTACACCCATTCCAGCAAAAGAGTACTAACTTGTCTTTTATTTGAAGCTTTGTTAGGTTCACAATAGTCAACAGTGTACTTGGTACTGACTTGGACCCACAACTATTGTTACTGTGATGTAGAGCGTGTTCTTCCAAACTGTCATTATCTGACTAGAACTGGTATGGCAAAAACTATGCCATTGATACCATATATTGACAATAGTGTTTACAGCTGCTCAGGAAGCCTCCGGAATTGAAAGTTGGTTATGGTAAGGGACGTTACATTTCCGACATGCTCTAAGCAGTTGACCAATCACTAAATAAAGGGCCAGCTGACCAATCAGAGCAGACTGAGTTTTTTGGAAAAGAGACTGGAGTTAAAACAGCATTTCAGAGAGACTGTGAAAAGAGGTGCTGCAGCAATGTACAGTATGAGAAATATTCTGTGTTTTTTGATCATTAAAGAATGAAAACCTATTCTAGTAGACCCCCAAAATAAAATTATGAACCTGTAAATGAGCATAATATGGACTCTTTAAATTGCGGATGTAATGCCTAGGGCTGCCCCGACCAAAGATTTTCCTAGTCGACTAGTAGAAGAATGTTATCAGTAACATTGCTAACACTGTTCTACATTACAGAGAAATACTAAACCGTAATATTGAGCTTTTAAAATAAAAATTTTACAAGTGCACGCGTGAATGACCCGCAGCGACACCGTCAAAAGTGGTAATGATTCTGAATGTGTCGGAAAAACCAGCAAGAAGACTGTCTGAACATTTAGTTCATTTATAAAGAGAGAAATGTACATTAGGGTTGTGTCGACAGACGATGATCTTGGAGATCGACGATGGTCAGAGTGATCGCCAATAGCTTATGCCTTTGACGATGTCAAGACAATAATTGGCTTTTCTATGTATTCAATTATTATTATAATGATGTTATTATTATCAAATATTACAAATAATTTGCCCGTAGACACAAAGACTCGTGCTTGATTAAATACTAGTATTAAGAACAGATGACAGAAAAGGCATCTATGTTTGACACACTGTTTGTATGGAGGCGTGCAGTCTCGCGGAACACACGCATGTAAAAGGTTCTTACTATTTCTTTGTTTCTGTCTTCTGATTTTTTTCTTTTACAAGAACAGTATTGTCTGTGAGTGCTGCAAATGACCTCAGACATCTCAGCTCAGCAGGTGTTTTGAGTTCAATTCACTTTATTTCCACAGAGCAGTTCATTGTGAACGCAAATCTGCAGCCCATATATCTGTGATTAAAGCATAAAATAATACAAAAACATGTTCATCTCGAACCATGATTTATATTTCAGTGATTATATCATCATTATAATTATTAAGTTCAAAGTTTGAAATCAAGGTGTGTTGCTTTATTGTGTAGGCTTAGATCTGCTTTAAGAACATTACCCCATAGTACCACCTAGACTCCAACCAGCGACCCACCAACCGACCAGTCAAAACTTGGTTGACCAATACTCGTCTCGTCCACTAACGTTTGGTTGACTATTAGGAGGCAGCCCTAGTAATGCCTTCTTGTAATGTAATCTTTATTGTTGACAGACATCTTTGGTGCAATAACAATAAGACTGTCAACAGGCTCAGTTTGGATACCCTGACAATTTGCAGGGATGATTACATGTGTATTGTAGATGTCATTAAAACTAATTATTTTGTTAATTTTAAACAAAACTATTTTAACCATTCAGTTAATAAATGTTTATAAAACACCATTTATTACAAGTACAACAAGCATCTTTAACCGCACATTCTCACAGTAACAATTATTGGTTCATTCATGATGATATTGATGTGCAATTGTAGTGTGCTCCCTTAAAACACACTTCGCTTTCCAAAAAAGTGAATAATGGGGTCCGTAAACAGTAGTCCATATGACTCATGTGCTGTGTTCTGTGTTTTCTGAAGTCACAAAACAGATTTATGTGAGAAAATGACCGAAATTGATTTAGTTCAGTTTTTGCCTATAAATGCTGAGGATAAACATTTTGTAACATGTTTACATAAATATTTATTCATAAAGGACAACTTGGCTGTTGTTCTTTCTTTTATTATTTTTGTTTCACAAACGAAGCAAGTTAACACTAAGTTCACACTAACAAGGGGTAAATGGGTTACAACACCACATTTTGAGTATTCAATGCGGTACAACACAAAATATTTTTGCTTGAAAATATTATATAAAATGTGAACACGTTTTTTAACCATCCATCCATCCATCGTCAACCGCTTATCCTGTGTACAGGGTCGCGGGGGACGTTTTTTAACATGCTAGGTAAATCACTATATGTATATTTAAGCAGCCTCTGAACTTAAACCTTCAAAACTATTTTCTTAATTACTTTTTGTATTTAAAATGTTAAAACATTAAAAAAAAGAAAAAGGTTTTAACATTGATAAAACCAATAACATGAAATCAAGGGAAACAACATTCTTTTTAAATTATTCAAATTATTAATAATCATATCACAGAAGTGGTGTACCAGATGAACGGGACAAAGTTTTTTTTCAGGCAATTAACGATTTAAAATATATTTTCTACAAAACTAGCAAAACAGGGTCAAGCCATTTCATATCATTAAAGGTTAGGTTATAAAATGTTATATATATATATATATATATATGCTATTTGAAAGCTTTTTCATGACTAAAAAAGTCAAGGGACATGTTTGTCAACATATTTCGATATTGACCCAAATGTTGTCAGAAATATCTTATTTTGTGAGGCACAAAGCTTTTTTTTTTTTTTACAGAAGGGGGCACTAGACAGCTCACAAAACTGAATCCTCCATTGATCTGCATTCAAAACGTTTAACATAAATTTTTCACTCTGGTAAGTTGTAATTAAAACTGATAAATCCACCACAGCAGTATCTATAAAATTGCTATTTTCAATGGTTTTCCAGGACTTAAATTTGAAAAAGCCAAATTAAAGTACTTCAAACACTTTGTACGAACCCTGCCACTCTCATGTCTTTCCAAACATTATTTCTTCCTTCTGTGCAGCACAAAATGAGTTGTTATTTTCATTGTATGAAAAAAAAAAATAAATAAAAAAAAAAAGGTTTGGAAAAAAATGAGGTTGAGTACATGCAGAGTTATTTTTAATCAAGTGTGAATTCAAACACATTATCAAATCCAGTAGCTGAGAAGTCAAAATAAGGGGAAATTCATACAGTGGAACTACATTAGGGCCACACATTGTAGAAATGTTTCAGAAAGCCAAATCATACATTTCAAAAGACAATATAATGACTACAGTTCATTCAAATCTATTTCCATGCAACAGGCTTTACATAATAACTGTAATGCACAATATTTACAGAAAAAGCATAATGCCAGTATTTATATTTACAGAGGAAATGGCTATATTTATGAAGATCACTATGTTTCATTGTCATCTGGATGTCTACATAGGTAGGTAGGCATAGGTTCTGCATGTATTCCCCTCATCCTCAAGTACTCAACATCTGATAAATTATTCTGTAATGTTATTAGTTATCCCAGAACAAGCTACAACTCCAGCACAGGGGCAGCGAGAAAAATATAAAGATCTGGAAACAATGAACTTCCAGTAAACTTCATCTCTTGGTGAACTGAACTTTCACACACCTCTTACGTGGCTCCTCTCTGTTCCTCATTGACATAAAGCATTGAGCTCTAGCTTTTAGTCTCATATTGACCACATTGGAAGCTATGAAAAGAAAACTCCAAGGAGTTAGCTTACGGGCTATCCATTACAACTTTGTATTCGTGCAGATAACCATCTGGCCCCTCGGCTGAGCATAAGCCAGAGAGTTCAGTGCAGCCCTCACAGTTGAGCCTGTTTACTTCAGGTCAGCCAGAAGAGGCTCTGATAGAGGCGACAGAATTCTCTGGCCCGTGGAGCTAAAGACATCTGCAAATGCTTGTTAGCCAGGGACAGGGGCGTTGAGGATCCAGCGGCCCAGAAAACTGAGGTGTGCTCAAGTCTGGTTTGAAAATAGATAGATAGATAGATAGATAGATAGATAGATAGATAGATAGATAGATAGATAGATAGATAGATAGATAGATAGATAGATAGATAGATAGAGACAGACAACTTGCAAAATACATATAATTTACATTACAATAAATAGACATAATTAGATGAATAGGCACACAACAAACTTGCACAACAAATTCTACAGGTTTTACACAACATGCATAGTATGCACACAAAATGACCTATTTTACATTATTATATTGCAGTGATTTACAGGAAGTATCCACTAGACAAATTGAATAATTTTAATAATTTTTTCACAAATTGAATAATTTTTTCAAATTGAATAATTCTTTATTTAGTTTAAGTTACTGTGTTCAGAAAGCCCTTAGGTGGCTAGACAGGGCCCATTCATCTTGTTAGATCTTCAATTGTGATCTTGTTCATGTAAGATCATCGTTAGATAATTTTTTGGCCTCAGTGATTGCACTTTGGAAATTAAAAACAGTCATTTGTGATCTGAGTTTGTGCGATTCGTGAAAATGTCAAATTAGTCAAATGTCAAAAGGTTTTATTAGAACAGACGTGATAACAATGACAGTGATTCCTGAAATATGCTATTCGTGACATATTCTTTATGTTGGCTACACCTCCAAAACACACTTAAAACAGTTAAGTTGAATTATTTATAACGGATATGTTAGTGATTGGTTAGAATTCTTAACCGCTGCAAAAACACGTTGTAAATAGAAACCATTGACACAAAAGGAGCAGACATATAAATTGAACACTGTAATCGTCAATCACGATTAGTTTTTAGATTAATTGTGCAGACCTAATGGAAATAAAACAATACATTGTCGCTGTCAGTACAGAACCTCACAAACATAAAGGAATGAACCAAAACACACAGAAACAAACAAAAAATTCATTAAAATATAAACTATATTAGTGAAGTATTTTGACTAATACTCACCATTTCTCTCCACATCTGTCTCACACAAATTAAATTCTGAGACTTTTCCACAAGATGAGGAGAAAGTTTCCACAGAATTGTGATTATACATTTGTCAGTGTCAATGTGACGGGCGCTGCTCATTTGCTCTAGAAGAATATAAAGAAAATGATCATGAGAAAAGTGGAGCTACAGAACCACTGTCTTTATAATCCAAAGTTAGTACAAATCCATTGCATGGATGATTCATAGAAAGATCAGCATTTTTTTAAACTCAGGCAAAATATCTTATTGTTTTTTCTTAAGTATCTAATGAACTTAGTCTGGTGGAGCATGATACCATGTCAATAAACATCTTAAATCTTGAAAAACAAGACCAGCAACGGCAAGGAAACCTTTGTTGTACATTGACAAATGTAATGAGCTTCTTTGACTCCACCTGCTCATGCATTCAATGGGCAATGCTGGGCTCATCTTCACCATTGTCAATGATGGTTGAAACATCATTTCAGAAATACAAGCATATCTTCAGTAATTCATTCAGCTATTAAATATTGCAGCTGCTCTGTGAATACTGGAAAGTGTGGTGGATGTAGAGTACTGAATTTGGCACTTATCCTATTTTATAGACTGTGCAAATGTGTATATTTAATCATTTTTGAAAGCTTTTTGACATTACCTGTTTATTGAAAATCGGATTAATAACAATATCAGGGGGCATTTTGTTTTTTGCCCCGAAGAAGCTCTATGACAACACATCCTCACATATTTTACACAAAATAGTAACTGAATTTACACACATGATCCTGTTTAGAAGTAGGGCTGAAACGATTAGTTATCGACAAATTCCACAATAAAAAATTTAAATTAAAAATGTTCATAGTCGAGTAGTCGTTTGATCTCATTTAACGTAACATGAGAGCACATTAAAATCTAGTGATGATGTGAGAGAGCAGCACTGCAGTTCACGCAATACTGAGGAGGGGAAGAATTACAGATCACAGTCCAGATGCACTCTAAACTTTCCAAACAGCTTCAGGTGATGTAGATCACAAAGTACACGGGAATTATACAAAAATACCAAATAAGTAAATACAGAAGCACTCTCATTGTGGAATAAGTGGAGTCGGAGCTCTTTAATGGAAACACACCGATGTTCCACCTCCATCACCTCTTCTATGAGTTGCGTGAATGTCCCGATCTAAGGGGGAGAGATTGAAACTACACCTGGCTGATTGACACTCTGTCGCGGGGAATGCTCATCAAGGAAGTGCTAAAGCTAGATTATAATGCGATGGCTTGCGATTTATTGAATCATAATACAGTATATACACTCACCTAAAGGATTATTAGGAACACCTGTTCAATTTCTCATTAATGCAATTATCTAATCAACCAATCACATGGCAGTTGCTTCAATGCATTTAGGGGTGTGGTCCTGGTCAAGACAATCTCCTGAACTCCAAACTGAATGTCAGAATGGGAAAGAAAGGTGATTTAAGCAATTTTGAGCGTGACATGGTTGTTGGTGCCAGACGGGCCGGTCTGAGTATTTCACAATCTGCTCAGTTACTGGGATTTTCACGCACAACCATTTCTAGGGTTTACAAAGAATGGTGTGAAAAGGAAAAACATCCAGGATGCGGCAGTCCTGTGGGCTAAAAATGCCTTGTTGATGCTAGAGGTCAGAGGAGAATGGGCCGACTGATTCAAGCTGATAGAAGAGCAACTTTGCCTGAAATAACCACTCGTTACAACCGAGGTATGCAGCAAAGCATTTGTGAAGCCACAACACGCACAACCTTGAGGCGGATGGGCTACAACAGCAGAAGACCCCACCAGGTACCACTTATCTCCACTACAAATAGGAAAAAGAGGCTACAATTGGCAAGAGCTCACCAAAATTGGACAGTTGAAGACTGGAAAAATGTTGTCTGGTCTGATGAGTCTCGATTTCTGTTGAGACATTCAGATGGTAGAGTCAGAATTTGGCGTAAACAGAATGAGAACATGGATCCATCATGCCTTGTTACCACTGTGCAGGCTGGTGGTGGTGGTGTAATGGTGTGGGGGATGTTTTCTTGGCACACTTTAGGCCCCTTAGTGCCAATTGGGCATCGTTTAAATGCCACGGCCTACCTGAGCATTGTTTCTGACCATGTCCATCCCTTTATGGCCACCATGTACCCATCCTCTGATGGCTACTTCCAGCAGGATAATGCACCATGTCACAAAGCTTGAATCATTTCAAATTGGTTTCTTGAACATGACAATGAGTTCACTGTACTAAAATGGCCCCCACAGTCACCAGATCTCAACCCAATAGAGCATCTTTGGGATGTGGTGGAACGGGAGCTTCGTGCCCTGGATGTGCATCCCACAAATCTCCATCAACTGCAAGATGCTATCCTATCAATATGGGCCAACATTTCTAAAGAATGCTTTCAGCACCTTGTTGAATCAATGCCACGTAGAATTAAGGCAGTTCTGAAGGCGAAAGGGGGTCAAACAAAGTATTAGTATGGTGTTCCTAATAATCCTTTAGGTGAGTGTATGTCACTGTGCATTTCTTATTACACAGCTTTTTTTTTTTTTTGTGAGTTAATGATGGATTGAAGTGAACAAAAATGTGTGAGGAAGTCTTCGCCCCAATATACACTGCAACAAAATATATTTATGATTTGTTTTGGCTTGTTTTCCAATAAAAATATCTAAAACTCATAAAGTTCGTAAATAAAAATCGTACATTGACTTTAGCAGCTATACTGCAGAAGAACAAATTGTTATCTGAGAAAGTAGAATATAATATTATAAATACAGATTTTTTTCAAATATCTAAAAGTCCTTTAAAAGAAAAAGATGCATTGACCTGAGAAGCAGCATATACGATATTTAGACTTGCTTTTAGAGAAAATATCTTGAATATAAGTATATTTTGTCTTTACTGCACTCGCAGAAGTATAACCAAGTAAATAATACACTTGTACACAAAATACACTTTAAGATATATTCTCTTAAAACAAGTATAAATATCTTATATGTTGCTTCTCAAGTAAATGTATCTTGTTTTAAGGTTTTTTACACAAATTTAATTTAAACAAGACAAAAACACTTGATAACAACAGGATTTTTTTTATAGTGAATTTCTTTACTGAATTAAACTTAATAAAAAGTATTTTTTTTCCCTTTAATTCAGTTGATTGTGTCCTTTTTATTGTTAGAAAGCACGTTTAATACAACATTTTAAGTCGGGCACAAGCTGAATAATCAGTTAAGAGCTAATGATTAATCGTTGCAATAATCGCTGAATAGTCGAATAATCGTTAGATTAATCGGTTATCAAAATAATGGTTAGTTGCAGCCCTGCTTAGAAGTTTACATTCCCTTGGTTTATAATATAGTCTGTTGCTTTCTCGATGATCAATGACTGTAATAATTGTTCATGAATCCCTGCTTTGTCATGAGCAGTGAAGATGGTTAGTGGAAGAAAAAAAACAACTACAGTCAAATTATTTGGTTTCTCTGCATCTTATGCACATTTGAGTTCTTCCCAACAGTGGCTATATATGAGGTCCAAATTTTGACAATTTATGGACTAATATACAACAATTACAAAACAATTATTGATGCTCAAGAAGGCAACATAAGAAGAACCAAGGGGTGCAAACATTTAAACAGTATGATTTGTGTAAATAAAGAGTAAATTTGTGTCATGTAGCTTTTGAAGGGCAGTACTACATAAAAAATATATGAAGTAGTCAAAAAAGTACCTAAAATTGGCTTTAGCACAGCCAGTGGGAAAGGGCCTATAGATTTTAAAGGTTCTTAATGGAACCATATATCCTGACAAAGAACCATTGAAGAATCTTTATTTTAAAGAGTGTAAAACATATTTACATACCCCCTATTCATTTATGTTTTAAATTCTATTCACTTTTGCACATACAGTATTCTGAAAAAAGAAAAGGAAAGCATTGCCAGCAGAGGGCCTGGGAAGCTCAGTGAGTAAAGACGCTGACTACCACCCCTGGAGTCACGAGTTTGAATACAGGGCGTGCTGAGTGACTCCAGCCAGGTCTCCTAAGCAACCAAATTGGCCCGGTTGCTAGGGAGGGTAGAGTCACATGGGGTAACCTCGTCATGGTTGCTATAATGTGTGGCCCTCGCTCTTGATGGGGTGTGTGGTGAGTTGTGCAAGGATTCCGCGGAGAGTAGCGTGAAACCTCATAATGCACACATAATAAGATGCGTGGATTGGCGGTCTCAGAAGTGGGGGCAACTAAGCCACCCGGATTGAGTCACTACACCACCATGAGGACTTCGAGAGCATTGGGAATTGGGCATTACAAATTGGGGAGAAAAGGGGAGAAAAAAAAGATCTGCAGTGTTACATACTATATCTAAAACTATTTGAAACACAACTTAAAAAAGACAAAAAAAAAATCGTGTTTACTGTAATTCTTACTAACTATTACTTGCAGTACTTTATTTTTATTTCTAGCAAAAGGTTAAACAGCTGATTACAATTTTGAAAAATTTGAAATGGTGAAGAAGTGCTGAACGTTATATATGCCATCTATCTAGAGTGCTAGAAGTGCCTTTTTTACCCTGGTGGGGTCCAAGTGAATTTGATTAAAAGTGAACATTAAAACCCTTCTTTAAAGCATTGCTAAAATCTTACAACAAGATAAAACACAAACAATAATAATAAAAAAAAACAGGTTTTGCTGACCTTAAAAGTTTGACTTTTACCTCTTTTTTTGGGAAAATACTTTAAATATTTAATGCACCAACGCTACCCCCTGCTGTCTGTCAAAAAGAAATCAAAAGCATTTTGCAGCAGTGTCGCAAAAGAGCTAAATCAGTACCTGGTTTATGGCAGCTGAGAAGTCGTGAGTGAGCTGTGGGCTTGAGGAAGGTTAAAGTGACTCGAAAGTGAACGGTTAGTGTTTGTTTTTATAGTTTGAGAGTTGTAATGTCTTAGATGCTCCATTGCCAGCAATAACTATACTAATGCAAGGCACTTGCTGTAAATAATGTATATTAGATAAAACGTATATTGTGGCATCGTTAAGCTTAGGCCTCCTGATAGCTAGCAGCCAGGCCTGCATTTTAATTTATTATGCACAGATAAAATAGTTATTAAATAATATACTTTAAACTAGTTACATGATGTGAATCGTCTGCTGTATGATTCTAGCTTGTCAAATATATCCAATAACCGTCATCGTTTCTGTCTTTTATAAGTCTTACAGCGTTTATACTGTAGTATATGTATTTCTATTTAGCAGTATTTAGAAAAAAAATGTGTGCGCTTATAGCTGTAACATACGAAGTAATTCTATATATATATATATGTGTGTGTGTGTGTGTGTGTGTGTGTGTGTGTGTGTGTGTGTGTGTGTGTGTGTGTCCGCGTTTCAACATGTCAATAATAAACAATAAGACAGGCAGAGGTGTCTTAAAGCTTAGATAAACGAGAGATATTTAAGGTATTCAAGAGAGGTATTCAATTCATTCAGTAATGGCAAATAAACAAGCTGATAAAATGTATTATTTGAATGCACAGTCAGCTGCTTTGGATAAAGGCATCTGCCAAATGCAATATATTTTTCCACATAGTCTAGAAACATGCCATTCATTGACCTCCAGTCGAAGCTGGGTATTAATCTGGACCAGTGGCTCTTGGCCCAGAGTGGGGAGCAGCCACAGAAGCGGGTTGCTCGCTGCCATGCATTTGAGAAGGAGTGGATAGAGTGTGGCGATGGCATCGGCCAGACTCGGGCCAAAAAGGAATGCAAAATCGAGTTTGAAGACTTCTATGAGTGCATGCACCGCCAAAAGACTGTAAGATATTTTTTAACCAACTTAAACTGTATTTGACACATTTTGTTACATTACTCCTCTTACTACTAAAATATAATTTTGATTGCTACTTACAGCAACAGCGCTTGTATGAGATTCGTAAGCAGAGGGACAAGCTGATCAAGGAGGGAACCTACACACCACCTTCACATCACACAGGCAATGAGGAGGCCCGACCTTAAATCTAGAAACGCAGACAGAACATACTCTCAACCCAGTCATACTGCTGTATAGTCACTTCCTCCTTTATGTATTATAAAAATGATTGTTGTATAAACATTGTTAAATGTTTGAGAAATAAATATAATGCTTCCGTGTTATTGTCTTTTAAGTAGGTTTCTTTATAACATTATATCTCATTCAAGTTGGTATTTTTGCTCCATTAAAGGGATTTCAGTTTTAGATGTACTTCTGTTTCTTTTCTTGGCACAACTGGGTGCCTCTCCAGAGAGCTACATAGTAAAACTAAGATTATTAAAATCCAGCACCCATATTGTGCATCACTTTAAAGACATTGGACTTAATTATAAAACACTTCTGTGTAATAAGTCATAAATCCATTTGAACGCAAACTGTCCCATTTAAATAAATGTGTCCATTTATGTAGGAATCATTTGATGTACAAATTAGAAATTTGTGTTACTTGTTTCATGAATAAGGCCCAGTAAACTAATTTACATTTGAGCTCGAATTCATCCTTGAAGTATTGTGAGGCCATCTGATTATCCTTCATTTTAACCTAGGACAATATATTCTGTCATGAATTATAATGTATTGCTTTGACCAGGAATTGAGAGGTTTGGTTAAGCTTCAATGGGATAGATTCCAGCTGAAATCTTAATATGAATACATCAAACCATTGCATTACATTGGCATCCCAATTACATTACTAAGCCAGCCACCTTGAAAAGATTTGGTATCGTGGTAAGTGGGTAGCAGAGACTAACCATCTCTGAGCTTCAATGAACTGAACTCATTGACTTGAAACAAGTATCCAATGAAGCATCTGATACATTTTTGCAAAACCTAAGCAATAGATCCAAATGGGAATAACTGGATGAATACAGTTCATAAGCAGCCAGATATTTCTGTTGAGACAACCCAGTTCAAATGCAAAGTCTAGCTTTAGAGCGGAACGAAGACATACCAACCATCACAAGGGTTCAATTAAGCCTGTTTTATATGTAAAAGCTGGCTCATAGCCCAGACAGTTAGATGTCACTAAGATCTAGTGCAGTTTAAACTGGTTGTCGTCACAATAATGATCATATTAGAGGACAAATTGGGGAAAGAATGTCCACAGGATGTTCCACTGGTATTTTTGACAAGGCTGCTCTTCTGTGATGGGTTTTGTTTGATCAGTGTACCAAAATAGCATCTTATCCTTCATTATCACTGAATTCCACTGCAGCAGTACTGAAAAGATACACGTTCTTCATTAAATGCAAAAGATTCATTATGTAGTTTACTTTTATGATTTTTATATGGGGCTAATAACTGAGAACTATTCATTTTAATCTAAATCTGCAATTGGGTTGCTGACATGAAATACTAATGCATACAGCTATTTAGTTATTTTACTTGATATTAATTGTGAAACTACATTGAAAATGTATATTTTTTAAAATCCATTTGTCACACCACAGAACCTTTTAAAATGAACAAGTGAAGACTAAAATGTCATTAAAATTGTAAAAACTTAAAAGAAATGGTGACCAGTAAATTACAGGATAGGACTGCCTATATTCTTTCCCTTATACAACAATATTCATTTTGACCAATAATCTCAATAATTGACACACACATTATGCATCAACTACTCAGTTTATATCACAGTGAGGACTTTCAATACACTTCAAAACAAATTGTTAAGCCTATTTTTAAGATTTCGCATTTCAATTTTAATAACAAAATTTAATTTTATTTTGAACATAGTTAAATTGATCAAACTTAAAATGTTTAGCTTTTTGGTAACACTTTACAGTAATCTTCCATTCGTTAATATTAGTTAATGTATGAGGTATCATGAACTAACAATAAACAATATATTGTGTACAGCATGCTTTTATTAATCTTAGTTAATGTTAGTTAATAAAATACAATTGTTCATTATTAGTTCATAGTGCATTTACTAATGTTAACATATATAACATTTGATTTAAAAAAATGTACTAGTAGCCTATATGAAATGAACATTAACCAAGATGAATAAATGCTAAAAGTATTGTTCATTGTTAGTTCATGTTCAATTTTGTTAACTAATGTTTACTAATAGAACCTTGTAAAGTGCATGTTTCCTTTTTTTTCTTCTCTTTTTTAAATATGACTCAATTGAATTTTATTAAATGTAGTAATGACGTTGAAATGCATAAATTCTGAAATAAATAAATAAATAAATAAATAGTGCCTATGTGAACCGAGCTTTTTAGTCAAATTGCATAATGATGCGGTCAGATATAGACTGAATTTTTTAATTTTTTTTATTTTATGCATTTGGCATGCAGACTGCTTTTATCCAAACCGACTTCCAGTGCAATTATTACAGTGAATTTCTTATTGAGGTGAGATTATTAGATTGTTGATAGACATTCTGATTAAATGTATTAGATAAGTCTTCACATACAGCTATGATGAAGCATAGCCTACTCATTATTCAAATTCATCATCCTTAAAGAGGGTTGGGTTAAAGGGGGAATGATAACGGAGAGAGTGAGAGTGAAGAAGAGGAGGAGGGGGCTGGAGAAAGAGAGAGCGGGAGAGAAGGAGGGATATGAAAGGAGGGGAATAGACAGCCATTACCGAATCACGGTCTCCATATACACCACTCCTCTGTCGACCGGCTCGGTGCAAAACGGACCGAGAAGCTGCGTTCTTGTGTCCGGCTGCGAGGCGTATCGGTCAGGATTAAGAGCCAGCGAATCTCCGCCTCTGTCCCCCTGCGTGCGGTAACGGGCAGTGCCGTTATACGGTAAGAAGGTCCAAATGTCCGTCATTATTCTGTCCTACAGCTTCGTTGTGTGTGTGTCTGACAATTCTCGTCTTTATGTGTCATAACATACATTTTGGTTCGGGCTTCCGTACTAAAGCGTTTCTTTATGCCTAAATAAACCAGATATTCCCTATAAGCGTCACTTTTTCCAAATAAAAAGCGGGCATCTGAACTGTTCTCTCTATATTTAGCCTACTCAAATGAATTAATAACAGATAAATATGATTCAAGATTGATTTATTTCACTCCTGCTGAATGGACCGTTATTCAGGGAGTGATTGGACAAAGAGGTGCTGCACATCTAACTCAACATTACGCTCAGGCTTTCCCGTTAAACGGAAATCATATTTCTACTCTACTCATGTAATTTAGCAGCCTGCGACCCGTTAGTATTGGCATCTACGTGTTGAAATAAGGGGCGTTCCTTGGCAAATATTTATCGATCCATATGTCTACTTTTCCTTCAGGAATGGTGAATATTCATTCATGTCTCCCAGAGAGAAACAAACAAAAAGCAATATGGTCAATGTATTTCCATTGTATAATGACACCCATTCCTGGTCTAAAAAGGTGATATAGTACAGAACCTTGAGTGGGTAAAGGCTATTTCTAAGCCCATCCACAGATGGTTGCCTGCTCTGTGCTCCTAGAGATGGCCATGAGATGGTCAAGATGATCATTTCAGTTTCAGACTTGATCTCATTCTTAAGGATACCCTATCAAAGTTATGCAATTCAAAGTTAATAGTTTTAATAGGACGTATAGTAATTGTAGCCTGCCTGATTTTTAATTTTTATTTATTTATTATTATAGAATCATGCACTTACTAAAGCTCAGAGATCAGAGAATATACCCACTAATCTAAAAGGTTCAGTCCTTGCAGCTGGGAGGCCCCATAATGGGCGATTCTCACAAAACCTGTCAAAGAAAAGGTCCTATTTTTCTCCAAAATCAAAATGAATAAATAAGAAAGTTTATTTCGCACGTCTATATTTTAGTGCTATTTAGATTGTTTTTACATTGTGACATAATGTCAATTTTTGCTACATTTTTTTTAAATTCAAAATATTGTTATTTTTTTTTTATTGATTTGGGGTTAAATATGACCAGGACATTTGAATTTAATCAGTGTTCTAAAGCAATTCTTTAATGTAATACAGTTAAAAAAAAAAACGTCATATGTAGCCTACTGTGTTACAATAATGAGCATCTTCACTGAAAACAATGAGAATAGTGAAAGTATATCCGGACGCGTTACAGTAATGATAATTGGGAGGTAAATTCTGCTGAAAATAATGTTGCAATGCACAACCAGATAACACTTTACAATAAGGTTTCATTTGTTAATATTAGTTAACAACATTAGTTAGCATGAACTAATAATAAACACTACTTTTACAGAATATATTAATCTTAGTTAATGTTCATTTAATTTAGTAATACATTTTTTAAATAGAAAATTGTATATGTTAACATTAGTTAACACTATGAACTATGAACTAACAATAAACAAATTGTAATTTTATTAACTAAAATGAACAAATACTGAAAGCAAAAAATTTATTGTTCATTATTAGTTCATGATACCTAGTACATTAACTAATGTTAATGAATGGAACATTATTGTAAAGTGTTACCAAAATCCAAAATGCAGGCTTAATTTTCTTTACTGTATGCAAAATATTGTATAATTGTATACTTTTTGGGTTAAATTTGACCGGGATATTGGTCTCTGGTTTTGTGAGAATCCTATATTCCCACTTTAACATTTACTCTCTTTGGGCATTCATTGTCATTTCCGATATGTCGGAAATGTTTCCAGGTCAGACTTGTTCTCATTAGATTACATGCTGAAAATACAAAATGCTTGACCAGATAATATTTCACCCAGATTAAATGTTGCATTTACATTAAGAACTAGTGTCTACAATGCACTGAGTAATGCAAACCCATTATTCATTGCTATCATAAGATACCCTCCTCCATTACTCCTCCCGTTCTCTTCCTAGCAAGTGGTGGTGCTGCGTGAGTGTGTCAATGTTACACATAGCAGAGGCTTCTAACCTCATGGTTCAATGCACATGAGTATGTTTGCATTTATTGTATAAACATCTGCAGGAGAACGAATTCCACCAGTCTGTGTTTTGCAAAGTGCAAACCCCTCATTTCTTTCTAAGGGAAATGGAGCAGTGTTGTAATATTAAGGCCGTTCTGAGACGTTCTTGGCGAACATTGTGGGAATCCAGACTCTTTATGCAGACGCTGAAACAGTTGCAGAGAGACTTTAAATCAACACAACAGTTCTCTGTTGGTGTATTGTGTGCATTCAGCTGCCATGAACTGACTGGGAAAGAAACGAGAGATTAAATAATGTTTGGGGGTAAAAAAGTAGGATTTTTCCTATAGACATAATGACATAGCAAGGTTTTAAACCCAGCATTGCCTCTATTTATATTTGTTGGCTGCCACAGAATCACCATGCTGTTAGGCAACAGCGGGATGGCAAAAATATGTAGCTTCAGCAAAACACAATTTTTAGAGAACTTAGTCTTGCTTAGTCCTGAATGGTGGCCAGAATTTTTAAGTTCCAAAAAGTACATAAAGGCAGCATAAAAGTAATCCGTACGAATCAAGTGGTTTAATATATGTCTTCAGAAGCGATATGATAGGTGTGGGTGAGAAACAGATCAATATTTAAGTCCTTTTTTACTATAATAATGACGATATGCACAAAAAATGTGAATCGCCAAAACACAAAAGGAGTAGTACCCTTAAGAAAGAGAAGATCGCTGATGAAAGTGAAAATGGAGATTTATATTACCATTTCAAAATCTTTAAAGCTTGAAAGTTTTAAAAGTATAATTAAGATGTGTACACTCATGTGTATTCAATGCGTAAGAAAAACACTTTAAGGTAAAACAAAACCTTTGTTGAAAATGTTATACATTTATATAAATGTTATATAAATGTTATATGAGACTAAATAAATTTTATATGAGACTAAATAAATTTATATAAATTATACATTTATATAAATGTTATATAAATGTTATATGAGACTAAATAAACTATAAAAATGACTTATCCATGAACTTTGCATTCTTTTATAACTATTTATTTATATACCTCTTTTGACCATAATATATATTTTCTCAGAGTTGCCATAGATACTCTGTTATGCATTTTATTAATGACTAGCTTGTTTGCACAAGGGAAAACTTCTCCAGACAGCTTGCACTGTGCTTACTTAAATTGATGAGTTTAGCTTGTGTGGAGTAATGTGATGGACAGGAACTTTCTGTAGCCCCTATGGGCCCCATTCCTTTCCAGCTGATCACAGAAGAATGCACATCAGAGAGGTCTGTCCCAGCCTAATGGAATGTCCAATACTGATCAAGACCTGTATAAATAGTAATGTGTCCTGCAAAAACAGTTTGATCCCCCTGACACCTTTCCTTCTCATCATTATTGTTGAAGTGAGTAAGCAATGTTCACCTGATCTCCCAAAGGCATCAGTCATCATCTCTTATTTTCATAATGGGTTTGCTGAGCATTCAGTTGATATGTTCGTTAATGACCTCACTATTCCTGATTTAGTGTGCAATCATAGTCCTTGGCTAAAGGAATAGTTCATGCAAAAAGTCTTAATCCATTACTCACCGTTTTGTCTTTTGTAACCTGTATAACATTTTTCCTCTTATTTGAGTTATTTAAAGTAAACTGTCCAAGCTTCTCTTTACCATACAATGAAAGTGAATGGTGACTACAGCTGTCAAGCTAGATTTCCAGTGTATAATGACTTAAATTACAGTCTGTTCCTCACACATAGCTATCATATGAATTTGGAGGTTTCAGAATATAGCTGTGACAAGGTTCTTTAACTCTCTGAAGGAGGAAGTGGGAGCCGGATAAACAATTCAACATGAGTTTTTATTTACAACACTCTTTCAGTGTAAGACACAATCTAATGGGTTTTCAGCACAATCAGATTTGTAAGTGTCGTGCTTCTCTCTCTCTCTCCTCTGGCGGTATCTGCTCTTTTGTCCCTCTCAGCTCTCACTGCAAACTGCAAACACAAACAGCGGATAGAGCTAATTTCCCACATTTGTCAATCCTTACCGTTCTTCCTCTCCCGGCCTCGCTCTCCACAGACGTCGCTTGGCCCTGCCCAGATCACCTTCATGTGACGGAGCCACTGGAACGGGGCATGGTCCGAACAGAGGGTGAAAGCACACCCACTAGATGGCCGAAAACACTCTCTTCTCCGTCATGCTGTACCTTGTCTCCCTCAGTGAGAGTTTGCGACTAATGTACAGCACAGGGTGCTCCTCCCCCTCCACCATCTAGGACAGTACCGCTCCCAACCCTCCGTCCGATGCATTTATCTGCAAGATGAAAGGTAGAGAGGTAAGGAGAGTGCAACAATGACCCACCGCAAAGAGCAGCTTTCACCTGTGTGAATGCTAGCTGACACGGCTCTGGTGCCCCCTTTTTAGGAAGATCATTCTCACTGACATGAGAGTTAAGGGGATCTGCCAATATCCCTTTGTTAAATCCAGTGTCGAATAAAAGCGAGCCACACCAAACTGATCAAGCAGTTCATCAATCCGAGGCATTGGGTATGCATCAAATTTAGACACCACATTGACTTGACATCATGATAATCATGATAATCATAATTTTATAATCTACACAGAACCGGACCGAACCTTCACTCTTTGGAACCAGCAGTACCAGGCTGGCCCAGTCACTGTGGGATTCTTCTATTACCCCTATATCTAGCATGGCCTTTAATTCTTCCTGAACCACTTTTTTTTTGTGTTTGGGTAATCGGTAGGGACGACTACATACCACTACGCCAGGGTTCGTTTTGATATGGTGCTCTATGAGATTCATTCGACCATGAAGAGGCGAGAACACGTCTGCGAATTCTCCTTGCAACCTGGCAACCTCCTTGACTTGTGATGGTGAGAGGTGGTCTCTGCAAGTGCCTGGGGTGACTTGATCGGTGGCTTTTAATTTCACCCCCAGTCCAAGCTCCTCCCTCTCCAGAACCACCGTCGACAAAGTCACGGGGACCGGTTTAGTGTCTTTTCCTGCCCTAACTGACCCGCCATCGGATTATAATGAGTCGTCTGAAATAACATTTCCTGAAGGAGGAAGTGGGAACTGGGTAAACAATCCAACGTGAGTTTTTATTTACAACACTCTTTCAGTGTAAGACACAAACGAATGGCTTTTCAGCATAATCAGAGTCGCCCACAGTCAGTGTCTTGTGTGTCTCTTTCTCTCTTCTCCAGAGCTCTGGACTGCTCTTTTATCCCTCTCAGCTCTCACTGCAAACACAAACAGGTGTTAGAGATAATTTCACAAAGGTGTCAATCCTTACCGTTCTTCCTATCCTGGCCTCACTCTCCACAGACATCACTCGGCTACGCCCACAGCATCATAATAGTGCTCAAGTCATATGGACTACTTTTATGTTACTTTAATGGTGCCTTAATTTCCTATTTGGAGTCCCTGGTCCCCGCCCACTTTCACTGTATGAAAAAGGGCAGCTCAGATGTTCTAACTGATAAACTTCTGCTTTGGTGTTCTATAAAAGAAGACATACAAGTTTGAAAATTGTTTGAGGGTGAGATAATGATGTTAGAATTTGGGGGAACAATTCCTCTAATTTAAATTGGTAGTAGGATTCAGTACTAGTACAGTAGTAAGAAAAGGTATGTGAACCCTTTGGAATTACCTGCATTTATGTATACATTTGTCTTAAAATCTGGTTGGAGCTTTATCTAAGTTAGAATAATGAACAAACACAATCTGTGTTTGAGCACTCAAAAAAGCACTAAAACATTTTGAGTTTGCTATTTACAAGAAACATCTGCTTACATTGATCATGCCTTGCAAAAAAAGAAGTCTCAGAAGACCTACGATCAAGAATTGTTGCTTTGTATATAGCTGGAAAGGGTTATAGAATTATCTCTAAGAGCTTAGATATTCATCTGTCCACAGTTTGACAAATTGTCTATAAATGGAGACAAATTAGTACTGTGGGTACACTCCCTAGAAGTGGCTGCCCAGCCAAGATGTCTCAAAGGGCACACCGCAGAATGCTCAGTGATGTAAAAAAGAACCCTAGAGTGACAGCTAAAGATTTGAAGGAATCATTGGAACTGTAACATCTCTGTTCAAGAGTCTACTATACAGAAAACATTGAACAGGCATGATGTCCATGACAGGACACCATGAATGAAGCTGCTGCTTTCCAACAAAATCATTGCTGAGTGCCTGAAGTTTGCCAAAGACCACCTTGACACTTCACAACACTACAACGAGCATTTTTGTGGACTGATGAAACTAAGGTTGAATTGTTTGGGAAGAACCTAAGCACTACGTATGACATAAAAAGGGCACTGCATACTAACATCATCCCAAATGTGAAGACGGTTGAGGGAGCATCATGATTTGGGGCTGCTTTGTTGCTTCAGGGCCTGGACTGCATGCCATTATTGAAGGAAATATGAATTCCCAAGTTTATCAAGATATCCTACAGGATAATGTCAGGGTGGCTGCTGAAGCTGGGTGATGCAGCAGGACAATGACCCTAAACACATAAGTAAATCCAATGTAGAATGGCTTAACAAAACAAAAAAAAAACGAAAATCCACCTTTTGTGGCCTAGTCAGAGCTCAGATCTTAATCAAATAGAGAAGCTGTGGAATGGCCTCAACATTCTAATAATATGGCTGAGCTGAAACCGTTCTGTGAGGAAGGATAGTTCAAAATTCCTTCTGAATATTGTGCAGGTCTAATCCGCAACTTCCAGAAACACTTTGTTGAGGTTATTTCTGCCAAAGGAGCATTGACCAGTTATTAAATACAAGGGTTCACTGTCGACACCATTGTGAATGTTTAATGAGATGTGCTCAATGAAGACATCAAAGATTATAATTGTTCGTGTGTGAGCTCATTGTGTATTGTGTTTGTCTATACATGTGACATTTATGTAGATGAGATCACATTTTATAGAGTATCATACATGCCTCTGTTTTTGTACTGACCTTATTTCTGTTTTCTTTTTTACCCTGCCACCCCTCACATCCCTCCTCCCAGCCCCCTGATGAGATGTCTTCCTCGGACGAGGAGAGCCTGAGCGAACGCTCGTGTGTGAGCGAGCGTTCGTTCCGCAGCGAGAGGTCAGGGGGCTCTCTCTCGCCATGTGCGCACAGCGCAGCCGGGCCTAAAGGGGACACTCTACCATGGAACCTATCCAAACATGAGAGACGCAAGCGCAAGAGTCAGGACTCAGTGCTGGACCCTGCAGAAAGGGCAGTTGTGCGAGTGGCAGGTAAGAGTTTCACAGTAACAACTTGAGTGCAGGCAATGAAAACCTTTAAGAAATAGTTTTTACCACATAACGCAGAGCATTTACTCACCCTCATTTTGTTCCAAACCCATATAATGTTATTTTTTTGTTGTAGCATGAAACATAAAAGGAGACATTTGTCACACTGCTCTCCTTCATTCAGTGAAAGAGAATGGAGAACAATGCTTGTCAAGCTCCAAAAAGAACAAAAAAGCACCATAAAAGCATCAAGTCAATATCATAGGCAATATCATAGCTTTGAATTGCTGGACGGAAACATAAAAAAAATTTAAATAAAATGTCCAAAATGTGAAAAAAATACGTTGTCTTGAGGTGTGTATAAATATATGTATATATATACATACACATAAACTATGATGGAAACACGTATACGATATATATATATCCCTATAGAATTTACATAAGACTATAGATGCGGATGAAAACAGTCATGTGACTGCCTCATGTGAATGTGAATACAGCCATGTAAATACATTATTCGCTTAGAAAACATAATCTTCAACTTCCAATTTTATTTCTATTTTGCACCAATTTCCCCAGAAGATTTTGTACTTCTGCACTCATAGGATGAAAATGCAGCTATATTTGAAAATTATATTTATGATTTTTCGTATTAATTAAAATAGCAAGTTGGATGGAAACATAGATAATGATGACAGAATTGTCTTTCTTTTTTGTTGTTGTTGATCTATCCCTTTAAGAGCAATTTATTCTGATCTCTTCAGTAAGATTCAATTAAAAGCAGTCTGGCAATTGTATGAAGGCATGTGGTGGATTTTAGATATACATTAGAAAATATCTGGGACTCAGTGTTGTTTACATGAAGCTGTGCAAGAAGATTATGTTCTGTGAAAAACTGAGACTGAGCTGGAGTGGGAGTGGACTGAGCAGAGTGTTGGGAGCCAAGCTGTTTCTAAACTTTTTTTTTAGAAACAATGGCTGTGTTTCTGTGGCTTTTCCTGCTGATTTCATTACTCCGGACTGAGCTAATGCTGAGCAAAACAGTGAATTGATACAAAGATCAACAGTGTTGAATGGAAAGACATTTAGTAATATATTGGGTGCCTGAGTGTATGTTTGGACAGAAGTGTGAAAAAACACTAGTAACCGCTTGCTAGGTTTAAAAAGCAGATGAATGGATATGCAAGGCACGTTTGGAATGCTGTGCAGAAGACTGTCACACTACAACCTCAGCAGAGTTTTCTCTGCCAGTCCTAACCTCCCAGTTTTATGGCCATGTGTTTAGCTTGTATCCCTCCAGATTTGCCACTGTCTGGCCTCATCTATTTTTATTCAAATAATGTTTTGGCCATTTTTTGAATCAGTGAGCATGGGAGAACATCTGCTGAAGTCTTCTAGGCTACATGCATCTGTATATAAGAGTAATATATTGTATATTGAAGTGATCTTCATTCTAGCCCAGTTGCTTTCAACTGGGTCACAGGTCTGTTCTTAATAGATTATAGACAGCAGGTAAATATGAATGGTAATATAATCATAAGAGCTGTCAATGTTAACACGTTAACACATACGATTAATTTAAAATGTTTAACGTGTTAATTTTTCTTAATCTTGATTAAAACATTTAACATTAATAAAGCATAAACCAGTTAATTGGTTGGAGTAGGGTGTAACCTTTGCAATGTGTCTGCCCGGAGTCATTACACTGGCATACATCACAAACACACACAACAGCTTTGTCAGAGATAATTTGATAAGGAAAGGACCTCTTAACGCTTTTGTTGTACAAAACAAGCCCAGATGGGATTTGTGACAGAAATCAAGCACTTTGCAGCCTCTGAAAGGAGCAGTTTAATTACCACAAAAGCACGTCAAGGCTTAACTATCATGAAAATGCAGAAAGAGTTGTTGTTTGCAAGTACTTTTCATGGAGTTCAAAGCAGTGCTTGGCGCTGGAGTTGACGCCATGACGCGGACCAAGAAAGCAGCTGCATGATTGCTGTAACAAAGTGGACTGCCACAGTCTGTGGAGGATGAGAGTTTAAGAGACTTATTGTGTGTTGCAATGAATACTCAACCTAAGGTTGCATAGTTCTTTCAATTAGTCAACCTCCCACTTAGACTTTGGGAAACGTTTAATGTTACTTGAATTGGTGCCATTTTAGGGCATTTCTATCTAAATACTGGGGAAGGCATTGTTTGGAAAATATTATTGAAGCATTATTTTTACATATTGCTGTCTTCCCTAATCACAATTAACTATGAAAAAATATGCGATGAATTGCGATTAACGTTTTTAATTGACTGATAGCACTAATCATTTCCTTCCTTAGAAGGAAATAAATGCATTTTGAAAGGAAAATAAGTATATACTCTATATACTGTAGAGTAAATTCTATGAAAAATTATAGGATTAATCACGATTAAATAATTGTAACACAGTTAAAGGATGGGAAAGGAGGAGGCGAGAACCGGCTTGTCAACATAAATTATATTTTAATGAGAAACTCAAAAACACATAAACAAACACACATGACGGACATGTCCGTAATTCTCTCTCTCTCGAACAATCGTCACCGGCCGCCTTTATCCCTCGCGCGCCTCATCAGGCTGATTGGGGACCGGGCGCGCGATATTCCGACCGGCCCCGCCCCCCTCCGCTCCACACTCATATAATCGACTGACATCACATCACTATTAATCATGCATAGTTCGGATAGCAAAATTATGAACAAAACTTTGTAAGGTTAAAGAAAATATGTACCAGACTACATTAAATATGGGTTCACTTGCAGCAGGGATAAAATATCTTAACACAAACCACAATGTGTTTGAAGCATTATCTGCCATGAGCATGAAACCATCGAAATTCAAGAATTACATTTTCATCTTCTGCTAATTGTAAGGTTACTAATTAATGTTGGACCTATGCTGTTCTTGGAAATGTACAATTATTTCAATATTTGATTTTAAAGACATTTTTGATTAAAAAAATAATTCTTTAAGATTTTGGGTTGATATGGGTTGTAACTTGATATCCAGTGTAAAATCTGGGTCCTGAAGAAAACAAGTTCTATTTCCTAAATATAGAATATAATAAGATTTGAAACCTTTGAAGCCAAATTAGTGTAAGTAAAGGATATTTGATCTGTAAGTGAGCATACTGTATCTGATTTAGTATTCCATACACTTAGGCTCATATGGAAGAAGTAGTAAGAGTAGTATGGGTAGTATGCCATTCCGAACTCAGCATTAGTATTTTGATACAGAGGTGTCTGGGGAGCTGCCTGTATCCGTTTTAATTACTGCTTTTTTTTCAGGCAGCTCCAAGGGTGACTCAGTCTGGCTCTCTCATTCCCCTTGTTGCCATGGGTAACCTGTTTGCTTTTCCAGTCCCAACAGTTTCCATGGCTATGAAGTAGAAGGGAACGGGAATCAAAATGGGCAAAAGCCTGAAAAACAAATAGTGAGTAACAGTTTGCAGGATCAGTTGAATTTCAATTTGAGTTTGAGAAAGGTTACATGGATCCTGATTGCAAGAAAAGACTGAAAGACAGAGTCTTTCAAAAAAGATGAAGAGAGCAATGAATGGAAGGGGCTGGGAAAGAACAAAGTTCAAAGAGGAGGAGGTTAAAGGGAAGAATAATGATGGCATATAAAATAGACAGGGTTAGAAAGACAACGAGCATGCAGGGACAAACTGCGAGGAAAGGGGGATGTGGGTGATTTAGAGCACTTCAGTCTTGAAATGCAAAAGTCTGCAAATCAGATATGACAGTTTCCTACATCTTAAAGGAAAAGTGAACTCATCAATGAAAATGATGTCATCATTTACTCACACTCATATGTTCCTAACCCTTATGACTTTCACTCTTCCATGGAAAACAAAAGGTATTTTTTTTCTTCACAGGGTTTATTTGTTGTATAATGCAAGTGAAAAGTGCCTTCAGTCTGCCAAGCTCGAAAAAAGACCATATGAAGCCATATGATTACTTTTTGTGATGAACAGAGTAGAATTTAAATCGTTATTCACAATCAAACAAATCGAATAATTAAGAAACTCCATGAATCAAATACAGTGGCCATGTCGATATTGTCAAACCTCATTGGTCCTTATGACATGACGTTTTGACTCAAGACACAAGGAGAACCTATGATGTTTGATGCATCTTTAAATTCCATATTTTGTAAGCAAATGCGAATTCGAATTTTATGTATTTATTTATTTGATGCTTTTGTAGTTTGACAGCCTTGGTCCTCATTCACTGTCATCGAATACAAAAGAACAGCTCAGATATTCTGCTAAACTGATCCTTTTTTGTTCCACGGAAGCCATACTGGTTTGGAATGACATAAGGGTGAGTAAATGGAGACAGATGATTCTTTTATTTATTTTTTTAGTGAAATATGTGCCTTTACCTTTAATTTTGTGTATGCGCCAACATTTTTTTGAGTCCAATCAGTCATATGCTCTCTGACATTTTAAATTTGGCAATAAATGGATTCATTCTCAGGCTAAATCATGTTAGAGAGTTTACAGACTGGGTGGCCATTTGCTGTCGTGAGTTGTTTAATCACTGCACACACAAAGAGGCTTATGAAGCAATAATTTCATACACTTTAAATCTGCCGTGACAAGCAGACTCACAATGGAAAAACACTTCCTTAGAACTTCCATTGGATTGCAATTGCTCCTTTTTTGTCATCGTTTATTGTTGTTGCCCACCTACAGAGTAAGAAAAGGAGCCAACTGTGGTTTCTTCAGAGACATTGGCGTAGCCATATTATAAATACAGTAGTACTGGAAGATTTTTTAATCCCCTTTTCTCCCCAATTTTGGAATGCCCAATTCTGACTACTTACTAGGTCCTCATGGTGGTGCAGTTACTCACCTCAATCCAGGTGGCGGAGGACAAGTCTCAGTTGCCTCCGCTTCTGAGATGTCAATCCGCACATCTTATCACGTGGCTCGCTGTGCATGACACTACGGAGACTTGCAGGATGTGGAGGCTCATGCTACTCTCCACAATCCACGCACATCTTACCACAACTTACCACACGCCCCATTGAGAGCAAGAACCACTAAATCATGACCACGAGGAGGTTACCCCATGTGACTCTACCTTCCCTAGCAACCGGGCCAATTCTGTTGCTTAGGAGACCTGGCTGGAGTTACTCAGCACACCCTAGATTCGAACTCGTGACTCCAGTCAGCATCAATACTCGATGAGCTACCAGGCCCCCTGGAAGAGCTTTAAATGTAGAATATTATCCTTCATTTTGGGGTAGATCTTATATACAAATCAGTAACATGATCCGCGGTTACTGAAATGAATTGTCTGACACATGATTCATAATAACAGTGAGGCTAAAAATATTGTGCTTAACTAGGCATCATTCTGTCATATCTGTAATTCCTTTTGAGAGAGATAAAGAGGATGACACAACAGCTATATTAAAAGCTAAATAAAGAATGTTCAAGATTTTTAATGATCTTTGATCAGCTCTTGGTTTATTTCATTGTGATTAGAGGTGCACCGATACCAATTTTTGAAAGCTGATACAATTACCAAGTACCTAGTTTTGGGTATCGCCGATACTGAGTACCAATACAAGCAGTTTTGTGTTTGTAAACGTATGCCATTCTATATGCATTTGATATTTTAATATTGCCAATATTAGTGTTTTCAGTCATTAAAAATGACAGTTCAGGACTGTTTTAATAAAGTGTAGCTTACCTTTAAAAGTATCCCAGCCATCACGTACACATTATTGATGCTTTATCATTGTTATTTTATCCATATTTTTCTGTACGTTCATGTAGAGGACAGTGCAGCTTAAGTATTGATGTTTGTGTGTGTGTGTGTGTGTGTGTGTGTGTGTGTGTGTGTGTGTGTGTGTGTGTGTGTGTGTGTGTGTGTGTGTGTGTGTTTTTGCCGTATTAACCAGCAGCACAGTATGTGGGAAAGGATGGGATAATTTGATGATGGTGGCGATGGAGCGGGTTCCAAAATGTACTTTTTTGCCATATCTGCCAAAGCTCTCTCTCTCTCTCTCTCTCTCTCTCTCTCTCTCTCTCTCAAAAAAAGATTTTTGCTGCTTGTTTAATTTACATAATTAAAATGAAATTAAGCACAATTCCGAAAATATCATAGTATAGTTAGTAAACTACGTTCTGTATTGCATCCAAAGAGCATGCATATTGCATGCTAACATTTTACTAGTTGGTACATAGACATACAGTAAATGTGTGTTACATTTACATGTCTAATTTTGTTGGGTTTACTCAATTCAACTAGGTTTTTCTACACAAAGTGTTTGTGTTGAGATTACATAGTCATTTTATGTTAATAAGACTAATTTCAAACATGTGGAACCACCCTGTCCATGACTGAATCAAGGTGAGACAAAGAGCAATTTTTTTGTGTGAATGGCATGTGAATTGAGTATTTGAATTGAATATTTACCAGCTAAAAATAATATTTATTCCATTAAATGTTGCATTTTTTTATTGAACACCATTTTTTTTTTATTAAACATGATTCTATATTAAAATATAAATTTGTATCCCCTTTTCCTTGGTAATTTGAGTCTGTAAGACAGTTTGTGTCTTTGCTTTCAATTGACTATAGCTCTTCTAATTAATATTAAACAATGTTTCAGTTCCTTACAAAACTACTGGCCAACTGGAGAGTGACGTTATATTTACTCGCTAAATCAATTTTTTTACTCGCATTTAGTGCTTTTACTCTCTACAAAAATAGGTAAAATGTTTTCTGTACTTGTTCATTAATTTACACGCTCTGAGAACTATTGGTGCTCGTTGAATGTTCTAGTTTGATTTACATACTACTGTAGGAGTTGGTGGTTCTGTTAAGAAAAGGTAAAGGTTGAATGGCAAGAAAGATTATTTTTGACTTGATGAGCGGTTGAGATGTGCCCTTAGTGTTTAGATATCACAACATACTTCCTCTTCACACATGAGAAGTATAGAAATATCACCAGCTTGGATCTATTTACCTTCTGCTCATTACTCCCAGTAACTCTATTGACATCTACTATGTGGGATGCTCAAGGTTGGGAGGGATACTTTTAAAATGTATTCCACTACAGATTACAGATTACGTGCTGTAAAATGTAATTTAATTCAAACTTACTTCTCTGTCTGCTCGTATGAATGTAACACATCATAAGAAAGTGTTTCACCGCTGTTCAAATGCACTTTGATCGCATCATTTATATGTATAAATGTTTTACATCTGAAAGCACTAAATATTAAACGAAACAAATGACAATAAAATGCAAAGTAATCTCTTCAGTAATCAAAATACTTTTTGAATGTAACTGTATTCTAATACCAATGATTTAAATTGTAACTGTAGTGGAATACAGTTACTTATATTTTGAATTTGAATTACGTAATCCCTTTACATGTATTCCGTCACTCCCCAACCCTGGGGGCGCTCGTCCCAGCACATGCAGAGGAAATGGGTCAGATGATGTGTTTGTAAAAGTGGCTTGAGATGTAAGCATGCTATTTTTATGAGGATCATACTGTCTGAGAGGGATTGTGTCTCATAAATGTTCTGAACAATTTAACTGGTAATACTTTACAATAATCTTCCATTCGTTTACATTAGTTAATGCATTAGGTATCATCAGCAAACCATAAACAATATATATTTTTTACAGCATTTATTAATCTTTGTTAACGTCAGTTAATAAAAATACAATTGTTCATTGTTAGTTCATGTTAGTTCATACTGCATTTACTAATGTTAACAAATACAGCCTTTGATTTTAAAATGTAATAGTATATGAGGAAATTAACATTGGCCAAGAATAATAAATGCTCTAAAAGTATGGTACTATGGGGGTAAAGGCCCCCTAGTTTAAAAAAAAACTTTTGATTTGATTTTCTCCCAAAACACTAAATAGCAACAAAAACTACCACAGTACTTTCCTTAACACCTATTTGTCACTATACACTGCAAAATATTCCTGATCCAAGAGATCATTGTGCGCAGTGTCTAAAGTTTGATTTTGAGGTAATTTGATATTTAATCATATTTAAAATGTTGCAAACATATATTGCTAATGAGAATCCCTGAAATTAACACATTTATTTTGAGGAAAAATACTTATTTATCATTTTCAGTTTTGTTCAAGGTGAATACATCCAATACATGTCCAATACGTAAAAGGATAATATTTGGGGAGAAAAGACACCTTTTGCAGGGGCTAAAGGCCTATATGAAATCTTAAAGGGCTGGTTCACCCCAAAATTTAACTTCTCTAATCATTTACTCACCCTCATGCCATCCCAGATGTGTTTGACCTTCTTTCTTCTGCAGAACACAAAGATTTCTAGAAGAATTTCTCAGCTCTGTTGGTCTTTTCAATGCAAGTGAATAGTGATCAGACCTTTGAAAGTTTCAAAAGCACATAAAGGCAGCATAAAAGTAATCCTTACGACTCCGGTGGTTAAATCTGTATCTTCAGAAGCGATATGATTGGTGTGGGTGAGAAACAGGTTAATATTTAATTCCTTTTTTTACTAAAAATATGCACTTTCACTTTCACATTCTTCTTTTCTGTTCTTTTATTTTTTGCCGATTCACATTCTTTAGCCCTGTTGTACCCCATATTATATTTTAGTTCATGTTAACTATGTTGTAAACTAATGTTAGCAAATGGATCCTTATTGTAAAGTGTTACCATTTAATTTATTTAAGGGCAAGATTTGTGTTTAACATTTAGTAAATAATAATGATTTGTTTGAGAAAGTTGTGTGATGAAGGCTTTCTCGTTTAAACACTATTCTTTGCCATAAACTATGCAACTAAAGAAATGTACTTATGTTTGTAACCCATAGCATTACTAGTGGCTGATAAAGTCTTTCAAGTTTCAAGTGAGACCCATAATGAATCAAATCAGTGATTTTCTTTTAATTTTCTTCTTTTTTCTGAACCGACTTTTTGCGGCCGTTAGATGGCAGTTCACTTGAGGATTCCCTAGGACTAAAGCCCACTGCAATTTACAGTGATCATGATGAAGTGTGAGAAACCTGTTCGTCTTGCACCTCTCGTCTTTGTCCATCAGGGGGCGTCAAAACCCAAGAATCATCGCTCAACACCAGCCTTGACGTCAACTTGTAGGCGAACCCGGAAGTCTAATTCGCCATGGGTTCCCACTGGATTCTACTATGGGTTTTTATAATTTATGTCGTAGAACAAAATGTCCACGTGTCGTCAAGTAATGTTTACCACAGACCTTATACATAAATTCAAACCCCCATTATAAAAACCCATTGGAAAATTCAGAGGGAACCCATGACGAATTAGACTTCCAAGTTTTTGGACTCAAGCTTGCCTGCGCTGAATGTGCCTGGCGTGGCCGTGGAAAGAAGGGAGGGATGGAGGAGGAGAGCGCAGGCACTGCGGGAAGAACAGACAAACATGAACCCCATTCGCACTGGGGAAAAGAGAGGGAGGAGTGATAGAATCGCAGAAGGACGCCGTGTGATTATACAAGCGGCCATTACATTGAGCTGCTTTGAGGGGGGAAAGCAAAACAACCGAAGGTGATTATAATACAGCAGGTACCAGCGAGTCAACTTTGCATCGACAAAGGAATATAAGAACCGCTGTCCGGATACCGCTTCACTGGGGCTTTGTATCTGTTTTTGGAAGGAGCCGAATAGACCGCCCACCTCACATAGACACACACTCACACCCACTTGAGAAGCGCACACATATAAACCCAATCACCGGCCCGCACGCGCTACACTGGACTTTAAATACGATGACAGTAGGGATTTAAACCAATGAAATATGGGTTTATTTAGTATTGCCTTTAAATTTAAACCGTTTTGAGACGCTTAAGGAATGTTAACACTAATAATATATAGACACGTACTTTTATCCAATCTAGTTTTGTTGACACATTTTAGTTACCGCGTCTAAAGTAGCTTTGTTCACGATATTTATCTAAATATTAATTTATCGCCAAGTCAGATACAATATAATACGGAAAGAAAGATATTGAAACGTGGATACGTCGATATCCACTGTGGATATTCCACGCAAACGGGACTTGACAGCTGCTGTAGGACGAGTGATACCCGCCGTACTGGATTACTCAGTCAGCGGGCCGCTGTGAGTCGGCCAGCCGGAGGGAGAGACACTATGGCCGGCTACATACCGGGCTTACTACCGGCGAATCACTCCCAGGAGAAGGAGTTCGCACAGGCGTATGAGGATGTGCTGGAGAGATATAAAGGTAACCGGGTTGTTTCATTGTTTACATTTGTAGAGCCTAGTTGTATACTTGTGATATTTGGTATAATTTATTCATTCTCAGGTGTCCAAGGACACTGGAGGTAGCCTATAGGATGAGTCTTTTTTTCCCCAGGGGTTTGTGACAGTTCAGAGGATCTTGAATTGCTGGCAGTGTTTTACAGTGATCTAAATATAAAAGGAGTTTTTAGATTCACTTCTGTCCAATTTTATCCAGTTGCCCACTACTGTCCCAGTCTTCCAGCATTTTACCTCTGTCCAAGATTGTCCACTAGCACATGGTGTCCTGGATCAGTTGAGAATTGTGTTCAGATGCACAGCATTCCGCACCCTCGAGGGCCTCAGAAGGGTTGTTTGTGTACTTCAGATGACAGTGGCTCTCTGAAATATGAATACCTCAAATCAAATTGACCGTGATGGGAATAGAAGAAAGAGAGTGAGTGATGTCAGTTGACTTGGGGAGCATCTGTGATGCAGGCCTGATGAAAAGAAGCTCTTAATTATTGATTATTGTAATGAAATGCTGTTCTCTAGGGACCTGGGGACAGGGTCCCGGGACAGCATTAGAAGCTCATTTTGTGGACATTCGGACATATATATGTAGAAATTTGCTTATTTTTGCAAAATGAAATCAAGAATAAGGTTTTCCTCATGTAAGTTCCTCCAAGAAAGCCCACAAACACAGAAGCTCAATTGCTTTTGTACTCGCGCATCTTGCTCCTCTCTCTCAGGAAAATTGCATGGCTATTCAAATGAATGTTTACATTTCTTTGACTGACGTTCTGCCAATAAAACACTTTTGAAACAACAGAACTAATATGAGCAAGAGTGCTCGCTCTCTTGCCTTCTCAGAGAGCATGGTAAATCAAGCTTAATTAATTATGTGCCATTACACCCACATTAGCCTACAGAATATTCAAAGTGGTTGCCAAGGGAGTTGTTTTATTTTGATGAATGAATGAGTCTCATGAAGGGCAGCAAACATAAGCAGCCCTTAACTTCTTTTATTCTATTTATTCTTCTCATTTATTTTTATTCTCTATGCATTGACGCAGACATCCTTCCACTTTTCTTCCCAGGCCAGCTTTGTCAAAGGTCAATAGATTTAACTTTATACGCCCCACTGACTCTCAATTGGACATTTATGTCACCTTTGTTTTATGCTGGCTAATGTTTAGATATGCAATTATTCTGCCATGTCATGTCAACTCAAATGTCATATTTTTTTGTTATGTAAACCCTCATGTTTTTCTTTTTATTCTTCAAAAATTCATCCATTGTTGAACCAGTGCACTGTTTGTGAAATAGAAAGTGTATTCATTTTAAGCATTTCTTTATATTTAATATCACATCATGGTTTTCAGAGCATTAAAACTTAAAGGGATAGTTCACCTAAAAATGAAAACGCTCTCATTATTTACTCACCCCCATACCATCCCAGATGTGTATGCATTTCTTTCTTCTGCTCAACACAAATTAAGATTTTTTTTTGAAGAATATCTCAGCTCTGTAGGTCCATTCAATGCTAGCGAATGTGGATCAGGCCTTTGCAGCTGCAAAAACAAGATAAAGTCAGTATAAACATAATCCATACAACAGTGGTTAAATGTCTTCTGAAGCAATCCAGTTGTTTTTGGGGGAGAACAGACCCAAATGTAACTCCTTTTTCACTGTACATCTTGACAGCAGTCTCCTGGCTGTTCATGATTTTAAGCTTGATTACACTTCCTATAGCGGCATCTAGTGCTCTACATATGTGTCAAGAACTAGGAGTGTAATCGAGCTTGAAATCATGATCGTGGCTAGAGACTGCAATGGCAAGATGTACAATGAAAAGGAGTTATATTTACAAAACCAGAATTGCTTTAGAAGACATTAATTAAACCATTAAAGATTATGTTTATGCTGACTTTATCTGCTTTATGGAGTTTCAAAGACCTGATCACCATTCACTTGTAACAATCCAATTGGATGGACCTACAGAGCTGAGATATTCTTCTAAAAAAATCCTCATTTGTGTTCAGCAGAAGAAAGTCATACACATCTGGGATGGCATGAGGGTGAGTTAATTATGAGATAGTTCACCCAGAAATTTTAATTATTTTCAACATTTAAATTATAACATTAAATTATGTCATTTCTTTGACACTAGTGCCACCAAACGGAATTGCAAAAACTTTGTTTATAAAACAGGTTTGTAAATACACCCTCCGTCTGCCGATGGTCAAACAAAGAGATAGTCCCACCCCCGACTCCCGCCATTGGTTGAGTAACTTTGGGTGGGTCTAAGCGGATCACTCAAAACAAACTGAGCCATTGTCATATGGCAACAGAAACACTAACCTATGAATGGCTTACTAATACAGTGGTATAGTACCCTTGGTAAATATGAGCAAAGAAGGCTGTGAAAAAAGAAATTGCAATGTTTATCCTTTTGATATTTCATGAATCAAATTCACAAAAATCTAACCTTTAATTGAAGCAAAAGAATTGAAAGAGGGGAAATATCTTATTATTGAATAAATATTTTTCTCCAAAACAAGTTGACAACAATTATTGGGACCCCTAGATATTCTTCTGAGTAAAATATATCTGAAGTATATTCCCAATCCTATTTTAAATTTTTTAGTTTCCCATTCATTCTATTGTTCAGCCATGACTTCCTGTTTCACAGGGGTATAAATATGAGGTAACACACAGGCCAAATTCCCTTAATCAATCACAGTGGGTTAGACTAAAGAACATAGTTCTGATGTGTGGCAAAAGGTTGTTGAGCTTCACAAAATGGGAAGTGGCTATAAGAAAATAGCCAAAGCATTGAAAATGCCCATTTCCACCATCAGCGAAATAATTAAAATATCCAGTCAACTGGAGATCTGTATTGTCTCCATGCACAGTGAGGAAGATTGTTCAAGTGGCCAAAGAATCTCCAAGGATCACAGCTGGAGAAATGCAGAAATTAGTTATGTCTTGGGGTCATAAAGTTGAAAATGAAAAAAAAAAAAATCAGACATCACCTGCGTCACCACAAGTTGTTTGGGAGGGTTTCAAGAAAAAAAGCCTCTGCTGTCATCCAACAACAAACTCAAGCATCATCATTTTGCCAGACACTACTGGTTCTTCAAATGCGACCGGGTTCTATGGTCAGATGAAATAAAAAAGAGCTTTTTGGCAAACACCAGAGATGGGTTTGAGGCACACAGAGATGAAGTACCCAGTGTCCACGGTAAAATGTGATGCTGGATCTTTAATGTTGTGTGACTGTTTTTCTGCCAGAAGTCATGGACATCTTGTTTGGATACGTGGCATCACAGACTCCTATCAAATACCAACAGATAAAAAATCTAAATCTGGCTGCCTCTGCCAGAAATCTTACAATGGGCAGTGGTTGGATCTTCCAGCAGGATAATGATCCAAAACAAACATCAAAATCAACACAAAAATGCTTCACTGACCACAAAATCAAGGTTCTGCCATGGCCTTCCCAGTCCCCTGACCTGAACCCCATAGAACATTTGTGGGGTGAAATGAAGAGGAGAGTCCACCAACATGGACCTCTGAATTTGAAGGATCTATAGAGATTCTGTATGGATGAATGGTCTCAGATCCCTTGCCAGGTGTTCTCCAACCTCATTAGGCATTATAAGAGAAGACCAATGATTTCATGAAAAGTCATACATAATTTATGATTTGGCTATTTCGTATGGTCTCGAACAATGTTGTTCGCTCGTACGGCTTCATCTCATGCAAATTCCTGGATGTCTAATGCGGAAGTAAGTGCTATTTCCATGCACAAGGCGTTAAGCACATACTTATTCATATTATGCCCTAACCCAGACCCCTTATCTAAGTGTTTAAACATAAAAGGAAGCAAGTAATTGTCGCGTATTAGATGGATATGATGTCCAGCGACGTCATTGGTTGTAGTGAAATTCGTAGGAATTCAAACGAGTGCATTTGCACGATATCATACGAATTAACCAAATTTAGAAAAGTCATATGAATCCTGGCGATTTCGCAGTGAGAGTGTTGGAGAAGACTCAGAGCTGTTATCTTGGCAAAGGGAGGTTGCAAAAATTATTGAACTAAGGGTGCCTGTAATTATGGTTATTGCGTTTTGGAGAAAAATATTTTTTCATTAATGAGAAATTGCCCCTGTTTCAGTTGTTTTACTACAATTAAAGATTAGATTTTCATGATTTATGTGAATGAGAGATCAAAAGGATAAACGATTCAGACCCCCCTAGCCTTCTTTGCTCATATTTACCAAGGGTGCCAAAATTGTTTCTACGACTGTAGTTGTCTCTGCATATTACGCTGGGATAAAAGAAAGTATTTTAACAATGAAAAAGTAAATAATTCTTCTACCTGTCAGTATTCTTTGAGTTCCATATGTTATTACTAGACTTTACCATTGTCACCTTCCCCTGCTGTTTGCAGTGAAACTTGAGCTGTCACACTTGAAATATGTGTTTATTTTTTTTAACATTCTTGTAAGGCTTTCAGCTGCGTCACTTGTGGCAGATTCATGAGAATAGGAGGAGAAATGTGGATTTTGGTGGTTTGTTGAAGGTGTCACCTTGCTGAAATCAGAGTTAGACACATGATCCAGGGATTCAATAATTCAGGGGACTCTGTATGTGAGTGCACGTCTGTTTATGAGAGGGTGGTGGCTATTCAGACCATTAGACCAAAGAGTTAACAGAAGAAACAATAGCAGGATATCTAAGACCGGCTGGTGCCTAAAATGAGAATGTGACTAAACCATGAGTTGAAATAGTGAGTCATTCAGGAAGCACAGTGATATACAAACGAAAGCAGCTTTCAGATGGGCAGAAATGGCCACAGCTCTGTCCCGGCCTGTGGTTTGCTGTCACTCAAGAAGACAGGAACAGATATCCTGATATGGCGGCTGTAGCTCAGTTAGTAGAGCAGGTCGGCCTCTAATCGCAGGGTTGGTGGTTCGAATCCTGGCCCACACGACTCCACATGCTGAAGTGTCCTTGGGCAAGACACTGAACCCCAAGTTGCTCCCAATGGCAGGCTAGCACCTTGAATGGCAGCTCTTCCGCCATTGGTGTATGAATATGTGTGTGAATGGGTGAATGAATCACAGTGTAAAGTGCTTTGAATACCGTTAAGGTTAAAAAGGCGCTATATAAGTGCATTTACCATATCCTGGGAACATGCAAAGAGAAAAGGGTGAAAAGGGTTACCCAAATGAGATCCTTCATGAAATAGACTATGGGTTCCTTTGTGTAGGGCATACAATTATAACCCCCGCCCTTCAATTTGTTGTTTATAATTTAAATGTTCTGAATTAAAAATTGTTATGGTTTAATGGTTAAATTTATCATGAAAAATCTGTGGTTTTTATTAAGTGCTCATTGTAGTCATTTGAAGTTTTGAGTATATCGTGTTGAGAGGGCTTTCAAAGCAGTTGTTGCCCTGGGTCCATCTTACAGTAACTTCTTATCTTATTTGACAAGTTAAATAGAACATAAATGGATCATTATCGAGGCTGCTAAATTCTGCATTTCCATCCTCGATTTCTGCAGTTCTGCAGAAATCGTAGGGCTCTATTTGTAACCTCAAACCATAGCACTACTTTATGCCCATCTAAAAAACTTGTCACTGAAGGCTTTCTGACATATCTTAAGCCCCTTTCCCACATACAGTCCTGGTATTTCCCCCTTGAACTTTCTAGATGAGAATTATAAATACCAAAATCTCCAAAACAGTTGGTCAAGATTATGATAAAAACATATTTCAAATCAGCAGTAAAATCTGATTTATAAAAGGCGATTGACTCTTTTACCTGTACTTCCTTTATACTTCTGTTGACCGTTGGGCAGCCCAATTTCTCCCATTAATTTGAATAGAAGTGGCCTGCCTCTGCTATATAGTCTCTGATGAAAGCAACAAAAAGTAGTACCGGTAGTTCTGAGTAAAAGTACATAAAACAGGCTTTAGTTCTTGCTTTGTCTGTCGTTTGACCCATGCATTCTCCTCGCTCTGTTTTATTGGCCTTTGGCCTAATCACCCTGTGCTGCCTGCTCCCAGTGACCCTCAAACACACACAAACACTGGTTTCGCAAAATGTGTTTGTGTGTGTCTGTTCCCTCTAGTGAACCAGAGGAAGTGGTAATTTGGAAGGAAGCCTCCTCTGTCAGTTTCTTTGTTTGAGCTGTAAAAACCCTGCAGTTGTTCTAGTGTCCTTAGTCTAGTCAGCATACTGTACTTGTCATAGCGATTATTTATACAGGTATGTTGTGTCTGGCATTTTAAAAGCTTGTTAGTCTGGCTTGCTAAAGGAAAGGATCTATTACTGTTGCTTATACTTTGAACAAACCCCTAACCCTAAACATTACACTTTGGGGCATAACTCCAGCTTGATTGTAGGACATAAATAATAAAATCATGCTTGTTGAGGTAAAGTGTAAATGTACTTTTCTAAGGCTGCGTTTACACTGTCACAAAAAAATCAGATATAACCCCATATACAGGAACATTTTGAATTGATGTACACATTATGGAGCATTACATTTCTTTTTGGAATAAAGGATTAACTAGTATGATTTGCCACTTTTCCACTATCGGGCCAGTGCGAGTCATGGCTATCAGCTGGCCAGCTGGGTCATTAGCCTCGGACCTCGAGCCGTGAGACCAAAATCATTCTTCTTTTCCACCATTCTGCTAATAGCCTTGCAGCGTTGCCCTAAAACATGCCATCAATATGCCACCCAGGTGCTAATGTCACACACCCTGCCCATTTCACTATCAAGAGTGAAGCTCCAGTTGAGGTATCATGTTATCTAGTAATCTAGTATACTGAGTTTATTGTTTTTAAGCATTAGCTAGCTAGCCAGATAAGTTAGTGTTGACAACACACTGGCTGTATGGTGTCCTATGTGGTCTCTCCACTAACAGCAGGACGATGTCTCGGCACACCATCCATGATCTCAAACCATGTTCTTTGGGCACCACTTTGTCCATTGTGCGTTTTATTGAATTTGTACTGTGCCTGCAATTTTATTATTTTTCCAGTACTTCTACAATTGTTTGCTGGATACACAACATGCAAGTTCGGCGATCTTGGCGTTGAAACCTCTGACCTGAATCAGTGAAACTTTGCCTTTGCATTGACCCCGCCTCAATCCCCAGTTGGCCTAGTTTGGCCCAAGGGTAATCGGCGGGTCAAAGGCAATTGACCATTGGCCCTGCACAATGAAGCCCGAAGTGACGGTGGGAACGCAACTGGACCTGCCACGCACTAGCATGCCATCATTTGTCCCGATAGTGGAAACGTGGCTATTAATTACCTTTATTGGTGACGACTGACAGCGGGCTCCGTTTTAAAATTATCATTTGATAGTGCTCAGGTTGGTGAAAGAATGCTTGCATGGGATTCTTTCCTGTAAATCATCTCCTTTGAAGAATTAATTGTAGGTAATTTTTGTGATGTAAATAAATATTTATAAGAAAAATGGCATGTTCATTGGCGTTCATGCTAAACACTCATTAAAACTACTACTAAAACAACACTAAAAAGTGCTGACATAGTGCTGAAAGACAGCCTAGTGCATCTTTGTGGGTAATTAATGTAAATACAGTCAGTTGTCTTAAGTTCTGAGATTTTCCCCCGATGCATGCTGAATACCGTTGACATGTTCATCATACTGTGTGTCTCATATGAATAATGTGTAGAAGAGTCATTCAGTGTAATTGGTCGTTTCCATGTGATTTCTTTCCCCCATGTGATCCAAGGTGATTTTTAGTAATTTAAGATTTTAAACATCATTTATGCTGAGAATGCCCTTGAGTGCTTGTGAAGGCATTGTGCCATTGTGCCATCTCTAGTTAAATTAATAAACTATTATATATGGGGATATATTGAACATGTGATGGGGATGTGATGGTAGAACATTTTGAACCAAAATAGCTGCTGCTCTCCCTGTTATTAAGCATATGGCCTCTTATTAACGCTCAAGATTCAATAATTTAATCCGGGTCTAAGCCCATGTAGCCCATCAATCTGCACATTTTATCAAGTGGCTTGTTGAGCGTATTACCATGGAGACATAGCGCATGTGGAGGCTTCACACTATTCTCTACAACATCCACACACAACTCGCCATGTGCCCCACCGAGAGCGAACCACATAATAGTGACCACGAGGAGGTTACCCCATGTGACTCTACCCTCCCTAGCAACCGAGCAAATTTGGTTGCTTTGTACTCTTGAAATAGAATACATAGACTATCAATTGCCAACAAAACCCTTCCATCAGTCAATTAATAAGGACAATTGCATCTATGTGAACTTCTGCAGTTAATATAGGATGGACTTCAAAAGACATAAGTCATTAATCTTACAGTTCCTACAAAATCTATGTTTAAACACTGTCCCTTAACACTTACTTATTAGTTTAATAATTTTAAACCATGACTTGCACTATACATAAGTAAGATTGGCATTATATTCATGATGTTAGCCAGAGGGGAACTGGCCTCTACAGTGATCCTGGTTTCTCCCAAGGTTATTTTTCTCCCATTAACCAACATCTTGTGGAGTTTTGTGTTCCTTGCCACAGTCGCCTTCGGCTTGCTCACTGGGGTTATAAATACAATTATTATTTATTTTTAAACACAATTCAAAATCGTATTTTATCTAATTACACAATGATGACTCATCAACATTATAGACATTACAGTTTTATCTTCTGTTAATGTCTGATTTTCTGTAAAGCTGCTTTGAAACGATGTGTGTCGTGAAAGGCGCTATACAAATAAAATTGACTTGACTTAACCTAAGTGAATGTAAATGGGCACAAATGTTTTTACACAGTATGGTCAAAAGATTGGATTTTTGCATTAATACTTGGAGTGTAAATGCAGCTTAAGTGATCAGACTTATACCAGGCTTGACAGGAGGACTATAAAACTGAAGACCAATATTGAACAAGGGACCTAAAACATATCTAGTGTCCATAATTTCATATAGACTTGGAGGTTTTTGACCACATAGCAATACGCTCAGCGAGTAAAGACACTGACTACCACCCCTGGAGTCGCAAGTTCGAGTCCAGGTCTCCTAAGCAACCAAACTGGCCCAGTTGCTAGGGAGGCTAGGTAGGGGTAACCTCCTCGTGGTCGCTATAATGTGGTTCTTGCTCTCAGTGGGGTGCGTGGTGAGTTGTGCTTGGATGACGTGGAGACTAGCGTGAAGCATCCACACACGCTATAGCTCCGCGACAATGCGTTCAATAAGCCACGTGATAAGATGCGCGGATCGACAGTCTCAGACACGGAGACCACCGAGATTCGTCCTCCGCCACCCGGATTGTGGCGAGTCGCTACGCCACCACAAGGACCTAGAGTGCATTGGGAATTGGGCATTCCAAATTGGGGAGAAAAGGGGAGAAAAGAAAACCCCACACAAAACACCTTGGCAACCATCCACAACACCCTAGGATTGTGTCACTTTTGCACAACATTGTCTTCAGAAAATGAGAAAATCTAGTTCTGTTCTGTTGAGAGGCAAGTTGATTCCCTGATTGGAGATGCCTTCAGGGTATGATTCTTTTTACATGGAAAATCCCAAAAACTTTCCACATAGTTTGCCTATTGAACTTTCTGCTGGTTTGGAGGGGAAATGGGAGCTGAAGGCAGAGCACAGAGGCAGGAAAACGATCGAGAGATGGGTCGTTACAATTCTATTATTTCCACATGTCCTACTTTCCTCTCGAATCCCACTCATGGTAGACTGCAGTGACCATGAGTAAATGCAGCCTTAGCCTTGGCCTCTGCGACTTCCCCTCACTCATTCTTTCTCTTCTTTTCCTTCCTTACTGCAACGCTGCAGGATTTCCCTCCCTGCACTTCCTGTTTGGCCACATTCTGTACTGGCACCCAACTGTGTCGCTGAAAAAAAAAAAAGCTTTCACTGATCAATCCTCTTTGGTTCAGGATGTTAACTGACATGGCGGAGGCGTCACATTGCTTGTCTGACATCCTTCCTTTATAGCAAATCACTCCATTGTCTGGGGTTCAATGTGGAGTTTTGGTGTCTAATGTTGCATTTCTTGCATTTATGTGTGAAATTCTTTTCTAATTAAAAAATACGACATCCTACATACTGCTTAAACAGTATGTGTAGTATTTTTTTCTCGTCTGGTCCTCTTTCTAAATCCTTGCACTTCAAAGATACCAAATTAGCTTTATTGAGACTGACATGACCAGAAATGGTTGTCAAAACAACAGCAGCAAAATAGCACTCTCAACTGACAACTGTTATGAACATCATTGCATAAATGTGGCATTAATGGAATAGTTCACCCAAAAGTTTGCCAGCACTTTGATGGTCCAAAAGTCACATTTAGGCAGCAATAAAGTAATCCATGCCACTCCAGTCGATCAATGAATGTCTTCTGACAGGTTATGTAAGAATCAAGTCGATAATGAAATCGTTTTTACTCGCCGTAAGCCCCATGGCCCTTACGTAACACTTTGTGTCAGCTGCTGGCAGGAAGCGCTTTTTAAAACTGAATAATATTTTAATTATCAATGTATTTTTTATTCAAACTTATAGATTTGCTTCAAAAGACATTCATTGGTCGACTGGAGTTGTGTGGATTACTTTTTGCTGCCTAAATATAACTTTGGGACCGTCAAAGGGCTGGCACCCATGTACTTCAATTATAAGGACCTAACAGAGCTCTATCTTCTAAAAATCTTAATTTGTTTTTGCTGAAGAAATACAGTCATACATCTCTGGGATGTCATCAGTGTAATTGAATAATGAGAGAATTTTCATTTTTGGTTGGACTATTCCTTTAAGCCTCAATAATTCACTGCAATACTATGAGAAAGTGCTAAATGATTGACTGGCAGAAAGCGCCACTGACTGCGGCCTACGGACACATTTTTGTTTGCTGTTTGCACTTTAGCCTAGTGCTGTCAGAGATATCTCTCAAGACTTATTTCATTAATATCTTTCAGGTAGTAGGAATAATTTTGGATAACTATCCATGAAAAAATCACTTACACCACCTTTAAACTCTTTGCACTCCTGCTATATTAGGCAGTTGACTGGCGAGGACTGGCCCACACAGCAGCTACTCCAGCCTGCAAAGAGATCTTGCATTATCAGAATCAGAATCAGAATCAGCTTTATTGCCAAGTATGCTTACACATACAAGGAATTTGTCTAGGTGACAGGAGCTTCCAGTCAACAACAATACAAACAATACCAAAAACAGCAGCAAGACATGGGTAATTAAAAACAAAAAAGAACACAAAATAAATAATTATACATATACGTACATACACTCACCTTCATACATACCCACATACACACACGTAGTGCAAATCTAATACAATCTGTTATATAAAGAACAAAAACCTGTATATTATGTACAGAGCAATGTAAGTAATGGCAGAAGTGGATATGTTGGATAATATAAATTAAAATTAAACTGTGTATTGTACATAATTATTGCTCAATGGGGCAATTTAATTGTTCATTAGATGGATGGCCTGAGGGAAAAAACTGTTCCTGTGTCTGACGGTTCTGGTGTTCAGTTTATGTACTTTCAGTTGCTAATTCTTCACTGTAGTCTCACAACATTTCTGCTGAACTGTGATATGATTGCATTTGACTGAAGATCGCTAGCTCTTCTTACATCATTTCCTCAGGTATAACGATTGCTAGACTCCCTGCTGGGTGTGAGTTGAAGGTTTTGAGCAGTGCTGGTGGTCGCTGGATGCTGATCTTTGAAGACATTCCCTTTTGATTCTATAATTGATTAACATGGCAAAAAGTGCCGCTGCTGTGGTTTAGTACCAGGCTCGGCCAGACACACACACACACACACACACACACACACACACAAACATAAACATGTTGGTGCGGCTATTCTAATGAGGACTCTCCATAGACATAATGATTTTATACTGCACGAACTATAGATTGTATTCCTTAAACCTAAACCTCACCCTTTCTGTATTTTTACTTTTTCAAAAAACATTGTTTAGTATGTTTTTTTTTTAATTCTTTTTAAGAGATTTGTATTATGGGGACCCTAGAAATGTCTTCATAAACCATATTTTATAAAAATACCATTGTAATTACCAGTTTGTAACCTAAAAAAATATCATTGTAAACCAAACACACACACACACACACACACACACACACACATGCTACAGATCACAACTGGAATACTTTGTAAAATGACAAACACAGTGTGAGGTCTCACCTGGAATATTTCCTTCTTTTCTACAAATGTAGCAATTCTCTTACATAAAGATATGGATGTCTTCCCACTCTCCTGCATCCCTAAGCATATGATTGGAAGTTAATTGAAAACAGTCTCGTGGGAACCCCCCGTAACATTGTAAACCAGACGTAAGCTGTAAAACTGAGATTACATGACATTTCCTTATCCTCTTCAGGTGGTGGGAAGCACCTGTGTGTATGTGTGTAAAAGGAACATCAACTTCTCGCATCCTCTCCTGTTCTTGATAAGTGTGTTTTTGTAGGAAACTCCATCTGTCATCCTATGAGTTTTGGCTATTCATGGACCGCCGTTGCAGCCTTCTCTCGATTACACATATTAGTGTGTATTAGTATTACTCTGAGATATACATGCTCCTGTGTGTCAGAGCAGCAGAGCAGTTGTTTGATGTTCACTCCTGGCTCATTTAGAGTGTACAAGTCTTGAGATGTTGTTGTAATTACAAACAGGTCTTCCAAATCTGAAAGGTTACACATTTCTTTTTACTTTTATCAATTCTGTCATTTGCTGATGCTCATTCTGGTCACAAACATGAAACATGGAACATACCATGGAATTGTTTTGTTTAGTGGCCCCTGTGGTGTCCATATAAAGTTTCATCAGATTGTAGATAGCATAGTTTTAAAAAAAAAAACATTAAATGTTGGAATGGAGTCATGTTATTTAGATTCTGCTAAACATAGTTAAATACACTGATATATAATATGGAACTGGATTGCTCATGACATCATAACAGAGAAGCCACTGTGCTGCCATATTGCTATGCCCAAAGATTCCTATTGACTTAATTGGAAATAATCTAATTTCAGTGAGTAAACATTAGTAATTTAATCACTGATTTTATATCTGAAATCTGCCTGTACATCCCTAAAATGCAAACATCCTACACATGTAATTATTTATTTATGTAAAGTCGGGAATATTTCCTGTTTCTTGAAAGCCTGAGCAAGTTATGTGTATCTATATCAAACTGTATCCATACAAAAAAGACATTTTCAGACCTATTTATTGTGAACACCGAAGTGTTTTTTGTTCAGTCGTTTTATGTTTTTATCAAAAAGTGCCTTTTTTCTCGCGTTCACCTGAATAAGAGTGCACGCTCACTCCCTCTATCACATGCGCAGAGAGGGAGTCAAGCAAAGCTGGTTAAAATTAAACTCATACGTTATAGGTTTAAATGGCAAACAAACATGTAATTTTATGACATGTATCCATGTATGACAACAGAGAGTGTTTCAATATGAAAACAGGCAAATACCCGACATTTTGAGGCAAACGGACATGGTGTCACCCCAAAACAAGCAAATATTACAGCTTTTTATTCTTGCCTTACAACTTGCGGATAGTTTTCCCTCTTCCTTTTGGTGATTGTTGTGCTGCACAGATAGCCAGAACACCGGGGCAGGTGAATGCTCTGACATCGCGATCCACGTATATCTTCTCCCTCGTAATGAATATTATCCATAACGAGCTCATTAAACATGATTGTCACTAGAGGGCGAAATGCTACTGTCGGATCCACAAGTCGGAGACGGTGAAACTGTGCGTTTTAGCCTGTCAGTCATTGCTGCTCGATGAGAGTTTGGGCATACCAAGATGGCCGCTCGAACACTCCCAGTGGCTTGTTCTCCTGCTTGCAGTTTAATGTTGCATCAGCGATCCAGTTTTTATATATATATATATATATATATATATGATTTTTTGAAATGTTGGCCAACTGAAAAGTATGAACATGAAAAGTATGAGCACAGCACTCAATACTTAGTTGGGGCTCCTTTTGCCTGAATTACTGCAGCAATGCGGCGTGGCATGCGTGGTGGTTCTTGAAGCACTGACTCCAGCTGCAGTCCACTCTTTGTGAATCTCCCCCACATTTTTGAATGGGTTTTGTTTCACAATCCTCTCCAGGGTGCGGTTATCCCTATTGCTTGTACACTTTTTTTTTCTACCACATCTTTTCCTTCCCCTCGCCTCTCTATTAATGTGCTTGGACACAGAGCTCTGTGAACAGCCAGCCTCTTTAGCAATGACCTTTTGTGTCTTGCCCTCCTTGTACAAGGTGTCAATGGTCGTCTTTTGTCAAAGTCAGCAGTCTTCCCCATGATTGTGTAGCCTACAGAACTAGACTGAGAGACCATTTAAAGGCCTTTGCAGGTGTTTTGAGTTAATTAGCTGATTAGAGTGTGGCACCCGGTGTCTTCAATATTGAACCTTTTCACAATATTCTAATTTTCTGAGATACTGATTTTGGGGTTTTTCATTAGTTGTCAGTTATAATCATCAAAATTAAAAGGAATGAACACTTGAAATATATCAGTCTGTGTGGAATGAATGTATACATTATCCAAGTTTCACTTTTTGAATTTAATTACTGAAATAAATCAACTTTTTGATGATATTCTAATTATATGACCAGCACCTGTATATATACTGGCAGCCAAAAGTTTGGCAAAATTTACAGATTTTGCTGTTTCAGAAGGAAATTGGTACTTTAATTCACCAAAGTCGCGTTCAACTGATCACCAAGTATAGTCAGGACATTACAGATGTAAAAAAACCAGCACCATCACTATTTTCTTTTTTTATCCAATCTAGACAGCAGCCATCACTCCAACACCTTAACCTTGAGTAATCATACTGAATTGCTAATTTGGTACTAGAAAATAACTTGCCATTATATAAAACTCAGTTGAAAGTTTTGGTTTGTTAAATGAAGCTTAACATTGTCTTTGTGTTAGTTTTGAGTTGCCACAGTATGCAATAGATTGGCATGTCTTCTGGTTCTAGGTCAAAAATGGCAAAAAAGAAACGGTTTTCTCTAGAAACTCGTCAGTCAGTCATTGTTTTGAGTAATGAAGGCTATGCAATACTTGAAATTGCCAAAAAACTGAAGATTTCATACAAAGGTGTACACTACAGTCTTCAAAGAGTAAGGACAACTGGCTCTAACAAGGACAGAAAGAGATATGGAAGGCCAGATGTACAAATAATCAAGAGGATAAATATAGTCTCTAGTCTCTAGTTTGAGAAATAGATGCATCACATGTCCTCCGCTGACAGCTTCATTGAATTCTACCTGCTCAACACCAGTTTCAGGTACAACAGTAAAGAGAAGACTCAGGGGTGCAGGCCTTATGGGAAGAATTCCAAAGAAAAAGAGAATTTTGAAACTGAAAACTAAAAGAAAAGGTTAGAGTGGGCAAAGAAACTGACAGCTGGAATTCCAAGGAACTACAAAGCTGTCATTGCTGCACATGGAGGATTTTTGATGAGAACTCTGAAATAGTTTAAGAAGTTCTGAAGATTTTGTAATAGTAATTTTTCACGTTATTAATGTCCTGACTATACATTGTTATCAGTTGAATGCCACTTTGGTGAATAAAAGTATATATAGTGGTTAAATATAGAAGAATATTTTAATACATACACTATGGCATTATCGTGGTATTAGCATGTAATACAGCAAATTTTTCAAGGGTTTTACACACCTTGTGGATAAATATGTTTGATAATATAGTTATAGCTGATGCCTGTGTTGATTATGGGTGTTTTCAATGTTCCAAAAACAGCTGAGAGCTGCGGTGGGAATGTTGTCCACTGATTGTGGTGGCATCTGAATCTTTAGTCACATCAGGGTGTGAACCTGAGACACCTTTATACCCCTATTAGATTTCCAATAGTTTCCACAAAGGTGAGTATTTTAAAGTTTGGAAATATCACCTTATTAATTCCAAAGAGAATTTTCAAGAGGAAATGGTAACACCCTTTATAGAGGCCAGGAATGTTTCCCCAAGCAATATTTACATCGAATATTTGACAGATAGGCTTGTTACGTAAAAAGCAGCGTAGATCATTTTGTTAGCTCACATTAAAGAGTCGTTTACTCATAAGTATTCATAATTAACTTTTCGTCTTACTGTTATTCTTTACTCAAGCTTATAATACTGTAAATGAACAGTTGATGAGCCAGAGAGTTACTGGGCATTTGCCTTAAAGATGAGAGATTTGCCATGCAAATTAGTCCTGCTGATAATCTCTCTTTCCGGTTGTGTATCCTACTGCAAGACCTCCTGCAGAGGCAGCCCTAATCTCATCCACTTACTAGACAAAATTATTACCATATTATAAAAAAAATTACAGCACCTCCCCACCTCACCTGCACAGTGTACTCACTTGCATTCTACAGCTCAATCTGTGCTTAATTGTAGCTTTTGACTTGAATGCCCTTGTGAAGACGTCCACTGTGTCTTTTCTTCTTTTGCCTTTTGTGTGCGTTTCTCTTTCCCTGGGAAGATAAGTGCTTCCAGACTATCTAGGCAGAGTCAGGGAGGGGTTAACACCTTTATTCAAACCTGTGAATGTGTGATGTGAAGTTGTGGGGTGAGTCTCACGAAACCTGTCAAGAACATGTCATATTTCACCTCGAAATCAAAAGGAAAAAAAAAATTTTGCAGAAGAAAATGAAACCCACCAAATTCTCTACTGTAATATTTCCAGATGTTTTACCTTTTTGAGTTTTTTTTTTTTTTTTTTTTTTTGTAGTTCTGTAGTTTTGAAAAGTTTTTTATTCTTAGTGATGATTCTCATTACTGTAATACAATTTTTTTTCATGTAAATGGTTATAAATTTCTCAGCTCAGTTGACAGGATTTGTGGCATAAAGTTTAAAAAGCAAAAACATGGGTTCCACTTACAATGGAGGCCAATTTGTAAACGTTGAAATACTTTTTGAAAAGTATATTCACAAGACATAAACAATATTTGTGTTAGCATGATTTTAGTGTGATTAAAATCACTTACAATCCTTTTCTGTGTAAATTTATAGATCATTGCCATGATGACGTAGCAATGTTAACCTTAATATGACTGTAAACACAACTTCAATGTTCAAATAAAAAAAATTTGTATGTACTTAAGTAATGAATTAATGTAAGGGCTTTCATAAGGTAACAGATTTCTACCATTGAACCCACAAAAATTGGCTCCATTGACTTCCATTTTTTGTGGTAAACTACATTATGCTGCAAATGCTGTCGATTGAACTAAACTTGTATTAAACCAAGAATATTCCTTTAAGGGAAGTACAACAAATACTACCATAATGTATAAGTACTTAACAATAAAAAAATTATCTATGTCATATTTTTGGATATTAAAATACGTGCTTCTATCCCAGTTTAATGAGCAGAGATACCTGCAAGGAAGGTTGATAAGTTGAAGACTGATATAAGGCCCATTCATAAATTGATTTCCCCTAAAGTTCTGGAAACCTGCTTGAAATCAGTCATCATTTTGCAGTTTTGTTTGGTAACGCTAGTGGCGCACATAGAGCTGTAACGATTATGCGATTTGGCTGACGATTAATTGTCAAACAAACTGTTGAGATTATGACTATTGTCTGTTTTAGGGCTTTCACGATTAATTGTCATATTGCTATCTAAGTTTACTCCTCTTCCGTGGTGCACTGGCATAGACTGTGTTAAAACGTGGGACATGGGGTGTAACGTCATCACCTTTGTCAGGTCTGGGTACTAAGAATCTCCAGTTTTGTCTTCAATCCTCCTTCCCCACATTGGCAGGAATTAGTAGGTCAGTAGTTTCTGACAGTGATAATCTGTATTTGGCTTGAGCTATGTTAACAAGCTTTACTCTTAATTGACAAGGCTAAAATTATCAGTTTAGGAGACAAACATGTCTGTGAGAGGCGGTGACATCAAATAGGCTATTTTAGTTATTTCAGTCAGTGTTCAGTATGTTTCATTGTTCACCTCAGTATAATGTTTTAGACATTGAGGTTTGACACTGCTTTGTTGTTTCAATGAAGACTACTAAAATTAGGTAAAAGTGTCCTGAGTTCTTTAATTTATTATATTAGTTCCTAACCTTGTAGTATGTCCTTACAAGTGCCTCTGTCAAAATAATATTTGACAGATGGCACGGATGCTTGGAAACAGAATAATAAATTGAGATTCCCATATGTCTGCTCAGCATCCAGCTGTTCATTTTCACATACCATACTATTTTATATGCAGCATTTGAACAAAAATCTGTACTGTGTAATGCAAACCTATGCCAAGCAAAATGACATTAGCCTCTACAAAGGAAATTTTATGTTCTGTAAGAATTAAATTGCCCCCCCCCAAATTAATAGTATGTGGTCATTTATTCTCCCATCATGTTGTTCAAAACCCATATTGTTCACCCTTTTTTCCCTGGGACAAGAGGAGAAAATGTTAAGAATGCTGATGCTGCTCTTTGCCATACAATGAAAGTCCCAAGTCATACGGGCTTGGAACAACATTTGTTTGAGTAAATACTTTTCCTTTTTTGGTAAACTATTACATTAAGCTGTTTGTATACTAGGGGAAAAAACAAGGATAAGGCCAAGATCTTCATCTGTATTCTCACACAATAGAAAATATACTGCATGTCAGCAGAAGTGAATAGAAAAAATGTTTGCTCTGCAACATTGCTAACTTTGCTGCCCTGAACTGTTCCCCAGTTATGTAATTCCTATGGCTGATGTTTCCTCATGCCAAAAACATTGTGGTTTAATTAAGTTAGGTTTTCACAGATTCTGCAGAAAGATTGATTACTCAGGCTTAAACCGTTATTGCAGTCTTGATTGTTTGGGTTGGGTTTTGTTAATGTGTTTTTGCGTGCCTGGATCTGTCAATGGGCTGGATCTTCTGGTGAAGGATGACCCACTCCATCTGTCTGGGGTTAGGTGGGTGTTTATGCTAATCGCTCACCCATTGAGTTCAGGGCATCCAGAGCTATTTTGAATGCCCAGCTATGTGCCACCATGCATGAGGAAAACAGTATTTGTTGAAGGCCACATTTTCAGAATGAAAAACATGCACAACAAGATTTTTAAATAAAGCATGGCATCTCTATGTCTAAAAACTTAGGCCTATGTACAGTACATGTAGGACATATAATGCAGAAAGGAGGGAGTAAGTTAAATGGAGAAAAGTAAAGCCACTGCAAGTCTGACAGAAGTCCTATAATGTCTATAAAGTCTATAGTGATGCACTTCAATCAGTTCTCCTGTCACATGTCATTGTGCATATGGCACAGTGAGAGACGGTTGCTTTCTTAGTCGGCTGCTAATGAAATGTGATGTGTTTTAGAGGGATGTGAATGGAGATGTCTGACTGTAAACAGCTCTGCACACTGTATATTTGCCCTCCAGCTGTAGGAGTGGTCAGGGTGACACGGCAGAAGGCAACTAGAAACAGAAGTGTGGCCAGAACTGCATTCCTGAAATAACAGAAAATTCTGGGATGTGACAGGAAGGGGAAATCACCACATGTTCCTGTTCCAGTTCTTAAAGGTGTAGTAGCTATATTAGGCCAACATAAAGTAAAAGTGATTTATACTTCGGTTTGGGTATGCACATATTTACACACACAGACCACATATTTTGTAATAATGCCATTTAGATGAATAAAATATTTACATTTATGCATTTGGCAGACGCTTTTATCCAAAGCGACTCACAACACACTTATTACAGGGACAATCCCTCCGGGGCCACCTGGAGTTAAGTGCCTTGCTCAAGGACACAATGGTGGTGGCTGTGGGGATCGAACCAGCGACCCTCTGATTACCAGTTCTGTGCTTTAGCCCATTACACCACTATCACACCACTCCTAAAATACTTGAGATATTAAATCCTCATTCTGTAGTTATTTCCTAGTGAGCTGCCTACCTAGACAGCATTTTGGGGCACCATAAGCACATTTAGAGTCAGCTAAGGTCACGCACAAATGCTCTGGGTTGCGTTTCCCAAAAACATTGTTAGCCAACTATGGTTGCAAGTTCCATCGTTACAACATAGTTCAATGTTTTGATGTTTCCTGAAATCGTAGTTCCAACGAACATTCGCCATCAGCATCGCAAACTTGATGGGAACTACAGCTCTTTACCAGTGGTTAGAAGCATTGTTTCGTTTAAAGATTAAAGACTGTTTGAGAGAAAGTGCTTTGAACACGTCTTTTACTGTATTGTTTATGTTAATGCATAAGTTGGGTTTTATATGTTTTTAATGAGCGAACATGTGCATATGTGCTCTAGTGCGTCGGGGGAATCCCGAAGTCTGATATAAAGGGAAACTGCACTATTGCAGCTTTTGCACATTTAAACAGCTTTCTGAAGGATGTGTAAATAAGCTATTATAATATTATATATACAGAAGTTATTACTTCACGTTCTGTACTACGTCATTAGCGAAAGCTATGTTGTTTTAAGCAACATGGTTCAAACAATGGATGAGTGACATGGTTACCAAGGTTTCTGGAAACAATATTGACTACAAAGTTAATTTCTCCAATGATGCATCGTACTATGGTGTTTAAGCAGTCAGTTACATCGTTCTATGGGAAATGCACCCATAATCAGCTGACATGGAATGTGCCTGCGATGCTCAAAAATGCTGTATAGGTAGGCTGCTTTCTGAGTTTCGAAACTCAGCCCTCTTCAGGTGCGACCTGGGACTGACTATGTCCTGTTTTTCCCAACCCTCTTCAGGTGCAACCTTCAGATGGCCTATGTCCTATTTTTCATTTTCTTTCTGTTTCTTGTTGTTCAATGTGTTTTCTTTATTTTCTATTTCTTAAATTCTCTTGTACAGCACTTTTGGTCAGCTTCACTTCTGTGCTTTGTAAAACATGACTTGACTTGACATTAGTGTTGTCAAAATTACCGGTACTTCGGTACTAAGTCAGTACTAAAATAAAAAGAGACGTAATGAAACCAGTGTTTCTGGTATACCGGTAGTACCAAGCACCGACTGTCCGGTACCAGCGCGCAGTATGACTGACACATGACTGCTTTAAAATGCTCACAAGCTTATTTTGAATGCGTGCTCTGTTACTCCTTTTACACTAAAATGGACAGTTAATCCAAGTGTGATTTATTAAACCGCTAAAGGCTGCAATCTTAGTGTGGAAGAGATGCGTACTTTAAATGAATGTATAAATCCGACCGCTCATACTCTGGAAGCTCCACTGACATTGAGAATCATTCACATTTTTTGAGATGACCAACTAATCCACTGTGAACAACGCAGCACATATAAACTATATACACCACAAAACTGTGTCCTACATTTAATTTGTCAGACTCAAAGGCCAGTGTAAACAGATGAGATTTCAGATGTGACTTGAAAGTCTTCAATGATCACACTGGGCCATGATGCAAACTATTTAACTGGAAAAGTGAAGCTTCCGGCAAAAACCACGTCATAAAGCAAGATTCAAAATAAAAGCTAGATGTTTGAAATTGAAGAAATGTAATAATAATAACAAAAAATATATAAAAATAAATAAATAAAAACATTAATAATACAACTGTATAGAAAATGTTCATATTCTCTGTAGTAGTAGTAATAATAATAATAATAATAATAATAATGAACAATGATTAATCCATTTATCACAAACAAGATATAATAACTAAAAAATAACTAAACTTATGTGTTTATAGCACATTATCATATTAGCATATTTTTACTGTGGTATCGAAATTGGTATCGAGAACCGTGAAATTTCACTGGTATCGGTACAGACTACTGAAATTTTGGTATCGTGACAACTACTTCACATTACTTCATATCTGTTTATGCAATGCGCTGTCTTTCATATTGTAAGCACAACAAGCAGTAGGCATCAGTGGTAAAACTTCCCAGGATAATTCCTTTTGTAAGCGTAAGGTGTTTTATGGAGCCCATCGATCCCCTATCAGTCTGTCACACTTTCCACAACCTTTCCCTACTGCTCTATCAGAGCCAGGTCTATTTTGCTCCACTGCTCCCACTAATAAGCATGTTTTAAACAGACCTCAAATTTAGTAATCTGCATGAAGTCTATGTCTCGCAGTGGTCCATTATGTTGTACTATGTGATCGCTTTATAACAAGCAGAATATCTCAGAAACAGATCCTAGATTATTATTTTTTTTTATGGGTTGCAGTTGAAAAATTCTAGGAGTAGAGGGTGGCGTAACACAATGTGTAAATAATAGAAAAAAGACTCAAAGTTCACTTAAATGTCAGAATTCCTTTCCTCAGTGAGAAAGTTCCTACCCAAAGCTTTAGAGAATGTTAGTTACTTCAGAATAGCATGGTGTGTGCTTTCTGTGATTTCTATGTAAGTGTCATTGACTTAGCAGGATAGATTAATCTAATTTATTCACCTACCTGTTAAATGCTTTTTTCCATCTAGACTGTTTCTCAGTATTTTGTTGAACCTACGTGTTATGTACATATAAATCCTTGCCATTTCTGCTCCATCATTGACGCTGTCCTCCTCCTCATCTACAACACAAGCTGCACATCTCAGGTCTGTCCAAGTCTTCCGTCTATTTTTAGAAAGAGGTTTTAAAACATTAACCATCTTTTAGTCTGTAGAGACAGTGTTTTCTGACTACTTCCCTTGATTATGACTTTAGAATGAAGCTATGTGTAGGCCTAGTTGTCTTTTCTAGGAATCAGAAAATCCTGGGAATTGAATATAATATATATTATTCAAAGTAATTGTGTGCAAAAAAATAATAATTCCCATTACACGACTCCTAAATGAAGATGTGTGTAGTTGTGCTGTAGTATGATTTATACATTTTTTAGCAGCTGCCTTTTCTAAAAATCACACAATTCTGGGAACTCTAAATATTGTTATTCCTATTATTTACAGTAATTGTGTGAAAGTCATATTTTCTAGCAACTGATATAATCTTGAGGGACTGTATGTGTGTGATTGGGGGTTAATATGTCTGAGTCTGTATTTTCATGTCTTTACATGTAATGTGGGTGTTTCAGGGTTTTGGACTGACTCCATACATCAGTCAGACGCCCAAAACATCTGCTCCTGCCTTTAGTGCACCTGAATATGCTGCTACCTTAAAGCATGATGTGTTACACTCGTACACTAAAAAGTACAGATGTAGCTTTGAGTAGTTGTGCCACACCCTTTAACACACACCTTGTACCAGCCACACCTATGGTTGATACTCTTCTGTAGACAGTTATTTTATAGTGTCTATAATTTAAATATATATTAACACAAAGACAGATTTGATTACTTGAAGATATTTAATTGTGTGAAATCAGCAACTTGCATATCACTTAACAAGATGACCTACAGAAAGATTGTGTTAGCGTAGATTAGTTGCGTTTCATTGCATATTGACATGTGCTTGCATGTCAGTTAAAAAGATTGATGGCACTATCTGGTAAAGAATATGTGAAGCCCCACTCTGACCTTTGACTTTTCATACATTCATGTTGGAGACCAGTGTGCGTAGGTTTCCCAGAGGGGGCCCACTGCCTCTACGGAGCTGCGCAAATAGTTTGCATCTGACACTTGCAGAGATAACACACAATCTAATGACCATCCTTCCCAGTCTTTAATTGAATCTGCCCCTCTTGTCCTTGTCTCACTAATGGAGTGTTCTCAGATTTACTCTATTTCCTTTGTAACTCCACACCTTATCAAGTTGTCTACTGTCTCCTCATTTTAAGATGTTTTACCTCACAATATTCTCCTGAGTACCTTTTTCACAGTGTTTGGCACCCTTTGTTGGGTCCTAATGGTCAGATGATATTTGGATCATTTCCATTCTTTTTTTGTTTGCTATGATAATTTCCCAATTGTGCTGTTGCCTTTTATAAAACTCATCTGTTATTCTTGGATGCCAATAATACATTCTGCCAATTTTCTTTAAATTGATTAGGAAAACAGATTAAGATGAAAAAGTTAGGCTAATTTTAATTAATAATGGAAAGCAAGGAATTAAATATAAATTTACCAGAGGTTTATTTGCCATTTTACTTTTTATTTCATCAGGTACATTTATTATGAAAGTAAATAGTCGATTTTGATTTTAGTTGTGAAGGAGATTTCAAGGATAACATTGCACCGTAATTAACCTTCAAATGCATATCTTGTGTCTTTATTGACCTGGGAACCTTTCCACCCCCTGTACCTCATCCATTTTTTGGAGTTGTTTCCACACCTCTTTAGGATTTCTCAATCTTCCTCTTATACATGGTGTAGCACAAAAAAAGAAGTGTAAAGGCTCTTTAGAGACCCTATGTATGTAATAGTGTTGTTTTAGTTTTTTTGCACTTTCATAAATTATATTTTTATGATTATTTCATATCTAACTTATTTCATAAGCTTACTATCACAGGATATCTATTTCTTTATTAGAATATAAATTATTTCTGTATTCATACAAATAAATACTACAGTATATCACGTTGATTTTCTTTGATTAATTATCAACGATATTGAATTATTAGTATTTCATATTCATATCCACATACATATTATACATGTTGCTTCTTACTCAAGGTGGTGCTGTTGTTGATGAAGAAACAATCTGGAAGTAAACTATACCAAGTGCAACACATGAAAAGTAGGATACGACTATTGTCATTTGGGTGTACTTCTGAAATTCTTAGGCTCAATAAGTGCCTGAGAAAATACTTATGTGTAAGTTATGTATAGCTCAGTATGTGTTTGGCAGCCAGTTGCATCTCATGAAATTTCAGTGTGAAAGTAATGAATCCTGTTCAAGATTAGTCCTGATTTGTTGCATTATCTCTTTGAGATATGAAAAATAAAACATCAAAATATATATATATATAAATTCTATTTTATTCTATTATTTTCCAATTGTCTTAAAAATTATTTGAAAATTTGACACTGTCTGAGAATTTTGTAGATCCATTTGTGATCGATATAATTGCTGGGTCTCCAAAAACCAGAATATGTAAAAGTGTTTGGTAAAATTCCCATGCATTTAAGGGTTAATACTAGGCTAATGTATTTGTGGCTGATTAAACTGATGTTTTGTTGCCAGATTATGTGGGCCCTTTGACAGTCATCACTTCATTTTGACACTTCATCACTTCATTTTGTCTGTGGAAGTCTCTTGTGGTTACACAAAGACCAAACCAGGCTGAAAAGATCCAAGTGTATGTGTCTGGTCATGAAGCTCTCTACTGAATGTCTGTTTCAGAGTCTGAGGTCTTGATGCAGTAATTTCTGGGGCAGAAGAGTGGACCAACTGTGCTCTAATACTGTACAGCACTGCAAATCACCACAAACTGCCCTTGAATCCATTAAGAGTGAGGGAGGGGAAGTAACAAAGGCAGTGGAGGGGAAAAAGGCTTGAGAAGAGAAGGGAGGAGAAGGAAAAGAGTGGTAGTGTTTATCAGAGGCGAATGAATGAAATCTTTCTCTGGATGGAGAGTCTTTTTCTTTCTCTCTGTCTTTCTCTGGCAAAGATCAGGCCCTCTGCTGGCCTACAATGCTTCCTCCCCAGTCTTCAGCAGCATGCCTGTTTTGGATTATGTAATCATAAGACCAAACAAAGCTTTTGTGTTGGATACACACATTTTTCTATTTTTACTTAACTGGAATGTACTGTATAGAAAGACAAAGAGCTGCTTGATAGGGAGAGGACTGGTTTAGATTAGAAGAAAAAGAGTCTCATTGGATGTTGTGTGCATGTACATGTATGTAGACTTTGTGACAGACAGTTGGTGAACCATGGAATGTTGTAATGTAAGAGGTGTGTCCTAATGGGAATACTCATCAAAGTAATCAAATTACTGGAAGAGAACATAAGGAGGAAACAGGGTTCTGATTTGTTTTGCTAGGGTGTTGGGATGGTTGTTAGGTGGTTGTTTACTGGTCCAACTCAAAAGACCCCACCTCCAAGAATCTAATCTGGTCCGTAGATATGGCTCAAGTCTATTGGATTTCTTGCCTATTTTATTGTCCACAAGGTGTATAAATCAAATGTCTGATTGCTTAGAAAATCTCAACAAGCCACATGATTTGAGGTATCGTTCATGTCCACCAATGGTGTGAGGCAAGTTACAAAGTGCAATATATTGAATCTCTAATGCTAAATAATATTTAATCCCTAACGCATGCCTTTGCAAGCACCACTAACAAGTAATTTCTTGTCCCTGTGTGTTATTTTAATGATTTGGTCAGCTGTTTTTAAAAGATACATACATTCCAAAGAAATCAATGGCCACTGTACACTGTATGGTGCTGTTGTAATCTTTGCTGACCTGGTTCAGTTACATTATATTAAAATTGTATTTAGTTTTTAAAGGATGGTTGAGAAGTGCAAGCCCATTTAAAATGTCTATAAAGTAATAATTGTCTCTGCCTGTTTATTTGCTCCACACCTGCCTGTTTAAAGTTGTTTATTTTTTATCATTCTCACTAGGTTATCCCTCTTTTATGAGAGAGAGAAACAGACACTGACCCTTAACTCTGACAGGCAGGTGATCGATGGCTCTGTGACAAGCACATCTTCATAACAATGTTTATGTAAAAGTCTCTTTGCTTGTAATTACTTTAACTCTTTCTCTATGTATAGAGTTTGAATGGACTCAATGATTCAAGGTATGACAGAGTGAATGTGGAGAACAGGTGCAATTAAAAGAAGATCCGAGTCTTAAATTGAGGAGTAGGTGGGGGGTGTGTGAGAGAGAAAGAGAGAGATTCAATACACTTAGTATTTTCTCTCAGCTGCCACCCAGGCCATCTCTATTTGACACAGTTGTTTCATAAACTGCATGTCAGCATTGTAAGGGTGCCATTGGATTGACATTCACTGGACAGTTTCGTATAGGTTTTCCAGAATATAGGGTGTGGGCCCTATTGGTATGGTGTGGACTTACAGCAGAATGACAGCTGCTTAAAAACTGTTGATGCTCATTGATCCCATCCATTCATCTGACTTTACTTTGCTTAAATGAGTTCACATTTCCTATATATTGTGCTGTTCAAAATTGTTCATAATGATAAAATTTTTTTAACTAGACTATGCACATCAACAGGTTGAGGAGAACTGGAGATACAAGAATGGAGAAAGGGAAATGCAGAGGAGGACAGCATTAAAAAAAATAGCTGAGATTGCTGCATACATTCTGGTGGAGTGTTGAGTGGAGATGAGGTCATGCATGTTATCCATTCAGGGATTGATCATTGAGGTTGCATAGTAAGGTCGATATATTCCACTGCCCAATGGTTAATCAAACCTTCATTCTCGCGCATAAGCACCATGCAGTTAATCGCCTAAATGCCTGGTGGTGATGTGTGTGCAAAACTCCTAAGCCATCTTTGTTCCCTTTGTTTGTTATGTTGTAAATTGTCTATTTGAATTTGGGTAAATGTGCGCATCGTTTAAACTTACTGATAAATGACATTTAATGTATTTTATTTTAATAGATATCGCTATTACAGATATTGTGATTGAAAGATAGCTCGCAGAATGTATTGGATGTCAGTAGAAGATGCATACTGACTAGTGTCTTTCTCAAGTATCTAGACAAATCTAGGCAAATCAAAACAAGCCTCTTGTTTAAGTGAAACACTTTAGTTTTTGGACAAATATATTAGTCCAGAAAATCTGATTGGATGAAGCCATTCTAAATGAAAAGCTGATGTATGCAAACCAGCAGTTGTATTTTATATAAAGGTGCTAAGTTTTTACACTGCTTGGCGGTTTTGGAGGTGTGGGTACTTTGATTTATAAAAAGCACTCAAACATTTTGAGTTTGCTTTTCACAAGAAGCAACTGCTGACATGGAACATGCCTCGCAAAAATTAGATCTCACAAGACCTACGATCAATAATTGTTACTTTGCATAAAGCTGGAAAGGGTAGCAAAGTAATCTCGAAGATCTGAGATATCCATCTGTCCACAGTCAGACAAATTGTCTGTAAATGGAGACTATTTAATACTGTGGCTACTCTCCCTAGAAGGCACAATGACATTTTTGTACCAATATGTCACACAAAATACTCTGGACCTTCAACCAAAATTCTTGGATCTTAACACACCACCAAAAACACATGGGTTGTGTCTTCATCTTCTGATTGGCATTGCTAGCAGGTGGGTGTGCCTTTAAAACCAAGCCTATTCAGTCTAGAATCTTTAATTGCATAAGGCGAACCCTTGCATCTCTAGATAAATATTTGATGTTTTAAAACCCTAGCCCACACTCCCTCCTCCAATACCAAGTTTAAATCGTTCTCCCATAATCTCTAGACAGAAGTTAAATCTCTGTCCCCCAGACTCTGGATTAGCAGGGAGTAATACACTGCTGCCTCATGACCTTTTCCAAAAGCAGTAATCACCACTCCCAGAGTATCTGCCGCTTTAGGTATGTGTATAATACTCCCAAAAATAATTGCTTTAAATAAGAGAGGGGATATCTATTGGGAGAGACTGTAGCAGGTAGTTGAATTTTGGAATACAATTCATTTTAATAACATTAACCTTCCCAATCACAGATAAATATAATGAAGCCCACCTGTCCACATCACTCAAAAATCTTTTTATTAAAGGGTCAAAATTAACTCTAATGAAATCTCAAAAAATTACTGGGAATAAAATACCCAAATACTTAATGCCCTATTTGGGCCACTGGAAGAGCCAAAGCTTCGGATTTAGACCAATTATCTGTATCCTGAGAACTTAGAAAAGGAATGAATAATTCTGTAGAGGCAAGGCATAGATCTAGTAGGGTAGGAGATGAATGATAAAATATCATCTGCGTAAAGCAATAGCTTATGTGCCACACCTCCTGCCATTGCCCCTGGAAAATAATCCTCCTTTCTTATCGCTGATGCTAATGGTTCTAGGGCAAGACAGAACAATAATGGGAAATTAATCCATTTGTTTATATTGCCACTACCAGGTGTCTATAATATAACTTAATCCAACCAATAAAAGTATTCCCTTAAAAAGATTATCTCATTCTACCATATCAAATGCCTTTCGGCATCAAGCGAGATGGCAGTGACCGGAGTCTGATAATTCACCACTTACCAAATTATATTGATGAGATGCCTAATGGTATCAGAAGAGAAATGGCCCCGGATCTATATTTTATAAGAGATGTCATAACTTAATCGGTTAGCCAAAAATATTTACAATATTTTAACATCTAGCTGGATCAGGGAAAATGGACAGTTACTCTTACACTCGCTAGGATCTTTGTCCTTTTTAAGAATCGGACTGATCTGGGCTTGCGTCATGGTTGGCAGAAGCTTTCCATTCTTTAATGATTCTGTATAAACTTCTAGCAAAAGTGGAGCCAGTTCTGTAGCATAAGATCTAAAAACTCAGCGGCAAAGCCATCTGGCCCTGGAGCCTTGCCTCTATGCAAGGCCTTAATTACCTCACCATGCTCCTCCAAGTTTATCTCAGAATCATGAGAATTCTTTTGCTCAGCCGTCAGTTTAGGAAGTTCTAATGTTTCCACAAAATTTCTAACATTGTCATCAATAGACGAAGACATGGAGCTATAGAGATCAAGATAGTATTCTTTAAAAGCATTATTAATATCAGTGGCTGAGGTAAATATTTCACCACCATGCTATATCACTGGAAATGTTAGAAAAAGACACTGTTTTATATATCTAGCCAGAAGTTTTCCTACTTTGTCCCCTGACTCAAAATATGACTGTATTGCCCGGAATTGCCAAAACTTTGCCAAAATAGTTTTATATCTGTATTTCAATCGGGTCAATTCTCTGAGGCCATCAGATGACATTCACCGCTAACTGAAGCAGTTTTGAAGCAGAAGGATGGTCCAAAATTCCTTCTGAACATTGTTCAGGTCTAATCCGCAGCTACCGGAAACACTCAGTTGAGGTTATTGCTGCCAAAGGAGGATCAACCATTTATTAAAGGGTTCACTTACTTTTTCCACAGCACTGTGAATGTTTAATGGGATGTGTTCAATAAAGACATTAAAGATTATAATTGTTTGTGTGTTAGCTTAAGCATGTTGTGTTTGTCTATACTTGTGACTTTGAAGATTAGATAACATTTTATGAACAATTAATGCAGAAAGCCAGCTAATTCCTTGATTATGTTTCTTTAATGAGTAATAATTTATTCTGATACTATTTAGTATGTAACAAAGTCAAAATATTCTGTCTGGGACTAGAGAGAAAAAAGTAATGTATCATTTTGATATTGCACCAATCAGTATTACATTATCAGCCTGTTAACTGTAAGTTTGTGAGTTTGTTGAACAGGTGTCACTTGTATTTCTTATGAGTATACAGCTTTGCAATTGAGCTTCATGGATGACTGTAATCTATGTCGAAATCGCTGGTGCAAATGCATAGAAGTAGTGTCCATTCATTCCATTCCACTCCAGTGTCCTGCCTAGATTCTGACACTAATGTCACTCGTCTAGCTATAAATCAACATCAATCTGCCTGTAATTCTTGACTGTTTCTCAGTCTCTCTGTATTCTCCTTTTATTTCAGTCTTAACAGCATACAGCAGTGTCTCACTTAGGTTTGTTATTGGAGTATCTGCTGATTTTTTGGGGCTTGTCCCAGCCTGTGCTGAGCATTTGGTCTGTTCTGATCCATCAGTGCTTTGTTCTACCCCCTGCTGTCTGCAAAAATGGGTCAGTGTCTCCTATATGTCTAAGGCATTTTTATGTGTACCAGGCTTTGAATGGGTTATTACACAGGAAAACATGGCTTATGTTACAGAGATCCTAAATAGCACCAACAGCAGCCCAGACATACAGTTGCATGTGTGGCATGTATGAATGCTGCATTCCACATTTCACACACCGTGGTTTTCGTCACTGGCTGACAGCTGTTCGCAGTCCGTAGGTTTGGTGGAACAAAATAGTCAGCCGATAGTCAACAGTTGTCGATGGTATATCAACTGATGATACATAAGCGTAAATGTGCTTTTCTGCAGGAATATCTGTTTTACATCCAATGGAAGACAGGTGGATTTTTATGGATGGGCTGGTTCCTCTTATTGGCCTTATTCAACTGTAGAGCACAACTGCAGCTGTGGTCTTGTATGCTGGGCTGCCGATAAGGGGAGCCAACTGCACCTTTTGTCCCGAGTTTGAGGGGGCCCATATAGTAGTGGTTTTAACCACCATGTAAGCCATGTAAGCTATTCCATATTGTTGAGCACATCTAAACGCGTTCAGCAGGAGATGCGGATATAAACACAAAGACTGCGTGCAACTACAAAAGTTGTCCGGGTAGCGCAAGTTGGACAATGGACTGAAGGGAGGCCTGTTGACCACATTTTGAACTGGGCCCAAGAATTCCTTACTACAGCTCTGCTTGTATATAAGTATGTTTTCATAGGGACACAGTTATAGACTAGACTGGGACTACTTGAGTAAGTCTAAGCAAAATAACTCCTGAATTGCATTTAGTGGACGGCTGGTAACCGAGCAAACACACTGCCTCTGAATCAGCACTGATCCAGACTGCAAAATGCCTCTTCAAGGTGTGCTCTTAATGGCCTTATTCCTCACTAGATATTGTGGTCTGCACGCTACATTCCCTCATACTGGGTGAGCATAACCTACATGTTTATGAAAGATTAGATCATCTGGATTGAAGACAGCAAGTATGCATACACTCTGAAGGTTCATGCAGGGTCCCTAATCCACAGCAATCTTCAGGGCTGGACTGGCATTCTGGCATACTGGGAATTATCCCAGTGGGCCGACGCACTTTGGGGCCAGTCATGGGCAGACTGGCCAGCGGGAGAACCGAGCAGGCCGGTGGTGCCTAATGAGCTGCCGCATTATGCATAACGGACCACAACTACCTGTGCATTCAGCGGTTATGCATTTTAGACAATCAGAATCGAGTATTCTAACAGCCCATGGTATAATATGGCATAAACATTTGTGTGAAGGGCAGAACCTTTGTAATGTGTAATGTGAGTCATTACACTGACACACACTTCTAAAACCAACACAACGCCAAAGCCTTTTACAAAGATGAGAAGTTTTTCATAATGTACCCTTAATGATGTGGTCCATTGACATTTAATGTGCTGTTCTGTTGTAATACTCTCCTATGATAGAGCCGCGGAAGTTGTTATCTCAGTAAATAAAAGAATCTCTGACAGCGCTTCCCTGTCAGTAGCCTAATTTCCATCCACCTTTCGTGCTATTTTGATATCGACAAAGTGAAAATGCAAAAACTTTTATTGCGACATTTGCCGCCTTCTGCCCGTTTCCATTCAAATGGCCTTTTAAAGCACACTGAAGCTTATCACCTAGTATTGTGTATTTATTCTTAATTTAAAACATCTTTATGCACTAAAATGATATGTTTTTTTGTACTGTGGGCTAATTCCTTGACTGCCGTCTATTATTTTGAATGGTGTGGAAAAGAAACTAATAAATAAATGGATGGAGACTGCGATTTAATTAATCGCAAACAGTGGCCATTCATTTATTCAATGTGCAGGAGATATTTGTGTTGGCTCTCCTGGAAGTGTCACGTTTGCAGATCGGGTCTATATGCCTTAAAGTTCTATCCATTATCACGTACAATAAATTGGCTTTCAATACTGTTGTCATGATTAACACAGGCTAACAAGAGTTTGCCCCAATTGTTAGTCATGTGATACTAAATTTTTTCCAATTTAATCGACAAAAAGTGTTTCCAAACCAGACATTTGATGTATCGACATAGGGTTTATGTGCTTGAGTTAAGCGGTAAAAATATTATGTCGACATTTGTGACATTTTAGCGATAATGTGCGTTTCCATCAACTTTATTTTGATGCACTAAAACATTTTTCCATAAAAAATCCTTGGATGGAAATGTAGTTAGTTATAAAATGATGGAGAATGGAGCTCTTAATGCTATTTAATTTACAAAACAAGCCCAGATGAGACTTGTAAGGTGCATTTTAATTACCATATGAGCAAGTCAAGTCTAAACTATCACCAAAATGCAGAATGAGATGTTTTTGTTTGGAAATGTTTTTCATGAGTTCAAAGCTTGACGCTGGCGTTGATGCTCTAATGCAAATCATGAACGAAGCTTCATGATTGCTGTAACAAAGCGGATTGTCACAGTCTACCAGCAGAAAAATTTACCTTCATATATAAAGTACTCATTGCCATTTATCAAAATCAAATCAAATCAAATCACTTTATTGTCACACTACCATGTACACAAGTGCAACAGTAGGTGAAATTCTTGTGTGCAGTTCCGAGCAACATAGCAGTCATGACAGTGACGAGACATATACCAATTACAGTAATCTGATCTGGGCTTGCGTCATGGTTGGCAGAAGCTTTCCATTCTTTAATGATTCTGTATAAACTTCTAGCAAAAGTGGAGCCAGTTCTGTAGCATAAGATCTAAAAACTCAGCGGCAAAGCCATCTGGCCCTGGAGCCTTGCCTCTATGCAAGGCCTTAATTACCTCACCATGCTCCTCCAAGTTTATCTCAGAATCATGAGAATTCTTTTGCTCAGCCGTCAGTTTAGGAAGTTCTAATGTTTCCACAAAATTTCTAACATTGTCATCAATAGACGAAGACATGGAGCTATAGAGATCAAGATAGTATTCTTTAAAAGCATTATTAATATCAGTGGCTGAGGTAAATATTTCACCACCATGCTATATCACTGGAAATGTTAGAAAAAGACACTGTTTTATATATCTAGCCAGAAGTTTTCCTACTTTGTCCCCTGACTCAAAATATGACTGTATTGCCGGAATTGCCAAAACTTTGCCAAAATAGTTTTATATCTGTATTTCAATCGGGTCAATTCTCTGAGGCCATCAGATGACATTCACCGCTAACTGAAGCAGTTTTGAAGCAGAAGGATGGTCCAAAATTCCTTCTGAACATTGTTCAGGTCTAATCTGCAGCTACCGGAAACACTCAGTTGAGGTTATTGCTGCCAAAGGAGGATCAACCATTTATTAAAGGGTTCACTTACTTTTTCCACAGCACTGTGAATGTTTAATGGGATGTGTTCAATAAAGACATTAAAGATTATAATTGTTTGTGTGTTAGCTTAAGCATGTTGTGTTTGTCTATACTTGTGACTTTGAAGATTAGATAACATTTTATGAACAATTAATGCAGAAAGCCAGCTAATTCCTTGATTATGTTTCTTTAATGAGTAATAATTTATTCTGATACTATTTAGTATGTAACAAAGTCAAAATATTCTGTCTGGGACTAGAGAGAAAAAAAGTAATGTATCATTTTGATATTGCACCAATCAGTATTACATTATCAGCCTGTTAACTGTAAGTTTGTGAGTTTGTTGAACAGGTGTCACTTGTATTTCTTATGAGTATACAGCTTTGCAATTGAGCTTCATGGATGACTGTAATCTATGTCGAAATCGCTGGTGCAAATGCATAGAAGTAGTGTCCATTCATTCCATTCCACTCCAGTGTCCTGCCTAGATTCTGACACTAATGTCACTCGTCTAGCTATAAATCAACATCAATCTGCCTGTAATTCTTGACTGTTTCTCAGTCTCTCTGTATTCTCCTTTTATTTCAGTCTTAACAGCATACAGCAGTGTCTCACTTAGGTTTGTTATTGGAGTATCTGCTGATTTTTTGGGGCTTGTCCCAGCCTGTGCTGAGCATTTGGTCTGTTCTGATCCATCAGTGCTTTGTTCTACCCCCTGCTGTCTGCAAAAATGGGTCAGTGTCTCCTATATGTCTAAGGCATTTTTATGTGTACCAGGCTTTGAATGGGTTATTACACAGGAAAACATGGCTTATGTTACAGAGATCCTAAATAGCACCAACAGCAGCCCAGACATACAGTTGCATGTGTGGCATGTATGAATGCTGCATTCCACATTTCACACACCGTGGTTTTCGTCACTGGCTGACAGCTGTTCGCAGTCCGTAGGTTTGGTGGAACAAAATAGTCAGCCGATAGTCAACAGTTGTCGATGGTATATCAACTGATGATACATAAGCGTAAATGTGCTTTTCTGCAGGAATATCTGTTTTACATCCAATGGAAGACAGGTGGATTTTTATGGATGGGCTGGTTCCTCTTATTGGCCTTATTCAACTGTAGAGCACAACTGCAGCTGTGGTCTTGTATGCTGGGCTGCCGATAAGGGGAGCCAACTGCACCTTTTGTCCCGAGTTTGAGGGGGCCCATATAGTAGTGGTTTTAACCACCATGTAAGCCATGTAAGCTATTCCATATTGTTGAGCACATCTAAACGCGTTCAGCAGGAGATGCGGATATAAACACAAAGACTGCGTGCAACTACAAAAGTTGTCCGGGTAGCGCAAGTTGGACAATGGACTGAAGGGAGGCCTGTTGACCACATTTTGAACTGGGCCCAAGAATTCCTTACTACAGCTCTGCTTGTATATAAGTATGTTTTCATAGGGACACAGTTATAGACTAGACTGGGACTACTTGAGTAAGTCTAAGCAAAATAACTCCTGAATTGCATTTAGTGGACGGCTGGTAACCGAGCAAACACACTGCCTCTGAATCAGCACTGATCCAGACTGCAAAATGCCTCTTCAAGGTGTGCTCTTAATGGCCTTATTCCTCACTAGATATTGTGGTCTGCACGCTACATTCCCTCATACTGGGTGAGCATAACCTACATGTTTATGAAAGATTAGATCATCTGGATTGAAGACAGCAAGTATGCATACACTCTGAAGGTTCATGCAGGGTCCCTAATCCACAGCAATCTTCAGGGCTGGACTGGCATTCTGGCATACTGGGAATTATCCCAGTGGGCCGACGCACTTTGGGGCCAGTCATGGGCAGACTGGCCAGCGGGAGAACCGAGCAGGCCGGTGGTGCCTAATGAGCTGCCGCATTATGCATAACGGACCACAAAAAAAGTGCTGCGATATGCAGAAAAGGACTGATCGTAGTCATGAAATTAGCCTGTTAGGAAGTATTGTCAAGCTAGCTGCAACATAGCCCTGCTGTCATGGAAACCGGTATTGAGGCTTGGGAGCCATTAACTAGCTAACCGGCTAAAATTACTTTGTTGTGTACTGAACAGGACAACACTGACAATGGAATACAGCTATTGACTGAACACAACAGCAATTTCATCATCAACACCATTGCTGGTTATGTATTAAGTAAAAAAATAAAGAAATCATGATCCATAGCGCTGTCACTAACAAGAACGTTTTTCTTCTTCTTGTGATGTTTATTGGTGGTTGGCAATCCAGCTTATGTTGCATTACCACCTCCTACTAAGCTGGAGTGTGGAGCATCACAGTCTTTCAGTGGAGTCAAATGTCAGCTGAAGATGATGAAATTGGTGAAATTGAATCAAAAAGAGGTCACACAAACCATATGTAGGATTAATGGATTAAGAAATGCATTTTGTCCACCATTAATGGTATGAAATGTATATGGTGATTAAATATTGATATTGAACGATATGAAAAAAATCTTGCTCAGCCCTAGAAACAGTGTATTTTAAGTTTATTGTAAAATATTCAAATACATTAAAATATATAGGGAGTCTCTTCAGGATTCACAGGTAGTTTTCCTCCTCTATTAATTGAAGAGACTTCTGGGTGGACTCTTTTGACTGGGGCCAGTAAGAAACCTAGCATATTGCAACCACTCACACCATCCTAGCATCACAGTGACTTTTTTTAATTTTATTATTATTATTTATTTTCTCTACCCCTTAGATTCTTCTCTCTATTCTCTCATTCCTCTGTTTTTCCCTGTCTCTCTTAGTTGGTGGAATCTTTATCGACTTTATCACTGCACAGTGCGTGACCTACATTTAGGTGTGGCTGCATATGTCTCACTCCATCTCTCTCTCTATCTCTCCGTCTTCAGGTTTCTAAACCCCATCCCCCCCCCCCTCCTCTCTAACTGGCCATGAGAGACCTCTGCTTTGCTTCTCAGTAGTACATGCCTACTTCATTTCTTGCCATGACGTCTTCAGCAACTGAGGCTTTATCATTTGTCTCCTTCCATTGATCATCACTTTTTTTTTCTCCATATGCTGTTCTTTTGCAGTCCTTCATTTTTTGCAGGCAGCCCCAATTCCTTTAAAAGAAAGCTTCATTGTCTTTGTGGATATCCAATTGGGTGTTTATGTATATTTAATACAAATGAAACACACTCTGTCCATTTCTTATGCATGTCATTGAACGGGATGTACTAGTTCAGACAAATGTTAGCAGAGACTGATTGTATTTTCTTTTGGGCAATCCGCAATCATGTACAACATTAAAACCGAGCCTCCAGCTCTGAATGTGTTTGTTTCTTTTCTTATAGATCACAATTAGCCGACTTTATCACTTGAATCTGGAACCATCCTATTTGACTATCTATGATCCACCTGAGTGTACAAATGTTGGTTTATGATGTCAATCATTGCTTAAAAGTGGTTTTCTACCTTTGTGTGAATGGCAGTGGAGTGTGCGTGTGTGTGTGCAGAGATGCGTTCTCTGCTGGGGGAGGGGAGAACATTTCCCTATGTCAGCTCTGATGCATTGTGGGGAATTCGTTCCAGCTGTAGCAGAGAATATTAAAGCAGAATCCAGTATCTCATACCATTAGTCTTTACCATAAGTCTGGCACCCTTCACACACTGACCTTTCTTCTCACTAGAGGGGGCCCCTCTAGTGGCTATAGGCAGCATTTCAGCACAGCAACATAACATACACAACACATTACAGTTTAAATCATCTTGCATCACCTTGCTGGACTGGGAAAGACGCATTTAATAAGTCCTGATTTCCTTCCATGCAAAACAAGCTGAAATCCTTTATATTAGCTATGCTGATGAAAGTGGTCAGGAAATGTTATCAATGCTATATGCTAGAGCTCACTCTGCTTACTCTGCAATGTTATTTTACTAGGGTTCCAAACGGTGATAAAAACTGACCGGAACTACCTGTGCATTCAGCGGTTATGCATTTTAGACAATCAGAATCGAGTATTCTAACAGCCCATGGTATAATATGGCATAAACATTTGTGTGAAGGGCAGAACCTTTGTAATGTGTAATGTGAGTCATTACACTGACACACACTTCTAAAACCAACACAACGCCAAAGCCTTTTACAAAGATGAGAAGTTTTTCATAATGTACCCTTAATGATGTGGTCCATTGACATTTAATGTGCTGTTCTGTTGTAATACTCTCCTATGATAGAGCCGCGGAAGTTGTTATCTCAGTAAATAAAAGAATCTCTGACAGCGCTTCCCTGTCAGTAGCCTAATTTCCATCCACCTTTCGTGCTATTTTGATATCGACAAAGTGAAAATGCAAAAACTTTTATTGCGACATTTGCCGCCTTCTGCCCGTTTCCATTCAAATGGCCTTTTAAAGCACACTGAAGCTTATCACCTAGTATTGTGTATTTATTCTTAATTTAAAACATCTTTATGCACTAAAATGATATGTTTTTTTGTACTGTGGGCTAATTCCTTGACTGCCGTCTATTATTTTGAATGGTGTGGAAAAGAAACTAATAAATAAATGGATGGAGACTGCGATTTAATTAATCGCAAACAGTGGCCATTCATTTATTCAATGTGCAGGAGATATTTGTGTTGGCTCTCCTGGAAGTGTCACGTTTGCAGATCGGGTCTATATGCCTTAAAGTTCTATCCATTATCACGTACAATAAATTGGCTTTCAATACTGTTGTCATGATTAACACAGGCTAACAAGAGTTTGCCCCAATTGTTAGTCATGTGATACTAAATTTTTTCCAATTTAATCGACAAAAAGTGTTTCCAAACCAGACATTTGATGTATCGACATAGGGTTTATGTGCTTGAGTTAAGCGGTAAAAATATTATGTCGACATTTGTGACATTTTAGCGATAATGTGCGTTTCCATCAACTTTATTTTGATGCACTAAAACATTTTTCCATAAAAAATCCTTGGATGGAAATGTAGTTAGTTATAAAATGATGGAGAATGGAGCTCTTAATGCTATTTAATTTACAAAACAAGCCCAGATGAGACTTGTAAGGTGCATTTTAATTACCATATGAGCAAGTCAAGTCTAAACTATCACCAAAATGCAGAATGAGATGTTTTTGTTTGGAAATGTTTTTCATGAGTTCAAAGCTTGACGCTGGCGTTGATGCTCTAATGCAAATCATGAACGAAGCTTCATGATTGCTGTAACAAAGCGGATTGTCACAGTCTACCAGCAGAAAAATTTACCTTCATATATAAAGTACTCATTGCCATTTATCAAAATCAAATCAAATCAAATCACTTTATTGTCACACTACCATGTACACAAGTGCAACAGTAGGTGAAATTCTTGTGTGCAGTTCCGAGCAACATAGCAGTCATGACAGTGACGAGACATATACCAATTACAGTAAACAACATACTTACACAACACAATTTACATATCAAATGTACACATACTTACACAACACAATAATTATATACAATGTACAGTAAACAATACACACAATATACAATACACAATATACAATACAATACAATACAATAGTTTATATCAAACTATCTGCAGGGGTTTATGATTATACATACAAATAGAGTAATAATAAAAAATAAAAAAAACCCTGAAAAATTTCCCTTAAAGTCCCCCCTCCCCATAGGGAAATGAACTTATGTTACAGAAGTTTTTGGGAAACCACACACAATACTGCTCCAATACTGAGAGAACACGGGAGGAATGTGGCAGGGCGGAGGACGGGGCCAGGTCGTGATTCCGCACACCCGGCACCTAATCAGGCCAATTATCCCTCTCGAGGGCTAAAGGCTGACCGAAGACAGCTGTGCGAGAGAGAGAGAGAGAGAGAGAGAGAGAGAGAGAGATTTACGGACAGCTGTCCAACACCTGTGTGTGTGTGTGTGTTTGGCTTTTTGGTTTAGTTTTATATTTAACTATTATTTATATTGTCAAGCCGGATCTCTCACCCCCTCCTTTCCATTAATCCCATTACACTATGTTTAATAAGTAAATGTATAATATGCGCACGATGCTCTAGCGTGTCAGTGAATGGCGTGGCTCTGTTTATACACACACACACCTGCGGTTATTATTAGCCTTCACGTAGTGCGCAATATTTGAGTGCTACTCACAAACAACATCTCAGATGTAGATGCTCAAAAGTTTGGTTCACTTATAATATGCATTTAGAAAGGCATTGGAGGTGCATTTGACAAGAATTTGAATAAGAAGTGAATTCAACTACTGTGAACTTGCCTACAAACAGAGACACTTACAGGACTTCCTGGAGAGTTCAGAATGTCAAAATAAAAGCGTGAGGGTTTAAAAGTTAAAGGTGCACGATTGAAATATATTACTATATATTACTTTTATAAAATATTATTATTATTATCATATTTTCTTTACAAATTATAATAATATTTCAGTTGAATGGGTTCCAAAAAATAACTGTGAGCTGATATCTTACAACTAAATGGAACAAAAAAGAGATCTGAATCCTTTGAAGTCCAGATACAAGTTAAAAACATTTTACATTTCTACTGATGACTTAATTTTGCTGCTACATTATTCAGTATACTAGTTAACAATAAAGTTTTTCTTAATAAGCTATAATTTATATTGAAATAATGTGTAGTTAGAGGTTTGTGTTTCTTTACATATTAAAGAGCACACCAAATTATTTTCAAACAATAATGTAAAGATATTCTAAAATGATTATAAAAAAAAAACATCACTGGGATCGGGATCGGTATCGCTGATACTGAGATTTCCGATATCGGAATCAGATCGGAAGAGAAAAAGTGGTATCGGTGCATCCCTAGACAGGAGTTGATAGCGAAAGCATGCCACAGATGTTGTCACAGAGCTTACTTTTATTTAATAATATGGTTTAAAATGCTATTACGAAACTCATAAAGCATAAATAGTTAAATCTCTGGTTCAGTGCTGTTTACTGTAAAAAGTTTGTACTTCTTGTCTTGCAGTATGTGGCCATCTCTTCAATTCACTTTTCCATGGACTATATTATTTGCATCTTATCTCCCTTTACTGATATATATAAAAATGACAATACTTTTCATAGTTCTTTTAGCTAATCAGTGTTAATTGCTGTCATCTTAATACTACTTTAGTTTATTTATTCTCACAGCATTAGTGAATACAGGGTGTTTGTGTGAGAGTGATTTTTCTAACAGTGTGTGTTTTGTCTGTGTGTATGTTTTGAGTATGCTATGAAAAGTTTTGGCTGTGACGTGTAATGACTGGCATCACATTTGTTGAGTCTGGTAGAACAGTTTTGTTTTATTTTGAAAATGGATAGATTACAAGCTTGAAAGGCCATGTGGGGTATTAAAATTTTTTTTTTTTTAAATGTTAGCCCTCAAGAAAAAATGTCCTTCACGATGCACACACAAAGAGCTTGAGTCATGCAGGGAGTGCAACACATGCTCTGCTCTAGCAGTGACATCACCTGTCTTGTGGTCAAAGTACAGTTCCTCTATCCAGATCTAAAACACGCTACTCTTTCAGATTTACCAGGCAGCTGGCTGACACACTTACTCAAGAGCAAGTTACAGCGGGTAATTCAAAGAAAAATACGCAAGAGAATGTAACAGAGAAGTGACTTACTGGATTTCCATGCTGACCATGGATTGGTGACTTGTTGGATTCCAGTGAGCCTTGAGCTTTACGCTCTGGCCTCTCCTGCTTCTTTGCCTTTTAAACAAACTCAGCCTCTCAGTTCCTTTCAGTTTCTATCCTGCCATTTCTATCCATCCAGTCCCCCTCTACTCTCTGTCTTTATTGCTTTCCTTTAGTGTTGCTTTCCTTTTTTCTAGCCGTGGCAAAATGGCATCGTACAGACAGTATCTTCAGGACCTTGAGGAAAAGAAAGGTTAGTTTCATTCAATATCTTTTGTCAACACACGTCCCTCATTGCTCCGTGTTTTGCAGAATTTCCTAGCCTTATATAATAGATATATGCTTCTTTGTTTATTCTGTTAGTCTGTGTCCATTGTCTCAGTTTGTTTGTAAAGTTAACTCACACTGGCATGCAATAAGCTGAAATCCGTGTTTGTTATTTGCCCCAGGAGCCTGATAAAAGCTTAGTCAATGGTTGACTGCAGTCATTATTCAAATGAAGAGGTTATGTGCTCTCCGATCTATTATCAGCTTCTTAACTATTTAGTTACCATAGTTAACTTTTGATACTAAGGCCAGAAACGTACTCTATACAAATACGCAAATGCTGCTGTGAATGTGCAGCCAAAGCTTTGCAAGCGAAAAACATACTCTAGGCCTGAAGTATAGTAATACGCAAGTCTTTGATAAAGCTTGAAAGGAAGATGCTCCACTGTTGCAGCTGCTCCCTTTAGCTGACCAAGGTCCAGATTAATTGTGAGCACATGCCCCTGTATGTAACTCAAGGCTATTGAGTTTAATAGCCAAACACCCACCCTGTCACCTTCCTTTTATGCACTATAATGCATTCAAATACATTGTTTCAGATCAGTCACTAGATATTAGAGGTTAACTGTTCATTGAGGCATGACAATTGGGGTTTATGTGGTAATAGATGGTGTGTGTTTATGCCATTATGTCATCTGTATAACCTTTCAGATTATCCTGCCCACAATTATGACTTGGTGTCTGAATGTGTGCGAGTGTAAAAGTGCATGTGTTGAACAGAGAGGGTGTTCTCCTCAGTAGCTGCGGTGAATGGCCTTAATTTGCTTAAAGGGAGTAGTTCACCTGATCTGCACTCAGGCTGTCACTCTCTTGCTCTGCACACATTATGGCTGTGTGTGCCCCATTTATTTCTCCATTGTTGGGTTGCACATGAAGTGGCCCATAAATTATTCGAACACTTGGGCTCTTAAAGGAATATTCCGGGTTCAATAATATTTAAGCTCAGTCGACAGCATTTGTGGCATAATATTGATTAGCACAAAAAATTATTTTGACTTGTCACTTCTTTTCTTAAAAAAAATAAATAAATCTGGGTCCAGTGTTTCACTACAATGGTAATGAATAGGGCCAATCTGTAAACAGAAAAATACTCACTAAAGTATAGCCACAAGACATAAAGTTAAAGCACATTTTACAACTTCGTTGCCATGATGATGTAATGTCAAAATACCCTGTTAAATTATGATTTAAACAATTTTACAGCTCAAATTATACATGAGTTTTAAAAGAAGATTTAATGTAAATGCTTTTATAAAATTATCAGCTTCCCATTCCTGCCCTTTTAAATCCTCCAACAATTGGCCCATTCACTTTCATTGTAAGTGCCTCACTGTAAATGAGCTTATTGCTTTTTATATAAAAAAATTAAAAAAAGAGGGATGAGTGGAATTTTTTTTTTTCGTAGTAATCAACATTATGCCACAAATGCTGTTGTTTTAGCTTAATTTGTATTGAACCTAAAATATTCCTTTAAGTCACACTTATAAATAGTAATTACATTTATATTATTATATTAACTGTAGTGTAGTTAGTCACTTTCGCTACACCCTCCCTCATTATACAAATATATCGCCTGAAAATTATTGAATCCATTAAGCATTTATTTGCATGGAAATAATGATAAGATCAGATCACTTGCCTAATAATTGTCCACACAGTGTAGTATGGACATATGGATATTCGAATGCTGCGTAAGTTTATATACAGTTATAAATTTTGTCCAAAAATTATCTTCTTTTTTTTAACAATATGTCTACTGTTTTTTGAAACCTAACAAACTCCTTTTTGAAATTTTGTGTTTGAAATGTGTTTGTACTCTATTTCTTAAAGGAGACCTATTATGCCTCTTTTTACAAGATGTAATATAAGTCTCAGGTGTCCCCAGAATGTGTCTGTGAAGTTTCAGCTCAGAATACCCCACGGATAATTAATTATACCATGTTGTAAATGCCTCTTTGGGTGGAGTCAAAAAGACGCTTTAAATGCAAATGAGCTGTGGCTCCCCGTCCCCGACATAGCTCTGGTCTCCGTGAATACAATCAAAGACAATGATAACTTTAGCTGCATTAGCCGTGGAATCAGCTAAAAAGCACATTCGGAAAGGCGATTTGCAAACATTCACAAAATATAATGTGCGATACTTACATCTTCAGAATATTAAGCTGGAACACGAACAGTTGGTACAGATCCATGATTGAGAATAAAATACTTTTTAATCCTGTTTATATTGACACTCATTCACAAAGCAGTCCGGTGTAAAATTATTTGCACAGTCATACACACATTTTTTTATGTTTTATTGCACATTTCCTTCAAAAACAAAACTTGTCCACTGCATCTTCAGTGGCTCTGATGCCGGGAGTACACGAAGACTCTTATGTTCACTTTTACAGCCAACAACAGAACACTTATAACTCTTACAAAGCTAAGGCATTATTCTTCTCACTGTATCTGCTCCAGCGTCGGGAAAAAATGACCTGTGATGATCTGTGTAGATCACTCAGGGGAGGATCTATGATAATAGGGTGGAGTCCGTCACCAGTCGTGGGCGAGGCCTGCTCTAATGTGGTGTCACGTTAGAGCAGAAACGAAAACGATTCATTCTGACACACTGTTTTTTTGTTAATAGAAATATAAGAAAGAGGAGTAGGTGGACTTTTAACATTATAGGGTGGTTGTGTACACACTGCCAACTCACATTTTTGTAAACGCCATGTAATAGTGAATTTTGCATAATAGGTCCCCTTTAAAATATTGCAAAGACATTCATACATTTGAAGTGTCCAACTATTTTATGGTGCCATTGTACAGTATATCAACATGCATCGGTTTAAATCTTTAGTTTACTTACAGTAGGCCTTCATCGTCTTAAATTTGCCATCCTGCCTGTAATGCAAACGTTGCCATAGGATCACCTTATGCTTGTTACACTGTTATTTGAAGATGGTGAGGTAATTATTTATCTTGTAATTCAATCCCAGGTCATGGGGCAAACAATTGCACAACATTTGCTTTTAGTGGATGGAGACAACCACAAGTGTGTGGGGACCATATGGAGCAGGAACAGGGAGGGTGGGGGTATGTTGTACCTAAAGTAATATCTAAACAGTAACTCTATTGAAGATTCAGATTGGCCAGGTTTTATACTGTGCAAAACCACCATATAATGTTGATAATAGTTAAAAATAATAGTTTCAAAATGATAATCAAGCTTACTCTTATCAGGTTAAGCTTTAAGGAAAGGACATGTTAGTGGATATGTTTGCGGATATGACCAGTTTAGTTTCTATCAGTGATAGTCATAGTTTAAGACTGTTAGAGATTGTAATGTTTGACTGTTGAGCAATGTTGTGTGTGAGGTCATAGTAGAATTAGGAAAGGTAATGTTGTTGGATAATGTTACATGTTGGAGCACCTGGACAGAGTTTGGGGACAGATGGTAGATTAAAAAGTTTCAGTTTAAACCAGAGTTGAGAACAGTAGGTAGGCCTATGTGTGTTTCTGTCATGTTGGGATGCCTAGAAGTAAATGTGTTTGTCTCTTAAAATGTAGTCACTGTGGCTTGACTTGCTGTGCCATGTCCCCCCAGAACTATAATCCACCTAACCCTGATTAGGCTCAATCCTTCTCAACACTGGCTTAGATGTTTATATACAGGCTCACCACCAAGCCACAGACAGTCCAGCCTCTTACACACATGCACACAATTCACATTGTGGTCTACCCTGTTCTGCACTTGGGCTTTTCCAAGACCTGTTAAAACAGCCTCGAAATGGACTGCATTCTTCAACCAAGATGCAAACAGTGCACTGTGAAATAGCTCCGGTGCTGGAGTCTGTGCTCAGTTAGCTTATCTAAGAATTGTGCCCCAGAACCTGATAAATGCATATCAAATACATATCCCTCCTTTTTACATATAACCATATGGCTGGTGTAGAATATCGGTTTTGCACCATCCCACTTCCCATCTCTGCAAACATATGATTTATTACATATGGCAAAGCTTTGCAAAGAAATTTCCATAAACATTGTTAACATGTGTCTGAGTGTGTTGTCAGCATTACTCTGCAGTGGCAGAAATATGGGTTGGCAACTTGAAATTAAAAATGTGTTTTAGGACTGGACAGTCTTCTAATGAATGACATGTTAATCTAACAACACATCTATGGTCCGTGAGTTACCTCAAACCAGTAACAAAATGAACCAAGAGTCAAATCTGATTGTAAATTTGCATTTTAAGGGGTTATTTCCCCTCAGAGAAGTAGCCAACTAGTATGAGTATTTCCATGATCAATGCTAATATTTATATTTGAAAACAAACTGTGCACTTTGTTATGTCTTCTGTTAATCAGTCTGATGCCAATAACCTCATAATGACATACTGGGTGATATATCAGTTTATCACTATTGATAGCTTCAATTCTGCCTGCTATAAAATACTATCTATTTGGATCAACCTGTAACACGCAGTACTGATTTGATTAGTATAAGACCTCACGACACATCATTAAGGTTTGGGAAAAATCAATAACTCATTATACTGTTTCAAAGTTTAGTTGCATTTTTCACATTAATATTTTTGGTAAAGGGATATTGACTACTACTCAGAGCAAGTCTGTGAGAAAAAACAATTTCTATTTGACCAAAATCCAAACTTTGCACAAGCTAAGAATACAATTGTGCAAAGCACTGAAGTCCATTGCAAATGAAAGAAAATCAAGTGAGTAAAAGTTTGAAATATATCACAGTTTAAATAACTATACAATAAACAAAGTATCACAATATTATCCCTCAAGGCGCAGTCACATTTACCTGTGCATGGGGAAATGGCAAACCAAGCAACTTCCCATTGCTCAACGTGACAAATTCACCTTTCAAAGTTCACCAAATTTGAACTCAACGCGAAATCCGCAAGGGGAAATTCTTTGCCACCGAAAGTAAATTAATGATCGCTCAAATTCCCATTGAGATGACTGTATTTTGCCTTAGTAATTTTGCTGTGCGAAGGTAACTGTGACTACGCCTTCACACGTGCTATAGCTACAGAAAGGGCTGCCTCTAAAAGCAGGTTTCCTGGCTGTTTCAAGGAAACCTCTCTTGTCCAGAATGCTCTATTGATCAGTGCCGGGTGTAGACTAACTTTCAGCTCAGCTGTGTTTCCTACTCTTGATTATACCATTAAATAACATAAAAAATATTTGATTTGCCACTAGACCTCATGGCCAAACCTGCACTGACGCAACCACATTTTCTTACATTTCCTCTCTGCCACTTCCACTGTCATTGGCTCTGTGCCAGATTGCTTGGCCTGGATCATGTTAGTTACATTAAGTGTTGTAAAAAATGAGGGAATTTGGTTTTACAGACAGCTGCTTGCTGTAGGTTGATTTCCAGGTCCATGTTTTAAAAATGTTGCTCAGACTGAATCACAGACATGTTCCACATTTTCTACTGATTTTAGGTGATAATCAGCAGAATTGTGTGGAATTGATTTTGGCTAGCCTACCTGTGGCTCAAAGCCAAAATTCTGAATAAACAAACATGGAAGAGGTGGTTAATGTGTGAACTTTGTGAATAATGGGTGCTCCAATTCTGTGCAAAACTGTGAAGTGTTCTGTACAGTAGCCTGTCAATCTCTCACTGACTTATTTATTGTAAATAAATATGTATTTTTCTGTTCAACTTGAGTTTCTTTTTCTACTATAGTGCAAACTTTAGACTATAGTCAGAGTTTGCATGTTTGTTTGTTAATGTGTGCATGTTTATGTAATTGTCACTGAGACAGGGAAGCAGATGTATTTAGATGGAGTTGTAGAGGCACAGAAACGGTGAAGTAGTTCTCCAGCATGGCAGCATGTACAGGCAGGCAGTGACAGAGATAAGAGTTTACGTCTGCATATCTCCTGTGTGCCAGTTGGGTGTGGCAGGTCCAAATGAGAAAACAATTTCAAAGCAGCAAAAACATTGCTGGTGTTAAGATGCCACAAAGATGATGTTTTTAAACTGTGCTGTCATGCCCTCTGTCCTCCATGTCCTAAATTCAGCTTAACTGTAAAGTTCAGGGTACGGATTCTCAAAAATCTTGTTTTTTTTAAAGAACAAAAGAAGTCCTTAGGATAAATTATAAGCAGTTCGTTAAATTGTATCTAGCTTTAAATGTTGATGGTTTAAGAAAAATTATAAGAACACACTTGAGATTCTTAAAAAAAATATTTGTAAATAATTTAGGGAAAAAAAAGAGAAGAAAATTAATTAAAACCGGCCTTAGGACTCTTTCCGCTGTCCTGTATTTTTGAAAATGGTAAAACTGATCTCTTTACATGAAGCTACATTGAGAGCATTGTACATTGTTCCTTTAACATCCTCTCATATCAGTTCACTAAGTTTCAGCTTGCTCATTTTGGCGAGCTGTTCCCTCCTTCTACAACCACTACTTTTGAGTTATGGCTGTGACTGTGACTGGTCTCCATAATCAGAGGATGATTTGTGTGTAATTATGGCTGTAAAGATTGTGGTGGGAAGATCTATTGTTTCCAGACTTGTGAAACGCATAGGGCCGTGATTGTATGTGTAGGAGATCCCTGCATTCTCCTAAACCTTGTTCTTCTTCATTGTGCAACGCTGTTCTTCCCCTACTGACTCAAAGAGAAATTAGTCATGTCAAAAGCAGTTATGACTCCTCATGCGAGTCCCTATGCCCTTCAAATACTTGGGGACATTTGTTTTAAAACCAGTAATTTCCCTTTTAGACCAATAAATTTCAGTTTTAGGATTCATATTCTTTAAACTAGAGATCGGTTCTACTTGGTTTTGGAAAGATTTTGGTGTCACAGTTGTTTTGGTGCTTTGACATTGCAAATTAATTTCAGTTCATTTTGTTTCTAGTTTGCTCATAATTCAGTTTAGTTCATCTGGATTCAGTTTTGCTTAAATTGATCTGATTTTAGTAGATTACCTGATGTACATTATCTGGCATATTGTGTTGGCTGATTGGTGGTTGTATTTGTTACTCTTTCAGGGCAACTAATTTCATAGAATCTTCTGTCAATGAAAACATGTTTACAACCCAAAAACACACCTTTGACCTTTTCACTTACACAATCATATTCTGTCTGAACATGTTAGTTCTAGATTGGCATCAGTTCTTCATCAGTTATCTCAAACTGAACCACTTATAGAGCTATCAACTGATACCAGTAGATGTTTATTGTTTTCTTCAAGAGGTCCTACTCCATCAGTTGCAGAGTGTGCCTGCAATCCCTCAAAGTGTTTTGATTCATGCACTTATGGTGGTGGGTGATTGATTAGTTACCCCTGCCTTCTCATTACCTTTTGATGTTATATTTTCTTGCCAGTTGATTTCTCATCAGTAATCCCAAAGGAAGTACCATTTTATTATTACTTAAAATCAAAAGTCTAATTGCTTTAAAAAAGTAAAGCACTTATTACTCATGAGTTATGAGCTGAAGTTTAATGACTAAGTTTTACATCATTACTTTGCCATTGATGCACAAAGATAGAGAAGTGGATCTAGATAGTCAAGCACCTTTCATTTGAAGAGAAGCAAAAGATAGATGTTCAACAATCACCAGTCCATTATCCTTCCCCCCCTCTTGTCAAGTAGAATTATTTGTTTGGATACATCTTTATCTTGGGACTGATAATACTTTATTCTGATTGATTGTGCACCTGACCAACATCCTGTTTGCTTTGTGATGGCCCTTAGGCTGCAGTGTGCGCGCACACACACACACACACACACACACACACACACACACACACACACACACACACACACACACACACACACACACACACACACACACACACACAGACAGTTAAACACTTTTAAGGAGTGTGCCTGCAATCCCTCTGATTTCTGGAGTGCTTTCCTTACAGCAGCATGGGAATATAATACAACAACCATCCATGTAAATCAAATTAGAAATGTCATCATTCTGTAAAGAATGAGAGAGGAAGAAAGTAAATGGTGAGTAAAACATGCTTCGGGGAAAGAAGGTGTAAACAGGCTCAATAATTTGATACTTCCAAGTCTATCTTGCAGTTTTGAAAAAAAATTAAAAAAATAAATTAAAAAAGGTCTGCAAGCTAGATAACTTTATCTTGCTGATATATTCATATAATATAAAATGCACACAATTTGCTAAATCAATGCAATACACAAGACTACAAGCTTAAGATTACAAGGCATACTGATGACACATGAACAACATTTGTAAGATATAGTGACAACGCATCACTTGCCCAATAAGGCAAATGACTGTTCCATCATCAGTCCTACATTGGCCCCAGGCCATCCTTAAAGTTAAATCCTGGTGAATATTACACCAATATATTGTATTGTATAAGAGAAGACTTGGGTTATAGATTAGCGCTTTCTTATGCTTTCAATTGGCAAATTCATCAATTCAAATTATTCAGGAGGCCAGTAAACATCTGTTTGTGTTGTGTACGCTTGCGCGTGAGTTCTTATATTCATGGATATTTGTTTAGTTCTTCTATACTGGAAGTGGCCTGTTGATCAGATGAATGGATGCTGGGGGCCCATGCTTCCCTCATCCAGTTTTCCTTCCATTGGCCCCAATATCTCACTAATTCCCTTTTACCTCCTCCATCTCTCCCCTTTTCCCAGTTAGATATTTTTCATCGGAGCCTTTACAAAGATCATGATGACTGATTTTATTTTGATACTGACAGCACATACAATTAACACTGCCTAGATTCTCTTCCCTTGTTCTTAGCCTTTATAATCTTTGTATTTTCCCATCTTTGCCCTCTATCCCTCCTGTCTTTTATACTTAGGCTTCACCTTCAGTGTGCTGCACTTCAAACAAGCCGAAGCCCTCAAGGGTCCAGTTCTTCTCAGCGAGAATTGGCCTTCTAACCTAGAGTGGCTTGTTAAAAACGGATTACCTTTTCTTAATGAACCAGCTGTAGTAGCACTCATTAGGAAAACTGCTGTTCATTTAATGCATTGTTGATTAAGAAAACGTGCATTTCTTCTGTTTGACAACATTTAGACCACCCTATCATTTAGAATTTTTCGGTCCCATTTAGTCCAAAAAAGTTAATATGGTTTCATCCATCCTAACGTAACTCCATGATCATTTCTCACATCATACACACATACAGACACACGTGCTGTTGGACACAAGGCCTTATTGAACACTTTTGGTGGCCCTTTCCCATGGTACAGTGTGTGACTGGCTGGAACGAGCACACACAAAGCTTAGCTGTGAATCTCTTCATGGTAAATGCTTCTCTCTCTCTGCACCGTTCCACAGTCCAGTAAAACCCTTTCTCAAAAACAGCATTCCACTCTACAAAAGGGAAGTGACAGCTAAGATCAGTCATGAAAACAAATTGAATCTTCAAAACTTGAAAAAAATTTCACTTTTATTTTTACTATTGTGATATTACTATTGTTTTACTATTGTGTAAATTTGGACATATAATTTCCTTCAGTTAAATTACCAATGAACCAAGTAGTATTATTAAACAGAACCTCTGAAATCAGAATTTCTCAGTGAAACACATTAAGTAACGTGAAATTTGCTCTCACAGCCCTGATGTGAAAACTTGTAAAATACAAATCTGAAGTTGAATGCTACAATCTGCTATCACAGTCAATAATCTAAATCCTGTGTTTTGAATTCAGAGTTGCAGACAAATAGTCACAAATGTGTAAAATGACGTGCATTTAAATACAATGACAGACACAAAACTTGTATTACATACTTTTGTACTTTAACTCACTTTCACAGTACAACCACAAATCAGCACTTACAACCTCTCAAATCTGCCACTTCAACTTCAGATATTCCCGCCTTGACTTTTGCATCAGCTTTTGTGAAAAACCTGTAGCAAATCTCACTTGTGCACATGTAAATTGTGAGAGAGCAGACTACTGGTGTTTGGCAGGGCCAATGAAGTCGTGACCAATCGCAAGAGCTGGAACAATCAATAGTGGACCAATTAAAATGGATCATAGTACTTACTTGATGACTATCTACTTTGTATAGAATTCAGTGTAAGTTATAAAGAATCTATTTTCCTGATGAATCTGAATTAGAGATATAGAAATTAGCATTTTCTGGTGTTTTTAGTATTTGCTTAATTCCCTTGTTAGATGACAGTATGTGATTTTAAAGTGCACATGGCCATGGTAATCTCAGATAATTATGATTAAAGCAAGTCATCGTGGTCAGGCATTTATATAGCTTAAGTTCTAAATTATATATCTTATTCTTAAGGTGTCAAGATGTACTTTCTTAGTGCTTAATTTTCAAGGATTGATAAGCATGGATGGGTTGATAAAGCAGATAAAACTAAGAAATTAATAACCATCATATAAAAGACAGAGTTTTATTCTGATTGGATAAATATACAAACGGTCTCATTTTAAAAAAGAATGCGCACTGTGCACAATATTATCTTTATTTCACAAGTGAGTTTCTTACAGTAGCATTGCAATTCATCTAAGCAAATACTGTATGACTTCATTAGATTCAACATTTAATTGCTAATTTGCAACAATGCAATGTCATCTACAACATCAAAGTAGAAAAATAAGGGAAATGACTAACTAAAATAATAATAATGAAATAATAAAGGCATGATATTTAATCTTCTATAGATGGTCAGCAAGCGTGATTAATGTAGTTATAATTTTTTGGAAAGAATAACACTCAAGTTGTTGTGTTTTCCACTCGTACAAAAACGACACTGGTGCTGTTGCGTGACGTCATCACGTTCTAAGATGATCCATTTTGATTGGTCCAGTATTGAATGTTCCAGCTCTTGTGATTTGGTCATGTTTTCATTGGCCCCGCCCACATCTAGCACCAGTAGTATGTTCGCTCATATCTCGATTTAAAAGTGCGTTATACTACAGGTTTTTCGCAAAAGTCAAGACGGGAAGATTTTAAGTTGCAGTGGCAGATCTGAGAGGTTGTAAATGCCGATTTGGGGTAATTTGTAATGCCCAACCCTACCGAAGAGACTTGTGTCAAAACAAAAATGGCCATTTCCCAATCAGTGGGCATTTTCAAGCTATGAAAATAGTTTTTTCAACCGCTTTACATGTTTTGCCTACAACATTGAGATTCCCTACTTTCATTGGATAGTTGAGGACTGCCCATCCTATTTTTCTAAATTCAACTTTATGCAATCTGAATTATTAGATAATTTTTCAGATTACTTGATTAATCATCAGAATAATCATTAGATTACTCAATTTAAAAAATTATAAATTGTTACAGCCATAAACAATACAATCTCCCCTTTGCTTTGGGAAACATTGCGGTAGAGATTAGGTAAATTTAGAGCTATTATTTTCAAGTTCACACCACTCAAGAACGTGGAGGGAGATGCATCAACTGGATTTTGGGTGGGTGTCTTCTTAGGTCCCTCATAGGGAAATGGGGGTCTTTTATGAAGGGTCAAGTGGCTAACAGAGGGCAAGGCCGGAACCAAATTTACGGGCTGCCGTGGTGATGACAGGAGCTGTGTGGAAAATGGAGATAATGGTAACGTAATTTCTTTCTGCCTTGTATTTTTGTGTCCTCAGTACATTCCACCCCTTCTTTGTATCTTTTCTTTCTCTCTTTATTTCCCGGGTCTCTGTCCTTGCCCATCCCCGACCCCTTCTGAAATTTGTCTCTCTCACGACCTTCTCTGTCTCTCCATATCCCTTCCCCCCACTCCCTCTCTCTTCCATTCTTTTCCCACTATTAACCTGTGATTAAGTAAGCCTGTCGTCAGCTCTGGAAGTTTGGCTCTCAGCTGAAAGAGAGGGATGAGAGACTTGCGCTCTTTCCTCAAAGAGGTGTAAGTGTAAATCTTTTTTTTTTTCACTCCATTATTACAGTATGGACTGTTTCTCTGGGCTTGCCTAATGACTCCTTCCTGGCTGCAGTAGCAAAGTGGCTAAATAAAAAGGACCTTTTAAATCTTCATTGAACTGAGTCCAGGCAGCACAGCCATCAACTCTGACGCAGCCATGGTGTCAATGTCCACAGACACAAATACACAAACAGTAAGCTTGTCCCTTCAGGTTCATTGACTTCATGGCAGATGAACTTTAAAGGTGAACTCTATGCTGACAGTTAATGAAAGGGTGACACCTCAAACTGACGCTGGTATAGTTCTGGGTTTATTTATGGTGGTCCATTCACATGTCTTAGAGGCCCAAATCTGGCATGGGATTATTTTGTGTCTGTCAGTACTAGTACTGCATGTTCCATCTGGTGGCCACACTGGGATTTCTATGATTGGCTGCTTGACCACTTCAGAAGAATTCAGAATTCAGTGGCACATTCCATATTCTGTATTCTGGAACCCTTAGACTAAAAAGATAATCCCAAAATCAAATTAATAAAGTACAATTAATAAGATAGTATGTTTTATGAATTGTGTCACAGTATGGCATGTTGCGAGGCATTTTCAATTCTTTGTTTGGTAATTTAACACCTTTTTTTGTTATTCATTATTGTTAATTATGCAATCACTTTCTTAATGTTTTATATGGTGAAGCACATTGAGCTGCATTTTATTTATGAATTCCATAAGCTATACAAATTAGTGCTGCATGATTAATCATATCGCAATCGCGATGTCAGCCTGTGCGATTATATGACGGCAAATGCTGTGATTTTATTAAATAAATAAGTGCAAGTGTGGACGTGACAGCCCATTCTCTCTGAGTGCTGATTGCTCATTTTCTACACAGCAAATAAAAAGATGACCAGTCTGTCTCGGTTTAGGCAGTGGCATGTGTGGTCATGTGAGTTTCCGGTGTTCAGCGTGGAAATCAGGTGAAGATGGATGCCGAGCAGACCGACACTGAACTGCTGGCCAGAAAAAATAACACAAACACAGATCACGGCTTGGCGATATGTCTTTATTTCATCAATAATTAAGTTAATATAATACGGGAGCGTGGCATGTAAATAAGCTCAAACTCCAAAACTGTCATTCTCTGTGCGGTCAGAGCCACTTCAGCCAGTCGTGGAAGAGACCCAATCTGAGTGGGAGTTGAAACCGGGAGAGAGATTTAAAGACGCTCATCTCTCACCCCCACTGTCTGCAGCTCGCAACGTGTTGTATTATTGATGAGATCATCATAAGATCAATCTTATTTGAAAAATAACATAAAAATTACAACAACAATAAAGTGGGTGTGGGTGTGTGTGTGTGTGTATGTATGCAACAACAACAACAGTTATAGTGGTTTGATTGAGTGAACCACACTTTTATATCCAGTTTCCTTTTCAAAAGAGTTTATACAAAGTACATGTTGCATCCTGCTTAAAAGTCCCTGTTTATTTGGACAATCTTATTTTCGTGAAAATTCGTATGTTCTTATTTATTGTTCTATTTTATTTAGGTGTAACATTGAGAAAATAAGATGTATGCAGTAACGCAAATATATTATTTAATTTTGTACAAATATTTTGATTTGAAAACACTGCATTTATAGTTGTTATTGTTGCTAGTTTGTATGTTTGAGTTGAAAAATACACATTTCAGCATTATCAGTAATCTATTTGTGTATTTTCCTTGATAACCAAGCAAGTTGACTCCTGATAACATTTGTTTATTATATCGCAATCACATATCGCAATATGAACCTCAATAATCGCAATATGACTTTTTCCCCAAATCGTGCAGCCCTAATACAAATACAATGTAATATTATTAATAATGATAGTTAATTCAGAACTTTTTATGAAAGTTTAAAGGTGAAATATGTTAAATCTTTCATGTTATCTTCTTTTTTTGCCAATGTGTGAACAACTTGTAACACAACTTAGCCCTTCTCGGACTTCCTAGGTTGCCTATTAAAGCCTTAAGACTGATTTTTATGTGAAGGGAGTGGGTCGCTTTGCCGGGAAACTCCAAAGGATGTGACGTTTATGTGCCCTCCTGAGAGCCTTGCCCCAGTGATTCTCTTCCGCTATTCAACATCGACAACAGACAGTGTGCAGCACTAGGTAACATTAGCTTAGAAATGGAATCCAGCAAACGGCCGGCTCCCAGCACAACACCGACTCCTACACAAACTCTGAGTAAGCCAAAAAAAAAAAAAAAACATTTATTTACTGAATCCCATCTGGCTAAGTGGGAACATGATCGTGGTCGAGCGAAAACTAGAGTGAACATCGGCAGGGCATTTGATTCTTGGAGGATCAAAACCGACCCTGAATTGGCCTTCTTCTTATTGGACCGGTAAGTTTACATAATTGCAAAGCATGTGAAATATAGTGCCATAAGGATTGATCTGTGTAATTTTAGTGAACTTGATTTTGCCTGCTAACGCTGACAAATTGCAAGCTACCTTGCTTCATAACTAATTTCTACGATCTTCTCTTTATACTAAAAGTCAGGTTAATGTCAATGTCAATCTGTAATTATCCAGTCGATATATCAAAATGACAGTTGTGATGGAATCACATCAATACTGAATTGTAATAAACATATTTATAATGTACGGTCTATTTTATAAACAGCAACTCGTCATCCACTATATTTAGCTAACAGCTATAGATAAAGCTGGCTAACTAGCTAACGCTGACATAGGCTATCCTATAAATGCAGTCACTGTATCATGCAAAGAAAATTAAAAAAAAAAAAACTGAAAAAAAAGTATTCACAGCCTTTGCTCAATATTTTGTTGAATCACCTTTGGCACCAATTACAGCCTCAAGTATTTGTGTATGATGCTACAAGCTTGGCACACCTATTTTTGGGCAGTTTCTCCCATTCTTCTTTGCAGGACCTCTCAAGCTCCATCAGGTTGGATGGGGAGCGTCGGTGCACAGCCATTTTCAGATCTCTCCAGAGATGTTCAATCAGGTTCAAGTCTGGGCCACTCAAGGACATTCACAGAGTTGTCCCATAGCCACTCCTTTGTTATTTTGGCTGTGTGATTGGGGTCATTGTCCTGTTGGAAGATGAACCTTCGCCCCAGTCTGAGGTCCAGAGTGCTCTAGAGCAGGTTTTCATCAAAGATGTCTCTGTACATTGCTGCATTCATCTTTCCCTCTATCCTGACTAGTCTCCCAGTTCCTGCTGCTGAAAAACATCCCCACAGCATGATGCTGCCACCACCATGCTTCACTATAGGGATGGTATTGGCCAGGTGATGAGCGGTACCTGGTTTCCTCCAGACATGATGCTTGCCATTCAGGTCAAAGAGTTCAATCTTTGTTTCATCAGACCAGAGAATTTTGTTTATCATGGTCTGAGAGTCCTTCAGGTGCCTTTTGGCAAACTCCAGGTGGGCTGTCATGTGCCTTTTACTGAGGAGTGGCTTCCGTCTGGCCACTCTACCGAACAGGCCTGATTGGTGGAGTGCTGCAGAGATGGTTGTTCTTCTGGAAGGTTCTCCTCTTTCCACAGAGAAATGCTGGAGCTCTGTCAGAGTGACCATCGGGTTTTTGGTCACCTCCCTGGCTAAGGCCCTTCTCCCCTGATCGCTCAGTTTGGCCGGGCGGCCAGCTCTTGGAAGAGTCCTGGTGATTCCAAACTTCTTCCATTTACAGATGATGGAGGCCACTGTGCTCATTGGGACCTTCAATGCTGCAGACATTTTTCTGTACCCTTCCCCAGATCTGTGCCTCGATACAATCCTGTCTCGGAGGTCTACAGACAATTTCTTAAACATCATGGCTTGGTTTGTTCTCTGACATGCACTGTCAACTGTGGAACCTTATATAGACAGGTGTGTGCCTTTCCAAATCATGTCCAATCAGCTGATTTTACCACAGGTGGACTCCAATCAAGTTGTAGAAACATCTCAAGGATGATCAGTGGAAACAGGATGCACCTGAGCTCAATTTTGAGTGTCATGACAAAGGCTGTGAATACTTATGTACATGTGATTTGTTTCGTTTTTTAATTTGTAATATATTTGCAAAGATTTAAAACAAATTTCTTTCACTTTGTCATTATGGGGTATTGTTTATAGAATTTTGAGGAAAATAATACATATAATACATTTTGGAATAAGGCTGTAACATAAAATGTTTTGGAAAAAGTGAAGGGCTGTAAATACTTTCCAGATATTAGGGCTGTTGATTTAACGCCTTAATTCATTTTACAAAACAATAACGCATTAAAAAAAATCATGCAATTAATTGCATGCCCATGGACCATAATAAGGAAGATTCCTGAGAAATGCAAGCTTGTAGTACCACCTGTTTACTCAAGAGGGCAGTAAGTGAAATTTCAGCTGTATGAGCAACGTGCAGTTTATACAGTGAAGAAAACACTTCAGTAGGCAGAACAACAAACATTAGTTACGTTCTTGCGTTCAAAACACTCGGAGCGCAAATGCGATCTTGGGGCTCTCAAGATTGAGTATTAAACTATATTTAACTTGACATAGTGACCTAAACATTTTATGTTTATGACGCAACACACTCGAGACGTCTGACGTAGGTGTAAATTGACGAGCCCTTAAACAAGCCCTCATAATAGATCTCCACAAATTCACTCGTGAAATGGATTGCTGTGAACTATATGCCAATGATTGAGTTATGATCAATAATATGGTAGTAAACAATACATTGTATTCTAAAGCCGCTTTTTGTGTGGCCTTATCAATGATTAACTCTTCTGCTACAGGAATTGAAAGCATTTTAATTGTATGTATGTATGTATGTATGTATGTATGTATGTATGTATATCATTTTTAAATATTTAAAGATAACTATGTATAATAATATATTGATATAAATATGTATAATCATTATATATCGAGTTATTGTTATATGAGGAGCTTTCTCAGCAAATATTTGTATATGCGATTAAATAATTAATCGGGACACCATGTAATTAATTAGATTAAATTTTTTTTATCGATTGACAGCCCTAGAATATGTGTGTGTGTGTGTGTGTGTGTGACATATATATATATATATATATATGTATGTATGTATGTATGCACACACACAGCATTCAAGATATATTATAATATCTGCAATAAAATGTAACAAAATATACCTGTTTTCTATAGGCCCATTTATGACACTCTGGATGTGCAATAAAGCAGGTCAAGTCAACACCCCAAAATTGTCCCTGGAAAGATTCCAGAAAGCTGCTTCATTCATGCAATATTCAGCATATACTCCGGACAAAATGTTTGTGTTGTCTAGATAGTCTAACGGGGGTGAGATTAAACCCTATGTTAAGCTTTTCCCCTTCACTGTGTTTGTGTGTATTTGTGCACAATCATTTTAGCAGTGTCTACAGTGCTGTCTGCTCTGCATTATCCTTAGCTCAACCCTTGTGTTAAGTACGTCTGGATCTAAGTTTGTTGTAATATTTACCCAATGGCATCTTCGGGCATATTTAAACAGTGCTGGATAAGACGTTCTGAGTGCTGTTCATTTACCTTGTCATAACATGCACACTTGTTACTCTACAGTATGACAGACTCTGACTATAAATTACTTAATTTATGATCATAATAATTTTATAAAATTCTATTGAGGTTCATCTTGCGTTTGTCTGGCCTGTGTTTGTTCAACTTATGCAGTCTTTAAACATTGTGTGAATCAGGCATATCTATTTAAAATTTCTATATGAACAGTTGCCTTGTGGTTTTTCCTGTTCCTTCAAAGTTCCACCACACAGTTTCGAGACACTTACCTTTCCTCACGTCAGTTTCTGTTTCTGTGTTGCTTCACCTGTGCTATGTCAGGCGGATTACTGACGTCTGTCGTCATTGCCATTAGGGTGATGGGTAACTGATTTGAGACCTGCTGGTACAGGGACACTTGGGGCAGGGATGTCACTTCTTAGTGTTGGTAAGGGCATGTACAGTGGCGGTCAGCCTGTTTCTTATTAATGTGGGTGCTATGGCTGTTACCACACTGCCTCCTATCTGATTTTCTTGGTATTACGCAGTTTGTTGTTTATTTGGAGGGCTATTGTGTTCTGTTTCTTCTTCAAATCCAAAATTATTTAATATTTGGACCTACTCAGATATAGAGGGAGTAATGGAAAATATACCACTTTCAAACATTCTTAATGGATTGTGGATACTGGCAGTGTCCACAGATAGATTAAACAAATTTGCTCTTACAATTACAGGACAATGATACTGCTTGTGAAAATGATGTGACAAGAGTTCTCTTTTTTTGAGCTATAATGTTCATGAGTGTACAAGCTACAGTTTTATCACCGCATTATTCCTTCCGTCTGTCCTCCTTCTCCCTGCCTTTGTTTGTGGTCAACATATTTCTTTGACATTGTGTTTGATGTGGAGGAGGAACACTGTGTGGTGTTGACATATTTACAGGAAATGGTGATGACATATTTAAGGGTGAGCACACCAGATTTTATTTTGTGTGTGAAGGCTTGAACATCAGGGTGACCTTGTCAGCCAGTTCACTGAATTTCATATTTTAAATTTGCAAGTTATTGTGACAGATGGCTGTGTGTGTGTGTGTGTGTGTGTGTGTGTGTGTGTGTGTGTGTGTGTGTGTGTGTGTGTGTGTGTGTGTGTGTGTGTGTGTGTGTGTGTGTGTGTGTGTGTGTGTGTGTGTGTGTGTGTGTACACGAGTCAAAGAGGGAGAGAAACAAGATAAGTCTGACTGAGGATGGCCTTAGGGTCTAACTTGGTAGTTGCTATGATACAGTAGTTTACAGCAAATGTATAGCTGCAGGTCATGCAATTACTACAATCACAATAAGGTGTTTGTTATGTCTTTTCTCTGTTCTTTTTATCGGTGTAGTTTATTCATAGTCTTTAAATGCAGTCCATTTAAATACTACCATCTCTACTCTCTGTATGTATACTATATCATTTTCTTTCCCTCTGGAAAATGCCTTTTCCTACAGCTTACCTCTGAGATTTATGCATCATAAACTGTTTGTGAAGTAGAGGCGCACTGTGTTCTTGGCAAACAGTCATCTTTGTTTTTCCTCTACCTTACTTGCAGCATTTTAATTTGAACTCCAAAAATGGCTGATCATATGATCTTTCCATTAAGTTTGTTTCTGTCTTCTTAAGCTTGCATCACACTAGCAGACACAGAACAACTCTATTTTGGTGGAGGGTGTCACACTTAAAGACTGTTGCTGCTGATCTTTCCCTCCTAGTCAGTGAACCTGTCAAACTTACCGATTTAAAAATGGAGGGATGTTGTCACAATAAACGGCTGCCTTTGACTTTTTTCAATGCTTCACAGTCACACCTCATTTTTGCAGCCAGTCAACTTGAAGCTTTTGAAAACATGGTGTGGCAGGGCGGAGGGCGGGGGCGGGGCCGGGTCGTGATCCTACACACCTGGTCCCGTATTAGGCTAATCAAGCCTCTGAGGTATAAATGTCGACTGCAGAGGATCGTGCGGGAGAGAGAGATCGTTAGTGGACATGTCCGTCATGTGTGTGTTTATGTTGTCTTTTAAGTTTATCATTAAAACTATTATTTGTATTGAAAAGCCGGTTCTCGCCTCCTTTCCATTGATCCCATTACACTGGTGCCGAAGCCCGGGAAGGAGGAGGGATACGCCGTAGTAGAGTTCTCGCCACTACCGTCCACCCCAATGGAGCAGCCGCGGCCATCTGCCGGGGGACGAGGAGCCGCCGACCGCGAGTGGAGAAGGGGCTCCTAACAGACCGCCTGGAGCAGTCAGGGCCGCTGCCAGGGGTGGAGGAGTTCCCTACCAGCCGCTGAAACGCGGTGGGGTTTAAGACCGCCGACCGCGAGCGAGGAAGGGCTCACTGCCCACCGCCTGGAGCAAGAGAACCGCTGCCAGGGGTGGGGGGAGACCCCTTCTGTTCCCCGAGAACGCGGCAGGGTGTTCCTTCCGCCAGGGTCTCGAGGACTGCCTCTGATCTGCCCGGAGAGGCGCGGCTGTCGTCCGATAGAGGGTGGAGGAGTGGCCGAGGATCAAGATGCGGTGTTTTGGCAGAACTGGCGAGTAAGAGTTTTTTTTTTTTTCATCTCTCTCGCCTCTATCTCTCTCACTGTTGCTCTGCGTTGGCCTTTTCCCTCTTTTCATTTTTCATTTTTTTTTTGGGGGGGGGGGGTGGGTATTACACTGTTACAGGAAGTACACCCCCCATTTTAATTATTTCTGTTTCCCTCCCCTTGTCCCCTCCCTCGTCCAGGTAGATGGGGATGACATGCCGGCAGACTAGACGTAAAGCACGCCCTCCCCCAGGGAAAGGGGTGGGGGGGTGGGGGGGTGGGGGGGAAGTGTACGTCAGGCCGGGGGCTCCCCAGCCTGAGAGACCGAGGAAGGAATGTGGCAGGGAGGAGGGCGGGGCCGGGTCGTGATCCTACAAACCCGGTCCCGTATTAGGCTAATTATGCCTCCTTGAGGGATAAAAGTCGACTGCAGGGGATCGTGCGGGAGAGAGAGATAGTTTACAGAGGCATAATTAGCCTAATACGGGACCGGGTGTGTAGGATCACAACCCGGCCCCGCCCTCCTCCCTGCCACACATGGGTATTTTTCAATATTACTTCAAGAGTTGGCAGCATCTGCTATGTTATGTTGTTTGTTAAAGATATGATCTATTGGAAATGCATAGCAAAAACAAACCACATCCTTTCTTTCACATGTTTATTGTCACATTGTGCAAAAAAAGTTAATTATATTGAATTACAAAAATAAAATAAATCCAAAGTTCAAACTTGTAAGGTATGCATACTTATACGTAATGTTATAGAAATGCAGATTACAATATATTTATAGAATATACAAAAATAAAGCTATATACAAAAATAAAGCTTATGTTTACGTTAAATAAAATATTTTAAAACACAAGTACTAAATGTAAAAGTTTTTACACATTTATTGTCACTCTGTGCAAAGATCTGGGCAGCATAATTTTTTTTTTATATATATTATATATGTCATGCAATCATACTTGTTCTCCAAAGAGCAATATGCTTCTCCTCCAAATGCACCATCAACGAGCGCTTTCCAGACGGCATGCTTTTTCTGCAGAAAAAAATGGCTACTGTCCTCTGGGGAAAAAACACATTTATTCACAAACAGCATTCATTGGTCTCTGCCTTGCTGACGTGTACCTGCCCCATCCATAGCCAGTGATCATTTCAAGCAAGCAGGATGTGTTTTTTCAGTTCTTGAAGCCATAAACTCAGCAGGGAGTCCCGGCGGTCAAGTGATGTGTGCTCCATCTCCCTCTGCCTGTCTGGTGATTATGTTAATGAAGCTAACACCTGAAAATTTTTCAGCGCCATTGCAATGGAAAATATATTACATTATAATATTTTACAAAAATAGTACTATTTTATGAATGATGGATGAAGATCATGTCACTGTATTTGAGTGTATGCTGCAAAATGAAATTTGAGTGCCTAATACGTCACACATAAAACTCTGAACATTCATCCAAAATTCTTGGATCTTAACACACCACTAAAACACATGGGTTCGGTCTCGATCTTCTGATTGTCTTTGCCAGCAGGTGGGTGTGTCTTTAAAACCAAGCCTATACAGTCTAGACTGGATCCAATAGAATCTATGTAAAATCTTGAATTGCATAATGTGCTCCCTTGCATCTCAAGATGCAGACATTAGGTTTTTTAGAACATAGCCCACACTCCCTCCTCCAATACCAAGTTTAAATCTTTCTCCCATAATCTCTTGATAGAAATTAAAGTTCCGTCCCCCAGACTCTGAATTAGCAGAGAGTAGTACACTGATGCCTCATGACCTTTTCCAAAAGCAGTAATCACCACTCCCAGAGTATCTGCCACTTTAGGGGAGTGTATGCTACCCCCAGAAATAGTACATAACAGGTGGCGCAGCTGTAAATACCTAAAGAGCTGAGATCTGGGAATCCTAATATGTTGAACCAAATTTTCAAAGGATCTCAACACTCCACTCTCATATAGGTCACAGAGTGTATTAACCTCCCTCACAATTCACTCTGACCAGCAGAAAGGGGACTTATTTATACATAATTTTAGGTACAGCCATATGCTTGTGGCAACATTTAAATAAATGTCTGAGTTAAACACTATGGACACTTTTGTCCATAGTGCAAATGCGAGATAACAAGGTGTAACTTAACTTCACCGATTAGTTTGATAGAAAGGCTTTGCAAAACAGGGGCAAGAAATTCCTGTTTAATGTAAAACCAGAGAGGGGCGCTTTCAGGTGGAAGCAACCAATGAGTCAAATGTCTGAGACCGAATGCATAATAACAAAAACAAATATTGGGTAGGCCTAGCCCACCTATGTCAATCTGCCTATGCAATTTACTGAAATGTAATCTGGGACGTTTAGCATTCCAAATGGAGGACTTTGCAATCCTATCAAATTGCTTGAAATAATAGAGGGGGACATCTATAGGAAGAGACTGTAGCAGGTAGTTGAATTTTTGGATACAATTCATTTTAATAACATGAACCTTCCCAATTGTAAATAAATTTAATGAAGTCCACCTGCCCATATCACTCAAATATCTTTATTAAAAGGCCAAAATTAACTTTAAAGCACACAAATTAGCTGGGAATAAAATACCCAAATACTTAATGCCCTGTTTGGGCCACTGGAAGGCACCTGGCTGAAGAGCCGTTACCAGTATGCAGTATGCTGTCTGAGCTAAAGCTTTGGATTTAGACCAATTAACTCTATCTCGAGAATTTTGAAAAGGAATTAATAATTCTGTAGAGGCAAGGCATAGATCTAGTAGGGTCGGAGAAGAATAATAAAATATAATCTGCATAAAGCAAAAGCTTATGTGCCTCTCCTCCCACCACCACCCATGGAAAATCATCGTCCTTTCTTATCGTGGCTGCTAATGGTTCCAGGGCAAGACAGAACAATAATGGGGAAAGAGGGCAACCCTGTTGCGTGCCCTTATCCAGAGTAAAATTTTCTTAAATTAATCCATTCGTTTGTGCCGCTTCTACCGTGTGTCTATAAAGTAACTTAATCCAACAAATAAAAGTATTCCTGAATCTGAACATTTCCAAAATCTTTTAAAAAGGATCCCAATCTACCATATCAAATGCCTTTTTGGTGTCAAGTGAGATGTTATCAGAAGAGCTACGGCCCGAATAACCCCCAGCTGATCTATATGTATAAGAGATGTCTTAACTTAATCGGTTAGCCAAAATTAGCTGGATAAGGGAAATTGGACGGTAACTCTTACACTCGCTTGGATCTTTGTCCTTTTTAAGAATCAGACTGATCCGGGCTTGTGTCATGGTTGGCAGAAACGTTCCATTCTTTAATGATTTCATATAAACTTCTAGCAAAAGTGGACCCAGTTCTGTAGCATAAGATCTAAAAAAAAACTCAGCGGAAAAGCCATCTGGCACCGAAGAATTCTTTTGCTCAGCCGTCAATTTATGAAGTTCTAATGGTTCCACAAAGTTTCTAATATCCTCATCAGTAGACGAAGACGTGGAACTATAGAGATTAACATAGAATTCTTTAAAAGCATGATTCATATCAATGGCTTAGGTAAATAAGCCAACATTCATTTAGGTAAAATTCACCACCAACAGATTTCATTGAGGGAATGGTAGAAAAAGACTCTTGCTTTTTTATATCTAGCCAGTAGTTTTCCTGCCTTGTCCCCCGACTCTTAAGTATGACTGTCTTGCCCTGAATAGCCAACTCCACCTTCCGCGACAAAATAGTTTTATATCTGTATTTCAATCGGGTCAATTCTCTGAGGCCATCAGATGACATTCGTCGCTTCATCTCTGCCTCAGCACTTTTAATATTCCCTTCCAACTCCAAGAGTTTTGGATTGTTTGGTGAATAAGGCATACTGTATGATCCGCCTTAAGTGCCTCCCAAGCCACACCCACAGAGGATACCGAGGACCAGTTGGTCTCATATAAACGTTGATTTCAGCCTTTAACATTTGTTTGAATTCAGGATTTTGCAAAAGGGACACATAAAGTGCCAACTCTATGATTTCATTTTCTCCATGTGTGGCAACACATCTAAACACACCAGGGCGTGATCTGAGGCTAAAATGTTTCCAATTGAGCAACCAACAACAGATGAAATAAGGGGCATCCTGTGATGTATCAATATTGCTCTCGGGGGCTTGCACAGATTTGCTTCACTATGATCAAGGACTGAGTCCATCAAAAGATTAAAGTCATGAGTTGTAAATATCACGAGGTGTGCCAGCAGCTTGTAACATCCCTTCAAGATCTATAAAAAAAAGCCTTAATCATCAACATTAGGTGTGTAAATATTAGCCAAAATAAGACTTTGCCCCTGAATTTCTGCTAAAACAATAATGAATCGTCCTAATTTATCTTTAAACTGTGACATTTACTTATCAGTGTAATGACTCCACTGCTCTTACTTGAGCCAGAACTAAAGCAAAGTCCACCCCATATCTTCCCAAATTTTTCAGCTTCCTGTGGGAAAGATGCGTTTCTTGAAGAGACACTATATCATATTTCTTACGCTTAAGAAGAGAAATAACCTTCCTTCCTTTTTATGGGGTGCCCCAGTCCATTCACATTCCACATGGAGAGAGACAATCCACTCATGTTAACATTTGACATTAAACGAAATTCTTTCAGAACCGAACAAGAAGAAAAAAGAAAAATGTGCACATTAACCCCTGGCATGACAGCACCAACTGGCGTCCAACCCTCTAAACTTAAACAGTCCATGATCGCCTACGAGAGCCCCCGTGATACCTTTGCCATCAGATTGCTCAAGTTCTGTGTTTCTAGACAAATATTGTTAGACTGAATTACACAACAAAAGATAATCTATAAAACAAACAATAAACACAAAGAGCATGTAGATTCTTCCACAAAGCTTACCTGAAGGTGTGTTACTCCACAAAACAAACTCCAGGCGCTAGGCAGAACCAGCACAAAAATTAAAATAAAAGGTGCTCAGTTTCCTCGAACAGTCAAACAAATGTTCAGTGAGCCGGCCCATTCGGCTGCTACATGAATGCAACAAAAGACCTAATCACTCCAATGTCTTGCAAGAAATACTCCACAAAACAAACTCCAGCCGCTAGGTGGAACCAGCACAAAAAGAAACAAAACAGGTGCTCAGATTCCTTGAACAGTCAAACGAATGTTCAGTGAGTCGGTCCACTCGGCTGCAACGTGAGTACCACAACATAACATTCACTCCTTTGACTTTATGAAGGACATTGCTTTCTGTAGGCATGTGAATGTTTTACAGCCATCCTTAGCATCTATTCTCAATTTGCATATCAATGCAAAAGCTACCTTCCGTTGATGTAAGTTTCTTGCATGAATCAATCATGTTACTCTCTTGTCTAATTCGTAAAGTCTGGGAACAAGAAAATGCTGTGGTTCTTCCAAAAAAGCCTTTTTTGCCTTTACTCCTCGCCTCACGTAACACAAGATCTTTATTGGATGATCTCAGAAATTTGGCCAGAATTGATTGGGGCATGTCTCCCTCAGCGGATCGCCGAACTGGTACCCTGTGAGCTCGCTCGATTTCCAGTTTATGGCCTGTTATATCGAGCAGATTCGGAAAGAGCCCGTCCAGGAATTTCACCAATTCCGACCTTCTTTGGTCTCAGGAATTCAGACGATATGGACGTTATTCCGCCGGCTACAGTTCTCCATGTCCTCCAACATCCCCCAGACATGCTCCAAATCCACCTTGGTCGTTAGCGGATTAGCAAATTATACCCTCACCAATGACTCCAGATAATCGATCCATTTCTCAACATCCCCCAACCTTGTAACCACCACAGAGAATTTAATCTACATGGCAGTGATTGATGGACATATTACAGCAAGATCCTCCAAGTCAGCAATGACCTTCATCAGCATTGCTGCCATGTTCAGCGTCTCTTGCCGAATTTCCCTCATTTCTCAGACCAAATTGGATCCCTGACTCGGGGCCTTCTCGAGGGTATCAGCTTGAGCATGTAAGTGTCTTGTAATGTCTCCAGAGCCCGAGGATTTTGAATTCTTTGACATATTGTCCTCCTAGAACAGTTATGGAACAGAGTGTATCAAATCTCGGTTTGTCATTAATAGTGTTAAAACTAGCAAAGTGGGCAGAGCTCGCTGTTCACACCTCCGAACCTCGCATAAAATCACGTGACTCACGTGGTATTGTTAATATTATGTTATGTGCACATTTCTACATTACATATCCTGTCAGTATTGTTTTGTTCTCACTTGTAACCAGGATATAAACCCAAGGGCCCAAGTGGTTTAACACCACATGCTACCACAGATTTGCAGTTGTTACTCATGTCACACTTTATTTTTATCTCTTCTTTGTCAAGCTATAATCTTTATTTTTGTAAAGTCCCTTTCTTTCCTTTATTTCCCCTTTTCACTTTTTAAAGATACAATACCACAGTCAGAGAATGAGGAGATAATGAGCACTGAGTGGTTTATTGTGATTGCACAGAGGTCACTCTGGTAACAGATGATTGGATGTCCCTCATATGGGCACAAAATCTTATGATACTTCCCAGTAATTCAGGAGACTAATGTGCCCACCTGTCACTGCAAAACCACAAAGATTCTGGTGATAACACATGCCGTTGCACACATCTTTGAACACACCCAGAAAAAAAACAGTACAAGTAACAGACACCATCTGTGCACAGTTTAAGGTCAGCTTTAAATACTACCATTTACAGTCATTGGCTCCTACTCTCACATTTCCCTATTTCTCACTCTCTCATAGACGCACACAGCAAGACCCCCACATGCTTTGACTATGCAGTTAATCATGCTGAATCACTGTGATTTGATCAGAGAACATCTCTGTTACACCATGCATAGATAGCTCTTATGCCATTCACACATTCAGTGAATGTAACTCATCCCAAATGAGATCATAGGAATGGCTGCCACACACCCATCAACACTATTTGCCTCTTTGCTCTCTGGACAAATGCACCACTCACAGAGGATGCTCTCCGTAGAAGGCCTTGTGTAAATATGGAAGAGAGTCGAAGTGCTTACTCATAGCAACAGAGATACACACACATAAACAGACGCACATGTTGCATCCATGCCGTATGAACATACACCATGTAGAAGCACAGACTCATACAGGAAGGCTGAACTGCCATGTGGTCTGAAATAGAGAAGGCAAACCTAACTTCTTTTATTTTTTATTTGTTCATGCCGAGTTCAGTTTATAATGGCTCTTGGAGCAATGGCTAAAAGTATGCCGCTTGTTTCAGAGGAAAGGAATTCAGTGTAAGAGTGTCAGAGAGAGAGGAGGGAGTGGAGAAAGAGGAAGACTATGTTAGATGCTTAGTCTCAGCAGTTACTTTTTCAAAGTAGATAAACTTTGAAAGTAAGCAAAATATTGCATAGAGTTTGATTTATTTTTCTTTACTAAAATCTAAATCCTAAAAAGGATGCACACAATGGATTTGTAGTTAGATAGACAGACTGACAGACACATTGATAAGGACAATACTGTTACTGCAATTAAATCTGTTTGCAGATTTAATGCAGATTTCTTTTTTGAGACGTGATTCTTTTGGAAAACACCGACTTGTGATCAAGCGATGGACCCTTTTGATCCAGCAGTGCTCACGCCTCTGCTTTTTGTGGCAGCTCACCTATTGACAGCAACTGGAGTATGGCTGTATCGTAGACGGCGGGCTAGACATGCCCGAAATGCTCTTTGCCTTGATGGTAATGCTTATGGTCTTTCAACTTTCTCTCTCTCTCTGTGTCTCTCTCTCTAACTGTCTGTCACTTTCTCTTGAAGGGAATCTCCCGGCTTCTTGTTTCCTCTTTGGGGTCCGCCTCTTCCTGTAACCCTATTGCTTTGCATTTAGTACATTGGCAGCACTGTTTTTAGTTTGGAGGTGTTTGTCCATACAGATGTACTTCGAATTATAGGGTAGTTTTACATTTGTTCTGGGTGCTGTGTTGTAATTAACTTGTCAGTCGCAATACAGCATGTTATTTTACGATCTTACAAGGTACTGTTTAAAATCGGCCTTTCAACAAGTGTTAAACTTTCTCTGCAGAGTTTGTCTTTGCACTTCTAGAATTTACACAGTTAGCTCACTGGCTTGTGCCAGATTAAGTACAGTAATACTGTCATAAAGATAGAGCAATGTTGAACATATGTAACAGGGTGTGTGCTTTTCCCTTGTGTGAAATGCTAGTTTAGATGTTCACGGCAGAGCTGTGGATGAAGGGCATATGTTGCTCTGGGTAATGTTAATTGTCCTGGTGAACATTATTTGTGAATGCCATCAGTCAGGGAGGCTCGAGTCAATTGGTTGATGGGGATTAGTGCTATTGTGGTGGCAAGTTTTTACCATCACGGTGTGGACTGTGTTGTTCGGTGGTTGTCAGGTGGGAGAGGTAGGGTGCGAAATTACATGTTTAACGTGGATCAAACTTTAAATAGTGCGTTATTGAACACAGAATAGAAATTAAACCATTTGTAAAATATCACAAAAAAGCACAGAATACCATAATACAAAAATAAAATAAAATTGGTTGAATGTCTGTCTGCAATCTTATAATATTTCGGTAACTTGTTAACGTTAACTGCTAAAAAGATCCAAAATATAGCTAAACTTCTATTCAGCAGAATTAAATGGTATTGACACAGTACTACATTTTCAGTATTCGATACTAATACCAGTGAAATTTCATGGTTCTCGATACAAATTGATACCACAGCAAAAATATGCTAATATGATAATGTGCTATTGAACACACTATTTTAATAATTATTATTATTTTCCAGAACATGTTTTAAAATTGTATTTATTTTAATCATCATAATGGTGTCTAATCAATTAATTCTTAAAACTTAAAAATTTGAAAATATAACTTTTTAACGTCATTACATTTTTTTTTTTGCCAAACGTTTATTCAACAGCTGTCTTGCTTGTGAATAATTTTTGTTTTATTATATTACAGTGAATATTACATTTTACTATCCAGTTGTAATATATTTGTATTAAATTCTTTATTTAATTTGTTAAATTTCAAGCATTTAGCTTTTATTTTGAATCTTGCTTTTATTATGACGTGTGTTTTTTGCTGGAAGCTTCACTTTTCCAGATAAACAGTTCGCATCATGGCCCAGTGTGATCATTGAAGACTTTCAAGTCAGGTCTGAAATTTCATCTGTTAACACTGACAAATGAGACGTAAGACACAGTTTTGGTGTGTTAGAATTTTAGGGCGTTTTCAGACCTGTAGTCCACTTGTTTCGTTCCGAAACAGGGACTAAATTGTTACAATGTTGCATTTTCTTCTTGGTTCGTTTCGCTTTCACAAGGCAACATTTCAAAACAGACCAAAACTATGTCAATAAAAGTCACATGTGAGCAAGCCCCTTATAAAAAACATTTTGTAAAAAAAAAAAAAAACATTTGTCAAAGTTGCTAACACCGTCCTCCCCGTGTTCTGCCGCTATCCATAAGAGAGAAACGATTGTACTAAAATGACCATAGGAATTATAAAACAGCTCAGATTTTAAACGTGCAATTATACCTAATATTGCTGCCAAAATGCTATATCCACCTTTTGATGATGAATTACAAAGAAGTGCTGATCTACGTGCTGTTCATGGTTTTTATAGGGATATTGTTTGGTTCGTTGGTCCGTTGGGTCGGTTTGCATTCTCACCACAAGCGAACTGCTCGAGTTCATTTGCAATCAGTCTGAGACCATCTTGTTCAGGTGGTCTCGGGCCGATTGTTTTGGTGTAGATTCGAGTGTGATTGCCATGTTCATATATGCCTAAACGAACCGAACAATGGGAGAAAATGCACCAGAATCTGAAACCAACATTCCAAATGAGCCAGGCGTGATTACTGGTGTTTGTGTATGTGTTAATTTTGAAATGATATGTTTTAAATTTTATTTTTGTGAAGCACTTTGGTGAACTCTGTTGTTTTAAATGGGATATAAATAAAGCGGAGTTGAGATTATAGCGCAAATGGTGTGATTTAATTATATAAATATATAGTTTACATGTGCTACGTGGTTCACAGTGGATTAGTGCTCTGCTTTGTCATCTCAAACAACGTGAATGACTCTCAATGTCTGTGGAGTTTCCAGAGTATGAGCGGTCGGATTTATACATTCATTTAAAGTATGCATCTCTTCCACACCACGATTGCAACCTTTAGTGGTTTAATAAATCACACTAGGTCATGTCACTTGGATTAATTGTCCATTTCAGTGTAAAAGGAGTAAAAGAGCACATGTTCAAACTAAGCCTGTTGCATTTTAAAGCTGTCGTATTGCATATATAGTCTTTAACAATAAATAACTGACCTTGTTAAATAAAACCTTGTCAAATGATTCAGTCATTGTATTTTGAGGATTGCACCATCTGTGCTGTGGGAGCCGATAAACTGAAGCACTTATTGGGTTAATCACATTTTTACAAACGCATTCTGTATATATGACATTAATCAGCAATATCAACAAAATAAATATGAAATTACCAATTAGTATTGCACAGACAATGAAGGGAATGCACAACTGAGTTTTTACCCATTTTAAATTGTCCAAATTTGAAATAAATTATTCACAAACTAAGCAACATACAGTACATATATGTGATAGGTTACAATGTTCAACTGCTGCTGCTGCATAAAAACCTGATATTGATATTGACGCAATAGGATTAGACCTAAATGAAATTCTGTAATTGAAACTTTTCGTGATTATTTTAGTCAGCTGTAATTGTAATGCTGATTATTTTTATTTGATGAATTGTGCAGCCCTAATGATGATTATGTCATCATATACTCAATGTCTTTTCATTCCAAGCCTTTGAAATGAACATGAACATTCTTCCATGGAACACAAAAGATACATTTTTAAGAATGTTGGTATTGAATACGTTGTACTGTAAATCAGTTGATATTATTCCAAAAGATGTGATTCAAGTTATGACAACCCTAGGGCAGAGTTCGGTTGAAGAGGCCAAATCTGGCTTTCTGGCTCATATTGTATGTAACTCATGTGGCTTGATCTGTGTAGCAGACAGCCTGGGTTGCTATTCTTTTGGATTATTTGCATCCATGCATACTGTATGTGTATGAGGGTGAGCAAGTTATGGGTCTTGCAAGATCTGTGCTCTATTGTGTCTCGAGTATTCAAACTGTCATGCTCTGTGACGGAGAGAAAGAAAAAGAGAAAGAGATGCAATATTGCTACACAGAGGTTATTATTAGATACAGCAGGAAGTGTAGCGGAACATGGGTGTTGGGAAAGCTGTGGGGTTGGGCCCATTGCATTATTAGTCTGTTTGTATGTGTCTGTATGTTTTGTGCTGGCAACCACTTTTTGTCCTTGATGTTGCACCCTATTATATGTTAATACAAGTGTGGTAAACCTCAAGTCTCTGTGTTTTATTTGGGACACAAATCCAAAACAAACTCAGTATGAAGTTCTGCCCACTGTTATCCATCAATGTCAATGTTTGTCTGAATCTCTCCACAACACCTAATAGACTTTATTTTAATAGGTCTTAGTTCTTTTTCTCCCCCGCAGAGACTTACTTTTACAGTCCCAGCGCCCCTTTATCTCTGGGAATTATTCCTTAATGATACATTAGACTTTCACTTTTACTGCTGTGTTACATTATATATGCTTAGATGTAGATGCAGCTTGTGTTTGTTGTTTAGGATTTATGTAAAATCTAATGGTCTATAGATCTGCCTAAGAGCTAATTATTCTTGCTACTTAGTGTTAGGCATTTATTTTGAATTATATTCTCACTAAAGAAATCCAATCCAACGCATTTCTCTCCAAACCATCAGCATTTGCAATCTTGCAAAACTTCCAGTTACCAGTTATAACCTATAACTTCCATGTGGACAGCCATAACCCACCAAACAACCACTAAACACAAATACTGGGGAACTGTGCTTGTTGTTAAAAGATAGGAGGTAGCACATGAGGAGGGGAGGGTGCCGGAAGAGAGGACACAAGCTGTGCCAGCCTCTGAGTGCCACCAATGAGAGAGATCGAGTAACACAAGGCTAAATATGAAAATAAAAGAAAGAGTGTGGAAACTGGGCTCAGAGAACTGCAAAACAGAAAGAGAAGACACAGAGGAGGGATTTCTGTCCAGCTGGACCTGATGAGTGATTAGACGTGACGACCACATTGACGAGGAGGGATAAGCACTTTGTGTGGCATTAGGAGCGTAAGCTCTGTCTGGTATTTATAGTTCATAGGGCCACACAAGGAGGCAACAGGATAACAATCTCAAAAAAAATCAGATGAGAGATGTGGAATCCCGAAGAAATTAGTAAATGAAATTCAGAACTACTGGAGGAAAGGAAAAGATGACAGGACCACAATTAGAAAAGCTTCAACTTGCCTGCATTGTGTCCCTTTAACAGATAAGGAAGAAGGAACTAAGTCTCAGCTGTCTTGTTGTAGGATTGATCGTGTTTGTGAGTGAATGTCTCTGAGGGGCCGGTGTGCATGCTTCTGTCTAAGGATAATCAGTGTCTTTCCTTCTTTGCTTTTGGAATCATTGCTGGGATTTAACGACCTGTTTAACCAGGACTACATGAGATCAAATGTCATGTCAGTGTGCCGGATCCTTTCTGACTGCTGGTAGGCTGTGACTCTGTGTTTGGTCGCAGCTTTATGAGATCATGCTAGCATCTCGGTAGTTACTTCACTGCCTCTGTTTTGCTGACTCACACATTTGGGACCCTGTTTCTGCATTTTGTGATGATGCAAAGAGCAAAAAAGTCTTGATTCACTCCTGTTCCGTTTTTTTTGTTGTCTTGTCCAGTCTATTCATTCATTAATTCCCAAATATCCCCAGATTACCTTCCAGTACCCCCCACACACACACACACACACACTTTCACTTTCATTCTGGTTTTCCCAGCAATTCAGTTATGCATCCTGAGAGCTCTGCTGAGGGAGTGATGACGCCGAAATGACTTGACAACAAACACAGCTGAATGCTCTGTCATATTTTTTTGAGTTTATTGCACAACTGGGTCATCGTATTGGAGTCATCTGTAGGATCAAGACATACTGCATCACAAGACTTTTTATGATATGGACCTTTAATTAACTTGCATGATGTTGTCATGATCTAGTTCCTTGGGGTTTGTGCGCCTTCAAGGTAAAGCAGCTGCTTTGGGAACAGTGTTTGCATGACAGCATTGGAACACCAGAGCACAATAACTGAACTGTGCAGATGACATCATCATAGAGACATGCTTCCTGATCTCATCACATTGTTTAAGGACAACAATTGAGAGGAGCATGAACTAATCAGAGAAGTAACCTCTAATTTAATTTTTGGACTGGTTCAGGATACATTTTTTTTAATCCGTTTTTACTGGTGAGGATAAATTTGACTGCAACTGCTGTGCAAGGTGTTATTAATCCAAACACAGGAACTGAGTAACCACTGATTATGAGAGAGTAAATGTGAGAAGGTGAAAGGAGAGCGCTCTTTACTGCGTTTACAACAGATCTTACCCCAGAAAGAGGGTGAGAAAAGTGGTTTATGGGAGGAGGGGAGTGTCAGTCCTAGTTGTAAGGGAGGAGCTCTGATAGAGTTTGAAACACACGTGTGAGCCAAAACTCTCGTTTGAGCTGAGATTTGATATGGCAGCAATGGCAAGACTGGGAATGGTAGATCATTCTGGAAACCAAGACGAATAAAACTCCAAAAACAAATCAAAATGTGGCCTGATTATTGCACTGAAAGGACCTTCAATGCTCATCTGCACACGCTCATGTGCTGCGCAGGTCAGTTTCTATTTGTGTTCCTGTGTGTTTTTCGTCACCTAGTCACATGGACACTGATTTGTGTGTTATCGTGTATACTCTTTGCTGATGTGTGCCCACTGTTGAATTGATGCTGTATGTGTGAACATGTGTGAATGGGATGAGCTCAGTACCATATTTGCACAGCGTAGGGTGTGTAAAGCAATGCACAATGATTTACTGTAGTGACGACGAGAGAATGTGCCCCACTGTGACAGCCACAGACACGTGGATGACTCAAGCAAATGAAGTCTCACTGACTAAACCGGTCATATTTAATATATATATATTGAGCAAAGTAGCATATATATATATATATATATATATATATATATATATATATATATATATATATATATATATATATATATATATATATATGCTACTTTTGCAATAGTGTGTGTGTGTATTTCATCCAAATTCTCAAGGTGTGTGTGTTATGAGGAAACCTTAAAACGTGTTTCCTGTACTTGCTCAGACAAAATGTTCAGTGCTCATTATTACGGTATTACACCTAAAACTCTCAGAAATCCTATTATGTAGAAGTTAGATTCCCACAGTAGTAGATAAACAAGTCATTTTGGTACAGAAAATGTAGGTAACACCACAATAAGGTTCACCTATTAAACATTAGTTAATACATTAATGGTCATGAACTGACAACGAGCAATATTTTTATGCAGTGTTTGGTTGTCTTGGCTAATATTAATTTCTAAATATTCTTTTTAGTTATTAGTTAATGCTAGTTCACAAGTAAATTTGTATGGAAATTAACAGTAACATTAACAAATGCTGTAAAAGTGTTGTTCGTTATTAAACAAAGTTCACTACTTATTAAAACAACCTTAAGGGTTACCAAAAATTAGTTTGCAAATGAAATCTGTCTCTGGCATATGTGTATATTGTGTGCTTGTGAAAAGGATCTGTTTTTTTACTTTGCATATATTTGTGGTTGACCAATATGTTTTATTTAATGGTTAATGCTGATATTTGAGAACAGAGTAACTAGTACATAATGCAGATATGTACATAAAACTGTTTTATGTTTGCAAACAAGACTTACACAAAATTGCTGAAATCAACTAAAAACTTATTTAGCTAAATTTACTCAACATTCATTAAAATATTGAAAACTTAAAACAGAGGTTATTATCAATTGAAAAGGCTGCCAGTGCTAACATTTCTGTAATCGGCTATCCCGATAATCTCAAATTAGCCAAAACACTGGCCAATTAATCATCCTGACTGATATGTGTATTTTTTGTGAGTATGATGTTTGGTTGTGATGTGTAACGTATAGGTTGTTTTGGTTTAGTAATTACATTAGTGTATTATTCGTTAGAGGGTATGGCTGTGTATGCATTTGTTTTTTTAATTTAAGAGTACGATGTGTGTGCAGAGGAAGTGGGCCTTCAATACCACATGGTTGCTTAGTATTGCTTTGTTTCCATAGCAACCACATCAACTGTAGCACTCACAGTTTGTGGTCAAATGATGGAGAGAGGAAAAGAGAGTGTAATGCACTCATACAGACTTTGCTGTTTTGGAAGGAATTTGGTACTTTAATTCACCAAAGTGGCATTCAACTGATCATAAAGTTAGTCAGGACATTACTCATGTAAAAAAACAGCACCAACACTATTTGAAAAAAAGTAATTTTTAATCAAATCTAGACAGGCCCCATTTACAGCAGACATCACTCCAACACCTTATCCTTGAGTAATCATGCTAAATTGCTAATTTGGTACTAGAAAATCACTTACCATTATATCAAACACCAGTGAAAGCTATTTGGTTTGTTAAATTAAGCTTAACATTGTCTTTGTGTTTTGTTTTTGAGTTGCCACAGTATGCAATAAACTGGCATGTCTTCTGGTCAATATTAGGTCAAAAATGGCAAAAAAATAGAAACAGCTTTCTCTAGAAACTCATCAATCAATCATTGTTTTGAGGAATGAAGGCTATACAGTGCTTGAAATTGCCAAAATAAATGAAGATTTCATACAAAGGTATACACTACATTTTTCAAAGACAAAGGACAACTGGCTCTAGCAAGGACAGAAAGAGATGTGGAAGGCCAGATGGACAACTAAACAAGAGGATAAGTGCATTAGAGTCTCTAGTTTGAGAAATCAACGCCTCACATATCCTCAGCTGACAGCTTCATTGAATTCTACCTGCTCAACACCAGTTTCATGTACAGGAGTTAAGAGAAGACTCAGGGGTGCAGGCCTTATGGGAAGAATTGCAAAGAAAGAGACACTTTTGAAATGGAAATCAAAAAGAAAAGGATAGATTGAGGAAAAAAAACAGATATTGGACAACATATAATTGGAAAGTGTGATATGGATCTTAACTCCATTGAGCTTTTGTGGGATCAACTAGACTGAAGTGCTACAGGAAGCGTGGGGTGAAATGTCACCTGAGTATCTAGACAAACTGACAGCGCGAATGTCAAGGATCTGCAAAGCTGTCATTGCTGCATGTGGATGAATTTTTTTATGAGAACTCTTTGAAGTAGTTTAAGAAGTTCTGACGATTTTGTAATAGTAATTTTTCACATTATTAATCTCCTGACTATACAATGTAATCAGTTGAATGCCACTTTGGTGAATAAAAGTACTAATTTCTTTCCATAAGAGCAAAATCTGTACAATATTCCAAACTTTTGGCTGCCAGTGTAAGTGCTATGTGATCAATTTCCATTCTTCATTGCATCACAGCTCTGGCATGTAAAAAATGCATTAGACCTTAAGTTAATGCCTTAATTCAGACCAAAATAAATATTACATTTAAATTCCTCAACGTAATTCCTTTTTGCGGTGTGTTTTAACCATACCAACATCCACAGCATCAGGAGTCAGATCAAAGCTGTGTTATCTCAGATTTGATCACACTGTAGGTCTATATACTGAATTTGAGAATATTAAAAACATGATATTTACATTAGGCAACATCAAGTCTAATATCAGCCTATGTTATATGAGCTGGTATTCATTTATGTATGACTTTTATCAACCTCTTACCTGTTATAGTAAACTGTGGAGAATGTAGGTCAGGTGAGAACTGTAATGAACCTATTAAACTGGTCTTTTTTTAAACTTCCAGCCTAGTTTCCAATTTTACCAAACCTCTCATAAAATAGGTAATGATGTACCACATTACAACATTCTTTGCCTATCATTAAATGCGTGGATTTAATGTGCCTTTCTGTTAAGTCATGTGACAATAGGTTCATTGCTTGGAAAGAATTTGCATTTGTTTTCTTTCCCTTTCTACATTTGAGGAATTAAGTTTTAAAGCAAGACTGGAAAGAAAACTTGCAAATAGTACACACCAATATCATGATGCTGTGGTCTTCCTGTTGTGTACATAATTAACCTAATCTCTTTCTCCACTCTTCTCTCCTCTTCCTCTCTCTTTCTGTCCTGTTTTCTTCTCTATCTTGCCCTCTCTCTCTCTCTCTCTCTTTTCACAGATGAACGAGACCGGGTTCAGAAGAAAACTTTCACCAAATGGGTCAACAAACATCTCATAAAGGTACAGTCCAGCACGCTGGGTTATTTTTGTCATTTGTGGTGCAATGCACAAAGATAAGGCCCACAGGCCCCTGAGCTCCAGTTCTGCTGAACACACGCTCACACATTTACACTTACACACTCAACTCAAGGATTGACCTCTTCACTAATGCCACAAGGCTTTCGAACTTGCAGTAGGTGTAAAACCTGCAAGTACAGTGTGTACTTTCTCCGACCGTTATTGGTCTATATATATATCGCAATGAGTAAAGCATTTCCATATTTTTTTATGACTCCACAACTGAAAAGACATTTAGCATGTTGCTATGCTCCAGAACTGTTTTTGTGTCTGTTAATCCTCTGTATCTCTTGCCCCACTGACCAACAGATCATGGGAGCAAAGAATGCTGGGTATTCAAAGGGCAGGGCAGATGGCCAGCCACATAAGGGCCAGAGTTATGATGTTGGAGATGGTGACCTCATAACTCTAGCGGTATCACTGTAATGTAGGTCAACCATAGGGAATGAGATACAATACCTTTGCTCAGCCCTGCTGGAAGTAGTTATATATACTAGAGGTGTGTGACACTTTTGGTGCCTCTTTTTATCATATAAAAGATGACAGACAGCTTTTTTCCATGTTACAATGAAAGACAATTCCTCTTCTGTCAGTCCTAACCACTTCAAACTTAAAAGAGAAGTATTTAAATTCTGTATCACTAGCATCACCAAATGGAATTTCAAAAATAATGACAACCAAACCACTCACAATATCTTTTATTGGTCTGACAAACAAATAGTCCAGCTCCAAAGTCACACTTAGTTGAAGCAGTGTTGGGTTGGGCAGGATGCTTAAACAAACAGAGCAATGTTTGAATAGTGCCACAATATTTACACTTTTCATGCACGTCAACCTACAAAAGGCTTACTTATAGCTGGAATATGAGAAAGTATTTTAATATAGAAAAATGACCCTGCTTTATACCATAAAGTTTAGCATTCTTGTTGACACACATATTTTTTAAGTTTAGAAGGCTTGTTGACAAATATTTTTAGTTTTTTTTTTACTAGGGATGCACCGATGTATCTGCCAATTATTGACCAAATTAAAACCATCTGCAAATTGGTTATTGGCAACAACAAAAAAACACTGATATGAAAAACTGATTGTTTATTTATAATGATTTAGTAACACACTTTGTAAAAACTTTGTTAATTTAAATGCACAATCCAAAATTTCTAAAATCCACAGTATGTAGAAGGGTTGGCCCTCCTAAGAACATGTAATATAAAATTTTTAGTCATTCTCATTTTCACTTAATGTTAATGTGGAAAACCCACCCTAAACAGATGTGACAGTTTTGAAACCTATAGGCTACATGATGAGGGAAACCATCTAAAATGCTTTGAACCAGCAGACTTTGACTTCTGAGACACCTGTATAGTATCCATTAATGCTGCATGATTCACTGAATTAAGATTGAAGTTGCAACATGGCCTTGTACCATTACTGAACCTTAAAAGGCTGCGAATAAAATACAGTCTGAATTCATTGCTTTAGTCAGCTCTGTGTGAGCAAACAGCGCACTCTAGTGGTCTGGATGGCCTTATCCGTTAGCCATTATACCACTATAATATGAATGTAAAAGGGCCTTTTTTTGCTTTGGTTAAATTTTTTATTTTTCCATGATGTGGTTGACATTTCTGTGGATACATACGCATAGTATGAATTATTTTTTGTTATAATCGGTATCGTTCAAAATATTAATATCGATGCATCCCTAGTTTTGACAGGAACATCAGTGTTTCCCCTATATGCATTCAGCAGCTGAGAATCTGCTGAGCACCACTGCTGAAATTTCACATGATTAATTTATATTGACGCAATGAAAAGCTTGCTGCCCCAGTCAGCTGCACGCTTTCTACAGTGCATAAAGTGGTGATGTTTTAATTCATGAAAAAATCATTCTTTTTTTTAACTAATCTTCTAAGTGAATGAATCATTATTGTTCACCTCCATAAACTAACTCATATTCCTCGTTCACTGACATCTCTCCTTTTAAAGCCAATGATCTCTAGTTTAAAGTGTGAGACTGCTTTGGTGGCTTTCATACCTGTAAAAGTTAACTGTAGCACGAGCCAATACCATTCGAGAGCGGACTGTAAATCAGTATATCATTGGCTTAACCCACTGAAAAAATACGCCGCTTCATTGATTGAGCGAGGATCAGGATCTGTTGACCGACTGAAGGAGAGGAGGAGGAGGAGGAGGAGGAGGAATGTTGTTCGTTTACTTCGGTAATCTCGTTCAACAAGGAGAGAAAGTGGCTGGATGAATTATGCATAAAAGTGACTGATGACATTATAATGAAATCAGGACAGTTGAATCACTTAAAATTATTTTTAGGCTAATATTGTTTTTTTGTAGAGTCATGTACAGCAGTTCACAAAATGATAGCTATACTTTGTAATTTGTGGGGAAAACACTTATGATGCTGAATTTCTCTTAAAATCCTAATAAAATATAATAAGACTTGTTTAATTTGTGAACGACTCTGTACTTTTATCAATGGTCTAACACATTTGTTGCCACCTACTGGTTAAGGTGAGATTGAGAAAAATTGTCACTGAATGAATCAGTTAACATATCTGAATCACAGAAAAAGAAACATAATCTAGTAAAATGTGACATTTACATAGTTATAATTTTTTGTGATGTTTGATATAACGTTAAACTATAGAAGTTGTGAAATGATTGATTCATATTCTAAAATATCTGTTAATAAATGGAGAACAAAAAGTAATCAGGACAGAAACATACTGCCAATAAATAGACAGTCACAATAATACATTATTTGCAGTTATTCTTCCAAGTGATTTTGGTTATTTTTATAACTTCATTCATGTTTATTGTAGAAAATGACAATGTTTTGAATGAATGAATAATAGCTGGCTATCTTAAATTATGTAAAAACACAGTTTCAAAAACAAAATGCCATCAATGCAACAGAGTGGAATACATTAAATGCACACATTTTATAGTGTTATTGGGGATCAGGTCCTCCTAAGATTGAAATCCTAGAATCACATCAAATTTATACTATCTATTTGTATTTGTTTAATTTAAAAAAGTGCAAGGAATTTACTGTGAGGCATTTCATCATTTGACAGTTATAGAAACAATGATCTGGTCTTCCAGAGCCCTTTAAGGGTCAAAAGCTCCCATTAAATAAACACATGACAAGGTGCACGTGAATAACCCATCTTTAATGATTCTAAGGTTGTTTTAAGCTGTTCCTCCAAGGACGGGCTCTTGTACGTGCACAACAGTAAAAGGAATCTACCTCAGCTGCTGAAAAGAAATCCCTGGGGAAACTCTGTGTATGATAATTTCTGATTATTTCTGGGAATCCATGATTATTTAAGTCATTCTCTCTTGTTTTTGTAGTAGCATAGCTTGTCATGAGTCAGAGCCTTATTAGCATGGACTAAGTCGGTGATAATGCTTGTTAGCATTTGTGTTTACATATCCCTCTCCTTTTCTGGTAGGTGAACAGGTGTATGCAGTTAGCCTTAGGCTGTGTTACACTGACTGAAAATGGTGTTTGTAGTTGTGTTTGTGTGCAGTGACCTCATTGCAACAGGTTTGAGTAGGTTTGTATGACATACCTGTCTACAGAAAGGATGCAAGCTCATGAGAAGATATTACAAGTTAGGCACATTTGAGTGTGATACCATTTACAGTGTAATACATGAACACATGGGGATAAACCCAGTGCCCAAGTTTAACTTATTTTCTGCGTCTATGGAAACGGGGGGCATCCCATGATAATATGCCTGAGTGCAATGTTTAAATGAAAGACAGAGAAAGAAGTGGAGAGAAATTACTTAATTCTGCTCCTGAAGTGTGTAAACATGCATGTAATAGAAACACAATACATATATTCCATTGTTCTATGTTGTTTTAATGTAATATTCAATATGGTTGATATGTAATATGGTTGAGCCAATCAACTTTATCACCTTATTGGGCTGATCGTGATACTAAAATGGACAGCAATGTTTTGATGTAATGCCATTCATGAAAATCAACCTATGACTGGCTTGCAAATCAAACTGGGATAGGAAATAAAAAATTCACTTTAAAGAAATTACACACTTCTGCTTTAAATATGATATTTTGGGGTATTCCAGAATTCCCTGAGCTCTAGAGACAGAAAAAGCAGGAATGGAGAGGATGGATGGAGAGAATAGGACACATGGTTGTGTGAGGGTGTTCGGCAGATGGTTCCTCTCTGTGGCCCTGTGGGGTTGCCAACAGGAGGCATCTGTGTTGGCCCTGATGTATACAGCTTAGGACCTCTGTATCCACAAACACACACACACTCGCACACATACTGAGGAACAGGACTTCAGGATGCCCTGTTATTTCCTCTGCTTCTTTCCAGTGTCTTTTTACACACCCATATTTTAATGAGTGTGCTGCTCTCTACTGGTTAGATCTAGTTATTAAAGAAATATGTCACCCAAAAAGGAAAATTCTGTCATTATTTATACACCCCAATATTGCTCCAAACCCATGCCTAAAATCTTCACATGGGTTTTGCAATTAAAGTGAATAGAGACTCTGGGCTGTCAAGTTCCAAAAAGTACAAAAGATGACCATGAAACCACAGTATAAGTAGTTATTATATCTCGTCCACTACATTTCAAGACTTATGAAGCCATAAAATCACTTTGATGAACAGAAGATTTGTGTTAAGCTTTGCAACTACGATGTAGATTTGATGTCATGATGTTTAGTCACAATTCACACAATAACCAATGAGGTTTGATGTTATTGATATACAACCTGCACAGTAGACACCATATTTGATTTGGGCTCCGCAAACAGGAGTTGATCAGTGATTTGAAATGTCTTTGGAGAAACATTAGGGTGAAAAATTAATGACAGAATTTTCATTTTTGGATGAACTTTTCCTTTAACTGTGCTTCAAGACAGCTTTTTTTTAATGGGTTGTGCTTGGTCACACCAACCAAGCAGATATTGCTTTTTCCACATGAGACCCGAGCGTGACTACTGTGTGCATTTTCCATTTCCCTTGTAGTACCTAATAAGCATGCAAAAAAAAAATGTTTATGTATCAAGTAGTTTCCTAAAAATGTGTGTCCACATATGTAGACAGTGGGGTTAAGTTGTGTAATTGTAAATAATACCAAGTTATAGAAAGTCAGATTTTTTTTTCAGTCAGATTGTTTATTATTATTATATTTCTAGAAGTGTTAGTTATTCAAGTTTTTGAAATGTCACGACATTACAGCTGATTTTCTGTAAAGCTGCTTCGGAACAATGTGGATTGGGAAAAGCGCAAATAAAAAACTAGACAAATAAAAATGATTTGACTTGATTGTACTTTTTAAAAATAAATTAAAAAAAAATATTTAAACAATTTTATATACTTTTGCAACAAAATCTCAATGTTCTCTCTTTGCACTGACAAACACACAAGTGATACCCAGTGCTGAAGCATTTTACCAATCAGAACTATGGACAATTATTTCTGATTCAAAGTAATGGCCAGCATCGTCCAATCACTGCCAACCATGTTAAAATAAAATTATACATTATAAATTCTGATAATAAATTCTGATTACCATTGTCCCATGTCTACCAATCATGTTCAGCGTTTCAAACATCTGCACCCTCAAAGTGAACTTTTGATTGGAAGTTTGGATTGAATGAATTTGGCTTCATAGGAAAGCTTTAGAATGCTCAATTGCATTTCCCTATTTAGTGAATTACTTAATCTCCAGTGTCCTGTAGCACTGGTTTCAGAACAGTTCGAAATGCACCTTATTTTCATCCTATATCCATATAAAGTCTCTGAAAGCAAAAAAAAAATAAATTTATTCTCAATTTGAAAATAATCAGTAAATATAGGATTTATTTGGGATAAAGAGCACTGTTGTACTCTATAGTGTACATTGAGTTTAGCATTGTGGCATTTCACGATTAATTGCTAAAAAAATTTAAATGCAATATCGGATTAAACTAGAGACTCAAACAGGTTTAAATGTAAAAACTTAATTAGGTTTCTTACCAGATCTAGTTTTGTTGACATTTCTCCCAAAGACAAACTCTGCTGTGATCGGCGCCATGTTGTTTTGTCACAGAACTACTTAAGAATGTTTAGCCATTTACTGACAGCCCAGAGCGTCCTGAACTGAGATCTGTTGGGTTAAATTAAATTATGAATTGCGAATAGCAAAGCCGAAATACAATATCCATGTATGTGTACACAGTTTCACATGAGGTTAAATGCAATTTGATGTATAGAAATCACTTGTAAAAAGGATAGAAGATGGCAACTATAGCACAAACTCTTTTGTACTCAAACTCTAACACTCTTGCTCATAATTCACACACTGATGTATATACCCTCAATCCAGCCTTTTACTAAATCTTGCTCTCTCTATTTCTCTCTCATAAGGTGAGGAAGCACATCATAGACCTGTATGAAGATCTAAGAGATGGACATAATCTCATATCCCTGCTTGAGGTGCTGTCTGGCGTCACATTGGTAAGGACCGCACCAACATTACTGTAACACACACCACTCTCACTGAACATCACTTATGCCGAGTTTGCACTACATGATTTGAAGCCCGATTTTTCGCTCGCCGACAGTTTTGTGGAGCTCGCCGGAAAAAGCCTGAAATTATAGGCAAATCGGAGCTCGCTCCGTGAACGATGATCGCAATGTATGAATTATCAAAGACACGATTTGAGAGAAGAGCCAATGCGTCGCCGATGTCAGCAAGATATCTAGAATGTTAAATATCTGGACCTGTCTGCGACTCCAAATTGTGCAATGTTAAATATGTTTTGACTGAATACAACTGCAGCGTTGACCTGCAGCCAATGAGAGGGCAAGAAACAGGGCATGGGAAGTTTCAGTGGGAGGAGTCCTGATGTAAACAGAACATCAACTAGCATGGCTGCGGTATCAAGAAAGTCTCATTGGTCCGAAGAAATGGAGGAAAAATTTGTGGAACATTGGTAGGAGCACCAGTACCTATTTGATGTTTCCTCTGAACTGTACCACAACCGGGTACCAGTACCACAACTGGAAATTCTTTTGGACAGTCAGGTAAACAAATAGGTCCATTTTTCTGTAGGAGGTACTTTTTCATATTGTAACAAATAAAATATATGATGCCTTGAGGCGATTAAAAACATACACATATTATGAAATGCATAACATAAGTCGTGTAGTGTGTAGGAGGCATTACTCTACCACAGACAAGTCCTACTCAACTGCTGGCTTTGCGTTATACACCAGATAGTTTGTATACAATATTTTGTAATTCTCATCTGGGTAATTCATGTGGCAGAGATCCACTTTGTCTTCAATTAAGCAACTCGGAACCACTGATAAATGTCAATAGAGTCATATAGTCACATATGCAGTTGCAGGTGATCATGCATGCTTACGTCATGAAGTGTTCTGTTGCGTAGCTGACATTGCTGAATGCAGATGCAGGTCTTACTGTACAGGAATAGCGGAGTCTGACTTGTGCTGAAATGTGCGGTTATGACATGTGCGTTAGTACATTATTTCTACACTCAGTCTGTGTCACTGTGGAGACCATGATGGACTGGGACACACTGTCTGAGAGATTGCTGACACAGCACCTGCCCTCTGCCATCTTTCTCTCAACTCTCATCATCTCACTCTCGTCTTGTTATGATTTGCTTTTTAAAGTATAGCTCACCAAAAAAAAAATGAATTCATCATTATTTACGTACTCACCCGTATGTTCCTCCAAACCCATGTGCCTTTTAATCTTCTGTGTAACACAAAAAAGATTTTAGGCAAAATGTTGGTCTCAGTCACCATTCACTTTCATTGCATCTTTTTTCCATACAATGAAAGTGAATTGTGAAGAAATACAGTCATATGGGTTTGAAAGAATATGAGGTTGAGTAAGTTGTAAATGTATTTGCTAATTTTGGTTTTGCTTTACTCTCCTGCTCCACCTTGCTTACATTTTTTTAACAGTTGTTTTTTTATATTTGCCCTTCAACACTGTTTCTGTCTCCGCCTTTTCTCCACATCCCTCTCTATTATGTCATCAGCACAAGGGCGTGTCGACTCTGCGGAGACCGTGTGTGTCACGCGCCCCGCCACTCATCTTGCTTGGTGGGGAGGATGAGGAGGATGGAGCTCAGGGAGTATGTGTGACCCCCTCCCCCCACTCTAACACACACACACACACACACACACACACACACACACACACACACACACATATACATGGCCAGCTCTGTTCACTGCATGGTGTGGGCTCAAACCAAAGGACAGGTCAATTTTGTGAATATGGAGAGGGAAATTTCAAATATGACAAATAGTACATATAATGTGGTTTATTAAATGTTCATGTCTGAGAGACTTCATCTTCACTCCTTCCAATGTCAGAAATTCACTTTTTGATTAAGGCGCAATATTTTACCCTTGGAATTGATCTTCAGAGGCATTTTTTACCTTTATGAAGACAGTTTCCTTAATCATATGTAATCACACAGTCCATTTTTTTCAGATGCGTCATTTGAATCAATGTTTCAATCTGAACATTTATGCTTTTGCCCATAAAATCAAAAAATTAAACTTGTTTTGTTTGATTGTATCGCTATCTACTGTTCAGGGTTTCCGTTGTCCGGTAATTACCGGACATTGGCCGGTAAAAAATTAGGCTAAATGTCCGACAGAATTAAATCTCTCCGGTCAAATTGTCCGATTAAAATTGCCTAAAAATCCCGTCCCCCTAACACAATCTGAATTTGAGAATAAGCCTAAAATGTATAAAGCAAAAATACACCGATCTCTTGCTATGTTATAAAGGAACAGGCTCTATCGTTTGAAAGTTATGAAACAACATCGCATGCTGCATTTCAAATAAAGCGCACGCCTAAAACGGCTGCAATATAGACCTAAACAACGAACGATTGAGTGAGACGTTTCAAATATGGCCAGGCCCAGGCAGACTAGCTTGAAAAGCTTTTTTCAGAGGCCAGACGATGGTGAATCAGGAACATCTCATTATAGATAGATCAGTGCTTCTAATCCGCGCATTCGTGCAGTTTTTTTTCTCTATCATCAAAACTGAATAGCCTATGTTCATCAGTGCATGGTTACAGTCTATATCAAGCAGGGACACGTTTGTGTGCATTTTATTTTGTGATTTCACCGGAATTAATAGAGAGTCTCCGCAAAGGCGATAGATTGAAACGCGCGTCCTAGTAAAGATTGCGCAACTCGCGCAGCGCGTCGCCCATGCAACTGATAGCAGCGGACACGAGCGCTCAGCTTGATTTCAAAAACAACAGATTTTAGCGCTAGATCTCTTATTTAATAACGGACTAAATTAATGATCTGCTAGTTAACTGGAGATGTTTTATTTATTTGTATTAGGTACATCCGTGCCTCAATGTTTCAAAAAGTGAATGTGTGTGAAACCACAGTAAAAAAACAATTGGCGCTGATTGACGCCAATCGGACGTTCATGGTTTTTTTTCGTCTATTTGAAAGTTAAGCTAATAATAATATGTTGCATTCTATACGGCCTGATTATGTCATTTTTTAAGTTACATAGACTGCCTCCAGTTTTCCTCAACTTGACTAATTAAGAGGCGATATATTTGACCGGCATATCATCAAAATGTCCGTAAAACGAAACCTCTGCCGGTCACTTTGACCGGCACCATTTTTTTCTAGCGGAAACTCTGCTACTGTTATAGTAGATGTCGATGTAATAAAGGTTTTGAGTTGTTTTCTTTCCATTCAGTGTTTTCAGAACTGACTTAAGTTTTTACATGAAAAAATGCTTCATATTAGCTACTTATTTAATAAACACTCTCCCTTGGGACAGAGAACGCATATATCCTGCAGCTGCAGGTCACAATGGTGTTTGCAGAAGCACCTGTAGATATGCCTAAAGAATAGATTGTAAAATCTAACAAATTATATGAAATCAGATAAAGAAATTCACTACGTTATAATTATTTGCTTTCACTTTGTAAAAATCTGGGGCATTTTTGTCACATTTTGTGACATATTTGCCTCGATTCCTGATTTATTTCTCACCTTGACACATTTAAGTGCTTCTTACACACATTATCACACTCTCACATTGAATGTTATAAAACTGACATGTTTGACCTATGTGGAGTGTCTCAGTTTGCGGTGGGATTCATCAGCTGACCCTCCCCCTCTGGCCACCTCATGAATAACCTGCACTGTTTAATTCCATGCTGTACTCACTACTGTGTTTTTGGGTGCTACTGCGCATGCGTTTGCATGTACGGAGTGTGTGTGTTTGCTTTTTGGCCTCAGTAGAGAGATATTAGAGAGCAAGAGTGTGCAGTGCAATAATTAGTTTAGGTTTGCTTTTTGAATGGTTAGCAAATGGAGATGGTTTCATGGTATGTTAACTGTTCATGTAACTCTTGTGAGGTGTTTTTAATTACTAATGATCCAGAGTTTTGAATCTTTTTCTTCAGTGTGCTGCTTTCACTGCTTTCAGCCTGCTGCTAATGAAACGGCTCTTCTCACAGATGTTCAATTTGCCCAGATTTTTAGTTGACTCACATGCATTCTCTCTCTCTCTCTCTCTCTCTCTCTCTCTCTCTCTCTCTCCTTTGTCTTCTTTAGCCCAGGGAAAAGGGCCGCATGCGATTTCACCGACTCCAGAATGTGCAGATAGCCTTGGAATTCCTCAAGCAAAGACAGGTATGAACACCTGTATAGTGTGTACACACACTTACACACAAACATATGTTTACCTAGCAAGCTAAATAAGGACATAACATTGACTTCTATTGGTTTACCCCAAATTGAGTTTTTATTTATTTATTTATTTATTTATTTATTTTTCTCTTTCTTTCAGAATTAGTTCACCATAGCAACTCAAAGGGAATCAAAGTAAAAATGTAGGATTTAGTTATTGAAAATCCCATTTTCATAGAGCACTATTGTCCCCTTAATGTCTAGGATGGATAAACGGTTCTGTACAAATGAAATGCAAATTTAGAGGTGGTAAATGAGTGAAAAAAAGTCAGTCTTGTGTTTCAAAATGCAGCATGGTAAATTTTGGAGATAACATATCTATAACAAGCAGTGATAGATGTTTCCTGCCCCATACAATTCTGTCCATTCCCCTCTCTGCTGTCACCCTAGCCTATGCTCCCTAAACCAGATAAACTGCCCAACAGCACCCTTCTCCCAAAACACAGCAGATAGCTTCTGACAGCTGTTACCATGAGAGGACAAAACTCCCAAGTTTTTCCACTCCATCTGTCCCTAGTATCAATGTTACAAGTAGATATATATTTTTATACTGCAGCTGCACTGCAAATTCAGTCATAACATACACTCACCGACCATCTTATTAGGTACACTTGTATACCTAATTATTCATGTGATTATCTAATCAGCCAATTGTGTGGCAGCAGTGCAGTGCATAAAATCATGCAGATATAGGTCAGGAGCTTCAGTTAATGTTCACATCAACCAACAGAATGGGGGAAAAATGATACCTCAGTGATTGCGACCATGGCATGATTGATAGTGTCAGACGGGCTGGTTTGAGTATTTCTGTAACTGCTTATCTCCTGGAATTTTCACACACAACAGTCTCTAGAGTTTACTCAGAATGGTGCCAAAAACAAAAAACATCTAGTAAACGGCAGCTCTGTGGACGGAAATGCCTTGTTGATGAGAGAGGTCAGCGGAGAATGGCCAGACTGGTACGAGCTGACAGAAAGGCTACAGTAACTCAGATAACCTCTCTGTACAATTGTAGTGAACAGAATATCATCTCAGAATTCACAACAAGTCGAGCCTTGAGGCGGATGGGCTACAACAGCAGATGACCGCGTTGGGTTCTACTTCTGTCAGCCAAGAACAGAAAGCTGAAGCTTCAGTGAGCCTAACATATGCTTACTGCAGTCTCAGCCAAAAATCATGCCATGGTCGAAATCACTGAGATCACATTTATTCCTCATTCTGATGGTGGATGTGACATTCACTGAAGCTCCTGACCTGTATATACAAGATCTTATGCATTGCACTGCTGTCACACGAATGGTTGATTAGTTAACTGCTTGAAAACTAGGTGTACATGTGTACCTAATAAAGTGGTTGGTGGTAAATGTTTGCAAGCTCAAGATAGCCCCGCCCCAGACTCATGCCAGTGGTTGAGCAAATGTTGCTGTACTGGGCTGGTCGGGATGCTCAAACAAACAGCAATGCTTTGATAGCGCCACAATGTTTGCACTTTTCTGGGAAATCATCTGACAAATAGCTTACTTATAGTTGTCTCTTCTAAATCAATCTTGGGATAGGAGAAAATATTTTGACATCTAAAAAATTACACACTTCACCTTTAAATCATTCAAATAAATCCACTAATGACAGACTTTTTTTTGTTTTAATGTAGGTCAAATTAGTGAATATACGTAATGATGACATCACAGATGGAAATCCAAAGCTGACACTGGGTCTGATTTGGACCATCATCCTTCACTTCCAGGTAAGTTTACCTTGGGTTTATTCAAAGATATGTTAGCCTCCAGCAGTGGCCTTTTTAATATATACAGTATTGGTCAGCACAGCATGCCAGAGTTAAAGGTGACTCTAGTCTTACTTTCTAGCCTCGGATGACCGCATCTGTCAGTTTGGCAACAGAGATTTGCTGATGGCAAGAATAAGAGAACTCAAGAGGGAGAGGGGTGTGAGGATGAAGGGCTAAAGATGGATAGAGTACAGTCCTAAGCTCAGACCCTCTGAATATGCTCAGGGACCAGTTTATGTGGTGTTTCAAATGAAAATGCATGCCAGTCTCCCTGTACTGTAGGATGAATCCTATGAGGAGCACTGCCAACTTGCGAAATGAGAATGTGCTGGAATGGGCCCTGCAGAGTGCATTTGTAAAATGATCTTATTTTCTGGACTTGTGGTTCAGGCTAGAGGAGATTGGCTGTGTGTGCCCATGTTTATTAGCTTTCAAGAGTGAAGACATTGCACTAAGTAATGTCTGTTCATCTTTGATGAGCTCTCTTTCATAGAACCCTGGTGACCGGAATGGATTCTGCACTGCTGGATGTTAGAACTAACGTCATTGGAGTCCAGTTTACTGTATTTTAAAACGTCCATTTTAGAAAATAAATTTAAGAAAGTCTCGTCATAGTTTATTTGAAGTAATAAATGTATGATTTTGTGACAGTTTGTTTTTTCTATGATCAGAACGGAATACTTTATTGTATACTGTATATCTGAAACAATATGACATAAATATTTCAAACAGTAGTTTACTACATTGTACTCTACATTGTCACATGTCTACAAAGCATGTCTTATTCAGCAAGGCGTGTCCAGTTATCACCTCAGAACAAATACATATGGTTATTTTGCATTTTTTGTCTAATTTTTTTTTAAGCATATTGTATTAAATAATTGTTGAAATATGATAGATGTCATGTACTTCAACTCTCCACTCTTATTGGAACACTTCCCAGAACTGTCCAGCAGAGGGCACAATGATTATCAACAGAGTGGTGACATCACAAGGTGACATAGGAAACTGGTTGCCAAGGAGATTGTGTTAACAGTGATTACAAAGCAATCAGCATGATTCAGCAGAAAAGAGTGGCATAGCCAGAGGCAGGCCTGGTTCCAGATCAAAAATGCTGAGGGTGCTCTAAAAATAGTGGGGTTGCTCAGTATAAAGTAGAGATGTAATGCAATTATTATTATTTATTTATTTTTATAAAAATAATATTTAATGCTGAGAGTGTGAATGTGTATGGCTGTGTGTGATGGACTTGCCACCTCTCCTGGGTGTTTTGTCTGCCTTAAGCCCGAGGCAGCTGGGAAAGTTTCCAGCTCTACCCCACAACCCTAGGACAAGCAGCTATAGAAGTTGGATGGATGGCTATTTAATGCTACCAATATGACTAAATATTTAATCCACGTATAACACTGCCTTCGTTTAAAAAAAATTATAATTTTTTTTAATGTACAGTCAATTATTAAAGCTACGTTTTCAATGCGCATTAATGCAGCAAGCAATGTCTGAAGATGTTATGCACAACCACAGATCTAGAACATACCTGTCAACATTTCGTCACCTTCCTAAAATAATGTCCAAAGTCATTTTGTCAGGGTTTTCAGAAAACACAAAAAAACTGAAACAAATATCATGAGGAGATGATTTAGGCAAAAAAAAAAAAATGTTTTGTCAAAAAATTGATGGCAGGGGCTAGGTCTGGGCGAGCCGATACCAAGTACTTTAAGGCCAGAATTGCCAATATCGATAACAATACTGATACCTCTAATTTAATTTGCATGAATTCTTAAGATAAATGTATTAACTTAAATTATTACTTACATTTTGTATAATATGTATAGGTCTAAGCAGAAAATGATTAGGCTGCTTTGTTTACTTTTTAAAATGTTGTAAGTATAAGCAACATATAAATCCACAAAATTAACCACAGATATTATTATATGGTTACTATTATTAAAACAATGTTACCATATGGATACTACAGTAATGCTGTTGTAAAACCATGCTTAATTGTATCAAAACCTTGTTTACTGCCAAAAAAACAAACAAACAAAAAAAACAAACATGTTTACTACAGTTGTGGTTACTAGTCATGGTTAATACAATATTACTACAGTAAATCCATGGGTAGTTTAATTTTCATAAGGGTATCATTTATTAAAGATAATTTCCAATGTTTTAACACCTGAATTTAAATAAAAATGTTTAAATGGTCACACAAGCCAATACATGTCATGTCTAGGTTTGTCATTACTTGGCGTGAATAACTCCAGATGCTGTTCTTCTGTCATTACGAGCGCTATAACTGAAAGGGTGAGTGTGACTTTTAGCATTTCTGCGCGTCACAATGAGCGGAAGAAAAAAATAGTTCTGGTGCCATGCAACAATTCGCTCATATAATTATTATTTTCCACTTCGAAGCTTATGAGATGCATTAATATTCATGTTATCTAAATTACTAGTTAAAAAAAACTTCAGAATCAGTATTTTAATGTGAGGATCGATATTCTTGATACCACATCAGTATCGGAAGTATTGATACTTTAGTATCGATCCTCCCATCCCTAGCAGAGGCAGGCTAAATACATACAAATTGTGCCACTGTGATTTAATGTGCTGAGTAACGTCATTTTTCCACACTGTGTCCGATATTAAAATCAGTGCGACACACTTTGCAAAAGGCGTGATATGAAATTAAATTCTTCCGTCCAGCTGTTGTTAAATTTACATGTATATTTTGTTTTTTTCGCCGAGCGCCACCTGAATCTTCTCCTCCCATCTACCGGTGATGCTTGATTCAGCTTCCCGCGTCTACTACCTGCGCCGATATCAACAGCACAACTGGGTTGTAGGCTGCCAGGTTGAGGTCACAAATTAGTTGAAATTTGTATGATGTGTCGATTGTGTGAGTAGGATGCGTTATAAACTTGATCTGGCAACTGGACAACCTTGGAATAATATATTGATGTGATTATTCATATAACGAGGTTTGGGCCATACAAATTACTGGAGTTTCCCGGGAGAAATAACAATACGGGAGGGGGGCGGGAGATTGGTGTGAAATACGGGAGACTCCAGTGAAAAACAGGAGTGTTGACAGGTATGATCTAGACTATGTAAAATTGTAACATCAAGTATGGAGAATCCACTGTAGCTAAACATTGTTCGATTATCTGTGAAGTATGACTACAGTGAAAATTGTTGAAAGGAGGAATAAAAAGGCTGCATATGAGTGGAAGTAGACCACTACAAAAAGATGTAATGTGGTCAGGGGATGAATGAGTGCACCTTTTGTCATTTAACTTCCATTCAATTTGGTCCACCTCCAAAGCTGTACGGTTATATGACAATAGCTAGAATGACTTGCAGGCAAAATTACTATAGCATAGAGTAATATATCATGACTAATTTACAGAAACATCATCTGATATAATCATCTAAGCACAGATCCCCAATTGAGAGGAGTTGGTGGTGTCTTGAATTGTTTTTGAGTCAGATAAGAGCTCACAGAACCTTTCAAAGGACATGCCAATTTAACGCTTAGTTACATTCAGTTCACACAACCAAGAGAAGCCAAACAGTCCAACCTCCCCAGCCGGCAATCTAGGACTCTTCCCTCTGTTTTGAAACTACATCTGTAATTTAGGCTCACTGCAGCCTTTCAGAATCTTGTTTTGGATATCCTCACATTGACCTCATATATTTTGTGTATAATCTGATGTAAAATGCCAATCAGGCTCCTGTGTCTTAGCCATTGATCTGATTGGCCATTAAAATATTACTCAGAAATAAGATGTGGTTGTGGGCTGGGGTGGGCTGGGCTGGGCTGCACAGTGCAGTCAGGCCAGCAGGATTATTTAGCTTTTGGCTACTTGTTGTGCGCTGAATCATATCTTCCCAGTCTGCAGACAAATGCTGATTGCTGTGTTCAGGTTTCTGTCTGGCAGTAAACAGAAATCTATCTCCTGTCCCACTTTCAGTACAGGAGAGTCTGGATAAAGTCTGGATAAATTATATTTAGGCTGATTTCATAAATGTGGGCTCAGGTGGTAGATTTGTATTCAGTTAAATCAGTTTGTTGATCCTTAATTCATCAGCTGCCCATGCAATCACATTTATGTGATTCTGGATCACATGACTAAATTCCATCACAATGCTATATGTTGTGTAGGAGTTTCAATAGTAGAGGGATTTTGATATCTTCATGCCCCACCCTCTTTGAGTTGATAAGGTCTTTCATCTACACCCCCCTCTCTTTTCACAGAACATAAACCAGTCTGCAATAAATACATTCATCCTGTCTTTTTCTTAATTGATCTTTGGTCCAGATGTCTGATGGACAGGGATTTTTAACGTATATTACAGGAGTAGGACAGGCCAGCAATGACGACTATTAAAATAACATGCATGCCTTTCCAATAAATAGGCAACAATTACGATTTCTAATTCTTTCCTTGCAGTCCTGGCTGCCAACAAGTTGAAGGCTATTGGCTTGGTTTGCATGCATGTGTTTATTTGTGCATTTTGAGCTCTGAGCTTACCAGGCATCAGAGAAGCAAGAGAGGGAGGGAGGGATGAGCACGTGGATAGAAGAGAGAGAGCGAGAGAGAGAGAAAGAGAGAGGAGGAGGGAGGAGGAGGAAGCTAAAGCAGCAGCAGAGTATTCCGTGAGGCTGCAGCAGACGAGAGATGAAGCTCTTTTTTCTGAAGGTTCTACAAGCGAGAGCATAGGAGCTACCCAGCAACTGAGAGCGGACACAGGCAACCTGCTATTATTGGGCCCCCCGGCTTTCTCTCTCACCCACAGGCCTCTTGAGCATCAGCACATTTACAGAAACACATATGCTTTCAATCTCTGGATCAGAGGATTGTTGAACCCTGCTGGCACACTTGTATGTCACACGTTTAATTCGCACTCAGGTTGTGCAAAGGAGAGCACCGTATCAATCGGATCAATTTCGCCATGCTTGACTGAAGAAGCTATGATTTCTTTAGCACCAGGGTGACGACTTTTTCGAAGGCCAGCATTGCAGCTCGAGGTGGGGGGAAGGACTCTTCTGGATTTGCCTCTCTTCTTTTCCTCAACCAGACATGGTTCAGCCACCCAGACCAGCCCTGTCCTGGCGGCATACTAATTAGATTCTACAACCAGAGAAGCCGGCATCATCGGGGAGTGGCTTCTTGTCAGCTATCACTCTTTCTTTCATTCCCTCACTGCATTCCTGGATGTACACCATTTGTTGGCAGTATGAGGAAGACAGGATGGCCTGAAATCATCATCAGATATATGTGATTGGACTATATTCTTAACCACGTCCATAACCAGCTTAGACAGCGAGGGGGATAGTGGTTATTGAATTTTGCTGACTGAAGGTGAGGTTTTCACTCACAGTAGTCTCTATCCTATGTATTGACCCAAATATGCTAGTGTCAGTGCATGGGATGCCAGTTCCCGTGGAAGCAGAGGCGAGATGATTAGTAACTAGCCCCTCCCCTCCTTTCTCTTCAATGTCTTGAGAATTGTTTTAACTGAGCTTGTACGCCTGCCAGTTGCATACACTCATAACCACAGGTGTAATGCAAGAGACCAAATATTACCTGACTGGGGATATTTCTGCTGTTGCGATGATGGGAACAAAAGACATAAAGCTATGATTGGCTGTGCCTAAATTGTAGATGAGCTGCCAGAGGTTTGCCTGACTCTGCACTTTTATCCATTAGCAGCTGATCTGAGGCCTGTTGCACATCGTTAACAACTTCCCACAGGACTAATACCACTACTTCTTATACACATTACTTCCCTATCTGATGTTAGCACTACAGAGTGCTTTTATAAATAATATATATTAAGTAAATCTGGAGAGGCACGTGTTTCTGAAGGTCTTACTGTACACACAATGGAATACACATTCAAACACATTTTTCTTCAGTTTGTGGTTTTGTTCAAGCTGTCAGTTGCCTACTCTCCTTTGGCAAAGTGCGTGTGATTTCACAGGACAGTCTGTGTCTGCACTGCAGTTCTGTCCTGGTTCTCACCCTGTGGATTATCAGTAGTAGGATGGTGAGTCTTAAGGATCATGTCAAATGGCCGCTATTCAACACATGGCCTGTGAAATTGGCTAGAATGGACAACCTACTCTTTATCTTGTCTTCTCTTCATTGTTAATGCAACAGCACTGCATCATCTTTGCATCATGAGAGAGGGGAAAAAAACTTTCTGTTTGTTGGATTTTAATATTTAATGAAGGACAGTAATCTATATTCAGCATCATGTGCTAGAGGCTTGACAATTACGTTTACAGCAACATTGCCTGAAAAATGAAACCGGAGGAACGACCTCAGTCCACACCTCAAAAGGCTGAACCTGAACCAAATCCATCTCCCCACCCCTCTGCATCATGTCTCTTTTGTCTTCCCTTATGTGTTGTAATGGGTTATTCCTTTTTGTCTAAATTTTCACTCCAGATGAGTTACTCATTTCACATGACCTCATGCTGACTGTTTAGCTGAACAAATTTTTCACCCATAGTGGGCACCTTTTCTTAATTTCTCACCTTGTTTTTTCCCTTCTCTTTATTTGTCACTCTTTCTGTGAGATATGGGGAGCTCTCTTGGTTGCGTAAAACAACCCAGGGATGCTAGACCAGGTGTTGCTGTACCAATGTCACCCAAAAGAAAACTTCGCTTCAGGAGAAAACGCAAGGCCAAACATAAGTTAAAAGGTGTTGAGGGGGAGGACAAGAGAATCCGGGTCTTTGAAGAGAAAGAGGGTAGAAGTGTTGAACTTACAGATGAATCCACAGCAAGGGCAACTGATGAAGTTTCAACAAAACTGGGATCTCCCCAAGCAGTTACTGAAACACCCACCAATGTGGTCCTGGTCCCTGGAGTGGCCCCTATATATGGAAGCACTGGGACGTTTCGGGGCAGCAAGATGGCTATTCTGTCCCCAGATCCTAGCCCAGCATGGATTGGGGTGCTTCGCCCATTTGAGGTAGAGGGACTGAGTGAAGAGCCCCAAGTTGAATTAGAGCAAGGCAACACAACACCTGGAGGAGGCAGAGTGTACAAGGTAAGGCAGCGAGTGCAGGGAGTATTAGAGAGACCCTGCCTTTTATGTGATGACCTGGAAATAGAGGAAGAAGGGGAGGATGTGCATGGACCAAGTGAACTAATGTTAGATGAACCCTTGAAAATGGAGAAGAAGGGAGTGGTTCACATACGTGAGGTTGGAGGACAACTTTGTGTGGTCCGCACTGTATATCCCAGGGATTATGGGTCACCCATCTGGCATGAGAAAGAAATTGAGGTCCATTTTGAATCTCCAACTGCATCTCCTGTTACTGGAGGTGCTTTGATAGTACAAGTGTCCACTAGTCAAGGAGTACCACCCGGGAAGAAAGACAATGCCAAACCAGCAGCAGCTGCAACTCTGACGAAAACAGGGAAATCATTCCTGTTTGACAGCTATGCTCAAATGAGTGAGGCCTTTGGTCCAACACTACAGGACCCTCAGTCTTCAGGTTATGCTAGCGATGTTCCTCTTACTTCGCCTGAGACAGGAGGCGCTGTTCAGACTGACTGGGGGAGCTCCTCTGATGTGCTTGATTTTTCTGTGCTTGAGAGTCCCATTTCCCCACAAGAGAAACAAGCTCTGCCTCCCAACCAGGTCAGACTCTTTCTCTCTGTCTGTCTAATGTTCTTTCATGTGGCTTTAGTAGCATAAAAGGGGGAGAGATACAAGTAGACATAGTTTGTGTGGATGGGTGTGTGTGTGTTTTGTTGTTGGTTTTTTTAACAATTTAATTGTATTTGCTTTTTAAGTTTGTTCAGAGCCCATTACATATCATGTGGCTTTTTTGCAGCCAATCAGCTGAGCGTAGAATACAGCATCTTGAGGTCCTTCCTGGCCCTTTCCCAGTAGCCTAATCAGTACTGCCCAGACCATCTCTAGCTCTCTTCCCTCCATTCCTCATTATTTTTCCTTCCTAACACCACCCACTCTATTTCCTGTCAATCCTGATGCTCTGTACTAGAGTTGAGCTGCCTGGCTCTGCCAAAATCTCATCACTGGTAATGCTCACCGACACATTGTGAGCTGTTTATCTGTTCTCTCTCTCTCTCTCTCTCTCTCTCTCTCTCTCTCTCTCTCTCAATGAGATATTGATGAATGACTGTGTGTCTGTTGCCTACCTTACTTGGTGCACACTAGTAAGGGATTTTTGGTGGAGGCTGTTGGAGAGAGAGGGATTTCATGGCCTCGTTAGCTATTCCAGCCCTGTGCTAGCAGCACTCTATATTAGATGCGTAATCCTATGTTTGCTCAGTCAAGGACTGTGCTTGCTGTGCTTGTGATGTCCACCTGATTGGGCTGGTTATTATGCTACCAATGTATCAGAAATGCTTCATCAGTGTAGAAACTAAGGCCAACATGCACACGCCCAGAAATACACATTAAAACTTTTTTGTGTGTGATGTATTGCAAGCTCAGTGATCTCTTTCAGTAGAGCAGAACTGTGTTCTGTGGAGGTGAGTACAGTATGTGCTGGCTGCACTCATGTTGTCATGACTATGTTTCCCCACATATGAATAAAGATGATTTGTTATGCACATTTATCAGGCCTCCAGCAAACTTCCTCAGGGGAAATGTTTGCTGTCTTCATTTTTGCCTCTCTCTTTCTTTCTCTCAATTAGTCTGTTTGTCTATATTTTTGTTTTGTTTTTTAACAATATAATTTTTATTTTATTTTATTACCCCATAACATCCTTAAATGCCCTTTTACAGCACATGCTCATTGTAGAATTATTCTCTACTACCCCACAGACCACACTACTTAAGCTTTCCATCTACTATTTCTTATAACCACAATACTTAAACATGCATGTTGTGTGTTCATCTGCCCGTAACATACGCAGTGTTAACTGTGATGTAATGAGACTATTTGAGGGTTGCAGGGTGCAGCTAATCAAAGGTACCTTATTATAAGGTCAATTTCATTGATACCATTGTGTCACAGCATTTTTCCCACTGTATTTATGACACACACAGCATGTCGGTAAACCCAGGCTTACTGGACTGTCTGAGTTGACTCTGTGGTTTTGAGACTGGTTTGACGACTGGTTTGACTCATGGTCTTGCCTGGACAACATGTTTGATGGTGAAATAAAAAGGCAATGTTTGGGTGCATTTTTATGGCTGAGGGCCTGGTTGATTTGACTAGCCTGTCTGACCTCACCTTATAATCATCTTTAGAGTAAGAGGCTCAGGTGATGCTAGATGTTGTTCTGTTTCTGCATGTCACCAAATTTGACCATGCTAATCTTGGGCCGTGTCGGATTTGTGCTGATCAGTGATTTACTCTTTAAGTCTGTCTGTCATCTCAACACTGTTTGAATGTATGCCATGTTATAAAGTGTTGTCTGCTAGCTCCAGAAAAATAATACAGGGTTGTGACGAGCAGTGTATGTGAGGAATGACAAAGGAATACAAATTAGAGCCTGGCACTGCAGATACTGCCTCTCTTTGTCAAGAGGGAAAGTAGAAAAACATGAGCATGATCTGGCGGGGGGGTCAAATGTTTATGTAGACAGAGGTAGGTATATAGTAAAAAATAACAAAAAAAAATTGTTTTGGGACAACAGAGAGAAAGATACACAAGGGGTAAAGTGCTAAGAGAAATTAAAGGAAGAAGAAACATGAGTTAAAGCTAGGAGAAAATAAGGGTGTATTAAATGGAAACCCATCTATTGAACTGGACAGGCTGTATCAGGGCTGTATAATGGAACTTGAGAGCTGTTTAATTTCCATGCAAATAGACCATAAAAGTATTTAACATTTATAAGAAAGACATTTGCATGTTTGTATGCTTTTAGGATTAGCTTAAATTCCTTGAAATATCTGGCACAATGATCTCCTTCTTGATTAAAGACCCTATGAAACAAAATGAGAGATGTGGCATTTAGTCCATGTTTTTTAGCTTTGAAGTCCTCTGCAGTATATGCAGTGTATTACTGTAAGTTGACAAAATAAACTTTTAGGACATACACATTTAAAAGTCTTCCTCTTTTAGGAAAATGGATAAAAAATATTGACGACTCATGTTGCTTCAGGGGCAAATTTCTGTCTCTAGAATGCCCCCTCTCAATAAATGACATGCCAGGGACTAGCAATAGCAAGTAAGCTTAGTTATGGCCAGTTATGCAAGTGTTTGATATGTCCCGCACCAATTTTCTATTCTAATATTTCTAAAGGAAATTTTTTAAAACATAGGGTTTCATAGAGTCTTTAAAAATGTAGATAAAATATCAGCAATGATACAATTAGCATTTTGCAATTAAATTCCATTTGATTTCATTTGATACAATGTTTTAATCTGTACTAGATCTCAGAGATCTATGTGAGCGGTGAGTCAGGTGACCTCACAGCAAAAGAGAAACTGTTAATATGGAGTCAGAAGGCCACAGAAGGCTATCCCAGTCTCCGCTGTGTCAATTTCTCCTCAAACTGGAGCGATGGACGCTTGTTCAACGCCATTTTGCACAGATACAGGTACTGTACACTCACACATTAAAGTATAATGAGAGCTCCCTTTAAAAGATGCATGGACAAATACTGGCATTAGCACATTATTTGTATTTTAGGCCAGACCTGATTGACATGGAAGTGATTGCACAAAAAAGTAACCGTGAGAACCTGGAACAGGCCTTTGAGATTGCTGAGTCATTAGGTGTAACGCGACTTTTAGACGCTGAAGGTAACATTAGTGTCTTATATGTTTTTTTTTCTTATTCATTCAGCATATTTTCATTAATTTGTTAACCTTCAAACTCAAGGCCTCTCAATTTTTTTTCCTCCACCTAATGTTCTTTGTTCATCCTTTGTTATTTTTCCATTTCTTTATTCTCTATCTCTACATTAGATGTGGATGTATCATCACCAGATGAGAAGTCTGTCATCACATATGTCTCCTCCATCTACGATGCTTTCCCCAAAATCCCAGAGGGTGGAGAAGGCATTGCACCTCATGTATGGTCAATTTACTGCACTTTCTGAAATTTTTTCATGTAATTTCTCTCATTTGACTTTCTCACATGTGGTTTCTGTTGTTCAGGAAGTTGACCAGCGATGGGCAGAATACCAGTCTGGCTTCTCTTCTCTGCTGCAATGGACCAGGCAACACACAGCCCTCATGGCCAATAGGAGCTTCTCCCACAATCCTGTGGAACTCAAGGTAGGAAACACAAGGATGGGGAGAGAGATGAGTAAGAGAGCAGAAATGAATGCAGAAGGGATGTGTAGAGACGTAGTGATGGTGGTACTGTTGCCAAGACTGAGAAACGCTCAGGGGGCCAAATAGTGCTCCACACAGGAGAACGCTTGCAATTGATTTCTTTAGAGTTTGACATTAGCATGTTGCTAAGTTTATAAATGAAGCGTACAGTACATAGCACGCAGAAATATTTGATAAAATAATGAATTTTTAATTATACTGAGCTTATTTTATGGACAAAATATAGTACTGAATGAAATATACTTTTATTTGCAATTAACGTTTTTTTTTTCTCCCTGTGAGCTCATCACGATGCACTATTGGATTGCCTTCTCTATTAAAATATATGCAATGCTGCCTTAGAATGCCACTAAAAGTGTATTCATAGAAGACAGCAAAATTATGATTTTTGGAACAACCTTTGCATCTGAAGTGCCTTAAAATCCATGCCTCCATTGGCGACTGAGTTTTGGAACATAGAATATGTGACCGAACGTGTATGAATATCAAGGATTTACTCCATTACAAAAGGAAATGATAATCATCATTTAATGTGTTCATACTTTGCGGTTTACCAAAGATCCTCTCTTCTCTAGGCACTTTATAATGAATATGTCCACTTCAAAGAAACAGAGATCCCTGCCAAGGAAAGAGAGAAAAGCCATATCGAGCACCTTTACAAGCTTCTGGAGGTGAGAGAGAAACTGTTATGAAGACAGAACAACAGGGATAGATTGAGGTTGACATTGATTCTGCAGCTAAATGCCAGCTATACTGTTCACAAGAAGCACAGTGGAACTGCACATTAACAGATTCAGGCTAATATAGAGCATGACGCCACTATGTAGGAGGGTTGAAAAAATTCAAGCATAAAGGGAACGCATGCACACTCAGAAAATGTTTCTTTTCATGTTTAAAAAGATTGATTTTTATGGATGTTGTTTAGGCGTGGATAGAGTTTGGGCGCATTAAGCTGCCCCAAGGGCTACACCCTAATGACCTAGAGGAGAAATGGGGAAAACTGATCCTGGAAATGTTGGAAAGAGAAAAAGCACTGAGGCCTGCTATGGAGAGGTTAGTGACTCGACACCCAGAAAGAGAAGATGTGTGCATTTTAGACACATCAGTATTTTCAGTATTACAATGCTGTATATCTATATGTAAGCTTGTGGATGTGGATGTTTGGTTAGGTTGGAGTTACTCCTACAGATGGCCAATAAGATCCAGAACATGGCTGTAGACTGTGAGGAGAAACTCACGTTGGCGAAGAACACTCTGCAGGCTGTAAGTACTGTAGATACTCTTCCATCTGTGAGAACTGCCACATACTGTAAGCTCTGTTTCAAGACTTAGGGAGCTGCCTCGATGGCCTTTTAAGGCAGCATCCTAACTGAAATGGAACCTTAACTGTTTTGGAGCATACACAACTTCATATGGACAGTAACTCCAACTGTCACACAAGAAGTGCTCATGAGAACCACACAGGAGACTCAATTCACAATTAATTTCAGAGTTTGAAGTCAGAATGTTGCTAAGCTATTGACACAATACTTTAGTTAGCATAGCAATACATGGCTGCAATGTTACATCTAAGCTGTGTAGCTGCGCACTTCTGATGTTGCTCCTGTGCAGATGGAAAAAACATCTGCGCAGACTCAAGTGTGTGGGAAAACCTAGAGATTTGCCTTAATCAGAGCTTAATGCATGCTCCGTGTTTCAATATGAGCTAAATGCATGCTCCGTGTTTCAATATGAATGTAAATTATTTTCCAGTATGTAGCTAAAGCTTTGAGTGAAATCCTGTGTGTAAACAAGGTGGAAATACGCATTATTGAGTCGTGAAACCACATATACACATAACTGCATGTACTGTGAGGCGTAAGCACTATTGGCGAATGAGTAAATGTGGCTGCGCACCCAACAGTTAAATGTGCTTCATGGTCAATGGCTGTTCTATTAGTGATTAACATAAACAGTCGCTTATGTCTTACGTGAATGCAAACAGGTGCAAAAAAATAAGGTATGTGTCAAAATATCAGATCTGTGCATAAGACTTTGCAGTGTAAACATACTAATGCAGCCTAATATGTCTGCAGCTATCAATTATGTGTTAATATTGTATAAACAGATGTTTTACTAATTGAAGATCATTCAATCTTCCTGTTTTACTTCAGGACATGTCTCAGGTAGAGAATGGGCAACCAGTGCGATGTGAAAACGAATTGGGAATGTATCTTCAGGACTGTGAGACTCTGGTCAAACAACTTCAACTTGACCTGCAAGTCCTCCGAAATGAGAAGTACTACCAAGTGGAGCAGCTGGCTTTCAGGTAATAGTGAGGAAAGAAAAAAGCGAGGGTGAAACTGGGCCAGAGTAAGGGATAAGAGGCAGAGAATATGTATCACTATGTTCAGAAAAGCATACCACTTTTAGTATTTCTGCTGATTCCATATATTGCAGAACTAGTAAAATATACAGTAGTATGGTAGTGTGCTATTTCAAACATAGCTTATGACTTACTTTTTTGACAGTAGGATGTGAAGATTGAGAAATAAAAGAAGAGGGTAGAGATTGTTAGTAATTCTACTGTGAAATCTGTGCATGCTTTTTTGTCATAACTTTTTGTATTCTGCCTGTTTATGAGTATTGATGTATTTATTTTGTATCCAACAGTCCAAATGGTTAATCTCTGTCTTGTAGGGTATCATGTTTGCAGGAGGAGCTGGTCTCCCTGCGCCTTCAGTGCGCCAATGTGTACCGGAAGGGCCATTTCTCCATAGGTGGTCTGCTGGGAGAACATGTCAGTCAGAAGGGGTCTACAGGCAGTCTGGCCACATTAGGTGCACAGACATTGCTGGGGGCAGTGGGTGCTGTGGCATCCCTGCTCAGACAACCTATGTCTCGTGCAGACCTGGTTGCCCGGTCATCCTCAGAGGATGAGGGCAGCCTACGCTTCATTTATGGACTGCTGGGATGGGTGGAGGAGATGCAGGACCTACTGGAACGGGCCGAGTGGGGCTCAGACTTGCCGTCTGTAGAACAGCATCTGCAGGACCATAACCTCATTCACAAAGCTGTGGAGGATCTTCTGAATAGCCTTAAAGAGTCTCAAAACTATGAGGTACATGAAGCTGCGCCTAGATTTTAAAGGACACAAAAGTATCAAATATTTACAACCAATTCTTTAGTAACACAACTAGGCTGTAGAAGTTTCATCATACAGTAACAAAGTTTGGATATCTCAATTTATTTTTTGATATAAAACAAACATTTATCTAGCCTCAGAATAAACAAAACAAGGAATCATTGCACTATGAATAAAATAGTGGCCATTTTGATGATGCTATTTTTTTATGTACACTACTGGTCAGAATTTTAGGGTCACTTACTCATTCTTTATTATAATTTTTTTTCTTCAAATTTTAGAATGGTACAGTAAATGGTCTGCACTTATATAGCGCCTTTTATTAACCTTAGAGGTTACCAAAGCGCTTTACACTGTGTCCCATTCACCATTCACACTCATACACCAATGGCGCCTTGCTGCCATGCAAGGCACTAGCCTGAGTCTTGTGGGCCAGGAATCGAACCGCCAATCCTGCGATTAGCGGCCGAGTAAAGCGGTGTAATAGTAAAGTCATCAAAACCCCCCCAAAAAATCTAAATTGTGTTATATATTAGCATATTTAAAGTAGTCACTCTTTGCCTAGAATTTGCAGAATTGTACCCTTGGCATTTTCTCAACCAACTTCTTGAGGCACTGGGCACTTATTAGCTGCTTTTCTTTATTATTCAGTCCAAGTCATCCATTTCAAAAACTTTTTTGAAATAAATTTTTTCTTGTAATGAAATATATTAATATGTTGGCACATTTAGATTTTTCTCTACAAAACTAATTAAAAAAAATGTAAGCATATGCCATCAAATCAAAAGGTTTTAAGATCACAAGAAACATTTCAGTCAAGTGACCCCAAATTTTGAACGGCAGTTGAAAACACAGCTCCTTTCTACTCAAATTGAGAATGACCAAAATCTGCAAAACTTTCAATAACGTATTTCAAATCCACAATACAATCTGACAACATTGGTATCATAAATTGGGCTAGAAAAGTTACTATTACAGCAATTTTTCTGGCTGGTCCAACTAATGTGCATGTGCCTTAACAAACAGTAATTGTATGATTTATGACACAACTATATGGGCTTGGTGTGAGTAGGCTATATGCTAATGCCGCACACCTTGTCACTAGCAACTTTTATTTATTCCTATTTTCTCTCTTCCCCAGTCAAGGGTCTCGCCTAATTTATGTAGCAGTTACTCTGAATCTCTATCCAAGCTGGAGAACCAGTATTTCAAACTGTTGGTGAGTTTTTCTTTTTTCGTGTTATAGTAAGCAGACATATGTGAGTGTATTTAAGTTCATTAGCTTCTGTATTATGAATACTACTGTTCCCTTATCTCATTAGGGTGTGACAGAGTGTGGCTTCTTACCAAAGAACAAATAATTTTTTGCAGGAACATTCGTCATGGCGACTGCGTTGCCTGGAGAGCCTTCGAGGTTTTGTGTCCCACTGCACTGAGGAACTGATCTGGCTCAATGAGAGGGAGGAGGAGGAGCTGGCCTTCGACTGGAGTGACAGCAACACCAACATGGCTGCCAAAAGAGAGCAATATGCTGTAAGACATTCATAGCACTCTAAAAGAAATGTTTAGAAGTCAACACTACCTCTGACCACAATATGTGCTATAATTTAGTCCTGTATAACTCCATGTAAATTGTTTTGCCTTTCCATATATTGTTTTCTGTATTTTTTTCTATTATAATATAATATTATAACATTAAAGAACATTTTTGCAATTATCTCAATTCTCAAAAATATTGATACTTTAGTGTTTAATGTAGTTGTGGTTGTCAGGGTGTTGTTATAGAATAATATCCTTCATCCTTCATATCCTTTCTCAGGAAATAAGGTCAGAGCTGGAGGAAAAACAGAAAGAGATGCACTCCCTCCAGGAGAGAGCCGACCACCTGTGTCAAGAGAACCATCCAGCCAAACAGACTGTTGAGGTAAGCTGTTTATCAATGTGTTCCAGGGCCGTAATCCCCATAGACATCGAAGGGGCACATCCCTCCAATATTCAGATTATTGGACGATCAATATGGGTTTTTCAATGGCAGACTTGTAAACATTTGGCTACATCGTTGATATGAACAAATCTCCATACGTTAGTATTAGACACAGTAAAAAAGAAGAGTTTAACCAGATTTTCTGAGCAGAAACCAGTTTTCAAACAGATACGGATTAAACCATTGAAAAATCCTGACCTATTGACCTCTCAATTCACAGGCCTACAGTGCTGCCTTGCAGACGCAGTGGCAGTGGGTCAAAGAGCTTTCCATATGTGTGGAGCAACACCTCAAAGACAACACTGCCTTCTTCCAGGTACTGAGTTAGGCTTTTTAGTGGAATCTTATCCTAGAAATGCCTTTTCTGTTTCTATTTATAAGTGACTGTTTTGTATTGCCTATATTTATTTAATAGTTTATGAATGATGCACGGGACTGTGAGAGCTATCTACGCCAGCTTCAAGACACCATTAAGAGACAATACACCTGTGATAAAAACAGCAGACTTGGCAGATTGGAGGACCTGCTGCAGGACTCCATGGTGGGTCTGATTCTTTGATCACTATGTGCAAAATCCATTTCTAAATCATATTTTGAATCCGTTTTGCTGGCACTTAAGATTGATTATTATTAATATGCTGCTGTAATGCTGTCCATTACAAGTTTTACATTCAGTTTAGGAATTTAAATGTTTGAGCACCGTGGGTGCACTGGAGTAGGTGAGTGTCCTTAAATACAACAGATGGCACCGTGAGAGAGGGGTTCCACAGAGCGGACAGAGCAATGGGCATATCCTCTCGCCATATGGAAGAGAGACAGAGCTGGCACAAGTGTTGTTTTACAGTAAAGTGAGGACATTAGTGCAGTAAAACATGTTATCCAAGTGTGGATGGATAATCATTTCAATGTGATTTTAACAGATTGGTAAAATAAAAATGTGTATAATATTTGTAAATCAGTAGGAACATAATGGTTCACAGTGACAACTGTGGCCTCTTCTGCCTACATTTGGCTACAGCTCTCACTAGGGGATTATATTAATTTGACTGATGTCTCCATCTTGCTTAGAAAAAAAAAAAGCACAGTTAATGAGAGATTAATTTATATCCCTCAAATAACCTTTTGACATGTTTGCCATAACTTTCCCATTACGTTGCTCTGAAAATCTCTGTGGTTTTGATGAGCTCTATGCCCATGCTGTTGTGCAGTCAAATTTAATACTGCATGTAAAATTCATATGGAGAGTGTAATGTTATTAGCACTACCCAAAGCCAGAACTAATGAATCCCTCATGAGCTTTTCATAGAAGTGTCATACTCTCCTGTACCACATTCTAATACGCAGCTCATTAATTAGTAAATCGAAAGCTAAGCAAATAATAACCCAGGGAAGAATAGCAGTGATTGCCTCTTGTTTGCTTAAAGCTACTTCATTAATTAATTTTTATGTAAGAAAAAGAGTATTTATTATCATGAATACACATCTCAGATAATGTTCATTTGACATTTAGCATGAAAAATCATTATTTTTATGGAAATGCAATTATGGAAACTTTTAGATTTGCAAAGGCTTACATGTCAATTATAAATTAAATAGTTCTGACTCTGAAATCAGTCGGTTTGTCGGCCACTTTGTATCTCTTTCTGCAGCATTGCACTGAGTAGCCCCCATAGTCTCATTGGTTCATCTTGCTCCACATATCTGGATATTAAAGGTGCTCTTTGTGACTTTTTTATGGAATAGTATGCAGAAAATGTTCCTACTGCCTGAAAGATATCACTGAAATAATTGTCATGAGAAATCTCACTGGTCTCTGTGACTGAACTAGACTGTGTAAACCGAAAAAACAAGTGGCTGTGGACCATAGTCAAATTTTTTGAATAGCTAATCAGAAGACTTCGATGTGCTTTCTGTCTGTCAATCATTTTGCAAGTTGTAGTAGTTGAAGTAAATCATTTAGGTTTAATGGCATTTTCAAGTTATCAACAGTTGTCAGTTGAGGGTTCTATTTGGCTACAATTTTAGACAACAGTGAAAAGACTCACTGCTGCTGTTCTGCTCATTGACAGTTTAAGCGGTATGACAGTGTGTTCTGAATGGTGGGGATTGTGTGGAATTGCTAAATATTTTCCCTTTCAGTGTGAACAGATAGATTACTTGACATTTGAAACTTATTGTATTGCACCTGATATGGGTGTGGTAATGGGCGTGGTTATATAAGACTGGGTACATTGTGATTTTGTTGCACACTGAAGAAGGCACACGCCGAAACGCGTCTGTGCAAAATAAACAATATATGCATAGTGCGGCCACTTTTTCCATTTCACCTGATCTGGACATAGTGTAATACATTTAAATATTTCTTGAACTTGTGCTTTTATTTCACAGTTCGCTGCCATTTTCTTAAAGCAATAAGGGGATTTTAAGTGAAACCCCATCTGTAGTTAAATCACTGTAACTGTTGTTAACTGCTGTCTGCTTGTTTTCCAGGAAGAGAAAGAACAATTGATTGAATACCGCAGCACAGTGGCCAGCCTTGTAGGCCGGGCCAAGTCTGTTGTCCAGCTCCGCCCCCGCAGTGCAGATAGTAACCTGGGCACCACCACACCCATTCGTGCCATCTGTGACTACCGGCAAATAGAGGTATGACACACCCCAGATATCTCACCATCACAACCCACTCGCTTTGCCTTACCTTAGCACATCACAGCCCTGCATTGATCTTCTACTCTTAAGAACTGATCTATAAATGTGATCCTAATTCAGTTTTTCAGAGTTTGAAGTTCCTCTTTCAATCCAGTCTTACCTCATCTGTAAACTTTCTCTTAGCTTTCATTGTCTGCTCTACTCAGGGCTTCAGTGAAGCACATTTTTAACTGTTCCAAAACCTGGCCTCAATATCGCCTACATAGGCAGCTGCCGTCAAAGGCAGAATCCTAATGCATAGCAGTTGCTCTCAGAATCTTGATAGTTACAAACCGTTTGGTCAAGCAGCCCCAGTGGACTTGTAATCAGAGTGTGATGACAACCCATTTTGAGCCATCAAGTACAAAAAAGGAAGAGGCTTTCAGGAGAAGATGGCTTTGCATTGCTACCACAAGGACATCTCTTACTTGACTTACAGCTTTTAAATAGACACAGTGGCATAATTCATTAAAAGATGAGATGTCATTGTCAGCTGACTTAATTTTACATGGACATTGATTGATCATTATGATCACCCCACAGTACTGCTGAGAAATCATCTGCTCTTATTTAGTAATAAACTCTGCCCTGGAGCTGTTAAGGCAAGTACAAGTGAAAGGGGCTTTTGACCAAGCTATATCCAGGAGATATCTCAGGTCTTTGCCAATTTAGCTGTGACCAGAGAAACCTGGCAAAGAGGAGGTATATCATAAGTGATGAACACACCTACTGTAGCATATCGAAATAATCTGCTTTTTGGATATATAACTTGCTCTTTGTGCACATATCGTGTTACTTTCCCCCTCTTCAATAACTACTTTATTGAAGTCAAATGAAATAAGATACAATCAGATACGTATGCAGAATACTCATAAGCACGCAATCTGTTTCTCTTCCTGATCATATTATTTTAGTCCGAAAGGGCCTAATATATGCCCAAAAATAATCTCTTTCTTCCTCCCTACTCCCACTCCACCCCCTTTTCTCTGCCCTACCCCAATCCTCCACTTTTTCCTTTATCCCTCCATTTAACCCCTTTTTTCTCTCTCTGTTGCCCTCCTTCTCCCTTCCTCTTTATGTGTGTCTTCGGGGCTGGGCAAGGCCAACTCTCAGGTACTATTGTCAATCGTTCTTCTCCTCTGACCTTTGCTCTCTGGCCTGGCCCTGCACACAAGGGACCCTTGCTTTACTTCTGGCATCCCATACAGCCTATATATAATTTGAGTCCAAATTAACGTTTTGCCACATCTCCCAGTGCGTGTGAATTGAGAAAATTTACCAGCCTTAATTATTTTTTTATCTGCTGTGAAACTGTATTTTGAATAATTTAGCTATTTGTCCTTGCATATTTGTAACGAACAGTGAACAGCTAGTCTCAAATTGTGAAAATGCACCTGTGGTGGTGAAAAGACCCATAGTGTTATTGTGCCCCAATATTTTATTTTGATAGCTTTTATCAAGGATTTTCCATATGTATGTTGCAAGTCACCACATGGTTCTAAAGAAAAGAAAATCTCTAATAGTAAAGCCTGCACAGTGGTACAAGTTAAATTGTTAGATGTTTTTATTAATAGCTGGTTTGCATGTCTTTTATATTAATAATTTCACTAAGTGAGAGTAACACAATAGTTCTTAAAATAAGATTTAAAGTATTTATTATATCTCTTTTACTCTCATTTGGCCCTTGGCAACTTAGTTTTTGACCCTGTGTATAAAAGTGTTCTTCTCCAACCAGTAAATCAAGGTAATATATCATACCAAATTGTTTTCTCACATAGATCAAATACTATACTATACTACGCTACACTATAATATATACTGTATATAAGAAGCAGGTCGGCAGATTTTTGGCCAACTCCATGGGGGGAGCATGTGTATTTGCTACATCACATATATTTATTAATTATTACCATCATATATTAGCAGCATATGTGCAACGTATTTTGGACAATGTTCTCTGTGTGCAAGGGATATGGTGAGTTGAGTTGAGGTGGGGTGTTAGAAAGTGCTCTCATATCTTCTCTTTGATTTTTAAGTTGCTTAAACCATTCTGAATGCTTTAATTTTTATGTTGCATTTAGCGTTAATGATGACCTTTAGTTTTCATGTAAGCAGGGCAATGCAAGGCAGAAAAATGCTAGTTACATATGTAACTGTGGTTCTGTGAATTCCGGATGACCGCCAGAGGCAGTGTTAAGCACAAATGGTTTATCGCCACGCCAGTCAGCTAGGTCTAGAGAATATACAAACAAAGTCACATGGTGACATGGTCTTAGCTCTAAAGGTATATACACCGCAGTAGCTCAGCACTCCACCTCAGTACGCCTTTCTTGCACATTCTGAGTGATCAAGCACTCTGGCGGTCTCCGGAATTCACTAAACCATTTCATTCCTACTGACCACCAGAGGTTGTGTTAAGTACTAGTCGATGACCCATACCAACATAGTCATGAGGAATGCCATCTACCTGAAAAAATAGTTAAGGCTGCTCTCGAAGAACTTTAGAACATACACCATGGGGGGCAGCATCTTTGACCTTGTAAAAATGATTAAAGGTGTAAGGAAAAGCCTAAGTGGCAGCAGAGCTGATGTCCATTCAAGTGACTCAACCCTAAATTGATAGGCTTGATTTTGAAAACTGAAATGCAAAAACTTCCTTCGATGAATAGCGACAGGAATGTGAAAGTACTCGTCTGTTAGATTTACACTCCCAAACCAATCTTTCTTCGTCACACCAAAAAAAGTTGGCTGTGTGGAACACGGGGGTGGAAAGAGTACTGAAAAATCATACTCAAGTAGAAGTACTGTTACTTCCAAAAAAATGTAGTGTGAATAGAGTAAAAGTAGCTTTCCTAAACACTACTCAAGAGTAAAAGAGTAGCTCATTTAAAAGGACTCATGACTATTGAGTACTGAGTTGTAAAACCTATTCCCCATTATAATGAACACTGTATGCCAACTTTTAAAATACATCACTTATCTATGATAAACACTACATGAATCTGATTCCAAAAAATAAAAGGGAGACATGATAACAGAAATGAAAAGATTAAAAAGTTATTTTCATTTCAATGATACCATTTTAAATCGTAATGTATGTACAATACAACAATTACATTAAAATCAGTTATTTGTAGGGTCTACATTTCCCTTAATGCCAACAGTGTTATTGTTGTGAATAAAACATGTTCAAATAATGCAAGGAATGCAAAAAAAGAAAAGTTGTTTGGTACAGGGGCTACATCATGCTTAAAAAGGGATTATTCACCCAAAAATTTAAATTCTCTCATCATTTACTCAGGCTCATGTCATCCTTGATGTGTATGACTTTCTTTCTTCTGCAGAACACACATAAAGATTTTAAGAAGAATATCTCAGCTCTTTTGGTCCATACAATGAAAGTGAATCGGTGCTAAAATATTGAAGCTCCATAAATCACATAAATCAGCATAAAAGTAGTCTAATCCATGTGCCTCCAGTGGTTTAATCCATGTCTTCAGAAGCGATATGATAGAAGTGGTGAGAAACATATCAATATTTAATTCCTTTTTTACTAATCCTCCTCCCTGCTCAGTCAATATACACTTTAAATTTCATATTGTTCTTCTTGTGTTTTTGGTGATTCACATTCTTCATGCATATCGCCACTTGCTGGGCAGAGAGATAAATTTATGGCAAAAATGGACATAAATATTGATCTGTTTCTCACCCACACCTGTCATATCTTTTCTGAAGTCATGGATTAAACCACTGGAGTTGTATGTATTACTTTTATGCTGCTTTTATGTGCTTTTTGGAGTGTCACAATTTTGGCACACCTTCACTTATATTGAATGGACCTACAGAGCTGAAATATTCTTCTAAAAATCTTAATTTGTGTTCTGAAGAAAGAAAGCCATAGACCGATGCCATGAGGTTGAGTAATGATAAGAGAATTTTCATTTTTGTGTGAATTATTTATTTAAGAAGCACATGGGGGCCACATTATCCTCCTTTTGAGATACAAAGTTCAACATTGATTTAGTTCTTGTATCTTTTATTCCTTGTTTATTGTTGTTTGATTAATAGCCTTTATATGACATATCCTACCAGACAGTGCTCAAATCGGTTACATATATACTTCAAGTCCAACATTTTGATGCAAATACACTTTTTGTCCCACTGTTTAAATTCACTTTAGACTTAAACGGCTGCGTTTACATTAATGCCTCATCTATACGGCCATTTAGGCGCTTTAGCGCTCAAACATTAGCCGCCTATCAGTCAAACAGCACGCAGCGACAGATGTCAGGAAATGAAAAGTAAATCTATTATATTTCATTTAAATCAACCCAACCAGTGGTGCTCTAGCTATCGCGATTGATGTAATGAACACTCCTGTTCTAGATGTAGAACATAGATCAAAAGTTTGATCAAGGACATCTCTCTTTTTTCAGATTAACATCTAGATCATTTTATCGGCCAGCCCTATTGATAACATTGCATTAATCTCTCACAGCAGCCCAATAATATCAGTGATATATAGTTAAATTGCAGGATATGTTATATACAGAAATAAGAAATTTACCTTGATATGTTTCTTCAAAGAAAACCATGTGCATCCTCAACAATACGAGCCCTCTGAGGGGTCTATGGTTGTGAAGTAAGCAGATGTTTTGCTGTGGCATCACGTAGCGATGGTGAACTTGAGCTTGTGGCACCTGTGTCAGCTGGCATTTGGCCACTTCACCCTCTTTTCTAGCAGTTCTTGACATTAGGTCTGAAGGGGTGCCCAGGAACAACTGGAAGGTCCCTCAGAGTCCTCTTACAATCCTCAGGTAATCTCTCCTGAGCAATCGACACCTTGGCAGCAGGTCCATTTGACCCTCTCTCAGATGCTGATTTCCCTAAAGGATGGGCGTACGTCATGTCAGCCATCTGGAAGAACATCATTTGGGCACAGCTTATAGGACAGCAGGAAGCTGTCAAAAGAGCTGCGTGCAATGATCAATGTGATTAATGAACACGCTCGGATACAACCGTAAGGCTATAAGTAGAGTAGTGTGATGATAAACTCGGGAAGAATGCCACGATGATATAAAAAGGCAAGAAAGAAGTAATCTAATTCTTTCAGGTAGAACCGAAAGGCGATTTATCTCAAGCAAAAACTTTTGATTAAAAAAAAAATAAAACTGAAAGAATATATCCACTGCTCCAAAAACTGGCCAGTAGATTGCACCGCAGGACACGGAGTATCATAAAGGTTAAAAAAAACTTCACGACAAACCTGTATGGAGAGATAATTAAGTAAGCAGGGAACTGCCATCTTAGTGTAGTTAATGCCAGACATCGAATAGTACCGAGAAGCAAAGATTGTTACCAAGAAGCTGAGAAAATGGTACACAAGTGAAATATAAAACTGACTGAAACTATGAAAAACTCAAATGACAAGGTAATCTAAATACGTAGAATGGGTGAAGAGCACACTGTCACAGCTGTGAGGATGATACTTCACAGCACGAATATCATACGAAATAAACACGACCTATCCATATCAGGCATTAAAGCGAAAGAGGTGCTGAGCTATTGCAATGTATAAACCTACAGAACTCAGCTCAAACTCAGTGACTTTGTTGGTATATTGTCTCGACCTGGCTAGCGTGGTGATAATCCACTAGTGATTATCACTGTCTCTGGCGGTCAGAAGGAATGAAACAGAACCAACTGTAATTCAACATCTAAATGAACAAGAGAACCCCTTTTAAATATAATGCTGTTTTCCTGGGTCAGTTGCGGTGTTTTGGTAGTGCAGTAAGGCATTATTTTGACTTATTCATATTTCGCTTAATTAATTCATCTCATATGAAGGCCATTAGCATTAACCTATTATTCCTCATCTTTTGGTTGACATTATGATCAACATTGACCATCAATTTTGCTTTTTTGCTCACATTTTCAGAACTCTCTCCCTTACTGTTCATTTACACTCTCTTCCCCCATTCATTCTTTTTTCTCTGCCCTTCCCTTTCTATGTCTTTCTCCATCTATCGCTCTCTCTTTCTGTTTCTCCAGATCACGATCAGTAAAGGAGAGGAGTGTGTTCTGGAGGATAACTCTCAGAGGACCAAGTGGAAGGTCATCAGTCCGACAGGAAATGAGGCCATGGTTCCATCTGTGTGCTTCACCGTCCCTCCTCCCAATCAGGAGGCCATTGACACTGCCAGCAGGTACAGTACACAGATTCTTACAGGTACCTTCTAAACATGTCAATGAGGCATTCACACACTTATGTCTTTGTAAAACAGTTAAAGGATGGGCAAGGAGGAGGCGAGAACCGGCTTGTCAACATAAATAATATTTTAACGTAAACTTAAACCAAAAGCACAAACATAAACACACATGACGGACATGTCCGTAATTCTCTCTCTCTCTCGAACCATTGTCACCGGCCGCCTTTATCCCTCGCGCGCCTCATCAGGCCGATTGGGGACCGGGCGCGCGATATTCCACCCCGGCCCTGCCCCCCTCCGCTCCACAGTCTTGTGTAATGTAACAGATTTCCGAGTGAAACAAAATAGTCAGCAGGGCATAATGAAGGGTGGGACTTTATTTTATCCATCAGAATTTGATTGAACTGTGAGGGGGTGAAATATGTGAGGCTAGCCCCTTTACCTATGTATTAAACTTCACCTGTGCTGTTTGTGCTATGAACATTAATGATAGCTCAAATGATGCAGGTTATTGAGAAGAGTTGTGCTTAGTGGCATAACTACAGGCATTGCAAAATGTGCAGTCGCACTGGAGCCTGGGGAAAGGGGGTGCCCATGAAGACTGAGGTGCAATTAATCACTGCAAAAATTTCAAGTCATTTTTATTTGTATAGCACTTATCATAACACACATCACTTAACATTTAAAAAAAATAAATTATTTGACAATTCCTTATTTACACATACAAAGTGGTAGTGGTCTGATAAATAGACCTAAACAATGCTAATGCAAGTCCACAAATGCCAACATAATTATCCAGCCTATTCAAGAGAATGTCGTGATCTACTGTGTCGAAGGCAGCACTAACATCTAAAAGCACTAGAAGAGAAAAGAAGCTGCGATCAGATGATAAGAGTAAGTCATTTGTAACTCTGATGAGTTTCTGTACTGTGATGGGGCATAAATCTGGACAGACATTTTTTAAATATTGAATTTCTGAATATATGAACAACATAGTGTACATAGAAATTAACATAGTTGGGAGGACACTAACTTTTTTGGTGTTTTCAACATAAATGGTAGATTTGAAATCGGTCTGTAATTAGCCAGTTGTCTAGGATCAGTAAGCGGTTTGATTTAAAGTTTCTTGGGACATGTCCCAAGGATAGCGTTAATAACATTAAGAAGAGGTTCTGAGATTACTGTGAATACATCTTTTCAGAGTTTAGTTGGTATTGGATCTAACATACATGTTGTGGCTTTTGATCATGAGCAAAATTATGAGACACTGTGTGCTGTGACAGTTGATTGCATAGTTCCAATTTTATTTCTGATTATTTAAATTTTATCAGTAAAGGAATTCATGAAGTCATTACTATTGTGCTGCGATGGAATATCTGGTTCGGTCGATGCTTTAATCTTAACCATTTTAGCGACAGTACTTATTAGTGAAGCTATCATTAGTGGTCGAAAGAATAGTTCTACCTGAACGATAGCATGGTGTAGATTAAGTGACATTAGCTGAACACAACAAACAAGAGACAAGGTAATAATCTGAGATGTCATCGCTCTACTGTAGAATATCAATAGTATCAACATCAAATCCAAATGACAGAATTAAATCTAACTTATGATTATAGTGATGAGTTAGTCCTGCCACATTTAGTCTGACTCAAAGAGAGTTATCTCTTAGAATATCGATAAATGCTAATCCCAATGTGTTATTTTCATTGTCTATGTGAATGTTGAAGTCACCAACAATTAAAGCTCTATCATCCAAACTATGATCTGTAATAATGTAATTGACATTAAGGGCTTTGGTAGAAAGAGATCTAATGTTTAGTAGCCCTACCATTTATATGATGTTTATCTTCAATTATTTTGTTCTTTTCATGTTTGACCTTAATCACATTTTTTCTAAATGATGTAGTGAGAGTTTTGTGTTTGGTAGTTTAGGGAACAAACACATTCTCTATATCTAGGTAATACAGTCTCTGTGTTGTAGTTTATGTGACCTGTGTGACATCTCAAGGCAGCTTGCAGATGATGGGATTAACCAGTTTGTCTGCTTCCTGACCTGTGCCCCAGTTAGTAAAATACTATCATTATTAAAACTATAAGCCAAATTACTAGAGAGGAGAGCAGCAGGAAGGTGCTGGAGGGAGTCTGTCTCTCTTTAGCAGGTCAGGTCTATCCCAAAAACTCTTCTAATTGTCTATAAATCCTGTGCTATTCTCTGGACACCACTCAGACATCCATCAGTTAGTGACACTAATCTACTATAAACCTCATCACCACAAGGAGCAGGGAGGGGAACAGAGCATATTACAGTGTCTGACATCGTTTTTGCAAGTTCACACACCTATTTAACATTATGTCTAGTGATCTCCGACTGGTGAAGCCGGACATCATTAGTGCCAAAATGAATAACAATTTTAGAATATCTACGTTTGGTATTAGCCAGCACTTGTAAATTTGACCTGATGTCAGATGCCTGAGCCCCCAAAATGCATTTAACAATGTTGGCTGTAGTCTCTATTTCCACATTCCTTACAAAAGAATCACCAAATATTGGGGTTCTTTCAATATGATCATCAGTGGGTGCATCACTGAGTGGGGAGAATTGATTGGAAACCCTAACAGGAACGGGAGAGTAGTGTCACTTTGCGGAGCGAGCATGCCGCTGAGACGTCACCCAATCGCCCTTCTGTGGGTATCTAGTGTTCGGATGCATGCCTCCTAACTCATTAACCTTCTCCATCAGCCTTACTAATTCCTTACATTTATCACATGTGACTCGCTCACTGCTGGTGGGAGAATCTATTGTAAACATATGACATGCAATGCAGGAAGCAATAATATGAGTGTATGGCATGACTTACCGGAATTGTTTGTTGTTGTTGTTGTTATGGTCGTTCTTGGGTGGCAAGGGTTTGCGATCGATGTGGTTCCTAATCAGCAGATTTTTGAGATTGATGCAATAATCTGTGTAAAAGTGGAGAAAATTAATGTACACAGAGGTAGACAAGCAGAAAAAGCAGAAAAAAGGAAACTGGTGCACGCGGTAAAATACACACAGATGAAATGAAAGAAAAGAGGATAAAACCAGAAGCACGCAGTAAAATGGCAAAGGATAAAACAATGGCTAGCAAGCTACAAACACTCGTGCAGCATGTCGGCAGCAACAGGATTCAGCGTTCAACAAGGGTTCAATTTCTAATTGATCTAACTTCAGATTGGATGATAAAATGGTTGAAAATCCCATAGAATAACAATTTCTTGAAGGAGGGATCCAAGCCATATTTTGGGCTCTTTTACTTAGGCCAGCAAGCAATGACTCAAAACACCCTAGCAACCACCCAGCAATGCATTAACAACCATTCAGAACACTATAGCAATTGCATAGCAACTAGCATTGTGGTGTCGAGTTCACAGATGTAGTTAAAATCTAGTTGATTATTTTCTCCTGACTGCACAACCTTGGGTAGATCAAGAGAAAAGTAATTTTAGAGGCTCTTAAGTGTTATTAGATTTTGACAAAAGATTTTTTTAAAAATCTTTAGAATAATGCACACCCATAAATTGCACACAACAAGACCATAAATAGGTACAAAAACAAAAAAAAACAAGAGATGATTTTTCTTTCTTTTTTCTCTGTGTAGAATGGAGCAGATGTACCAGAATGTCATGTCTCTGTGGCACCAGCTGCATGTTAACATGAAGAGTGTTGTCTCCTGGCACTACCTGCAGAAAGACATCAGAAATATTTCCTCTTGGAGCCTAGACACAGTTCGTACCACAAATTTCCCATTTACTCTCATATTGGATTTTATTTATTTATACCCTAATTTTCCATTTACTCAATTTTCTCTGTAGATGCACTTACTGTCCCCAGTAGAGAGGCAGCAAGCTTTAGACAACCTGGATGTCCATCTGTCCGACTTCCAGACAGACAGTCGCGAGAGCTCCCTTTTCTCGCCGGCTGAACGAACTGAGCTAGAGAGGGATGCTGAAAACTGCCGTGAACATTGCCAAAAACTGCTGGTCTCTTTAGAGACAGGTAAGATGTTTTTTGTGGATGTGTTGATGATATATGAAACCACATGGAATGATGTTTAATACTGACTTTTGTATTTTAGTGGAAAAGGATAAATCGGTGTCTCTCGCATACCTGTCGGAGCTGCAAAACATCAAGTCAAACCTGGAGGATGCAGAGAGCAGACTGATGCGTGGCATACAGTCTCCACACCCCAGCACATTATCAGGACATGTCATAGACAATGTGGTTCATATAGAAGAGCAAGAGGTGAGGATTTACCTGTACAACTACTTCCCCTACTGGTCAATAACCTCAATGATTATTAATTATTAATGAATTGGTTTAATCTGCATTACAGTTATTATCTGATGAACATTAGTAAACAGTAGTGTTAATGTATTAACTGCATCATTGCTTTACAGTTGAAAATACCGAAAATTTTACACAAATGTTTTTCAAGACCTGATCAAATGACGAGCATATCGAGGAGTTCTCTTTTTGATAAACATCCAATAGGCTTTTGGTGACATCATAGCCATTAACCATGATTTTGTTGCTTGCTATAGTTAGTCAGAGGCTGGTAGTATTAAGGGGAGGGACAGTATTATTCTTAAGAGCATTTTATTGGACAAATTATGTGCAAGTTGAGTCATCAAAATTTCTGGTTAATTGTTCTGGATAAGAAAGATTGTAAAGTTTATTGTGTCTATCTGCTGAGTTAATTTTGTCAACTTGTAGGAGTACACAAGCAAATAGATGGCCTCAAAGCTTTAGAAATGGACTAACAGCCACAAAAGTCCAATTTTGAGAAATTAATCTAATCTAAGGAATAATGATGTTGCAGAAGCTCCAGAAGGATCTGAAAGGTCTTCAGTCAGATTTGGGTGAGGTGTCTCGTCGCTGTGTGAGCTTCTTTGAGGAGAAGCCCACCTCTTCCAGTGTGCCTGTCCTACGCTCCGAACTCAACCTGGCAGTAGAACACATAGAGAAACTCAATTCTCTCTCATCTGTTTATCTTCAAAAGTTAGTACCTAAAGACATTTCATAACACATATGCTTACACTCATCTTTGATTAGTCATCTGCCATTGTTTAACCTTAAGGACAAGCATGAGTTTGTTCTGTTCTACTCCTTCTGCCAGATTAAAGACAGTAGATGTGTTAATGAGAAGCCTGCAGGCAGCAGAAAGTCAGGTGAGAAAGTATGAGAGTCTACTGAGTGAAGAGGACATTGTGCCTGCTGATACTTCTGCAATCCAGGCCTTGGGAGAACAGTTAAAGGTGAGACACATGCGCACAGATATGTTTGTTTCTAGTGATTAACCGATGTGTCAGACAGTCTGATTATAGTTAGAGTATGGGTATCGTTTGATAAGCATGTTAGATTGGCTGATTAAAACTAGTAGTAGTTACCCTTTGAACCAGCTGATTGTCAGTGGATAATGTGATTTTTCTGTTTACAATTTCTTTGAGTGAGTAAATATTGAATACAATCGTGTACAATAAATCAATGTATTCCTATAATGTAATGATAATCACATGTTCATGTGTTGTATTATTACATATGCATTATATCAGCCATCAGCCAATCAGTCACTGGATAGTTGCATCAATAATAACTCATATTGGTCAACAACTAGTTAACACTATTAGCTTTTGAATGTATTGCAAAATGTTTGTCATTCTGTTACAGAAATGGCATTCAGAGTTGGAAGAGCAAGATCACATCTTCCAGAGTATGAGTTTAGATGTTCAGCATGCTAGGGAGGCAGGAAACCAGCTTAGCCAGCTGCACCCTGACCGCAGCCCCGAACTGGACTGGTATCAGGAGAAAGCACACCAGCTCACAGAGAGGTGGAATGGAGTGTGCAGACAAATGGAGACCAGGTTAGTTGTGTAGAGGTCAAAAGTGGGTAACTGCTTATATGCTCTGTAATTAGTTCAAATTGTAACATGAAACTTAATGGGTCACAGGCATGCCGATCTAGAGATGCTGGGTTCAGTGCTGCAGCAGTACAGAGAAGGTCATTCTTCTCTTATCCGCTGGATTGAGGAGACCACCAAAAGACAGGAGAACACAAAACCAGAGCAGACGGACAGCAGAGCTTTATCAGAGCAGCTTGCACAGCAAACAGTGAGAGAGGAGACTGATACTTCCAAGTGCTATAAACGGGTTTTCCATGGTCATTGAAAACCAGAAAATATTGGAGAACCTTAAAATTGTGTTTCCAATCCTAAAAAAGTTTTTTTTAAAGTAATGTTCTTTGGTAAAGTATAACGTGCTCACAAGTTATGTCTGGTTTGTGTGCAATTGTGTGTGTGTGTGTGTGTGTGTGTGTGTGTGTGTGTGTGTGTGTGTGTGTGTGTGTGTGTGTCTGTTCTGTTAAACGAATTGAAAAGATTCTTTAGTGAATCAGTCTGAATTTGAATGGATTAAAAAAAACAAAAAACGTTATCAGTTAATTTCAAACAACTGAAAAGGTCAAGGAAATAAATTCAGCATTTCCAAGAGTTTGCACACAATATTCAAGCAAAATCTAGTTTTAGATTCCAATATAAAAATAAATATAAAAAATGACATCTGTTTTTCTGCAGGCCTTGGTGGCTGAGATCGAACAGAACCAGACCAAACTGGATGAGTGCCAGACAAACTCTAAACAATACTGTGCTGCTGTCAAGGTAAGCACACTGACGATTTGTACAGTCTGCTGGTTACTGTCACTCTGGCAGGCATCATGGGAACAATTTAAGTATGTTTAAACAAAAGCATTATACTTTTGGCTATACCATATCTCCCCATCTGTGCCTTAGGACTATGAACTCCAACTTATGACATTTAGAGCTTTTTTCGAAACGACCCAGAAATCCCCTGTGAAAAGGAGAAGAATGCACTCTTCATCAGATGTCATTACTCAAGAGGTAAACAAAGGCAAAACCTAGAGGTTTAGGATTTAGTATTCAGCTTTTTATGTATTAAATTAATTGTTGACATTGATTGTCTTGACTTAATTTAAGTTTAATCTAAGGGCTTTATCAAATTTTTCTACTGCCTATTAGTTCATGGATCTACGCACACGCTACACTGCTCTTGTCACTCTGACAACACAACATGTTAAGTACATTAGTGATGCACTGCGGCGACTGGAAGAGGAAGAGGTGTGTTATCATCAGTACATTTCTATGCCCAATTTTTACCTAAGCCAACACAATATTGCACCTAAGACAATATTAGTTTTCATCATACTTGTTGTGTTAAATGGAAATGTTTCCTCCTCATGGTACAGAAAGAGGTAGAGGAGGAGAGGCAGGCGAGAATAGGGCAGGTCTCTGAGCTGCTTGGCTGGGTCAAGGGCCTGTCGGAGCGAGATGGAAGGTCGGCAGAGCCATCACTTGCAACACAGCAGGTAAAATTAGATTACCGATTTTTAAATATTATGCAGACAGTAGTATGTCGTTCAAAATGTAGTACATTTATGTGTGTTAGATCATGTAAATGTTTGATGTATGGCATTTAAATAATCTGTCTCACTTAGGCCATCGGTGAACAGTTAGCAGCCAAAAAAGAAGAGGTTGCTGAAGCTATCAGGAGCACTGAAGTTTTCCTGATGTCTAAACAGGCAAGCAAGTGAGTGTTTTTAAACTACTGTAGATATACAATGGAAGTGGTTCTCAAACCTTTCAGACCAAGTACAGCTGATCAAATTAGACTAATACATTTGAGGACCAATAACTGCTAAATACAATATGTATGCAAAAACTTTATTAATGCAGCCCATGCATCCTCAGGCTTTCTTCTGAAGAGCGTGCCCAGATGGTCTCCCAGCTGGATGAGCTGACTGCCACCTACAGTCAACTGTGTGACAGCTCTGCCACACAATTACAACAACTGGAAGAGCAGCTGGCCAAAGACGAGGAACGTAAGGTACAGTTAGAGGGGCATGGGGAAGTCACTATTGACAGCTGTGTTATACTTTACCGAAGCGAGCTTCAACTGCAAAGGCTTGTCTTGAATTGATGCTTCTGAAATATATTGCTTTTAATATTGCTCTGCGTTATGGTCAAGTATGGTCAGTGTGAGCTGGAGAAATGCTACAGCTGTGTGTGTATGTGAGAGCAAGCGCGAGTGAATAATTTGTATGTTTTTGTGTTGCCTGTCACGTGTGGTTTAACATCTATCATCACGTTTATACACTTCACTGATATATATTATTTTTAACTGTTGTAACAGATTAATAGCATGGTGTGAAATCTGAATCACCTCCATTATCCACAACATGCCTGATATCATGTCACCCACACCATCCTTATTTGTCATATTAATTAACCACATCTGCTTCAATGCAATTCATCAGCTTAACAGACTAGAATAGTAATACAGTTTGAATAGCAATTTTAGTGGCAACGTAAGCTACATTCACATTGTAGTTTAGCTTTTTGTAGTTTGTATTTCTCTATAAAGAGTTTCCCTTTTAACACTATAAACCTGCACATTTCATTGGTATAAGCCATTAGATTAACATGTAGACAACAGTATAAAACGTGTTTACATCCACATTGTTTTGTTGATATATGCAACCACAGGCATCATTGTGTTGAACTCATACATCAATCATTATATAGTGGTTACTGTGTGACAATGGTGTGTTTGAATACCTAAATTTACAGAAATAAACAAGATAGATTCATCAGTGAAAAATAGCCAACAGATTTCCTTGGTACAAGAAGCCAGCTAAGCAAACCCACACCTCACTGTTTTAACATGATGTGTCCAGGTCACAGCCGTATGTTTGTGTGTCTGTCGTGTTGTCTGTTTTCAGTCCATGTCTTTAATACTATAATTGTTTGTGAAACTTAATCAGCATTTTGCTTCAAAATCACTAACAGCTGCCGGGAGAGAATTTAAGACATCATCTTGGAATATGGAGTTAGACAGAAAAAAAGCATTAATCGGAATGCAGTTCTATCCTTGGTTGATTAGTAATACAAAAAAAAAAACCAGTCAAGATCTTCATGCATTCCTTGGTAAGTCTCAAGACTTATTTTAAAACAAAACTGCATATGAAAATAGGTAATGGAGTTAAGAAAATAGTTTGTTAGAGAAGGTTCCTTAGTCAGTCCCGGGCAGCATTTCAGGCAGCTGGATTGTGGCATGCAGATCGCTAACATCCGGCTTCTCACCCTATCGCGCCTCAAACTGCCGAACCCTCGGCCTATCAGTGTGTGTGCGTCTAAGGACCACTTGGTAAGTAGTGCTTGCTTACACTTAACTTTGCCTTCTTTGTTCTCAAGATTTTCAGTCTGTGTTCTCTCTCTTTTTTGCCTTTTAGTGTATTTAAGCCAATCAGTTTGTGCATCATGCTAGTTTTTCCACACTGCGGTGCAGTGCTGCCAAATAGTTTAGCAGAAAAACTGCTGTACTTCCCATTTTGTTTATGTATTATATTTTACACTCGTAAACAGTGGAATAAAGTAATGTAAACATAAAGATGATGATGACTTCTTTAATTATGTGTACTTCAGGTATTCCTGCTATGGTGGTGGGCATTTTTTTTTCTTTCCTCCTAGTTATACTGTAAATTAAAATACACTGCAATGTCAAATAAGACCTATTCTTAAAATTATGATTTTTATGCAAAGTATTTCTTTCCACAGGGCAAAGAAATCATTGTTGGAGTAATTGACCTTGGAACCATGGAAAGCTTTCCAGTTTTCCAGGCAGCACAGCGAGGCCTCATAGATCAGGACACCTGTCTTGTATTGCTTGAGGCGCAGCTCATCATGGGTGGCCTATTCCAGCCAGAATCCTCGGACATCCTCTCATTAGACAAGGGTCTTGCTATTGATTTGATTAATAAACATACCTACCAATCACTGGTAGAGTTGGAGACTGCCCTTTGTCTTGTCAACAAATCAAACTTTGCTGAGGGTCAGGTATTACAAGTAGCTGCTGCTATGGAAAAAGGTGTCATAAAGGAACTAGTGGGGCTACGTATACTTGAGCTGCAGGTAAGCAATGGCGGCATCAAGGTTGGTTCCAATGGAGAAATGGTCAGTCTGGAATTTGCAAGGCAGAGGGGATTGCTATCCACCACTCTTTGCAATAAGTTGCAAACCTGTCTTAACCGACAAGAGCTTATCGATCCTAATACAGCAGAAAAGCTAACTCTGGTAGACTTTCAGCAGCGATGTGTTATCAATCAGGAGACAGGTCTGCGCTTGTTTCCAGTTAAACAAAAGCCAGGAGGTACTGTCTGCTTATGCTCTGGCAGAAATGTAGGAATCTTCTGTGCTGTTCAAGAAGGGCTCATCGACCGACATGTTGCAGTTCTACTTCTGGAAGCTCAGTTGTTCTCAGGAGGTATCAGTGACCCTCGCTCAGGACACAGATTGACCATAAATGAGGCTATGCTGTATGGTCTGATGGATCAGGACTTGGCTTGCACGCTTATAACACGACAGATAAAAGCTGGGGGAATATTAGATCCAGTTAGTGGAGAGCGTTTCCTGTTAGATGAGGCCGTACAAAGAGACCTTCTCTCTCATCACACAGCTTTAAGTGTGTTGGAGTCTCTCCAGTCGTTTAAGGCAATATTATGGCCAGAATCAGGGGAGCTGCTCCCTGTAAGTGAGGCACTGCAGCAGGGCGTTGTCAATAGAGAGTTTGCCTTGAAAGCCCTGAATAAACGTCATTATGTTGGTGCAGTATACCTGGCTGACCGTGGGCAGGTGGTCCCTCTAGATCAAGCTAAGGCGATACTAGAGCCACAGGCAGTGGATATCCTAGAACAGACCCAGGTCCCAGATGTCCTTCCCCATTTGAGTTGTGGATCTGGCTACTCTTTGTCACTCCCTGTCCCACATGCAGATATCCATTGTGACTCTTCCATCACAGAGAAAGGCAAGTCAAAAGAGCAGGTCCAAACCCAACTTCTTACTCACTTGATGACACATAGCTACATTGATGCTCACTCAGGAGAACGTCTAGTCTTGCTAGAACCGGAGTTGGTAGAACTAATATGTGAAAATGTTAAAATGATAAACCTTGCCAGACCAATCCAACAAGAAAACGACAACATTCAAGTTAGAGGGGACAGCTCAGCTTTTTGCAAGTTTGAAAAGGATTTGGTAGAAAACATCCTAGTTTCAGAAGAAAATGTAGAACTCGAGATTAAAATGGATGAAATTGCTAGGGAGGATACTGATATTGGTGAGACTATAGACTATACCTTATTTGAGCCTACACTTAAATATGGTTGGCAAGAGAAAGTTCTGTCTGCAGGAGAGTATGAAGAACCAATGATTAAGAAGGATGAAATTGGCAGAAGGAATATTGACATAGGAGAGATCATAGAAAGAGAAGTGGAAGATCTTGCACCCTTGAAAGACACCGACAGAGCCTTTGTAGAGCCTTCACTTAAAGTGGTTTGGCAAGAGAAAGGTCTATCTGTAGGAGAGTATGAAGAACCAAGGATTAAGAAGGATGAAATTGGCAGAAGGAATACTGACATAGGAGTGATCATAGAAAGAGAAGTGGAAGATCTTGCACCATTGAAAGACACCGACAGAGCCTTTGTAGAGCCTTCACTTAAAGTGGTTTGGCAAGAGAAAGTGCTGTCTGCAGGAGAGTATCAAGAACCAAGGATTAAGAAGGATGAAATTGGCAGATGCCATACTGATATGGGAGAGACCATAGAAAGAGAAGTAGAAGATCTTGCTTCCTTGAAAAGCACAGACAGAGCCTTTGTAGAGCCTTCACATGAAGAGGTTTGGCAAGAGAAAGTTCTGTCTGTAGGAGAGTATGAAGAACCAAGGATTAAGAAGGATGAAATTGGCAGAAGGAATACTGACATAGGAGTGATCATAGAAAGAGAAGTGGAAGATCTTGCACCATTGAAAGACACCGACAGAGCCTTTGTAGAGCCTTCACTTAAAGTGGTTTGGCAAGAGAAAGTGCTGTCTGCAGGAGAGTATGAAGAACCAAGGATTAAGAAGGATGAAATTGACAGATGCCATACTGATATGGGAGAGACCATAGAAAGAGAAGTAGAAGATCTTGCTTCCTTGAAAAGCACAGACAGAGCCTTTGTAGAGCCTTCACATGAAGAGGTTTGGCAAGAGAAAGTTCTGTATTCAGGGGAGTATGAAGAATCCAAGATTAAGGAAGATGGAATTGCCAGCAAAAACACTTGTATTGGTGAGACTATAAAAAAAGTAGAGCGAGATCTTGCTCCCTTGACAGGTACAGACCTAACCTTTAAAGAACCATTATTTAAAGTGGTTTGGGATGAGAAAGGTGTGTCGTCAGATGTGTATGAAGAGCAGACATTAGACATAGACTTTATAGAGCCTTCACATAAAGATAACTGGCAAGAGAAAGTTCTGGCATCAGGAGAGTATGAAGAACCCAAGATTAAAAAAGATGGATTGGCCTGCAGGAACACTGTTGTGGGAGCGAGAGAAAGAGAAGAAAAATATCTTCCACCCTTGACAGATACAGAAACGGCCTTTATAGAGCTTCCACATAAAGAGACTTGTCAAGGTAAAATACTGTCAGCAGGAGAGTATGAACAACCTAAGAGTATTAAATATGAAATTTCCTGCAAGAACACTGATATGAAAGAGACTATAGAAAGAGCAGAGGAAGATCTTGTACCCTGGACAGGCACAGACAAAGCCTTTGTAGAGCCTTCATATGAAGTAACTTGCCAAGAGAAAGTTCTGTTGTCAGGAGAGTATGAACAACCCATTACTAAAACCGATGAAATTGCCAGCAAGAACAATGATATGGGGGAGACTATAGAAAAATATGGGGAAGATCTTGCATTCTTGACAGGCACAGAACAAACCTTTACAGAGCCTTCAATTAAAGTGGTTTGGCACGAGAAAGTTCTGTCATCGGGAGAGAAAGAAGAACCCAAAATTAAAAAAGACGAAATTGCCAGTAAGAACACGATTATAGAGGAATCTATAAAAAGAACAGAGGAAGATCGTGCACACTTGACAGACACAGACCAAACCTTTATAAAACCTTCACATACCAGCTCAGCCCCACCAACGGCTATATCAGGGAATGTTCAGCTTTCTCAGAATCAGTTTAAAGATTCAAAAGTAAATGAACCTAAAAATAAGCAAAGTCAAAAGATGGAACAGGCAGAGAGTAGTGGAACAGTTATGGAGATGACTGATCAAACATTATCTGATATGGATGAAAGCAGTGCACATACTTCATTCCAAGATACCATAAAATTAAGACAATGTGATCAGCTAAATGTCAATTCAGAACAATCTCAGTTGCCTAAGACTGCAAAACAGTCAGAGGAACTAAAGGAAAAGATTGAACAAGTGGTAAAGAAAAGAATCCTTGATCAGCAAAATAAAGTTATAAATACTGAGAAATTAAACCTATCAGAAATTAAGACTTTGTCAGTGGAACCTAGTGACGATGTGAAGCTTGAGTGTATGGTTATGGAGCTGCAACAAGGTGGCCTCTTAACTGTAGGTGGCCAAAAATGTCTTTTGGATGAAGCTGTGACTCAGGATTTGCTTCCAGGGCACACTGCTATTAGGCTTATGGCAAAAGCTGGTCTCTTTGGTGGTTTCCTGGATTTGAATGCCTGTAAGTCACTTAGTGTTGAAAATGTGGTGCAAGAAGGTCTGTTGAATGAGGACTTAATGACCTCTGTGCTTCATTCAGAAAAGACTTTAGCCGGTGTGGTAGACGTGGAGCATGGTCGGTTCTGTTCAATAAAGGATGCTGCTGAGGCAGGCCTGTTGGACTCTGATACAGCAGCTCGTCTCCTTGAAGCCCAAGTTGTGTCAGGAGGAATAGTTGACCTGCAAAGGGACAAGAAGGTATCAGTTACCCTTGCAACCAACCTTGGGTTGATTAAAGAGAGTACAAAGGAGGAGCTTCTTGCACTGGAAAAGGCATGCCAGGGGAAAGGTTTAGATTCAAAAGTGATTCACACTAAATTGGCACTGCAGTTACAAATTGATGGAGTGGTGGACCCAAAATCCCAAAAAGCTGTGCCACTAGAAGAAGCCCTTCAGAAAGGCATAATTGGACAGGAGGTGGCTCAGCAGATTTTATCCCAGCAGGTTGCAGAAGGTGGCATTATACATCATGACTCTGGTGTTCGACTCACTGTTGTCAATGCATTAGAACAAGGTCTCGTTGATCGCACAATCGCTCCAAAATTAGAAGAACTTGAAAAGGCTTTCAAGGGCCAAGAACCATTTAATTTGGATCCAGCCACTACACTTCTCCAGGCATCTACAGGCTCAATTTATGATGCTGCCTCCAAAACCAGGCTTACTTTGACTGAGGCTATTTCCAAAGGCCTTCTAGATGACCAAATGACAAATAAAGCCATGGCTTCACCCAATGTAAAAAGTGGTTTGTTGGACCCTCAAAGCGCTCATATTGTGCCCTATTCTGTGCTGATAAATCAGTGTAAGATTGACATTAGGACAGGACAGAGGTTCCTTGAAGTGAGGCCTTTCAGGGGTGTTATAAATAAACAAACAGATACAATTATGACCTTACCACAGGCTGTTATGGCAGGCCATGTGGATCCCATACCTGCACTGAGAATATTGCAAAATCAAGCAGATACAGGGGGCATAATTGACATTTACAGTGGAGAGCGTTTGTCTCTTCCAGAAGCTGTTAAGAAAGGCTTTGTTGATGAAGAGATGGCTAAATGTATTGCTATAAATCAGGTTTTGAAAGGGGGTTTACTTGATCCAGCCAGTGGACACAGGATCCCCAACATTACTGAGGCAATTGAAGATGGGCTTATTTCTAGAGAAATGGCAGCAGAGCTTCATGACAGCATAGCACATGTAGATGAAGCTGAGATGGAAAGTTCCAAGGTCTTCTCAACAAATGGAATGTCTTGTCCTCTTGTTCCTCATCTGGTATCAGATCAGGTCAACCTTAATAATAGGACTCCTGAAATAAATCTAATGAGTAAACCACCACTATGTCCTTCAGAGGTTGAAGTAAAAAATACTGAATTCCTGAAAAAAGAGGATCCTGAAAATACCTTAAATTTTGGAATATTTGAGCACTGTTCTGATTCAAAAAACAAGGAGCAAATGTTTAATGTAGGTTCATCACATGAAATGATGCAGAAGAGCACTGAGGCATCATTAGAGGTATTGACTGAATTTGCCTTGAAAGCAGAAAAAAGGATTCAGCAGCCCCCAAACCAAGATATCAAATCACTTCATCCAAGTCAAAGCCCTGACCAAATGCAACAGATTTCTGAGATCAAATGGAAAGTGGTGGAAAACAGTAACTTAACAACTTCCCATGATCATACCACAGAGACCCAGAGGCAGAAAATGAATGAACCTGCAATCTCTACTACCATTTTCTCAGACACTGCTGATGGTTTGCACAAAGAACAAGACCCATCTACAGAGAAAATAGAAGGGCTTTGTTTCAAAGTAGAAGCAAATCAGTCAGAGAGGAAAACTGAGGAAAACAAGGACAGTCAGAAGGCTAATTTGGATCAATCTGCTTCCACACCCACACAGACTGTAAAAGTACCAGGAAAGAAGAAAGGCAGAGGTAAAAATAGTAAGCAAGCTAAAACGGAAAATAAAAATAGTGAAAAGCTGCAGGCTTCAATAAACTCTTGCGTATGTCAGACATCTATAGTTTCACCCTTAGGAAATACTGAGGTTAGTGAAAAAGATGCCATTGCCACTGCTCAAAAGCCTACTGTCAAAGATAACAAAGTAGAAAATGTGAATAAAGTAGAGCTTTTAGAGTTACCCCAAACAAGTGGTAGCTATGCACCTGTGCCAGGAGGTGATGAGAATATTCAAGACAAATATTTGGAAATTAGGACTGGTAGAACTGCTAATGGAACCCCTCAACATGAGACTGATCATCTGCTGTTTAATGTAAACACAGAACTGAATGAGAAGACTCACACACAGCACAGCATCATGACTGATATGGCAAAACCAGAGCAGCATCAAGAACCTACTGGTAGAGAGCTTGATGGAGAGCTTATAGAAAAAAAGAGGAAGAAAAATAAACATAAAAAAGTTAAGCATATGATTGTTGTTGAAGCAGGAGTTAAAAAAGATGATGGGTCTAAGAAAGAACCGAAGACAGTGATTCATGAGGTCCAGTGTCAAAATAATAAATCGGTTGAGAAAGAAAATGAGAGGCAACTTGAGAACGTCAACCAGGCAATGACACAGAATGAAAGACTTTTGATGAAGGCTAAAGAAAGTATTCTTAGGAAGGTGTTTGAGCGAGGAGTCAGTGAAAAACAAGCTGCTGAAGAATTAGAGGCAATGCGTCAAGGATCTAGTCGTGGAGAACTGCGAATGACCACCCAAGAGAAATCCATTGATGAAAATACAGGACCTGAATCTCCTCAAATTATGACGCTAGATAATAAACTACACCAGACAGGGCAAGAAATGAAGGATAAAATTTTAGTGGCAGAGACAATTCTACCTGGGTCTTATTCTCCTGGATGCTCCAAAGATAAAGCACAGCTTCATGAACAGGAAGAATTTGAGCATGACAAGCATATAAACAGAGAATTAAATGGTGATGAAAATATTTCATATTCTACAAAGACCTTTGATGACATTGTGGACATAAACCAGCAAAGACTTACTCCAATCCAGAATTTAGATGTGCAAGCCAAAGAAGGAAGAGCAAAAGAACAAAACATTGATCCATTATGTACAGAAGATGAAAAGTTGTGTTACAAAATGGCTGAATTGGCCTCAGACACTGTTTTGACTGGCAGCCATGAAGACAATAAATTAATACCCTACACCCCAGGAATGAAGGACTCTAAAGAACTGTTGTCAAGTGTGGTGTGTACTCCTCTGCAAATGTTCAAAACAGCAATGGGGAAAGAAAGTGATGAACTTCATCAAGAAAGGAATGAAGAGTCCCCTTTTAGTAAAGCCATGGATGAACCATCTGTCCAAGAATCACAAATGTTTGGACTATCACTAATGGAGGAGATCCCAGTGTCTGTTACCACACAGATAGAAGAGGTGGAAGAGTATGCAGAGTGTTTAGTGGAAAAACAAACTGAAGAAATGCAAATGAAAATTGAACAACTGAACAGGGATACTACAAAGACATTCAAGGTAGGAGTAGTTCTGAATATCTTTCTACAGGTTCTGGAACCTTAATTAAAATATTATTAATTGTGAATTGTTTTTTGAATAATTTTTCCTTCTCTGTTCAGTCATCACTGGCCCGGCAAGAGTGCTTAGAACATGACCAACAGATTGTGGCTCTGCTCTCCATGGTGAGACACATCGAGGTCCGTCTTAAACAACAAAAACAACAACAGTCTGCTGGTCGAAGTCTCATCGCGCTTGATGACATAATCAGACAGACAGAGGTAAAAGCTTTGTATAACAAATCTTCGACATCTAGCATATTTCACATTTTAAGCTAGCAAGGGCTGTTTTCATTTCCATTTAATTGTCTATTCAGATACTTTTCCTGGAAATTTGTGACCTGGAACCAGAAGTGCACAAGGAGACTGAAGCAGCAATGCAACTACTGGAGTATAACTCTCTGGATGTCCCACCTCAGCTGCTTATGGCCCTGGAAAAGGATGGTCGAAGCTTAGCCAGAGCATACAGTGCAGCCAGGGACTTTGGCCAGAGGACTTTAGAGGGGTTGCAAGCACAATGTGATGCACAAAAAGTAAAAAATAAAAATCTTAAAAATTAAGCTTCATTCCAAATAATTTTCTTCACAATCTGTTAAATATGTGAAATGTTTATACTCTTACAGGAAGCTATAAATAGTCAACTAAAGTCTTTAGAAGAGCAAGTTAACAACCTTCTCAGCTGGCTTAAGAAGATGGAGATACAAATGGAGGAGGAAACAGGGGTAGATGGAATGACGGCAGCAGATAAAAGCATTTCTGCACAGATAACTCATAAACAACAGTTGTGCAAGGTAAAACCTCAAGAGGTATAATATCTTGGTTGCATAGCTTTTCCATACCTTTTGAGTTACAGTTATGGCATTTTATCCTTCTTTTCCCTACAGGAGTTACAGAATGCTCTTGCAGCCCGATCCACTGATGTCAGCACTGTTGCATTCAATATCCAGGTGTTTATCTCTGAGCATGCTCAGGACCTGCTTCCTGATCAGTGCAGGCATCTCCTTGGACAACTGGAGCAGCTACAGAGGGTCTTTCACCTGGCTGTTGGTCACACTCATGCCAGGGCAGAAGCACTATTAGCCCAGCAAGCACAAGAGAATGAACGAATGAGTAAAGAGCAGAAAGACAAAGAAGAGAAAAATGACAAAGAGCAACAAACTACAAGGGATAGAGAGGTTTGCAAACCGATGAATAACAGCTTGTGCTCACTTATTAAAAACAGAAGGCTATAAAATTTTTCTTTTTACTTGTACGCTTCACAAGTTTGAATCCAGGGCTTACTGAGTGACTCCAGCCAGGTCTCCTTAGCAAACAATTTGGCCTGGTTCCTAGGGAGGGTAGAGTCACATGGAGTAACCTCCTCATGGTCACTATAATGTGTGGTTCACACTGACTGTGGGGCACGTGGTGAGTTGTGCGTGGATGCCGTGGAGAATAGCGTGAAGCCTCCAAACGCGCTACGTCTCCGTGGTAACGCGCTCAACAAACCACGTGATAAAATGCGGATTGACGTCTCAAATGTGGAGGCAACTGAGATTTGTCCTCCACCACACGGATTGAGGCGAGTCACTACGCTACCACGAGGACTTGGAGTGTATTGGGAATTGGGCATTCCAAATTGGGGGAAAAAAAAAACTGTTTAAATTTAACCACACTAATGATTTGTCCATACATGTTAGCATGAATGCTGCATTTGAAATTTAAATAATCTCCATATGCATGTAAAAATCAGTGTGTTCTATTTGTTCACTTAATTTTACAGTATTTCTGATAATCTGTTGATCTAAAACAATTTCCCTAGCCACATGCATTTCTAACTTGATTTTGCCAGATGAGTGTGAGTGTACTGTGTGTACTAATACACGTGTGAATTAACCTGTCTACCTTGCTTTTACAGATTGTCACAGAGGACAAGTGCTTTGGAAAAGGCTAAAGATTTAAAAGCAACCTTGCTGTGTAGCATGCTTTTTTTTTTCCTGTCTTTCTTTATATTAAAAGTATAAAAAAATATATAAAACTGAGATGTTATATTGTTTGTCTAAGATATTTTTTTGGTCTTTTTCTTCACTGGCCTGTCGAAAGAGTGTTGCATTTGGTTGCTTTGTGTGTTGACTTTGGACACATCATGCTCAAACATTGTACATTGTTTACAAAGGAGTAGTGTATGGATGGTAAAAGACAATGGTGATGAACCTTTTCTTAAGTCGAGGGGTCTTATTTATGACTATAAATTATCATAACTTTTGGCTCTTATATATTTTTCCTTGTGGTGGGATGTAGGTTGTGCAGCAGCAGAAGGCAGAATGTTCTCATAAATTGGAGAATCTCACAATGTGGTTGGCTGGTGCTGCCAGCCTCCTTGCCAATCAGAGCGTGGGAGTGGAGTCAAATGATGTAAACGAATTACAACAGAAGCAAAAAGAGCTTAAGGTGAGACAGTGATGCATTTAATGTTTACCTCAGAATTTGTTTTCCAGTTACTACAGTAAATATTAATTTGTGATTGCAGATTTGTATAAATTTCAAAAATGTCTCATGCAAAACCTTAACTTAATTTTTAAATTGTTGTTTTATGTTTGTTTAATTCTGTTGGTACCCTGTAACTAGGAGGTGGAGATGGACCTTCTGACTAAAAGTGACTCATTGATGGAGGCTATGCGATCAGTTGAGGAGTTCCTGTCTGAGCGGGGTGACTGTTTGAGTCCTGAGGAAAGAGTCAAACTTCAGGGGGCTCTTTCACAAATGAAGGAGCAGCACAGCTCACTCACAGACTCAATCCACTCCTCACTGTCTCAAGTGGACAGAGCCATCATCACAACACTTCAGCAGAACACACAGAGAGTAAGGATTTAAGCTGTTATATTTGGGTGTATTTTATACATTTGTTTCATTTATTGTCATAACTTGCTTCTGCCCAAGGCAAAAGCAGAGGAGCAGATGCAGGAGACTCAGGGAAAAATAGACACACTGCTCAGTGAATTGTCATCATTGGATGGGTCAACAAGGAGGTCACTTGGAGAGACTGCCACTGACTCATCTGTCCCGCCAGAGAGCACTCTGAATTCTCACAGTGACGTACTTCAGGTCAGATTCTTGGAGAGATGTTAATAATTCTCAATGTATCAGATGTAGCAACTCAATTAAAATTTTCTTTCAGTTTGACCATTCTAAATGAATTTTAGTCAGGTCTCAAAGTTTAAATATGTATGACATCATTTAGCAGTGCTCAATTCAGCCATTTGACCTTTTGTCTTTGTTTTATTCTACCAGACTGAGCTGCACCAGTTACAAGCTCAACAGGCTCACCTTCAGCAGGTGGCCCAATCCGTCCATTCCCTTCTGGAGCAACCCGACTCCAGTGTGCAACCAGAGGAGAAACAGCGCTTGCGGGCCAAGCTGGATCAGCTGCAGAGTCAGCATCAGGAGCGCCTCCAGAGCTGTCAGGACAGACTGAGGCAGGCAGATGCCCTTAGAGACGAGTTTGCCAAGTTCATGCAGGAGCACAAGAACCTAGGAACATGGCTGGATCAGAGTGAACAAGAGTTACGTTCACTCGGAGAAAGAGAAACTGATGCAAAGGGCCTGAAAGACCGAATGGAAGCGCACAAAAAGGTATCAGAGTGTAGTGATGATGGTGTGGAGTTACAAGGAATTATTCTTATGAGGTATCATTAAGACTTTAAAAGGTGCTCTTTTGGAATAAAAGAGTGTTATGTACACACACACTCTAAAATTCACAACCCAAAGCTCCCTCCCCAGCCCATCCAATCATTTATTGAAACTAAGCTGCAATACGGGGCTATTCACAATATTAATGGTTGCCAAGTCACAACCAACCAAGTCAAACAGAACACATTCTTTCATTTAAAAAAAAAAAAAAACAGACGCAGTGCAAGTTAGACAGAACGCGTTCTTGCGTTAAAAAAAGGTAGATGCAGCGCAACAAAAGCAGATGTCTCAAAGCACAATTTAACATTTTAACTTGACACGGCATCTTAAAAACATGGCGCTGTGCGAACGCTGAAAAAGCAGTGAGAAATGGTGCAGCAGTCAAAGACATCCATCTAGTGCATGTTTACATAGGAAAAACCTCTCCAGCCCACCTAGATCTTTTATTTAAACTAAGCTGCAAAAGGGGGCCATTCACAATATTAATGGTTGTCAAGTCACAAACTAACAAGTCAGCGCACCAAATTTTATTCAGCGCAACCAACGCAGATGTCGTTTTTAAAAGTTGTTTTAAAATCAGTAGTTGAAATCTTTTCATTTGACACGGCATCTTAAAAAAAATTGACATTGGAAAAGCGCAAAAATGTGTTCTATGTGAACAGACCCTTATAAGGGATGAAATGCTACAAAAATGTTGTATATCTGTTTTCCTCTGTATTAACAGCTTGCAGAAGATGTCATCTGTCACAAAGCAGACCTGCGCTTTGTGACTATCTCTGGTCAGAAGGTTCTGGAGACTGTTCAGGGGGCCCTGGAGAGGGTGGACAGTACTATTCCAGCTCTGGAGGATACCAAGCAACTTGTGAGTGACCAGCTGCAAGATGCCACACAGCGTTACAATTCATTACAAAGCAAGGTGGGTACAAACTCATGTTCTATCAATCTACAATGGCATTTAATGGACTGAATACATACTGATATCCTTTTTTCAGTCCTCAGAACTTGGCACCCATCTCTCAGGTCTCCTGGAGCAATACCAGCAGTATCAAGAGGAGGCTGGTTCTTTAGAGTCCTGGCTGAGTGCTCAGGAGCAGAATCAGAGCATATTTAAACCCAGTGGAGAGCAAAGAGACACCCAGACACTGCAGTGTACACTTAATGCTGTACAGGTCAGATGATTTATTTTTTAACCACTCCACAGATTTAATATTAGCAAACTGTAATTTTGGTAAGTCATTTATGACATCTACTCGTGCATGACGGGAGTAATTTTTCCAACAATTGTATACAGACAGATTGTTTCACATTTAATTGTCTATATCAGAATTCCAGTGGGTCAGAAGTTTACATACACTAAGTTAACTGTGCCTTGAAGCAGAACATTTCAGAAAATGTCAAGCCTTTAGACAATTAGCTTCTGATAGGAGGTGTACTGAATTGGAGGTTTACCTGTGGATGTATTTTAAAGCGTACCTTCAAACTCTGTGCCTCTTTGCTTGACATCATGGGAAAATAAAAAGAAATCAGTCAAGATCTCAGAAAAACAATTGTGGACCACCACAAGTCTGGTTCATCCTTGGGAGCAATTTAAAATGCCTGAAGGTACCATGTTCATCTGTACAAACATTAGTATGCAAGTATAAACGCAATGGGACCATGCAGCCATCATACCGCTCAGGAACGAGACCCGTTCTGTCTCCTAGTGATGAACGTATTTTGGTGCGGTAAGTGCAAATCAATCCCAGAACAACCACAAAGGACCTTGTGAATATGCTGGAGGAAATAGGTAGACAAGTATCTATATCCACAGTAAAACAAGTCCTATATCAACATAACCTGAAAGGCTGCTCAGTAAGAAAGAAGCCACTGCTCCAAATCTGCCATAAAAAAGCCAGACTACAGTTTGCATGTGCACATGGGGACAAAGATCTTACTTTTTGGTGAAATGTCCTCTGGTCTAATAAAACAAAAACTGAACTGTTTGAATGACCATCGTTATAATTGGAGGAAAAAGGGTGAGGCTTGCAAACCAAAGAATACCATCTCAGCTGTGAAGCATGGGGGTGACCGCATCATGTTGTAGGGGTGCTTTGCTACAGAAGGGACTGGTGCAATTCACAAAATAGATGGAATCATTAGGAGAGCAAATGATGTGGATATATTTATGCAACATCAGCCAGGAAGTTAGAGCTCGGTCGCAAATGGATCTTCCAAATGGACAATGACCCCAAGCATACCTCCAAAGTTGTAGCAAAATTGCTTAAGGACTACAAAGTCAAGGTATTGGATTGGCCATCACAAAGCCCTGACCTCAATCTGATGTGGGCAGAACTGAAAAAGCGTGTGCGAGTGAGGAGGCCTACACACCGGACTCCGTTACACCAGTTCTGTCTGGAGGAATGGGCCAACATTCCAGCAAATTATTGTGAGAAGCTTGTGGAAGGCTACCCAACACATTTGACCCAATTTAAATAATTTAAAGGCAAATACTAAAAGTGTACCAAGTATATGTAAACTTCTGACCCACTGGGAATGTGATGAAAGATTTGAAATAAATAATTCTCTCCACTATTATTCTGACATTTCTCATTCTTAAAATAAAGTGATCCTAACTGATCTAAGACAGGGAATGTTTTCTATGATTAAATGTCAGGAATTGAAAATTTTTATGTTTAATTAAAATGTTTAAATGTATTTTGCTAAGGTGTATGTAAACTTCTGACTTCAACTGTATATGGATGGATGGAGTGCAAATGGCAAAAAAAAATTATGAAGATTCCTTTACCTATAATCTTAATAATCTTTTTTCCTCTTTTGCTGTGTTCTCTCAGCTGTTACAGGATGAGCTGGCAGAGCGTTCTGTACAGCTTGAGAAGGTCAAGAGGGCAGGAAAAGAGCTGGTTAGCACTCAAGAGTCTCCGACTCTCAAAAAAGCAGATATTAGCAACACTACAGGTAATTCTCATTAGCAACGAATATCTTCATACTTGATTTGTGCTACCTGAGGTTAATATTTCTTTGCTGAATTTAAGTGTGTATATACATTGGCGCCCAAATTTTGGAATATTGTACAGATTTTGCTCTTATGGAAAGAATTTGGTACTTTTATTCACCAAAGTGGTATTCAACTGATTACAATGTATAGTCAGGACATTAATAACGTGAAAAATTACTATTACAATATGAAAAAAAAACCTCTACGTACAGCAATGACAGCTTTGCAGATCCTTGGCATTCCAACTGTCAGTTTGTCCAGCTACTCAGGTGACATTTCACCCCACACTTCCTGTTACACTTGCCATAGATGTGGCTGTCTTGTCAGGCACTTCTCACTCACCTTACAGTCTAGCTGATCCCACAAAAGCTCAATGGGGTTAAGATCCATAACACACTTTCCAATTATATGTTGTCCAATTGTCCAACCTTTTATTTATTTTTTTCTGTTTCAAAAGTGGCTTTTTCTTTGCAATTCTTCCCAGAAGGCCTGCACCCCTGAGTCTTCTCTTTACTGTTGTACATGAAACTGTTGTTGAGCAGGTAGAATTCAATGACGCTGTCAGCTGAGGACATGTGAGGCGTTTATTTCTCAAAGTAGAGACTCTGTTGTATTTATCCTCTTGTTTAGTTTTACATCTGGGCCTTCCACATCTCTTTCTGTCCTTGTTAGAGCCAGTTGTCCTTTGTCTTTGAAGACTGTAGTGTACACCTTTTGTATGAAATCTTTTTTTTTTTTTTTTGGCAATTTCAAGTATTGAATAGCCTTCATTCCTCAAAGCAATGATTGACTGATGAGTTTCTAAAGAAAGTGGTTACTTTTTTGCCATTTAGCATGATTACTCAAGGATAAGGTGTTGGAGTGATGGCTGCTGGAAATGGGGCCTGTCTAGATTTGATCAAAAGTGACTTATTTCAAATAGTGATGGTGCTGTTTTTTACATGATTAATGTCCTGACTATACTTTATGATCAGTTGAATGCCACTTTGGTTAATTAAAGTAGCAACTTCCTTCCAAAACAGCAAAGTCTGTACATTATTCCAAACTTTTGGCCACCAGTGTATGGTACAATATGTATGTACATATTTACTTCATGGCTCTCTGGAGTACTTGATTGGTAAATTGCAGCATTCTGCTGTAACATATTTTTCAATAATGATTATTAAACAGTGTCATTTATCAAATTAGCTCAGTCTAATTTGCTTGTAGGTTTTCTGTCATAATAAACAGCTGACTACCTACTCACTAAGTAAATAAATACGTATTCAACAAACAGTACTGTGCAAAAGTTGTAGGTACTTGTGAAACATGTTGAATAATGCCATAAATAGTTTTTATTTATCAATTAGCTTCATACAAATACTAGTAAACATATAGCTAATAAATATTTTAACAATTTTGCCTTGAAAACAGCACCAATTGTCCTAGGTAAACCTGGACACAGTTTTTCTTTGTTGTTGGCATATAGGATGTTCCAAGCTTCTTAGATAATTCACCACAGTTCTATGTATTTAGGTTGTCTCAGTTACTTCTGTCTCTTTGTGTAATCCCAGACTGACTCAATGTTTAGTTGGGGGGGCTCTGTGGCGACCATGCCATCTGTTATAGTGCTCCCTGTTATTCTATTTGCAAAAGGAATGTTTGAGAGTCTAAAATGTATATTTCTTATTGACACAATAAAGCTGAAACAAAAACTTTTACACAGAACTGTATATTTTAATATTTTGTATTTTTCCTTTGGCCATTTTAGATGCTCTAGAGAAGCGGTTTGAAACTTTGTCTGATTCAGTGTCAATGAGGGCACAGCAGCTCCAAACAGCTGTTGCCCAGTCAGTCACTGTTCAGGAGGGGCTTAAAGCACTGTTGACATGGTTGGATGGCCTGCCTTTATCTCCTGGCCCAGTCCAGCCCAATGCCCAAGCAGTTCAGGATGCCCTGACACAAAATCAGGTATTTTGTTAAATGTACCTTTAAACTCATCAGAACTGAACATAATTTTATCTTTCCAATATTCAAAAAACTTTCTTTAAACTGAGAAACAGAAAATGTGTTTTATATAAGTATGGCACTTTTCCCCCCTCAGAAAATACGTCAGGAGCTTCTTTCAAGGCAAGGCAGTGTAGATGCCACCTTTGAATCTATGTCCAAGCTTCTGAAATCTGCAGATGCATCAACAGTATCTGGCCTGCAGGGGGCTATGCAGGACCTTAGTCAGCGCTATGCAGCAGCCCAGGCCAAGCAGGCTGAAGGAGAGACTGATTTGCGGGGTCTTTTGCACAAATTGGAGAGATTTGAGCGCCAGAACACAGACCTCTGTAGCTTCACAAAGAGCCGAGAAAGAGCTCTTAGCCCTGTAGGCCAACTAAACTGCAGTGTGGAAGACTACAGGCAGACCATAGAGGTTAGATAATGAGGTTTTCGGCCTCAAATATACTTACACTTTTGAAAGAGTCATTGCTTATTGGCTGATGTTTGAAGGCCTCATCATTCATTTCTTATTCATTAAAGGAGGTGAGATCAGAGATTACTCAAGAGTCAAATCAATTGAAGTCATTTGTCGAGCTTGGTTCAGATTTGAGCCAATCTGGGGTCTTTGCCAATGTGCAAAGCCTTCTGGATACAACCAAAGAAGTTTCTGAGGCGTTTGCACACCTGGAATCCAATGTCAACGAGAGGTGAGTGGAAAGAGTTGTACTAACATTACCTTATACTTATAATTTTACTCTCCAGACTGGAGGTAGAAAGCTGTAACACAAAATTCAGTCCTGGGAGGACCAAATATAAACCATTGAAAATTGGGTGACCACTAATCGAAATATATTTTATCTCCCTGAATAATTAGGCTGTTCCCAGCTTTTCTCTGTAATTTTCTTTCTTGAAATGTGATGCCCTGTCAGCTTTAATTGCTTTGTCATTTGACATGACAAAAATAAGACTAATCCCATAAAGATAGTATGGACGAGGTCAGAATAGTCTTGGGCATAAAAAATAGCATCAGGCTAACCTAATTTGACAGCCCTGTGTCCTCCGTTATGGAAACCACTCCACCACATCCCCTCCTTAAGATGCCTCTCTCTCTCTCTCTAAGCATTTCAAATACCCAAGAGAGGGATCATAAAACAGTCAGTCATGTGTTCAAATCTGACTCCACTCCACATATCTCTGGGAATACTTGTGAGTGGGAAGTGGGATTATTGTAATATAAACTTGTAGTAAATAGTTGCATGTTATGACATGACCTTCGACCCCAACTGCTGCTAACAATAGTAGATGCCTGCTGCCCACATAAGAGTCTGGAGTTGAGTCTGGCTCTGCTTAATATCCCAAACAAAGTCCTGATCTATCATCAAGACTTAAAATAGTTGCCTTCTGTGTTGCCATATTAATAGGAGAGATAATTGCTCAAGCTTGTCTGGTGGTGTTAGTTTACTGGGGATTTTTCTGCAGTTGTGAAAAGCCTGCATTGAGATAATTCAAAGACATCCCACATATTTGTTGCACATATTTATTTCCATATCATTGAACATAAACCGATAATTTGCCTACGATCCACTGCAATAGAGTTTGTCAATGTGTCAGTAGATCTGTAGATTTGGGGTCCATTTAAACAGGACATGTTCTATTAATAAATAAAATGGGTCTAGGTACACTTGCAATCTAATTTCTTTGGTAATTGTGTTACATCTCACTGTTTTTCAGCATCTTGTGTCTCAATTAACAGCCCTAGTTAATTGTTATATATTCACCTTACTATTGTTTCCTTCACAGGTTTGATTCCATCCAGAGCAGTGTACAGCAACTGGCAGATTTTCGCTCGCGATCTGGCTCCCTCCTTAGGTGGCTGCAGACAGTACAAGAGCAGCTGCCTGCCAAAGAGCCCAACCTCAGCACAGATAGCCTGCAGAGGAGAGCACAACAGCTCAAAGTAGTTCTGCAATTCTCACTATTTACAGTGTGTTGACACCAGTTTCTGTTTTTAGGTAAGCAAGCTTTAACTAACACATCTTACAAATTCTCCTTGCAGGATCTTCTCACGGAATGGGAGACCTATGGAACCCAAGTTCAGGAGTTGAACAAAACCAGTTCACAACTGGAGAGCCTGATTATTAACATCACAGCACCAAATAATAAGACTGGTAAGAACAGTAACAAAGTGGTTGCAGCTGTGGCACAGAAGGTTATTTACATATGGCGTATACACTCAGTGAGCAATTTATTAGGTAGACCTGCACACCTACTTATTCATGCAATGATCTAATCATGCAGAAATGGGTCAGGAGCTTCAGTTAATGTTCACATCAACCATCAAAATGTGGGAAAAAATTGTATCTTAGTGATTTGGACCGTGGCATGATTGTTGGTGCCAGACAGGCTGGTTTGAGTTTGAGTATTTCTGTAACTGATCTCCTGGGATTTTCACGCACAACAGTCTCTAGAGTTTAATCAGAATGGTGCCAAAAAGCAGCAGTTCTGCAGACAGACGCAGTGAGCAGTAACAAAGTGAAAGCTCAGGGCCAATGCTTCATGTTTGTCTGTAGCTAGTGCTTAGTGTTTCCACTGTGATACCACTTCTCTGTGATGCCACTTTCACTGTGGATGCTGCCTTCAAATTTACATATTTGGCTATTCCAGTAATTCCACTGCTACAGCATACAATTACTTCGAGAACTGTGTGCTTTCAACTTTGTGGCAGCAGATTGGGGAGAGCAATTTTCTTTTCCAGAATGACAATGTCTGTATGCACAAGGCAAGATCCATATAGAAATGTTTTACTGAGTCTGGTGTGGACGAACTTGACTGATCTGCAAAAAGTCCTGACCTGAACCCACTGAATACCTTTAGAATGAATTGAAACAATGACTGCGAGCCAGGCCCTATCACCCAACTTCAGTGCCTAAGCGAAGTGATGCTCTTGTGTCTGAATAGGAGCAAATCCCTGGAGCCATTTTCATCTTGTGAAAATCCTTCCCAGAAAAATGGATGTTGTTATAGCAGCAAAGGGAGGAAATAATGCCCACGGTTTTTTAATTAAATGTTCAATAAGCAAAAAGTGGGTGTTATGTTTGGTGTCCACCCCCACACTACTGATTTGAGCTTATTATGTTTATTTATGTGTATGTATGTATGTATCTCTGTGTTCTAAACCCTCTGTGTTGAGTCTGTCTTGCTGCTTGTGTATTCGTATACTGCTCAAGCATGCCTGTGACTTATTGTGGCAGTGTCTATTTCTCCCAGGTGTTTCCCAGCTCAGTGATGCTTCCAGCCCCAACAGTGTTAATGGCATTCACACTTGTAAAGGTGAGCTTCCTCTACATCTTAAGCAAATGAGCTTTGCAGCATCCACATCTCTGGAGGCTTTTCTTTATTACACTGTTTCCACTGATGTGGAAGAAATTTGCTCAACACTGCACAAAATGCAAGTGGTCTGCCGCTTTAGGGGTGTGTCTGCAAAAATTACAGTGAGTGTATTCTATGATTACTTTCAATACACTGACAATAAAGTCATCATATGTACATGAGCGCACTTTAGAACATTTTATAAAGATTTAAAAAAAAGGAATAGCAGAGCAAAAAATTAAAATCATCATTCTCACCATCATGTTGTTTCAAACCCATCTTTCTTGACTATCTTCCTTACATGGAAGACAAAATTATATGTTTGGTGGAATGTTAGCCTCAGTCACCATTCACTTAAATACATTTTTTTTCCATACAATGCAAGTGAATGGTGACTGAGGCTGTCAGTTCCTGACATTCTGCCTAACATCTCCTTTGTGGTTCATGGATGAAAGATATGGGTTTGGAAAGGACAAGCTTTTTAAATTTTTTTTTTTTTTTTGGTGAACAAACTTTATTTAACTTTATTTCCAAAGTATATAGTACAGTGTAAATATATCGTGCTTTTAACTTGGCCATAATGAAAGTGTTAAAACTGCATTTGAAATAATTAAAAAATAAAAATGTGTAACAGTGTGAGATGAGCACTGAATTATATGCGGATTTGTTTAAATGTCTATGGCTGAAGTCACTGCCTTCACCTCAACGATTGGTTGCCGCCCAGCATTTTTGCCTCTTATTTACATACAATTGAGCATTTCTCAAGTTTCTGATGCTCTCAGGACTGCTCCACTCTGCTGTCAATCCCACAATCTACCATCACTCGGCTCCCATAGAAAATTAATTGAACATGCCTGCTCGGCTTTACTTGCTCTGTACCAGTGGACACATACGGAATTCTACATAAAACTGCTAAACAACTTTCACTTGCTTTTTATCCTCACATGGTAACTACTCCCATATCTCTCTTCCTCTGTCTCAGCCTCTTTTTCTCACTTTCAATCACTCGTTCACTTACTCACTCACTCTCCCCATTTTACACTGTATTGCTTTTTGTACTGTTCTGTTGTTTGCTTTCAGAGTTTGTGCAGATTGATGTCAACTGTCTCTGTGCATATGGCCAGTGTGTCCAATCATTTAGAATCATTTGAAATCCTTAAAGGAATAGTTAACCCAAAAATGAAATTCTGTAATTATTACTCAACCTTGTGTTGTTCCAAACCTCTGACTTTCTTTTCTATGGAGCAAAACAGGAGATGTTAGGTTGAGTGACAGACGCCTTGTGAATAATGATGGAATAAAAGCTAATGGTGACTGATACTAACATACTGCCTAACATCTCCTATTGTGTTCCCTGGAAGAAAGTCATACAAGCTTATAACATTATGAGGGTGAGTAATTGATGACAGAATTACATTTTTGGGTGAACTTTTCTTTGAACTGTCAGCCTTATCACATTATCTGAAAGCAGATTAGCCCAAACATGATGTAGTTTTACAACTATTTGGCCTGACTGTACAAAATTTCTCTTCTTTTACACTCAGATTTGACAGAGATCCAGGTGGTAGTGGCAGATGTGAATAACAAGTATGAGCACCTGGGCAGTGACCTGAGGGAAAGGAAGAGCAGACAAGAGGCCTCACTCGACCTGCGACAGAAGGCCAGGCAGGGCACTGAAGCACTCACCCAGTGGCTGGGCCCCCGTGAACAGAGCCTGGCACAAGGGCAGACTGCCTCACCCTCCCGGCCTGAGGTGGTGCGTGCACAAGCCGAAGAGACTAAGGTAACTATTCGATTTTTTATTTTTTTTTGTCATGATGAAAGATTTTAATACTTTAACATACAGTACTTGCATGGATGAAGTGAAGTATGTAATGGCACAGTGCCCCCCAAAATCATTTGGACTTAAGCCATGCTTAAAAATGTAAATGTCTTTCCATTATATAACAAAATATCACACCAAGTGAAATTATTTTGAAGCAGTAGCACACACTTTTCAAGCAAAACATAATTAAGGCTATGTCCACACTAATCCATTTCCAATTTATTAACATTACTTCCTAAAGTATTCAATACTGGAGTGTTTTCAAAAATGCTGTTCCAGTGTGAAAGAGAGCCGTAAATGTAGCAAAATCAATGTATTTTTAAATGAAACCAGTGTGGACATGGTCTAAGACTAAATGTATTTGAACATTTTCTGGTTGTCAAACTTTTTGGAACATTGTAAAAAAAAAAGATAAACTAACTATGTTACTCTGATATTGCACCTGTGTGAAATTTAGAGGAACTGGCTTCATAAATCCATTAAAAATTACCTTGGGACCAAATGGTTAAAAGTACTTCCAAAAATGGCTAAGAAAGTTGGTTCTTGCAAATGCCACTTTGTTTGATATTTTTTGTCTAATGCAATGAAATTCATACATTGTAAGCGTGACTTTAGTGTCCAAATATTTTTTGGAGCTACTGCAGTTGAAAACCTAGGAAACAAGTGTGGATAATGCACTTAAATTTCTTTGGCCTGAGTGTAGCCATCATTCTGTGTGCTTACATGGTCAGTCACCGCTTTCTTTGTCCAGGCTTTACTCTCCGAGCTGGCCGAGCATTCTGGGAAAGTGGAGGACGTGAAGAAAATTCTGAAGCAGTTAATAACAGAAAACCCAGACTCTCCTGAAACTGAGATATGGAAACGTCAGCTTGAAGACATAGGTCAGTAAACAAAGACAGATTAAAGATCTAATAGTGTTTTAAAATGTGGTGGTGTCCCCACATAAATATTTTCATTAAATGTAAATGAGAATTTCCATTCAATTGATTCACAGCAATAGGTTTGTAACTTTGTGACGACATACTCAGGATAGTGCATTAATATTCATTTATTGATCATGGATGGAATTCTGAAACTAAAGCTCCTATAAGAACTCTTTCCTTGTTTCTTTCATATGAAATGTCCTACACTTCTGCTAACAAACTTATGAAAGCACCACTTCAGAGTGCTTCATTTTAACAGTATCCAGATGTCAGGCATCCATGACTGGCCTTTACTATAAGCCACTTCCAGTGCACAAACATGCTCTTTTTAAAAGTCTGTCTCTGTATGTTGCCAGGAAATAAGTTTTCCAAACAAGATTGCTTTGTGTCTATTATCATTATGCTTCTTGCTATGTTTAGTATGAGTCAGGCTTAAAATCAGTCACTTACGTTACCCTAGAATTTTAGCGTTGTCATGGTTTCTGTAGCAGTCATTTTACCGTGGTTTCAAGAAGCATCAAGCTGGTTCTGGATTTTTTTTTTCTTTTAAATTCACCCATTGCTTACTCTCCTAGACTTACGGTGGAAGAAGGCTCATCAAACTGCAGCACAAAGGCAGACTGAATTGGAGGCATGTGCTGATAGGCTGGGTAGTTTTGCATCAGCAGTCAGTCAACTAGGGCCGTGGCTCAAAGAGAAGGAACTGATGATGAGTGTACTGGGCCCACTGAGTATCGATCCCAACATGCTCAACACACAGAAACAGCAAGTGCAGGTAAACTGGGTAACCGGATTAGCACAGAAAATAATTTTCAAATTGAAAAATAATTTCAGCTCAAAAGTATGTTTTAACAACTTTACATACTCTGAGGTTGTTTCTGTGGCATACCTATAATTAAAGGCTTATAACTGGACAAAAAAAACAAGGAGGGTCAAATGTTTGGTGTAGTTTTAAAGAAAACATTTCAATATTTTAATGATAGAGATTGATACATTCTGAGACATAAACTTCTGAATAATAATAAAAACTAGCCAAAAATATACTTGTTTTGTTCCCAATCATGTCACCTGTAACTGAGTAATAATTTTTGTTGACAAAAAAATTTTTGTTATTGCAATACAAAAATAGTTTATGCTAGTGTCCAAAAATATCTCTCTGCCTATATTTGGATGACCTCCACCTCTGGTTGCAGTGATCTGAATGCTTATATGATTGGTTTAGCGTTCCATGATGCTGCACATTATCTAATGATCTATGCATTATTACTATGTGTGTGGACTCTATTTAAATATAATCACCTCCTCTAAATGCAGCATGTAAGCAACACTTGTTTACATGTAACATGTATGTCAAAGACATATACTTTTGTATGCTATTACTTGCTATATTTATTGTCTGTGAGTAAATAGGCTGGTTGTATTTTACTCTTTGATAGCTTTCCAATGACATATGACACATCAGTTTGATGTTTTACCGATTACAATAAAATATCCATTGCGTAATTAATAAATTATAAAATTGGAACACTTCTGATTTGTCTGCAAATTTTAAAGCACTTCTTCAGTAGTTGGTTATAATGCCTACATGCATTGTAAAGTACAGCTTCTAAGCTTTAAAACGATACCTATTTTGTGTTGGTCAAGTCTGTAGTTATTAATATTTTACAGCCATCGGTCCTTTTAGGGGATTTAAGAATAGTTCAAAATGATTTACTCTTTTAAAAACCTATATGGCTTTCTTTTTTCCATTGAACACAAAAGACTAAAAAAGTAACCCTTCTGTAAATACTGTTCTGTGCATTTATATTTCAAATATTTCTGTTTAATTGAGAGCTGAAGTTAACCTGGATTATTCCTTTAAACATCAATTTAAACTAGTAATTTTCTACCCAAAACTTATCACCCAATTTCTTTATCCCTATTAGTTCATGCTTCGTGAGTTTGAGACGCGAAAACCCCAGTATGACCAGCTGACTCGGGCAGCAGAGGGAATCCTGTCCCTGGGTCAAGACGAGACTACTGGAGATGGGCAGGACTTAGAAGAGGTCCGGCAGGAGCTGGCAGACATTTCAAGACAGTGGGAAGACCTCACCTTTCGCCTCACGGGCCGCTCCAAGCAGATTGACCAGGCACAGGGAACCAGTGAGCGTTATCTGTCCCTCCTCAGGGAGCTGTCTCAGAGTGTGGCTGATCTAGGCGAGAGACTGGATGCGCAGGCCTCTCTAAGTGCCCAGCCTGAGGCGCTACGCCGCAGGCTCCAGGAAACGGGGGAGATCCGAGCTGAGCTGGAACAGAGACAGGGTCAGCTGGCCCAGGCTGAGCAGCTTTGTTCTGAGCTCAGCACAATTGTGGCCGAACCGTATCTGAGAGATGAGTTGTACAAGAGACTGGAGAGTGTTAGTGGCCCCCTCAAGAGTCTAGAAGAAAGGGCTGGTGAGTAACATTCTTTGCCATTTAATGATGCCTAAAACTTCATATAATTTTCCATTCTGTAGATTAGGGGTCTCAAACAATTGTTTTACATGCCCCCTCAAGTTTAATTTGAATTGTGTAATTTCTGTGCCACCAGCATCACCAATCAAAATTATAAAAATAAAGTTAGGTTTTCCGAACACTCCCACCATCTGCCAATGTTTGTCAATGTTGCTTTGTCTGGCTGTTCGGGACACTCAGAGCAATGTTTTGAAAGTGCCTTTAAGCCACAGTGACTATGTTTACATGAACACCAGAAAAGGTTTATTGTGAAAAAGTAGTGTTCCGTTTTACATGCAATGAATAAGAAGCATACTCTTTACTCATGTATACATGCGGATTGGTCAGTAAGCAACTTTTTCCACAGCAACGTAATTTCCCCATGACACTTGTGTAAGCCGCGTGCTCCTGGAGAAACCTAGATGTGTTAAATTGCTTTCTCTTTAATCCCTTTAATGGCACAAGGAAACTGGCATTCTTGATACCATGACGTTTAAGAATGCTGCTTTCTACAAAACTCTGGAATAAACCGTTTTCTTGAGTGCATGTAAACGTTGTCATAGTTTACAATTTTCCAAGAAATTAATCCTCAAATGGCTTACTTATAGTTGCCTGTAAATATTATTGTGGGATATTAGAATTTTAACAAAAAAACTAATGGCACATATTGTTGCATTTATTTTTTTCAGTTGTCTTTGCTTTATATATTTCTTTCACGCCTTAATATTAGCATATGTGTATATAACCATGCCCCATCACCACTGTCTTTCAGCTGATGGCTTGTCTCAGCTGCAGGCTGCCCTGTCCAGCACTCAACAGTTCCAGCAGATGTTTGACGAGCTTCATGGCTGGTTGGATGGACAGGTTGGGAATCGTACATCTGGTATTTCTGAACCCCTCCCCTGCCAACCAGACACTCTGAAGACCCTTCTCGCCCAACAAGAGGACTTCCAGCGAGCTATTGCACAGCAGCGTGGATCCTATGAACTCATCCAGGCAGAGGGGGCATCTCTCCTGGCATCCCTTCCTGCTGGAGATGAGCGATTAGCCCTACAGACACGACTCAACAACCTACGGCAACACTGGGATGGCCTGAACCAACAAACAACAGAAAAACATTGTCGAATCAAAGAGACACTGTGCCGTGCAGAGCTGTACCGACAACATCGTGACGAACTAGTACCCTGGGTTACTGAATGTGAGGAGAAGGAATCAGAGATCCACCCATCATTTGATCCTGCTGCCTTAGGTGAGGCCCTACAAAAGGCTAGACAATTGAGCCTGGACTTGGATCGCCGTCGCCCCCTCTTGGATTCTTTGAACACTGCGGCAGATCAGCTTTTAGAGCAGGGCTGCACTGGCGAGGAGGAAGTGAGAGATGAGAAAGCTCAGCTTAACCGTAGGATAGACGGACTCTCAGAGGGACTACAGGGTCGCATGGCCCAACTGGACGAGTTGGGAAGCAGACTGAAAGAGTTTGAAGATGGCAGGCAGGCTGTGGAGAGAAGACTTGAGGCAGCCAGACATCAGATAGAAGTTCAGGAGGCACTTGGACCTCAGGCTTGTAGCAATAAAAGCCTGGAGCGTCTTCGTAACCAGCAGGAGATGTTAAACTCTCTGCAGCCACAGGTGTTGTACCTGTGTAATTTGGCTCAGGGGCTTCTGCAGGATGCACCAGAGATCTCTGGGGCCAGTGAAGATGGCAGCCAGATGCTATTACAGCAAGCTTGTGACACGGAAAGGGATTTTGAAGAAGTCACTGAGAAGGTGAGAGAATCTGCACATGATCAGTAGCCTTTGGAAGTTGTCAGGACCGAGGCGGTTGAAGGGATGCTATATGTAACCTGATCTGCATTTTATGTCGGTGCTCAAGTACTAAATGTGTTTGCTGAAATTAGACAGAATCTTATACTGGCTGTTGGTCCAGATTTAGCTTGCACATTTGTAAATATCTCAGCCAGATTTTGTAATGATAGTTTTTGTCCTTTTAAAGGGACCGGTCACCCAAAAATAAACATTCTCTCATCATTTACTCACCCTCATTCTATACCAGATGTGTAAGACTTTCTTTTTTCTGCTGAACACAAATGAAGATTTTTAGTACAAGATCTCAGCTCTGTAGGTCCTCACAATGCAAGTGAATGGTGAACAGAACTACAAAAGTTCCAAAAAGGAGATAAGTCGACATAAAAGTAATCCATAAGACTCCATTGGATTACTTAAGCCAGTTGGTTTTGGGTGAGAAGAAACCAAAATATAACTCCTTTTGCACTGGACATCTTGACATTATTCTTTGATTTATGCGATCATGATTTCAAGGTCGATTGGACTTCCTAGTGCTTGATGCATACGCAGAGTGTGAAATGGAGCTGCAAGAAGTGGAATCGAACTTAAAATCATGATCGCCAATGAGGCTGTTGTCAAGATATGCCGTGAAAAAGGAGTTATATTTTGGTCTGTTTTCAACCAAAACCAACTGAATCACTTCAGAAGACATTGATTAAACCACTGGAGTCTGATGGATTATGTTTATGCTGACTTTATTTCCTTTTTGGAGTTTTAAAGTCCTCATCACCATTCCCTTCCATTGTATGGATCTACAGAGCTTAAATATTCTTCTAAAAATCTTCCTTTGTGTTTTGCAGATGAAAAAAAAGTCATACACATCTTAGATTGCATGAAGGTGATTAAATTATGAGAAAATGTAAATGTTTTGGGTGAACTAACCCTTAAAGTTTTAATGTGAATTGTGTAATCTCTGTGCTACATGCGTCACCAAAAATGACTTTATTCAAGCAGTTTCCCAGGGGAACTCCTCCAGTCTTCCATTGACTGAGAAAACGGATAGTCCTGTCCCAAACTTATGGCATAGGTTGTGCCAATGTTGGGCTAATCAGGATGCCCAAACAAACAGAGCAATGTTTTGATGGCACCACATAGCAACAGTGTTTACATTTTTTGGAGGAAATATGACATTGAAAAAATTGTGCATGTCATTATTCTCTAATCACCCACACTGCAAAATTATAAAATATAATCTCATATAAAATATTAAACTGCACTCACCTACTTGCGCTTAACCATATATACCCTCTTTTTCTCCCACAGACTGAGCAATGCTGCTCATCCCTGGAGTCCCGTCTACAGGGCGTGGGAGAGGTCCAGTCACATGTCCGGGATGTTTTCTCTCGCCTGGCTGATTTGGACGATGAGCTGGACAGTCTTAGCCCCGTTGGGCGAGACGCAGACTCCTTGGCCTCACAGGCTGAGGCTGTCAGAGGTTTCCAGAACCGACTCAATGCCCTACGTGCTGAGCTGGAGGGTCATGGTGGAGAATGCACTACTATGCTGCGTAGAGAGGGAAGCTCTCCAGATCTTCTGGCCCTAAGGAGGGAGACTGAGGCCCTGAGCAGACAGGCAGGCAAGCTAGCGGAGCGAGGCCAGAACCGTCTGGCACTCATAGAAGCAGCAGAGGAGCGTGTGAAGGAATTCTATGCCCAGCTAGCGGAGTTGCAGGGGTTATTGGGACGGGCAGAAGAGGTGCTGAACACACAGGCTGTTGTGGGCACAGAGATTGAGGTCATCAAACAGCAGCTTCAGGAATTTAAGGTAGGTAAAGATATGCCCATTTCTTTTTTTTTTTTTTGTAAATTGTGTAACTTTTAAGCTACTGTTCTACACCGATCATCCACAACATTACAACCACCTGCCTGATATTGTGTAGGTCCCACTTGTGCCACCAAAACAGTACCAACTTGCATCTCAGAATAGCATTCTGAGATTACATTCTTCTCACCACAATTGTACAGAGCGTTTATTTGAGTTACTGTAGACTTTGTCAGTTTGAAACAGTCTGGCCATTCTCTGTTGACCTCTCTTATCAACAAGACATTTCCATTCACAGATCTGGACACCATTCCAGATCTGTTTTGGGCACCATTCAGAGTAAATTCTAGAGACTGTCATGCGTGAAAGTCCCATGAGATCAGCAGTTACAGAAATACTCAAACCAGCTCATCTGCAAAGGGGGGGTGGTCAGCACAGTGATAAACAAGAAATATTAAAAATGGCACTTCATGTCAATAAGGTTGACGGCCCCTGGACTAATCCTACACCTTTAAATACATTGGCAAATGTTGGCATTTTCCAGAGGCAGTAAATTATTTTGACCAATGAGCATGTCCTAATTGTGTAAATGACATCAAGCTAATATTTGTCTGGAGAATAAGTTGTCATATAGAGCCATTTTCTCTCAGGTGGTCATATCTACATTAAATTTAACTTGTAAAAACCTCCAACGCTATTTGAATTTAAGCACATTTACTCTTTGAGCTCCTGCCTCCAGAGAAAGTTTTATGAGAGAAACACACGTAAAATAAGTTTAATATTTGTATAACTGCTGGGAATAAGCTCTCCCCCTTGATAAATCTCATTTCTCAACATGTTCTTGCTGTTCTCCTCCTGTTATGCTTCATTTGATGTGGTGAGGGAAGGAGAGAAACATTAGTGCTTACTCCTTAGAGTGGGATGCCAGAGTTCACTTTCCTTCCTCCTTGCTGTCTGATGAAATGTCCATATCTCTGTTACTCATGCCTCTTGGGGGTGGTAAAAGAAAGGAGAGAGTGAAGAAGTGTAGGTGGTAGTGGGAAGGAAGTGTAGATGAGGACATGACGGATGTGGTGGGCATGTGAGACCTCCAGGAGCAAGTGAATCAATGCTTCTGTACAAAATATACCTTGCTGAGTCTGAATCATTGCTTCCTCAGCCATGTTTGATTGCTCAGCAACAACAGTATGACTTGTTTAAAATGATGTTAGTGGTATTGAGGTAGCCCAGTGAGGACATTATAACTTTTGTACATTTTAAAAAGCATCAACATTTAGAAATTTAGTTTGAGTCTTGAATTTGGGTATATCATTTAAAGTGTCCTCAAAATCTTGTGGATGTAACATGTCTCTAATGTGTGAACAGACATTAGAGACATGTCACAGCCACAAGATTTTGTCTTGTCTAACAGCACATACAAAAGTGTGTGTGTGTGTGTGTGTGTGTGTGTGTGTGTGTGTGTGTGTGTGTGTGTGTGTGTGTGTGTGTGTGTGTGTGTGTGTGTGTGTGTGTGTGTGTGTGTGTGAAAAACAGATATACAGTGACAATCATTGGGAAAATCTTCAGATTATCAATGCGTGAAAAAGGCATAGATCCTAAACCTAATAAATGTATAGTGTGCATATGCTACGCGCTTCACAGTGAATAAAGAGCTCTGCTCTTTGTCATTAATACACACAGGGCACACGTGAAGTTGATGCAATTAGTGTATAAGCAGTGGTGTCTCACATTCACTTACTCTTGAAGCTCATGTGGACCATTTAGGCTGTTTGTTTAATTCAATCTCAGCATTTTGTGGTTTAATCATCACACTTGGACATATCACGATTTTAATTTAATTAATTTTGCATTTAAACATTAATTTCATCCCAAAGATTTTTTTTGTAATTCTGTTTTTATGAATTGATTCTGCGGTTCCATCAGTGTTTTCTGCAACGCGGGAACCATAGGGGCTCTACTGATGGGATCCGTTATAAGTTTCGTTGATGTCACTGGAGAACTAATTTAAAGAACCTATAATGTAGCATCAAGAACTTTTTGTAATCTTCCAAGAACCATAAAGCTAATTCAGGAATGCTAAATAATAAGAAATGGTTCTAAGGTTCTGACTAAACAGAGATTTTTTTTTTTTTCCTTTTCCTCACACTTTTTCTATTTTTGAGTATTTTTCTTCTCGCTGTCTTCCCACTAGCTTTTCATATAGCTTCACGCCTACCTCATTTCATATCACTGTTTAAGACCTAGCTGTCCAATAAAGTCTTTCAGCTATTTCAGATGGTCCACTGAATACACGCCATCACTCGTCATCTCTGCTTCTGTTTTTTATTTCTTTCTCTCATTTTTTCATTGGTGCTAAATGAAAGCAGGTTGAATAGTCGTGTTTCAGAGCACAGAGAGGCAGGGAGAGAGAGGGACAGTGAAGGAACTATTGTCTTTGCGTGAATAGAGGGTAGAATAGGGCCTAGAAGAATAAAAAATGGGTGATTCCAAAATGGGCTGAAGTAAAGCTCATGTGGGTATTTGATCAATACAGTTCAATCACTGAGCTTTAGGCAGCACAATGTATAAGACATTCAGACAGAGTTCATGTTTATGAAGTCTAGGGGTTATTTTTAGGGAGCTGTGGAATGGGATCTCATTCATTAGAAAGGGGAGGGAGGGAGAGAGAGAGAGAGGGAGAGAGAGAGCGAGAGAGAGGAATACAATATGTTAGGGAAAAATTCTATGAACTTGACTGCCAGTGCTTGACCATTTTTCCATCCTCATTCATCATGTATGATTTCTCTCACTTTCATTTTCTGCCTTTGCATAACACTTAGTAGTGAAATATTTGAATGTAAATTTGGCCACAGGTTGTTCGTCTGCTGTGAGATCATTTTCGCCAGCCAGACTCCATTTCAAAGACACCAAATCCAAAATGATGTCATTGCTCATAGGGGGGAAAGTGGGAGGGTGATTCTGTGTGTGTCTGAGAGATTTGTCTGTTGTGTAAGCTCCATTGGGGCAGCTGGGGGGCATGGGGTATTAAGAGTAGGTGTCAGATTTGTCAGTCTCATTGTTTAGCTTTTCAACAATGAGCTTATTGAGACGTCGTGGATCCCAGGCCGGGAAGCGACCATTCAAAGTATGTCTATGCAATATATTGAATATTGCAATGTATTCAGATTTATTTTGCTGGTAATATAACATATGATATACATTGTGACTATTGCAATGATTTTAATGCACTGATTTAATTTCTATTTGGCCATTACGTTTCCATTAAGTGTCAGGACTAGTTTTGTGATCCTTCCTTGTCCTGCAACTCACAAGAATGAGATATTTTATGAGAGTCTTTTTAGAGAGTTTACTTTTAAACCTCAGTAGCAAAAATGGCATTTGAATTGGTAAGTTTGTGTAATTTCCATGAATTACTTCAAATTGTCAGTTTCAGTGAATCTATAAATATAAAAATTTTGCATCACTTAAAAATGTTAATGGAAGCCTTTTTTTTTAGCTGTATCATCCAGCCTTGATTCAAACATTAATGTGAAATGTATCTGATGTTTTAAAGTTTCTGAGTGTTTCCCGTCTAAACATATTCACATTTCTAACCGTAGGTTGACGGGTGCTAAAGGGTGATGTATAGACATTCAAGGTGTGTTTGTATGTAGTGGGAGTGTGCCCAAAGGTCCATGTGTGAGAATGTTTCTAATTCCAGTCCATTTGGAGTGTCCGGCATCCCAGCTGTCTCCCCACCCTGGATCCCGCAAACACACTCACACACATACACATAAGCAGGGTGTGGTTGCCCCTCTCCCTAAAATTCTCATCCCCTATGTTCCCTTGTTGCCCTATCCAAGAGCAGCTGAGCCCTGAGTCAGCAGGGTGAGACGAAGAGGATACAAACGAGGGCCCCTCATCCAATTTGGAATTCCTTTGCAGGGCTGTTTGGTTGACCGAATGGCTTTTAAATCACATCGCACTGTCAGTGATGTCTTCACTCTCGCCGCTTATATCTTTACTCCCTTTACTATTTTGCAATTTTGCAATTACAGTTTCTAATCGCAGTTTTTCCCTGCACAATAATAAAAAGAGAGACTATGTCACAACCTGCCCTACCCCCACCCAAACCTTAGGGCAGGGCTCAGTCATCTTTGTTTGGCTCTCCGACTGATTTTTGATCAAATTGCCTCACCATCTGAAATATCAGACACTCTTCGTGCAAAACTCAGCTTTCGTAGGCGTGAGCCTCAGCAATCAACGGTGAGTTTAACCAGAGGCTATTTAGCAGAGGCGGGCCACTTCTATTAAAATGAAGGGGAGAAATTGAAACACCAAACCAAGAAGCTCTAGCGCCCAACGGTCAACGGATGTAGAAAGGAAGTCCTGCCTTACAGGTAAAAGAGCCAATAACCTTTTAGATACAGACATCACCTGTCAATCATCTCGAAAATGTGCATGCGCATTAGCTATACAAGCTTGGAAAATTAAGTTTTTAGGGTAATCTGAGGTAAAGAAGCACAATTTATGATACTAGCGTTGACCAATTTTACTGCTGATTTGAAATATGTTCTTTGATTGGAATCTTGGCCAACCGTTTTTGAGTTTTCAGTGTCCCCCCATCAAGTAAATAGGAGGTGCACTGTCTTAACTTGAAATAGTCTCCTAGGAGAGTTCCAAAGATGGCCGACAGTGAACTGACTTACTAGAAAGACTTGTGCTCATTGGCACGTGCAACAGCATTCAGCCATAATCAGTTGTCCAGACCAGAGCACGTGTTTAAACCTTTCTGGCTATAGTTTAGTTACACTGCTTTCCTAAACATGGATCGCACTGTTTAGGTGAGCATTTGATCACGTCTTTTTCAATCAAATGGCTGGTTGTTCCTCGCTCTGGGCTCAAGACAAAAGGAGAATGTGCTTTTGAGGTTGTAGCTCCTAAACTTTGGAACTCTCTCCCATTGGAGTTAAGATATGTGGACACTGCTGACACTTTTAAAAAGCAGCTAAAGACCCACTTGTTTAGACTTTTTTGGGACTGTTTTTGTTTGTCTTTTTTCAAGTTTTTATCAGGTTGTCTGAATTTAATGTCTGTTACTCTGTTTCTTATTTGTTTTTTAGTATTTTATTGTGATGCACTTTGTGACGTCTGTTCTTGAAAGGTGCTGTATAAATAAAAAGTACTTATATAAATTGCCTAGTTGTGTGGAGTGCGGTCAAATATACAGATGTAAAAAAAGAAAAGATCACAGCAGAAATGTTGTCAGCACATCAAACGTTCAATGTTCAAGTTTGCTTTTATTCACTATTCTTGAAGTGACAAACAGGCGTGTCTCATCAGTTCAGGGTCTGTAATGCTCGTAAAAACGGTGATACGTGAAACCGAACCTGCAAATATCCTGATTATATTTGGTTCTGTTTGGTTCTGTGCCCTCTCAATCACGAACAGCATCAACTCTTCTTCTTTTGCCAATGATTATCTGCACAAACATCTGCCTCTGGCTATTGTGTGCAAATTCACAAGATTTGCAGGACTAATTTTCTTTACTGAATAAGATGATACTTGGAAGAATAGGCATTTTATCTCTTTTTTTTATTTATTTATTTATTTTATTTTTTATAAAGAAAATTGAATTTCAGATAATCTGGCCCCCGCAAGAAATAAGTTGAAGATCCCTGCCTTAGGGGTTTCCCCCCTAACTCTCAGTTCTGTGGCCTCCCAGTCACATGAAGTAGTTTAAAACCAATTTCCCCTGAAGAATGCTTTTATAATTTTATCATGTTAATGGTTCTTGCAATAAAGAAAATTAACTGGGTGAATCTCATGAAGGAAGGTCTGGGTCATCTGTTTTTGCTAAAAAATATTTTTTATATACGTTGTAAATTAATTGTTAAGAAAATTAAGTCTTGGATTTTTTGAAACATTTCATTGCACAAGAATTAAGCAAAATTTTCTCCCAATTCTCATTACTGTAATGTGAAAAATATCTCATTCTTATTATGTTTTTTTATGACAAAAGCATAAATTAGTCACAACAAATTCCAACAAAGTTACAACAAATACTTCCTCAATGTACTGTGTGCTTATAATTGTTCTTTACAAATGTTCTTAAATAATTATAATATTACTAAATGTTATTATTGTTTGATATTATTTTATTGCAAAATATTGTTTTGGTACAATTTTGAAAAATAGGCTTTTTTAAATGCAAAGTGTATATATATATAATTTTTGTATGTATTATTATTTAAAAATGTTATGAGATTCACAAAACAGCTCTGTGTTGTAATATAATGATGTATACTTAAACCTGCATGAATCTTAAATCCTATTCTAATTTTTAATTGAGACTAGTTTGATGACTTGCACTCTGCATTCTGATTAGGATATGTCTGTGTTAGCCAGACTGCTGTTTGTGTTTAAGTATATTTTGTGGTGACTTTCTGGACGCATTTACTCTGTCAACCAATGGACCCTTTTCACAGACCTGATTTAACGCGTTTCCATCTTCTTTAACAACGTAAATGTAGCAAACTTTTTTATATTTCCAATTTTACCCTGGAATAAGTAAAAATAAAATCAGTTACCATAGCTGCGATGAGGCTTCTAAAACAGCTGCTGAGGGTGCGACAGAAAATGTGGCCTGTTTCTCTCTTCTTACTGCTGTTAATCCATCGCTCTATATATTTATCTTCTTTTGCAATGCTGTGAAAGTGCAATAATTTTTCTTTTGCTGTTGGAGCAAACGGGTCAGAAAAAACAAAATTTGCTGTTATCCCCCATTCACTGCCATTCAAGTTTATTTAACTATGATGAATTCTGCTTTGTGAACGCGGATGTGTAAAAATATCTGAGATATGGATATCTGATCTTCATCTAAACACTCATTTCCGATTTTCGTCGTATTTCTGACATCAAAATCCATTGAAGCTGAATATTCGGTTATATCTGTGCATGTATAACAACATTATTCTGGAGATACGAGATGTCAAGCATGCATTTGCAGTGAGGAGACATTTTGAACTTGAAAATAAATTTGCATAAATACATTTTCAAATGGGTGAAAGCTCCATAAGTCTATCAGAAATGTTTATGATATGCTCGAGGCCTATTGTGTGCACACTTTACTATAATGAGGAGGACATCAATGATAATTACAGTATTTAGTTAAATTACATGTGCAGAATTGGCAAAGTGCAGTGGAATAAATTTCAAGAGTGAACCTTTCTAGTATTTTCAGAAGAGAATAGCGGTAAAAGAATGAGCATGTTTTAATTGATCCGTTATCACATGTACAGGAATATTCTAAATAGATGTTCACTCTATAGAGAATGTAAAATCCTTTGTGGAATAAAGTCATAACCAGTTTAATTAAATATCTTTTATAATTGTGAAATCATCATTTGGTAGTGCTCAGGTTGGTGAATGAATTCTTGCATGGGAATTCTTGTGTGTAAATATTCTTGTTTTTGTGAGTTTAATTTCCTTGTAAGAATTAATTGTAGGCAATTTTTGTAATGTTTATTGATATTTCTAAGAACAATGGCATGTAAAGTATGTTCGTTGCTGTTGATGTTAATCACTTATTAGGACTACTAGAATAATGCTAAAAAGTGCTGACATATGCTGACTGGCAGCCAAGAGCGTCTTTGTTGGTAATTAATGTAAACCCCGTCAGTTATGTCTTAAGTGAACGTAAAACCAATGTGCATGTGGCCAAAATGTAATTGCAGCATCCATAATCTCTAATGCTGGTGTAATTCATTCTTTTTCTGCAAAGATTCTTTGTAGCAAATACCACCTTTGAGTAAAACTGCTTCGAATTTAACATTGTCAGTATGCTCATTTTCTTGGTTTGTTTTTGCGCTAAGGGGTTGATTAAATTAGGATAACATGATTAGACTAATCTGAAGACTTCTAATTTGATCCTGTGCTGTATATCACTGGCATTTGTGTGTGTGTGTGTGTTATGTCATGCCCTCTCTAGCTGTTCCCATTGCCTTATATTGTTTCAGCTGTTGTGCATTACTGTGGCATTCCATAGAATAGCCCATTTTCCCTTCCAGTTAGTCTCGATCAACTTATCAACAGAAATAAATAGGGGCTTTATGAAAACAGTGTTGCCCCATTGATGTTTGAAAATAATTACCAAGATAATAATCAATGTAATGAATGGCTGTGGGAAAATGTAACTTCACAGCACACCAATCCACATGTTCATCTCAAATCAACTATTAAGTAAAAAAAAAAAAAAATGGTTACCATATCAAACATAGGCATTTTTTTTTTACACATAGTTTAAGTTATATAACACTATTGCTACAGTAAAATTAACGCCAAATCAATAGTAAAAACATTCAATCATGCATTCAAAAACAATTTTATTGCTCTAATTTTGTGCCAAGATCAGACTCCTCAATCAGTCTGTGGAGGAGTGTTTGTATTCCTCTTTGTGTCTTTGTGTCTTTGTGTCTGTGGTGGCGAAAGAGAACAATGGACACATTGAGTCGTTCAGGTGAAACCTGGTAGTTAATTATAAATCTACTGCCGAGATAGACAAAACCAGTGAGAGGCAACCAATGTGCCACAGGGATCGAAAGATTAAGTGGGGGGTTGATGAAGAACCAAAACAGATGAGGCTTTGAATACTTTTCACTTTTTGTGCTTTAAGGGAGGGAGAGAAAGGGAGTACGCAAGAGTAAAACGGGACAAAGAAAAAGAGGGAAAACAATATCAACAGGTGCTCTGCTGAAGCAAACAAATTGCCCTCTAAAGTCAATAATGTTCTCTTGTCTCATGCTTGTTTTGCTGAGTAACTTCCAGTCTATTGTTTAGGGTTTTCAGTGCAGCAAGACACAAAGCACTAGCAGCACTTTTCACTGTTCAGCTCTAACCATTAAGTCTCTTTTGGGGATTTTAGGGCTTGAACCCCTCCCTCTTCCTGTCTGAGTCTGGACTGTGACTCTTTAACTAGGCGTGACTGGCCAAAGGACCAGTTACTAAAAGAATGAGGAAAAGAAAGTGGGGGATACATCAGGCAAGCAGTCATGAATTAAATTAGTATCAGGAAGTGCACTGATCAGAGTAGCTTTTGATAAAAAAAATAAAAAATAAATTAAAAAAAACTTTATTTTACCATCGTTTTCACAATTGACTTGGAAATAACAGGGAATTTTACTATAGTTTGTTTTCCTTTTGGAAAAGTCATGGAAATTAAAATCTTTGGTCTACAGTGAATATATATATATATATATATATATATATATATTCAATTTATACTTGGCTCTAAAATATTTCATCGGTAATAAATTACCTATTGTGTGAGCAATGTCTATAAAATTATTTTCGAAATTCTCATCCAATAATCAAACACCTGAAAAGTCATTGACGTTTTTGAGTCAAAGGGTTAAGAAACCCTCTTTTACAGCATTATTTTATTTTGACACAGTGAATACAAATGAATTTGGTATCCTCCAGTTGCATCAAGGATGCACATGTGTTCCGTTTCATATTAGCGGAGTAATAACGGTCTTAGAAGTAGTTTGATGTGGGTCAAGGGAGAGAGCACAAGCACCATCAAAATGGACAACAAATCCCTTTTGTTTCTGTAGGGAGGTTTGTGTTGGAAGCAGGCATGACAGCTGCAACCCAACTGACATAGAGGGTGAAAGAGAGTTTATCTGAAAGACAGAGTATTTAACTTGCTTGACATGCAGGCCGCAGGGAGTGTGGTGGCTCAGAGCAGCAGTTATATCACTGAGGAAGAAAGCCCCTCCCCCCTTTGATGTGAGTGTGTGCATTTTGGACTGAGTGCTACGAAGAATAGGAAGGCATGTGTTCAGGATCTAGTGTCTGTCAAAGCTTTTAAACTTTGAAGGAAGTATAGACAGTGTTTTGGTCTGTGCAATAAAACAGCAAGCTTTTGCGCAACACACAACATGCACATAGAAAAAGTTCTTTCTGTGGGCACCTCTAGGTGGAAAGTTCATTCATTTTCCTTTTATGTTCAGTTTTTCTGAAGCCCCTTGTCAGAGGCCCCAGCCCCCTCACACTCTCTCCTGACAAGATTGTGTTACAGAAGAGTAGCAGACGGGAATGCACAAGTGGGGTGTGTGAATATGGTAGACTTTTGTATGTCCTCCTGTATTGTTTTGCACAGTTACAGAGGGCATGTCTGTAAAAGAAGGGAGGGAGGGGGCAAAACAGTGAGAGGGAATGTGTGTAGGGGATTTTCGCTTCCACGTATGGCAGTGTATTTGAAGGTAGAAAAAAGGCAACCATTATTTCCTTGTTTCCCTCTCACCCTCCCTCTTCTTTCAGCATGACCACTCCCACTTTAGTCATCTTTTTCTGTTTATTGTTGTTTTTTTTGTTGTATTTGTTGTTAATTGTCTAGTTTATTTTTTGCCTTGGCATTTGCGGTCTTTTAAATGGGAGTATTTATCTCTTCTGATTCGGGTTTGGATTACAACATTCACAAACTAAAAAATCTGTACCACTCACACTGTTGACTCATTGGATGACTGCACACATCCTAAAAGAAATCCTTAGTTGAGAGCATGTAGCCCATCTTCATCAATATAAATGTGTTTTGTTTACAAAGGTGGTTTGTATATTGCTTAGTATGCGATAAGCAGCTCCCGTTATCCAGTGATACTGCAGAAACACGTCAAATCCCCGGATTGGTCACTCCTACTGACTTCATGGTCCCTCCTCCCACTCACTTTATCTTGTGCTCACTCCCATTGCCTGTTCTCGTGGGCTTTTTTGGAAGAGGAAACTGGCATGATTGGACCACTTCCTGTGTTTTAATACCATAGCAGGAAACAGAACAAACAGGGCTGGATTCAAACAAAAACACACAGAGAGAGCGAGAGAGAGAGAGAGAGCGAAAGAAAAAAAAAAGAAAGGGGAGAAAGAGCAAGAGAAAAAAAAGAGAGGCGAGAGTGTGTATGAGAGAGAGAGAGAGAGAGAGAGAGAGAGAGATAGAAGGGGGAGTGAGCGAGAGAGGAAAAGTGGGAGATTTTTTTAGCAGCTGCAAACCATTTCAGCTGTGTAGTAGCCTTAGAACAGACACCAAAAAATGTGTATGAGAAAGAAAGTCTCCTCAAGACATCAGAGAAAAGAATAACTTGCGTAAAGCATTGTGTTTGGAATATCGTAAAAGGGAAAATAACAGCAGAGGGAGCGTGTCCGGGGATTGTCTGGAAAACACAGTGCCTGGAGTGCAAGGCAGCGCTTGGAATGAATCTCTGTCTGGGACTCTGCCTTCTGGATATAGTCCCTTGTCTCTCTACTTTCTCCCTGGCTGCAACGGATTTTAACATTCACTGGATCTCTATTCCCTTAACCATTCTGGACATAGACACCTTTTAGACCCTTGGATTGCCCCCCAAGCTCTGGCTGAAAGAATTGCAAAAGTGAAAGTGTTTTTTCGTGTGTGTGTGTGTGTGTGTGTGTGTGTGTGTGTGTGTGTGTGTGTGTGTGTGTGTGTGTGTGTGTGTGTGAAATAACCATGTCACAAAGAGTGTTGAATTTCATTGATTTTACTTCCTCGTGCTCCGCTGCTGAACAGGACTGGATAAAAGAAGAGGATGTTGTATTTCAGGCGCAGATGGCTTCTCTTCCTGACATGCTCTATTAATGCTTCATTATAGGATTGAAATAAAAATTATGAGGAAGAAATTAATAAATAATACACTACAAGAACACTAGTAGGACTGTCGGAAGTGAGATTTACAATACATGCCATTACAAAAAAAAAATGTACGTTTATTGAGTACATTTTCAGAGCCATCCTTTTGTCAAACTGGGTTATTTTTTGGCAATATTTCCAAGGAATTATCTTTTTGAATTTATGTGCTTGGAAGAAAAGGGATATGAGAGACAAAATCTCATGACTGAAACATTTTACTTTTTCTTTTTCTAACTGTTTTATGTAACCGCGTGTGGAGTTCTCACCTTAAAAGGAGCCTCATACTGCTTTGGATGCTGTTCTCGGACATGGTAAAAGTAGCTGAAGCCCCTCTTTGATTTTCCTGTTATTGCAGCGGGAAATAGAGTAAAAAAGAAGCGGCATTAAGGATTTTGGATTTGGTTCTTGTTTTGAGGGTTAGGACTCAGGCTGTTCAGAAGAGAAACAAAAGGAATATTGTCCACAATGGATGTAATCCTCCTGTCCTGGATTTTGGATATCTGACTCAAATAGTGGCACTTTTGCCATTCTTTTGTATATTTTTCATAATATGTTGCTCCAAAGATTCATCTGTTCAACAGAGACTATTTGAATGTATTTCAGCCATGTGAGTGCAGATGTCACCATTTACCTCTGAATAAAAGACTCCTAACTTTTCTTGCTTATGGATGTTTACCCTGGATCTTAAGCATCAAATCACATAATTGTATCCTGAGAATTTGGTGACACACACGACTGTGTGTCTTTAAAATCGGACTGATGTGTGAGGTAAATAAATAGTTTCAGCAGCTCACTGATTGTCACAGCGGGCTTAGTCACTGTGGACTAGTAACCATCCCATCTCAGCCCCTTGAGGGCGCTGTAGTTTGGGATGGGAAAACCTCTGAGCCGCCCGGACTGCTTGCGGCAGAACCCCAGGTGCCTTGGGAAGGGTGACGATGAGGAGGCATACATTGAGGACTGCTATGTACCCCAGCGCTCAATTTACGACACCATGCGCATCAATGAGCAGATTGATCAAGGCTCAAAACTCAGCCAGCCCTCTCGCAGCACTCTGGGCTCAGGGGGTGGAGAGGGAAGTACACTTTCCAGCAATGGGACATTGGGCACTGACATAGGTGGGGTATTTGTTGCACGAGGAGGTCCTGCAGATGCAGGTATGAAAAGGCTAGATGAAAGAGTTATATTTGATGCTCTGAAACTCACAGGTGATCCACAGAGCATGCCACCTGTCGGAGGAGTTGGCTCTGGAGTGGTTATTCCTGCATCAAATTCAGCTGCTGTTGGAGCAGCTGTTGTGACCAAAAGGCGCCTCCAGGGCATTGATAAGAAGGACAATCCAAATCGGCGCTCCTGGAAAGCTTTTATGCCCTCTAATTACCCTGAGTTTGCAGAACGTTTAGAGCTTTCACCTGGAGAGAGTGCAGACAAGCGTCTCTCTGGGGCTGGAATCCCAGTTTCTCCTCTTCATCCTCTACCCTCCTTACTAGCCTCATCTATTCCTTCTACATCATCACCACCTCTGGCACCTTTCCCGCCCTCACCTGTCACACCAGGAGGTCCTCAAACCCCCCCTGTCTCCAGCTCTCCATCATTCACTCCCTCTATAAGCCCAATGCCCCCCCATTTCCCTCATCCACTCAGGCAAAAACATCCCCTACAACTGCACACCCACAAGCCTACTGCTGCTCTCCCCTCTCCCTCAAAAGGACAACCACCCTCAGAGTCTACTACTTTTAATCAGACTGTCTCTGATAGTTCACCACAACCTAATCATAGTATTTCTCAACCTGCTGCGACAGGGAAAGGTGAGCAGAACAAACCAACTCCAGCCCCAATTGGTATTAGAAGTGCCTCAGAAGAACAACCACAAAACTGGGATACCAATGCAGCTAGAAACTCAGATAATGAACGGGACTCACCATTGTTTGAACATGACCAAGACACAGCTCCACTAATACCTCCAAAACCAGTATTTTGTCCCCCCACTAAAGCCCGTACCTGGCCCCGCAGTATGCGGGGTAGTAAAAGAACCCTGGGGCACGGAAGAATACTGCACAAATTCCCTATCCTGCCCCCACTGCCCCCTGTTATTGGTGAGGACAGTGATCTGGATGAGGAATCTCTGTATCTGTTGGATCCTCCATCACCTTTTCTGCAAGAAAATTTCAAGGGATTTAACTATGGGGGTTTGCCGATGTCCCCATGTATCAGTCAAGAGGGTGGTGAGGATGGTTTGTTGGGCTGGCCCCCTCCTACTGGAGTGCTAAGAGACAAGACAGCATCAGAACTTCGCTTTGAGGAGGATGAACGCAGAATCCTAGAGGAGTTAGAGGAGGAGGAGGAGGATGAGACAGAGAGAGAGGAAAAAAAGAGAGACGAAAAGGAGAGACTAGAAATTGAGGAGAGAAACTGGCAGGCAGTGTTAAAACTTGAGAGCAGTGAAACTAGTGGTATATCTTGGGAGGTAGAGGGAGAGGAATCACAGTTACAGGACTGGGAGACACAACAACTTAGTTCCTCTGGACAGTGGCCCCTTTTGACACCACCTGTTGGATTTGGAGGCTCTGAGGCCCCTAGTGCTTCCCCCTGCCCCAGCTCTGAGGCAAGCTCAGATGAACTCTTTCTTGAGCTGGAGAAACAGTGTTTGGAAGAGGAAGCAGATGATTCAACTGTTTCTAAGCAGACTGACATTTTTCATCCCTCTGAAAATTTTGATATTTGTGACAACCTGCCTATTGTGGAAGATGATAAAGTTGATGAAGGTTATGTTAAAGAGCAAATTGATAATACTGTGACATCAGCACTCACAAATAAAACAGATGATAAACAGCATACCAATCAGACTGAGCCATGTATAACACCGATCAATCAAAATGCACCCGGAGAGGATATAGAAATTATGCAAAGCTGCTCTGCTATTGAAAATATTGACCAAAGCCCAGAGCAATTACAAAAATGTCTTCATTGTAATAGTGAGTATAATAATCATGATCAAGATTATTATAGTTCATACACAGCTGGCCATGATGCTTTCGATTCTGAATACAGTGGCATTCAAACGTCACACCAAGATGTAACCATTCCATCAGATGCAATTCAGACAGAGTATGTACGACCTGAGAGTGATTCAGATTTAGGCAGCGGAGCTTCATTAGATCATGAGCAGCAAGAAAATGAGGAGGTAAAGAAGCAAGATGAGACATCTGATATTCGTATCTTGCAGCATGGACTTTTTCACCCAGATCATTTGTATGCAGATGTTGAATATAATGTGGATCTTGGCATCTTCAAGAATGATTTAGAAGGGGTGAAGTGTGAGGACAGCATTAATCAGTCGCCTGAGTGCTCTGTCTTGGAAGATGAGGCAGAAAGGGAAGTAGAGAACAGTGACCATGAGACTGTCTCTCATGAGGATGCAGTTTCTTTTGAGCCTACTGAATTTACTATGGAAATTACCTTTGACCAAGAGGGGGCACCTTCAAGGCTAGAGAAAGAAGCAGAGCTTTCAGTCTCCAAAGAAGTTGTTGTTCAAGATGAAGTGTCTTCACATGAGTGGGATGTAACAAGGGTGGATCAGGGAACCACAAGTATGGCAAAATCAGACATATCATATGCCCGGGTAAACTCGCCAGATGTCAGTATAGAATCTACTGCCTCTTCCCCTTTGCCCATTTCGACCACTAATCATGAGTCAAGAACAGTAGAACTTCACAGCAAAGATGCAGATGCATTTGTTACAACAGACAGTTTTGTTTATTTAGCTGTGGCTCTGCCACCCCAGTACTCTCAGGAATGTCCTCCATCTCCATCAGTGGAATCAACCCCACCAAGCCCACTTCCAAAATGCTGCCCTGAGCCCGAGGAAGGGGCATTACTCTCTTCTGATAGTTTTGTTTACATGGCAGCCCCTGAGCGACTTGTTTCTGATGGGGGCTCTGCTTGTGAGGACTGTCACGATTTGGATTCTGAGTCCGAAGACAGCCACTCAGGTGCTGACTTCGTACTTGAGTCAATGACTGGAGATAGTGAATGGGACTCGGATGGGTCAGGACCAAACACTTTACACCCACAGAGAGATCAGTATGAGCAACTAGAGCCAGGCATTTTGCATGCACTTTTTTATGACCGCCAGAGTGAGGCAAGCTCTCAGGAAGGTGTGGAATCATGTGATATTGACTGTGTGGCCACCTGTGAACAACAAAAGTATTCTGAAGAAGAAATTTCACCACTTAAACATGACCTTGAATTGAACACAAAGGTAATGCTTATCCCTTAAGCTTAATATTTAAAATGGTCAGTGCAAAGAAAGGTTTCTCAGTTTCTAGGTTGTCAGCAGGCCCAATGACAACACAAAAGTCATTAATCTAAATGCACCTCCTAAATTTCACTCTGTAATCTATTACTGTTTACCTCAGTTGTTTTTCTAAAGGTCTTTTTACCTCACAAAGGATTTTGGTTGATATAGTGTTTTTTTAGAGAAATTACCTAGTTTAACAAGGCAAAGCTATAAATGCTGTGCTAGTTTTATAATGTTATTTTGCACAATATTATGTAGTGAAATGTCTGACCTAAGTATACTTATGTTATAAATGGCTTCAGTTAGCTTTAAAGGCAGACATTTGTATTTGTTGAGAGCACAGAAGGTTTTGCGTGTTGGTATTATTTGTGCATTTCATTGCTTATCAAAGGTCTGAAAATAAGTATTTTTTGTTCAAAAAGCATGCTCACTCCAAAGTAGTCAAACCCCAGTGGTCGTTTGTGGGTTTGTTTATAGGTAAATGTGTTTGTGCACACATTTGCATGTGTTTGCTTTTGCTGCCTGATGAGCACTGCTTTGTCTATGAGAACTCTGTGTGTATGTTTTAGAAAGAGATTTAGAGTCAAAAAAGGGACAGGAATGTATTTTTGTAAATATATCTTAGAATTCTTGACATGATTTGAGACAGCCTCACTGGCTGCCATGACAAGGTGAGTGTCTGCTCTATTTCACAGTGGTTGTGGTGGGTGGCCGAGAGACTGCCTGTTAGTCCTTGTGCTTTCTGGATTGTTATTACATTACAGTGGCCAAGCCTGGCTGGTCATCCACATCTCATTTCTCCCTCGGCCTGGCCCAAATCTGTCTTTCTGCATGGTCACTACCACTCAAAAGCCCTGTTCCATCAAATGTAATCAGATGCAGGACTCTGTCATGCTGGATTTGGCTACAGAGGATTATAGCAACTGACAGACCAAGCAGGATCAGCTAACAAATTATCTTTAAACTCTGTTGGGATAGAGGAATTAAAAGGCCAAAACAAATTGACTGATTTGAGGAGTGGCTGTGGTGCAGTGCCAAACCCACACAAAATCTCCAGCCCCACTCTCCCAACTCAAATCCCCCTTCTATACTTCCCCGCTGCAGTCCGATAGCATTGCAGTTGAGATAAGGAAGTGAGAAATAAACATTGGACTCTGTAAGGGGAGCCACTTTTGCCTGTAACATGCAAACACTGTAAGTTGTTGGAAATATAAATAGATGATAAGGACATGTCAGTCCTATCAGCACAGAGCCAGACTCGCCCCCACAATGCCCAAAGTATAGTGAGTAAATCACAGACCTCAGGAAAGATCTTCGTAATCTTTTAGAGCAGCTCTCTGTTGGGGACTAATTTGGAGGATAAAGTCAGAATATTTTGCAACAGCCTGATCATGAATGGACAAAGAGTCCAGAACCCCTGGTAGTACTCAAAATAAGAGCTGGCTGAGCAATAAGAGGCGTCAGAAGAAAAGCCTGATGTCACATCTGACGCACTATACACTTACAGAATAGTCTATGCACTCAGCCATGTAGTGTTTGAATTTTCGAACTGTAGTATCATCCCAAAGGAACACTTAACGTTTTCTTTTTACACGGAAGTATTTGCTGTTTAACAGCTGTTGGAAGTGAAGATGTCCCTTCAACTCATGTGATGTGTTGCCACTCAGCATTCAACTCACAGTTGTAAGGTGTTGTCCTCATTGAAGTTTCACTAGTTGCTACACATAATTATTTACAATTGTTTTGTCAGACCAGTGTCACAGCCAGGTAACTCTGCCCCTTCCTCTACGTATGGCAAGCCGTGAGCACTGAATGTATGAGGTGTCCAACATTCCACACTCTGTTTTGGTGGTTGAAGTACATAATCAAGGTATTCGAAGTGCACTTCTTTTTGTTGCATTTTCAGTGCATACTAGAACATACTACTCACACTACTTGAACTTCAGAATGATGTAGAATAGTGCAGAAGTGTACAGTTTGGGATGCACCTCTAGACTTGAATAATTTTTATAAAAGAGAGTTTCAGGGACAGTCAAGTAAACAGACACAATATTTGACATACACAGTGGAGAGGGAAGAGCAATCAGAGAGGGAGTGATGAGAACTGATATTATGGTGTAGGGTAACAGCAGGCATATTTGATTGTGTAGATAATCGTGTCAGTGAAAGACAGTATGCAGGAAACACCTGTGATAAAAGACTGTTGCAAACAAAAGAGAGCTTAATCAAATCCTTTAGGCCTGTCGGCACAGTGAAGACCATAAAAAACAGTCACATATGCTGTGAATTCAACTGGTTATAATTTAACCTCTTTTTCCAATGGAACGACATAAATTAGTTCCTTGTTAGAATATATATCCAGATAAAATGGAGTCATTCGAAGTGCACCAAAAAGGAGGCAAGTTTTAAGATGAGGCTGAGAGACAGGAAGAAAGCAGGAGGCGAAAGCAAAGACAGGAAGTGTAGGAATGGAGAGAGATTGGAAAGCTATATGAAGCACAAGACAGTTGCTAAAGTCCATGTTGTCATTGATTTGAAAGAAATTGTATTCATGTGCCTTAACTCTTATTGAATCCTGGTATATCCAGAATATTCTTTTGACCCTTAGGTTACTTTCCTTGAAGCTTATCTATATTGCCATTTATTTTTTTTTTTCTTCCATTTTTAGACCTTTTATAGCTCTTATAAAATTCAGTATGTCTTGTATAGACTTTTATAGTCTTCATGAAATCATTCAAGACATGTATAGCCTACGTTATGTCTAGAATTACATGCTTATATGTAGCATACATGTATTTCCACTCAACAACAAATACAAATACAATACAAGTAACACCTACTCATGAATATATAAAATGAAAGCATAAGAATGATGTTAAGACCAAAACAAAGACCAAAACTAATTTTAAACATGAAAGCATATGCCTTTAGATCAGTAGATTTTTGTGATTATGAAAGACATTAATTAATTGGGGTGTTACATTTCTAACTGATAGTGTATGTTTGTCTGATAACTTAAAACATGATTCACAGTCACAAAGTTTTCAGTTACAAAAAAAGTTCCAGAAAACTCAAATGATCTGCACATTGTGTCAGGAATATAGCAGTTTACTTTAAGTCAGAAATTGTAGTTTTTCTTTACTCAAATATGGGCATACCCGGTTTGGCAGTGTGGAGTTTTGGTTTTGATTGGTTATATCCAATGGCATTGATGTTGTGGGTTGGCGGCAGCATGGAAAGCTGCCAGAAGCTTAAAGTCATCTGTGGGGGTTCAAGTGAGAAACAAAAGAGTTTAAAGTTTGGATACAAAAGAAACAGTGAGAGCTGGAGAGATAAGTGTGAAGCAGCCGTGTGTCTGACTTGCGTGCTGGCCAGATTGGTTGAGAGTGTTTAAATGGAATGAAAGGAATCCTAGATATTTTCCAGAGCCCTGCATCACAGTCAAACACTTGTCCACCAAGAAAAAGAGAGGGAGAAAAAAGGTTGTTTAGTTATTTTGCTCTGACCTTTTTCTTTTGTTGTATGGATATGTATAGCCACATCCTACTTAGATGTTGATGGTGCATCTTTCAGTCTTACATTTTAGTGATTCAACAAGGGACGTTGTTAGATAAAATTTACATCCAGAGGTTAACCCATTATGGCTGTATCATAAAGAAAATGGAAATAATAAATTTGTACATTTATATACAGTTGATATATAGTACAGAGGAAGGATAGTAAATGTGTTTGACAAAGGTCTCCAGCTCGAATCGCAGACAAATATATAATAAGTATATACTTTTATAGACCACATAGGCGGAAATCGCGGGGGGGTCGGGGGAATCAGGACCCCCCTATCTGAGGGTTGTCCCCCCCTAAAATATCATTAAAATATGTGTATTGTAAATAACATAATGATATATTCTTAAAATAATTGTTTAAGAAATAAAATAATACAAATGCAAACGGGACAACAACAAAAAAAACCTTGGTGTCCCCTTCAAAAATGGCTCTTGAGAATTGTTATGTTTATTGTCCCCCCCCAAAATTTTTATGAAATTTTCGCCCCTGATAGACCAAGTAAAAATCCAACTGTAAGTCAATGGATGCATATTTGGAACTGGGATGCATTTTATTCTGTGATTTTGATCAACTTTAACTTTACAGCATTAACATGGCTTCTAGCAGGTCAGGTGACTTTTTCAATGGGAAGACATAAGACAATTTTCAAAGAGAGGGGCTGCTGAGCGTTATCTGAGAGTGGGCACAATCCTGTGCAACTGTAAAAATCCTATGCCAGGATGTTTATGTTTATAAGTAATGTTATGAATGTTGAGAATGGTTATCTTATGTAACTTTTGTCTATTAATAATCTTAAAAAATATGTCAAAATGAATATACCTTCTTCACTGTTGTGACTCTAAAACATTTGGGGCAGTCCAGAAAAGATTCAGGGCTACAGTCCTTTTCAGCTCAGGTCTTGTGACATCCTTGGTTCCAACAAACTAATTTCCCTCTCTTCTTGTTGTTTTTTGTAAGTCATATGAGCAAACATGTAGATTTATTATTGTCTTTATTATATGTAACTTTCTCTTGGTTTGGCCTCATGATGTGGTAGATCTGCCACAGATAATTGGAGTTATGTCTTTGCTGGTGGGTGCAAAGTGCCACATGTGATGAAATATCAGGATTAAAAATAGGAAATGGCTCCAAGTGGACACACCAAGGAGTCGAAGGAGGAGGAGAAGGCCTAGATGATGGATTCAGGATAATGTTAGACAGGATATAGAAAGACAAAAGGGGAACAAACACTCTCTTCGCTGTGCAGTCGCGTATGCACTCACATTAACACATGATGTTGATGAGAGGGTGGAGCAGGTCGAGGCTGTGGTTCATTGTTTTAAGGCTGACAGACATCCTGTTTAATGCAGTAATGAAGCCCCTTGCCACAATGCAGCTGCAAACAATGAACACACACTGACACACCAAGTACTCACGCATTTACACACGATGAATGCTGGGGTTTTAGAATAAGCGAAAAATCCAGTTATTTCAATGTTATTACTTATTCACTGTTAAAATTGCTTTGGATATTAAAATGTGTTTTTAACCTCATAAGACTCAAAAACTGTAGACTGTAGTAACGTAGTCCGTTACATCATCGTTTGGTTCTCAAGTCAGTGGCACTGGTTTTGAGTCAAGCACCACTGGCTCTGTCATGAGAACAGCACCATTTTGATGGAACGCTGTTGTGTTGGACTCTTGGAGGAATAGAGATGCGCAGTGCTATTGCCAAGGCCCTATATTTGATTTCATTGTGTGGGGGCTGAAAACTGCTTTCCAAATTATAAATGGCTATGCTGCCACAATTATCTTGTTGTTATGTTTGTGCAGCCTTGACCTGTTCGTACACATTCTATCATATATCCAGTCACATAGTCACAAGTGTGTTGTTTATAAACTAATCAAACCATTTGTTCTTTGTTTGTATCACTCTCTTTTAGGCTGAGGAAAGGGAACAAGTGGATGGCATCCAACCAAAACTCCAGCATGTCAACGCTGTGGGTCAGGGACTTATTCAGAGTGCAGCCAAACACACAGACACTCAGGCCCTGGAGCATGACCTGGAAACCACCAACCTGCGTTGGAACTCCCTCAACAAGAGGGTAAGCTTTGCATCCATTTATCCCTCTTTTTGGTGTATTGAGAGTAATAATCATTTTTAATGTACTTTTTTTTTTTTCATTTTTATTTACAGGTTGCTGAAAGAATTGCACAACTGCAAGAGGCTCTGTTGCACTGTGGGAAGTTCCAAGATGCCCTGGAGCCACTTTTAAGCTGGCTGAGTGACACAGAGGATCTCATAGCCAATCAGAAACCTCCGTCCGCTGAGTACCGTGTGGTCAAGGCACAAATTCAGGAGCAGAAGGCAAGGATAAACATTCAATTATTTTAAAAACTTGTCTTCTTTAGGCCAAACAGGGACCCAGTTACATACAGTATTGTATAATATTGAGTGTTTCATTTTTGCCTAGAATAATGTAGATATAGTAGCACATTAATATACTCCGGGTTGGGGAGTAACAAAATACATGTAACGGGAATACGTATTTAAAATACAAAATAAAAGTAACTGTATTCCACTACAGTTAAAATTTAAATAATTTTGAATAGTTACATTCAAAAAGTATTTCGATTACTGAAGAGATTACTTTGCATTTTATTGTCATTTGTTTCATTTAATATTTAGTCCTTTCAGATGTAAAACATTTATACATATAAATGATGCGATCAAAGTGCATTTGAACAGAGGTGAAACACTTTCTTATGATGTGTTTCATTCATACGAGCAGACAGAGAAATAAGTTTGAAGTAAGTTTTGAGCAGATGAAATAGAAATAAACCTTGTGTAAATTGTCAGCTTTATGCTAAGCTAAAATGCTATTTCTAGCCATTTTACATGCACATGTTACCAGACACAATCATATTTTTCATCAAGAAAATTAACATTAGATCATAATTTATTTTTTCTAGTAAGATATTAGGGCAAAAATCATATTCTTGATAATAATTTTTGTATTGTTTTCCTGTAAAAAATATATTAAAATCCTTAAAACAAGTTCAGTTACATTTATCTTGTTTTAGAAACAACACTGCATAAGATATTTATGAGAATGTATTTTTAACATGTGTATTTTGTCTTACTGTACTGACAGAGTTTGTTTTGTCAAAACAAGTGAAAAAATCGACCAGTGCTGAAGAAGTAATCCAAAGTATTTAGAATATGTTACTGACCTTGTGTAATCTATTGGAATACATTATATATTACATTTTACACCATGTATTCTGTAATCTGTACTGGAATACATTTTAAAAGTAACCCTCCCAACCCTGAATATACTTACATATTTTATGATGCCTACATTGCAAATTACATTTTAATTTTACTGAATACAATGTTGGAGGTACAGTGAAACATTAAGCTGAACTTAAGCTTCTTACCATTAACTTTGGTTGAAGTTAACTAATATTATGTGATTTTTTTTAACACATTTACTTTTTTTTTTTTTTTTTTTTTACAAAAATTCTAAATGTTAGATTTTTATTTGTATTTTTTTTAGCTCAAACAATAGTTTGTGGACCTCCTAGAGTATTAAAAGTTAATAATTGAAAGTTAATTTTGTTCAAAGACTTCTTTAGTTGATTAAACTATTTTATCATCCTAGCTAATTTATGTTATCTAACAGAGATGCCATATTTATTGTGTTCTCAGCTGCTTCAGCGGTTGCTGGATGACCGCCGTGGGACAGTAGAGATGATCAGGGCAGAAGGAGAGCGTATCGCTGCAACGGCAGAGACACAAGACAGAGACAAAATCCAGAGACAACTAAAGAGCCTCGGAGAGAGATGGACAAACCTGTTGGAAAAGGCCAGTGCCAGGTAAACTCAATAATCAGACATCGAAACGCAAGCCTAAAACTACTTCATGTTGCTTTACAATGCCATAAATGCAGTGTAGTCATAAAAATATAACAGAGATTTCCTCATTACCTCATCTCCTCAGGCAACGACAACTGGAGGAGCTGCAGGTGTTGGCTCTGCAGTTCCATGAGGCTATGGAGCCACTTGGGGAGTGGTTGAGTGCTGCAGAGAGACGTCTGAGCTCTGCTGAACCAATGGGAACCCAGACTTCCAAAATCTCACAGCAGATTGTAAGGCACAAGGTAAAGTATACGTTAAATTTGAGAGGTTTGGCACTTTTCAGAAGAAATGACTGCCACTGCTTGGAATGGAGTTGAGATTTGAGTCATTTTAGCAAGCAATTTGCAAAGTGTTGAGAATTCAATTAGAAATGAATAGACAAAAAAACTGATTGGAATAAACTGTCTGTCTCCTGTGGTTGCAATTATTATCAAAGAAAGCAAGAAATGCAGGCCTCTGGTTGTAGCCCTGCTCACATCCTTTTCATTTTGCAGTATGATTGATTACATCATAATTTTCTTTTCTTTTTTATGGTTGTGTTTTATCTCATCTTATGTTGATGCACATTTTTTTTTTTTCATTCACATTCATTACAGATGCACTCAGTATTTTGTGCTCAGTAAAAAGTTTTACCCCTAACACACCCCTAATACTTTTGAAAAGCACTCACATGGCAAGCGGAATACTACTTTATCTTGATAACCCCCTATTATTAGACACTTCAGCTTTTGCAATAAATTAATCATGGCTTGCTGCGAGTAGTGCACTAGATATATATTATGTATAATATACACTCACTGAGCATTTTATTAGGAACTAATAAAGTGCTTGATGTGGTCTTCTGCTGTTGTAAAGCATCTGCCTCAAGGTTCGATGTGTTGTGCATTCTGAGATGCAATTCTGCTCACTACAATTGTACAGAGAGGTTATCTGAGTTACTGTAGCCTTTCTGTCAGCTCGTACCATTCTGGCCATTCTTCGTTGACCTCTCTCATCAACATGGAGTTTAAATCCGCAGAACTGCCACTCACTGGATGTTTTTTGTTTTTGGCACCATTCTGAATAAACGCTAATCTAGAGACTGTTGTGCTTGAAAATTCCACGAGATCAGCAGTTACAGAAATACTCAAACTCATACCAGCCCTTCTGGCGCCAACAATCATGCCATGGTCGAAATCACTGAGATTTTTCCCCACTCTGATGGTTGATGTGAACATTAACTGAAGCTCCTGACCCATATCTGCATGATTTTATGCCTTGCACTGCTGCCACATGAGCAGGGACGGATTAGTGACTGGCCAATGGGGCCAGTGCCCAGGGGCCTTTGACTACCAGCGGACCCTTGACTGCCCAGGGGTGCACTTGTGCTTTAAGGTGGCGCGATCTAGTTTGGTGATTCCCCCCCGCTTGACAACCCCTCAAAAACGTTTTGGTGGAGTGGGGGCCCTTGGATTGGCCCCAAGGCCTTTGCAAGTCATAATCCGTCCCTGCACATGAGTGACTGATTAGATAATTGCATGAATAAGTAGGTATATAGGTGTTCCTATTAAAGTTCTCAGTGAGTGTAAGTTCAAGATGACTGCTGTATTGGCCAGTGCAACATGAACAAAAAATACTGAGTGCAACTTTAATTATGATTTGTTATCATTCTTTATCTGGCATTTATGTTTATGTTTGCCTTTTGTTTCTGTTTTCCCTCTTCTACTCATGCCATTACTTTCTCCTCTCCTCTTTACCCTGGGTTATAATCCCAGGTTCTCCAAGAGGAGATGTCCTCTCGAGAGAAAAAGGTTGACCACCTTGAGACTCTCAGCCAATCACTGTACCCGCTCAGCTGTGCGGCTGATCGCAATTGGCTAGGTGAGCGTGTGGCCGCTGTGCGCAATGGACACACAGAGCTGCGTGACTGGTGCAATCGGAGGGAGGCAATGCTGGAGCAGGCCTTGGCTAATGCACAACTATTTGGAGAGGAAGAGGTGGAAGTCCTTAACTGGCTAGCTGAGGTGGCCCAGAGACTGGCTGAGGTCTCTGTGCAGAGTTATCAGCTGGAGCTGCTAGCACAGCAACACAAACACACACTGGTATGATTCTGCAAAAACAAAATAGGAGCTGGTGATCAACATTTTTTAAGTCAGTAAGGAGATAAAGAATCCCTCTTCACAAAAAAGCTCTCACTCTCTGACAAAAGACCATAGTAATAACCAGGCATTAAATTGGGCCAGATCATTCCTTATGGCAAAAAATGTGTTTGTTTGTCAATCCATTCTGTTTTCTCCAGTCAAGTCTGCAACCTGCTCTCCTTTCCAGTGAAATAAAAATGCAACCAAATTTCAAGTTTCTAAAATACAGTACATACACTGAAATGCAGTAGCACTATTGTTTGTAAGTTACATAAAATGCCATATCTTGCTTTAGGTACCAAAATAACCACCAGATATTTGAATCCCCCACTTCAAGATTCCCAATTTAACCTTAGGTTATACTTTGAAAACAATTATACATAAAACATCCTTACAGTATATCCAGTTAATATTTCCACTGTCACCCCCTACAGGCTCTTAATGAAGAGATTATCAGCAGGAAGAAGACAGTGGACCAGGCTATTAAGAACGGACAGTCTCTGCTCAAACAAACCACTGGTAATTTACCGTCCAGCCTCTATGTTCATTGATGTATCACTGAATTGCTTCCTCGATTGTTATCATCTTCAATTTGTCTGACAGGTGAAGAGGTCCTGCTGATTCAGGAGAAGCTAGATGGCATTAAAAGCCGCTATGCAGAGATGACAGCAGGCAGCAGCAAGGCCCTTCGTACTTTGGAACAAGCCCTTCAGTTGGCCACACGATTCTCCAGCGCACACGATGACATCAACCAATGGTTGGATGCTGTAGAGGCGGAGCTTAACAACACTGAGCCAGACACAACATCAGCCTATCAAGACAGACAAAGGGTGAAGATGTCTATTCTAGATTAGCTGTTTTTACAGAATGTTAAAGTGCCATGAAAATGTGGCATCTGTGTTTTCCTTTGTTTGAAAATGTATTGATCAATATATTTTTCAACATGAAATGGTGAGACTATATATTTCAATGCTGTAAAAAATGTTGTTAAAAATTGAGAAGTCATCTAGACCTTCTATGACCATTTTTGTTTTCACTACATATATGTATCTTGCTACAATTTAGTTTTTTCCCTAGTTATGTTTGTTTAATTGTTTGATAGATGTAGCTGTATGTTTGCCTCAGGAGCTGAAATGTGTGTCTGCTGAGAAGCGGTTGGTTCTGGACACAGTCAACGAGGTGGGCAGTGCCTTACTTGATCAGGTGCCCTGGCGAGCACGAGAGGGCCTGGATCGCCTGGTTGCTGATGCCAATCAGCGCTACCGCCATGCAGACGAGACCATCACACAAAGAGTGCAGTCAGTGCAGGCTGCCATCCAAAGGTCACAGCAGGTACTGCAACAAACACTGGCCAACTCAAAACATTTATTATATTTTTGTATTATGTTGTTTTTAATGTTATAATGTGTTTATTTATTGACATGAATGAACAATATTAGATGTAGGACATTGTGTCCATGTTGCCTGCTTGAGTATGTAAATATTTCTCACACTCCTTTTGACTGTATTTATGTTTGTTATTCTGTCAGTATGAGGAGGCAGTGGATGCAGAGCTGACCTGGGTTGGAGAGACGGAGAGGAAGTTGACATCTCTGGGGCCTCTCAGTCTGGAGCCCGATGTAACCGTGGCTCAGCTCCAGGTGCAGAGAGCCTTTAACATTGACATCATTCGTCACAAAGATACCATTGACCAACTTCTTAAGACACGAGAGGACATCTTGGAGAGCTGCAGTGAACAGCAGAGAGAGGCACTGAAGGTTAGCGACAAAGAGGAAGGGAGGGGTGAAAAAGCCATGCAATAATCCTTCTGCAAAATGTTAAATCAGGAAAATTTAATTGATGTGATTCATGTGTTTTCCATAGTGATTTGAGTTGTTTAGACCGTAATGAATTAAGTCTCTTTTTTGGGAAAAACAACAATGCTACATTGTTTAAGTTTTTTTAAAGACTCATCTTCCTCCTAAAGGTGAAGACGGACTCTTTAAGTGCTCTTTATGAAGCAGTAAACCAGAGTCATTCAGAGCGGTTCTCAGCTCTGGAGCAGGCTCAGGTGCTGGTGGCCCGGTTCTGGGAGACGTATGAGGAACTTGAACCCTGGCTGGGTGAGACGGAAACAGTGATTACCCAGCTACCCCCTCCCGCCATTGACACAGAGGCACTTAGGCAACAGCAAGAACAAATGAGGGTGAGTGAGCAATACACAGACATATAAATGGCATCAAAGCTAATGGGCATGGACTAAAAGCCACAAAATTCAAGTTATGGAATTAAATACTGTACATTGACACCATGCAATATGTTTCATATTTGTCTTTCTAGCTTCTGAGGGAGTCCATTTCTGAGCACAAGCCACACATAGACAGGCTTCTAAAGATTGGCCCACAGCTGGCAGAGCTGAGTGCCCAGGAAGGGGCGACGGTGAGACAGCGGTATAATGGCGCAGAAAGACGTTACATCACTATCAAAGAAGAGGTCAAAAGTCGAGCCACAGCACTGGATGAAGCCATGTCACAGTCCACACAGGTATTTGCTTCAATATGTTTGCGTATTTTGGACTGCTGCCCTTGTGATTTATTCTGTTATAGCACACACACTTTTTAAATTGCACAATAATAACAAATGTTGTAACATTGTCATGTTTTATAGTGTACACCTTTCAGCTTCAGTAAGGCAGATGCTTAGTCAAGATGCAATCAAAAATGACCCTTAATGCACACTGCTGGTTTTATTCTGCACACTTGGTGCACGTTATTCCAAAGAAAATGGAACCAGCAACCAACTCCTATCTAACCACCTGTCATATAGAGACCACTTTTCATGATCCAATCAATTCTTGATGGATGAAAATCAATTCCCACCCTAAATTTTTTGTTTCACAAAAACAATTGAACACATTCTAAAAGTCAAATGTATTGTGAACGCTGTTTCATGTTGACTTTCCACTGTTTTAAGTTTAACCAAATAAAATATGCTCTATCCACCATTTAAGTAACTGATAGATTCAGTCTTCAAAAGGTTTCTCTTAACAGTTATATCACTGACATCAGGCATCATCGACTGCAGTTTGGCTGAATGTTTGTGTTATTGATGCTTCGTGCTGGCCTGTTGCATGCTGTTGAATTAACTCATGGTACTGTTTCTCCTCCCCCTTCACTCCAAACTCTACTGTACTCTTTCTCCACCTGTCTCTGCATTTACTCCCCTTTGTCACTCTGACATCCCCTGTCCATTATCCACCTTCCTTCCTGCATTCCCTCTCGCTTGTTGCAACTCTTTCCTTGTTCATTCCCTCTACCACTCACTTCCATGTCCAATTGGTCCATCCATCCGTTTGCACTCACTCTGTTTGGATGTGCTGTGTGTCCATCCCACCATCATCAATGCTCTCTGCAACACCCTCAGCTGGTAGAGGTAAGAATACCATCACCCACTGATAACCCCTATTCCATCTACATTGAATTGAAAATCAGGATATATGCAGGAATTATCAGGAATTCTTTCATCAGAATTATGTCATAGCACTCCACTAGAAATGGAACCTTTTTTTTACCCTTACCTAGTTTAATCCCACATCAGCTGATCTAGACAGTAATTGTTTATTTTGTTAGACAGTAAATTAATAGTTATATGTCCAATACATGAAGATGAGCAAAATGTTTTTTTTGTTTTTTTTTCCCTTTTTGCCATTTTTAATGGTGTGTGAAGTCAAAATTCCACATTAAACCTTCTCCCTTTATCCTTTGAATTACTTCCCAAATAGTGTGCCTTAGAATTAGAATTTTATTGACACCTCCATCGTGGCCCTACTCAGATACTCCGTTTACATAAAGTTGACATCAATTCTTATCCAGAGCAACTTGGACAAAAAGGGATTTAGCTTCACTTCTGAGATGTTTGTCTTTAACAGATGGTAAACATCTTTGACAAAGAAGTGCTTCCTCTAGAAATACCTACAAGTACTTTCTAATACATATAGCCCCAATACAATTAAACCTAATAGAAAAGCAACAAAATTATTTCATTATTATCATTGTGTCTATTTATGTAGAGCATTTTACAAATGTGTTCATGCAGGATGAAGGTTTAATTTTTCTGTGGTGTATTCTGTAGATCATAATTTTGCCAATCCAGGTCCTGGAGAACCCCCAACACTACACCAAAAAAATAAAGTTGCCGTTTGGATTTAAATAAGCAGATAATTGTGTGCCTATGATTAGATCATTATTGCAGTGATTAATATGTTTCAGCTGGCAACAATTATTTTAACCCTAACTGATGCAGTGTGTAGCTTCTCATTTCTTAAACAACCATGTCAGAAGACGTATACTGTTTTTCAGAGGGGGCAAATTATTGGCCTGCGTCAATCAAAGAAAACAACTTAGGAGATTGCTGAAGTCACTGGAATTTGGTTAAGAGCTGTCCAACGCATTATTAAAATCTGGAAGGATAGTAGTGAACTGTCAGTTTGCTTTGGTCAGATCTAGGCTCCGCATCATTTTCCTGCAATAAAATGAAGTCAGCTGACTACCTGAATGTACTGAATGACTAGGTTAATCCTATCAGTGGATTTTTTTCTTCCCTGATGGCACGAGCATATTCCAGGATGACAGTGCCAAATTGTGAAAGAGAGGTTCAGGGAGCATGAGGAATCATTTTCACAGATGAATTGGCCACCACAGAATCCTGACCTTAACCCCATTGAAAGTCTTTGGGATGTGCTGGAGAAGACTTTATGGAGTGGTTCGACTCTCCCGTCATCAATAAAAGATCTCGGCCAAAAATTAATGCAAATCTGGATAGAAAACAATTTTGTGACGTTGCATTAAGTTGTCGAAACAATGCCACGACTAATGCATGCCGTAATCAAAGCTAACAGCGGTCCAACGAAATCTTAAGAGTATGAGACTTCTTTTTGTTTGGCCAAGCAGTGTATCTAACACTTCATTCTACTCATCAGATCATTAGTAGAGACTCATTGACCTGAATTGTGTGTTTCAAATAAGAGAAACATACAAAATCTGGAGTGTTGGGGATAGGACCAAGACCTGGATTGACAAACACTGCTGTAGACCCTTGAACTTGAAGTAATCCTTAGGTAGCACCAACTTCCTCTTTTTTTTTTTTCTTTTTTTTTATTTGTGTCTGGGAAAAATATCTCCTCTCCAGCCCTCCTTATGCTTGGGTTTTCTTTATTTTATGACATGCTGTATTTGATCTGACCTTGTCCATCATTCTCTCCTTTCAGTTTTATGATAAGATGGACCCTCTGTTGGAGACCCTTGAGGGGGCGGTCCAGCGTTTGCGGCAGCCTCCTCCAGTGGCAGCTGAGGTGGATAAGATCCGGGAGCAACTGGCGGATCACAGGGCTACAGGACTCGAGCTGGACAAACTCCTGCCATCTTTTAGTGCCCTGTGTTCTCGTGGAGAAGAGCTCATCAGTCGTGCCCCACATGACGATCCTGCTGCCCAGGGTAAAGATCTTTTATCTGAATATAAATGGTGTCTATATTATTACATTCTTAGCTAAGATATAATCTTCTGCTGAAGGATACATTTTCTTAATAAATGCTTTGATAATTCTGTGTTCTGTTCCTATTCTCAGCGGTGCATTCCAGACTCTTGCGGCTGCGCTCTATATGGGATGAGATTAGGCAGAGGGCTGAGGAAAAAGAAGGAAAGCTTCAGGATGTTCTGGAACTTGCCGAAAAGTTCTGGGCTGACATGGCCGCTCTGCTGAGCACTCTCCGTGACTCTCAGGATATTGTGAAAGAGCTAGAGGATCCCGGGGTGGATCCCTCACTCATTAAACAGCAAATAGAGGCAGCAGAGGTCAGTGGCAAGATGTTTTCCTAGTGCTTCCAGTAAAAAAAAAAAAAAAACACTCCTTGATGGTTAAGCGTTAAGTTGTGAGAAGATTTCGCTTACATTTTTTAAGTCTCTAAATACAAAACTCAGGATTGTGGGGTAACGTTTGAAAGCTTAGAATCTGAACTTTTCATAAATAACTTTTCATAGATACATAGGAGTCAATTCTGCATTTTGTTACATAAAAGGACAAAATAAGGACTGAAAACATTCATGTAACAAATCAACGCCACCTAGAGGTCATGGGGTACAAATATTAATATGAGTATAAACGTCTTTCAAATAGCACTTAAATTAATAAGTCATATATCAAATGAAAGCTCTCATTCTCAGGAATGTGACTGTACTGTACCCCAGTTCGAAAGATTTTCAAAAGATTCACAAGGTGCAATACATCTCTTTATGCACTGATCACTGCTGCTGTCAGCCCCAAATAGCTAAAAACTTTATATCTGCATTTACCTGAGACAGTTACTTGTCTTTGAGATTGCTTGTGTGAATAATCCAATGTTATATCTTAGATGTCCAGAACAAAATATGTAGTCCACAGGAAAAGCATGCTAAACAAATAATTGGAAATGTTATTGACAATTGGTGAAGTGTTATATGTCATCACAAAGGGGAGAAAATCAGCTTTCTAATGACACCTAGACTGAGTTTCTAGTTCACTCAGAGATATTTGATGAAATAATGGGGGTGAAGCATGAACTGAAAATTGGACTGAATGTCTATGGACCAGCTCATCTGTGAGGGCTAAAATTTTTCAGAGCGCCACCTACATTTCAGATCGGCATTTTGTGAATGAAGGTGATAGGGGAAAAAAATCTTTTTTCTAGTACTTGCTACCATCTGGTGGAATAAAATAAGACTTTTTGGTGGGAGATGGAGTGAACAGAACCAGAATTGCATGCTTACAAATTAGGGGAAAACATCTATTCAACATAAGTTTGTAAACATACTCAGTATTATTTTTGAATGCTTTTTTTAAATTATTATTATTATTTGGGGGCTTCTGAAAGATTAAGACCAATTTTTTGCAATTAGTCGCCAGTATGTGTAAATGGTGAACTTTTAAATTTGAGTGTAAAAAAATGTTTTGTGGATGCAGCCCTAAAAGCCCCAGAGTTGAATTAACTATTGCATGTTAAGCTGGAATTAACAATATAACAAATATACACTATAGCGTTAAAGAAGATAGAACAAAATATTGTTGGACAAGTGCCAAGACATAGGTCAGCAAGGAGTCATGATGTTCTCCTCTCACACACAGGCCATTAAGGCAGAAACAGATGGATTGAGGGAAGAACTGGAGATTGTACGCACACTGGGAGCTGATCTCATCTTTGCCTGTGGAGAGACAGAGAAACCAGAGGTCAAGAAAACCATTGATGAGGTAAGAGGACAGAAGAATGACAAAGTCACAAGGAGAATGCCCAATTTTACTTCGATTTTAAACAATATGTGTTGTTAATATGTGGTGATCCTTTGTCTCTTTTAGATGAATGCTGCCTGGGATGGCTTGAACCGCACATGGAGAGAGAGAATGGAGAGGCTGGAGGAAGCAATGACTGCTTCTGTTCAGTACCAGGATGCTCTTCAGGTCTTTATCACTCTACTGATACTTCCAGCTCCACCCTGATTGGTCAAGTCAACTGTCTATTCACAGTCCTTCCCCTTTGTCTTTCCAGGGCATGTTTGACTACTTGGACAATGCTGTCATTAAACTGTGTGACATGCCAGCTGTGGGGACAGACCTCAGCACAGTCAAACAACAGATCGAGGAGCTCAAGGTCTGAATTGGCCCTTATATACTTTGATCAACTCATACTGAGAAAAGTATTTATTTGTTTGACCCTTTGTATTTTGACGTGAAACAGCAATACAAAGTAGAGGTGTACCAGCAGCAAATTGACATGGAGAAGCTGTGCCACCAAGGAGAACTGCTGCTCAGGAAAGTGACTGATCAAACAGACAGAGACATGATACAGGAGCCTCTCACTGAGCTACGCCACCTGTGGGACAACCTGGTGGATAAGATCACACACAGACAGGTGAGGAAAGAGTGAATATTTTATTATTATATCAATCACTTCTACTTTTGACATTATATTGTATGGATATAACGTACTGTATAAAATTGAGTGTTGCGTTTGAAACCTGCCCTGTAATAGCGTGTGTAGTACCATTGTATTTACATTTGAGCTGTCAAAATTAATGGGTTAATGCAAGCAATTATCTAAAGTTAAAGGCTTTTGTTTTCTAAATCACTATTAATGCATTTATACAGCAATATAACTATTAATAAAGCAAAAACACTGGTTGGAAAGGGAGCAACCTTTGTGATGGGTCTGCCTGGAGTCATTACACTGATGCACACACCATGAACACACACAGCAGTGGTTCAGTGTCAGTGATAAAGTGATAGGGAAGGAGCTCTTAATGCTATTTGTTATTTTTTTGGAACTTGTGATGGAAATCAAGTATTTTTCAGCCTATGTAAGGCACATTTTAATTACCACAGAACCATGTCAAATCTTAACTAACACCAAAACGCAGAATGAGATGTTCTTGTCTGCAAGCACATTTCATGTGCAGTTCAAAGCCGATGCTTGACGCTGGCACTGACGCCCTGATGCAAATCATGATCATGGCTTCACGATTGCTGTAACAAAGCAGATATTGACAGTCTGCCAGGTGATTAATATTGTGAAGGATGAGAGTTAAAGAGTTTTAATGCCCATTTTAATGAATATGCAACCTACTAGTTCTTTCAATTAGTCAAACTCCCACTTAGACTTGGAACTTTTAATGTTATGTAAATTAGTGCTAAATTAGTGCATTTCTATCAATAATGTGGAAGGCTTTGTGTGGAAAATGTTAATAAAGCATTATATTGTTACATATTGTTTTGTTTTATTTCCTAAGAAGAAAATAAATGCATTTTGACAGGAATAGAAGTATATTTAAAGTAAAATTTCAGCATTTTTCATATTTGCGATTAATTTCAATTAACTACGAAAAAGTTTGCGATTACTGTAATCACAATAAAACAAAATAGTGACTAACAGCACTTATTTACATACTTTGGTATTATGCTTGTATTGCAAAACCATTAAAATAATAAAACAATATTATTGATAAACAGAGTCATGTACTTGTACATTACATTTTAATTTGACTTAATATATTTTAATGTAGGACTGGGATGGACAAGGAAACAGTTAGCTGAACTTTAGCTTCTTTAACTTTGGTTCAAGTCATTTTTTTATTATATCACAAAAATTAGATTGAGATAAAACAATAATTGGAGGATCCCTTGTTGAAGTCCCCTGGTTTACATTGTAATCTGTTACGTAAAACAGGAAAAGGTCTTTCTATTTAGCTTGACTTGATTTTGTCTCTCTTTTTGTCCCCCTCTCTCTACCCCAGCACAAACTGGAGGGTGCTCTGCTGGCTTTAGGTCAGTTCCAGCATGCTCTCTCCGAGCTACAGTCTTGGCTCAGCCACACTCGCGCTACACTAGACACTCAGCGGCCTATCAGCTCTGACCCCAAGGCCATTGAAATCGAGCTGGCTAAGCATCACGTATGTACATGCAGCTTCATTTACATGTGCTCTACTTTATCTTTCTTTAGGCAAACCCCTTATCAAGCTCTCTGTGTAGGTTTTAAGAAACGACGTGCTGTCCCATCGGACCACTGTGGAGACAGTAAACAGTGCTGGATCCGAATTGCTGGAGTCCAGTCCTGTAGATGAGATCAACCACCTGAGAGACCAGTTGGATGAACTGAACCGCAGCTGGAAGAATCTTCTGCTCAAGACTGATGAGAGACAGAAACTGCTGGAAGCTGGTCTGCAACAGGTGCTGTAGATATTCATATTAGGACTGTCAACTGATTAGAGTGATTAGTCATTCTCGTAGTTAACACATTAACATTTTATGAAGAGGAAACTAAGTGATAGGGCTTTGTGTATTTTTTTATGTTTGGCAATTTGTTTGGATGGCACGCAACATTGTTTTTTACTCTTGACCCCCAAAAAACAACAAAATTATGTTTTTAAATGTCACCAACATGCACTGGCAATCTAAACAATGAACTCAATGTAAATTTGCAATAATTAATTAATAAAGCATTATGAAAGTAGCATTGTGTGTGTGAGAGGGATAAAGACATAGAATCTTAATTAATATGTAATATGAAAAATGAAGAAATTCATTGTACTTTGTACACTGCACCCCATCTACACATGATGATAACGCTTTTATATATTACATAATACATTATGCAGAGAGCTCTTATTGAATGAACCAATAAAAACACAAATGCAAGTGAATATACATCTTTAAGTGGCTTAAAATACATTTTTTTTTGCAATGGATTCTACTGAACTAGGTACCATGAAACAGATGTAGTCTGTAGGGCTACTGTCCAGCTTGAGTGGTTCCCTTCAATATTGTAGTACAGGTGTCAGGTCAATTAGCTCATTGTCTTTGCTCTGCATGGTTTATTTGTCAGGCTGAGGGTTTCCATGGAGAGCTGGAGGAGTTTCTGCAGTGGCTCAGACGCACAGAGAGTCAGCTGTCTGCTGCCAAACCCACAGGTGGCCTGCCTGAGACTGCCAGAGAGCAGCTGCAGCAACACATGGTACATTTACACAGTTCACCTGCAGGCTGTCCATCAGATAGATAGCAGACCAAATAAACATCATATTATAGCAATTTTAAATAATGGATAATTGTTTTGACTTTAAACGTTTCAGTTCATATAATTGTAAGAATTTACTGATGTAGCTTGCAGAATTGCTTATTTTTGTTTAAACTGCAACATTTTGGTCTCACATCCTCCTATAGCCATAGACACAACTTCAGGGGTGTTTGTTAATTTAACTAGTACAGTATAACTATGAATAGGTAAGTATTATAATTAGGGCTGGGAATCGATAAACATTTAACTAATTAATCACACAATTTTCTTTAATCGCAATTAAATTATGGTACATGATACATTACAACAAACATCATAAATAGATTTAATTTATACTTTGTCTTATAGAACTTGCAAGAAATTGGTTAGTCATCATTTATTTAAAATATATAAAATTGTACGTTCAAATGTTCAGGTTTTTTTTTTTTTTTTTCAGATAAAGTTTTACAGGTATTTATCTTTGAAACCAGTATATATGTATACAGGCCATAAATTCAGTGGACATGCTGACAGATAAGGGTTATTGTGTTACTGTGAGATTGCACCTCACTGTTAGGAAAGCCTGATGCTGTTTTTAAAACGCATTAATTACAGCATCAGCAAAAATAAAATATTTTGTTTAATAATAGGGTCAAATGGGCAGATTCAATTCATATCAAGCTTTATTGGCAAGATAAACTTAACTGTACTGTACATTGCCAATGCATTATTAGACACTATATATACAGAGATAAAACATATTGAAAGCTTAAATTTTATTTGCTGAAGTTTAAATTCTCAAATGATTATTTCCTCTGGATGCTGTTCAGTCTATTATACCAGTCTGCAGCTTTCTGAATGGCCACACTATCACGTGCACAAGCAGTGTCTCTCTTTCACGGTTCTGCCTTTGAAACTGCAGACGACAGTAGTTGCACATTTACATATCTCCCGCAAGCCTGGTTCATGCAAAGTCTCCATTCTCCATGCAGTAAATCCGCTCCTGTGTTTATAATGCCCGGGACATGCGTTGCATGTAATGAAACGTGCACTGCACCACACAATTAAGTTTCTGTGCTAGGATGTGCAGTCGTCTCGCATGTGTATCTCTTGAAAATTTTGAACGCGTTAAACAAAAACTATTAAATGCAGAAATTAACACATTACATTTCCCTGCACCAATTATGATGTATTATAATTGTGGTTATTTAATTATTTATGATTATTGTAGGTAAAACATATTATTAGGTGTATTATGAGACATTACTAATGCATTATAAGGCCTTTACAGTGCATTATATATAATAGGCGTTATAGAAAATGTTACTGTTATTTTTTTGTTACTTTAAAAGTTAATCTTTGTAGAAATAAATGTACTAAAAATAACAAATAAATGATGATGACAGGAAATACTACATGTGCACTGTATGTGATGAATAACTCAATTGCATTGTATCATTAGAGCATATCAGACAGTGTACATGAAAAGGTTTTATCCACTTATCTTGCTCTATTTTGTCTGCAGGAGCTCCAGTCTCAATTGACCCACAGAGGTGAGCAGTATCATCGGCTGCTGGACAAGGGAGAGTCCATACTGCTGGCCAGAGGGGGGGAGGATGCTGGACCAGGAACCACACAGACACAACAGAACCTGGCCCTACTACAGAACAAATGGGCTAGTCTCAATGCCAAAATGGATGACAGAAGGGTGAGTTTATGTTTTTATGATCCCAATATTTGGAATTAAGTGCTAATTAATTATGTGAAGCGTCTTGTGTCTCCCATTCTAAAGCAATCTGTTGCGCTCTCTCTTCAAAGGGTAAACTGGAGGAAGCCGTCTCACTGGCAACAGGGTTCCAGACCTCCCTGCAGGACACTATAAACTGGCTGACTCAGGCAGAACAGACACTCAACATGGCTCAACCACCCAGTCTCATTCTGGACACTGTCCTCTTCCAGATAGATGAGCACAAGGTGGGGGAGTAAATGTTGTTTACTTTTTTTATTTTTTATATGTATCCATGATTATTATAGTATCTGGTTGCAATGGAGTTCTGCCATACAGATTAAATCTCTGGCTGGTAAATCAAATATTTATTTTTTAAACCTGCAAGGGGTAATCTATATGGTTTTACCATTGGATCCATAATCACCTTTTTGAATCTGTATTATATTTCATTTTGTATATCTTGGGTCCTTGACAGTGTGCATCATCCCTATATATTTCAGGTGTTTGTAAATGAGGTGAACACTCACAGAGAGCAGGTTCTGGCTCTGGAGAAGGCCGGCTCTCAACTGCGATTTGCCAGTCTCAAACAGGACGTGGTTCTTATCAAGAACTTGCTGCTCAGTGTACAAGCCCGTTGGGACAAACTGGTGCATAGGTCACTGGACAGAGGACGGCACTTGGATGAGGCCCGCAAGAGAGCCAAACAGGTATTGTTTTGTTTACTCTCTTCCTTTCTTCATTGCTTTATTAATGTCTCTCTCTGTCACTGATGTTTTTCATTGTTCTCTTCTCTAGTTCCATGAGGCCTGGAGGAAGCTGACGGACTGGCTGGAGGAGGCAGAGAGCAGGCTGGACTCTGAATTGGAAATCTCCAATGAGCCTGACAAGATTAAAATCCAGCTTGCCAAACATAAGGTACACCATGCTTGCATCAAAGTGCTTTGGGGTTTTATGTGAATAGGACATGCAATTATGCTGAAAACATTTATACTTGTCTCTTATGCCCTCTATCTGTTATTTACTGTACTGCAGGAGTTCCAGAAGGCTCTTGGATCCAAGCAGCCAGTGTATGACACTACAGTGCGCTCTGGGAAGGCCATGAGAGACAAGGCCACACTACCACCTGCTGACACACAAAAACTGGACAACTTGTTGGGTGAGGTCCGTGACAAATGGGACACTGTGTGTGGAAAGAGTGTGGAGAGGTAAGAACATTGTTTTCTCATTTAGAATATGTCTGATGAATGACATCCTTTGGTAAAAGTAGAAAACAAGAACCTGCTTTGATATCTTTTCTTAATTTGTATTAAATGTATTTTTCTCTCCTCCTCAGGCAACACAAGTTGGAGGAAGCTCTGTTGTTCTCAGGTCAGTTTGCTGAGGCTCTCCAGGCTCTTGTTGACTGGCTATATCGTGTGGAGCCTCAGCTTGCAGAGGACCAGCCTGTCCATGGAGACCTGGACCTGGTTTCCAACCTCATGGACTCCCATAAGGTACTTACAACAGCTTAAAGTGTTTGTTTAGGCAGATCAGATTGGTATCATTTACCACGTTTACATGCAATTTAGAAAAAGGTTTAGTCCTGGGCTTTTGCAGAAAGCCGTGTTATGAAACATCATGTTAACAAGAATGCTTATTTCCTCACGCCGTTTAAGGAATGAAAAGAAAACGGTTTAACACACCCAGGTTTTTCCCAAAGAATGCAGCTTATGTGGTCATGTAAATGCATAAGTGCCATTGTTACAGGTTCTTGAAGAGTTTGCATGTGCTTCAAATAGACCAGATAACAAACGTCATACAATGGAGCCCAACAACAAGTCAACAAAGTGGAAAGACATTTTTGGGAGTACAGTGGGAAAAACAAATACACTATAAACTATACCCATCTATACACGGCAATGTAAAATATTGATGGTCCCTCATGTTCGTGTATATGCGCTCCTACAATGGGGGGAATCCCAGAGTTTTAAGTAAGAGGGAAACCCCACTATTGCAGTGCAATTCCTTTGCAGGTCTCGATAGAAAGTTAAGGAAGCAAACTCAGTAACAACTCAAAATCAAGTCATTTTTATTTGTATAGTGCTTTTCACAACACACATCATTTTAAAGCAGCTTTACAGGAAAGAATGCATTAACAAAAAATGAAACTGTAATATCTATAGAGTCTTAGTGATCATTGTGTAGTTTGATTAAATATGACTGTAAATTGTGTATAGAAATGAAATTATTAAATAATAATTGTATTTAGAACCACTGTGAGCAAGCTAAAGCAACTGTAGCAAGGAACACAAAACTCCATTAGATGTTGTTTAAAAATAACCTTATAAGAAACCAGGCTCACTGTGAGGGCCAGTTCCCCTCTGGCTAAACAACAAGAATATAATATTAGTTATTTGTGTGCAGTGCAAGTCATGGTTTTAAATTTGTAAATTAAATTGTGATAGTGTCATACACTGGCTGCTTGGATCCAAGAGCCTTCTGGAACTCCTGCAGTACAGTAAATAACAGATAGAGGGCATAAGAAACAATTATAAAGTCTTTCAAAGATACTATGTTTGTTATTTACACAAGGGTTGTGGGGAAATTATATTGCTGTGAAGAAAGCTGCTTACCTTATACATGCTCACATGACCTAGCTGCATGTATATGGGAGTAAATGGTATGCTGCTTATACAGTGCACGTAAACCGGAACACTGCTTTCTCTCAATAAGCTGCTTTCTGGTGTCCATGTAAACATAGTTATTATTTTAGTACTTGAATAAGAGATTATAGCTCGTTGAGATCTAAGTGGCATTTTCTATATGTATTGTTCCACAGGCCTTCCAGAAGGAGTTGGGAAAAAGGACCAGTAGTGTGCAGGCTTTGAAGCGTTCTGCTCGAGATCTGATGGAGACTGGCCGGGACGACACCGCCTGGGTCAAAGTTCAACTTCAGGAGCTTAGCAACCGCTGGGAAATGGTCTGTGCTCTGTCGGTCTCAAAACAGACCCGCCTCCAACAGGCTCTCAAACAGGTATGGCTGACAGCTCTTGGTACATTTACAATGAAACTAAGAGTAAGGTTAATATTTTCTTCTCGCCATTTATTTTTCACTCTCATTCTCTGTCTGCAGGCAGAGGAGTTCCGCACATCTATTCAGATAATACTGGAGTGGCTGTCGGATGCGGAGCAGACTTTGCGTTTCCGTGGCGTCCTGCCAGAGGAGGTAGAGACACTGCAGGTACTGCTGCACACTCACCGGGACTTCATGCAGACGGTGGAGGAGAAGAGAGTAGATGTAAATAAAGCTGCTGGCATGGGTGAAGCCATACTGTCCGTCTGCCACCCGGACTGCATCACCACCATCAAACACTGGATCACCATCATCAGAGCTCGCTATGAAGAGGTAAAGAGGCAGGGAAAATCTAAATTGTGCCATCAGCCTGACTCTTTATGTAGCTTGATAGTTAAATAGGTTAGAGTTAAGCAAAAGTAATCTAGTTATTACATTGCCGTGTTTGTCATGCTCTACAGGTGCTGACATGGGCCAAACAGCATGAACAGCGCTTGGAGACAGCTCTGACTGAATTGCTCAACAATGCTACACTGTTGGAAGAGCTGTTGTCATGGCTACAGTGGGCAGAGACCACACTGGTGCAGCGTGATACTGAACCGCTCCCACAAGACATCCCTCAGCTAAAGACACTAATCACAGAGCATCAGGTGGGTGGGCCACCTGCCTTACTCAATCATTATTGGTCCAAAGTCTTTTATATAACTTTCATTATTAAGTGTTAAAGAGATAGTTCACCAAAAATGTTAAATGATCTCATAATTAACTCATCCTCATGCCATCCCAGATGTATATGACTTTCTTTCTTCTGCTGAAAACCGAGATTTCTGTAGGTCCACACAATGCAAACGAATGGTGATCAAATCTTTTAAGCTACAAAAAGCACATAAAGGCAGCATAAAAGTAATCCATAAGACTCCAGTGGTTTCAGGTGAGAACAGACCAAAATATAACAAAAATTTCACTATAAATCTTGACATCTGTACTCACCTTGGCGATCACAATTACAAGCTTGATTACACGTCCTATAAGCGCCATCTAGCGCTCTGCGCATGCACCAAGCACTATGAAGTTTAATTGAGCTTGAAATCATGATCGTGCCTAGAGACTGTAATGACAAGGTGTACAGTGAAATAGAAGTTATATTTTGGTCTGTTCTCACCAAAATCTATTAGATCACTTTAAAATTAGATGGATTAAACCACTGGAGTCTTATGGATTACTTTTATGTCCCTTTATGTGTTTTTTGGAACTTCAACGTTGTGTAGACCTACAGAGCTGAAATATTCTTCTCACAATCTTTGTTTGAGTTCTGCAGAAAACATAAAGTGAGTATGAGGGTGAGTATAAAGGTTTGGTTGAAAAATCCCTTTAAAGAGATTCCTGAGGTTTGTTTTCTTCCATCAGGTGTTTATAGAGGAAGTGACACGGAAACAACCTGATGTCGACAAAGTGACAAAGACGTATAAGAGGAAACCAGCAGAACATGCCAGCAGCCTATCAGAGAGGAGAGGAACTCGTAAGAAACTTTTTGCAGCTGCACGCACACTGCTTACAACCCCAAAACCATTTATGCTTAAAGTATCATGGAAATACTAAATATTCCACAATATATCTTTTTACACATTACTGTGCACACTTTTTATTAGATGTTTTACAAAAACATTTGTCTTAAGATGATTATTTTATATCTTATGCTTTAGTGTGTATAGGAAATAGGAAATATCAATTGTAGATTTCCAAAAATTCCTTATGTAGAACAAGGAGTCCTGCAACAGATGCTATGGCTCCCACAGAGCCCAGATCTCAACATCATTAAGTCAGTCTGGGATCATATGAAAAGACAGAAGCAGTTGAGACAGAATACATATATAGAGAACTGTGGCAAGTTCTCCAAGATACTTGAAATTACCTATCTGCCAACAACCTTGAAAAACTGTGCAGAGTTGTACCTACGTGTGAAGTTAATAGATAACTAAATAAAAATGGTCCATGGCATTATTTTTCAAAACAACCTCACTATACAGCATATTTCACAAATGTCTAAAACTGTGTTTTAGCATCTAAGTTTCTCTATCTCCTGCTCACAGGAAAACACCAGCAGCATCAGCAACAACAGCATTCAGTACAGGTAACCGGCGGTAACCCTCGCCTCACCCAGCTCTGCTCCCGCTGGCAACAGGTGTGGCTGCTTGCACTTGATCGTCAGCGCAAACTCAATGACGCCCTCGACAGACTAGAGGAGGTACTGCTTCTATTTTACAAACACTAAATTGCACGAAAACCAGTCCTAGTCTGTATTTTGCAATACAGTGATTTAAAAAATAAGTGATTTAAAATCTAAACAGAAGTGAGAGCTGCCTATCTAATCTCACAACCCTTCTCTGTCTCCAGCTCAAAGAATTTGCCAACTTTGACTTTGATGTATGGAGAAAAAAATACATGCGCTGGATGAATCACAAGAAGTCTCGCGTCATGGACTTCTTCAGACGCATCGACAAGGACCAGGATGGAAAGATCACCCGGCAGGAGTTTATTGATGGCATCTTGGCATCAAGTATGTTCACAAACGCATCTCTTAAATCTTTAGTTTTTTTGTTTTAATTGCAGTTTAACCCTTTGTTGTGTATTCCAGAGTTCCCCACCAGCAAGCTGGAAATGACAGCTGTTGCTGATATTTTTGACCGTGATTGTGATGGCTACATCGATTACTACGAATTTGTGGCAGCTTTGCACCCCAACAAAGATGCTTACAGACCCACAACAGATGCTGATAAGATTGAAGATGAGGTATGGACAATAATAAGAAAATGCAGTTTGTAATATAGTGTATGAAGATTTGATTCATTTGAATCCAGACTAAATAATAATTTTCCTTTTTACAGGTCACCAGACAAGTGGCCCAGTGCAAATGTGCCAAAAGGTTTCAGGTGGAACAGATCGGAGAGAACAAGTATAGGGTGAGATTATAGTAATAAACACTTCAGTAAAGCCCAAAAGCAATAGTCAAGTCAGAATTACAATATCTAACTCTAAACATTACACAATATTGTTTTGATTTAATAGGGATTTGAGAGCAGTGCTCATCATAGTCATGTAATCACCTCACCTTCTCATTCAGATCATCACTGAGCTTGCATTGTAATATTATAAGTCTAACCAGCATTGCATTCTTTGAATTACATTAGTATGGCCCAACCTTTTTGGGCTAAAAGTGTAGTAGCAGTTTTTGTGTGTTTTAGCAGTAACACTTCACATCAACAACAGGGTAGTATGTTGTGTGTGCTTGCCACCACTTAACTAATGATCAACCCATAATACTCATTATTCCAATGACTGGAGTTGCAGCTGCTGCTGTCACAGTCACTGTGTTAGTCTTTCATACTGCAATATCATTATCATCAGTTAATGATCTTTGAAAAGACTGTCTACTAACTTAACTATTGCATTGCACAGGCTACGGATCTATGAAGCTAACTCTCCAAACTCTCCATCTTAATGTTTGTCCGTGTCTTTGTCTCTGTCTCTTTACCTACGTCTCCTGCTGTACACATCTTGTTGTGTTTTTCAAGCAAATATTCACAAGCACTCTACCCTGCTCATGGCCACAAATACTCACAATCTCCATTCCTTCTGTATATGCTAACTTAAAGGAATATTAAGGAACATTTTGTTGGAAGTTAATCATTGTACCTACAGAAGATATTATGAATTAGGTTACAAATATTTAAGCGTGTTCAAAAGCTGTGTATGTCTGTATCTGTTATTTCACTCTCTTTTTTCTTTTCTTCCTCCTTGTTTTATTCCTCCTCCATGTGCACCGGACTTATTGTAGTTCTTCCTTGGAAATCAGGTAAAGTGACCGGTGTGTTTGTGACATGTTCTCTGAAATCTGTTGCCTCTGTGCAGTTCCTATGAGCTCCCACTCTAGAAACTGGCCTTGTATCTTGGGGTGTCTAAGGCAGCCAGATCTAAATCAGTGCTCAAGGACAGTTTCTGCATGAGCTAGCTGTGGATTCCCTGTGGACAGCCCACATTCTTGACTTCTGTCTGATATGGGGATTTCTTTAGTCTTTCCCTGCTTTCATAGTGGGAATTTCCTGTCTGGGAGATAAATAAAATGCAGTACTATCGCCAAAATATTAAATGCATTTATCTTCCAAACCCATGGTCAGATTTCAAAGGTTCGGCTCATGTGTTGTGGTTGGGATGCGCTTGTTTTTTACTGAAAATGATTAATCATGATCAGGAAATGGTTAAGATTTACAGGCTTTCTGTTATAAATGTTTTTTCTTTTGGTGGAGGAGAATTGTTCAGTGGCCGATTTCTTTACTTAGTGAAAAATAAATATAAAACCAAAGTAATTCTTTGAAAAACATATATATATATATATATATATATATATATATATATATATATATATATATATATATATATATATATTCATAGAATTTCTATGGTTTGGTGTTTATTTTAGAGATGGGTCTTAGTTGGGCAATCGTGATATCAAATCGTTAATCAAATAAAAATGTGGTTTATGTGATTTCTTTTGATTTGCCTGGTGCTTTACAACATATTTTGTTTAATTAACCAATTGAATATGATAATATAGGAAAAATTCACCCAGAAATTAATATTTGTATGTAATTCTAAATCTCAATTATGCTTTTTTTGTTTTTTTGTGGACCTCAGGAGAAATTTTGAAGAATCTTTATGCAGCTCTTTTCCATGCTACAACAGTTCATAGTGACCACATCTGTTAAGCTTCAAAAAGGAAATAGTTGTGTGAAGTTTCCCCAAATAGCCTTCTTTTGTGTTCCACTGAAAAATAATAGCATATTTTTCATTATATGGTGTACTGTTCCTTTACAAAACATTATACAATTGTAATACTTTTCTGTCTGTTTATTCTCTTCCCTCCCCCCCAAATATATCAAATTTTCTCCTCCATTCCTCCTCTTCACTCTCTCTTTCCTCAGTTTGGAGACTCGCAGCAGCTGCGTCTTGTGCGAATCCTGCGCAGTACCGTTATGGTTCGGGTCGGAGGTGGGTGGATGGCGTTGGATGAGTTCCTGGTCAAGAACGACCCTTGCCGAGGTAAGTCTGACACGTGACCACTGGAATCTTAACTACAGAAGAAATTTGCTCTTTAGATTCATGAAACAAAAAGCTGTATATCCACAGAAGATTCCAGAAATTACAAAACACTCTTAACAGACAATTCACAGACCGTTCAAATCAACACTCTTAGAATTATTCCTTGTCCTCTCAAGACTTTTATCACTTTTTCACATCTTTCACTCTTTTCTCCATTCCATACTGTGAGTGTCCTCTCTCTCAGTACCTATTTGCTCTCATTTCATTTTCTATCACTCCTCAATTACTTCCTTTACTCTTTCCCACTGCGGTTGACTTTATATGCATGGCCTTTATATTTGGCCCTCTCTATCTTTCTCCTGTTCATCCTTTTTCTCAATTGTAGTGCATGATGCATGTTCCTTAGGTCTCTCCCTCCCTCATTCTCTGCCCCGTCCCCTATCTCTCTTTCTCTCTCCCCAGTGCAACATCCAGGACTTAAAATGCTCCGTTCTGACTCCAGCAGCTCCATATCATCTCGCATAGGTTGGGTTTTTCTCTCTCCTTCTCGTTCGGATATTCTTATTTTTCACTCATTTGGTTTCCCTCTTTTTCCCTCTGTTTCACTTACACCCTGTTTGGTCCTATGTTGCTTTGCTGACCGTAACACTAAACTGTTGGCCCTCTCCCTCATGCCTGGTGCTGGTTATGAACTGGTAATGCACATTGAGAACACTGGCTATGTTGTTAACATTGCTTCCTGCATTTTAAGCACAAATTCCTGCACAAATTAAAGAAACTTAAAGCATATTTCTATTTCACAGATTGGGCTTATGATGAAAGACAGGAGGTCTTAAAGTAACATCAGGCTAAAAAATGATCATCATTTACAAACTTTCCACACACAAAAAAAGAATGTGGACTGGAGCTGAGCACACATTGTAACATTCCACGGCAGGTTTTACACCAATGGCAATTGGTCACATAAGATGCAAGAACCAATGATGTTTAACGTCACTGACGTCAATTCTGGCGTGACATCAAGATATGCCATGTCTAAATGTGCACTAGCATGAAAGAGATTTGAGAGTTATGGACAAGGGAAGTTTTACCATGAATATTGATTTGCATTTCAGTCTATCCCTCACACAAAGCTATCGTATGGATTCAGAAGACTTGGAATATAGCGCACAAGTCATATGGACTACATTTAATTATGCTTTTTTTATGAAAAAGACCAACTTAAGACTAGGGGTTTTCAAACTTTTTGATGACAAGTACAACCAAATATGACAACATCCTTGCAAGAGACCATTCCTAAAATATATAAAGGTTGCTATATTTTTTAGTGTGATATTATTAAGACAATTTAAATATTTAGCTTTTATTTTGTTACTGTGCTAAAGCTATATTTATACTATATTTTTCAAATATTATCTGTAGAAATGTACCAATGTATGGGCCAATTATTGACCATTAATATAAACCGCTAGTATCAACCATCATTTTTTTATAGGCGTTTTCATATTTTAGAAGTGCCAAAAAAACCTTTGTTATTTTTAGTCTTGTATTTATCATTCATTGCTCTCTTTAAATGTATGATTCAATCGAAGATTGATGTAGATGTAGATTCAATCCATGTTCAATGGAAATTGTTCTTGTTAGAACAATAAAATGTAATTTGTACCTATTTGTAAATGTTTAAAGCATAATTCCTAAGCAAAACCGTGATCCGATGAAACAATAAGTTAAGAGGCAACATATTGGAATCTGCCTATTGTTTTTTTTTAATCAGTATTGTATCGGCCAAAATGTTTTATATTGGTGCATCTCTTAATTATCTGGTAAATATTTAGGCTGATTTGTAGTATGTTAACAGCGCAATTTTACCTACCCAATAACGAGTAATGTTAAATGTATAAACATAAGGAGAAACATACATTTAAACATACATGGCAATAATGTAAAATTTAGTAAATATAGATTTTTACATTTATGAACAAAAAATTCTTCTCTGAAATTTTCCACAGAGCCCCTAGCACCCCCAGAACCCAGTTAGAAAACCCCTGGCTTAGACGTTCTACTAAAATTCTAATTTTGTGTTGCATACAAGATACAGTCATACTTGTTTTTAATGACATGATGTGAGTAAATTCTATATAAAAAAAATTAAAAAAACATTTTGGGGTGAACTATCCATTCAAGTCAACAGAATGTGTGTGAACGTATGTGACTGGTTCTCTTTGTTGTGTGAATGTGTGTTTTCATGTTGTCTCTTGTGTCTCTCAGTGACTGTCACTCCTGGCTATTTCTGCTGCAGAGGTACCTCATTCTTCTTTCCTTTCTCTTAATTCTGTTTCTGTTTAACAACATCTGTCTTTCTATTCCATTCTGAGCCTCTAAAACATGTGTTCAGCTTTGGGTCCACTCCATCACAGCTGTGTCTTTGTATGTGGGGTGTGTGAGAATGTGTTTATGTGTCAGCTAGCATCATGCTAACCATTCAAACCAGTTTGGCCAGGTCTGGGCTTGATTCACGTGTGTCCTGGCTGAATATTGCAAATTAAAAGCATCCAGGACCCTGGGTGTGGCCAGGACTGGGTTTCTAATATTGTTTGAAGCAGCTCTTAAAGAACCATTATGCTTGGAGAAATGAATTACTGGGCCCCACCTGGCTTGTGGGGAGGAAATTATATGGTACAGCATTATTAACTGCCCTGCTGTTACTTGATTTGATGGAAAAGTGTGTATCTTGCAGTGTTGGGGAAGCTTCTCATAATTTAAATTAGTAAACTACACTCAAGCTAGCCTTCTGAAACAATTTTCAGCTACACTATAAGCAAAAGTAGCTTACCATATCGAAGCCATTTAAGGGGCAGTCTCTTTGTAATTATATGACATAATATATGTTGTCAGATTATATTTATTTGTACTTAATCTGAGCAGTATTTATCTGGCACAGCAGCAATAAGGAACTGCATTAGTGTGATCGCATTAAAGGCATTAAACAAAAAACAGATACATTTACAAAATACTGCTAATAAAACTAGAAACACCCTAAGTTATATAACTCGAAGGAATGGTGAATAGCAGCGTTTTTACAAAATATTTCATTTCAAAACATGTACAGAGAAATTATTAAAGGGATAATCTACGGTCATTATCGCTCAATAAGCCTTGACAGGTTGGTCAGGACCTAGATTCGGGTACTAACTAAATAAATAAATGGACATTTAATATTAATTTGAGTTAAAATTACATTATTTTGTGAGAAGAGACTGTGAAATCTCCAGAAATGACTGAATTGAACCTCCGATTTGCATCAGTGTTCAAATACTGCTCATTATTTTGCTCATTACAAGACTACTTGGCAAATAAATGTACATTAAATATTGATTTGAGTTGAAATTACTTTATTAGCTTACTTGTAAAGATTGCAGAGAGATACAAGAAGTAGAAAAGATGGTCTACTTGGATGACTAGTGAGATATCTTTTTATCCCCAGTTGTGCGGTCATTATCCAGAAATATCAGACCGCCGGATGGTGCAATTGACCAGTCAGCATCAGAGAGCGGTGTCATAAAATAAGCTGAAGTATGGGTACTTTATTATTTAAAGCTGACGTGTGTCATTTCTGTGAAACTAGCGCCACCAAACGTAATTGCAAAAATAACAATTTTCAAAACAGCTTTCTGAATACGCCCCTCGTCTCTCATCGATCAAACAAACAGATAGTCCTGCTCCAAACTTGGGACATTGGTCAAGACAGTGTTATTGTCCCTCTTGAGTTGGGTCGCTCAAAACAGAGGAATTTTGTAGTGCCACATAGACACATTGTTTACCGTTTTAAAGAAAACTACCCTATGAATGGCTTACTTATAGGTGTCTCTGAATATTAAGCTAGGATAGGAGAAAGTTTTCAAACACAGAAAAAGTTACATACTTCAGCTTTGAAGTATAGGTAATTTTTATTATGAGTAAAAAAGGATCCTCATTTGTACATAAGTATTCAAAAGTAAACGCAGGGTTCCCGCGGATCCTTAAAAAGTCACTTAAATTCAGTTTTCCAAAATTAAAGGTCACATCCATATCAGAAATTTATGACAAACTATCACTAAAGATCAACTCTTGATGATGATGATATAGTGTTTATGAAATATTACAATGTTCACTTTTAATTGTTTATAATGTAATACTTTGTAGATTATTCTTGGAGTGCACGTTTTATTTCCCTTATCTGTTGAATGAGCAGCTGGAAGCAGTGCAAAAAAAAAAAAAAAAAAGCACAAACATTTCAAAATAAGAGTCCCCGGTGTATTTCAAAGTTAAAGTGCCTTTATTAACTTAATTAAAATAACTTTTAACTTTAAAGTATTAATCAAATCTGGCTGCTGTGGTCTGTGTGCTGCGCAAAGGCTGCTGCGTTTGTTTTTTATTAAGAATGCTCTGTAAGGCTTGTGTTGGTTTGCAGTATGTTTGTTTGCTAGAAGCATAATCAGGCATGGGCCTCAGGTGTCTGTCGACAGTGTTTATGCGTGTGCACTTGTTTACGTTGTGGGCTGAGGGAAGCTGTGCTTTGTTTGAGTGAGTTCTTGTTTGGAGATGCTTGCTCTTTGACTCTCCACAGTTAACCTCCTGCATCTTGTCCAACACGCACACTGACTGCTTTTAAAGTGAATATACGATCCCTGTGTCTGCTCAGAGTAAAAGCAGTGAACCTGAGGAATCACTGCTGAGCTCCTGATGAAAGTTTTTTTCTGTCCAGTCAGATTATTAAAATGTTTTCCCTTGTCCCTCATCTTCTGCAGCTCGTGGACGTACCAACCTGGAGCTTCGGGAAAAGTTCATTCTTCCAGAAGGAGCCACGCAGGGTCTGGCGGCCTTCCGGTCCCGGGGTCGCCGATCTAAACCTTCATCGCGCACGGCCTCACCCACCCGTTCATCTTCATCAGCATCACACAGTGCCCACAGTTGCGCCTCTGTGCCCTCCGCACCTGCCACGCCCACAGCCTCCACAAGGGTAAGTCTCGGGATGTGGTATGATACTGACTCCATCACTAACATAACCTTACATATCTTACTTAACTTCATGTAAGAATCTCATTTACAAAATATCTTAACGTTCTTGCTTGATATTGTAACAGAAACTAGCTATTGATGTGATCTTTAATGTGAAAAGAACATTAGAAAATGTTGCCACTGTCTTATATATTTTTCTAGCTGCACTTTAATCATACATAAATCACAATCAATATAATACATTATGTACAATACGCACATTAGTTATTCTTGCAAAGCATATGTGCTGAAAGTTTTTTGTCACCATGTGGACTGTTATACTTTTCATGACATTGAATCTGGGTGTTAAACATTGTCTTTGTCAGCATTTATACAAATGTGTATATATATATATATATATATATATATATATATATATATATATATATATATATATATATATATATATATATATATATATATAATTAACAGTAATAATAATAATAATCATTATATATATATACATACACACATTCCAGTTGGACACTGGAAACATCTTACAATAAGGTTGTATTTGTTAACATTAGTTAATTCATTAGGTAACATAACTACTTATGAACTAACAATGAACAATATTTTTGGCAGAATTTATTAATCTTGGTTAATGTGGATTTAATAAAATTATAATTGTTTATTTGTTCATTCGTGTGCATTAGCTAATGGTAATGTATGCAAGTGTCTGTTTAAATTAGCATTAATCAAGATGAATATGTGCTGAAAAAGTATTGTTCATTGTTAGCTCATATTGATTCATGTCGTTAACATGTAAACATATATAACCTTATTGTAAAATGTTCCCATAACATTGATTTCACTTAATATTTACTCGAAGTTTACTAATAATTTTTTTACGAAATTACAATGTGCATTATTTACCACTTCTGTTATTATGCCAAGCAGGTATGGTTATCATCTTATGCCAATAATCTCAAAATGGCTAAATATCGACAGATTTATATTGGTTTGTCATTAGACCTTAAAATGCTTTGAAGTTGTTTACATTGTTTGTCATGTCTCCTTTTTGGTGGAAGGTTTCTCTGACACTGATTGTTTGTTTCCATTGTTATTTTGGGATCAAAGCATGGTCGCTGTTGTGTCTGCATGTCAGAATCATATTGTCTTCTGTGAGATTTTTATTTGTTCTTTGTCTTTTTGTCCCTTCTCCCCTCACTTTCCAAAATGTGCCACTCTTCCTTCCTGTTTGTGCTCATTTCCACCTATTAAACACTACGCTCTGCCATGCTGCTTTACTTCCCTCAACTTTACTCAATTTCTGATTATACTGGCTTCCTCCCACTGCTTTGCTACTCCACTCTTTTCGTCCTTTTCGCTGCCCCATTTCCCAGTCCTCCCAATCCCAATCTCGTGGCTATGCCAAGCCCTGGCTGGCACACAGTAAAACTCCAACTCCAACCAAGTGCCAGTCCTGCCCAGAACACGGCCAGACCCCTGGGCATGAGGTAACACACTGCCCTCCCCCAGTGCCCTAACACACTAACAGTACAATCTTTAAGTGCGGGGGCCTCCAAATGACAACAGAAACTGTAAGCAGTGGTTTAATCTTACGATCCTGCCAACACAAAATGGGAAGGAATTGTGGTTGACGACTCACCATTTTAAGATGTAGCGAGATCTAATTATAGGAAGAAATTGTTCACTTTGATTACAGTATATTAAGTCTGATGGCCCCATATATTGCTGATAGTGTCAGCTGGGTTTTTGTTTTAGTCTGAATACATGCCCAAAGAAAATCACAGCAAAATATGTATAATATGTAAAAGACAAAAGCATAATTTAAAACCTAGTTGAAAAACATTTGCAGTAATTTGCATGTTCATCAGAGAATTATTCTGTTGAATGGTCTCATGTCTGACTGTTTTCATTCATCCTGGTCACCGTAGATCTTCTGGTAGAATGTAGATGAGATAAGATGGATGTTTTGTCTGGTTTCCTGTTTGTAAAACAAATGTAAAACAAAGTCCACTTACTTTAAACTAAATTGTAAAAAGAATTCTATGAAAAAAAAATAGTATCTGGATCAGAATAATTGGTAGATCTGCCCTGTTGTAATTTTAATAAACTTTCTCTTTTTTTAATAGGGAGGCTCCTCATCCAAACTAAAGAGACCAACCTTTCATTCCAGCAGAGGCTCCTTGACTGGTGAGAACGGTGGAACCACACCCACCGCTGCTAAACCTGCACGATCTGGTATGAGACCATGTACATCTTCACTAAGATCCCTACTTCAATGCATTCATTACTAAAAGGAGGATTTAAAAAAATATCAAGTGTTGCGGAAGATACTTTGAAACTGTACTTTGAAAAGCTAATCATAAATTAAAGTCGTTCAACTGCAGTCAAGTTACTCAAGTTGTCAACTACAGGCTACTACCCAAAAGTAGTTAGCAACATTGAAGCTATTTAAGGGGGCAATATATATATATTTTTTATTAAAAATTATAAAATAAAAAATGTGTGTGTGTGTGTGTGTGTGTATATATATATATATATATTGTATGTATAAAAATAAAAATATATGTAATGTAAAAAGAAATTAACATTTAAATACAGCAAATAATTGTCCAGAGAAGTTAGCTACATTGAATTTAAAGGGGGCAAAGAGTGTGAGAGAGTGTGAGTGTACAGATTTTGCTCTAATGGAAAGAAATTGGTACTTTTATTCACCAAAGTGGCATTCAACTGATTACGATGTATAGTCAGGAAAAAAAAATTCAGAACTTCTTAAACTACTTCAAAGAGTTCTCATCAAAAAATCCTCCATGTGCAGCAATGACAGCTTTGCAGATCTTTGGCATTCCAGCTGTCAGTTTGTCCAGATACTCAAGTGACTTTTTACCCCACTCTTCCTGTTACACTTGCCATAGATGTGTCTGTCTTGTCTTGTCAGGCACTTCACATGCACTTGTACTTTTTCTGTTTCAAAAGTGTCTTTTTCTTTGCAATTCTTCCCAGAAGGCCTGCACCCCTGAGTCTTCTCTTTACTGTTGTACCTGAAACTGGTGTTGAGCAGGTAGAATTCAATGAAGCTGTCAGCGGAGGACATGTGATGCATCTATTTCTCAAACTAGAGACTAGAGACTGTATTTATCCTCTTGTTTAGTTTTACATCTGGACTTCCATATCTCTTTCTGTCCTTGTTAGAGCCAGTTGTCCTTTGTCTTTGAAGACTGTAGTGTATACCTTTGTATAAAAACTTCTGCAATTTCAAGTATTGAACAGCCTTCATTCCTCAAAACAATGATTGACTGACGAGTTTCTAGAGAAAGTGTTACTTTTTTGACATTTCTGATCTAATATTGACCTTAAGACATGCCAATCTATTGCATACTGTGGTAACTCAAAAACAAACACAAAGACAATGGCACTTTGGTGAGATTAAAGTACCAATTTCCTTCCGAAACAGCAAAATCTTTACATTATTCCAAACTTTTGGCCGCCAATGTGTGTATATATATATATATATAATATATATACACAGTGCATCTGGAAAGTATTCACAGCGCTTCACTTTTTCTACATTTTGTTATGTTACAGCCTTATTCCAAAATGGATTAAATTCATTATTTTCCTCAAAATTCTACAAACAATACCCCATAATGACAACTTGAAAGGAGTTTGTTTGAAATCTTTGCAAATGTATTAAAGCCTATTACCTTAAACTTTAACTAGTTACATTAGCCATTAACCATCTTCTTCTTCTTCATTAGACACTAAACGCACTCCGTCCTCTACGAGCGGCCCAGCCAGTCGAGCAGGAAGTCGTGCGGGAAGCCGAACCAGCAGCCGAAGGGGCAGTGATGCTTCAGACACCTCTGAACTCATGGAGACTCGCTCGGCTTGCTCCGATACCTCAGACACCCCTCGACGGCCTGGGGCCAAACCCTCCAAAATCCCCACAATCTCCAAGAAGACCCCCAGCCCTAAAACACCAGTGGGGAAAAAATGAAGTCTCCACCCCAATAAAGACCTATGTGACTGATTCTGAGGTAGTTGAGGAGAAGAGAACATCTACCTTCTCTTTCCTCCTTAATGCACATTGACCAATTAATGTGCCCTCCCCCAGTTCAAACCTTTAGGTTAGATGAGACAGGACCAGACTCTAACCAAAACCCAGTCTTGTTAGTTCTCTAGCGTCCTACTCTGGGCAGCTTTAAACGCAGCTGCACACTGCTACACCACCCTGATGAATACCTACCATAAATGCTGCCTTATTTGTGTTATACATCATGACCTTAATTTGACTGACATTTTAGGTTATTATTGTGAGATTGAGATGTGAATATGCTGTGTGACATCTACATCTTCAGTGCTCACTTGATACAGTTGACATATGGAGGAATGTCAATTCTGCACCAGGGGATTTAATCTCTATGAATATGCAACCGCCAGTCACTCTCCAAACCTCAGAGACTCGATTCACACCCACACAGACATGCACAATCATGGTTGTCGAGATTGTTTGGTTGGAAAACTCATCTCCTCTGCATGTATGCAGACCACTTTCCCAGGTGTGCGTGCCACTGAAAACTCTAGGAAGAGACATTTTCCTCCTCGGCACATAAGACATTTTCTAATTCTGTATGTTTGTACGTATGTGTGTGGTAGTTCCTTTCATGGAAAATTAACACAGTAATAAGGAGAGGAAATGGAGGATACATATCTCTAGCCTTCCTGCAGAGTCGAGATTCTCAGCCTTGTGACTAAGAATACTAGATCCTTCAGGGGTCTCTTTCTGATGTCACACAAGATCTTTTCAAGGGACTCCTATAGTGCACAGCAGATCCATTTCACATGCTCGCACCGACTGTCTTTTCTGCTGTGTCCATGCATTCACGTGTACACTTCTAGTTATAATTTCTGTTCAGCTCATTTCGTTACAGATATCATGTTACAGAGCTTTTTCCACAGTATGCAAAATCATTACAATTGTGAATGTTTGTTTCATGGTTCATTTATAATCCTGATGTTGTGTTTCTTTTCTAGAGTAAGTAACTGTATTTATTTGTGATTGCAGTATCAAATCAACTGAGAATGACTAGTATTAATACAACAACAACCACTTTTGTTTTTGTAATAAGAAAACATGCTTCTGATGTGAAGAATTTCTTTGACAATGATCATTAGCTGACCAGGATGCTTGCTGATTCCAATGGTGGCCTTTTTCGCCAGTGACTACGAACATTAGATGATGTTAAAAGTGGCTTCCCACTTTTTCTCTTGTGACTGAAGCGCCCTGAATAATAGATAATGGGAGCGCTCGTGTAGCCTCATGAAACAGTGCTTTCAATCTTGTCCTTGACAAGCTGAAGTATATGAATACCTGAAGAAAGGTAATTTTATTTATTTATTATTTCAGTGGGAGGGTAGGGGACAAGGGATGTAAAAGGATCCAATTTTTTGATTGTGTTTCTCTTTTGAAATGACTGAGAGACAAAGGGGTGCAATTGTGTTAAGTAAAGAAGTTATGAATATAAATCCTTTTTTTTGATGTTTTCTTTTGTATTAAAATAATGCTTGCAGTAAACTGTCTGTTTCTTTTTTTGTGTGTGTGTGTGTGTGTGTGTGTGTGTGTGTGTGTGTGTGTGTGTGTGTGTGTGTGTGTGTAAGGATGCCACAGTTAACAGGAAATGACAAAGTAATTACAGGCAGTAGAGATAGACACACCCCATTAAATCTTCAAAAGGGGACAGTCCTTTTGTGTGTTCAGGGTTTTGAACACATTGGGCTATTGTATGAGATTTATATCTAGTCATTCAGGAGTTAAATAAAATAGGCTCCCATGAGTGAATTGAGTCACCTTTGTTTGTGCCATGTGTGTGTCACCCATGCTACTTGGAGTGTCAGTGTGCTTGTACAGGACTCTGTGTATATTTGGTAGTTAGATGGAGCGGATGGGGTTAGGGAAGGGTGGTGATCCATCATCTCTCTTGTGCAGCTGTGTGTCTGTGTTTATAAACAAATATTTAAACCCACTCACATCCTTTCCCACCAAACACCATCCACACTGCTGAGCCAGGCTCCTATGAGGTTTCACAATCCTACAATGTCATACCATTTATTTCTGTTTTTTATTCATAATAAATTAAAAGATCAATATATACCATATCAGCCACAACATTAAAACTACCTGTCTAATATTGTGTAGGTCCCCCTCATGCTGCCAAAACAGCGCCAACTCATAATTGCATTCTGAGATTGTACAATTGTGGTGAGAAGAATATAGAGCGGTTATAAGTTACCATAAACTTTGTCAGTTCAAAACAGTCTGGCCATTCTCTGTTGACCTCTCTCATCAACAAGACATTTCCATCCACAGAACTGCTGCTCACTGGATGTTTTTTAGTTTTTGGCACCATTCAGTAAATTCTAGAGACTGTTGTGTGTGAAAATCCCAGGAGATCAGCAGTTACAGAAATACTCAAACCAGCACGTCTGGCACCAACGATCATGCCATGAGATTATCTTATCAACCAATCGTTTGGTAGCAGTACATAAAATCATGCAGATACTGGTCAGGAGCTTTAGTTACACATCAACCATCAGAATGGGGGAAAAAATGGGATCTTGTGATTTGGACCAGACCATGATTGTTGGTTTATATTTTTTACAAATATTAATATATGCAAATAATTGCAATTAAATAATCTGCAGGTCAAGTCAATTTTATTTGTATAGCGCCTTTCACAACACACAACGTTTCAAAGCAGCTTTACAGAAAATCAGGCATTAACAGAAGATAAAACTGTAATGTCTATAATGTTGATGAGTCATCATTGTGTAATTAGATAAAATACGATTATGAATTGTGTTTAAAAATAATTAAATAATAATTGTATTTATAACCCCAGTGAACAAGCCGAAGGCGACTGTGGCAAGGAACACAAAACTCCACAAGATGTTGGTTAATGGGAGAAAAATAACCTTGGGAGAAACCAGGATCACTGTAGAGGCCAGTTCCCCTCTGGCTAACATCATGAATATAATGCCAATCTTACTTATAGTGCAAGTCATGGTTTAAAATGATTAAACTAAGTAAGTGTAAATCTAAACATAGATTTTGTATGAACTGTAAGATTAATGACCATATGTAATGTAACTAATGTAATATAAAAAGAAAATATTAATTGACAGCCCTATTGCATTATTGAAAGCCCAATGCTATTCACCATTGTCACCCTTCCGTTTTTTTGCAGTTACATTTTTTTTTTTTAAGTACAAATATTCCATGTAGTCTGTCAATTCACATGAGGTAAAAAAACTGCATATGGGATAATTGTAGAATAAGAAGTGTTATTTAAAATAGTATTAGATGAAGTAATGTCACATTGCAGGAAACTGCGGTCACTGCTGGACATTCATGTCAACCATCCATTTGCATAATCACAAAATTACTCCAGGATTTAGATCTAAATCATTTGCAAATTAGTACAGAGTACGCATGTGTGCATAATAATTTACATCTTATCACTGTGTTCTAGGTTTTAAGCAATCATTTCATGCCAAATTGTGATCTATTTATAGAGTGAGTGAAACAGCAGTGATCTGACACTCATAGGCTACTGTTTAAACCACAGAATATAATCATATTATTGTTGCCCTAACAACTAAATGCTATTCTGTGCAAAGTCTGGATGACATCTGAGAACATCTTCGTGCCAAACCACATGATAATTGTCAGCAATTTGTGAGGTATGTGTAGAAGATGAGATGGTTGATAGGGTAGTTGTAGACTGAGGTGAGAAGGTCTCTGGGAAGTGAGGGAGGAGGAAAGATTCAGTCATTTGGAATACTCCCTCTCTGTACCGTGTATTTTGGCAGAGGAGGTCACCAATGTTCAGATTATGCCTTCATTGCAAGCAGCACACAGGCTAAGAATACCACAGCTCACTGGGATTTTGAACTTCCAAAACTAGAAATGGAAATGGTGAAGCGATTCTTGTGAACAAAAAATTTCTTACTCAGTCCTTTAAAGTATAGTTTTGCTAAAGGTTTTTCAGGAGTCTTGGATATTTCCACCCATTGGATTAAACCTGCTTTTGAAGACAAATATTGGTGGATTACTGTACCGCATTTTTTTAACTATTTAAACAGGATCTTATATCATACGTTGGAGTAACAGGTCATACCTTATAGCAACAAGAGCCAAAGCATGTGTTGTGTTTGATCCAGGAACCTTTGAAGACTGAAAACCTTTGAAGGCTGGTGGTTATGAGGCCCTCTGTTTTTATTTACTGTACCCAAAGATTTAATTTCACATTCTGACATTGCTTGCTCAGTAACTACTCTTTACTTACAGTCTTTCCAACTCCCAAGATCACCCTTGAAAGGAGTGGAGCTATTAGGAGACATGTTTGTTTTCTCTCCAAGTTTCTAGGATGTTGTTTGTCATCTAACACCCTAAACAAGCTATGGATTATGAGACCGTGTTCTGTAAATACAGTGACAGCATGAGGAATGGCCATCAAGAGGAAATAAACTTAGTGTCTCGTAGTAGTAAACATTGCGCTCTCCAAAATAATGACTACTGCAATGGAATCTGAGTTGCTTAGAGATTTGAGTGTTGCTCAAACTTCCAAATAGTAGTCCAGCCCATTCCAGAGAGGAACGACATCTTTTAAACACTCAGAGAATCTTGAAGGACAAGAACGAAGCTTTGGTAGAGCAGAAAACTACAGAAGGAACACAGTAGTCTAAAGCAGAACCAATGGAACAGAGCTCTTCCAACCGCAGTGCCACACCAATGGACAAACAAGAGGTTGTGGCTGAGTTTGTACCCTCACACCACAGCAGAGGGAGGAAGGACCAAATCCGAGGCCGGCAACGACTCTTCCCTCTAGCGGTCTTCCTCCCTCTGTGCATGCTGCTGTGCGTTTGGGGTCAGGTGGAAGGAGTGGTTCATTCCAGCTTCCGCAGACTGAGCGGTCGGGAAAAGAAGGAGATGCAGAAGGAGATTTTATCCATTTTAGGGCTGCCGGGGCGACCAAGGCCACATCCACCCCTGCGGCCTCCTTCCTCTGCCCCACTCTTTATGCTGGATCTGTACCATGCCGTATCATCTGAGGGTGAAGATGGACCAGACTTGGGCTTCAATCCAGAAGGAGTCAGCCATGCCGCACTGCCCACATTAAGCACACACACTCCACCCCTTGGCACAGTGGTCAGTGAGGCAGATACTGTCATGAGCTTCGTCAACTTGGGTAAGTAACAAAAAGTACTTGGTAAGTTAATGTGGGGTATAAAAAGTGATATATTACAGGATTGGTCTTGGCGAACTAGATCTGCTACGCTGCTGCAGAGCAAGTATGGAGACTTGCTGCTGCTAGAAAAACACATACTTACTGAGTTAAGCATGTAAACACGCTGCTGCTGCTGCTCCACAATTAGCCATAAATACAATCCCCATAGCAGATCTAGACAAGAGGAGCTTGTGAGGACACAGCAGTGAAACCAGCTTACTTGAAAGCTGAGAAAATGTCAATGTTAGCCAAAGAGAGAGTACACAATGTGAAATTGATTGCCTTTCCTACCCAATTACACATCAAAGGACCTATCATCTTACACCATGTGAGCAGATTGGCTTGACATTTCACATGTGAGCGAGCTGATTGGCCAACAGATTACAAGTTCAAATACCCTATCAGCTTGTCATTCAGAGTTTCATGCCTGAACTTAGTCATATTTCTTAGCCATTTGTGCAAATACTTTTAAACATCTAGTCACAAATTCACCTACACTGTAAAATGTAATAAGTTGACTTTACTTAAAAAAAGTGAGGAAACCAATTTCATTAAAAAAATCAAGTAAATATGCTTTTTTGGCTCAAGTAAAGTGGACTATTCCAAGTTCACTTTACTTCACTTTACTTAAATAAGTACTTTTACTTAGATTTTTAAGGCAATCGGTTTACATGCTTTTTTAAGTTTAAGGTAAACTAATTCGATTTTACTGTGTAGCTTTTGCTCAAAAAGTGTGATTGTCCTATCTACATTTTTAAGTGTGGCTTAAGTGTCTGTAATTGATACTTGATAGCATATATCAACCAGTGTTGGGTTTGGTCAGATTACAAAGTAATTAGTTACTGTAATCAAATAAATTTTTGTCTGAAAAGTAGTGTAACGTTACATTTTAAATTCTTGTAACCAGACTACAGTTACAGCCTTTCAATTTAGTTACTTTAAATATATTACTAGAGTTACACGTGTTCCCAAATCTATTATTTATTTTGTATACATTTAAAACATGAATTATGTACATTTGCTTGCCTGTTTTAATTTCTGTGATAGCTGAACAAGTCATTGTTCGGGAGAAATGTAGACACAATTTTCAATTTGTTAAGTGGAAATGTGTTTAAGAAAGTAATGTGATTACTTTTTCAAAGAAGTAATCTAATTTTAGCTAAGTAATTTGTTTTGGATAACTTTTTTGAGTAACTTATCCAACACTGATAACTATGCTCTTTCAGAAAAGTGTGCAGAACTGTTTCATGTCATAAAAATGCAACACTGGAAGTCAGATACTACTATACTGTGTCTATGATATTTGCCACAATGTTAATGAGGGAGAAAAAGAAAGTCAGTGAGACAGTTACTGAGAAACTAAGACAGCTCACTATCACTCCAACATCACTTCCTGTCTCAGCCCAAACACAGACGATACTTATCTGTCACGAAACAAACTAGTTAAAGATCCCATTTACCACTACTGCTTCTCTCTCCATGTCTTTCCTGCCCCGGTACATTTGTTCAGTATCGACTCTTATCAAACTTAATTAGTGATGCTGGCTAAGACAAACATCACTTTGATAATTGCTCATCAGCTCTACTGTGTTCTAAGCCTCTACCCTAAGCATTACACTTTTTGCTCCACAATTTTTTTTGCTACAGAAGTGATAGAATATCATTGCTACTTGGGCCAGTAAGCAACCACCTACCGATGCTAAAAACTTTTACTAACTACATTTTTTAGTAGCATGAGAGCAGCTCAGTTATTTCACATTTAGTGTATCTTTTTTACATGACAAGCTACTTTTCCCAACAAGTACAAAAATGTGTAAAATCCTCTCTCTTATCTCATCTTTTATGTGAAATATGGAGATAATTGCTGTTTAATACCATGTTATATAAAATAGTGTGTTTTCTCATTTTATTTATTCTGAACACAACAGTATTTATGTGGGACAAAAGCAATATATATACACAACTAAACTTACATGGCCTAAACTATATAAGTATAATTATAAGATAATTATTTAACTATTTAATCATAACTTTTCATAGCAGAATTAAATAATCTCACCTAATCAGTTATAGCTAATATAGCTTAAAAGATTGCTGTCCTTACATAGATTCAATGTAGCAAGCTACTTGTTGTTTGTAACTTGTAGTGTTTTAAAAGAGCAGCTTAGACATTGTTTAACTTATTTAAGTTATGAGTAGCTTGTTGCTTGGTGAGCTTCAGGTTAAAATTATCTTCCTCAAAACAGCTAGTGATTACCCAAAGTGCCCTAGCAGTTCCCTAGCAACCACACAGAAAAGCATTTCACTTTAATCTTGCCAATTGTCTAATACATTTGAATCTAAAGCCTAATTGTTACTGATTCTTGTGGATTTACAAATGCCAGTCTAGCGCACGCAGGCCATGTGACGTTGTAGTGGCCGCACAGCTGTGTAGAATTACGGGCCCCACTGAAAGACAGAAAAAAGTTGAGATGAAGAAGATGAAAATACTGTTGGGTACTCCTCTAAAAATACAGCACTGGACTATAATTAGTGGTTGTGCGCTGAGCTGCAGCCAGCTCAACAGTGCCTCTAATTATACAACTGCAGAGCCACAGCCGTGGGCGTTAGTCCAATCTGCAGCGCTCCACAAGAACAAATGTTCATCTTTCCCTTTTTCTTTCTCCATCTTCTCCTGCCAATCAACCTATCCAGCATCTTAGTTAACTGACTCCAGCCTCTGTACATTCACTTATCAAACTCAATCCCACTTTTCTCCTTACGGCTTTTCCTATGGAGCCTCATTCCCAACAATAATTCTGACTTTATATCTCATAATTGTGACTTTATTTCTTGCACTTGTGACTTTAAAGCTTGTAATTGCATGTTTATATCTCACATTATGAGATATAAACTCACAATTACCACTTTCTCATAATTACGAGAAATTAAGTCACATTTGTGTTATTTTCCTTTTTTATTGTATTTTTTGTTTTTATTCAAAGGCAGGATCTGGCTTCCATACCTTTTACACTAATCATGCATAGCTTGGATTGCAACAACAAAAAACAAACAAATAAATAAATATAGGCTTATCAACTTTTAAAAGGGATGATAAAACATTCCTCATATCTTTGGGATGTCAAAGGATGTACATTAAATCAAACTCTACAGTATTTTGGTGCAAATCAATCTGTCACTTGGTAGAAAGCAGATCCTAAGATCTTCAAAAACCATATGCAAGGTAAAAGAACATTTTGACCCAGACTACAAAGAAAATGCAGGTTCACTTACAAGGATGAACATGGTTTTGTGCTATGAGTTATTGGCAACTAAGAGCATGAATCACTCAAAATTACATTTTGTTTGATAAACAAATTTAATACTGTGTTGGGTCGCTAGTCTAATGTAAAATCTGGGTCCTGAAATAGTCAAGAACCGCTGCCCTATATCATAGTTGCTGATGTTGTTCTGCTTTGGTTTTCTGTCTAATTTCCTCTCTGTCTCTGACCGCAGTGGAGCAGGAGAAGGATTTGCTCCAGCCTCGGCCTTACTGGAAAGAGTTCCGCTTCGATCTGACCCCACTGCCTCAAGGAGAGACGGTCACCGCCGCTGAATTTCGTATCTATAAAACTCTTCCCATGGGCTGGCGGGCAAACCGCACTCTCCATATCTCTGTGTATGAAATCCAGAAGGAGAAAAGACAGAGGTCAAATACTCATATATAACTCTCAGAGATTTAGTACTGCATCTTTTTCATCTAACTGTTCCCTCTATAGGACATTTCATTTCATTTTAGTGCTTAAGATGCACTACACTTTTATAATAAATACCTTATCCAAAACTACTTGTATTTCCCCATAATGGTTAATTTTGCATCCATTAGTATCCTTGTCATCATCATTGGTTGCCATACAGAGTTGAGTTGAATTGAACAGATAAATTAAACTACGGTCTTTCCAAATCTCAAGATCTTGGGTTTGGTTTGACAGGGAGCCAGAGTTGGTACTGTTGGACATGCAGTCAGTGCCTGCAGGTCAAGAGGGCTGGCTGGCATTCGATGTGACTTCTGCAAGCAATCGCTGGCTTCTCCATCCTCGAAGCAACCTGGGCATCCGCCTTTATGTGGAAACTGAGGAGGGTGAGTTATTCCTTACTTAAAGCATGCAGAATAAATTCATAATGTTAGCTCTGGGAGAGATTTAACAATAGATTTAATTTTGCCTCTCTTGATGGTAACATACTGCCTTACAAAACAAAAAGGCAGTAACTGCATTTTTGGTCAAAAATGAGTTATTATCATTTTCATGACATTCAAGGCATCCTTTGTTATGTGACAAAACATCTTATCTCAAATGTGTGTCGTTTTCGAGAAAAATGGTAGTCGTTTGTACAGTAAATGCAAAAAGCCCTAGTGAAACAAAGCAGGAGTACAGTAACATCCATTACTGTATTCTTGTTATGTTTTACCTAACAAAAAATAACCGTGTTGTTGTGCAGTGAAGTTACTGTTTCCATGATGAACACACAGGTAAGGAGGTAAAACTTCTAAAGGCATCAGGCTATCCCATAACTTCCAAGCAGCCAGCGTGATCTTCTTCGCTCTTATTAGCCTACATGAATGGCGTATTCTTTTTTCATAGGCTAATCATTCACGGCGTTGTTGTCCAGCAGGAGAATATAACTGTCCATAAACACAGCTATCGGTGTAACAGTTATTCTTTAATGTGACAGGTGTCTGTTCAACTTAAAACACACTCTCTTCGCGGCCGCTGTTTGAAGACTATGTCCGCTGTTTAGAGAAGTTAGCGAGTTGTGAGCAAAACTGACATCTTTCTCTTTACTGTATCCATGCTTTCAACAAAAACAAACTTCTGCAGAGCGAGCCGGCAGGTATTTACGCCCCCCTTAGCTCTCAGGCTCAAACACATTGGTTCCTGTTCCTAAGCATTTATTTATTGCACGGTTTCTTCTTCTGAATATAAAATAATATATTTTATTTGGATTCCCCTTAATTATATTAACCTATGAAAATGTTGTCCCTCTGTATGAGTTGGTATGGGTGCCACGTTTTTGGTAAGTAATACAAAGCAAGAATACAGTAACTGCAAAATAGGGGTAAAATATCTAATTAATTATGAGGATTGATATGTACAAAGAATAATCTAATATAAAGTAACAAAACAGCCACATGTCCAATAATCTACCTACAACTACTTAGGCTGGATGACGGGATAACTTTAAAGTAATTTTTCTCAGCTCTGCACTCTGCGTAGTTACTGCCTTTTTGCTTTGTAGGGCAGCATAGTAGTATGTCTCATATTACTTTTGTTACTACAGTTATTATTACCACAGTCAAATTGTGGTAACATGATATTAGCCACTACTGGCATGAAAGAAATTGAAATGACAGAATGATTTCGAAAGCTTCCTGCTATCGATAAGGAGATCCCATGATAATTTTGTATGGTTCCACAGCAATAACAACACTGTAAAAATGAAATAAAATTTGATCCAGCTTCTGAAATGTTTATTACTTTGCATCTACATAAAAACATGTGTCAGACCAACAATACTCCCCCAAATGTTGACCCAACTAGCATAACAGAGTTGTCTTAATGAACAATTTTATATTGAACAATGTTGATGGTTTGCAAGTTCCCAACATGCATGTACCATGATCTTAACTTAATGAGGTTTGTTGATTGCCACCATTGTTGAGGTTTGTGTGTTAAGGGTCGATGTGTATTGTGAGTTTATGTCAACCAATTGTATGTACTTCCTTGCCTTGCAAGACATTTATCTCTTCAGAGGCAAAGATTGCCTGTCAATGTCAATTCTTTAATCATTTACTCACCCTCATGCCATCCCAGATGTGTAAGACCTTTTTTTTTTCCTGCAGAACACAAACAAAGATTTTTAGAAGACTATTTCAGCTCTGTAGGTCCTCACAATGCAAGTGAATGGTGATCAGCCCTTTACAGCTCCAAAACAGAGATAAAGTCAGCAGAAACATCAGACTCCAGTGGTTTAATCCATGTCTTCTGAAGTGACCCAGTTGATTTTAGGTAAAAATAGACCAAAATTGAATTCTTTTCACTGTACATCTTGACAGCAGTCTCCTTGGCGATCATGATTTCCATCTTGATTACACTTCCTAGTGCCATCTAGCGCTCTGTGCATGCATCAAGCACTACGAAAAGTAATCAAGTTAGAAATCATGATTATGCCTAGTGACTGCAATGGTAGCATGTATAATGAAAAATGTGTTTTATATATATTGGTCTTTTTCTCACCAAAAACCAACTGGATCGCTTCAGAAGCATTCATTAAACCCCTGGAGTCTGATGGATTGTGTTTTTGCTGACTTTATTTCCTTTTTGGAGCTTCAAAGTTCTTATCACCATTCCCTTGCATTCTATGGAACTACAGAGCTGAGAAATTCTTCTAAAACTCTTCGGAGGTGTTCAGCAGAAGAAAGAAAGTCATACACATCTAAGATTGCATGAGGGTGAGTACATTTTCAGATCATTTTGGTTTTTGGGTGAACTATTCCTTTAACTTCATGTAAAGTAAAAGTTATTTAAACCCATATATAAGTCTGATTGGGTGACAAAATGAAAGTTATTTTATTGTGAATTGATATTTGGCACCGCCTCCACCCTCCAAAGGCGTGTCAGCAAACCTGAGCATGCAAAATGAAGGCAGAGAGCATTTCTGGCTAGTTTTCTAATTGACTAGCATGAACCCCTGTCTCGGCTGTCACAGAGACAGAGATATCTGTCAGACAGTAGTATTCCAAAAAAACAATTGCGTACAGAATCTTCAAAAAGCTGCTTACATTGCACATATAATTACAAAATTGTGATGAGCTGCAATGGAGGTGCCCCATGAGTAAAATAATATATATATATATATATATATATATATATATATATATATATATATATATACATTAGTTATTATTTATTTATTTTCACAGACCGGTCGCTGTCTGCCGGGTGGGTGGGTTTGGTGGGTCGGCGAGGTCCGCGCTCTAAGCAGCCCTTCATGGTGACATTTTTCAGGGCTAGTCATGTCCCCTGCCGCCCACCTCGCGATGTGAGACACAACAATCCACGCAAGAAAAAACACAAGTACGACCTGCCACACCCAAACAGACCCGGCATATTTGGTGAGCCACAATTAGCCATTTAGATATTGCGTTTAAAGGAGCATATCAATTATTTGTCTTTAATCTGTGATCTCACTCCTCCTAGATCAAAATCATGCCAGCAGTGGACGCCAGGCCTGTAAGAAACATGAACTCTATGTTAGTTTCAGTGATCTTGGCTGGAAGGTGAGAAACATACAGACTTTTGAAGATCAGTATGAAATTTCAGGATGCTGCATTTGACCAACAAATGTTATTATTTCCTAAGGATGCCAATTAAACTTCTTAGGGCATTACATTACATTTATTTGGCAGATGCTTTCAACCAAAGTGACTTACAGTACTGTACATTCAGGGTATACATTCTATCAGTAAGTGTGTTCCCTGGGAATAAAACCCCATGACCTTGTTGTTGCTGGCACCATGTTCTACCAATTGAGCTCACATGTGTGCAGAAAATATAGGCTTTTATTGTTTATGTAAATAATATTATTTCAATTATTTTCAGGACTGGGTTTTGGCTCCTCCAGGTTACTCTGCATATTATTGTGATGGGGAATGTGACTATCCTCTGGGCTCCTGTATGAATGCCACAAACCATGCCATGATACAGCTACTGGTGCGAAATCTGTTCTTTTAACATTTCTGTATCTCATGGTGTATATTTATGCACATGAAATGGTTTCAACTCAGCTTAGACCCCTTGAAATACAAATCATTTAAATCTTATTTTTGTACTTGTGCAATTTATATGGTTGAACATACGGCTGTACTGACTGCTTGTCATTGGCAGGTTCATCTTCTAAGACCAGACGAAGTGCCCAAGGCCTGCTGTGCTCCAACCAAACTCAGTTCTGTTTCTGTGCTCTTCTATGATGACAACAACAACGTTATTCTCAAGAAACATCGAAATATGGTGGTGAAGAACTGTGGCTGCTTATAACCTTTTCTCTTGTTCATCCCATTTCAAATCACTGAAGCAATATTTGTAATATACAATGTATTTTTAAGATAAAATTGAGTGCTCTTGTCCCAATTGATTGACATAATTTAAGTGTCATGATGATAAGCATACTTTTATTATATATAAGACTTATTTTATTATGAAAAAAGGGAAATTATTTGTATTATTTTGTACATTTTTTCTCACATTGTCTTATAAAATGTATCAGTTCTCAAAGTTTTTTAAAGTAATATTAAAACAGGGAGGAGGCTTCGGGGAAGACCCAGGATTAGGTGGAGAGATTACATCTCCACACTGGCCTGGGAACGCCTCGGGGTCAGAGCTGGTTAATGTGGCTCGGGATAGGGAAGTTTGGGGCCCCTTGCTGGAGCAGCTGCCCCCGCGACCCGACTTCGGATAAGCGGTTGAAGATGGATGGATGAATGAAAACAGGATCCCTTTCAAGGGACCCCCTGTGTAAGAAAAGTAGTAAACATATTATAAAGACTTCTTGTTTGCCAAATTAAATAGTGCCTTAATATTGTCATTGTACTAAAGCCAAAATAAATTATTAAAATATTATCTGTAAAATATTTACTTAAGTTGACATTGTATTGTTCTCATGCTTGAGTAATGCTATGCTTATGATGTTAGATGTTTAAACCCGAAGAGAAACATTTTCAATTCAATTCAATGTAAAAAAATAATTATATGAATATTTATTTTTATTGTGAAAAGCGCTATATAAATACATTTGTAAGAGTATACAATAAAACACTAAATATTGTTTTAAAGCAGCTTTACAGGAACTAGTGAATAACAACCATCATTTCTTACAAATGTTTTTTTTTTTCCAATATATGAAATATGCCAACTTAATTTTATTTCTATTTTTACTTACTATGGTTGTCAATATAATAAAATAATCGTAATTAATCTAAATTTCTGAATAGCAATGTCAAATAATGTCAACTTTTTTTCTCTGTTTTTGTAGCGGACACCCTAGCACCCCCCAGACTAAAAACCCCTGGTCTAAAACACAAGATTAAATTCAATGGACTGAGTACATCAACACATTACACTTAACTTAAGCTCGTTCACATTATTAAATAACTTGCAATTTCTACTAGTGCCAATGCACCATGCACACTATCTAAAACAAACCATGGACAATAAATTCAGACTATGACAGGCCTGCATACATAGTCAAAATGCATTTATTGAGAAAATTGCAGTTTCAGTGAGCTTATGAAAATTAAGCATATGTTGACTAAATTTCTCAAAAGCTTGACTGAAATAAATTCAGTGCTAAAAGGCTTTTTCACATAGTGAATTTAGTGATTGTAACATATGCAGACATATTTCAGTTCATGATTTTACAATTATCATGCTGTTTATATCAAGTAATCCTATCTAGAATCACAGAACCTAAAATTTCTAGCAGAAAAAAAAAAAAAATAGTATCCAAATGTAACATTCCTGTAGATGTTCTTGCGAGTAATCATGGCAGACATTAATTATATGCATATACATTTATTGAAATCTTTAGAAAAAGTAACAATAGCATGGGCACTGACTCAACATCATATAATTCTGTCTACTTCAACAGGTACATTTCTAACCGCATGTGTTCATTTTAAGCATGTCAATCAATGCAATTCAATCCCAAATCCTGGTCACTATTATTAATAATACACAAAGAGGTGCGTCTCTCAATTGTTTCACAATTAAAAGACCAGGGCATTTACAGGCATTTTCTGATATCTTTTAGAAAATATGGTGGACAGCACCGAATAATAATCTGAAAATTAAACTTTACAGGCATAAAAACACCATGGACAAGGGGGAAAAGATGTTGTGACATTAGTGGTGAATAAATATGGAGAGTTACAGCACATGACAATGAGAGAGACACTGCACACTTAGAAAAGATGGAGGCAATATGCACATATAAAAATATTACAAATAAAAAAATGAGTGCTGGTGTGCTTGAGTTCATCCTAAACTCTCTTGTCATCCTGTCCACACCTGGTCCATGGTCTATGATTCTGTAATACAGAGAGTTGAGTCAGTTGGCCAGGTCTAATAATGTCGTTTCTAACTGGGCTCTGAAATGTGGACCATTATAATGAAATGACAGCCACACTGACAGTTACACATAATTTGTTGTATTGTATTCAGTAAGTTGTGGGCTTGATTCCGATGTACAAGTACATCTTTTATGGACACTGATGGTTCTTTTAGACTCACCCCTGTTTTAGGTCCATGTTCATATCTTGTGTCATTTAAACTTGCACATCCGCCAGCTCAGGAGGCATTGAAGACTTTGGGTGTTTGCTTTCAAAATGCTGTTTAAAAGTCTTGGGGTCTGGCATCTGTGTCTGTAGGTGAATTTGAAAAATAAATGATCAATTAATCAATTCTTTACAGAACAAAGATGCAACTTTTTTCCAAATCAAATGAAGTAGATACTCTTTAATAATGTCAAGTAGATGCATTAGTGCTTTTGCTTGTAGAAACAAAATTACTGAAAGTGATGAACCCATTAATTATTATCCAAAACCAGTACCTTCCCTCACAAAAATTATTACTTCAGTACACGGTGCAAGTTTTTGTTAAATATCAGTTGCTTGTAATCCATATTGACTAGACAGACAAACTTGGTGATCTCTAGTGCAATATTCTGCTCTGTGTCCATTCTAAAGGGTGCTTGTGATGTTTGGTGCTACCAAGATTGCAGGTAAACCTTCTCAGTGATTAAATTAAATATAAAAGTAGATCTCGCATCGACACGCAGAGGGGTAATCATTGATGCGAGCAAAAGCAACCGAGAGAAGTATTTATCTCTGTAGAGCAATACAATACTTTAGGCAATTGCAGAATAGTCCCATTAGTCACAGATACACTTCAGAAAATTCAATGCAGAACATTGTATCTCAAAAGGAATACAATGTAGCCCTGTATGCACCACATAAAGACTGATGTGGCCCCTTTACCAAAATAGTTGCCCACCCCTGATCTTAACTCAGAGCAGTGGAGAGGAAATGGCGCAAATCAAATGATATTGCGCCAGATAATTATACATAGTTATCTTTAAATATTTAAACATTTTATATATATATATATATATATATATATGATTGACTTATGTTCAATAATATGGTAGTAAACAATACATGTATTCCGATAATAAATATGGAGAGTTACAGCACATGACAATGAGAGACACACTGCACACTTGGAAAAGATGGAGGCAATATGCACATTTAAAAATAAAAAAAATGAGTGCTGGTGTGCTTGAGTTCATCCTAAACTCTCTTGAATATATAAATAAATATTTTTTAATTTGATATATATAAATATTCCGATAATTAAAATGTATTACATTCTTGTGGCAGAAGAGTTAATCATTGAGAAGACAATACAAAAAGCAGTTTTAGAATACAATGTATTGTTTACTACCATATTATTGAACATAAGTCAATCATATATATATAAAATGTTTAAATATTTAAAGATAACTATGTATAATTATATATTGATATAAATATGTATAATCTTTATATATTGAATTATTATTATATGAGGGGCTTTCTCAGCAAATATTTGTGATTAATGCGATTAATTAATCAGGACACCATGTAATTAATTCGATTAAAAATTGTAATCGATTGAAAGCCCTAATATATATATATATATATATATATATATATATATATATATATATATATATATTTTATTAGGGCTGTCAATCGATTAACATTTCTTAATCGAATTAATTACATGGTGTCCTGAATAATTAATCGCATTAATCACAAATATTTGCTGAGAAAGCCCTTCATATAATAATAATTCAATATATAATTATTCAATAATTATACAGTTATCTTTAAATATTAAAAAATTATATATCCATCTTCAACCGCTTATCCGAAGTCGGGTCGCGGGGGCAGCTGCTCCAGCAGGGGGCCCCAAACTTCTCTATCCCGAGCCACATTAACCAGCTCTGACTGGAGGACCCCGAGGCGTTCCCAGGCCAGTGTGGAGATGTAATCTCTCCACCTAATCCTGTGTCTTCCCCGAGGCCTCCTACCAGCTGGACGTGCCTGAAACACCTCCCTAGGGAGGCGGCCAGGGGGCATCCTTACCAGATGCCCAAACCACCTCAACTGACTCCTTTCGACGCAAAGGAGCAGCGGCTCTACTTCGAGCTCCTCACGGATGACTGTGCTCCTCACCCTATCTCTAAGGGAGAAGCCCGCCACCCTTCTGAGGAAGCCCATTTCAGCCGCTTGTACTCGTGACCTAGTTCTTTCAGTCATGACCATAGGTGAGGGTAGGAACAAAAACTGACCGGTAGATCGACAGCTTTGCCTTCCGGCTCAGCTCTCTTTTTGTGATAACGGTGCGATACAGCGAGTGCAATACCGCCCCCGCTGCCCCGATTCTCCAGCCAACCTCTTGTTCACTGTATAAACTGTGCGTTGTACATACTGCCCTCTGGAGTAAACAGGTACTACAAGCTTCCATTTCTCAGGAATCTTCCTTATTATGGTCCGGGGGCATCGCGATTAAATCAAATGTGTGTATGTATGTATATCCACACACACACACACACACACACTTAAACTCAGATTTTCACAATTCCTGACAATTAATCACAGAAAACATTCCCTGTCTTATGTCAGTTAGGATCACTACTTTATTTTAAGAATGTGAAATGCCAGAATAATAGTAGAGAGAATTATTTCTTTCAGCTTTTATTTCTTTCACCACATACCCAGTGGATCAGAAGTTTACATACACTTTGTTAGTATTTGGTAGCATTGGTTTAAATGGTTTTACTTGGGTCAAACGTTTTGGGTAGCCTTCCACAAGCTTCTCAGAATAACTTGTTGGAATTTTGCCCCATTCCTCCAGACAGAACTGGTGTAACTGAGTCAGGTTTGTAGGCCTCCTTGATCGCACACGCTTTTTCAGTTCTGCCCACAAATTCAGATTGAGGTCAGGACTACTCCAATACCTTGACATTGTTGTTCCCAAGTAATTTTGCCACAACTTTGCAGGTATGCTTGGGGTCACTGTCCATTTGGAAGACCGATTTGCGACCAAGCTTTAACTTCCTGGCTGATGTCTAGAGATGTTGCTTCAATACATCCACATAATTTGCCTTCCTCATGATGCCATCTATTTTGTGAAGTGCACCAGTCCCTCCTGCAGCCAAAGCAACCCTACAACATGATGCTGCCACCCCCCCATGCTTCAAGGTTGGGATGATGTTCTTTGGCTTGCAAGCCCCACCCTTTTTCCTCCAAACATAATGATGGTCATTATGGCCAAATGGTTCCATTTTTGTCAGACCAGAGGACATTTCTCCCAAAAGTAAGATCTTTCTCCCAGTGTGCACTTGTAAACTGTAGTCTGGCTTTTTTGTGTCAGTTTTGGAGCAGTGGCTTCTTCCTTGCTGAGCAGCCTTTCATGTCATGTCAATATAGGACTCGTTTTACTGTGGATATAGATACTTGTCTACCTGTTTCCTCCAGCATCTTCACAAGGTCCTTTGCAGTTGTTTTGGGATTGATTTACACTTTTCTCACCAAATTACATTCTTTTTTTCAAGACAGAATGCATCTCTTTCCTGAGTGGTATGATGGCTGCGTGGTCCCATGGCGTTTATACTCGCGTACTATTGTTTGTACAGATGAACCTGGTACCTTCAGGCAATTGGAAATTGCTCCCAAGGATGAACCAGACTTGTGGAGGTCAACAATTTTTTTTCTGAGGTCTTGGCTATTTCTTTTGATTTTCCCATGGTGTCAAGCAAAGAGGCACGGAGTTTGAAGGTAGGCCTTAAAATAGATTCACAGGTACACCTCCAATTGACTACAATTTGACTATCAGAAGCGAATTGGCTGATTGCCTAATGGCTTGACATAATTTTCTGGAATTCTCCAAGCTGCTTAAAAGGTAGTTAACACAGTGCATGTAAATTCTGACCCACTGGAATTGTAGTTTGCCAATATGAAATCTGTAGAATGGTTAAAATTTGTTTTAATGACTTCGACCTAAGTGTATGTAAACTTCTGACTTCAACTGTATACATGTATATCCACCTCATATATTAAGAAAGAACTAGAGAGACGACATGACGGTCTCACCCTGCAGACAGGACATGTGTAGACCAGTGCTGCTTTGGCTGTAGTCTTGTGATCTGCCCCTTGAGATTTCTTCTTCTCAGCAGCTTTCTTTGCGTTCTTCTGTTGAGATTGAATCTTCTGCTGCCCACGAGCCATGGCGGCCTTCTCTAAACAACAACATGCATGACATATTTAGTACTCACAATAAATTTATTTTCTGACAGGCAGTCATATATATATATATTTGAATTGTACTTACAAGACAAAAAAAAAATTGTATAATTCTTTGAACTAGAAAATAATATAGGATAATCTTACGAATGAAGTTCATTAGAAAATGAACAATCAAAACAATCCATCATATTGCAGTCAGACACCTGTAACCACGATGATAACCGTGTCTATTTAACGTATTACGTATAAATGTCAGATATTATAAATATATAAATAAGATAAAAGTATTTTAATTATCCAAAATTAAAATATTGAGGGCGCGACGATCACATGAGCTTGTAGCTCATCCGGCGACACAACGCCTTCCTCAAAACTCTCTCTAAACACAGTAATTACATTGTGCTGGATAACCAACTTAAAATAATGTCACTACGGACACTTAAATGTCTTTAAAATCGACAGAAGAAAACAATGGTACCGTAAAACATGTCAGATTATCGATATTTAGAGACAATACCTCGGCGTTAAGTCACGGTAGGAAGTGGAGCTCTTACTGACGCAATTCTACAACTTCCGCCAGAAACATTTACATAATAAAGCTTTACCACAATTAATTAACTGTCAGACTGAATATTGTTATGAATTCATAATGAATTTAAAATGACTTCATACTACGTAGGACTGCAAAACGATTCCTTACGCTTCCTTGTACAGTTTTGCCTGAGTCTGACAATAAAAAATGTCTGCGATTTCAAATGTGTATGTTGAAAATAGAAATTTAAAGGACTATTCGAGGTTCAATACAAGTTGAGCTAAATTAACAGCATAATGTTGATTACCACAAAAATAATTTATCGTCCCTCCTTTTCTTTAAAAAAAGAAAAGTAGAAATCTGGTTAACATTGAGGCACTTACAATGGAAGTCAATGGGACCAATCCGTAAAAATGTAAATACTCACTGTTTCAAAAGTATATTCACAAGCGCAACCAATATGCGTGTTAATATAAATTTAGTTAGATAAAATAACTCACTTTCTCTTATCCAATTGTACACCTTTGTTGCCATGATTATGTAACACCATAAAAACTATACCCTTTAAACGACTGTGAAAAATTACTTTACAGCTCAAATCATACACAAGTTTTAACCGAAGAATTAATGTAAGTGCTTTTATAAAATTATAAGATTGCCATTTCTGCCTTTAAACCCTCCAAAAAAAAAAAAAAAAAAGAATTCTTTAAGAAAATGACATACGAGCACTGATCCATATATATATATATATATATATAACATAGATAAATACATACGAGTCAACATTATGCCACAAATGCTGTCGTGTTGAACCTAGAAAATTTAATTCGAACCCTCTAAATTATTGGGTCTATTTAAAAGTATCAAGTAAATGTATCTAATAAGTAGTTTGCTTATTTAATTTATATTGCTTTAATCAATATAAAATGACATTCACACAAACTGAAAGCATAAGGAATAAACTAAAAGAAAAAAAAATATTATTATTTGTTTATTTTTGATTGTCCAAGGTGCACTAAATGACTTTTATTTTGACTAGTTTATTCACAAAATCTCGCGGAAGTTGTTTTAGCGTTTTTCCGGAGCAGCAGACAAAAATGGCAGATCGAGGATACAGTTTTTCCCTCACAACATTTAGGTAATTTTGCCATTTATTGATCGATATGTGACCGAAGGGTTACAGTGTGTATCTCTTTTAGCATTCCTTCAATGAAAATAGTTGTGTTTTCCATACAATGCCTATTAATTCTACGTCATTTTGAGTCGCATTGGAGATGCACTGTCACGGCGATAGTTAATACGAAACCTCGTATCAGCCTAATGGCAAATCTGCATGAGAATTTTGGGAAATAAATAAATATAAATATATATTGAGTTCAAAATGAACATATTAATTTTGTACATTTTAGTTAATCTGAATTAGTGTCAAAACACATTATCAGTAGGCCTACATCAAACAAAACTGCGTGTCTGTGTTAGATGTGCCATTTTCCATTAATCAAGTATGCTAATTTCTCTCTTTGTATTTTTTATCAACACAGCCCCTCTGGCAAACTGGTGCAGATTGAATATGCCTTGGCCGCTGTCGCAGCCGGTGCCCCGTCTGTAGGAATCAAAGGTGCATTTATTTAGTACAAATTAGGGCTTTAGCAAGGTACTCTGGGCCCCTTTCCTGTTAAAAATACAGTTTAGATTTTGTTGTTGGGCCCCTAGAATCCCCACTATCTACGTGCCTGGGACAAATACATGGATAAATAACGTTTCTCTCTTGGTATGCTTTCTCCACTACATTTGCGAAATCATATGTCAAAGTTATATCCTTTCGTCATTTTTGCAGCATCAAATGGAGTAGTGTTGGCGACTGAGAAGAAACAGAAGTCCATACTGTATGATGAACAGAGCGTACACAAAATTGAACCAATAACCAAACACATAGGCATGGTGTACAGTGGAATGGGTCCTGACTACAGGTATTAAGTACTATTTATAATACATAGAAACATTTATGAGATCTGTAGGCTAAATTATCAAACTACGTAAAGGTCTATGAAGTCTAAAGATGACAACAACAAAAAAAAACATCACATTTAAGATGAGCCTTTCTTAATTGAAGCAGGTGTAGACCATTTCAATGACTGTTCATTGGTGATGTCATTGTTCCATGAACATTTCCTGATTATCAAAACAGACTATTTAGCAGAGATGGGCCACTTTTATGAAAATGAATGGGAGAAATTGGAACACCCATTGTTAGCCAATGGTCAACCCGCTTTACAGGCAAACTAGCAATCACCTTTTAGATACAGAAATCGCTTGTCAATCAACTCAAGAACACACATACCCATTAGCTATACAATATGGCATAACTGCGTTTTGTAGTGTAATCTGAGGTAAAGAAACACAATTTATTTTACCAGTTGTGACGGAACGACACGCCCTTCCCGTGGATCATCGTCATCCTGCCTTACGTAATGAGGCTCGCGTAATCCCAATGAAGGGCCTCATCACTGCTGCTTTTAAACACTGCGCACGCCTCTCCTCGGGAGACCGGTCTCTTCCTGCTGGCATCTTTACAGGTCCAGGAATGGAGCAGGGAGTGTCCAGTGTAAGTTATATGCATCGTCGGACCCACACCCTGGAACCCCGGCACGAGTTTGAGTATGCATCACAGCCGACAGGCATGGATACCGGGCTGCTATTCCCCTCAAGTGCTGAGGGATGCCGGACCACTCGAGTGAACCAGCACAGTGTTAACAGATTTTACTGCTTATTTAAAGTATGTTCTCTTCTCATAATCTTGACCAACCATTTTGGAGATTTTGGTCTTTCCCCATTCAAGTAGATTGGAGCTGCACTTTCATGCCGCTTATTTACATAGTAAAATAGCTGCCAAATCTGCCCAAGAACATTCCAAAAATGGCTGCTGAGTGGACTGTCATATCTGAAAAATAAACTTTATTGAAAGGACCCTGAAATATTTCTGGACTAATTCCTTTGTTTACATTCTTAAAATGGTCTATAGCTGATTTCAACTGCCATCATGTGCATGGCCTGTAAGGAATGTATATGTGAATGCTCTCTTGACAGGGTGTTGGTCAGAAGAGCAAGGAAGCTGGCACAGCAGTATTACCTGGTATACCAAGAGCCAATCCCCACAGGCCAGCTGGTACAGAGAGTGGCTTCTGTTATGCAAGAATACACGCAGTCAGGGTTTGTTTACTTCTTAGCCAAATTCGTATACTATTCTGGACTTGAATTCAAGCTCTTGTAGTAATTTAAATGTCATGTTTTGTAGAGGTGTGCGGCCCTTTGGAGTGTCTCTTCTGATTGCTGGTTGGGATGAAGACAGACCATACTTATTTCAGTCAGACCCATCGGTACAAAAAGAAATAATCAAAACAGTTTCATTATTGTTTATTATAACATGTTAGACTATTGTTTTTATCTCACTGTAAACATGCAACCAATGTATTTCATAAACTCATCTCTTAATCGCTGTATCCCAAAGGGAGCTTATTTTGCCTGGAAAGCTACAGCAATGGGAAAGAACTATGTCAATGGAAAAACATTCCTTGAGAAAAGGTATCAAATTGTGAAGTCAACATGATCAGATACAGGTTGAATTAAAGTAATATTGCAGATTCAATACAAGTTAGGCTCAGTAGACAGCTTTTGTGGCGTTATGTTGATAACACATAAATGTATTTGGATTTGTTAAAATAAGCAAAAATCTGTGTTACAGTGAAGTGGAAGTAATCAGTAAACGTTAAAATACTATTTAAAAAGATTTGCTACAAGACATACAAATGTTATGTGTGTTAACATGATTTTAGTGTGATACAATCGCTTAAATGTTGCCATGATGAATGATGTAATGCTGTAAAAATGACAATGTAAACAACTTTAACCTCAAATAATACACAAGTTTTCAAAAGTATGCAAGTGTTTTTAACAAAATGATAAGCTTCACATTTCTGCCCCATTCACCTCCATTGCAAGTGCCTCAAATGTAACCTAAATGTTTGCTTTTTTAAAAGAAAAGGGACGAGTCGAAATAATTTTTGTGGTAATCAACATAATGCCACAAATGCTGTTGCTTGAGTTTAATTTGTATTGAACCCATAAAACTCCTTTAAAGTAGTTTAGAGGATAAGATGTTTTATGATGACTGTGTAAAACGTTTTTTCCTTAAGTGATTTTGCAAAGGTTTTACAATATCGCTTTGTACTTGTTTCCATTACAGATATAATAAAGATCTGGAACTTGAAGATGCTATACACACTGCCATCTTAACTTTAAAGGTGAGTTTCATCACTATTGACTGAATGGAAGGTTAACCAGGTTGCTCAAAACAACATAATGAAGAGCTGTGTTGTTTGTTTATTGTGATTGTACAGGAGAGTTTCGAAGGTCAGATGACTGAGGACAACATAGAGGTGGGCATCTGTAATGAAGCAGGATTTCGCAGACTCTCGCCTGCTGAAGTGAAGGATTACCTGGCAGCGATTTCATAAAAATCATAGCACCACAACTGCTTACATAGTTTGCCAATTCGGTTTTATTGTTTGTTTAAATGCCGAATTTTTTTGTAAAAGAATTAATTTTAACAATAAAAAAAAATCTTGTTTATTTCAGTATGACTGTCCTCTGCTCATTTCTACCACACTGTAATTAAGAGTAGGTCTGTAAAGCATAGACTTGAGCAACTGAGTTAAAACAGACTGGTTTTGGAGTTTGTCAGGGATTGTTTTGAGACCAACATTTACTTCTGTACCTGCCTACTTACAGTCCTATCCACACTAAAGGGATCTTCATCCTGAGATACAGTTATTTTATGATGTACAAGGTGCTGTTGGCTTAGGTGCATCATCAAAACCCCATTTACTTCACTCCAAAGTGTTGAACAAAGTCTGAAAGGTCATAAACTTCTCCATATCCCACTTGTGCATCCATGCAGATGAAGTCATCCAGATTCGTTTTAGATTCTGTGAAAATGGCACATTAAACAGTGTAACAGAATGAAGAAATACAATTGTGATATGTACATGCATGTGGATCATATAAAGATACCTGATGTTTCTATGCAAGGATATGTTGGAGGTGGCATACGCCAATTCCCATCACAATCCTTCATATGCAAGCGATCCGAAGCAAACTTCTTTAAGTAGACGTCTGCTGGTATGATGCGAAGTTTTCTAAAACACAACAGATAACCTGTTACTTGGTATCATCCATGCATACTGGTACCATCCATATTCATGGTAGACATTTTAATCGAATGCAGATAAGATGCGTATTAACTTGCCTCCAATAAGCAGGTTTCAAATACTCATCAGACTGCAGTGCCTCTGTTAAATACATGTCAAGTGAACAAGGGAAGGGAAGGATGGTGTCTAGATCATATATAAAGCTCTGCCCTTCTTTACTTGTGTGCAGAAGTATAACATGGTAATCCTAAAGACAAGCATTAAAAAACCTTGTTAGATTTGTGTTAAAATCTTATTGCTATCATTTTTTTTTTTTTTTTTTGGTAGGTATACTGAAAAAAAAGTTCCAGATAGTATACTCACCCATATGACTGGTTTATCACCTCTACTAGATTTTTGTTTCCAAATGGGTATCTGCATTAATTGGAAGACGCACATATATAAAAACAGCATATAGAGAATGCATAGATACTGTATATTAGCCTGTAATTCACACTCACCATTTTTCTATCATTAGAAATAAAGACTGCATACACCTCACCCAAAGGGCACGTCCCTTGATCCTTGGCAAATTCACACATTTTCCACACATTCTCCTCACTAGAAAAAAATTATCGTGTAGAAATAATGACTTGGTGATTATTTTCAAAGCTATGTAAATGCAAAAGCTATTTGTTGGAAGAGATATCTAGAACGGAGTGAACTCTTATTTGTATATGCATTTATGCAGGTATAATATATATATATATATATATATTAAATGTAGCCCAAATATTGTTGTTATATGTCCTCACACTTACCAGTAGCAGCTGGTGTATACACATTCATTTCTAGACGGGGTGATAATTGTATATTCAGACGAAGTACTTTCTTCATTCATTCTTCCCACCCCATATGTTCAAACCATGACTTAAGAAAAGACTGAACCTATAATGTTATTATGCTTAAAAGATGTTAAGTCGCCATACAACCTTTCGTTTTAAGAAATAAATGTGTTACCGTTTATTTTGTCCGTAAGGAACTTTGGCTAATTTGTCGTTCCGATGTGTCAATGAAGTGATTACCGAACATTCAACCCAAATGTGTTGAACGATTCTGTTGACTTAAACATATAATCTGTTGAAATGTAAAAAAAAAAAAAAATATGTAAAAAACATATTTTGTTTAATTGTATGTCCGAATAACTTCCCCTTTCAAATAAATATAGGCTATACTAAATACATATTTAGTTTAATTGTAATTTATCATTTCAAAATTGAATGCAAATGAAAAAATAATCCTAATAAACATTGGCCCAATTCGGTATGTTGTATTTAACAGACGTGAACGTGTTTATTTCATACTTGTAGACTAAAGCCTAATAAATTAAAGGAATATTCCAAGTTAAGCGCAATCGACAGAATTTGTGTCAAAATATTGATTATCACAAAACAGTGAGACACTTACAATGGAAGCGAATGGGGCCACTTTGGAGAGTTTAAAGGCAGAAATGTTAAGCTTATAATTTTATAAAAGCACTTACTTTCATTTGTTAAAACTCCTGTATTATTTGAGCTGTAAAGTTGTTTAAATCGCCATTTCTACATTCATTTCAAGGTTTGTTGATGGTGCAGCGAGATCCAGCAGATGGAAAATGACTTTAATAAATCAGATGATTTGTAGAAGGAATAACAAAAAAATGAGAATACATGCACTATAGAAAATGTTTATTTGATTATAAAATGTTAAGTAGATACAGTGAATCCGGAAATTATTCACAATGCTTCACTTTTTCCACATTTTGTTATGTTACAGCCTTATTCCAAAATTGATTAAATTCATTATTTTCCTCAAAATTCTACAAACAATACCCCATAATAACAACGTGAAAGAAGTTTGATTGAAATCTTTGCAAATTTATTACAAATAAAAAACGGGGGGAAGAAATAAAAAAAAATACGTAAGTATTCATTGAGCTCAGGTGCATCCTGTTTCCACTGATCATCCTTGGTGAACGTAGTAATGTGAACTGTGGTATATAAAAAAAACTGTAAAATTTACAGTAAAATACTGGCAGCAGGGTTGCCAGCCAGTTACTGTATTTTTTTTTTACAGTGACCTTACTGTAATTTAATTACAGTTATTTACTGTAATTAATTATTTTAATAATACAGTAATTTACCAGATGCACTTAGCATTTTAATGCTGTAAAATGTACAGTATATTACTTGATTGTGTGAATTTACTATTTTTGGAGGAAATACATAACATGTTATGTCAGATAGGATGATAGATACAGTAAGAGATGGAGAGGGATGATAGATGCAGTTAGAGACAGATAGATAAAATTAGTTTTTTGTATGCTTTTTTTAATTGTCTCTTCAATATGTCTTGAGTAATGATAGTTTGTGGGACAGTGTGTCCATGTGTTTGTATGCGGGAGAGTGTGTATGTGGGACAGTGTGTCCGTGTGTGTGTATGCGGGACAGTGTGTCTGTCTGTGTGTGTATGCTGAACAGTGTGTCCGTGTGTGTGTGTGTCGTATGCGGGACAGTGTGTCCGTGTGTGTATTCTGGACAGTGTGTTCATGTGTGTGTATGTGGGACAGTGTGTCCGTGTGTGTTTATGCAGGACATTGTGTCCGTGTGCGTCTGCTTTTTCTTATCATTTCAGAAATTCCACTGGTAGACCATCAGTTTGCAGCATAGAGTGGAGACCTGTGGGTCCACTGCCACCTGTTTCTTCTGTACAAGTCACCCCGTGATTTTAGATGTCACTTTTCATTTTGACTTCTTTGTCCCTCTCTCAGGGTTAATGCCTACAAAGCGCCTGAAAGTGTCATGAAACTGTCATATTCCCTGTTGTCTTTTGTTTTTTGCATTTATTTTGAAATTCTTGTTTAGTTCGTTTCCTGTTAGTTTTGTAGTCCTTGGTAGTTTTATTCCTTGATTGGTTCTCCTTTATTATTTCTCATTCCCTGATTGTTTCCCCAGGTGTTCCTTGTTCCCTTGTTTGTTCTCTTGCGTATTTAAGCCCTTGGTTCCCCTGTTTCCACAGATCTGAGACGAGGCAGTTGAGGAATGTGGATCTAGTTCACAGCATTATTAATGAAGAAAAAGGAAACAAACTCAGGATGTAAAGAATAAAACAAACACTAAGAACCAAGCACAGAACATGAAACCTAAACATGCAAGAACTGACACAGGAAACAGGGAAACCAAGGGCTTAAATTCACAAGGGAACGAGGAACACCTGGGGAAACAATCAGGGATTGAGAAATAATAAGGGAGAACCAATCAAGGAATAAAACTACAAAGGACTACAAAACTAACAGGAAACAGGAACTAAACAAGAATTTCAACATAAAAGTACAAAAACAAAAGACAACAGGGAATATGACAGAAACACAAAACATTGTAATGCAGGTTTTAGCTTTTGAGGCATTTAATCAACTTTTTGGATTGGAAGTTTTTCCTACCACCATATAATATTAGTGGACTCAACAGATATAAAAACATATCTACATATATAAACGGCAGGTTTTGAGGTTGTGAATTCACCCTTTACCTTTGAATAAACCAGACGCATTGGGAACAAATAATGAGCAAAGTTACACAGAATATACTTTTAGTATTTGTAATAGAACAAGTAAGGATAGAGAGAGAGAAAAACAAGTATAAATACTATTTATACTTGTTTTTATTAGTATTAGTAGTTGTATTGTTATTATTTTATGTTTTTTTTATTGTGTGTACATGTGTTTGTCTGTAATTTAATATAAAAAATGTAAATCCTTTTTACTGTGCCAATAAAGCTACTTGAATCGGAATCTGTACACAAAAAACATCTATATACTCAAATGTAATCCAACAAGACACCCTTACAAAAATCTAATCAGGTTGATCCAGTCATATTAATATATCTGTCTTGAATAAACATACAGTAGATTGCATAATTTAAAATATCTCTAGAATATTCCAGAAAGGTTATTTAAAAATTGTTAACTTAAATATTAATTGGTTGCATATATATTCTTTTTACTATTCAATTAACCTATAATATTGTTGAAAGTTGTTGTTGTTGACTTCCCCGGTCCACAATAAGGCTAAAAACAATAATAAACAAAATCTCAGAATAATGTACATTTGAATAGATTAACGTTAAAAAAAAAGTGTTTGTCTTTGACAGACAAAACAGACCGAACAGTATGTTAATTGGTGATTAACACATCATTCATGGGCGTTCATATAATAATTGTCTATAATTTCCCGTCAAACATGTTTTCTGCACCACAACATGCATCTTGCGTTTGCCAAGGGGTGGCAGCAGTAAGATGTAAAGTTTGAATATTCAGGTCTGCTGATCTCAAAATAATCTTAAAAACTTAAAACGAGCTAAATCTTTTTTTTGACAATTATATTATGTTTTAATGTCCAATATAATAGCGTGTCAATACGTGTTTCACGTTAACAACAGTTGTTGTTCTTTCCAGTGGTGATTTTCATAGGCTTCTTTTTTTACTTTTAAAAGCTGCAGTTTTGACCTATTTAGTAGCCTAATATTAGTTTTATCATCTCAAGAGTGTCTGTCATTTTAGGGGGCCGTGTACTACACCCAAAGATTTGAGATCTGGGAATCCCAAACCGTTGTATAATATTTTCATAAGATCTCAACATCCATTTTCATACATGTCACACAGCGTAGCATCTCCCTTTTCAATCCGTTCTGTCCAGCAGAAAGGGGACTTGTTAATGCACTATTTAGGTTTTAACCAAATATTTGTGGCAACGTTCAGTTAATGTCAGAATTGAACATGTGGGAAACTTTTGTCCACACAAAATGCATGTGCGAGATAATGGGATGAGTCTTTACTTCTCCGGGCAACTTGGTAGAAAGACTTTGCAATGGCAAGATAGGGGCAAGGACCTCCTGTTATATAAAGAGCCAGGTTGGGGCTCTCTCAGGTGGAAGCGACCAATGCACCAAATGTCTAATAGACTAAATCCCATTAATTTGCTGGGAATACCCAAAAACGTAATGCCCTGTTTGGGCCTCTGAATTTTTTCTGGCTGAAAAGCCATTACTGGGCAGTATGCTGTCAGAGACTAAGCTTTAGATTTAGACCAATTAACTGTATCCTGAGAACTTAGAAAAGGAATTAATAATTTTGTGGAGGCAAGGCATGGGTCGGAGACGAATAATAAAATATCTTCTGCATAAAGCAAAAGCTTACGTGCCACACCTCCTGCCATTACCCCTGGAAAATCATCCTCCTTTCTTATCGCCACTGCTAATGGTTCCAGAACAATAATGGAGAAAGAGGTTATCCCTGTTGGGTGCCCCTATCCAGAGTAAAATAATCTGAAATTAATCAATTTGTAAAATCAAGGGTCTTAAATGATTTTGTCCAATAAATGTAACTTCTATATAAAGAGTTTAAACCAAAGCTAAAAGACCATGTCTGTGTTTATTCACCAGATACTGTAGCCTACATTATCACAGCTGCAGAACATTTACTTCAGCGTATGATTATTCTTTACATTTTCTGTCCTTATATTTCTGTAGACCTTCAACTAAGTTCAATTAGATGATCAGGCGTTGACACCATAATGACCACTGGCAATGCCAAGATCAATAACAGCAAATACTGTACATCATGCCTTAAAATAATCTATGAACTTGATGCTCTTTTCCTTCTTGTCTGGTTATACAAAGGTTTAAAACAGTGTCCAAATGTATCTTTATATAGACAGACAGACAGACAGGAGACTGAAACACAATAGCAGCATTTCACTCTCGAGTGCAAACCTCATGTTTAAGGTTTACATCACCATAAAACGGGCTTTCAATGAATGAATTTAACACTTGACGTCAAGAAATTTGATTAATGCGTCATGTGACATTACTTCCGAGCAGTTCCTCTAAAACAACAATTATTCTTTGTACCATGCTCTAAAATAGGCTCACAAAAAACGTAAATGTTCGTCTTTTTCGCAGACACCCACTAAATGTGCGCCCCGCCCATCACAAGCACACTAGACAGACACGTTGGTCACGTCTGCATGAGGACGTGAAGACATTCACGACTGGGAAACACCTCCCTATCGCCCAACAGCTCAGGCGGTTTAACCTGATTGAGCACTAGAGTGTCCTTTTAATACAGGGTTTATACGTCATCTGCAGGTCTTGGGTTTTAACATGACTAATTCCCACGGTCAGGAACAGGGACGTGCACAGACATTTTGGGGGGCAGGGGCTCAAGTGGGAAAAAAGGGCACTTCTCATAATTATTTATTTTAAAAATATTTTTAAACAAAACGTTATATATATTAACATAACTCTGACTTCCTTTCCAATTTCTTTTAATTTCCTCACACTCACGCAATTGTATCATACTCAAAAGATTTCTACAAAATAATCAGTTCACACAGATATCATGGACTTGTTTAGTAACAACAAAGGAAAATATGCCACAATGTGCATGTTTTCTATGCTACTAGTTTCAAGTATATCTCTATAATAAATGAATGCACCAAGGAGAGGGACATAGTTTGACTAATAATTCGTTTTCTACGACTCTAATGGAAAGAAAACATCCAAAATACACATTTAGATGGTGTTTGTTTTAAGCCTATCACCCTCTGTCTGTTTGAACCAAAACAAGCTAATCTTAAACATAGGCTACATTTGCTCTTGATGTAAGTCATTAACTGGGGAAGTTCTGTGGTGATATGCTTATGTTATTGTTTATCCTATTCACCTGCAGTGCCTTGTGTATGCAAATTAGTAGGGCTGCCAAAGATGTTCCTAGTCTACTAGTTGTCGCAAGTTTATGATATTAATTTAATTACTTAAATATCAGCATCAGAAAATGGGTTGAGTTCCAGGGCTGAGAAAGACTGTTATCAGTAACATTGCTAACACTGTTCTACAGAGAAATACTAAACCGTAATATTGAGCTTTTAAAATATAAATTTTACAAGTGCATGCATGAACGAGCCGCAGCGACACCGTCAAAAGCGGTAATGATTCTGAATGTTCTGCATATCGCGCCACTGCTTTGTGGTCTGTGGCTCATTTTAGCTTATCGCAGCCCGTTTTGTGGCCGACCTGCTGGGTTCTCCCCAGTGGCCAGTCCGCCCCTGATCCGCCCCAAAGTGCGTCGTTTATTTTTTTTATATTATCGTCATTATAATAATTATTTTTACATTTATAATTGTTTTTATGTCTTCAATTATGCAAATTGTCCCGGACAACGAAATAGCCGACCAGAATGCACGATGAAGTAGCTTCTTTGCTAGAGAAATGGTAACAACTGTTGTAAAGCCATATTTCAAATAGTTGAACAACACACATTTTAAAATCTCTTATTTTTTCTGTTTCATTTGAACTTTTAGTTAAAAATAAAAAAATAAAAATAAAGTTCAAAATTTTGAAATCAAGGTGTCTTATTGTGTAGGCTTAACACTAACCCTGAAATTAATACTATAAATAACACTAACCCTGAAATAGTTCCACATGTCCAACCAGCGGTAATACGGTTACGGTAATAGCGGTGTTCATCAGTTTCCTGGAGTTTTTTTTTTCCTGCGACCAACCGACCAATCAAAACTTGCATCGGAACCTGACAAGGTGTCATCTCCCGACCTGATATTTAGATTTTTTTATTCTATTAATTTCTAATAATTTTTTATTAGGCCTAGGGCCTATATATTTGTTTGACAGGGAAGCTGATAGCAAACAGGAATATATATATATATATATATATATATAAATTTTCTTATATTTATATATATATAAATATTCCTGTTTGCACAGCTTCCCTGTCAAACAAATATATAGGCCCTAGGCCTAATAAAAATATATATATATTCCTGTTTCTGCACTGGTCTCATAACAGTTCTAAATACACATTATTTTGAAAGCCATTGAAATAATTAATTTGTCTTAATTTCAAAATAACAGTAAATATAGGATTTCCAGTGAAAAACTTGTGCTATTTTAGACAGATGTGTACATTGTGTTTAGCAGCATAGCATTTTGCAATAAATCCCTCAAATTGTAAAAATGACATATCGGGGGAAACTGTAATCTTTTGACTCAAACAGGTTTCAGTGTAAAAATTTAAGTAGGTTTCTTACCAGATGTAGTTTTGTTGGTGTTTCTCCCAAAGACAAACTCAGCTGTCATTGGTGCCATGTTGTTTTGTCATATGATTCTATGCATTGAAAGTTTAACCCTTTACTGACAGCCCAGAGTGTCCTGAACAGTGTTGGGGATAATAGTAACTTGATTATAGTAAAGCATGTCTCGTTATCAGATTACTTATTCAAGTAACGTGTAAAGTAATGCAATATTTTTTATTTTAGACCATAATATCTTAGTTTTTATATAAAGTAACGCGTTGATTTTGTACAACTTTACTGTCCCTGTATGGCAAGAAATCAGGAGTAAAAGCGTGCAAACTTTGGGGAGGAGACGTATTGCATGATGGTAATTGCAGTTCTATAGAGTGTGAGGCCAGAGACGAGTCACTTCTATTTAAATGAATGGGAGAAATGGAACGCCCCAACCACGAAGCTCTAGCACCCAACAGTCAATGGATGTAGACAGGAAGTCCCATCTTGCAGGTAAAAGAGCCAATCAACTTTTAGATAAAGACATCGCCTGTCAATCAACTCACTAATGCTCATGTGCATTTTGTGCTTTAGACTGGTTCTGAACCTTTTTGACTCCAAGTCAATATTTGAAGTCCACCTTGCCCAAAACTAGACTTCTTATTTATTATGGAGAATTTCTGATTCTAGAAGTTCTACATTCGATGGTGAAACGCAGTTGACTGTGTGTTAATACACACTGCATTAAAAAAAAAAAAAATCAGTAAATGTGTTTTAGTAAACAAGATTATAAGACTAGTCTTCCACTGTCCACGACATGATACACAGGGTGAAATACTTGCTCAGTTCACTGACTTATGCAGCCGAACTGCTCAGTGTTACAGCTCCCCTTAACTGGGAGAATTGGATGCGAAAAGCTGACTCTGGATCAGTGGCTCCGAGCAACGTTCTACTTCGATTGTGTACGCAGATGCCTTAGTTTCTAAAAAGATTCTACATTTTTGTTTAATAATAAACATGCTTTTATGATATTTTGATAGCATTAAAATTCCCAAATTCCCAAATATTCCATTCAAGTTGTATCGACACTGTCTGTACGCACCGTGGATCAACTTAAAACAAGCGTGCACTGGGACGACTTGAGTGAAAAATATAATTTGATTATCAGACACGTTCCTTGAACATGTTAGGCTGGCATTCCTCACTGAAATGTATCCTGCCTTTTGAAAAACATCTGAAGTTGACTCTGACATTGTCGATGGCCACAGAACACGATGACTTATCTGATGCAGGTTCAAGTGTTGGATTTTGCTGCTTTAGGTAAGACAGATGTTATTCTTCATTATTCATATTGCTGCCATGTTGATGGAAAAACAAATCATGTATGTTTATGTTATTGATTCTTTATTTAAATATGACGTGAAGACCTACTTTCTAAATATACAGTAGCTAGCATGACCTGTAACGTCTCTTTTATACAAAGCATGGCTTATTTGTATGGAATGCATAGCATAGCAGAAGAGAAAGTGGCTGTGAGAAAAAAGTAAAGCAAAAGTAAAGTAAAGCTTTACTTTCCATAAAATATAACTTTTTAATTAAGTTACTTTTTTAAGGAGTAACTTAATATTCTAACGAGTTACTTTTAAAAGTAATGTTACTCAACACTGATGCTGAACTGAAATCAGTCAGTTAAAATGAAAATTAATTATGAGTTGTGTATTGTGGAGCCAAAATGCAAAGTCCACGCATGTGGACGTGTGAACTCTGGTTTATGATCTTGAGATCATGTGCCTTTGTTTTGATGCTGTAAGATTATTGTGTGGACAGAAGTCTGTTGACTGGATATAAGGTCAAAAGGTGGATACAATTATTAACAGACAAATTCCTAGCAAAGCAGCTGTGTCCATCACCTACATCAGCAGTGGAGTAATTATTACCCTTGCCTGTTGCTCAGTTTTAATGAAAAAAATTATAATAATATGGGTAAATAATTTCATCATTTTGTCCTGGTTTCCCTTTATTTGTTCAAGCTGCAATCTAAAAATCTTGACATCTTTCTGACAGTGTTTATTCTTTTAACCACTGTTAATCATGGGTTTTCCAGAAGGGCAAATCATCTCTTATATGTTCTTTTCTGCACTATAATACAACACACTTATGTCAAGGGATTTGTTAAGTTCTATTGTTGAGTTTTCAGCTAGACTTCTCCAAAGGAGCCTGTACACCCAACCTCTCCAGCTGTGGCATATGAAATAGAATGTGTATATCTGAGATGTTTTTTGAGAAATTCTAAACTGTTTTCGTGTTTCTTGTAAAATCAATAACAGTGGTCCTCCTGTGGAGCAGTGGCCCCATTCACACTCATCAGTGTCCCTATGTCATTACAAGACTAATATAATATAGCCTTTGGTTACATTTCAGATTCTATACTACCTTTCATGATCATACTCATCATTGTTTTCAGTATTTATGTTTCATAAATGTCAGTATATAAAACTTGAAAAATGTAGCTACTTCAGACAAGATGGTGACTCATTACCTCGTAGTGTTTTTAAAGAATTATCTTAGGACCTGTTTTAAATGTTATTTTCATGGAAAACAAAACAAAGTCAGGTCAAAGCAATTTTCCACTTCAGTAATTGGTTGCATCTTATCAGCAGAGGCAATGACCTGTAGCAAGTATGTAACATTTTGCCAGGTTAGAGTAAAGTAGACATGGGAGATCAGAAGGAGTTCTGCCATCCTGTTCTGCCAAAGTAGCTCTAGTATTGATATTTCAAATTTCAAAACTTTAAAGGGATAGTTCACCCAAAAATTAAAATTGTCTCATCATTTACTTACCCTCATAAAGTCCAAGATATATATAACTTTCTTTCTTCTGAAGAAAACAAAGGAAGATTTTTAGCTCTGTATGTCCATACAATGTAAGTAAATCATGGCTAGAACTTTAAAGGTCCAAACATACATAAAGGCAGCATAAAAGTAATACAAAAGACTCCAGTGATTAAATCCATATCTTCAGAAGTGGTGTGATAGGTGTGGGTGAGAAACAGTCAATCTTTAATATTTTTTCCCTAGAAATCTCCACTTTCACATTTCTTTTGCTTTTGTCATTTTCGGGTGAACTATACCTTTAATAAACAGATTAAGGTAAATTAATATTTATGAAATAATTCCACCTTTACTGCTTTGTACTGCATGAAAATGAACCTGTGAAAATAATTCATTCTGAGCCTTATATGTTACTGTAAGCTTTGGTTTATTTGGCTGGGGTGTGTCTGGATAAAACTGCTGCAAGAAACCAAACAAAAACTGTGCTGTGGAATATCTAAGCACTTCTCACAGACATTGCATAAGCCCTGCTTAGGACTGTTTATAATGGTGTTATGATTTCAAGGGCAGTATATTCAAGTGTTTGTTCGAGTGTAGAGCAAATCAGTAGTATAGTTGAAACAATAACTAACTGTATACAATCCACCCAGTTCTTGTCCATTTTGGTTCAATATTTTTGCAATATTTCAGTAAAAATAGTAATAAGTTCTCCTAGGTCAAAAAATTCTATAACAGGGGCAACAATGGGCCCTAAAAAAGTTATTGTCATGGTTATTTATTAACTTTATCAGTGATATGAGCAATAAATTGTTGTTCCAGTGACAAGGACTGATAACAGAGATTGTTAACAGAGACACTGAACCAAGATCCGATACTACAAAAGTCTCTGTCAGACATACACACCAGAGTCCCCAATACATTTCTAACAAGCACTTCCTTGTTTGACCACTTTCTCACAGTTCGAAGACTGAGACATTTATTTCGCTTTCCTGTCCTGTGTATAATATTGAGCATTTTGCAACTTAAATCTGATCGGGGCGGGGATGCTGCCCCTTGGGCATTACACAGATAAAATACAGGACAAATGCCGGTGTCACTGTGAGTACCCATATGACATCACAGCGATTCCATTGGCTCAAAAAGCTAGTAATAGGTTCTCTATTCAGTGCCTGATTAAAAATCTTACAAATTCACATCATGGTATATGCAGTTTTAACTATGTAAATACGTCATTTTAATAATATGTTACACATAATAATATATAATTGAAGTTATGGATTGTGAAATTAAAGATATGTTGTTATTTGTGTTTTTCAGTTAGCCTATTCTTCAATGACATGATTTCAAGACAACATGATAGGTTTTTGCTCAGGCATTACAAACGATTACCCCATGGGGACTCGATTTACCAAGCAGACTCAATTGATCATGACATGTCATCATTTCAACCAAAATACATTCCGGGGTTGACTCCCCGCCAGATTCTCACTTCGCAAACTTGCAGCAAATTTCCCACTCATTACTTTCACATGCAAATGCGATTCATGGCAAATGCTTGCCAGAAGTTTGAAGCTCTTCATCGGTAGTGGTGAACCTGCAGGAATCCTTTAGTGACAATGAAGTGCCTGCCACAAAGCTTGTTTGCAGGTGAAAATAATGAGTGGCGAATTTGCAGCAAGTTTGCGGCAAGTTTACAGCGTAAAGCCCATCCCTACACCTAACCCTATCCATAGTTGGGAGTCATTGGTGCCTATCCCTACAGCCCATCCCTACACCTAACCCTATCCATAGTTGGGAGTCATTGGTCCCAATACCTACAGCCCATCCCTACACTTACTCATAACCTTAATCATATTAGGGAGTCAGAAATAGGTACAACCCTAATTCTACATAATTGTGCTGGTCAGGGTAACTGACATCAGTAACTAAAAACTGTTTTTGTATAATGCTGCATCAATGCCGCAAAGTGTCAGCAGACATAAACTGACATTTTACTGAGTGTATTAAGTGAATGTTCCTGCATGATCCTGATTCCTTTGTACAATCAAGTGGTTAGAGTCAGTATTTGTGGTGTTCCACACACATTAATACATAATCTGTACTAGTTTGATCCTACTGGCAAGAGTTTGTGTTGGGACATAATTTCCTAGTTATCATTTATTGAAGAAATTAAAGCCTTATTATACAACTTGTTTATTTCATTGCATGTCAACAATGCACTGCAGTGCTTGAGTCTAAAAAGCCTCCTTCACATTTTACTTAGGTGATTTACTCCCTACATAATACTTCCAAAAATGATCATAAACTGCCTTAACGGTCCCATTATATGCTGCAAGTTGTGATTATTGTTATTGTACAACTTGGAGACGTCCTATTATCCCAGTTGGTAAATGAGTAATACATGACATTGAACTGAGTGGCACTCACTCTGAGAAACTATGTGTTAGAGGTGAAGCCTATATACACACTGCCCTGTATTCTGTGAGCTGTCTCTTGTCATGTGTCTATGAATCATGGCATAGTATGATTCATATATGCATTATTGCATCATATACTGCATCTGTACTAAAGCAGTTTGATGCAGTTTAAGCTGATTGTTACTATCCTAATTAGATTCATACCTGTACTTTGTGTGCTTGTAGCATGACAACTTTGTGTAATATTAATATTAGAAATAAATGGACAGTAGTCAGAATAGATGCCACAGTAGATGTTCATATACTATATGCATAGATGCCAGGGTTTATGTTCAATAAGTTATGGCTGTGTACCTTGGCGCTGATCATTAAGTTGAGGAAACAATGAAAATAAGTCTCTGGGTTTCACAACATAGGTTCAGAAAATTAAACCTAAGGAAAACCTAATGGACTTAACATCACAGCTTTTTTTTTTTTTTTACATTTGCATTAACTTTGCTGTCTACCCTGATTAAGGTCCATAATATGTCCAGGATATGTAACAGGTTTCAATGAAAAACCTTGAGATTTTAGTCAATATCATGCTTAAAGGGATAGTTTACCCCAAAATGAAAAATATCTCATCATTTACTTACCATCCCAGATGTGTTTTAAACATAAAGAGCACATAGAGGCAGCATAAAAGTAATCCATATGACCCCAGTGGTTAAATCTGTATCTTCTGAAGCGATATGATTGGTGTGGGTGAGAAACAGATTAATCTTTAAGTCCTTTTATTAATTTTTTTACTATGAATCTCTCTTTATCTCACTTTCACCTTCACATTCTTCTTCTTGTTGTTTTTTTGTTGATTCACATTCTTTGTACATATCGCCACGTATTGGTTGGGGCTGGTCAAAGGTGGTGATTTAAAGAAAAAAAGCACTTAAATGTTGAATTGTTTCTCACCCACACCTATCATATAGCTTCTGAAGGTCAAGTCAAGTCAAGTCAAGTGGTTTTTATCGTTGTTTCAACCATATACAGTTAGTACAGTACACAGCAAAACGAGACAACGTTCCTCCAGGACCATGGTGCTACATATAAACAACAAAGGACCAACAGAGGTACAGATTTAACCACAGGGTCTTATGGATTACTTTTATGCTGCCTTTGTGTGATTTTTGGAGCTTCAGAGTTCTGGTAATTACTTGCATTGTAAGGATCTACAGAGCTGAAATATTCTACTAAAAATCTTTGTTTGTGTTCAGCAGAAGAAAGAACACATCTAGGATGGCATGAGGGCGTGTAATTGATTAGAAATATTTCATTTTTGGGTGAACTATTCACCCACAAATGAAAGGGGAAAGGGGTATCTAGTGATTGTCATGTCATGTTGCTACATCAGAGGAGTCAAAGGAAGGGAAAGGTGAAATCTTGCCTTTACTTTGAAGGCTAAGCATCTACTCTACTCTTGTCAGTCAACATCTCTATGTCAAACCAGCACCCTTGACCTCTCAGTACCTGAAAGGAAGGCTTGTAATGCTTTTATAATGTAACAAATTGTTCTAATACAATCCATATATTCTCAATTAGATTACTTTATGGGTTGTGTTTTTAAAATGACAACATAATGACTTACTGTTTCTCCCTGTTCTTGGATGGCCACTGAAGAAATCCGCCTTTGGTTTCCAGCCTTCTTTTATTATTTTGATTCGTCTGATAACAAGAGCTTGCAGGAAATAGTCATTGTTTATCTGTTCGTTTGGAGACATCCAATAATGTTGTGCAAACCAGATATCAGGTGTTTAAGATGACAACCTGCTCTGTATTACAAGGCCATGGAAATGAACAGAAGCCAAAGTCATGAACCCAGATTTTGTAAATAACAGAGAACTGACAGAAAGCTGAGAAATAAATGTACGCATTTGACCCTCAAACTAAACATACATATGTAACTATTGTATTTCTTTATTTCTTTATTTTATTATCCTAATATGGCTTCAATCTACCCAGATAGCACATGTATATCTCCAAGATATCTGGCAATCTAATTAACATCTGCTAAACACCTTAGACATATTATAAGATCATCTGCTGATTGTCTTATTGATATCTGAGATATACTTCTTGACATACGTCTTATAGTCATATTGCAGTTAAAAAATATATCTGTAAACACACACACATCAAATAAAAATCTGGGTGATGTACACGTGCTATCAGGGTAGCAAGTGATTCTTTTATTTACAGTATGGGTGAATAAATGTCTTTTTATTAATGTATTTTAATTTATTTTTCCAGGTTGGTGAAATAATTACAAGAATGTAGTCATCTTTTACTTCTGTCTGAATGGAGCTGATAATTAGATTATCAAAACTAGCATGAGTGTAAAACTAAACTCCATGAGAAAAACATGAGAGTACACAGTGATATGAACCCATTGGGTAAAAGTCCACAATTCTTATCTGTTATTATACTCTTTAACCCAGTTTATAAACCCAAGCCGTCAACTGTTTGATTTGCACTCTATTCACCCATAAAACTGAAATCATAAAAGTGTATCTGGTTAACAGTGGATTCAGTATTTTTCCACAATACAATATAACCTGGCTGATTGCATCAAAGAACCCAATAACAATAACAAAAAATAACTTCAAGCTCTTGACACAGTTTTGATTGATGAAATAGTCTCACATGCTGAACACAGCTTTAGAAGTTAATTCTATTCTATTTCTATCTTCGTTAGAGTGGGGGTCAAATTCAGTTTGTGGTGTAAATGGCGCTTGAGAGTTGATCAGCATAATAGCAGTTTCTGTGCAATGCAGCCATTGTGAATGTGCTTGTTATCCCAGCCTCATATTAGCTAACCACAGTGATAGCATTGTGTGATTAGAGAACACACACACACACACACACACACACACACACACACACACACACACACGCACACACACACACACACACACACACACACACAAGGCATGCACTCCTCTGAACAATACTTTATTGATACAAAAGATTTCTGCTTTTAACAGCTTTAGAATATCAAAATCTGTCCCAATTTTGTTGTGACAAAAGCACACGTTGAAACTTTGCCACAGGTGAACAAATATCTAAGTTTACCTCTACTGTCATCTATTTAACAGTTTTATTCTAATGTGAAAGATCAGATCATTTCTAGTGAAGACCACTTTATTAAAAGTTAACAATGTCATCATATCTCTCATGCAATGCTGTGAAAGGAACACATGATTCATTGATGTTACCCAATAGAAGGACAAGTGGGCAGGACTGACTAAACACATCTTTATAAAATTGCCTGCAACATTCTGTCTCGCAGCACGTAGCAAAAATAAGCGTCACACTTTTGAACTTTTTCCGTTTTTGGTTGGACGTAATTGTTTTTTGGACAATCAACCTTAACCGGTGAGTCATGTGCTATTAGGTTCATTTAAAATATCCTAGTATTTTTTTTACTCTATTACTTTATTGATTAAAACCGTCCGGATGTGCCACCGAACAAAGTTTATAAAATCTATAAACAAAATGGTGTAATAACTCAGTTTACTTAATCTTAGTTTGAAATAATAATCAAAAAAATTATTATGTTAAGTTAAAACTGCTTAGAATTGTATATAAATGTGTCGTATTTTTTATTTGTTGTTAGTCAGTGTTGCGCGAGAGGGGTTGCGTGCGTATTGTAGCACGTGTGCATGTCAACAAAGAGAGAACTCAACTGTGAGGTGCGTTGAGATAAACAAATATAACATCTACTAACTTGTCTATAACCAATAATTGCTTCATCTGTCCAATTAAATATAAACAAAAGGTGTTTTTCCCCATGATCTTGCAATATTTGCAATCTTAACTGTATTTGCGTTCTGCCACTACCTGTCGTTTTAGTATGAAGTAAGAATAGTTCCTAAGAGTGTGTCTCTATATTGCTGAAATTAAATTTAAGACATTTGTCAATCATGGAAAATCAGGATGCATGAGGCATAACACATAAATGAGACATTTGATAAATTAAAATCTCACAAATAGTGCACACATGTCTATAGCACATTAAGAGGAAAACGGTTTTGACATTGGCATAAAATGGTAATTTGTACTTTGTATTGTCTATGTGTGTTGTAAGTCAAATGTTGGTGCCTAAAGATTATAATATTTAGTAGGAATTGCCAGCAGGTACGACCATGACCCCTGCAGAGTCTGTCTAATATCAACTTTTATATCTCTTACAATCTACAAGCTTGACTCAGGCTTCTGGATTTGATCAAATAAATGAATTCTCAAAGATTTGGAAAGCAGTTATTGTTTCTGCAGGCGCCTTCTAGTTCAATTTCCTTTGGCACTCTCTTTATGTGGTTAAATCCTTACCCTGGTTTGTATCGCAAGACTCTTCAACAAATCAACATAGAATGATACTGTCTGTCTGTAAAAGCATGGCTGATCTTTACTAAGCATTTTCAAGAGATAAAACATAGGAAGAAAAAGGAAAACTGCGGTAAGAGAAACAAATATTGTGAGAAGAGAAACAAATATTTCACCCTAATATATATAGTGGATAGTGTGCAGCTGCAATGGTGGTTAGGTGATCCTCGTTCATAACTAAACTGTAAATTCTCAACATAAACATTACTGATACTGATGGAATAATGTGTTTAATGCTTGTCAAATGTAGCGCAAATAAGTACCCATTAAAAATATTAATTTGCGTATGTGAAGGCAGTGTTGGGTGTAATCCAATTAAAAGTAATTTGTTACTGTAATCTAATTACATTTAGGCAACAAAAAATGTAGTGAAATACATTACACTTTAAATTCTTGCAATCAGATAATGGATACTGAGATTACATTTATTGAATTACTTTTAAATACATTATAGGATTATGCATATTTTTCATGTTATTTATGTAGAATACATGTAGTCATTTTGAAGGAGGTGCTGAGTGCATGACATGTCTGTAACAATAAACAAGGACATATAAACTTTATTTTGAATTTGTTGAGTAGAAAAGTGTTTTATAAAGTGACTTAATAGTAAAGTAATTAGTAATATGATTACTTTATCAATGAATTAGTAAAGTAACTTGATTACAGTTTTTGAAAAAAACTTTTTCCATTTGTAGTAGATTACTATTTTTAAGTAACTAACCCAAAAGTGTGTGAAGGACAGAATTGTTTCTAAATGCTTGTAATGTCTAATCAGTACCAATATTATATATTAGAATACTTCATATATTAGAGTTCATATTAAGCTTACCACTGCATACTGTGATATAAACATGGTCTGTTGAGGTAGACATTTTGAAATATTAGTAATGGTCAGTGTTCCAGGCCATGGAAAGGACACGTTCTGTCTTTAGGTCGCTCTGCTTATATATCCAACTGAAACAGTGCTGACGCTGCCACTCCCAGGTTAAAGATTAGTCCAGAGAGGCAATAAGGGCACTGAGCATAAAAACAAACAGATTTGCCAGGTAACCATTGCTTGTTGGCTGCAGATCTTAAGGATATTTAATTAAGAGTCTCGTTTTAGGTTATTTTCTTCTAGATTGGTCCAGTATTCACTCACATGATTCTGGTCAGGAATGTGCATAGGGGGCTGCACTAGAAACCTCAGCAAGTGATGGACTGCATAATCATGGTTTTTGAACCACAGCTTGGCTCGATTCCCAGAGCTCCTCTGTGAATCTGAAAATCAATCGCTGCTTTGAAAGGGCTTAGTAAAGGAACACTCCTTGCTGAACCTGTGGGATGATAAGACACAAAGGCTTTCATGCTGTCTTTGGAGCAGAGCTGAAAAAAATTGGTTATGTTAAAGGGGTGGAGGGACTGAAGGAGCCATGGAAGCAGCTGTATCAGTGGCTTCCTGTGTGTAGCGTCCAGCCGTGCTACAGAGGAAAAGCCTGACATGTGACCTTTAGAAACCTCATTTAGACAAAGGGCCCGTTCAAGCACTCTTTCCATTTACATGCGCATCAACATTCAAACTGCCATCTTTTGTACCCCATGGTCTGCATCATCCTTGTTGCGAAACAAATTAGACTGTTTTGCAGAACTGCAGAGGAAATGATCATATAACTTGATAATAAGCTGCATATAATGTGAATAGTAGATGTAATATGTCTATCTATTAGATAGCTAGATTTAGCATTGCATTTATTGAAATACATTTAAGCTATGGGTTTTAGGTTGGAATCTTCAAAAATATGGTATATACATTATGCCCATATATTATCTCTTCACATTGGAGATGAACATAATCCATCAGTTTGTAAACCCCCCAAACGATCAATGGGAAAAATGAGCCTTATTTCCTTGAGCTCACTAGCTCACACAAAACACACGTGTCCTGAGCTTAATAACTCAGGACACGTGTAATTACACTTTAATTACTGTCACTTTATAACTGGCTGCTACCTCAATAACTGCTATGTGCATAGAACACTATCTCATAGTATGTTATGTTTATGTTTTTAGAAACTGTCATCTTTTTGCACTACTGTGTACTGGTCGGCGCTGCACTGTCTCTCACTGTGTCTATTATCCTGTTCATTGTCAGTAATTTGTTGTACTGTCCCGTACTTTGCACATGTTTGCACGTGCACTTTATATAGGTATATATAGGTATTTTATATAGGTATTTTATTTAGTTGTGTAGTCTCATGTGGTTTTGTGTTTGTCCTCTGTTGTTTTTATGTAGCACCATGGTCCTGGAGGAACGTTGTCTCGTTTCGCTGTGTACTGTACTAACTGTATATGGTTGAAACGACAATAAAAACCACTTGACTTGACTTGAAAACTGTTGTAAACAGCAGCTGCCAAAGCTGAATTAAAACAAAACGTTAATGTGAGGAACAGGATCTTTCTAATGTTCTGCAATTTGATACTTGTTTCTGTGACCTCTGTGTATGATTACAGCAAATTATTTGAAGTGCACCATCATGAAGATTTGTGTTTCTGTCACTTTTATCATATCTCTAGGTATCCTCAGCATTGAGAATGGATGATATCCAAATAGTTGAGTCGAAACCTCTGCTCGTGGATAAGGATTTACAAGTATGTGAATTGCGAAACACTGTTGTTTGTCTAGACTTGTACTGAATGCACATTCATTCATGCATGAACATAAGGATGTAGTGAATTGATAGTTCTGTGATAACCTACACTGTTTTATACTTTTTCCTAGGGGCTAAGAGAGGCGATTCAGCAACTGGTGATTAAGGCAAGCATTTCATTTATGTATTGGATTTGTATGGTTTGATACTTTAGCAACTTTCAAGGTCATGCACTTTACACTGCTTTAACACATAAGTTTCCCCTATTCCAAAATTGTCGCCATCTTGTGATCAGAATTTATTCAGCATTTGGTGAAATGTGTTAATAGTTGATAATAAACTGTGCATGATTCCATCCAAGAACACTTTAAAATACCACATTTTACAATGAAAACACATTTAATGCTCTGATTCCATGATGGAGTGTAATTATACAAATGTTTTGGCATATTGGTGGTGGGTATCACTTCAATCATATTGATTTATATATTCATTTCAATTATATACTAAATATATAGAGCAAATATCTTTTCATTGGCTTGTTTACTGCAGTAATCTTTGCATCATATTTATTCAAATGGTTCCTGGTTTTTGATCGTTGGTTCTTGGGATGTCCCGATATTATACTGGTATCTTAATCGTGTCCGATACAGCTCTCATGTACACCTACATGTTCTCGTGCTTGTCAAAATGTTCCGATACCAAAAACCGATACCACCTGATGTACGAATGTAATTGTGTAAACATTCAGCACAAAATTGAAATCACGTTCTGTCCTAGTGGGATTATATAACCACAAAAGCTGCAATTTGTTCAAGTGAGTTGAATTTTTGTTTGCCTGAGCACTTGTGATTGTGTGGATACAGTAGGTGTGTCCGACTTCATGCAGTGCTGCTCAGACCGATCAGTGCTGGACATAAAGCAGTGCATGTCAGTTAGAATTTATGTCTGACTTGACACGGAACCACCGCCGCATCACCGTATTGCATACCATCAAAGTACCTCGAGAGCAGCCGTCTGGCTCAGCCGACGCAGTTTTCCAGAGCAGCTGCACGAGTTTTGAATGATGCGATTTTCCAGACAATTTGACAATGGTTACAGCTGTTTCATGGGCTGCATTTGCAAGTGCATACTTTACATACTACTTACTACTGCTGTGTCAGTCAATGGCAGAAAAAAAGAGTAGTGTGTTAGTATGCCATTACCAAGGTGTTTATTCTGACACCTCCAAAGGTTTCAAAATTATTACAAATTCTGTCTCCTTTATTGGTATAAAAAAAATACAGGCTTGTATTGTACTTTCTTCTTGCACACACAACAGGCACTGTATTAAGCAGCACATAATGATCAATGTTTCTGATTATTTTGTGTAAAATTAAAGCATCAGTCTATCCGAGTTCCACTTCATCTGCAAACATCGCGTGATCTTCCGTGACTTGTATAGGTTCAGCAGAAGACGGGAAATGCAAAGTGTCCTGCTTGATGACTCTCTCTGACGCAACCGTCAAATCTCACCGATCGGTAAGGCAAAGCGCAGTCAAACTCGAACACACCTAGTGTTGTGCCAACACCGGCTGCACATACCGTTTAAAGCTCCTCCTTGGCTCATACACAGAAAACACCATCATAAGCATTGCATGCTCTGTTTATAGCAGATGACAGCGAGCAGAGCGCAAATTCACTTTGTAGTGCGAGGCACATAAAGACTACAAATTAATTTAAATAAATAGCAGCCTTTTGCGGTTTAATAATTACTTTGAGTCACATAGCGACTGGCTTTTCCAGATTGACTGTCATAACAACACAGAAATTTTAAAATAAAAGCTCTGTCAAAATAAAAGCTCAATTTAAATGAAAAAATTATGACAGAAATATATCACCGCCATAGTGTTATGAAACATTTACTGTAATACTACTACTACTACTACTACTACTAATAATAATAATAATAAAATGAACCAATAGTATTTTAATTATATTTAAGCAATATCTCACATGTGTGATGCTCTGTTATGCAGCACTTTATTTAACAAAAATAACTCCAATGTTGTACTTCGGATTGTGCTGTGATTTTCTATATAAAATAACACAATATTATGTAAATAATTATGTATGATAAAATCAAAAGACTGTTGATATGGAAATAAAAAAAAAATAGGTATCAGACACTGTATTGGCGAGTACCAAAAAAGAAGTATCAGTACTTGTACTCGTTCTCAAAAAAAAAATGGTATTGGGACATCCCTACTTGGTTCCTTCGTTAAACCACCTAATCAAAAATGTTACAATCACATTGACATTGACATTTTTAAGATCACAGTAACGGGACATTAAAATGACAGTTTTTTAATTGCTTTATTGATTATCATCAACATTGGTCATGTCTTTCCTGGTCATAACACAATGGCATTAGAACAGCACTATGCACCATGTGTCATGGCAGAATGTTGTGAAGACACATAAATGACTGGCCACACTGATTAAAGTCCTGAAGTTTGCAGGTCATGTGTTTAATATCGTGCGCTGCTGAGGAATACTGGCCATCTGCGCGAGGAGCTCACGTTGGGCTCGTCCCGTTAAAAGGGATTAGTTCCAATTGGGAGACAACATGTTTGTGTTCAGTCAGTATACAAGGCCAAGCACAAGACGTTTAGTTGACGTTCTTAGCTGCGTGTGCTTTAACTTGATGCAGCTGAAACTAGTTTCTGCAGCGTCAGCCTGATCTTTGACCAGTGTCCTGCTCTCACATACTTTTCTCAATGACTTGCAATGCTGTGGATGGTATATATGTTAGTATTAATTCACTTGTGTTAAAATAACTCCAACAAAATAAAATTGAAAGTTAAAGGTAAATCAGTTGGAGTTGATTTGAATTGTTCATTTGCTGACCTTTTTTGAGATGTATCATTGATTCAATGAAGCTCCATTGTGCTTTTTATTACTGATTTACTTGATTGTGACACAATTATTGATGGCACACAACCACCACAATAAGCACACGATTGTTTGGCTGCACTTCCCTTAAATTTCCAATGTCCTAGAGAAGGCTACTCGAAGCATCTGACAAACGCTGATCCAATTTAAAGATATCTTCAACTAAAATAAGCTTGTTTTGATCTTGGTGCAAAGTATGCCGGGAGCATTGGGCTTATGTGGAGTGATGACAACAGCGGTATAAAACCCTGCGCACAGACAAATATTGGCCAAGTGTGCACACAGAAGCTTACTTGCAGTCGGATCTTACCTACCCACTCTAAAGTGTCCTCATCACAAATACTAATAACTACCTGCAGCTATGGTTCTAGAAGACTCTGAAATGGAATTAGTATTTGAGATCGAGGTCTCTGTGAGTACAGGCATTTATGTTGTTTTGCCTCATTTTATTTATATTTTCTTGTGCTTTATTGTTGTACTAGTGTTTAAAGTACTTTTGCATGAATTATTTTTACATTTTTGCAGAGAAGTTTGCAAATAAGTCAATAGTGCTGTGTTAATCATAGCTTTGTAATGTTGGTAGACACAGTATGTTGAATATATTATAACAAATCGGGCAGTTATAACATGGACTGGAAGCTTACTGATTGCAGAGTTGTTGCGATTGGTCTATGGCTCATTTGAAGATAATAGTTTGAACTCAAGCTTTTTTGTAAATGTTACATCGAATTGCAATGAGAGACTTTAAATTGAAAGGAGTTGGGTGGTTGACAAATAGCACACATATATGAAATTAATGCAGTATCCAGGTTTTTTTACATCCTAAAACTTCACGCAATTATTTTCAAAATTTTTGTTAGGTCTTTGTTCACACTGGGTGACACTGGGTGACAATTTTTTAAAGTACAAACTGCAATTAAAGTCTTTTAAACTGAAAGAAGTTTGTTAGTTAATGCATAACACATAACTTAACTAGACATTTAGAATAATTTTGCCTTTTTTAAAAGCACATATATTCCATATGTAGTCTCTCAATTAATATAATATTATAACAATTGCATACATAATATTTATAAAAGAATGAGCAAAATGCTTTTTTAAATAGTTTTAGATGGAATATAGCATGTCACACTTCCTAAATGTATTTCATGTCATCTGCACATTTACAGTCAGTACAAAGCATTCATAAGCTGTATTTAAGATACATGTCGTCATGAGTAAGCATTACAGCAGATGAGATTAATGCTGGTAACGCTGGTTTAGCAGATGCAGATGAGCATTTCCTTGCCATGTTGAATGCAGGAACATGATGTGGAGACTCCATATGGCAGAGTCCACTGTACCATGAAAGGAGTTCCTAAGGGTGACCGGCCTGTCATCCTCACCTTCCATGATATCGGACTAAACCGTAAGATTTAATACCTATCCAAACATTCACAAAACTGCATAAAATGTACCCCAAATCTTTGCTTTACTCCATTGTAGATGAAATCTTAAGAGCTTTGTCTAAAGGATATATTCTGTTTCTCCAATAGAGAAATCCTGCTTTGAAACCTTGTTCAGCCATGAAGATATGCAGGAGATTATGCAGCACTTTGCTGTGTGCCATGTTGATGCACCAGGGCAGCAAGAGGGAGCTGTCACCTTCTCTACTGGGTAAGTTGTACTGTGTACTGACATACAAATATATATATGGACAATATGGATTGTACATGCAGAATGCAGAACCTTATAACATTTGACTTTTCTTGTAGATATGAGTACCCGTCCATGGACCAACTGTCTGAGACTCTTCCATCAATCCTTAAACATTTTGGGTAAGGTGATTTGTCTATTAATATTAAACAAAATTTGGTCACCTTTTATTTTACCGTGTCAGTGCTACATACAGTATATGACAGGTTACTAACATTAATTAATTCATGTAAAATATAAATAAAATTAAAGTTTAACCCAAAGTTCTATATTAGATAGCATTTCGATTATTTTCTATATTTTTAACTGGTTTTCTTAAACCCTGTAGACTGAAGAGTGTAATCGGCATGGCTGTTGGAGCAGGCGCTTATATCCTTGCTAAGTTTGCTGTGAGTTTAATTTGCTTTTATGCATTAATATGTGCTTTAAAATTTTAATCAAACCAGGATAAAGAGCTAAAAGTGTTTATTTTCCTGTGGAGTTTGGCATTCATTTTGGCTTGTTTAGCTGCTGTGGAATGCCCAGTTTAAAACTGTTTTGTTTTGTTCAGAAAATTTCTGCTTGACTCATGAACTCTTTATTTATTAAAAAGGGTTTAGATAGCTACTGAAGAATATTTATCAGCTGTTTACAAATGCTGTTTGCTGTTATAGTTGGATTACCCTGCTATGGTGGAAGGCCTTGTTCTTATAAACATTAACCCTTGTGCTGAGGGCTGGATGGACTGGGCAGCACAAAAAGTGAGTGCTAAATTCTATATCATATAGCATATATGCTCATCATGCCACTTGAGTTTGGGATATATTATTTATTAAATTAGCATTTGTTGCTGGACTAATATTCCACATGATGTACAGATCTCTGGTTGGACTCATGCCTTGCCTGAGATGATCATCTCTCATTTGTTTGGAAAGGTTAGTCAAGTTTAATGTTTGACCTTGTAGTGGACTTTGGAGTTCTTAGTAAAATTAAAGCTTTTTTCTTATCGTTACTTCAGGAGGAAATCCAGCAGAACCATGATCTCATTGGCAGGTACCGTCACCACATCGTGAATGACATGAACCAGTTCAATCTGCAACTCTTTGTCAAGTCCTACAACAGGTAAGCACAGCACCCCTACCAAATTTCCTGATAGAAAACAAGGTTCACTCACGTTATAGTAGCATTGATGTTACCCTTAAGCAACAATTTCGTCCACAGCCGACGAGACCTGGAAATAGAGAGGCCTGTACCTGGTGGACATACCAGTGTCAGAACTCTTAAGTAAGTGTGAAAATGTCAGGAGAAATTCTCTCATGGTTGTTGAACATCTCTATAGAATGTAGGATGACTTTTCCTTCCTGCTCTGCAATTATGTCATGCCACTCTGTTTTCAGGTGTCCTGCACTCCTGGTGGTTGGAGACAGTTCTCCTGCAGTTGATGCTGTGGTAGGTTTACGTTTATTCCAGGACCACCTCATTATAACATTATTTTTTTTTTAAAATCCCCCCTTACCATTAACCCTTTAAACTCGGATAGGCCCGCTGAGAAAAAACTATTATAAAAAATGTGCTATCTGGCTAAAAATACGTTTGCTTTCCTGGATCATATGATTTCATCGGAAATGATGTAGTATGATGTAGTTGTCCAGCGTTGTGGACCGCTAAACCAATCGTATTAGGATTCAGATTGCTGCAACCAGAGGTGAAAGTCATCCAGATATGGGCAGCGAGGATTGTTCACTCTAATTACGTATGGTCACCAGAAGATGGTGCCAAGTACATGACACAGACTCAATGATGGCTCATATTACACAGAATGGAACTGAATGAGATGCCAGCATGCTTTGGAAAGATAGCATACATGTGTAATTATTTCTTATGTGCAATTATTATGTTTTATTTTTTGGAAAGGCTTTTGAATACATGGAGACGGTTTTGGACACTAAGATAATTGATTGGTTTGTCGTATCAACACAAAATCTTAATCGGTTACAGGTTATATGATTCGGAACAAAAAAAAGCAGTTTTTCGCGGCTACCTTATTTACACCCTGAGATATATGTTGTAAAATCAGAAGAAATAAGAAAAAAAAATTTTGGCTCAAGTTTTATTTTTTTTATTTTTTTATTTTTTAGGCTGAGAGTCGCATAATTTAGCATAAATGTTGAAAAGTTTTCTATAAAATGAAACCAAACAATAAATTTTTTGGTAGAATAATTTTGGGCATGCCACTGAAACAGAAAATCTATAAAAACACATTCAGAGTTTAAAGGGTTAAAATCAATTCACATTTTGTCCTGCAATATTTAAACCAATACCATCCTATGCATTATTGCATTTATTCTAAACTGTGTTTGCTTCATGATGCATATTTTAAACTGGATATCAAGAGTGGTGACACAACACAGTACCAAATTTAAACTAATCTTCTTAAAATCAAACTGAAATGTATTAATATTATCATGAACTGCATTTGTAGTATACAATAAACAAAAATATTAATCTGACATAGGCTGAATAGGAAAATTGATAATCAAAAGCAGAAGTGTGATTTACCAGCCATTATAATTATTTTGGATGTACAGACTGACACCAAAAATGAAATATATGGGAAGTGTTTTCTCTTAAAAATGTAATAAGCCTATTTATTTTTCAACCATTACTATGCACTGTCATATGGTTACTTGCATTTTTGTTTGCATTGTTTTGCAATTTTGCATTATTTTAGCATTTGTTTTTAACATTATTTTTTGTAGTTCAACAAGTCTGTTTTCTGCACAGGTTGAGTGCAACACTAAGCTGGACCCGACCAAAACCACACTGCTTAAGGTGAGTGGCCTCTATTGAAGCAGCCAGGTATTTATAGCCCACATAGAAAAGTCTGCACTGATAAGATTCCGATAGCTCAGCATTATCTAGTGACTAATTTACCCAGGTAGTGCAGAAAGTCTACATTGGCCAGCTCTGGGGCTAAATCCCCTCTTAGCTGACCTATTTTTCCATATTCCAGCCTCAGGTGGACAGAAAATTAGGTTTATGGTGTCTGAAATGGCCTATTTATCACCGATATGTGCTGTGACCAATGCAGCATATGGAGCGCTCAATGTCTTGACATCTGTGTGAATAGCAGGAAAAAAAATGAGAAACGAGCAGTGCCATGTGTTTTTTCCCACGAATAATCTTGATGCCTCTCACTGTTTTTCAGATGGCTGACTGTGGAGGCTTGCCACAGGTTGACCAGGTGTGTATTGATAGTGTTTATGACTAGATTAATTTCCGTGTTTGCTTAAGGCACAGGATAACAGTTTGGGATGAAGCATGACCTAATCTCATTACGGGCAGTGATGGCACAGTTCTAATACCCAGCTCGCCACCTGCTACTACCGGCTGTTAGAACCCACTCTGTTTCTCAACATGTACTTAGAGAAATCTATTTTCCACCATGACCTAATTAGTTGATGACACCTAAATGTTGTCTATGTTGTCAAAAAATTTGACTTCAGCTCTTTTTGTTTCATTAGCCTGGAAAGCTCACAGAGGCTTTCAAGTACTTCATTCAAGGCATGGGTTACAGTAAGTATTAAAAGATACATTTTCCTATATACTCAGCATAGGCTTCCTGTTACTTTACATCTGTGTCTGTATAAAGAATAAAAAAAAATAGTATATCGGTCAAAAGTATACAAAAATTATGCATTAGCCAAACTTTGAAGAGCCTGAAAAATTAGTGTAAAATAAGAGATTAACAATGGCAATATATGCGTATGAGCAGTGCTGCCCTCAAGTGGTCAGATTTAGTAAATCCAAATGATAAACAATACTATAGTTTTTCAACCTAAGAGTGAAGCGTTATTTCTGTGCTACTAGCGCCCCTAAACAGAATTACAAAGTTAATGGAATGTTCCGGGCTCAATACATGTTTAGCTCAATCGACAGCATTTGTGGCATAATGTTGATTACCACAAATATTAGTTTTGACACATTCCTCCCTTTTCTTTCAAAAAAGCAAAAATAGAAGTTACATTGAGGCACTTACAATGGAAGTGAATGGGGCCAATTTTTGGAGTGTTTAAAGGCAGAAATGTGAAGCTTATAATTTTATTAATGCAATTGCTTTTATAATATATATATATATATATATATATATATATATATATATATATATATATATATATATATATATATATATATATATATATATATATATATATATATATATAATCGATCAGTGGTTAAACTCGTGTTTAATCATTTAACAGTTGTTTTAGGGTTTGTTGACATTAACAAAGTTTTAAAATTGTCTACACAGAAAAGATTTTTAAGTGATTTGTTCACACTAAAATCATGTTTATACACATATCCTTTATAAGACATGGTTATACTTCGGAAAAAGGGAGTATTTTAATGTAAAATAAAATTGGCCCCCATTCACTTCCATTGTAAGTGCCTCTCTGGAAACTCTATTTGTACTTTTTTTTTTTTTAAATAAGAAACAAAGGAACTAGTCAAAATTCATTTCTGTGGTAATCAACATTATGCCACAAATGCTTAGATTGAGCTTAACTTGTATTGAACCCGGAATATTCCTGGTGGAATGAGGTCCCGGGTCAATAAAGACCCTAGGAAAGGTTTTAATGGTTAAAAATGTTTTGTCAAGTAATCTAAAAATATACCTCAAATGATAAATTAATATAAATGAAATTTGTTTTATTCAAGTAAACATTTTTAATCATCCTGACTATATACTGTCAGTTTGCACCAACAAAATTAATTTGTAATAGTCTGATCAAGTAAAAATGACACTAAAATGTTGTCAGGTAACAACAACAACAAATGCTTCATATAACTCTAAATAAGTTGGGGGGTTTTCCAAGTCAAAAATGTTATTTAATTTTACTAAACCAATATTACACCAACCAGTATCTTTTCTGAATTAGATTAAGTAGAAATGGATTCTTGAGGTAGCAATGTTTGGTTAACACTTTTTTCAGTGTAGGTAACTAGTGCTTACATTACTTTTCACAGTGCTTGCAGCCCATATCTAACCGTTTTCCTGTTTCTCAGTGCCCTCTGCCAGCATGACCCGCCTGGTTCGTTCTCGCACAGCATCGGGTTCCAGCGTCACTTCCTTTGATGGCAACCGCAGTCGTTCTCACACCAACGAGGGCCGTAGCAGAGCCCACACGTCCGACAACCAGCGTGGACGCTCGCACACCGACACCATGGACAGTTCTGTGGACCAGACTCCCAAGTCCACTGAAGTGTCCTGTTAGACTGGCGACCATATCGCCGGTCCAATCTCACACATGCGTTAACCTCTCTGTTCTGACTGTGCTGCGCTGCCACTAACTACACCCGCAACAGGACTGCATGCCACAAGCTCTGGTGTTTCCCAAAGGGGTCTTCCACCGTTTTCTTAGTCAGAGAGCATTTACGCCAAAGTGTCTTGTATCTAAGACTATACTGTAGAGAATATCGTGAGGAAATGCTGAGAACAGAGTGGATGAAGAAAAAGAGAAAAGAAGAGAGTTATTTCTTTTTATTTGCCTTGCGCAGTGGCTTTCTTGTTATTGTTAGAGGCAATGCAGCACAGAGACATACGTAATGGTCAACATCCAAATAAGCTGGAGACTGAAAAGGGCACAAGTTTGTACATTTATGTTGATCCTCTAGTCCGTATTTCATTTTCTTCTTTACATTTCTCATTTACTTGTCTGTAGAGTCACTCATTGAATAATTTAAATGGCAAATTTTTGTAAAGTTATAATACCAGACTTTTACATGCTAGTTTGAGTGCATAATTAATTTTCTGTATATCTTGAAATGGACCGCAATGATAGGAAAAGGGATTTGTTGACCACAGAGAAGGTGGTATTTTTTTCATGATGATAAACTACCTTATAAAATTAAGGGATAAACTCATACTGTGTTGATTTGCATTTACCTTTTGGGAGTGTCCCATTATTGTGGGTTATATATGTAACGCAATGATTGATGCTCTTTTAGAGTGATTTTTTTTCTCTTTTAAATGTGACTGATCAAATAACTGTAAATGTTTTAAAAAAAAGTCTTATTAGTTGAAATTCAACAAATCCGATCTGTAGAGAAGGATATAATGCATAACCGTTCATGACCGATATTTTTGTCGTCTTTTGTTTGTAACAATGATTTCTATGCAATCAAGCACAACAGAACAAAATGTGCCATTGAATCCTCAACTTGGACTGAATGCTTTGTTCTCTCAAGGCTTTGAAAGTGTAAAGCAATTTCTCAGAACGAGAAAGGGGTCAATCTTATAAACTCACCTGTTCTTTCATGCACACTAAAACAAATGCTTGCAGGCTCTGTAAGGCACATCGCTTTGTAAAGATGAAACCACCTAATGCACTGCATTTTAATGGAATAACGGTTTGTATTTATTAAAAAAAAAAAAGGAAAATAAAAAGCTGGTTACTATTTTTGGTGTCATTAATTTTTTTGAATAACTGTTCAAGTTAATGGGAAACTTAGGATGTATCCATATATAATCATGTTATATAAACAGTACATGCAAGGTAAAACTTTAACTCTTCGAAGTATACAGTGTTATTACAAAGCTCAAATGTGAAATTAGAACATGTAAAAAAAATTAAAAAAAAGAGTCTGATATTACAAAACCTGTAGATTGTCAATACATAGAGGCTATGTCCTATAGATATTCTTTACATATACTTTACATAAATTAAGGTTTTAACCACAAAAGTCAACAAGATTTTGTCATATCAGTTACTTACATCATGTGTACAAAAGCATTAATTTGTCAATGTAACATAAAAGCTGTTTGTGCTAATCTTGGGTGATAAATATAACCTGACAGATAACATTTTAATTGTAAAAAGTCACGTTGTCAGAAAATAATATTTCTACACATTGTTGTTAAATAATATTTATATGCATGGAAGACTATAGCAATATACTATGTAGACTATATAATATCAATTTTAACTAAAGGAAAAAGTCTTCGAGGAAAAACACCAAAGATGATCTAGTCGATTAAATAACTCTTGCTCATAAAATAATGGACAAAAGAAAAGTAAATCAGTAGCTCTTAACCAAATATTTATATTGACTAATATTACAATAAGTCAATATTGTATTCAGCAAGGGCTAGTACACTTTCAGTTTACAATCTCACGCTTCTCATGGTGCTGTTCTAGATCTGTGAATATGTCATTGGGGTTCTTACAGCTCAGGTTGCAGAAACAGGCGTTAATCCACATGATTTGCCAGGTGAAGCCAGATCCATTAGGACACTGAAACTCAACCTCAACAGTCTTAGATTTATAGGGGATGCAGCAGCGCTCGTCTGTACACACTCCACAGTACTTAGGTAGATAAGTGTTTGTACTGTTGCAGCCTGAGATTGTGAAGTTAAATGGCCTCTCCAACCTGTAGATGTTCAAACACTTCTTTCCAGGCTTTTGGAGAAGTAGGTGAAATAAGGGGATGGAGTTGACATATAATGGTTGTTTAAAATTTAAAATGACATAAAAACTATAATTAAACCCTATCTAATCTTACTGAACTCAATGCAGGATCTTCAGGGTGACAGCTGGATTTAATATAGCCTGATTTTTTATAAATATTTCATAGATATCTAAAGATTTTGACAAAAAGTAGGGCCTTACAAAAGAGGTATATTTTTTAAAATATCTGGTTCAAAGTCAGCTTTAGGTACTACTTTGCTAACCAACAAGTGTACTCAGATCAGCAAGTAAAGGAACACGTGCTTGAAGCACACAAAATGACATCCCTACCTTGATGTGTTTTAAGATGTCCAGGTCACAAGGCCGGATGTTGCAGAGTCTGCTCTCTTTGACAATCTGACAGTGCTTGTTGTTGTTAGAAATGCGTGAAGACACTCCGCGGCCGCAAGTCTTTGAACAGGGACTCCAGGAGGATGTCTGGGTCAAACAATTCTTGTGCCAGTTGTCCTTTACACTAGAGACGCCTAACAGAGTGCAGAGGTGACAGTATATGCAGTCACTGCTTTCTTATGTCACATAGTCGCAACATCTCTATACTTCAGTTTGCATTTCCTACACCCTTTCTCTATGAGACTGAGACATTATTTTCCTGTCACATTAACATTACATTTAGTCATTTAGCAGATGCTTTTATCCAAAGCGACTTAAAAATGAGGAACATAGCAAGCAATCTGTCATACAAAGTTCAACAATATCTAGAGTGTTGTGCTGCCAAGCTCCCTCAAACTGCGTTATCTCACCTACAGCTGGTTTGTAACATGGCAAAAGCCTAGCTGAAAACACAGCAGCTAGGCTTTTAACAGGGTCCAGTAAGAGGGATCACATTTCCCCTGTTTTATCATCTCTACACTGGCTTCCCATGAAATTCAGGGTCGATTTTAAAATTCTACTTTATGTCTACAAGGCACTATCTGGTCTCACGCTCCAATATATCAGTGACCTTCTCCTCCCTAACTCCCCCACTAGAGCGTTCAGGTCTTCTGATCAACATCTTTTGAGGGTTCCTTGGTGTCGCTACAGATCTAAGGGCGATCGTGCTTTTTCTGTGGTAGGTCCTAATGTGAGGTCAGCTTCTTCGCTAGCCATTTATAAATCTTCTTTGAAAACTTATTTGTATCTGTAGCTTTTGAATAGGTCCTGGAATAAGCTGAAATGGGTAAATACATGATGTTATACTTAAAGGTGCAGTATGTAACAATTTTAATGTAATATTCTCCTTTTATTTTGCCAATATGTGAACTGCTTGTTACTTCCTATGTTGCCTATTAAAGCCTGTACTGATTTTTATGAGAAGGAAGCAGGTCGGTTTTGCTGGGAAAATCCAGAGGATGTGATTTTTATGTGTGCTCCCAAGAGCCTTGCCTTGGTGCTTCTCTTCCGCTATTCAACAGTGACAACAAACAGTCTGGCTAATCGGGAACATGATCATGGTCGAGCAAAAACTAGAGTGAACATCGGCAGGGCATTTGATTCCTGGAGTGAACTTTGTTTGGTGGGATCAAATTGTCATTCTTCTTATTGGACAGTTAAGCTTACATAACTGCAAAGCATGTGAATTATAGTGCTATAAGAATTGATCTGTGTAATTTTAGCTAAGTTGATCTTGCCTGCTAACAATGATGAATTGCAAGCTACCTTGCTTCGTAACATTCAAATAATTTCAAAGATCTTCTCTTTATATTAAAAGTCAGGTATACAAGATAAATTTAAGCAAATAGGCTGGTTTCTTGATCGTAGTATAACATATGACATAAAAAACATACAATAGTGCAACATAACAGTGCAATACATGAGTAAACGGTCTGGAATATTTCGGTAGTATGTAGCTGTATGTGTATCATTATGCAATGTTAGCTGATATGTAGTTTTAGTTTAGTCTCAAAGTTTGTAGTAAAACAATCAAAACTGTGTAATTTGAATTATACTACCTCATCTGTCAGCATGATGCCAGTGAATCACATTCAGACTCTTTGTACATTATGTAATTGATTTGGATGCTCGCTCGTGTCCCTATGGAGTGTGTGCGCGAGCGTGAGCAACAGGTAGCTGACTGCAGTTCACTTAACGGCCACAAGTGTCATTAATAACAAGGGTTTCTGAATCTTACATACTGCACCTTTAAAGGTATTTATACATTTTATATTATATTATATATATATATATATATATATATATATATATATATATATATATATATATATATATATATATATATATATATATATACATACATTTTATATTATTATATATATATATATATATATATATATATATATATATATATATATATATATATATATATATATATATATATACACACACACACACAGAGCTCTGGAAAACAAACAGATAATATTGCAGTGGTCTCATAATTTTTTCCAGAGCTGTATATACATGTTGTGCATGAAAATCCCAGGAGATCAGCAGTTACCGAAAACTCAAACCAGCCCATCTGGCACCAGCAATCATGGAACGGTCCAAATAACTGAGATCACATTTTTTCCACATTCTGATGGTTGATGTGAACATTAACTGAAGCTCCTGACTCATATCTGCATGATTTTATGCACTGCTGCCACACGACTGGCTGATTACATAATCGCATGGATGATTGTTGGTGCCAAACGGTTTGAGCATTTGTGTATCAGCTGATCTCCTGGGATCATATATATATATATATATACACACACACTCACCTAAAGGATTATTAGGAACACCTGTTCAATTTCTCATTAATGCAATTATCTAATCAACCAATCACATGGCAGTTGCTTCAATGCATTTAGGGGTGTGGTCCTGGTCAAGACAATCTCCTGAACTCCAAACTGAATGTCAGAATGGGAAAGAAAGGTGATTTAAGCAATTTTGAGCGTGGCATGGTTGTTGGTGCCAGACAGGTCGGTCTGAGTATTTCACAATCTGCTCAGTTACTGGGATTTTCAAGCACAACCATTTCTAGGGTTTACAAAGAATGGCGTGAAAAGGGAAAAACATCCAGTATGTGGCAGTCCTGTGGGCGAAAATGCCTTGTTGATGCTAGAGGTCAGAGGAGAATGGGCCGACTGATTCAAGCTGATAGAAGAGCAACTTTGCCTGAAATAACCACTCGTTACAACCGAGGTATGCAGCAAAGCATTTGTGAAGCCACAACACTCGCAACCTTGAGGCGGATGGGCTACAACAGCAGAAGACCCCACCGGGTACCACTCATCTCCACTACAAATAGGAAAAAGAGGCTACAATTTGCAAGAGCTCACAAAATTGGACAGTTGAAGACTGGAAAAATGTTGCCTGGTCTGATGAGTCTCGATATCTGTTGAGACATTCAGATGGTAGAGTCAGAATTTGGCATAAACAGAATGAGAACATGGATCCATCATGCCTTGTTACCACTGTGCAGGCTGGTGGTGGTGGTGTAATGGTGTGGGGGAAGTTTTCTTGGCACACTTTAGGCCCCTTAGTGCCAATTGGGCATCGTTTAAATGGCACGGCCTACCTGAGCATTGTTTCTGACCATGTCCATCCCTTTATGGCCACCATGTACCCATCCTCTGATGGCTACTTCCAGCAGGATAATGCACCATGTCACAAAGCTCGAATAATTTCAAATTGGTTTCTTGAACATGACAATGAGTTCACTGTACTAAAATGGCCCCCACAGTCACCAGATCTCAACCCAATACAGCATCTTTGGGATGTGGTGGAACGGGAGCTTCGTGCCCTGGATGTGCATCCCACAAATCTCCATCAACTGCAAGATGCTATCCTATCAATATGGGCCAACATTTCTAAAGAATGCTTTCAGCACCTTGTTGAATCAATGCCGCGTAGAATTAAGGCAGTTCTGAAGGCGAAAGGGGGTCAAACACAGTATTAGTATGGTGTTCCTAATAATCCTTTAGGTGAGTGTATATTGTGTACAGGAAGTGCAAGTTAAGTTCAATAGTAAGTGCAATAAGTGTGGATTGTGAAGTGCTTGCAGAACAGATGTGTTTTCAGATGGTTCTTGAATGTTGAGATGGTATTAGCAGAACGTGTGAAGGTTGGAAGATCATTCCACCACAGTGGAACAGAGAAAGTGAAAGATTGTGAAATAGAGTTTGAAAAGCTTTGGAATGGGACCATCAGGTGCAGCTTGTTCATAGATTGCATAGAGCGAATTGGAGCATAGACCTGGTGAAGTTAATTGAAGTAAGAGGGTGCGGTTCCATTGGCTGTCCTGAAAGTCAGAGTCAAAGCCTTGAATTTGATGCGGAATACTACAGGTAGCCAGTGAAGCGAAATCAAGAGTGGGGTGACATGAGCCCTTTTTGGCTGATTGAAGACCAGATGTGCTGCTTCATTCTGAACCATCTGGAGTGGCTTAATTTAGTAAGCTAGGAGGCCACCCAACAAAGCATAACAGTAGTCCTTGAAATGGCCAGTGCTTGGACCAGGAGCTGTGTAGCATATTCAGACAGAAAAAGTTTGATATTCCTGATGTTGTAGAGCACTAATCTGCAAGACCAGGCGGTTGATGAGATGTGGGCAGTAAAATTAAGCTGTTCATCTACCACCACTCCCAGTTTCCAAGCTGTTCTGTTTGGTGTTAGTGTAGTTGAACCAAGATACACTGTATAGTGAGGTTGTGGATAGCAGTGGCAGGAAAAGTCATGTGCCTCAATGATTGGTCTGAGTGATTTTGTGCATATTGAGAAGGGTAGGGGTCCAAGCACTGATCCTTGAGGAACATCAGTGGTCAGCTAGTGTGACTTTGACACCTCTCCTCTCCAGGAGATATTGAAATATCTGCCAATAAGTTATGATTCAAACCATCCAAGCGCAGTTCCTGTGATGCCCAGGTCAGACAGGGTGGACAGGAGAATCTTGTGGTTTACTGTGTCGAAAGCAGCAGACAAGTCAAGGATGATGAGGATGGATGATTTGGCGTTAGCTCTTGCCAGTCACTGGGTTTCACCTACTGACAGGAGGGCAGTCACTGTTGAGTGCCTTTTTTTGAAGCCAGACTAATGTTTGACAAGCAGGTTCTTCTGGGAGAGACAAGCAGACAACTGGTTGAATACGACCCTCTCAATAGTCTTAGACAGGAAGGTAGAAGAGAGACTGGTTTAGTTGTTGAATACATGTGAAGTTATGTGTTAAGTTTTTTGAGCAGTAGGGTTACTCAAGCCTGCTTTAATGTATTGGGAAAGTTTCCTGTTATGAAAGATGTTTTGATAATGTGTGTGAGTGTGGGTAAGATTGATGGAGAGGCAGCTTGCATAAGATGTGAGGGGATAGGGTCAAGTGGACAGGTGGTAGGACGGTTAGAAGACCTCAGTCACAGAGAGAGGAGAGAAAGAGGAGAACAGATGTTGGGATGTTGGAAGAGAGTGACTGTTGGTGTTAGGTGTAGAGAACTGGCTGCTGATGCTCACTATTTGTCAGTAAAAAAAATGTGGCAAAGTCATCAGCAGTCAGAGATGTAGTAGGATGTGGTGGGGGAGGATAGAGAAGAGATAAGAAAGTTGACATTTTTTATGTGAAACTGAAGTGTTACTGATCTTATTCTGATAATAATCAATTTTAGCACTAGAAACAATGGTGGAAAAAGAGGAGATACTATATCATGTCTTTTACCTTTACATCTGTGATGACCAGTGCTGAGTGTGAATGGATTACATGTAATCTGTATTTCATTATAAAATTACAAAATCCTAGTACTTGAATCAGATTAAATAAATTTCAAGACAATTAACTATTTTAGAGCTGAGCATAACAAAGATATAAATTTACTATGGATTTTATAGAACGATTATATTCATTTCCAAGGATTTTCCAGGCCTGAAAATAAAACCCTGGTCAAAATATTTCAACAAATTCCTCTCTTTGTGTTGAAGGAACAGTTTGCTTATGATATTCTGTGGCAAACAAGGTTTAATTAGTTTGCTTCTGCAAAAATAACACAAGTGTTACATAAACAGGACCCTCTCTGAACCAAAGGTAAAATCAATTTATTTGCTTCAAAGCAATGATCTGCACTGTCTGAAACTATTTAGCATTGTTCAGACAATAGTTTTTGTGCATATTTTATCAAATAATCTGAAGAAATTTTGTGGATTAACTCTTATCTCGTCTGCAGGAAATGTTGCAGAACATACCAGCCATTGCGTGTCGTGGTGCTGTCTTGCGCCCCCTCCTGGACTCATCACAGATCCACTGCTCACAGCAGCGGCCAGGGATTTTAACCTGCTGTGGGTTCTGGCACCACACCCTGGGGGGCTGAATCTCATTACACAGTGAGACACAGCCAATTGCCCCATTTACACACAGACACTGGTATTTGCAATTGGGCTGGAAGCTCTGGCCATTGCGATAGATCACACCATTGTGCTCACAGCCAGTGCCAGGCAGGTCTGGAAAGTGATAGAGCAAAACTTTTTCATGGTCATAATTTTTACTGAAACTATATTGAACACTATCTAGGACATTATATAGTATATATGGGTTTTAATACATAGTAAATGTCAAAGACAGGTATTATTGGGGGTATATATCCAGAAAAAAACAATTTAAAAAGAAAGGTATGTGATGTTTATGTGAGAGTTATGAAAAAGATTATTGTATTTCCATTTATAATTCCATGGTATGCTTTATCTGGCTTCTGTCACCTTAATCCAACATCTAAATCTTCACCGTAATCTAATCGAAGAGCGGAACACAGTGTTAATAAGAAGGCTGTATTACAGGGCATGTGTTAGTACAAGGACACTTACATGCACATACTCCTTTTTCGTACCTAGGCTTGTCTGCGCTGTAATCACAGTAAAGGCCACGATGATGATCACAGTTTTCTTTCTCGTTGCAAACCTCCCCCACCTGTTTGGCACAAGCTCGGCAGCAATCGCAGCCGTCCATGATCAGGCTCACACCTGGCGGACAGGTGGGGGGAGTTTTAGGGCATTTGCAGGGCCACTGGCAGTACTGGGTATAGTTATAGGACTCCAGAGAGAAGGGCTCTGTTATGGACTGCAGCTTAGAGGAATCCTGTGCCAGAGCCAGCTGGATCTGTGAGACACAAATCCCACAGATTTCAGTTTCTGACAGATTTAGGAATCTGTTTCTTTTTCCAAGTGTCGTCCTGGCTGTAGACAAACATGGAAATGTTTACAAGGACATTTTGTTTTTGCAGTTGGAATGAACAAATTATGTTCACTCGGAATGCCTTACAGTTGACACAGCTCAAGATATCAACTTGATGTTTTTTATCTAAGGAGTTTGAAGTTTAAACTGGAATTTAAGTCAATCCTATTGGTGACAGGTCATTAGTTCTTAAATCGTATTTCAGCCCATTTATAAATAATTTCAATTAACTAAAACAGAGATAAATGTTGGGTACAAATGAAGTTGTTAAATCGTTTGACTTAATTTACATAAGTACTTTCTTTATAACAAATCAGTCACTTATATTGTGGTCTTTGGCTAAATAATGCTAACTAAATAACGGTGTTGTGAAGGATAGATAAGGCAAAAACAACAAAAATGAATACATTTTTTCTCCCCAATTTGGAATGCCCAAATCCCAATTTGCTCTAAATCCTCATGGTGGCATAGTGATATGACTCAATCCGAGTGGCGGAGGACGAATCTCAGTTGCCTCCGCATCTGAGGCCGTCAATACATGCATTTTATCATGTGACTTGTTGAGCATGTTACCGCGGAGACATATAGCGTGGAGGCTTCACGCTATTCTCGGTGGCATCCATGCACAACTCACCACTGAGAGCAAAAACCACACATAATAGCGACCACGAGGAGGTTACCCCATGTGACTCTACCCTCCCTAGCAACCGGGCCAATTTGGTTGCTTAGGAGACTTGGCTGAAGTCACTCAGCACACCCTAGATTCGAACTCGTGACTCCAGGGGTGGTAGAATTATTATGATTTTTTAATGATTAACATGATATAATTGATTGATATGGCAACTAGGGCTAGGTATCGAGTTTGATACATTTTAGGCACCAACGGAATTGCCTCTAAACTATCAAAAAATGTCTTGTCGAAAACTTTTTTGATACCTAAACTGAAAAAATAAAACCAAAGTTTTTTTTAGGTAATGTTTGTAATCTTGTTAAAACAGATTTAATAAAATTGGTATAGAAAAAATTATAGTTTAGGAACCGATCCTTTCACCACTCACAACGTGGGTGAGATTAGCAGCAGACCAGAGATCTTCTACACTGAGTTAACAACCTCCAAATTTTTACCATAGAAGAGAGCGTAATGGTAAACTAGCCTGTTACCATAGTAAGTCAACATTTGCAGATACTACGCAAATTAATGGGGAGAGCCGTAAACTGTCACCTGCCTGTCGAAAAATGGTCCATGACTTCATTTATAAACCAGTAATTTTATTATAGTAAACACAACACATAGTTCAATCCAAAAGGATTGTTTAGTGTAAAACATGTTGAAGATTGGCGGACATTAATTCAGTTTTGAACTGTTTTCTCACAAAAGTAAAGCGGAAGCATCTCCTCCATAGACATCCATTAAAAAAGAACGGACTCTTGTCTCCTCGCCAGTGAACTGCCCATTGAATGTCTATGGGACCGCTGTGAAGCTCCAAAGAAACAGGTAAGTTAATCATACAACTCTTAGTTTTAGGAGAAAAAAAAGAAATGTCACTATAAATCTTGACATCAGCGTTCTTCTGATTTCAAGCTCAATTAGACATCCTATAGCGCCATCTAGCGCTCTGCACATGCATTAAGCACTAGGAAGTAAAATTGAGCTTCAAATTATGTCTAGAGACTGCAATTGCATGACTTTTTTTTGGTCTGTTCTCATCCAAAATCGATAAGATCGCTTAAGACATACATTTATCCACTTTAGTCAGTTTATGCTGCATTTTAATGTTTTTTGGAGCTTCAAAGATTTGGTCACCATTCACTTGCATTATATGGACCTTCAAAATTGAGATATTCTTCTAAAAATCTTCATTTGTGTTCGGCAGAAGAAAGAAAGTCAAACATTTGGGATGGCATGAGGGTGAGTAAATTATGAAATAATTTTCATTTTTGGGTGAACTACTCTTATAAAACAAAAACAGCAGCCTCTTTTAAATGACTCCATGCAAAAAGGCATCCTCTAAAAACATCTGCCCATTTTTTACTTTTATGTTTAAAGCTTTGCCTGACAAATGCGTACATTTGATTTGATAACACATTGTCGTTTCGTCACAGCATTCCTAAAATGCGCGAAATTGTTATGATGTCATTGGTTCACATTTTTGTACCACTGACGTGATTACACGATCACGTAGGCCTACTGCCTAAATATAATAAATACAAAATTATTATAATTGTTAAGGGTAATGTGGAAAAGAGAGGCACAGCCATTCATTCACTGTTATTTAACCAAATTAATAAGGTGTCTCATATTTTTTAATACAGTTTAATAGGTAGGCTATGTAGTGGGGAAAAATTATTGTAATGCAATGTGCATAATCCAAGCAAAGTTAATACCAAAGTGAAAGCAAATGTTAATGAGAAAGGACACCGAATTCCAAGAAATGAAATGCATGCACATCCTCGTCCTTTGCATAACATTAGTCCAATGATGAAAGCATCCATCTTAAGTTTATTAAAAACGTATTCAATCGATAGTGTTAAACCACAAGTGGCTAATAATGTGGCGTATGCTTACTGCATGTATTTCATTTGTTAATTTCACACACACAAACAAATAATTATTTAGGTTTCAGACGAGGTGAGTTGGAACTCACTGAGTAAATGTTTTCTTACCTGAGGTACACAGACAACTAGTATAACCCACGTCAGGAGCCAATTCATCACTGGTCCCAAATGATAAATGCATTGAATCAAGAATTAGTACATCAAAAAGCGCCCAGGAACAAGCAGGCTCCATTCATTCTGTACAATGACAGTCTCTGTCGCACTCACCGCCGCGCTGCTGCTGCGATCAAATTTTAATACACAAGATCGTTATGACGTCAGGACCAACGGAAAAATGCCTCAGACGCGCCCGAAAATAAAGATGATTTGGCCAAGAACATCTGGCTTTTCTCTGATACCAAAAGATGAAATGGATAATGCACGGAAGCACAGTTACTCAGAACCACCTCTGGGGTGTTGTCTGTTTCTGTATTCTCCACTGTCAGAATGCGTTCCTCCTTGCACAAACCTAAGCCTAAAGCCTTCCCTACCGTACCCTACCTAGCCTTACCCTAATCATAACCATAACCCCATACCCTATCGGGGCTAAGGGGAAACAGCTTTCAATTTGATACAACACCTGCTTTGAAACTTTTGAAAAAATAAAACATACATTTACAAGTTTCTACATGTTTCATCATTACTAGGACATATTAAAGATTGTATAAGTCATACTGGTCAAGTTAATTTATAAAAAAAAAAAAAAAATCAGATGCCCATCCAGTTAAACGGGCAGCATCAGGGTGGACAAATGAGCTAGAAATCTACAACCCCACCTGGGCCAGACTGACGCGGGAACCCGAAAGGTTTCGGGCCTGTTTGAGTCAGTTTTTCAAGTAGGACTTCGGGTTCGAGTCGGGTTTGTAATTAATGAGAAAAAAAAAGAAAAGAAAAAACTTTTTTCGCGCACGCGCTCTCACTCAATGACACGCGCGAATGGACAAGTTAGGGGGCACACAAAACGCGTAAATTCTGTTTCCCCATTATTTTCCTATGTAAAGACATGCTTAGCGCCGTGTCTCATTGTTTCTACAGCGTCTCGCGCAGGACCGGCACTGTCCAGCGCGAGACGCTGTAGAAACCTTGTCAAGTTAAAAAAAAACGTATCGGTTACCTAACGTAACCTCGGTTCTCTCTAGATGAGGGAACGAGTATTGCGTAAGCTAGCTTACGCTACGGGAAAGATTCATCTTTTCTGAGATATTGAAGCCAAAAAAATTATCCTTAATTTTTGTATCCATTGTCAACGCAGTGTGGCAGCTGCAGACCTTGAGCGGGCTAGCTAGCGAGCTCATAGGTTGCTCTGCGGCAACTGCTGCAGCCTATAGACGAGCTTGGGCTGAACTCGCGATCCAATGAGAGGCGTCCGCGCTCACTGCATCAAAGCCCGCCAAAATGGGCGTGACTAGAGTGCATATAAGCGTAGTTCGTAGGCTGGAACCCTGGTTTTCATTGACTGAAGCGAAAAGTCGCCGTGGCGCGAAGCACGGCCGGCTACGCAATACTCGTTCCCTCATCTAGAGAGAACCGAGGTTACGTTAGGTAACCGATACGTTCTCTTACGAGAGGTTCTCTCAGTATTGCGTAAGCTAGCTTACGCTACGGGAACCCATTGTCAACGGCGTGCGCGCCAAGCATCCACTGTATGAGCCCCAGGGAATTAAGGGGGACCCGGGGAGCCCTTATGAGTGGGGAAATAATATTTGGCCGGCAAGAATGCGGGTCATTGATTGTGTAATACATAAGCACATAGTGGGAAGGGAACGACAGAGCGGCGGTGCCGGTCTGTGTGGAATGTGTCCCATCAGTGCAGCTCACCAGGGGAGCTGTAGCGTATTAAACCGCTAGTAGTTTTGCCTGCAGAGCGGGCACTTCCATATTGTAAAATCTGACAAAGGTGGAGGGGAAGTCCATCCCGCTGCCACACATATGTCGTGAATGGAAATCCCGCTGGACCATGCCCACGAGGATGCCATGCCTCTAGTGGAGTGAGCCCTAATGCCCAACGGGCATGGCAGGTCTTTTGACGCGTATGCAGCAGCAATAGCGTCCACTATCCATCTAGATAGTGTCTGTTTCGAGGCGGCGAGACCTTTGGTGCGCCCTCGAGCGAAACGAAAGCTGCTCAGAGCGTCTGAAAGCAGCGGAGCGCGCGATATACAATCTCAGTGCTCTGACCGGGCAAAGGAGATTGGCGTCGCGTTCAGCTATCGGTGCTGGCAGCGCCGATAGGGAAATGACCTGTGCTCTGAAAGGAGTACCGATCACCTTGGGAACATAGCCGTGTCTAGGCTTTAAAATGACCTTGGAGTCACTTGGTCCAAACTCAAGACACGCAGCGCTGACAGACAGAGCGTGAAGGTCTCCCACACGTTTGACTGATGACAGGGCAGTCAGAAAACGGTTTTGAGTGAAAGGTATTTCAAATCCACGGATTGAAGTGGTTCGAAAGGGGGCTTTCATAGTTTCGAGAACTATAGAAAGATCCCAGATAGGAACCGATGGGGGCGCGGGGTTCATCCTTCTAGCTCCCTGAGGAAGCGGATGACCAGCTCGTTTTACCCCATGACTGGCCGTGCAGGGGTTCAGCGAACGCCGCAACGGCCGCCACATACACTTTGAGCGTGGATGGGGATCTGCCCTTATCCAGCAGCTCTTGTAGAAATACTGAGCAGCGATCGACACCCCACATGTCCGCGGGTCCAGGTCTCTGTCGGTGCACCATTTTGAGAACACAGACCATTTTGACGCATAGAGTCTTCTCGTGGAAGGGGCTCTAGCGTGTATGATGGTGTTTATTACTCCTTCTGGCAGAGCGACGGGTAGTCGTTGATCACCCACGCATGCAGCCCAGCTCTGGGTGGGGATGCCAGATTGTGCCGCGAGCTTGAGAGAGGAGATCTGCTCTCACTGGGATGGGCCACGCGCTGTCAGTGACAGCTGCGTAAGCTCCGGGAACCATGTCTGATTCTCCCAACGCGGGGCTATGAGGAGCACCGAGTGACGCGCTTCCCTGATCCTCGGCATTACCTGTGGCAATAGCGAGACGGGAGGGAAGGCGAAGCGGGCGTCTGGGCCAGTCCTGGGCCAGCTGGCCCTCGCTTTGAGAAAAATATAGGGCAGTGAGAGTTGTCTTTGGACGCAAAGAGGTCTATCTCTGCTCTGCCGAATAGGTGCCATAACGTCTGGACTGTTTGAGCGTGCAGGGACCATTCCCCTGGGGAATATTGTCTCTGGACAGTCTGTCCGGGCCGTCGCTCAGGTGGCCTGGCACGCGCGTCGCCCTCAGCGAGCGCAGGTGGCACTGGGACCAACTCAGTATGCGTTTCGTCAGATGGAAGAGGCTCCTGGATCTGACACCGCCCTGACGGTTTAGGTAGGATACCACAGATCTGTTGTCCGAACGGACCAGGACGTGGTGACCCTGAATGACCGGGAGAAAGCGCACGAGCGCGTACTCGACCGCTATCATTTCCAGACAATTTATGTGAAGGAGCTTTTCCTGAACTGACCATAGGCCGAAAACCGGAGAGCCCTCGCGAGACCGCGCCCCAACCCGTGTTGGACGCGTCTGTCGAGATGACTTTTCGGCGAGATACAGCTCCCATTGTCACTCCCCGCTGATACCATTCGGCCACTGTCCAGGGCTGCAGAGCTGATATACAGGTCTGAGTCACCTTGATGGGCTGGCGGCCTGTGGCCCAAGCCCGGCGAGACGCCGGGTGTTTAGCCAATGCTGAAGCGGGCGCATGTGCAGTAAACCCAGCTGAAGTACTGCTGCGGCTGAGGCCATGTAACCTAGCACTCTCTGGAATTTCTTCAGAGGCGTGAGGCTGTTCATCTGAAAAGATGCGGCTAGTCGCTGAACACGGCGTGCGCGCTGTGTAGATAAGCGAGCCGTCATTGCCACGGAGTCTAGTTCTATTCCCAGGAAGGAAATGGTCTGACTGGGCTGTAGTGAGCTCTTGGTCCAATTGACTGCAAGACCCAAACTGTTCAGATGGCTGAGGAGAACTGCTCTGTGAGACAGAAGCTCCATATGTGACTGAGCCATAATCAGCCAGTCGTCCAAATAGTTCAGAATTCGCAAACCCTGACTCCGCAGGGGTGCGAGCGCCGCATCCATGCACTTCGTGAAAGTACGGGGTGCTAAGGACAGGCCGAACGGAAGGACGGTGTATTGATAAACCTGGCCGTCGAGGCGAATCTCAAGAATGGCCTGTGACGGGGAATTATCTGAATCTGAAAGTATGCATCTTTCAGATCGAGAGAAATAAACCAGTCCCCTGGCGCACATGCGCGAGGAGTTTCCTGATTGTAAGCATTTTGAACGGTCTTTTGCAAGCACCTTGTTCAAAACCCTGAGATCTAATATGGGTCTGAGGCCGCCGTCTTTCTTGGGAACAAGAAAATAACGGCTGTAAAGCCCCGACTCGCTCAGAGAGGGTGGCACTTTTTCTATGGCCCTTTGCACAGAAGGCTTGCTATTTCTGAACGAAGCATGCACGCTGCTTCCGTGTTCACAGTGGTTTCGAGCCGCGCTCTGAAGCGAGGAGGGCGGCGATCGAACTGTAGCAAATAGCCCTGTTGTATTGTGCTTAACACCCACTTGGATATCCCTGGAATAGCTTCCCACGCTTTGAAGCGTAACGCTAGAGGGTGAATGGCCAATTCGCTCTGATTGCCGCACACAGAGCGCTGAACAAAATGTGTGAGCGCGTTTAGTGTGTTCATGCATGATTGCTCGCAGACAGCATGAACAGGCTGTTTTGTGAGTGACTTCCGATTGGAATGAATGGGGAAAGAGTCACATGTGTTACGTGATGCGCAAGCATAGTCATGGGCACGGGACTTACACACAGAGGAATTTTTGCTGGCCGTGTAACAGAGCGGGCAGAGAATGGGCGCGCGACGCATTTGTGGGCGCCTTCATTGATTCTGACGCTCGAGCGGTTCAGTAACCGCTTTATGTGAGCGTGCTCTGGTGGGGACACGAGACATGCAGTGCTTGTGTGCAGAAGTGAACACTGGATTGTGGGCACATTTTCTACAAATAGGGCTGGTCGTGTGACAGAGCGGGCAGAGAATGGGCGCGCGCACGCATTTGTGGGCGCCTTCATTGACGCTGACGCTCGAGCGGTTCGTAACCGCTTTATGAGAGCGTGCTCTGATAGGGGCACGGGATGTGTTATGCTTGTGTGTAGGGGCGAACACTGGTTGTGGGCACTTTTTCTACACAAGACATGTTTGCTCTTTACAAGATTTATTTGGGTTGCCGTGAAAACGGCGTTTGAGTGCAGGCAAGCGGGCAGTGTCACCGGCTTGTTGGCTGCTAAATTCACCACTGTAGTAGCCTGAGAGAAGGGGACTGACAGGGGCAGAGTTTTGACGGTGGTCCGCCGCGGCGGACTGAGCCGCCGCTTGTTCAACAAAGTTAGGAAGACTTCGGTTGCTCTGGTTTCAGCGCTACCTTAAATCGAGGCCCGCTGGGGCGGCGGTCTGCGGCGGCTGTCTGAACGCTGATCGAGGGCGGCCGCCCTGTCGACGCTGAGAAGTCTGAGTTTGTTGAACTGGGCGCTGTGAAGAGGCTCGTGCAGGAGGCTGGTCACGTGAGCGGCCTGCAGAGGAGCTTAGCGCGACGCCGCAGGAAGAGGTTCATGGCTTGGGTGGCTTTCTGGACTTCTGAGAAGCGGTCAACAATGCCACTCACCGCGGAGCCGAAGAGACCGGTCGGAGAGAGCGGTGCGTTGAGGAACGTGGAGCGCTCTGCTTCTCCCATGTCGGCTAGTGTTAGCCATAAGTGTCTCTCGGTCACAGTCAGCGATGCCATGCACTTCCCTATAGCTTGGGCTGCAGCTTTGGTAGCGCGAAGGGCGAGGTCTGTCGCGCTTCGTAGATCAGTAACAGCCTCTGGGTGCCTGCCTTTCTCATCCCACTCCCGAAGAAGGTCTGCTTGTAGGATCTATAAAACGGCCATTGAGTGCAGCGCAGATGCGGCTTGGCCGGCGGCGGAACATAGGCGGAAGTCGCTCTGCAGGCCTTAGACGGGAGCACAGGCTTGGAACGCCATCTCGCGGAGGGCGGACAAAGGTGTGCTGCTACCGAGTCCTCGACCGGGGGAATGGATGAGTAGCCTCTCTCAGTGGCGCCGTCCACCGATGCGAGAGAGGTGGAGATGTGGGAACGGGTCCTGGCTGAAAAAGGAGCATTCCACGAATTTGCAAGCTCTGTATGTAATTCCGGCAGGAAGGGAGCGGCCCGGGCCGCGGGTGTAGAGCGGCGATGGCTTTGAAGAAAGCAGCCGTCGAGTCTGTTGGGTGCCTGCTCAGGGGGCGGTGACCACTCGAGCCCGAGGCGGTCGACGGCCTGTGTGAGGAGGCGTGTTATCTCCCCTTCGACTCTGGCGCGGGTCCTGCTGGATTCCTGGGCCGAGGAGGAGGCTTGGGAGCCTGACCACTCCTCGCTGTCCGAAGCCATGATGGAACAGCGGCCCTTATCCTCCGCCTCGTCATCCGAGATGGCAGCAGTGCGGCCGCTCGGGCGGCAACTGCGGCGTCCCGGGGCGGGGAGGGTGAAAGCGATGCTTCGAGGGAGAGGCTCCGGCGAGGCAGTCGCTTCAACCACAGTTTCCGGCAGCCTTTGTGAGCGGCGCTTCTTCCTGCGCGGCTGAAGGTAAGGCGGCGCGGTGGTTTCTGCTTTGAGCGCTCGAGTCGAGCCCGCAGGGTCGACATCGGTAGCTCCTCACAGAAATCGCATCCGCCCTCAGCGAGGGCGAGCTCTGCGTGCCCCAGTCCCAGGCAGAGAGCGCAGATGATGTGGCGGTCTCCTGTGCTGAGAAGGGCGCGACATGAGGCGCAAGTGGAGCGAGGCATCTTGAAAAGACGCTCGTACTCTTTTGTGAATAGTTCGTGAGAACTAGCTTGCTGAATAAAAGGATACGTCGTCGGATGGCGTAGCTCGCAGGATGGCTGAAGGTGGCTGAGATGGCCGGCTTCTTCTAGCGCTGTCCACGCTTGCTTGATGCCCCTCGAACGACGACGCGGCTTCCAGGTCAGCGATGCGAAGAGCTTCGCTGAAGAGATGAAAATCAGGGTTCCAGCCTACGAACTACGCTTATATGCACTCTAGTCATGCCCATTTTGGCGGGCTTTGATGCAGTGAGCGCACGGACGCCTCTCATTGGATGCGAGTTCGCCCAAGCTCGTCTATAGGCTGCAGCAGTTGCCGCAGAGCAACCTATGAGCTCGCTAGCTAGCCCGCTCAAGGTCTGCAGCTGCCACACTGCGTTGACAATGGATACAAAAATTAAGGATAATTTTTTGGCTTCAATATCTCAGAAAAGATGAATCTTTCCCGTAGCGTAAGCTAGCTTACGCAATACGAGAGAACCTCTCGTAAGAGAACTTGATGTCGAGACACCTGCGCACTGTTTCATTCTTTGCACTGCTTCTAGAAATCCAATGATTTAGCATCTATTTTTGTCAAAGATGTTTGATGTGCCGATTTTGGGACATGAGAAAATGACACAAAATTATTTAAAATGTAACTTGTAAGCCCACAGAAGTGTGAAACTTTATAAAATAATAATTTATTAGTTGTTTTTTTTTTGTGGCAGTCAGTCCACAGTCAGGGTTGGGAGGGTTACTTTAGAAATATATTCCACTACAGATTACAGAATACATGCTCTAAAATGTAATTTGTAATGTATTCCAATAGATTACTCATTAAATCATTCTAAATACTTTGGATTACTTCTTCAGAACTGGTAGATTTTTTCAATTGTTTTGACTACAAAAACTCAAAATACACATGTTAAAAATACATTCTCTGAAAAACATAAATATCTTATGCAGTGTTGTTTCTAAATCAAGATTAATCAAACTAATCTTGTTTTAAAGATTTTTAGATATTTTTAGACGAAAACAATAAAAAAAATATTATCAAGAATATGATTTTTGCCCTAATATCAAAGCTCTTACTAGAAAAAAATAAATTATGATCCAACGTGAATTTTCTGGTTAAAAAATATGATCGTGTCTGGTAACGTGCATGGAAAATGGCTAGAAATAGCATTTTAGCTTAGCGTAAAGCTGACAATTTACACAAGGTTTATTTCTATTTCTTCTGCTCCAGACTTACTTCAAACTTACTTCTCTGTCTGCTCGTATGAATGTAACACATCATAAGAAAGTGTTTCACCGCTGTTCAAATGCACTTTGGATCGCATCATTTATATGTATAAATGTTTTCCATCTGAAAGGACTAAATATTAAATGAAACAAATGACAATAAAATGCAAAATAATCTCTTCGGTTATCAAAATACTTTTTGAATGTAACTGTATTCTAATTACCAATGATTTAAATTGTAACTGTAGTGGAATAGAGAGTTACTTATATTTAGTATTTTAAATACATAATCGCGTTACATGTATTCTGTTACTCCCCAACCCTGTCCACAGTAAATAGTGAGCTTTTAAATTTGAGTGTGTAAAACTGAAGGCAGCAGCCTAAAAATGCACCAGAGTTGAAGAGGTTAAAAAACCTCTGTGCAGTCTTTTTCATATTTTGTTTAATGAAATAAACAGTCATGTCTCATTTATTCTTGTGACAGCTAATTTGTCATCACAGCATGAGCAATAGCAATGTGTTCCATTTAAAAACACATGAATACTGGTGTTGAGTCAAGTGATTTGCCTTAATAGGAAAAGATAAACATAGAACATTAAACTGATCTCCAATTTATATTGTGTCAATTATTCATCATTATCAAGCTTTAATAGGTTATAAATGTATTAAATGTAAAGGGAATACAGAGTAGTTCTTTGAAACAATGACTCATAATTGGCTAATATCAGCTGTATAAGCATCATAAGATTTATTTCTACAATTACAGACCTTTATATAACAACCCCTTTTGCCATTATACATTCATTTTTCCACTTGTTTAATTTCACCAATTGTAACCAATTTTGAGGGATGTTAGCATAGTCGCTCAAGATAGTAATACAAAGGTCCTAAGGTTTGAACCCTGGAAAGGATGATCATTGAAATGGAGAGCTGCAGAGCTCCTAACACCATTGTGTACTTGAGAAAATCACGTCAAGGGATAATTCACCCAAAAGTGAAATCGGCTGTACACAAACAAATTATTTAGAAGAAAATTTCAGCTCTGTAGGTTCTCACAATGCAAGTGAATGGGTACCAATATTTTAAAGCTCCAAAAAGCCCACAAGGCAGCGTAAAAGTAATCAATAGTTAAATACAGTAATTAAATCCATGTCTTCAGAAGCGATATGAAAGGTGTTGGTGAGAAACAGACCAATATTTAAATAATTTTTTACTATAAATTCTCCTCCTTGCCCAGTATTCGACAATATGCATGCTGAATGTGAATCGGCAAAAAAAAAAAAATGTGAAAGTGAAGATTTATAGTAAAAAAGGACTTACATATTAATCTGTTTCTCACCCACACCTATCATATTGCTTCTGAATGTATGGATTTAACCACTTGAGACATATTGATTACTTTAATGTTGCCTTTATGTGCTTTTTGGACATTCAACAATTTGGTACCTATTCACTTGCATTGAAACAAGCAGAGCTGAAATATTCTTCTAAAAATCTTTATGTTCAGCAGGAGAAAGAAAGCCATACACATCTGAGATAGTGATAGTGATAGTGAGTAAACAAAAATGAACATTTTTAGGTGAGCTATCCCTTTATCCCTTCAAATGTAGACAAATTGGGATCTGTTTTACGTATATTGTAAGTCACTTTGGATAAAAAGCATCTATTATAATTTTTTTTATGATTTAAATTTTTTTTTTGGATTGCATTTTTAAAACAAACATACACAAAAAGTACTTTGGCACTGTAGATTTGAACTTTTCTTTTTGGCTTGCAAAGGATTGCCAGGTTCAGATGAGGCAGAGGAACTAGATCTTATGCCAAAGCCAACAGAGCATGGGAGAGAGCCACAGTCCATTGCACCACTGAGAGATAACACTGGCATTAAAGCTATTATGGCATTAATCCCTGGATCCAAAGGAGAGTTAAATAGCAAAATATATTTAGCAAAAATGTACAAAGTTTAGATTTCTAACAGTTCCATTCATTATACATTAAAAGACTCAAATGTTGATATAGCTTTGTGTCTGTGAAGCTCCTGTTGCTTTCTCTCTCTCTTGTGAGAAAGAATCACTTATGCACTTTTCAAAAAGATGCCTCATACAGGGTTGGGGAGTGACGGAATACATGTAACGGGATTACATATTTAAAATACAAAATATAAGTAACTCTATTCCACTACAGTTACAATTTAAATAATTGGTAATTAGAATACAGTTACATTCAAAATGTATTTCGATTACTGAAGAGATTACTTTGCATTTTATTGTAATTTGTTTAATTTAATATTTAGTCCTTTCAGATGTAAAACATTTATACATATAAACGATGCAATCCAAAGTGCATTTGAACAGCGGTGAAACACTTTCTTATGATGTGTTACATTCAAACGAGCAGACAGAGAAATATGTTTGGAGCGGAAGAAATATAAATAAACCTTGTGTAATTTGTCAGCTTTATGCTAAGCTAAAATGCTAATTCTAGCCATTTTCCATGCACATGCAGACGCGATCATATTTTTTAACCAGAAAATTCACGTTGGATCATAATTTCTTTTTTCTAGTAAGAGCTTTGATATTAGGGCATAAAATTGTATTCTTGATAATATTTTTGGTATTGTTTTCCTTGAAAAATATCAAACAAATCTTTAAAACAAGTTCAGTTTGATTAATCTTGATTTAGAAACAACACTGCATAAGATATTTATGTTTTTCAGAGAATGTATTTTTAACATGTGTATTTGGTCTTACTGTACTGACAGAATTTTTATAGTCAAAACAATTGAAAAAAATCTACCAGTGCTGAAGAAGTAATCCAAAGTATTTAGAATATGTTACTGACCTTGAATAATCTAATGGAATACATTACAAATTACTGTAATCTGTAGTGGAATACATTTCAAAGGTAGCCCTCCCAACCTTGCTCATACCTGCCTGATGATGACACACTGATAAAAAAAAAGCAGCATACAATCTGAAATGAGCACCTCGTATATATTTAGAACAACTACAAATGTCCATAAGAGATGTTCTTTCAGTTCTGATTGACAGTATCGGTAACACTTTACAATAAGGTTGCATTTGTTACCATTAGTTCACAATATTAGGTGACATGAAATAACAATGAACAAAACTTTTACAGTATTTCTTTATCTTGGTTATTGTTAATTTCAAAATATAGTAATAAACTTTCAAATCAAAAGTTGCATATGTTAATATTAGTTAGTGCACCATCAACTAACATAAACTAACAATGACAATTTTTTTTATTTGTATTAACTGATATCAACAAAGTAAAATAAATGCTGTACAAAATATTTTGTTCATTGTAAGTTCATGATACTTCATGCTTTATATAATGTTAAAGAATGGCACCTTATTGTATTATCTTATGGCTACCTGGTCTCATGCATTCATTTTTACAAAATATTTTTTCTGCAGTTTCCAGGTCAAATGACCACAAGTAGTGCTTAAAGCTCTACTCCTTTTACTCCCATCAGGGCTGGACTGGTAATCTGGCATACCGGGCATTTTCAGAATTCACCACGTTATGCAGATCGGACCACAAAATGGCACCCCGATATGCAGAAAAGGACAGCATCATGGAGACTGAGCCAAAGAGTTTGTAGTGTAGAGATCCTCCACGTACAGTATTTTAATGATACATAAGTGAGTATTATTGTAATAACAGGTACAGGCCATTAAGATCAAATCTGTGGCCTTATCCAGGTCTCCAAAAGAGATAAAACACATTAGCTCATGATAGCCAAATAAGATGGTCATTCATAGTAACTTTCATTTATTGAGAGCACTAGCACAGTGATCTATTTCAGGATCACAGAAGGAAATAAAATAGCATTTCTGACCATATAGGGGAGACTGGGGCTACTACTTGTCTCATGGGAAATTGTTAGAAGGGGTTTGAGTCAAAAATCCAAATACACAAAGTGTTTTCTCTTGCAGTGGATTTATATGTTGGTTTCAAACAATTACTTCATGATACAATAATAATAATAATAATAATAATAATAAAATTATATTATTTTTAATTCTATGTTCCAAACAAACATTATTAATGTCAGGACATGTGTCACAATTTATTTATCGCTGTATTAATTTTTGCTTTTTATGTTACAGTTTACATATTTGCTGTTTCTTGAAATGTTTTGTGTTTCATAATTCTTTTATTGTTTAAACTGAGCTGAAAAGCCAGTAAAGGGTAATTATTGTCAGGTTCCATTGTGACAACATATACCATCTAGTGTGACAAGATGCTTTGCTATTGGGTTAAGTTGTCTCAAAAGGTCAACTTGTGTAAAATAATCTGTATTTTTTCTTTCTGGTCTGTAATGGTGAATATTGTTTGTTCAATGGATCTATTGTGGCTAAGACGCTACAAAATAGTGTGTTTATGTGACAACTAGCCCTGATTTCCCCTATAAATGTTATACTATTATTATATTTTGATGGGCGTTCATTCTGTATTTAAATGTTTCCATGTTTTATTTTCCAGTGGGTGATTGAATGCATGACATAAAGGAAAATGCCAAAATACTTGCTTTGCTCTCAACTATTATGGGCCATGTGGAGTTTTAGTACAGATGGCGATTTTCTTAAAATTAGCAAATAAACAGTGTTTAGGAGTTGAGCTCTCCTGCTCATTCTAAGGGAGCCAAAACCACACATGCTCTGGCACAATCAGATTCTTCTGATACGATCACACATTTTATTCTACATCTGGACTGAGGACCATCAGACTGGGGAAAATCCAAACAGAAGCATTGCTCAGCTGCTTGGACTATTAAAAAATCAGTCAGCAATGAGATCAGGTAAAAGATCTCATGGCTCGAAACAAAGCAAGCTCTATCATTTGGCTGGAGTGAACGGTGCGATCTAGAAAAGTGAGATGTGGTTCAATCTGACCATACATGGAGTGACAGTGTGAATTTCTTAGATTGTGGAAGCACAGCGCAATGTGGGCAGTGGCTCACACTGTGTCTTTTTTCATTGGCCTTTGACATGCCAAGACATGGAATACTTATTTAGTCATCACCATGGCTATTTATTTTTATTTGTACTATCCATGTCTAGAGCCCCCAGATTATCCCTATGTCCTCTCAAGCACAAATGAAGCAAAGGGTCAAACCCTAAACTTAACCCTAACTATAACGAAATGTACTGGAACAAAAGTCATGTGCAAATACAGACATACCAGAAAAGACATACATCATAATAGTCTACAGATCAGGCATAGCGCCTGTATATCTGTTGACAATCTGTCCAATGATTTGAGTTATAAAAATTAGTTATTGCAAGGAGGGTTATCATTATTAAGAGGTTAATTTAGGCACAAATTATGATTTTCTCTGACCTTTAAGGTTCCTTTAAAGGTTTTTTGACCTTTAAAACAACTTCATTTATTTACTTGAATTCCAAGCGCTTGACTAGGCTGAAGAAATGTGTTTCAGTCATCAGTCTTGTAGAGTATTACATATATAATATAATATTCTCACACCATAATATGTAAAGTATTACATATATAATTGAGAGATGTGGACAGGGTCAGTAAAATTTTGAATGCATTTTACCACCATTGTATGTAGGGTAATTCGCACGCATGCTAAATTTAGGAGGGAATTTAGGGTCTTGAAATATGTGAGCTATGAACTAAATTATCCTTATTAGGTAATGAAATGTATTACGGAATTAGTCGTGTTCGACATGCATTATAAATGAGATAAATAACAAATAACTAGATTATTTGTCTTAATAGATTCTCCACCATTGAAATCATAATACAACATCTAGTTTTTAGGTACAGATTTGAAGCGAAATCTTTCAGAAACAGGGATGAGATTATTTATCAAATATACCACAGTCAAGTCGTCTTTGAACACAGACAAACTTTATTGCTATTCTAAACATAAATCTAATCTAACACAAATATACATAAGGCAGGTTGGTGAAAAGTGACAGAATGTGAAATATCAGATTACCCAAATTATTTGATTAATAACCAGCACTTTGAGCATAATACTGGAGATGTACTTGCTTGTCTTCGTGTTGTTTCCTTGTGTTCTTTGTTTGGCTTGGTTCTTGGTCGAAAGTTTGTTCTGTCGATGTTTTAACTTCTGTATGAACAAATTTATTGTCTGTATGAATTAGTTTAGCTGTGAAGCGAGGCCTTCTTATTCCTTCTCGGGACATCGAGTCCCGAGCTTCCGTGGATCTCACATGGCATGACCTGGCCGTCAGCATAGCGACCAGATGAAGCACGTGCAGGAAGAGAGAAGAGAGCGTGCTCTTCCTGTTTGGAACTATTTCAAATGAGATTGGCCACATCCCCCAAAGGTGTCCTGCACCAATCAGAAGTGACTTTTCAGAGTCACATGGTCAACTTGGCTGTCTTTTCCGACAGTTGAGTTATGGTCCGTTGTTTCAGACTCTTAAAAATTTCCTGCTCAAAAATAGTGAATATTTAATCATGAGCTTTTATATCTTGAGAATGGTACAAGAGACATGATATTCGTTTTCATCACCTTTCTCTGCATACGCCAGCAAACTCTTACATACTAAACATGACATTTTTATGGATGTAATACGTGTAGGTAACAAAATATGAAAATCTCTGGTTACAAAATCATATTGGTTTTACACATCATTGTATTTTATCAAATTAAGCCTTATAGTTACCATTCTTAGTAGAATGATATTTGTCTCTACAAAATTATAGGTAATTGTACATCATTACACACATTTTAAAGAGGTCCATCAGTCTATAATCATTAATGTGTCAGGTACAAATGTTACCACAGTTCAAAGTGATTTTCAGAATTATCTAGCAAGGCTAGATTAAGAGATGGTCCTTATGGTCCTGATGGTCCTTGTAACCTTACACAGAACAGCCTAGTGTAACTGGGTGGGGGTTCTTGAGAAGGCCTGTGATTTACGATGTTGACACATTCCAAACTGAAAGGCTGGGTCTTTCCTAGATCCAGATATATGTTGTTTCAATTCTTCTGCTATGTAATCTTACAGTCTCTAAATCAAAAAAATATACTGTTAATAAATTAATTGAAGGGACGTTCCAATGAATGGAAAATAACTTTTAAATATTCCTGAAATGTCTTCCTTTGACAGGTCTCTAATTCTAAACTGTGTTTTCAATCTAAAGCTAGACTTTCATTACTGGGTTATGCTGACACTTTCTAGGGAGCATACAGAGCAAGGACAGTTCTCACATATTATTCAAACTATCTAAATACAAAAGATAAAAGGATTTTTAGATGTGCCCATCATAAGCATTTTTGTAAGGACTGATTCTAAGCAAGGAAGTATTTCTAAGAATCTTGACTTTGAATCTGCTTATACCAAATAAATTGTCAAATCAGAGCAGAATGGTTCCATTTCTCAGCAATGAAATAAGGTTTTTATTGGCCGCTATGTAAGCAATTTAAATGTTTAAATAATATTTGAACTAAGCAAATTGATCTCTTTTTTTAGCAACATTTATTTCCAGCCTGCAACTGTAAAACAGATATCCTTATTCTCCTTCAAGTCAACAAACTAATTTTATGTCATATCTGTACAGATCAGGGTGTGCTGCTCACTGGGCTTCAATATACGCCTTTACTGGAAATGTTCTCTGGATTGTGCACTTGTTTTTAGTAAACAAATACCTTAAATACAGGACAGATAAACACTGAATAATAAGCGGAAAAAATGTGATTGCATAGAGATAAGAGCAGTGAAAAAGACTATGGTACACCTTGGTGAAGGGACTCGTTATGGAATATGCTTAAAATGCTTAAAACGAGAGAGCCTTGCTACCAAGACAAGCTAAAGAGAGGTGGGCATAAAGATGGCCTGTTTAACTTTAATCAGTGTTCCAAAAAAATCTTATTTTGACCTCAATGTTTGGGCTATTACATTTGCATTGAAATTCATGTCTTGCAGTAATTCATGTTATCCTTAAATATAAGTCATTCTTCAAAAATAAATATGAACATAAACATTCTGTAAATTTGTATAGTGTTGGGTGTAATCTGATTACAAATTAATTTGTACTGTTACTGTATTAATTACTGTAATCTAAATATTTTACAAAATTAGAGTAATGTATTACATTTAAAATTCTAGTAATCTTATTGCAGTAATAACTGACTTTTAATTAAGGTAATTACATACAAGTACATTACATGAAGTTTCCTTTCTAAAATAAAGTGTTTCAGTAATTAGAAATGTGATTACTTTTCTTTTAAATAATTAGTTTAGACATTTGATAACATTTTTTAGAGAAGTAATTATTCATTTGTCGTGAATTAATTTTAAAAGTAATTTACCTGTTTATGTGATTGTAATCCCATATAAAAAAAACTATCAAAACATGTTATCCTGACTTGGCCAACATTGCAACATTTGCTCAACTAATGTTTCAAGTTTGGGGTGGGTCTAACAGATTGTCTAAGCAATGGGAGAAAAGGGGAGTGTTCTGGAAACCAGCGTACCTGGGCAAGCATAGTGGACAGCTCTGCGTCGTCCTCAGACTGGACAGGCAGACTCGAAGGTGGCAGGCCAGTCGAGTCCTCAGCATCTGGCATCGCCAGTGTGCTCTCTGATGCAGCGATCGAGAACTCATCCTGCTCACAAGCCCCAAAAGAGACGTTAAGCTGGCCATGAGGCGAGGTCTCATCTATGAACTCAAGGGGGCAAACAAATGTTCTGGGTAATGGGAGGTCCGCAGGGATTTACCCGGTGAGACCGCGCCCATTGAACTCCCCAAATTGCCTCCAGCGCAAACCGGGTCAGCCTCGTACCCGGTAGAAGGTAGGTAGAAGGCGCAGCACGGGGGGCGCTTCCCCCAGAAGAAGGAAAGCTGCGACCGCTATGTTGCCATGGTCATATCCTCGCAGAGAGATAATGACCGCATCCAGGAATCATACAAAGACTGAAAGGCATCTTTATAAAGACATGCCTTTAAAAAAAACATTCACGTCAAGGTGTTTGCTCTTAATGTCTTTTTCATTTGAGGCTCTTTAAAAGGCTTTATTCACCACAGGATGCCTTTATTTTTCTTTGCTCAAGGCAGACTCTTACTGTGATACAAATCTGAATCATTAGACCTGGCCAAGAAAGACCTCTGCCACGTGTTCATGCTTCAGTACTGCAGTGTCTGAGTTCCATCTAACTGTGCGAAATGATGTCGTAGCCACAATGCCTAAATTGCACTGTGACTTAATAACCCTGTTCTATGTCAGAGTTTCCACTGAAGTCTGCATGCATTGTGGCTGCAGTACTGATGAGGGGGCCATGTCTGCTTTGGTCTGTATGGATCTGACTTGAACCCTGCTGCCATTAACAAGTCTGAATATGCCCCAACAGCCCCACCGGAAATGCAAATAAGATTTTAACCTCTAAAGTCAAGGATATACAGTAGTTAGATTGAGACCATTTTAATGGCACGAAGAGGAATCTATAAGGGCCACAAAAGTATTGGGACACTTTAGTCACACTTAAAACCAAAACTGCATTAAATTGCATAGATACTAAAATAAACCAAGTATGATCTGCTGATGAAGATGTTAGAGCTTTTCTGAGAACAAACCTCACTATTCTTAGCCACTTTTGCAATTACTTTCAACTGTTCTCAAGGTATTTTTAATGGATGTATAAATAATTTCCTCTAAAGACAAAAAATGTGTCCGGAGTAACTAAAGTTATAGTTCATCACATTAACAATGGACATGATCCATTAAGGGGTTGGTTGGCACAAGCTGGGCGGTTGGTTGACACAGTGTTAAAACACTATAGTTTTAAGTGAGAAGCAAAATACAGAAAAAAAGAACAGTTTATTTTAAAACAGGACAACTGAACAACACACGTTTGTCTTCTTTCATTGCTAGAGTTTGATTTAATAGTACGTTTCCTTGTTCAGTTTCAGTGAAAATGAGTGTGATCTCACAAAATCTGGAATTGGCTAAATGGAGACATATTTGTGGTATTGGGCTGTAGTTGTTGGCTATAAATCAAGTTGTGAAAGGGTGAGAAATTAGTGGATATAATTCAGTTGATCAGAAGCAAAGCACTAACGACTTTCACAGACTGAAAAGATCACTAAGAACATTTCTGAATCCAATTCCATGTCAAAATGGGGAGGAGTGCACTGAGAGAAAAAAATTGAATGGAAAAAGACATCTGTGTAAACCACAACTAAGATACCAGAAATACATTTTCTTGACAGAATAAAGCATGATGATTTTTGGGGGGGATTTAATTATCATGTTGAGAAGAAAGAAAAGTAATGGAGCTTACAGTCTCTACATTGTAAATTAATAAACAGATTAAGTGTTGATGATAGAGCTGATACTAGTCATCCTCCTCTGTTTATTGTCATCCAGTAATAAAGTTTTATAAGAGAGAGAGAGAGAGAGAGAGAGAGAGAGAGAGAGAGAGAGAGAGATGAGGAAGCTGTAATCTTTGAAAACCTCAAAATATGCCAGATCTATTTTCAACTAAAACACAGGAACTCTGCACAAATGAGTTCTAAATGTACACATAGTAAACGTATTTAAGAAAACAAAACATCCAGAGATCATCTAAACGCTGTTACAACTCTTTTGTGTAATTAGATGTGTTGGTGCAGCGCTAAAGTGGTGGTGTTTCCTGTGGTTAAGCTGTCTTTACAGCTATTATTGCCACATTTAAACAGGAATAGTAATGACTAAAAAAAAGAAAAAAAGCTCGACCATGAAAGGACTCTGATGAAATTTCGGTTCTGTTATAAAAAGGAGTGTAAAGATATTGTATTTTCTCTTACAACTCTGCCAAGTATTTTGGTCATTTGTACTTTACAAGGTGTACATTTTTTTTTTTTAAAGTTCAAATAAAGTCATTTATACTTCAGATTATGAATAACATTTTGCAGGTCAGCATGACTTATAGCATTGTGAGACCCAAGCGTGAATGCTATGTGCATTTTCATTTCAATTTTTGATTTGTAACTAGTAGCACCTAATAAACATGCAAAAATAAAAAAATATGTGGCATGGGGGGCGTGGTCATGTGTCGGTCTGCGGGAGAGCGTTAAGGCTCGTCACCTGGGTCGTAATTATCTCTAACACCTGTCTCTCATTATAATGATGGCGGAGGGTGACCTGAAAAGGCATGCAAGAGCGTCAGAGGAGAGAGAGAGTGACCTGAAAGCACGATGACCATTAATTGATGTGGTGTGCCGTGGATGTCAGTTGGTGAATTCACCAGCCACCCCAAAAGTGCCACTGCACTATCTGCCGTTGATCGAGGTCCCTTTTGAGAGAACTGTCATGGACCCCGACATGCCATTAGAGCGAACTGGACTTTGAATTAGTTCTGGTGGACTATGCAATGCGATATCCGGAAGCAGTGCCCCAACAGTGCGCAACATCTCAGCACGTAGTGTTGTGGAGGCACTCTTCAGAATTATCTCCCAAGTGGGGAAATCCTCACTGATCAAGGCACGACATTCATGTCACGTACACTTCGGAAACTATATGAATTTTTAGGCATTAAAAGGATTCGCACCAGAGTTTATCATTGGTCGAACTATTTAATAAAACCTTAAAAAACATGATTCGTAAGTTTGTACACGAAGACGCTAAGAATTGGGATAAATGGCTCTGTTTGCAGTACGAGAAGTCCTGCAAGCCACCACAGGGTTTTCCCCATTTGAGCTACTGTATGGGCGCTGGCCCTGCGGCGTGCTTGACATCATACAGGAAGCTTGGGAGGAAGGACCTTCGAATAGTAAAAACCAAATTCAATGCGTTCTTGACCTTAGAGCAAAACTCCACACTTTGGAGCAGGTAACAAAGGAGAATTTGCTCCAAGCACAAGAACGTCAACGCGGACTGTAGGACAGGGGCACTCGACTATAGGAATTTGCACAGGGAGATAAAGTGCTTATATTGCTGCCCACCTTGAGCTGCAAATAACTTGCCAAGTGGCAAGGACCCTTTGAAGTCACACGACGAGTCGGAGATCTCGATTATGAGGTTAGGTGAACGGATAGGAGAGGGGCATGTCAAATCTACCACCTCAACCTCCACAAAACATGGAGGGAGGCGGTGCCTGTAGCCTTGGCGACGGTAGTTATAGAGAGGGCAGAGCTCAGGCCAGAGGTATCTCCCAAATCAAGTTAATTCACCCCGGTCACTTGCAGAGACCACCTGTCATTGTTGCAGCTTACAGACATTGCCAGTATGCAAGTGGAATTTGAGGACATGTTTTCACCCCTACCCGGTCGCACAAACCTCATAGAGAACCATATAGAGGCCACCCAAGGGGTGGTCATTTGTAGCAGCCCCTGTCGTCTTCCAGAACACAAGAAATAGTTTGTTCAATAAGAATTGGAGGCAATGCTTGAACTGGGAGCAATACAAGAGTCGCACAGCGATTGGGCCAGCCCGGTAGTTCTGTTACCGAAGAGTGATGGCTCGGTCCGGTTCTGTGTTGACTACCGGAAAGTGAACACTGTGTCCAAATTTGATGCTTATCCAATGCTGCGAATTCATGAGTTACTCGATCTGTTGGGTGCAGCTAAATTTTACTTGACGCCGGACTTAACAAAGGGTTATTGGGAGATCCCTTTTACTCCAATATCTCAAGAAAAGACAGCGTTTTCCACACCATTCGGATTACACAAATTTGTGATGCTTCGTTTCGCCTCGCCACGTTTCATCGCCTTATGGACAAGATCCTCAGACCGCACAAGGCATTTGCTGGCGCATATCTGGATGATATTCTCATTTATAATAATGATTGGCAGCGGTATATGCTACATCTGAGGGTGGCCCTGAAGGATACTAACGCACAGATCACCCATTGGTATCTTGCTCTTCAGCCCTTTCATTTCGAGGTGATCCACAGACCGGGGGCGCAGATGGTTGTGGCTGACTTTATCTCCAGAAATGGGGGGCGAGTAGGCAGGCCGGAATGTGGCATGAGGGGCGTGGTCATGTGTCGGTCTGCAGGAGAGGGTGAACAGTAAGGCTCGTCACCTGGGTTGTAATTATCTCTAACACCTGTCTATTATAGTGATGGCGGAGGGAGACCTGAAAAGGCATGCAAGAGCGTCAGAGGAGAGAGAGAGAGTGACCAGAAAGCTCGACGACCATTAATTGGCGAGAGTTTCATTAATTGAGAGAGTTTTCATTTATCTACAAGCTGTTTTTGGTTATCGACATTTACTGGCGATTGAGTGTGCTTAAACAAACAATTAGAATGAGACTGACCCTGAACCTGCTTTGTTGTCTCCTGACTGATCCTTTACAAAATACATTACCAAGAGTAAATTATTGTACTAAAAATGTATATGTGGACTAAGATGAGAAATTTTAAATAATAATATCAAGTTCTAGAAAGTCAAATTGTTTATTATGTTTCCTGGAGTGTTGGTTGTTCAAGTTTTTGAGACATTACAGAAATTAGCATAATTACTTCTGATATAAGTAATGGCCAGCATAATCCAGTCACTCCCAACCATGTTAAAATAAGATTATACATAATACATTTTGGATCTATGTATTGATTACCATTGTCCCATGTCTGCCAAACATGTTGAGTGGTTCAAACATCATCTGCCGCCTGAAACTGAACTTATGGATGGATTTTAAGAGTGAATGCACTTAGCTGCATAGGAAAGCTATAGAATGCTCCCTTGCACCCTATATAGTGAGTGATTTAACCTCCAGTGTGCTGTCTGTCTGCACTGGGCTCAGAAACGTTTCAAATGCACATTATTTTCATCCTAACTCCATATAAAGCCTCTGAAAGCAACATTGTTTAAGCTTTTGGATGATCCATTGATTCTCAGTGTGAACATGCACTGTAATCTTATGCTTTCTAAGTAAAAAAAATGTTGGATTTCGTGATCACACAAATTTATTATTTTTGCAGTCTAAATTGTTAACAATTCAAGATCTAATCGAAAACCAAATTGCAGTATTCATGTTCAAAGCAAGAAATAGCCTATTGCCTGGGAATATACAAAATATGTTTTCTGAGAGGGAGGGTGAGTACAATTTAAGAGGAAGGGGAAATTTTAAGAATAATAGATTTAGAACAACAAGGAAAAGATTATGTTTATCAATTTACAGTGTTAAAATGTGGAATAAACTAAATGATAAACTAAAGCTATGCTCAAACATATTCCTATTTAAAAAAATGTATAGAGAAATTATTTTCAAGAGGTATCAAGAAGCACTGTAGTGAAAGTAGGAGTGCTCCATTGGTTATGTTATTTTTGGTTGTATTTTTTTTTTTTTCTTTTTTTTGCTGCTTGAATAAGTACAAAATTGAGGTTAGAGAAATAAAAACTTGTCAGTGGTCACAATGATGTGTATGTGGGTATGCATGTGTATGGAGGTGTGTATGTGTATATATGCATATGTATGTGTATATTATATATATATATATATATATATATATATATATATATATATATATGGATGTATAGAACAATATGATAATAATAATATAAAAATTGTAAATTGAATGACTGTAAGAATTAAGGGGGTAGGAGTATATAAGTTTTACTTCTTCCTACTCCTTTTCGCACATGTAATAGAAGTATGCCAACAGGAAAGAAGTATATATATATTTTTGCTGCTCATTTGTTTTGTTTTTTTCTCTTATGTTTTTAAACATTGTTTTATATTTTTATATACTTTCTTTTCCATGTTCGAAATAAAGATTTCAAATCAAATAAAAAAAAAAAAAATGCACTAAAGTACACATATGTGTACATTGTGTTTGCAGCATGGTATTTTGCAATAAATCATTCAAATGTAAAACATTGGCAAATCAGATGAAACTAGAGACTCTAATATTTTGACTCAAACAGGTTTAAATGTAAACTTAATTAGGTTTCTTACCAAATGTAGTTTTGTTGGTGTTTCTCCCAAAGACAAACTCTGCTGTCCTTGGCGCCATGTAGTTTTTTCACATGACTCAAAACGTTTAACCCTTTACTGACAGCCCAGAGTCTCCTGAACTCAGATCAGATTTTTTAAATGAATTGAATGTATGCATTGCATATAATCCATCCAATATACAACGTCTATGCATGTGTACACTGGGTTGAACGTTGATAGATGAAGTGTGTTATTTCTGTGACACTAGTGGCATTTCCAAACAGGTTTTGCAAACTCTGCTACAACCCCTCCATCATTGAAACACTTTTAACCTTTAACATTCATCTTTAAAATTTACTTTTAAATCTTTTAAACAATTATACGTGAATGCTTTTTATTAACACTCAAGAATTTGGTCAAATACTTCAAATTGTTTAAAATTTTATTAAGTATTATCCATAATTTGACTTGTAAACCCAAGTTACAAAGAGCCTCGACCAGGTCAGGCATACACAAGTCTAATCAACAAGAATAATCTTTTTTTAGGCATGTCAGCCCAGTGCACTTTCTTGTTCTACAACAGCTCTGAGGTCTGGTGTTTATTTGTAGCACTGCGGAAAATGAAGTGTCATTAACATTCTGAGCTATTATGGTAGAAAGTTTATGGGTGCATCCGCAATAACGATTGCTCGGTGTTGTGTAAAACTGTGGTGACTGGGAGGTTGTAGCAGCCAGCATGACAGCAAACCTGCATCCAATTCATTACATTCTATAAAACATGTAGTAAAAATGTTTAGCTTATTTAACTCGTAGATTTCATTTAATAGGGCATAAAAGTGCATACAATCAGTAACTTTCTGAATCTGCGAAAATTTGGTATTTAGAAGCATGTTGAAATGAGAAATACTCTTGAGTTGTCCGTGTCACATTATCTTATGTTTATTTTGCAAGTACTCTGATCCATGGCATAGTGGTGAGGAAAGTTCAAAATAATATAAAAATGATTACAATACTCAAGCATTTTGCACTCTTTACCATCAGGAAAGCTATTGCTAAGCTTTTTAAATGATTTATGGTATACAATTAGTCTCCAGATGCATACATCTATGAGGTTTGATCCCCACATTAACATTCAGAGACATCTATAAAATTTTATATATTTGTAATTTTGAAGAAGCATATGGAAGACCATAAATCATGCATGGACAGACAGACTCTGTCGTTAGATGTAAATAAATGGACAAAATGAAGGGCGTATGATGCAGAAATAATTTTCAGTTATGTGGCAATGATTTCATTGCAATTTCTATAGGTGGACCTGCTACTTCACATGAAAACTGGGCAATACATGCAATCAAATATTTCTAGAATGTTTTTCGGGTGCACTTCAAATCCTTAGTCAAGTTTACAATAAAGTGTCCTTGATGGTATTTTAATGTGTAGTTATAGGCTTTATGCTTCTGAAACTCACACATTTCGAAGCACACACACCCGGACATCTACCCACTAATGCCAAATACAGGAAGTTACACAATACTCAATTTGAGCGTACTCAACACTGAGCAACAAAGAGAGTGCCAACAATTTCTTAAAATTAAATGTAAACAACAAACTAAAAGTGGCAGATATCTACGGAAATTTTAATCTGCATAAATTATGTTTAATAAAAACATCTGTTGGTGCATATTGCAGGGATGAAGGAACACATGGTCAGGGAACTCTTCCTCATTTTATCAGAGGAAGTGTGTGGCTATGCGCTGCTTTTAATAGACTAGCGCTCAGTCTAGATAAGCCTTCTGGCTCCTAAACTGATGTAACTGCTTGCCTTGAGTCTTAAACCTGGCCAGAAGTTCTATACTCTAAGTCACCTGCTTCAACTTTATTGTGAGCAGCCAACCACAACTGAAGCCTTCTGGGAAGAAAAATGGATATGTAATTGCTTGGAGTGCAAAAAGGTACGATTTAACCATTGAGAGTTAGCTACTTCCAGAACCGTTCCTCGAGTATTTGTCATATTTTAGCAAATATATAATGAAAATGTAAACTTTTTTTTTGTGAAGGCTTGGATTGAAAATGATTTTGATTTGGCAATGAGAAGTATGCTCATGCATACTATTTCTATGCTTTTTGAAATGAAAATTTTAACCATCACGTTGAAGCTGCTTTATAGCCAAAGATGCAACATGACACTTTATGTGACAAGACACAAACAAACAAGAGCTTGAGACTGTCTTCATTGTCCAAATGAGCTATAGCCTGTTTAAATTATCAGAAAAGAGTTGAGTGGAAAATAGTGGCAGACTCAGGCTCCCCACAGCTTCCCTGTCCTAATTAGTGTTTTGATAGAGATAACAATTTTTGAGGGGAAGTTGCAAAATTAGAAATGTGGCAGTCTTATGAAAAACCTTGTTAGCTGCGTGGATTTGTAAAATTAATTTAAAAATCCAGCATCTATAGGGCTGTGGGCTCTAAACTGCCATCATGGGGAATGTGATGAAAAGGGAGGAAGAGAAAAGGACAGCGTCAAACAGCTTGGACTCCGTGTCTAAAGGTGAGATGTTGATTTTTGTTTTTGCTGTATGGAATGTCCTGTGCCTAAATATATAGTAAAACCATTCTCTTTATGTTTGTGAGTTTTTTCATTTACATTATGAATGCTATTTGTCAACCCACATCTACAGACTGTGACAGCCTTGTGGTGCTCTCTGATTATCCCTGCCGTGACATTAGTGAACCAATTTTTAGGATGGGGGACAGACTCATTGGTCTTTCAGAGTAAGTTTAATTTTACAGAATTAATTTAATATAATGCGTATTGTGCTGTAAAAAAGATGTAACCAAAAATGAAATACCGTGGGGCACTAGAGTTAACATTTTAAGAATCTGCCAGTAAAAAATGCATAAAACCAATACTTACTGACCACTAATCTGAATATTGTGAGGAGCAGGTCCCCTTACAAAAATCGAGAGTTCTTTGCAAATTTACCTCAAACTTGCTGCAAATTGACCACAGGTTTTTTTTCACACGGAAACTAGCTTTGCTGCAAATTGTACATTTTTGACAAAGGTTTCTTGAAAGGATCACCACTATCAATGAAGAGTTCTGGCAAACATTTGCAGCGAATCACAAGCTCTTTGCATGTGAAAATAATGAGTGTCAAATTTGCTGCAAATTTGTGGCAAGTTTGTGGCTAGTTTGCCAGAACTTTAGATTTTTTGTGAGGGTCCCCCTCAATGTCTATGGTTAGTATGGCACTGTTGGTGTATGTGTTGGGTGTAATGCAATTAAAATATTTACTTACTGTAATCAAATTCTTTGTCTAAATATAGTGTTACAATTTATACAATTTTAAATACTTAAAATCAGATTACAGTTACTGACTTTCAACCAATGTAATTACTTTTAAGTATATTATAGGGTTATGCTTATTTTTAATATAGAATTTATGTAGAATATATTAATTATGTGCCTGTAACGAGTCATTGTGAAGGAGAAATGTGAGGTCCAGAGTGTATGACTTGTGTGTGACAATGAACAAGGAATAAATATAGACATTATTTTGAATTTGCTGAGTGGAAAAGTGTTTTAGAAAGTAATCTAAAAGAAATTAGTAAAGTAATCTGATTACAATTTTAGAGAAATAATTACAAATTTGTAGTGGATTCATATTTTTTAAGTAACTTACACTAGATATTTATATATACATTGTGTATTCATGAACATACATATACTACATAAATATAAGCAGCATAATAACTATAAACATGTTTATTTGTTGATGCAACAACATATAGAGATGGTTGCTGGTGGAAAGTCCGCTCTCTACAAACAGGATCTGAGAACTACATTCCCAATAATCATGTGGCAAAGGTCTATCACGGGTAAGTGTGGACTGTTTATCTCCAGTTAGGCTGCACATAATGAGTTGATGCTTTTTTTGTCTTTGTGACAGGGTGAAAGAGCTATTCATTCCCAAAATAATCTAGACAGAATTCATTAAGTCTTTCTGTTAAAGTTTACTTCGATACGTAATGATCATCAATGATAATATCACCTCTGACCCTCCAAATCAGCATATGAGATACAATTCCGGACATGCATATCAGAGTAATGATTGCAAAAGAATTTGGTTAGAATATGGTTATTTACATAAGATATTTTATCAGATGTAAGAGAATAAATAATTAAATTTCTTCATTTAATTGTGAAGTTGCTGTTGTTGTTGTTTATTAATGTCCCTGTTGCCTTTATTTTTTTTATTGATTGTTAACGGTTAATTTTATACAACAATATCATGTTTCTAAAGATGGTTGTTTGAGGGGGTTGAGAGGCAGAAGGCAGAAGATCTTTTGTCACTGCCTGGTAATGGCGTCGGATCTTTTCTCATTAGAGAGAGTCAGAGAGAAAAAGGTAAGCACACGGAAATGTCTTCTGCTGTTGATTGTTTCCACGCATTCAGTTTTAACCACATAAGGAATAAGACAATTATGACACGTTATAATTATCATTATTTTTAAATTAGATTTCCACTCTGACATCAGTGTTCCTGTTGCTCAACTTGTAGAATGAATGAATGTTAAATGTATATAGCGCTTTTCTGACACTACACGCAAAGAGATTTACACAGTGAACAGTGGACCCTTCTCAACCACCAGCAGTGTGCAGCATCCACTTGGATGATGTGACAGCAGACATAGTGTGCCTGTATGCTCACTAACTCCAGCTGTTGTTGCAGAGGATAGAGTAGAGTTATAGAGACAATTAATGGATGGTGTGTTAATGTAGTAGAGCATGGTTTTAGCAATGCAAAATTCCATATTTTCCACAAAAAAAAAAAAAAGTATGTACTGGTAAAATCTTGTGACCTGTAAGTTGTTAATGATCATAGCTTGTGGCAAACTATTAAATATCGTTGTTTTTAGTTCCTGTAAGCTCAGCTGGTAGAGCATGCCGACATCCCATGTGATCATGTTGCATGGGTAGGGGTGGAAATTACAAGGTAACTGGCAATATGATATAATATAGATATTTAGGTCACAATACAATATTATTGCAATTCTTTATTGTTGATGAATTTTGATTCAAATCTATGATATATTGCAATATTTCACTCAATGTTTCTCATTCATCTTCATCGGACGTATGTAATAATTTTCATGTAATATTTGCCAACGTGTGAATGGCTTGTAACACTACTTAATAAATGAGCCCTTCCCGGACTGCCTAGTTTGCCTATTAAAGCCTGTAGACTGATTTTCAGCTGGTCGCTTTTGCTGGGAAAATCCAAAGAATGTGACGATTATGCGCACTCCCGAGATCCTTGCCTCAGTAATAGCTTCTCTTCCGCTATTCAACAGCGACAACAGACAGTCTGCAACACTAGGTAACATAATCTTAGTGATGGAATCCAGCAAACATCCAGCTCCCAGCACAACACCGACTCCTACACAAACTCTGAGTAAGCCAAAATAAATAAATAAATAAAAACATTTATCTACTGAATCCCATCTGGCTAAGAGGGAACGTGATCGTTGTCGAGCGAAAACTAGAGTGAACATCGGCAGGGCATTTGATTCCTTGAGTGACCTTCGTTTGGTTTTGGGGATCAAAACCGACCCTGAATTGGCGTTCTTCTTATTGGACAGGTAAACATACAAAACTGCAAAGCATGTGAAATATAGTGCCATAAAGATTGATCTGTGTAATTGTAGCTAACTTGATCTTGCCTGATAACGCTGACAAATTGCAAGCTACCTTTGCTTCATAACTTTCAAATAATTTCATCAATCTTCTCTTTATACAAAAAAATCAGGTATACAGGATAAATACGCTGGTTTCTTGATCGTATCACAACATAAAAAACATTCACTAGTGCAACATAACAGTGCAACAGTAAACTGTCTGGAATATTTCGGTAGTATGTAGCTGTATGTGTATCATTATGCAATGTTAGCTGATATGTAGTTTTAGTTTAGTCTCAAAGTTTGTAGTAAAACAATCATAACTGTGTAATTTGAATTATACTACCTCATCTGTCAGCATGATGCCAGTGAATCACATTCAGACTCTTTGTACATTATGTAATTGATTTGGATGCTCGCTCGTGTCCCTATGGAGTGTGTGCGCGAGCATGAGCAACAGGTAGCTGACTGCAGTTCACTTAACGGCCACAAGTGTCATTAATAACAAGGGTTTCTGAATCTTACATACTGTTCCGTTAAGATTTACCAAATGCATTGTTAAATTCACATAAAAGTGCCAGTTTACAAAACAAGGCTAGTTTATTTCCTAATATCTATGTACAATGCAAAGCCATAAGCACATAAAGCCATAATGGCCTAAAATAAACTACAGTATTTATGAATACAATAGTAGCCAAAACCATTTAATAACATTCTTTATTACAATGCAGATCCAATACACAAAGTATAAGTTAGCCTACATTTTATACACTAACATTTTTGTCAAAATACCGCAGTTCATGTTACTATAAAATTGCAATACATTTTAGTAAGGGAGGGTGATTATGTGTAAAGCATTATAACTGCAACTTCTAAGAGACTGTTGTTGAAATCTTAGATCAATTTGGCAAAGAGATAATATACTTTACATGTGGCGGTGTGGAGGGTGGGGTCCATAATCAGGCTAATTTAGCCTATGAGAGGGATAAAAGATGACTGGAGACGGCAGTGCAACAGAGAGAGAGATTTACCTGTGTGTGTTTGTCTTTTTGGTTCAGTTTATTATTTATATTGTCAAGCCGGTTCTTGCCTCCTCCTTTCCATTATCCCTTTACAATACACCATAATATTAATGTGGAAAAATGTAAATAAAAATATATCAATATAATATCAAGAGAAAAACATATCACGATACTTTAAAAAATCTATATTTTTTTCCCCACCTCTAGTCATGGGTTCGAATTCTGAGGAATACACATAAAAACTGATCAAATATACAATATACCTTAAAAGCTCTCTCTGCCAAACACATAAATGTTTATATCAGATAGGAGTCTCACATTGCATTGTTTTTAAAATTGTAATTGAATCGCTGCTATTCCCTGCAGGTGTGTATTCTCTCTCTGTGAGACACAGGACCATCAAGCACTATAAGATATTTCGTATGACTAATAGCTGGTACTACATCTCACCACGGCTTACCTTCCAGTGTCTGGAGGATATGATCAATCACTACTGTGGTGAGAACCTATCCTACTGAAAAAAGCCTGGTGAATTGGTTTAAGCTGAATTTCAACAGGGTACTCTATATATAACACATAACTCCAATAATTTTGTGGAAAATGTCTCATTCTGAGTCAATCATCAACAGAATGCTGGAATAAAGACATATCTCTCAAACAAAGATTTAATGTTGAATTTAGGATTATATTTTGTAGATAAGAGCAGAGAATGGGTGTATTAGACCTTGACACTTACATATGTTTTGGTTTTCTCTCAGACTCTTCAGATGGTATATGTTGCGTTCTCAGCACTCCTTGTCTGGCTCTATCCAACCCTGTCCCAAGCTCAACCCAGGAAGCACCCCCTGTGGTAATGCGCCATAACTTGGATTGGAAGAAAGTGAATAGGTATATTTCTGTCTTTCCAACATTCAGTAGGTCAAAGTTTAAGGACATTCTAACAAATTCCTTTTAAGGCAGATCAGTTCACTTGGTGGCCAACTTGTTCGAATTTTCATTGTAGTCATTAGGACATCTCAAGTAAATATCCTTTTTATAATATAATGCCTTTATTTAAAACAAGATTGGCTCTTTTAACTGAAAGGCAGGACTTCCATTCCTACAGCTATCTTATTACGCATTACAATTTCTCCATTTCATTTTTCTGTGAGTGGTCCATCTCTTTTGTATTATACTGTCTCTAATGCTAACCTCTTCCTCCACATACTGAATGTTCATCACAGCTTATGTACATCTAGCCATGGTTGTGGCAATGACTGTTATGTTGATAAGTTTCTCTGTGAATAGATCACAGTTGATGAGCCCAGGTGAGATGGATGCATTGGACAACAAAGATAACATGTTGAGCTACGGGTTGAGGAGCAGCATAGCCGGCTATCTGTCTTTAACATCAATACCTAATGCTGGGCAGTCCAAAGACCGCAAAAAGAAGAGCAAATCTGTCTATGTCATGCCTGATCACAGTAATATGGCTATAGATGAGGACATTTAGCACATGACCTATGACACAGATCTGCCAACACATGATAGATGGACACAGTATTTTTTGACTTCAATATTATACACATTTCATTCTTATAAACACTGAATCTGAAAACTATATTATTGGGATATGCAGCAATAGAATGTTAGAGAGTAATAGTTATTGTTCGATACTTAAACTGCTTGCAGTTTTATCGATATTTGTGGATGTGTGTGAATACAGAAGTATTGGATTTTTTAATGTACATTTGTCAAAAGCCACTGTTTCAAACTTGTCAGTGACACTTTTTTTGAAAGTGGAAACTGATATTTCTCTACTTATCTTTTAATAAATCTTACCTTTTGCACTTTATTTATTTGTTTATCACTCTTCAGGACTTCAACAGCTACAGACATAGGGAACTTTTATGTAATATTTTACATGTCAACCATATTCCAGGATTGAGGTTTGTTCTGAGAAACACATTGAACCCCAATCCATTCAAAGAAAAAAAAAAATCTCATTATCAAGGCTCTGTCAGGCTCATGTTGTTGTCTTCATACAGTGTGCTAGGCAGCTAAATCTAAACGGTAAACATATGGAGTGTTAATTAGTGTCATGTATCACATTTATCTGATGTAACAAGCAGAACACAAAGAGGGCTGACACAAAGGCACATGGTGAATTACAATAACTTTTTCATCATCTGATGGCTCTTTTTGCTTTTGCATTTAATTTAACAGGTCCCACATAATATTAGGTGTCTTTAACTACTATGTTCTGACATTACATACAATACAATATACTTATTCTGTAACTACATTTTGCTTGGCCAAATTCTTACAAAATTAACATTTGCTACTAATAAGGTACAGGTAGTTAAAGGGATAGGGTTTAGATTAGGGTTAGATTAAAGGTTGGGGTAGGGTTAGGATTAGGTGTGAGGATAACATTTTAACTAGATGTAATTAAATGCAGGTACTTTAAATGTAAGTATAATGAAACAACAAATACATAAGTACATTGTATTCAATTCATGAGTAAATGGTAGTTAAAGACACCTAATATAAAGTAGGTTCTTTATTTTCTAGTAGTTATGACATTGAGTTCATAGAAATACATTAAATGACAAGTTCCTTTAGGAAACTCTATATGGCATGGCTGGTAAGTTAAACAGGTGCACCTCATCACCCAATCAGAAGTTTTTCCCTTGTGTTAAAATATATAAAGCTGCTACTCAACTCACACAACACTATGGGAAATGGCTACAGCAGCACAGTATTTGTAGCGTTATCTCTCCACCTCCCCCGCACCACTTGTCTAGATCTGCTTTACAGGGGGCTTATCTTGATTTTGGTACAGTCTCTGCAGCATCATGTTTTCATGCCTGCAGTATTATAACTTCGGTCAAGCAGCAGCAGCATGCGTATAGCAGATCTAGTCTGCAAAGACCAAGCTTACTTCACAGTCATTAAAATCAATACAAATCTTTATTCTTTCGGAGAGTTGTCCTAAATTAACTTTAAAAATACAGACAATTAAAGAGAAGTTAGACTATACAACAGGCAATACAACTGTAATCTAAAATTAGCTAATTCATTATACATGTCATTTCTAAATTTAGTAATTAATTTGGTAACTTATAACTCATTGTGCTGTAGTGTTTTATTTCACACAAGTAGTAGCAATACTTAAACAGTTACAAATGTTTTACAATGTTTTCCCTTGTTGTATTTGCCTTACAGTGAGTATTTGTGTATGCAAGTTATTTGTTCAGTGTCCCTTTAATTCCGGGTGCATTTCCCCTGTGGAGGGAAAAAGGTTGGAATTGGAACAGCGCTTGCGCAAGAGTCTGGCTCTCTTCTTGAATGTGCACCGAGTGCACAGGTGCTGCTGTTATTGCGGTTTGGCCGGTACTTCTAATAAAGACGATAAGTTGAACTACACCGTTGTAACCCGTGTTTATTTTGTGTCATTCACGCCTAAGGAAACTGGAGTGTTCACCGACGCAGAGTCGCAAAATAAGGGTTACACAACTTATACTACCATGATGTATAAAACTATACAATTTGAATATTATAATTTTTCTTCAAATTACAGTAATGAGAAAACAAGTACAATCTTATACAATGGTAAAAAATTGGCTTGTGAAATGGCATAGCTATGTGCGCAAAGAGAAAATAATGTTTATAAATGCTGTGTTTACAATATTGTTCAATTTTCATTCACAATATACTTTTTTAAATTTAGTCCACCTCATGTGTATGTCTAAATGGAGATTTTGCTTGTTTACAAGTTTGACTTTGGTACTGTGTAATTCTTGTATACAAACAAGTGGTTTCGACCAGAGGTGGGTTAAGTAGCCAAACATTGTACTCAAGTAAAAGTAGTTACTTTAAAAAAAATAAAAATTAAAAAATATTGCTCAAGTAAAAACATAAATAATTATTCTATTAAGAGTAAGAAATTATCCAATTAAAAGAGCACTCAATTAGGGAGTAAATCATTAATTTCACAAATGACATAAGACATTTACTCCCATATATTCCATTACATAATACACATTTAACACGCATTACAGAATTATTAATAATGGAAGTTCCAAATCCATATGACTTGCAACACAATAAGGAGATTTTCTACAGAGTGTCACTATTTACTTTCAGTGAATGTGTTTTTTACTCTACATTTTGAAAGTGAATGGTGACTGAGACTGTCAGTCCCCAACATTCTGTCTAACATGTGTTCCACAGAATACAGAAGGTCACATGGGTTTGGAACAACATGAGGGCAGGGAAATGACAGAATATTAAATTATGACTGAGCTATTACTTTAAAGGTATAATTTACCCAAAAATGAAAATTCTCTAATCATTTACTCACCTTCATGCCATCCCAGATGTGTGACTTCCTTTCTTCTGCAGAACACAAATGATATTTAGGAGAATATTTCAGATCTGTTGGTCAGTACAATGCAAGTGAATGGGTGCCACAATTTGTATGCTCCAAAAAGCACATAAGTAATCATAAGAGTAATCAATATGACTCTAGTTGAATCCATATCTTCAGAAGTGATATGATAGGTGTGTGAGAGAAACAGATCAATATTTGTCATTTGTTGCTAGAAATTCTTCTCCCTGCCCAGCAGGGGCGATCTGCAGAGAAGAATGTGAAACACGAAGTGATCTGTTTCTCATCCACACCAAACACATCACTTCTGAAGATATTGATATAACCACTGGAGCCATATGGATTACTTTTTGAGCTTTAAAATGTTGGCACCCATTCACTGGCATTGTATGGACCAAAAGAGCTGAGATATTCTAAAAATCTTCATTGGAGTTCAGCAGATGAAAGTCATACACATCTGTAATGATGTAAGGTGAGTAAAGAAGTCTTGGTAATGTTTTAGATTACGGCTCGCAATTTACAGTGAAAGTACACCAAATTTACAGCGTACCTTTTTGAAATAATTGTATACCTATAAATTACTTGCATGTAAGTATAAGGGAACAATATGCAAAGTTTAGGGAATAAAGGGGTAACATGGAAAAAAAAAAAAACACAAGTAATTTGTACTGAAAGTAGTTTATATTTAAGGGGTAAAATATATATACACATACATATATACACACACCTAGGTTTTTGTTTTCTTTGTTAACCATGGGGTACATATTCTGCAATTACTGGATACATGGAGATTACTGAAAACTTGAAATCTAGGGAAATTAGTTAAGGAGTTTCTGCTATGATTTTATTTAGAATTTTCAATGTAGGCTGCTTACCTTATGAAAGTGTATTGCATACAGTCAATCTCAGCTGCGAGTCACGCTAGATGACAAATGAGCATGGTTTACGGAGCACGTGGATATGCTTGTTTCTCAACAAAAACATTATACAATATAAACATGAGAACTATTATATGCCGAGTGTTTATATTGTCCTGTACGTTTACTGCATCAGTTTAATTTTCTTTGTTTTGCGTGAGCTTAAATGCTTTCATTCCATTTTTTGGTTTTCATTGTTTAAATAAAAAACAGGACATGATATTGTAAATCTTGGTGCCCAAGGAGTCAAGAGAAGATGCAACACACACACACACACACACTTCAGGGGAGTTGCATGCAGTGGAAGGCTCGGAGACACGGGCCATGGAAGGCTCGGAGATCACGCCATAACCCTGTAGGTGAGAAGAGAACTGGGAGATGAGTTACGATGGAGAAGGAGGGTAGTGAGGGTCAATGGAGGATCAGAGTGGCATCAACATGCTCAATCAGGGAAAGATTCCCCACCTCAGGAAGCACTGTCGCATGATAGTAATTTAACCCCATACCATACATGGGCTTGAGGTACTTATCTGAAAAGTCTGTAGTAGCAGCAAGCCAAAGGAACCTGGTTGAATACTCCAGTAGGGGAAGATCCAGGAATAAAGCTGTTGGCTCCATGCTCAAGTTGGTATGGATGAAATGAATCCATAATCCTTAGTATCGGTCAGTCCTTCTGTAACACCTGGTGCCCAAGGAGTTAAGAGGAGACGCAGGGGTAGGAACATTTAATCACTAACGTTGGAGTGGAACATACGCTGGCATGGAAACAACCACTAAATCCTAACATTAACATTCAAACTTTACCATTCAAGGACTGACAACTACTAGACAAAACTAGTCGGTATATATACACTTGGAAACTTAATGAGGGAATGGCATACAGGTGGGGATAACAAGAAGTGATTAGGGCAGTGGATACTGGGAAATGTAGTGCAGGAGAAAGCTTCAAAATAAGAGTCCTTGAACACTGTGGAGACAAACTGACAGATATAAGCTTGTTTTGATTATAATTTGAAGCTTGTTTTTTTAATGGTGACGCAACCTTTATTACTAAAAAAAATATTTTACAATGTCTCTTTCTGATTAAGTACCTTCATTTAAATAATAGAATATTCAAATATTCGTTTTTTTATGAGCTAAAATATTAGAATACCAAATTATTGATGAATGCCCATCCCTACTAAAAATAACCTCACACTGTCTTATCAGTTTACTCTTAATTGGGTGAAGAATGAGTTAGCATTTTCTTTGGGTTGAGATATATGTTTAATGAAACCAATATATGTTTAATGGGAGCTCACATCTGGTGGTGCACACATACTGGGTTTGGTGTAGTCTTCCACTGGAAACCATTGCAGCCACTTTCTCCTGGAACCCAGAATGCTATCATGGACATTCTCATTTACTGTTATCAGGTTATCAGTGAGTCAACTAAAATTGTTGCCAGCTCCAAACTATTAAAAAAAAGTTGGGTCAATATGTAGGTAGCATGTGTTGAACATACCTTGTAAAGGTGGAAAATGAACAAAGGTGTACATGAAAGTTAAGGATGAAACATAATTTCCAGTGAACACACAGCCAAAGGGATACATATCTGAGACAGACGTAGAACATGGCAAAGAAATGCAATTTAATAGTAACAAACAGGATACATTCACAGGGCACAATGTCATCTCAAATTTAGCCTAACAAAAACAACAACTAATGCTGCTTTGGAATCCCATTCAATATTATCATTATAGTATAGTAGTCTTCATACTGGTAGAGCTGCTGGACTTTGTTCCTAAATAATCAGTAAGATGGAGATAAAGACCTCTTCTAATCTGTTGTAGTAACACCTCTTAACATCTGTGTGATGATATAACAGCTCCCAGATCAAGTAAAACACCAAAAGCAGTATGTGGTGGTTTATATCTTTGCTCTATGAGATTATAAAAACATGCACACAAGTCTGCTCTTCCTTTGAATGGGAAAATGTAATGAATGTAATTTAGCCTCAGGCCCAGCTGTCCAAATCTGAAGATGGGCCCTGGCATACCATGAAAAGTTCAAATAAATGTTTGCTTCCCCTTTAAAGGTGCTTCACCACTCTTTTTTTTATGATAGCAAGATCTCTTTTAAACATACCACAGTTGGTTCGTATTCATACTAAGATTATGAATAATGTGCATGCTTTTTCATTATGGAAAATAGTACACAGAAAAATAAACTGCAGACATTCTGGAAAAAATATTATCTGCTGAATTCCAAAGGGCTCAATATAGTCTGATTGTTTTGTGTTTTTTTGTTTTGTTTTTTTGTTCCTCTTTCCAACTGAATATAAGGTTGTCTAAAATGAAACTCATTCATTTTGTACATAAGTCTCTTATGCAACTATATTTAGTTTGATTTCTGAAGGAAGGACTGTGTATATCTGTTAATTTTCATTCCTAGTACAACCAATGATGGTGGTGTGCAAGCAGTTAAAGATCATGGCTGGCAACTAGAGGGTTGCGGCTTTAAACCCTGTAAGCCCATATGCTTTCACCGGGTGTGTATAATCACGACCCGGCCCCGCCCTCCGCCTTGCCTACATTCCTCCCTCGTTCTCTCAGGCAGGGGAGCCCCCGGTATGACGTACACCCCCTCTTTCCCTGGGGAGGGGCGTGCCTTTTGCCCCGTCTGGACGAGGGAGTGGACAAGGGGAGGGAAACAGAAATAATTAAATGGGGGGGGTACTTCCTGTAACAGCGTAGTACCCCGCCAAAAGGCCAACACTGAGCGGCAGTGAGAGAGAGAGAGAGGAGAGAAAAAAAAATGTACTCGCCAGTTTTCTGATAAGCCATAGCTTGTTCCTCGGCCACCCTGCACCCTCTAACGGACAACAGCCACACCTCTCTGGGCGGATCGGAGGCAGACCTCCAGCCCCTGGTGGACGGAACACCCCGCCGCGTTCTTGGGGAACAGAAGGGGTCTCCCCCGCCCCTGTAAAAAAAATCTTTACTAATATTATAAGTGAACATCAAGGAACATACTAAATAATAAAAAAAGGCATGTCATGGCCCCTTTAAAGTCAGTTCCATGTGTAACAAACAGGATTACATGAACATAGAAAATACTTGACATATTAAGAATACAGATTTTCTATTGATTACATTTTTGGACATGCAAGTATGTAAAATTGCTATTTTTTTTTTTAAGGGCTGTGACTATTGTCTTATCAAAACTGAATGTTGTATCTATTCATTTCATTAGTTTGCTTATAGATAGAGGAGATAGAGAGAAACAGCAAAGTGGTCAAAAATAAAATGTTGGTTATGACACACTTAAATTTAGAAACATCTGTCGCTCTATCTGTCTCGCAACGCTGTTTAAAAAGAGTATCAAGTTGTATAAATACTTCCCAAAGTATATCATGAAGCTTTCAGAAAGATGTTGCTGTACAGTCACATCTGTAAAAGGGTGACAGTTGATAGATCACATAAAACCATAAAAACTGCTGTCTGTTTTAAAGTGATTCACATGATTTTAATTTCCACATTTATGCTAAGATTAAAGGATGGCTCATATACCTAAACAAGCTATTTGCAGTGAGCATTTCTTTTAAATAGTTCAGCTCACATGCTTTCATAAAATGTTCCAATTAAACAGCTGTAGCATGACTTCATTTTCCAGACATTTCCATTATCCTCAAATTGCTTACAGGTTCCATTCACTTAATCCAAACAATAAACTTTAAGACTATTTAACCCTATGATGCTAAAATGGAAACACAGACTTAAATGGAAGTAAAAGAGACAGTTGTAGCCAAACCATTTCTGTTTTGCTTTTGCTGACAGCAATTGTTCTGTTCTTTATTTTAACATATTTCTGCCAGCACGTGTACCTTTCGGAGAACATTCAAGACAGGTAAATGGAGGGCTTTTAGGGTTCAGAACTGCCTGAACTCTGTGGATTTTGCATTCTGTCACTCATATGTGTGAGAATTATGGCTGTAATAAAGAGAGCATGTACTGAGGAGTGTGCTCTGGAATGGCACATTCAAACATTTTTCCTCCCGTTTGAGGAAGCAGATGTGTTCCAGATGTGTTCCGACAAAATCATAAATAAGTCTAAAAGAAAAATGTGTTCACTGGTTTGCTATATCAGCGTATATTGAACGTCTTGAAAGAGTAAAGTTTATGGCAGACACTCACCGCTGGTTTAAGTGTCAAATCTGCACTGTAATAGTGGTAACCTGCAATTGTAACCTCTAAACATCCGGTCTCTTTTTGTGCATGAGCTTGAAAACGACAGTAAAACTCTTCCAGTTCTTGAGCCCTTTTGTCTACAAACACAAAATTGGGCTCGTTTGAAAGTAGACACTTAGACATTTGTTATTCAGGAGTAAAAATGAATCATTGTAATATAAAAAAGTAGTTAGAGCCATTCAAATATTTTAATAGTGACCGCAAATTATAAGACTGCAAAGTCACTGTATTTATAAAATAATTGTTTTTTTTGGGTTTGGTTTTTTTTATATGCAAGAATATGTGCAGTGCCCCAAAAACACATTTGATACCAAGCCACGTGTCTGATGAAGGTCTGACATAATTTTGAAGTCGATATGACCAAAACTCAAATAAGGCCACTTGGAGGCGCCAATAGAGCACTTGTAGTAACTCCGTAAACCAATGATCAAAGTGGTTCAAAACACACAATTTGTTTATATTTCAATGTATAAAACACCACATAAATCAAAATATACATGAAGATATAATTTTTGTATTATTTGGGAATATATATTATAATGCATTCCATATATATTTATGCATTTTATAAACAATTTGAAAAGAGCATTGCAATTTGAAATGTTGCAATGGAAATAAACTTTTACTTACTTTTACAGAATGCTTCTGTTCACTTTTTTCCCATACAAATGTAAATTGACTGCTCTGCTGTTCACCCAGGGTCTTTATCCACTGGGGGAGGGTGGCTCATCTCGGCTTGAATGACATGTCCGATCCCCCTGGATGTGCAGTTGAACAGGGGTTTTGATGAAAAAATGTAGTCGGGAGCCTGTGTTCTCCATACCCTCAGTGATGATGACTGTTGTATATATATATATATATATACTGTACGATTGTTAATCTATATTTCCTGTAACTGGACACCATTTCTATTTAGATTGTCAACATTTGAATTAATTATTGATTTCACTTGTTCATAGTCCTGCAGTGCAAAAAAACAATTTTTTTTAAAAGTATCAATATTCCATGTAATTGACATAAAATCTCCAAAATAACATTTAAAATAGCAAAATGCTGTTTAAAATCGTTTTAGATGGAGTAGAGCATGTCACCCCATAAGACATGTCAACTTTGCAATAGTATTTCATGTAGGGCTGTCGATTTAACGCGTTAATTCAATGCGATTAATTTTATAAAAAAATAAAGTGTTGTTTTGTGTTAATCGCAATGCCCCCAGACCATAATAAGGAGGAGTCCTGAGAAATGCAAGCTTGTGGTACCACCTGTTTACTCCAGAGGGCAGTATGTGAAACTTCAGCTATATGAGCAACGCACAGTTTATATAGTGAACAAAACAACCCTTCAGCAGACAGCACAACGCAAACATGCGTTATGTTCTTGCGTTCAAAACACTTGATGGAGCGTAAATCCAAACTAAGAGATCTCAAGATGTGTTCTAAGTATTAAAATGTATTTAACTTGACACAGTGACCTAAAAATGTTATGTTAATGACGCTACACAAGCATGTCTGACGCAGGTGTACATTGACAGTTCCTTAAACAAGCCCTCATAATAAATCTCCAAATGATTGACAAATTCACTTGTGAAATGGATTGCTGTGAACTGTATGCCAATGATTGAGTTATGATCAATAATATGGTAGTAAACAATACATTGTATTCTAAAGCTGTATCTTTGTATTAATGGAAAGATAAAATGTGATTATGGAAGAAGCTTGCGAACAGAAGTTCTCACTGTAGCCACGTATACAATGGTAAGTGATGTTGTGTTTGGTTAGTAGTTTTTCGAAGGCAGGTGGAGTCTGTTTAAGCCAACAATCTGTTCTCTCTTCATCATCTGAGATTTGGTCTGTCTCAGTCTGTTCAAACTATCAACAATGTTTCTGTCTCGGCAGAAAAAACCCTTAGTGCTTTAAGCAAATGTTGTGTAAATATGACTACTTCACTGAAAATGTCATTATGGATTTGAAAACTAATGCTTTTTTAAAAAGTACTGTATATTTTTAAGAGAAAGTTTGTCTAATATGTGTCTTATATGGATACTTGAGTTGAACCCCACAATTAATAGTATGTCCCATACTACCTGTACATAGTGTATTTTATAGTACATTATATTATTTACTATCTACTATACTATATAATATACATGGCTGGAGTTACCCAGGATGCATTGTGTCATGGAAGCAGTTTTTATTTTTAATGTTGACATTACTGAAAGTGTTTAATGTCTAATACTGTTTTGGTGGTTTCTGCGATTTGTCAGGTGCGTTTACTTTTGATGTTTTAGCACCAGGGATTGGGTAGCTGCTTTATTTGAAAAGAAATAACTTGCAGAATGATTCTGCAGTACTGTTTGACATCTAAATGAACCCATCATATCTGTGTATTACCTACATCCTGATCTGGTGAGATTTTATGAAAATATGTAGTAAACTGATGTAAAATATGGTATATTGTAATAGAACATTTAATGTTTTACCAAGAGTCAACTGTGATGACCAACACTTGCCTTTAGGGAAGATACAGTAGTATATCACAGTGTGATGTGTATTGATGTGTATTAATGTGTATTGTCACTGATGGATAAATAAAGAATACATTTTTATTTTTGTTTATTTTTATTTGCACCACAAATTATAATTTTTTATACAATGCACCATTAAATGTTCACTAAAAAAATATTGCCTTTAAAATAAAGGAAATGGCTTTGATTATCACCACCCCCACTGTAAGCTGGTCTATTACACAATTCCACTTCCTATTCCTACAGTTACAGCTCCTCCCATTTTCTTCTTCCTCATAGTTTCCTTCAGTCTGGGTGGATGATGTGGAAAAACTCTTAGCAAGCTCTGAGACCTCTGGTGCTTTTGTTGAGGGCTCAGCTAAGGGTATTGATGGTTGTTCTACCCGTTCTTCTGAGCCCTCTAGTTCTTGTGAGCAGGGCTCATTTGACTGAGCTGTTAAGGGCTCCTCTGGTGCTGGTACATAGGGCTCCTCTGGTTCTGCTGCAGAGGGCTCCTCTGGTGCTAGTACAGATGACTCCTCTGGTTCTGGTGCCGAGGGCTTCTCTGGTTCTGGTATGGAGGGCCCCTCTGGTTGTGGTGCGGAGGGCTCCTCTGGTTCTGGTATAGAGGGCTCCTCTGGTTGTGGTGCGGAGGGATCCTCTTGTTGTGGTACAGAGTGCTCCTCTAGTTCTTGTGTAGGGGGCTCCTCCGGTTGTGGTATGGAGGGACAATCTGGTACTGGTATGGAGGGCTTCCCTAGTTCTTGTGCGGAGGGCTCCTCTGGTTGTGTTGTGGAGGGCTGCTCTAGTTCTTGTGTGGAGGGCTCCTCTGTTTGTGGTACACAGGACTCCTCTGGTTGTAGTACAGAGGGATCTTCTAGTGCTGGTACGGAGGGCTCCTCTAGTTCTTGTGTGGAGGGCTCCTCTGGTTGTGGTACAGAGAGCTCCTCTGGTTGTAGTACAGAGGGCTCTTCTAGTGCTAATACAGAGGGCTTCTCTAGTTCTTGTGTGGAGGGCCCCTCTGGTTGTGGTGCGGAGGGCTCCTCTGGTTCTGGTATGGAGGGCTCCTCTGGTTGTGGTGCGGAGGGATTCTCTGGTTGTGGTACAGAGGGCTCCTCTAGTTCTTGTGTAGAGGGCTCCTCTAGTTGTGGTATGGAGAGACAATCTGGTACTGGTATGGAGGGCTTCCCTAGTTCTTGTGTGGAAGGCTCCTCTGGTTGTGTTGTGGAGGGCTGCTCTAGTTCATGTGTGGGGGGCTCTTCTGTTTGTGGTACAAAGGGCTCCTCTGGTTGTAGTACAGAGGGATCTTCTAGTGCTGGTACGGAGGGCTCCTCTAGTTCTTGTGTGGAGGGCTCCTCTGGTTGTGGTACAGAGAGCTCCTCTGGTTGTAGTACAGAGGGCTCTTCTAGAGCTAATACAGAGGGCTTCTCTAGTTCTTGTGCGGAGGGCTCCTCTGGTTGTGGTGTGGAGGGCTCCTCTGGTTCTGGTGCAGAGGGCTCCTCTGGTTCTGGTGCAGAGGGCTCCTCTGGTTGTGGTGCGGAGGGCTCCTCTAGTTCTTGTGTGGAGGGCCCCTCTGATTGTGTTGTGGAGGGCTGCTCTAGTTCTTGTGTGGAGGACTCCTCTGTTTGTGGTACAGAGGGCTCCTCTGTTTGTGATACAGAGGGCTCCTCTGTTTGTGGTACAGAGCGCTCCTCTGGTTGTAGCACAGAGGGATCTTCTAGTGCTGGTACGGAGGGCTCCTCTAGTTCTTGTGTGGAGGGCTCGTCTGATTGTGGTACAGAGATCTCCTCTGGTTGTAGTACGGAGGGCTCTTCTAGTGCTGATACAGAGGGCTTCTCTAGTTCTTGTGTGGAGGGCTCCCCTAGTTGTAGTGTGGAGGGGTCCTCTGGTTCTGATGCAGAGAGCTCCTCTGGTGCTGGTATGGAGGGCTCCTCTAGTTTTTGTGTGATGGGCTCCTCTGGTGCTGGTATGGAGGGGTCCTCTGTTTCTGGTGCAGAGTGCTCCTCTAGTGCTGGTGCAGAGGGCTCCTCTAGTGCTGGTATGGAGGGCTCCTCTGGTTGTGGTGCGGAGGGCTCTTCTGGTTGTTGTGCGGAGGGCTCCTCTGATTGTGGTGCGGAGGGCTCCTCTGATTGTGGTGCAGAGGGCTCCTCTGATTGTGGTGTGGAGGGCTCCTCTGATTGTGGTGCGGAGGGCTCCTCTGATTGTGGTGCGGAGGGCTCCTCTGGTTGTGAGGTGGAGGGCTCCTCTGGTTGTGAGGTGGAGGGCACCTCTGGCTGTGGTGTGGAGGGCTCTTTTGGTTGTGATATGGAGGGCTCCTCTGTTGCTGGTGTCGAAGGCTCCTCTGATTCTTGTTCGGAGGGCTCCTCTGAGTTCTCTGGTTTCAGTGTTGAGGGTTCAGGAGAGAGGCCTTCTGCCTCTGAGCTCAAAAAAGTAGCAATCTGCAAAGTACATAATTCATGACATGTACGGTGTCACTTGCAGAGATTCCTTAAATATGTTTAAGATAAAGTGATACATTACGTGAAAACAAAATGCAACATCTTTGCACTCAAAGACACAAAAGATAAGTGAAAATAATCTAATTTCTAAAACACAACCACAGATATGCAGGACATTTCATGGTTTCAGATATGACTACTGGACTCTACCTGGGAAGTCCTGGGAACATCATTGACCACTGTGGTCCTGTTGTTGTCCAACGAATACACAGAGCTCCAGGTCTCCTCTCTCTGCACCACTGGAACATGAAGAAAGAACATTGCTATCATTGAGGTACAGATTGATAAGGAAGATCTGACAAAAGCAGAATTCTTCCTCTAACCTTTTCTCATCCTATGAAGGGCCTTCTTTTCCACCTGCTCTTCCTTTTTGGCCTCCTCATGGACCTGCTGAAGAGTCCTGGGACCCAGAGCACTTCTCCGAGACACCCAGTTGTTCTGAGAGAAGGGGAGAACAAAACTAACAATTGCTTCCTTGAGTTCCACACACCTTCACTATTGGAAACACTCACAAACTTACCAGTCGTAGGTCCATAATGTCATGGATCATGAAGCGAATGCGTGATGTTGTTTTACGCTCCACGACCATTTGCTCCAACTGGCTGAAGTATCCATCCATTTTTGACTGAAAGTGAAAAAACAACAGAACATTCCTCCATATTCACAAGCTTCAAATGGGACAATGATATGTCAACAGACCATCAAGTAATCTAAATTATTTAATCAAACTACATAAATCAAATACTTTTAATTATATTACATTACATGTGCGTAAAAATAATACAAATTGTTGTTTTATTTTAAGTTTACTACAGCCATGTAACTTGGTACAATTAATACACTTAACATTAGATTTTCATCAAAACAGGCAAAAAGTCATCCAAAAATAATAAATTAGATTACCTAAACATTGTGACATAAAAAATTACATAACTGATTACAGTTTTAGTTGTGGAATTTGTAATCAGTACCATATTACATTTCAGAACCCAACACTGTCTGCTGACACAGAGTTACTGATGTCTGCCTGGCACTTCCCTAAAAATACATGGTCAAGTTTAATCCACATATACCCTGGACTGATCCTGGACTCACCTTTGCTTTTTCAGCATCCAGGTCTTTGCCCACAGAACTGAGCAGCTTACAGAGTTGTTCAAGTGACCCCTCGTCATGCTGTTTGACCAACTTCAATATGCACTCATGCATATTGTCCTCTGTAAGCATCCCCTGTTTAAACAGCTCACCCATGAAGCAGATGGTTCCCATTGAGCGTCTGTGGGCCTTGTTCTTTGCCTCTTTTAACTCTTCCTTCAGCCTTTCCTGTTCGCCAGCCTTAGACAGAAAGTTTAGTTATGTATTTTATTAATTTGCACATTTTGTAAAACATAGTTTGTGTCAGTGTTAGTACCTCTTAAGAGAAAGATAATATTTCTAATTGAGTTTTAGATGTCTATAATTATTGATGATACAGTTAAGATTATTAAGAATAGTAACATTAGAAACAAAATACAATGTCTTTTTTTATTAAGAACATTTTTAAAGGTACTTTAAATGTTTAGCACTTACTGATGAAGCTGCCTCCATTTCTTTTTGTTTCAGGGCCAAGGGCTTGTCATTATACAAAAACTCCTTCCAACAATAACTGAACCAGCAGGGCCTTGAAACTGACCTTCATCTTTGGTTGACCAGTCATTTGTGTTTTCCACTACAAACACAGTATGCAAAAACAACTGACATTAGTATGTGAAATGTTCATGCTGTGTTCTGAGCTAAACACATTTAGTATTTTGGAAATAAAATCAATTCTAGATAACTTTTCATTCATTGATTTAGAAGCCCACTGACCCACTGAACTTCTATACCATAAGTGTGGATTTGTAGACCCAATATTAGGTGAATGTTTGACTCACTGGGGCCAGAGAGAGACACATACTGGCGTATGTGCCAGAGAAGCTTGGTTCGCTGATGGATTTTTCAAACACCAGCTCTGTGACACTCGTCAGTCGCTCCTCTGTGTCGATGGATGGATGGAGGTCAGTCAGCTTCTTCATCAGCTGGTCAAATTTTTCTGGAGTCATTTTGTTGAGGAGGCTCCGGAACTTACGCAGGAGTTCCTACAAAAAACAAAAGCACTGAATCACTGAATGAATCAATTAATGAATTAATCAATCAATCCATCAATCAATCACTGAATCAATCAATCAATCAGTCACTCACTCACACACTCTCTCTCTCTATCTATCTATCTATCTATCCATCTACCCAAAAGTTGGTTGAAATGTGTATTTGGCTCAAGCCAGAGAGAAGGAACACACCTCAGTTTTCTGGGCCTCTGGATGCTCAACGGCCAACTTCAGACCAGGCTTCCAAGCATTTGCAGATCTATTTAGCTCCACATCACAGTCCAGCTGCACACTGATTCTTTTGCATCCAGGTGCTTGACGCCTTTTCTTACAGCCAGATTTCTTGCCTCTGGACTTAGCTGGACACATGGGCAGTTGAAGTTCATTCGCCTGTAAAGCAGTCAATCAATGAAGCAGATACCTATTAGGTCTCCCACTTTAAATGAAACATTTTCAAGGAAATATTTGATATGTTGGAGCATTACTCTGTAAGAATGACTGACCTTGTCCAAAATAATAGGATAATTTGGAAGACCCTCTGGCTTCTGCAGACATTGAGGCATGAACTGTAAACTCAAGAGGAAATCTCTATCATATTTCCTCTTGCTCTCTGCAGATGGTGGTGTGATCGGCACAGAGGGGCTTGTAGGTTCTGCTGCCTCTACTGCTGTCATCTCAGGATGGGCAGGGGAAGTGGACATGCTTGGACCTGAGGGCTCAGGTAAGGGTCCAGAGAGGTGTTCTGCCTCTACCGCTGCATTCTCGCTGAGCTCCTCTGGTTGTAGTACAGAGGGCTTCTCTAGTTCTTGTGTGGAGGGATCCTCTGGTTCTGGTGCGGAGGGCTCCTCTGGTTGTGGTGCGGAGGGCTCCTCTAGTTGTGGTGTGGAGGGCTCCTCTGGTTGTGGTGTGGAGGGCTCCTCTGTTGCTGGTGTGGAAGCCTCCTCTGATTCTTGTTCGGAGGGCTCCTCTGAACCCTCCTGATGTGGTGTGCCCTCTAAGCCCTCTGGCTGTGGTGTAGAAGGCTGTTTGGAGCCCTTTGGTTGTGGTCTTCCCTCATGTTTTGATGTGGAGAGCTCCTCTGAGTTCTCTAGTTTCAGTGTTGATGGTTCAGGAGAGAGGCCTGCTGCCTCTGAGCTGCATAAGCTAGCAATCTGCAAAGTACATAATTCATGACATGTAAAGTGTCACTTGCAGAGCTTCCTTAAATATGTTTAAGATAAAGTGATACATTACATGAAAACAAAATGCAACATCTTTAAACTCAAAGACACAAAAGATAAGTGAAAATAATCTAATTTCTAAAACACAACCACAGATATGCAGGACATTTCATGGTTTCAGATATGACTACTGGACTCTACCTTGGAAGTCCTGGGAACATCATTGACCAATGTGGTCTTGTTGTTGTCCAACGAATACACAGAGCTCCAGGTCTCCTCTCTCTGCACCACTGGAACATGAAGAAAAAACATTGCTATCATTGAGGTACAGATTGATAAGGAAGATCTGACAAAAGCAGAATTCTTCCTCTAACCTTTTCTCATCCTATGAAGGGCCTTCTTTTCCACATGCTCTTCCTTTTTGGCCTCCTCATGGACCTGCTGAAGAGTCCTGGGACCCAGAGCACTTCTCTGAGACACCCAGTTGTTCTGAGAGAAGGGGAGAACAAAACTAACAATTGCTTCCTTGAGTTCCACACACCTTCACTATTGGAAACACTCACAAACTTACCAGTCGTAGGTCCATAATGTCATGGATCATGAAGCGAATGCGTGATGTTGTTTTACGCTCCACGACCATTTGCTCCAACTGGCTGAAGTATCCATCCATTTTTGACTGAAAGTGAAAAAACAACAGAACATTCCTCAAGATTCACAAGCTTCAAATGGGACAATGATATGTCAACAGACCATCAAATAATCTAAATTATTTAATCAAACTACATAAATCAAATACTTTTAATTATATTACATTACATGTGCATAAAAATAATACAAATTTTTGTTTGATTTTACGTTTACTACAGCCATGTAACTTGGTACAATTAATACACTTAACATTAGATTTTCATCAAAACAGGCAAAAAGTAATCCAAAAATAATAAATTACATTACCTAAACAGTGTGACATAAAATATTACATAACTGATTACAGTTTTAGTTGTGGAATTTGTAATCAGTACCATATTACATTTCAGATCCCAACACTGTCTGCTGACACAGAGTAACTGATGTCTGCCTGGCACTTCCCTAAAAATACATGGTCAAGTTTAATCCACATGTACCCTGGACTGATCCTGGACTCACCTTTGCTTTTTCAGCATCCAGGTCTTGGCCCACAGAGCTGAGCAGCTTACAGAGTTGTTCAAGTGACCCCTCGTCATGCTGTTTGACCAACTTCAATATGCACTCATGCATATTATCCTCTGTAAGCATCCCCTGTTTAAACAGCTCACCCATGAAGCAGATGGTTCCCATTGAGCGTCTGTGGGCCTTGTTCTTTGCCTCTTTTAACTCTTCCTTCAGCCTTTCCTGTTCGCCAGCCTTAGACAGAAAATTTAGTTATGTATTTTATTAATTTGCACATTTTGTAAAACATAGTTTGTGTCATTGTTAGTACCTCTTCAGAGAAAGATAATATTTCTAATTGAGTTTTAGATGTCTATAATTATTGATGATACAGTTAAGATTATTAAGAATAGTAACATTAGAAACAAAATACAATGTCTTTTTTTATTAAGAACATTTTTAAAGGTACTTTAAATGTTTAGCACTTACTGATGAAGCTGCCTCCATTTCTTTTTGTTTCAGGGCCAAGGGCTTGTCATTATACAAAAACTCCTTCCAACAATAACGAACCAGCAGGGCCTTGAAACTGACCTTCATCTTTGGTTGACCAGTCATTTGTGTTTTCCACTACAAACACAGTATGCAAAAACAACTGACATTAGTATGTGAAATGTTCATGCTGTGTTCTGAGCTAAACACATTTAGTATTTTGGAAATAAAATCAATTCTAGATAACTTTTCATTCATTGATTTAGAAGCCCACTGACCCACTGAACTTCTATTTCATAAGTGTGGATTTGTAGACCCAATATTAGGTAAATGTTTGACTCACTGGGGCCAGAGAGAGACACATACTGGCGTATGTGCCAGAGAAGCTTGGTTCGCTGATGGATTTTTCAAACACCAGCTCTGTGACACTCGTCAGTCGCTCCTCTGTGTCGATGGATGGATGGAGGTCAGTCAGCTTCATCATCAGCTGGTCAAATTTTTCTGGAGTCATTTTGTTGAGGAGGCTCCGGAACTTACGCAGGAGTTCCTACATAAAACAAAATCAATGAATCACTGAATCAATCAATGAATCAATTAATGAATGAATCCATCAATCAATCACTGAATCAATCAATCAATCAGTCACCAACTCACACACTCTCTCTCTCTCTCTCTCTCTCTACCTATCTATCCAAAAGTTGGTTGAAATGTGTATTTGGTTCAAGCCAGAGAGAAGGAACACACCTCAGTTTTCTGGGCCTCTGGATCCTCAACGGCCAACTTCAGACCAGGCTTCCATGCATTTGCAGATCTATTTAGCTCCACATCACAGTCCAGCTGCACACTGATTCTTTTGCATCCAGGTGCTTGACGCCTTTTCTTACAGCCAGATTTCTTGCCTCTGGACTTAGCTGGACACATGGGCAGTTGAAGTTCATTCACCTGTAAAGCAGTCAATCAATGAAGCAGATACCTATTAGGTCTCCCACTTTAAATGAAACATTTTCAAGGAAATATTTGATATGTTGGAGCATTACTCTGTAAGAATGACTGACCTTGTCCAAAATAATAGGATAATTTGGAAGACCCTCTGGCTTCTGCAGACATTGAGGCATGAACTGTAAACTCAAGAGGAAATCTCTATCATATTTCCTCTTGCTCTCTGCAGATGGTGGTGTGATCGGCACAGAGGGGCTTGTAGGTTCTGCTGCCTCTACTGCTGTCATCTCAGGCTGGGCAGGGGAATTGGACATGCTTAAACCTGAGGGCTCAGGTAAGGCTCCAGAGAGGTGTTCTGCCTCTACAGCTGCATTCTCGCGGAGCTCCTCTGGTTGTAGTACAGAGGGCTTCTCTAGTTCTTGTGTGGAGGGCTCCTCTGGTTGCTGTGGGGAGGGTTCCTCTGGTTCTGGTGCGGAAGGCTCCTCTGGTTGTGGTGCGGAGGGCTCCTCTGTTGCTGGTGTGGAAGCCTCCTCTGATTCTTGTTCGGAGGGCTCCTCTGAGTTCTCTGGTTTCAGTGTTGAGGGTTCAGGAGAGAGGCCTGCTGCCTCTGAGCTGCATAAGCTAGCAATCTGCAAAGTACATAATTCATGACATGTAAGGTGTCACTTGCAGAGCTTCCTTAAATATGTTTAAGATAAAGTGATACATTACATGAAAACAAAATGCAACATCTTTGCACTCAAAGACACAAAAGATAAGTGAAAATAATCTAATTTCTAAAACACAACCACAGATATGCAGGACATTTCATGGTTTCAGATATGACGACTGGACTCTACCTTGGAAGTCCTGGGAACATCATTGACCAATGTGGTCTTGTTGTTGTCCAACGAATACACAGAGCTCCAGGTCTCCTCTCTCTGCACCACTGGAACATGAAGAAAAAACATTGCTATCAATGAGGTACAGATTGATAAGGAAGATCTGACAAAAGCAGAATTCTTCCTCTAACCTTTTCTCATCCTATGAAGGGCCTTCTTTTCCACCTGCTCTTGCTTTTTGGCCTCCTCATGGACCTGCTGAAGAGTCCTGGGACCCAGAGCACTTCTCCGAGACACCCAGTTGTTCTGAGAGAAGGGGAGAACAAAACTAACAATTGCTTCCTTGAGTTCCACACACCTTCACTATTGGAAACACTCACAAACTTACCAGTCGCAGGTCAATAATGTCATGGATCATGAAGCGAATGCGTGATGTTGTTTTTCGCTCCACGACCATTTGCTCCAACTGGCTGAAGTATCCATCCATTTTTGACTGAAAGTGAAAAAACAACAGAACATTCCTCCATATTCACAAGCTTCAAATGGGACAATGATATGTCAACAGACCATCAAGTAATCTAAATTATTTAATCAAACTACATAAATCAAATACTTTTAATTATATTACATGTGCGTAAAAATAATACAAATTGTTGTTTGATTTTAAGTTTACTACAGCCATGTAACTTGGTACAATTAATACACTTAACATTAGATTTTCATCAAAACAGGCAAAAAGTCATCCAAAAATAATAAATTACATTACCTAAACAGTGTGACATAAAATATTACATAACTGATTACAGTTTTAGTTGTGGAATTTGTAATCAGTACCATATTACATTTCAGATCCCAACACTGTCTGCTGACACAGAGTAACTGATGTCTGCCTGGCACTTCCCTAAAAATACATGGTCAAGTTTAATCCACATGTACCCTGGACTGATCCTGGACTCACCTTTGCTTTTTCAGCATCCAGGTCTTGGCCCACAGAACTGAGCAGCTTACAGAGTTGTTCAAGTGACCCCTCGTCATGCTGTTTGACCAACTTCAATATGCACTCATGCATATTATCCTCTGTAAGCATCCCCTGTTTAAACAGCTCACCCATGAAGCAGATGGTTCCCATTGAGCGTCTGTGGGTCTTGTTCTTTGCCTCTTTTAACTCTTCCTTCAGCCTTTCCTGTTCGCCAGCCTTAGACAGAAAGTTATGTATTTTATTAATTTGCACATTTTGTAAAACATAGTTTGTGTCATTGTTAGTACCTCTTCAGAGAAAGATAATATTTCTAATTGAGTTTTAGATGTCTATAATTATTGATGATACAGTTAAGATGATTAAGAATAGTAACATTAGAAACAAAATACAATGTCTTTTTTTTATTAAGAACATTTATAAAGGTACTTTAAATGTTTAGCACTTACTGATGAAGCTGCCTCCATTTCTTTTTGTTTCAGGGCCAAGGGCTTGTCATTATACAAAAACTCCTTCCAACAACAACAAACGAGCAGGGCCTTGAAACTGACCTTCATCTTTGGTTGACCAGTCATTTGTGTTTTCCACTACAAACACAGTATGCAAAAACAACTGACATTAGTATGTGAAATGTTCATGCTGTGTTCTGAGCTAAACACATTTAGTATTTTGGAAATAAAATCAATTCTAGATAACTTTTCATTCATTGATTTAGAAGCCCACTGACCCACTGAACTTCTATACCATAAGTGTGGATTTGTAGATCAAATATTAGGTAAACGTTTGACTCACCGGGGCCAGAGAGAGACACATACTGGCGTATGTGCCAGAGAAGCTTGGTTCGCTGATGGATTTTTCAAACACCAGCTCTGTGACACTCGTCAGTCGCTCCTCTGTGTCGATGGATGGATGGAGGTCGGTCAGCTTCATCATCAGCTGGTCAAATTTTTCTGGAGTCATTTTGTTGAGGAGGCTCCGGAACTTACGCAGGAGTTCCTACATAAAACAAAATCAATGTATCACTCAATCTCTCTCTCTCTCTCTCTCTCTCTCTCTCTCTCTCACTATCCATCTATCTATCTATCTGTCTGTCTATCCAAAAGTTGGATGAAATGTGTATTTGGCTCAAGACAGAGAGAAGGAACACACCTCAGTTTTCTGGGCCTCTGGATCCTCAACGGCCAACTTCAGACCAGGCTTCCAAGCATTTGCAGATCTATTTAGCTCCACATCACAGTCCAACTGCACACTGATTCTTTTGCATCCAGGTGCTTGACGCCTTTTCTTACAGCCAGATTTTTGGCCTCTGGACTTTGTTGGCCAATCCACTGGACACATGGGCAGTTGACATTCATTCGCCTGTAAAGCAGTCAATCAATGAAGCAGATACCTATTAGGTCTCCCACTTTAAATGAAACATTTTCAAGGAAATATTTGATATGTTGGAGCATTACTCTGTAAGAATTACTGACCTTGTCCAAAATAATAGGATAATTTGGAAGACCCTCTGGCTTCTGCAGACATTGAGGCATGAACTGTAAACTCAAGAGGAAATCTCTATCATATTTCCTCTTGCTCTCTGCAGATGGTGGTGTGATCTGCACAGAGGGGCTTGTAGGTTCTGCTGCCTCTACTGCTGTCATCTCAGGCTGGGCAGGGGAAGTGGACATGCTTGGACCTGAGGGCTCGGGCTCAGGTAAGGGGCCAGAGAAGTGTTCTGCCTCTACCGCTGCCTTCACAGGCTGGGTTGGAGACACATACAGGCTCAGAGCTGAGAGCGGCTCTGAGCACTCTGGCTCTGGTGCAGGCTCAGACTCTACTGAGGGGCCTGAGAATTCTACCACCTCTATTGGAGCCTCTTCAGGCTGACCTGAAGTAAAAAGGCTCAATGGTAAGTGCTGCACTGAACTCTCTGGCTCACGCTCAGCCGAGGGGCCAGAGGGTTCTTCTGCCTCAACTGCTGAGGCAGGCATGGAGGCTTCCACACTGGGATCCGTTTGCAGGCCGAAGGAGACTTCTGGCTGCAGTGGTTCAGGTGGGCTTAATTTCCAGGTCCCTGAAAATATGGCCTCCATAATGTCTTTCCTGCCCTGCTTGGGATCTTTGACGGTAATCTATGAGACAAGAAGCATACACTCATAAAGTGATAAATTAAAAGCATATATGACTGCTTCCTGTTTAGTATTACTCAACCATTTTAAACACACACACACATGCATACAAACACAAATGAATGTTTTCTTTGACAGTGGTTTCAAATGCCTAGTTCAAAACTGCCTTGATTCAGAATAATTTATGAATAACCTATGTTATTGGTGAATTTATTCTCTAAAATAAAAATTCCAAAATCATTCTATTTTTGTAATAGCACTTTGGTAAACAACTGAACACATTAAAACCACACTGGCATTTTATTTATTTTTTTATGTCTGATTGGGTCGTGCTGTCAATTTATGGAATGTATTCTTTAAAAAAATCTGTTTTGTCAAAACAATAGTTTGATTTTTTTGTAGCTTATCTTTGAAGTTTTTGTTTGTTTCATTGTTTTGTTTATAATGACTGCACTATTAAAAATGTTCTGTAAACTTACTGTGAAATTACTGCAACTCTGGTAGTAAGATATTATAAAAAACAAAAGGACTGTAAATCATATATTACAATCGTTCTGTAAAAACACAGACTGGTACTGTAAAATTACAGTAGATATATACGACAGAAGTAACAAGATTAACTGTGATTGTACAGTATTGCTGTGATTTAACAGTATTGTGCTGTAGAATTACAAATATAACCAATGAATACCAGCATGCATTGCTGCATAAATAAATTATACTGTTGACCTTTTATTTACAACTTGTAGGCTTTATCTATGATGTTGCTTTTGTTTGTTTTGTTTTTTTGTCACTTTTAACAGCTAATTGGTGTTAAATTGGTTTAAAGTCAAACTTCAAACCTACTATATTCTCCATTATGCAATAGAGCTATCAAAAGTTTTTATTTTAAACATTTGGTAATGGCTGGGAGGAAGTTTTTTTATAGAAGGTCTAAAGTCCCAAACTAGGGGAACACTAATCACCATAATGACGAATTCAAACAAGAAACAATTATTGTCAATACATAACATTAAATACAGTAGTTCTGTGCTACCCCAACATTTAATCAGAAAAATCTCTAGTTCAGTGCTGGTGTTACAATTTTGTTTTCAAATAAACAGTTACTTTTCTAAGACTTTGCCATAAATTCTACAATTAACTTTCAAGACTGGACAACAACTACCAGAATTCATAGCAAAATACAATAACAGACTAATTTATAGAACACTGGATATTATTGTAAAACTACAGCAATTTGTTACAGTGTGTTTTATTGCTTGTGTTTTGCTGAAAAGCCTGTAATGTACGATTTACTGTAAAGGCAGGATCCAACTTTGACAACTTGCTCTGCTATTGGGTCAACATGTATTCAGTGACCTGTATCATTTTTGCTGGACAATAGCTGTGAAAATGTTCCATAACTTCTTGTAGCCAAGACTTTAAGGTATGAGCCTATATAGAAATTGGCTTTCAAAAATAAACTTCTGAGAATATTCACAGGAGTAAAAAGTATGACATCCATCTATCTATCCATCCATCCATCCATCTATCTATCTATCTAAAAGTTGGTTGAAATGTGTATTTGGCTCAAGACAGAGAGAAGGAACACACCTCAGTTTTCAGGGCCTCTGGATCCTCAACCGCCAACTTCAGACCAGGCTTCCAAGCATTTGCAGATCTATTTAGCTCCACATCACAGTCCAGCTGCACACTGATTCTTTTGCATCCAGGTGCTTGACGCCTTTTCTTACAGCCAGATTTTTGGCCTCTTGACTTTGTTGGCCAATCCACTGGACACATGGGCAGTTGACATTCATTCGCCTGTAAAACAGTCAATCAATGAAGCAGATACCTATTAGGTCTCCCATTTTAAATGAAACGTTTTCAAGGAAATATTTGATATGTTGGAGCATTACTCTGTAAGAATGACTGACCTTGTCCAAAATAACAGGATAATTTGGAAGACCCTCTGGCTTCTGCAGACATTGAGGCATGAACTGTAAACTCAAGAGGAAATCTCTATCATATTTCCTCTTGCTCTCTGCAGATGGTGGTGTGATCAGCACAGAGGGGCTTGTAGGTTCTGCTGCCTCTACTGCTGTCATCTCAAGCTGGGCAGGGGAAGTGGACATGCTTGGACCTGAGGGCTCGGGCTCAGGTAAGGGGCCAGAGAAGTGTTCTGCCTCTACAGCTGCCTTCTTGGGCTGGGCTGGAGACACATACAGGCTCAGAGCTGAGAGCGGCTCTGAGCTCTCTGGCTCTGGTGCAGGCTCAGACTCAGCTGAGGGGCCTGAGAATTCTACCATCTCTATCGGAGCCTCTTCAGGCTGACCTGAAGCAAAAAGGCTCAATGGTAAGGGCTGCACTGAACTCTCTGGCTCACACTCAGCAAAGGTGCCAGAGGGTTCTTCTGCCTCAACTGCTGAGGCAGGCATGGAGGCTCCCACACTGGGATCCGTTTGCAGGCCGAAGGAGACTTCTGGCTGCAGTGGTTCAGGTGGGCTTAATTTCCAGGTCCCTGAAAATATGGCCTCCATAATGTCTTTCCTGCCCTGCTTGGGATCTTTGACGGTAATCTATGAGACAAGAATCATACACTCATAAAGTGATAAATTAAAAGCATCTATGACTGCTTCCTGTTTAGTATTACTCAACCATTTTAAACACACACACATGCATACAAACACAAATGTGTGTTTCTTTAACAGTGGTTTCAAACACCTAGTTCAAAACTGCCTTGATTCAGAATAATTTATGAATAAATTATGTTTTTGGTGAATTTATCCTCTAAAATAAAAATTCCAAAATCATTATATTTTTGTAATAGCACTTTGGTAAACAACTGTACACAATAAAACCACACTGGCATTTATTTATTTTATATATATATATCTGATCGGGTCGTGCTGTCAATTTATGGAAATTATTCTTTAAATATTCAGTTTTGTCAAACAGTAGTTTGATTTTTTTGTAGCTTATCTTTGAAGTTTTTGTTTCTTTCATTGTTTTGTTTATAATGACTGCACTATTAAAAATGATCTGTAAAATTACTGTGAAATTACTGCAACTCTGGTAGTAAGATATTATAAAAAACAAAAGGACTGTAAATCATATATTACAATCGTTCTGTAAAAACACAGACTGGTACTGTAAAATTACAGTAGATATATACGACAGAAGTAACAAGATTAACTGTGATTGTACAGTATTGCTGTGATTTAACAGTATTGTGCTGTAGCATTACAAATATAAACCAATGAATACCAGCATGCATTGCTGCATAAATAAATTATACTGTTGACCTTTTATTTACAACTTATAGGCTTTATCTATGATGTTGCTTTTGTTTGTTTTGTTTTTTGTCACGTTTAACAGCTAATTGGGTGTTACATTGGTTTAAAGTCAAACTTCAAACCTACTATATTCTCCATTATGCAATAGAGCTATCAAACATTTTTATTTTAAACATTTGGTAATGGCTTGGAGGAAGTTTTTTAAAGAAGGTCTAAAGTCCCAAACTAGGGGAACACTAATCACCAGAATGATGAATTCAAACAAGAAACAATTATTGTCAATACATAACATTAAATACAGTAGTTCTGTGCTACCCCAACATTTAATCAGAAAAATCTCTAGTTCAGTGCTGGTGTTACAATTTTGTTTTCAAATAAACAGTTACTTTTCTAAGACTTTGCCATAAATTCTACAATTAACTTTCAAGACTGGACAACAACTACCAGAATTCATAGCAAAATACAATAACAGACTAATTTATAGAACACTGGATATTATTGTAAAACTACAGCAATTTGTTACAGTGTGTTTTATTGCTTGTGTTTTGCTGAAAAGCCTGTAATGTACGATTTACTGTAAAGGCAGGATCCAACTTTGACAACTTGCTCTGCTATTGGGTCAACATGTATTCAGTGACCTGTATCATTTTTGCTGGACAATAGCTGTGAAAATGTTCCATAACTTCTTGTAGCCAAGACTTTAAGGTATGAGCCTATATAGAAATTGGCTTTCAAAAATAAACTTCTGAGAATATTCACAGGAGTAAAAAGTATGACATCCATCTATCTATCCATCTATCCATCTATCCATCTATCTATCTATCTATCTATCTGGAACACACCTCAGTTTTCTGGGCCTCTGGATCCTCAACCGCCAACTTCAGACCAGGCTTCCATGCATTTGCAGATCTATTTAGCTCCACATCACAGTCCAGCTGCACACTGATTCTTTTGCATCCAGGTGCTTGACGCCTTTTCTTACAGCCAGATTTTTTGCCTCTGGACTTTGTTGGCCAATCCACCGGACACATGGGCAGTTGACATTCATTCGCCTGTAAAGCAGTCAATCAATGAAGCAGATGTCTATTAGGTCTCCCACTTTAAATGAAACACTTTCAAGGAAATATTTGATATGTTGGAGCATTACTCTGTAAGAATGACTGACCTTGTCCAAAATAATAGGATCATTTGGAAGACCCTCTGGCTTCTGCAGACATTGAGGCATGAACTGTAAACTCAAGAGGAAATCTCTATCATATTTCCTATTGCTCTCTGCAGATGGTGGTGTGATCTGCACAGAGGGGCTTGTAGGTTCTGCTGCCTCTACTGCTGTCATCTCAGGCTGCGCAGGGGAAGTGGACATGCTTGGACCTGAGGGCTCGGGCTCAGGTAAGGGGCCAGAGAAGTGTTCTGCCTCTACCGCTGCCTTCTTGGGCTGGGCTGGAGACACATACAGGCTCAGAGCTGAGAGCGGCTCTGAGCACTCTGGCTCTGGTGCAGGCTCAGACTCAGCTGAGGGGCCTGAGAATTCTACCATCTCTATCGGAGCCTCTTCAGGCTGACCTGAAGCAAAAAGGCTCAATGGTAAGGACTGCACTGAACTCTCTGGCTCACGCTCAGCCGAGGGGCCAGAGGGTTCTTCTGCCTCAACTGCTGAGGCAGGCATGGAGGCTCCCACACTGGGATCCGTTTGCAGGCCGAAGGAGACTTCTGGCTGCAGTGGTTCAGGTGGGCTTAATTTCCAGGTCCCTGACAATATGGCCTCCGTAATGTCTTTCCCTCCCTGCATGGGATCTTTGATGGTAATCTATGATACAAGAAGCACACACTCATAAAGTGATAAATTAAAAGCATTTATGACTGCTTCCTGTTTAGTATTACTCAACCATTTTAAACACACACACATGCATACAAACACAAATGTGTGTTTTCTTTAACAGTGGTTTCAAACACCTAGTTCAAAACTGGCTTGATTCAGAATAATTTATGAATAACTTATGTTATTGGTGAATTTATCCTCTAAAATAAAAATTCCAAAATCATTATATTTGTGTAATAGCACTTTGGTAAACAACTGAACACAATAAAACCACACTGGCATATTATTTATTTTTTATGTCTGATCGGGTCGTGCTGTCAATTTATGGAATGTATTCTTTAAATAATCTGTTTTGTCAAAACAGTAGTTTGATTTTTTTGTAGCTTATCTTTGAAGTTTTTGTTTCTTTCATTGTTTTGTTTATAATGACTGCACTATTAAAAATGATCTGTAAAATTACTGCAACTCTGGTAGTAAGATATTATAAAAAACAAAAGGACTGTAAATCATATATTACAATCGTTCTGTAAAAACACAGACTGGTACTGTAAAATTACAGTAGATATATACGACAGAAGTAACAAGATTAACTGTGATTGTACAGTATTGCTGTGATTTAACAGTATTGTGCTGTAGAATTACAAATATAAATCAATGAATACCTGCATGCATTGCTGCATAAATAAATTATACTCTTGACCTTTTATTTACAAATTGTAGGCTTTATCTATGATGTTGCTTTTGTTTGTTTTGTTTTTTTGTCACTTTTAACAGCTAATTGGTGTTAAATTGGTTTAAAGTCAAACTTCAAACCTACTATATTCTCCATTATGCAATAGAGCTATCAAACATTTTTATTTTAAACATTTGGTAATGGCTGGGAGGAAGTTTTTTTATAGAAGGTCTAAAGTCCCAAACTAGGGGAACACTAATCACCAGAATGATGAATTCAAACAAGAAACAATTATTGTCAATACATAACATTAAATACAGTAGTTCTGTGCTACCCCAACATTTAATCAGAAAAATCTCTAGTTCAGTGCTGGTGTTACAATTTTGTTTTCAAATAAACAGTTACTTTTCTAAGACTTTGCCATACATTCTACAATTAACTTTCAAGACTGGACAACAACTACCAGAATTCATAGCAAAATACAATAACAGACTGCAATTTATAGAACACTGGATATTATTGTAAAACTACAGCAATTTGTTACAGTGTGATTTATTGCTTGTGTTTTGCTGAAAAGCCTGTAATGTACGATTGACTGTAAAGGCAGGATCCAATTTTGACAACTTGCTCTGTTATTGGGTCAACATGTATTCAGTGACCTGTATCATTTTTGCTGGACAATAGCTGTGAAAATGTTCCATAACTTCTTGTAGCCAAGACTTTAAGGTATGAGCTTATATAGAAATTGGCTTTCAAAAATAAACTTCTGAGAATATTCACAAGAGTAAAATGTATGACATCTAGTCCCTGTCTCCCACATATAAAACCAAAACAAGCTTTTATCTCTCACAATTTTTCATAAAGTTAATGCATAATATTAAACACACATTACAAATTACAAGCAGCTTTTAACAAGCTGTATGACACAGAACAAGCTTAAAACAGTTTGTGTACCCTCATTGGTCTCCTCTTCTTAAAAGTTGGAAAGAAAGATTGAGTTGGAGGTGACCCCATTAATGCAGCGGCAAGGATACCACAGTACGGTGCTGACTGTGGAAAATGCAAGGGCATGTTCACACTGGTGTATATGCAACACTGTAAAACCTGTGAGCGAAAGAGAGAGGGAAAAGATGAACTTTAGAAATGTTGGCCAGCAATTACTGCAAGTTAACTCAAACATTTGTTAGTTCACAGGAACTTTCTATAGGAAATAATTTATCTTCAGTCTCATTGTCTCATCTTAGTCTAAATGCAATACTTACATTAAGGCAAATGTTTAAAAGCTTTAACTATACAGCTATCCCATACTAAGGGTCAATTACATGACACTAATTTTTTATATTAAGTTATTTAAACATCCATATAAAATGCAATTCATACAGAAATGACTTGAATATCACCAATATTAAAAACTTGCTAATTGTTAGCCTATACATACTGCAGTATAGAACTCTAACTCATATACATTATTTACATATACAGTATATTAGTAACTTATTTTAGTACTTTTCACTTGATGGTTAAAGCTTTTGACATTTTTTATAGTAAATAAATATATTATTTATGCATGAATACAAAGATTACAAGAAATCGACACGTTTAGACTCGTTTTTTAAACGATTGGTTCTTTTGAATCTTCTCGGACATCCTTGTTTTATCTCAATTTAGTCATGAACAGATTAAGAGGAAAAACTCAGAAATCTAGCATACTCACATCAACAGACAAGCTGAAAATCAGATACAAAATGAGCAATGTGAACTTCTACGTTCTATGTAATGATTCCAATTTTGACGCAAAATTGAGTTCTTGGTATGATACGTCATAATTGTGGAATCTCTATGGTAACGAGACACAGAAGAACCAATGGTGCGAGGCATTTTGACGTGCCAAGCTTGATGTGAATGAGGCATTTCACTCTAGCTGATGGATTTTAATTTCGATTCGCATTTGTTAACAATCAAACAGACTCTAAATAAATGCAATATTGAACACAACACTCATGTTGCTAAGTGCTATGAAAGCTTTGAAATTTTGACAGTGAATGGATAATATTCAATAGGCCTACTAGATAGCCTAATATAGCCCATTAATTCGTTATTTCTGTAGTACTGTTTACAACACTTTAGAACAGTAGTAAAGTCATCGGAAGTACCAAATAACAAAGGAAAGTATAGGAATTATGCCGTGACCAAAAAACAACAACAACACTATCCTATTTATCACACTACATATTACTTTATCCACTGTTTGTCTAGATTTGTCCTACTGCAAACTCTATAGGTACTCACAAACAATGTCATGAGACCCATCACGGGATGCTTTATAAACAGTATTTAAAGGACTTACCATTTATGCTGGACAATTTGTTGACTGCTTTTCATTCTCTATCTTTATCCAAATCATTAAAAAAAACAAAATACAAATAAATTAATACATAGACATGTGTGTGTGTTAATTAATTGTATTTATTTTAGTGTTGAAAAAGATCTCAGATTTTCGAGTTATGTTAGGCCGAATACCCCTAAGAAAAATTTATTTAATCAACTACTTAGTGTAATTTAGAGTTCATCGCAGTAATCTTTACACATATATTTTACTTGTGTGTCTAATATCACTAGCCATGCCTCAGCATAAAGCAAATTTTGTGCCTTCTAAAACTTCAGTCATGAATTGGCTACAGTGAAATAATGAATTTCTGTTTCGATGTCTCTCGTAGAAACTGCTGTCTGTTTTTATAGAACATTGGTGATGGACCGTGATGTTTGCTTCCTTTAATAAGCCCAGAATAATTTTAAATGACTATTAAGATTATAAATGTAAATGTCAATATAAATGCCACAGTGCTTTTCTGATCCTTGACTTTGGCTTTTGTCACGTTTGGTCAGTATTGTTATGATAGAGGAACAACATTTGAAACTAACAGGTGATCCATAAATCATTTTACAGACTGTGAGTCTGAAAAGTGCAGATTATAATAATCAATGACCTGTTGAAACAAAACAGACAAGGACAGCTTTGACATGCAGGGCTGATTAACCACCATGGAGGTTGACATGACCACATTTCAGTAAACTCCCCAATGACATTGAAAAAACAACAACATTTGAGCACTGAACCAGAAAGTTTGATTCTGCTATGGGAATAACTATTCCTGCCATCTTCAAGGAATGTCCAAATGAAAATGTTGTTATGAAACACCTTAAGGCAGTGAGCCAGGCAAAACTTGACTTTGGAAGTATCAGACACAAGTTTCCACGTAAACCTTCATATTACTTATTCTCCACTTGGCAATGCTGTCACATAACTGGAATCACACAGAGAAATAAAGACATTGGATGATGCTCTACTGCCTCTACCCAACAATAAGAGTCAGAATTAAATGTTGTAGAATGAAAAATAGAAAGATAACGGTGCAAGTATGCAATGTAATAATCTTAAATTTTTACATTTATGAGGAAATGTAACAACAGTTACCTGAAGAATACAAATGTATTTATTTCAGCAGGATAAGTTCATAAATTGTAGATAACACTTAACCTGATATGGTTAACTGATAATGGTAGGCAGGGCCGGCCCAAGCCTTTATAGGGTCCAAAGCAGAATTTGATTTGGGGGCCCCTCTGTGCCGCCAATATGATTGAATACTGTCAATGCTTGATTATTCTCACACTATAAATCTAACACACCCTTATCCATTTCTTTAGTTGTAGCTGTGTTGCTTACAACATACCAATGTCTGCCTGGCATGATTTTACCCTTCTATGGTTTTAATTGTAACAGTAGCACACCTATATTTACCCAATCTTGTTATCCCTCTGTTACCAGTTTTGTGGACTTCCTAGAGAACAATTTGTAGCAGAAGCTGTAGACTGCATCATTTTCTTTTTTTGAATAAGTGAGCCAGCTCCACTTACATTATTTGCCCATTAATTAATTTTCTGTTGGTGTAGTGGTAGTGGAAGCTTCGGCCATCAGGTTTTTCAGGGAATGTGAAGTTTTCCTTTATAGGGAGTGGCCCTCTGCTTACCAGATCAGTCCTTTCTTAGTCGGACAGGATAGATGACAACTCAGCTGGGTCAACTGGAGGAGCTACTGATCCATGGTGTAGGCTGGAAGTTGCTAAGGGGGTAGATGTGACATCGATCACAATGACCACAGATGTGACATCGATCACAATGACCACAGAAGTAGAAGGAAATATAAGGAAATTACATTAATAATTATAATTAGAAATATTAATCAGGATATTCTACAGTAACTGAGCAAATACAAAGGCTGCTGTGCTATTAACTTGCCACATCTGCTGAGGTTGAAACAGACATGGAAGGAACAGTAGGATCAGTGGATGTATGTGCTGGGAAGTACTCCTCGCCTGCAGAGGATGGACCTGATGAAAGATGAAAATAATAATAATAATAATAATGTCATATTAGAAGGTAATGCAACGGTCTGTCAAAAACAATAAAAAAGGTCTCACAAAAGGCATGGTTTATCCATATAAATATATTGATCTGGGATTGTTGAAAAATCATCATCAGCTCTAGCACTGGCACTTGGGGCAGGTGGTGTTGGTTGTGCCCCACCTCCATAATATTTCAACAGTGCTCCTAGGGAAGTTTCATAAGAGTACATATTTGACAGACCAGAATGCTATTTTAACAATATAAATTATTATACACAGCAGCAAGTCATCTGTACTCCTAAAACAACAACTCTTAATCTATAACTAGCTAACTGAGGCATAATGATATTGGAATATAATAGCAAAGACCCCAAAATGGTAGACTAATGTAAATAATATTAAGTTGTTGTTATCAGTACCAAGTTTATGGAACAGAAGCTTATTTTTATTACAAAAAATATATACCCAGGAAAGATATTTTTTCACAGAAGACAAAAACTTTAATCTAAAACTAGCTGTTTAATCAAACTTTCCTAAAAAAAGAAGATATGCTACATAGGCTATGTTAACTAACTAGCCAGCTAATGTTAGCTCGTAACATAGCCTAGCTACTTAAATTAACATACCTTTATCTTGCAGTTTTTTCCTCTGTTTTCTTCTTTTTCCTTTTTTGTGACATTGCTGTTTTGCTGTCTGAATGTTCTTGCATCCTGCAGCCCGTTAACTTAATATTGCGTTTTTGTATAATTACCATTGTCCATTGACAGTATGTCACAAAAACAAAAAACAAAATCAAGCTGTCATTTCATGTGCTCTTTGGGGCCCTCTGGTGGCCACGGGGCCCTAGGCAGCCGCTTAGTTCGCTTTTACCTTGGACCGGCTCTGATGGTAGGAGTTATCAAAGCTAAATTATGATTTTTATTTATTTATTTTTTTGTTGTTTTTTTTGTTTTATTGCAAGTTAACAAAACATTGTAGTTCATAGAAGATAAAAAAATCAGTGAATTATATACACATACAAAAGAAAGAAAGACGTACATGGAGCGCACACACAAAGTAAACAAAACAAAAACCAGCAAAAAAAAAAAAAAAAAAAAAAACACGACAGAAAAAAAGCTAAATATAAATATATCGATCTAGTGATGTATGCAGGTACATTGGTAAGTTTAAGCAATGGGATATTTTAGAGATTTAGATAGACGCAATATTGAGATATTCATAGTAATTGTAATAGAATTGTAGTAGAAGTAGAGGCAGTATTCATACTAATAATAATAATTATAACAAAGATAAAAATAGTAGCGATAGTAACGGTAGCAGTGGCAACAAACAGCATTCATGATAATAATAGATGTAGTAGGAGTAGTACGGAACCTCAAAGAGGCCATGCGTTATTATTATTTTTCTGTCTCGTTTTCTCGTGATCTCGACATAACTAAGGTTGTTTTCTCGTGATCTCGACATAACTACGGTTGTTTTCTCGTGATCATGACTTAATTTTCTCGTGATCTCGACATAACAAAAGTTGTTTTCTCGTGATCTCGACATAACAAAAGTTGTTTTCTCGTGATCTCGACATAACAAAAAGTTGTTTTTGCCTTTAATTTTCTATACAGTTTTTAATTGAGCTACAGGATTTACAATTAAAAGTTTATTACAAGGTATGAGGGACAATGAGAGATCTTTGGCAGAAAAGTACAATTTATTATATGTAAATGTAAAGTTATGTTAATTCATTACACTTTGGTTATAAAATATTCACCTGCCCTATCCAAGAGTATTCTAACCAGTCACCTTTCACATAGGCTAAATCAAACATATTAATAAACACCAGGCAGCACGTCACAAACACTTAATAAACGCTTTTCATCAATATAGAAAGACTCGCTTTCTTCTGCACTCAACAGGAGTCAAGAAGCACGTCTTTATGTGCTTGCTTTCCGCAAAGTACCGTTAATACTGTAATATGCGCGCACTCGGATCTAAATCGCGGCTGGCTTGACCGCAGTCATGCAGACGTCCCGGTCCCTCAAGTTGGCTGGCAATGAAATTGACCAAACGTTCCAAACGTTCACTGTATTTTCTACGAAAAAGTTGTAGACGTGATAGTCTTCTTCTAAAGTGTCTGACACTAATCTGGAAGTTGTCATTAGGCTTATTTGAGATGCGCCTTGCTTCGCCTGAAATGTAGGTGAGAGTAGGCGGCTGCAGTGAGGGGAGGAGTGAAAAAAGTGCAGGCAAGCCGGACACTTCCTGAATCTCGCTGTGTTGTGGACTGCAAACGTCAGCAATGGAAGTGATCGCGTTCGCGTTTTTTATCGCAGACGAAGTGGATGCAATTGAAATACCACTGTTTTTACACAAAGATGGTTATGATGAGGAGAATCACCGAAGGTGAACAGTGCTCATTACTAAAAATGGCTTATTCAGTAAATGGTAGGGATATAAATATATCTGGTCTAGAGTGGTATGTTGCAACTTGCATCTAATGAACCTTATGTCGTGTAAAAAATAATAAAAAATCCCCATGATCATTTTAAATGTTATTATGGTTAAAAAAAAATGCCTTACCTTGTTTCTGTTCTGCAATGCTGAACTCATTAAATATCGAGAATAAAGTCGTTGTGTTTCGAGAAAAAACTCGTTAAGTTTAATCTCGCATTATAATGACTTTATTCTCGATATTTAATGAGTTTATTCTCAAGATTGTATTTCGACTTTTTTCTCGAAATTTAACGAGTTTAATCTCGCATTATAATGACTTTATTCTCGAGATGGCTTTATTTATTTTTTTTATTGCTTGGCCCTAATCCTCTTCCGTACATTTCTCACTTGTTGCATTATATATGCTTCATATTTTTTATCTGTAAAACGGAATTTCAATCAATAAAATAAAATTAATTCCATCATCAAGCAACCAATTTTTTTTTATTTTTTTTACTCCCCATTCTTTATTGTCTCAGCAATTTCTTTGCTTACTGTTAATGTTATTGCTCCCTGGGAGTCTGATAGTGTTAATAACACATTCTCCATCTTGCTACAATTGTTAACTTTGTGGGTGCCTTTTATAATCAAAGCCATAATGAGAAATGATGAGCATACAGATGCTGCACTAAATTTACATTGTTATCCCTAATTATGGGCTAAACATTTCAGAGTGGGATATGGCACAGCTGATTAACCTAATGATGTGTATCCTACTTAAGGGATAGTTTACCCAAAGAAAAAAACATATTTGGGTGAACTATCCCTTTTTACATGAAAAATATTCTATATAAATATATTACACAATTGTTTGTCACCTTAATGTAAGTTTGAATTTCATGTTTAATGATTAGGAAAAGTGTGTACAGCAAATTATTATTCAAAAATAATATGAAAAAAAACATATTCTAAATTAAGAAATTAGCATGCATGTGTGGGTTTTGTTTACTGCACTCCAGGAATAAGACATACCCAGATAAAGATATCAGATAAAAACACACAAACATGAGGCCTAATTGTAAAACCGTCACATTAGATGTATGTATGCATGTATTGATGGATTGACTAATTTATTTAATGGAATAATGTGGTACAAAAATGTCAATGTACAAAATGAACACAAGCATACAATACAATAAAGAGAAAATTACAACAAACAGGACTTCAAACCAAGAAAATAAAAATAAAAGGGTAAATAAAGCACATGTACTAATTACTAATAAAGTACTATAGAAAAAGTAAATAGTATTAGGCTATAGGTAATGGACTTCTTAGAATTAAGGGAAAAAAATATCAGCTGACAATCGCAGCCAATGAGCATTAAGTTGTGTCGTCAGCAAGTCGTTTCCCATCATGCTTTTGATCAGCGCAGTCGGTGGAGAGCAACTGCGCGCGACTGCAGAATCCGACACGTGCGCCTTGCGCTCGCGAGAGTTTTTTGACATATGTCAGCATGACATCAGAGCAAGGCGGACCGCTCTCGGACACATTTCTAACCGGCATGCATTACGCGCTGATCACCGGTGATCGGTTCTGCGCAGATTTTGCTCATCTCAAACAAGCCTAATGACAGAGAGACGTCGAGATCTCGAAAATTAAGTCATGATCACGAGAAAACAAATTTTTGTTATGTCGAGATCATGAGAAAACAACTTTTTGTTATGTCGAGATCACGAGAAAACAACTTTTTGTTATGCCGAGATCACGAGAAAATTAAGTCATGATCACGAGAAAACAACTTTTTGTTATGTCGAGATCACGAGAAAACAACCTTAGTTATGTCGAGATCACGAGAAAACGAGACAGAAAAATAATAATAACGCATGGCCTCTTTGAGCTTCCGTAGAGTAGTGGTACTGTATTTATAATAATAATAATAGTAATTATAATAATACATATAGATCAGTAAATAAAATTATTGTGAATATACACTATTCTCTAGGGCTGGGAGCCATTCTACCGCTGCCGGTGAGCACAACCAACAGACCTCCCCGACATAGACCCCACCACCGTCAGCGACACCCAACCCCAACAGTTACGCCTCTATGTTTCGCTGAGTCTTCCTCCGCAGAGTAAGATGGGGCACCATAACAGGCACCTCCAGACCAAGCTCACCTACTCTGGTTGTGACCTGACAGGACATAAGTCAAGTTTGGTTGCCCCCCTTTTTCTTTCCCTTGTTTTTTCTGTTCTTTGTTTTTTTCTTTGGTAATCTGTGGCTTAGACCCTGGTGTGCACTGGTTAGCTCCCTAGCCAGATACACCACATCCAGCCCAGATATCTGTCCACCATATTTATTTTGCATGACGGAAGGGATTGGGGGCATGGGCATGTTACTAGTGTTACTAATGACCATGTCGACAAGATGTGCCAGTCGGACCCACCAACAGCACCTAGAACAGCTGCCTGGCCCAGGTCCTTTATATTTACTGGGAATATAAATGGTTTTATAATATCAATACCACCATCCCTACTACCACCATCTCCACAAAAAAAAACAATAATAATAATAATAATAATAATAATAATAATATGCGGTTTTTACATGAAAAATGAAGAGTATAACTTATCATAATATATACACACACATATATACACACATGAATGATGTATTTAATAACACTCTTATTTAGATTAATTACTTAACTTATTTATTATAGGGATAGTTTGTATTTATGCATACTGAATATCCTTATTATTAATTCATTCTATATACCAAAGACTGTAGATTTTAGTTGAGGCATCAACTCCTAGCTAGTTTTAATCAATATTTAAGGATGAGAGCAATGGACTGAAAATATTATTAAATTTGTATAGTTGGTTTTTAATTGCTAACGTTTGTTTCTCTTTAATAATATGATCCCTTAGTAGATGTAGCCATTGTGTAATTGATATTTGGTATTTATTTTTCCAATTGAGTAGTATTGTTTTTTTGGCGATAGCTAGAGATAAGAGCAGAGGTTTTGAGTGTTCAAAGGAGGGGTTCATTTGAGATGTGTCACCTAAAACACATAATAATGGGAGTGCATTAATTGTAATTTTAAAGAATTCTGATAGTTTATTAACGATATCTATCCAGAACTGATGAACCGGTGGGCATAGCCAGAGTGCATGAAAGTAAGTGTCCGGTGTATTTAAACTGCAGCTAGTACATCTGTCTGAAGTTACTAATCCCATTTTAAACATCTTACGCTGTGTTATGTGAGTTCTGTGTATAATTTTATACTGAAATAACTGGATGTTTATGTTTGTACTTAAGATAAAAGTGTTTCTGCAAATTGTTTTCCACAATTCCTCATTTGTGTTGATATTGAGATCTTTTTCCCATTGTTTAACTGGTACTACTATTGTTTTAGTGTCTATAGATGATATTAGAGTGTATAATTTACTAAATGTTTTTAATGAATTACTAATTGTGGTGATATGTTTTAGAATTGAGGGAGGTTGTGCAATATCCTTGTCTCCAATTGTAGTTTTAATTCCTAGTAATAGTAATACTGTTCTTTTCCTAAATTAAATTTCTGAGTTAATTCTGTGAATGTAGCGAAGGTGTTGCCAGTAAACAGGTGATGTAGATGTGTGATACCTTTCTTTTTCCATTTAATGTTGTTTAGCGGAATTTTGTTGTGAGTAAAATCAGGATTATGCCATATAGGTGAGTTGGTATGTGGTGTCAGCTCATGTTTTGTCAATGTATTCATTTGCCACCAAGCGGTGAGAGTTGTTTTAATTGTTACGTTCTTAAAGAGATTGTTTTGTTTGATTTTTTTTGTGAGGGATGGGAGATCAGCTATAGTTATTTCTTTGCATTCTGTTTGTTCTAACTCTAGCCATATGGGTTTTGGGGGTTGTCACCTTTGATCCAGTTGCAAAAGTATTGTAGATGGGACGCTAAGTAATAGTAATGGAAATTTGGTGCTGCTAGGCCGCCTTGAGATTTTTTTTTTTGAAGCGTTTGTAAACGAATTTTTGGATTCTTTTTTTTTCCAGTAGAATTTGCTGATTATTTGATTTAATGATGTAAACCATTTCTTAGTTGGTTGTACTGGAGTCATGGTGAATAGATATAGGAGTTTTGGTAAAATACACATTTTAACTGTTGCAATACGACCTATAATGGAAAGCGGTAGATTCATCCATCGAGTTAAATCATCTTCTATTGTTTTCAGCAGTGGATTGAAATTGAGGCTAAACAAGTCAGAGAGGTTCTGTGATATGTTTATTCCTAAGTATGTAATATTATTAATTTTGAACGGTATGTTTTGTATGCTTCGTTCATGTGGTTTCATGTTCAGTGGCAAAATTGTTGATTTAGTCCAGTTTATGGAGTAGTCTGATATAATAGAATATTCATTGATGAGTTTCATTATTTCTGTAAGCGTTGTTTTAGGATTTTGTACAAATAGAAGTATGTCGTCTGCGTATAATGAAATTTTATGATCAGTGTTGTTTGATAGAACTCCCAGAATTTTATCATTCTGTCTTATTGCAGCAGCAAGCGGTTCTATAAACAAGGCGAATAGTAACGGTGATAAGGGGCATCCTTGGCGAGTACCTCGCTGAAGTTGGAATGGTGATGATATTATGCCATTCGTTATAACAGATGCTAGTGGAGTATTATATAGTGTTTTAATCCAGTGAGTAAAGCCGTAAAGCAGTCTCCAAACCCTAATTTTTTAAGTGTCATGTACAGAAAGTACCAACTAACTTTATCAAAAGCTTTTTCTGGGTCTAGTGATATGATTATAGTCTTTTTTTTTGTTTTGATTACATAGGTTCATAATGTTGAATAATCGTCTGGTATTGTTTGATGACTGGCGTCCTTTGATGAAACCTGTTTGGTCTGGATGGATAAGAGACGAAATTACGGTTTCAAGACGTGTAGCCAAGGCTTTACTTATAATTTTTAAGTCAGAATTTAGAAGAGATAATGGGCGATAACTAGTGCATAACGTTGGGTCTTTGTTTGGTTTAAGCAGGACTGAAATTAGTGCTGTGTTCATGTGAGGTGGAATAGAAGAAGTGTTTTTCATTTCTGCCGTCATTCGCAAGAATAATGGTGATATAGTTGACCAAAAATGTTTGTAATATTCTGATGGGCATCCATCTAAACCTGGAGCTTTATTGTTTGATAGAGAACCAAGAGCTTGTTTATATTCAGTTTCTGATATAGATTCTTCTAATGATTCTCTTTGTGTTGTGCTCAGACTGGGTAAAAATAAATTGTTAAGAAATGATTTAGTGTCATTAATTTTTGGTTCTTTTGTATTACTGTATAGATGTTTATAAAATGTACGAAAAGTATCATTGATATCTTGTGAGGAGTGGAGTGTCTTTCCTTGCGGATTATTGATTACCGGGATAAGTGTCTTTTCTCTATTACGTTTGAGTTGATTAGCAAGATATTTACCTGATTTCAGAATCAGAATCAGAATCAGAATCAGAATCAGCTTTATTGCCAAGTATGCTTACACATACAAGGAATTTGTCTAGGTGACAGGAGCTTCCAGTCAACAACAATACAAACAATACCAAAAAAAACAGCAGCAAGGCATAGGTAATTAAAAACAAAAAAGAACACAAAATAAATAATTATACATATACGTACATAAACTCACCTTCATACATACCCACATACACACACGTAGTGCAAATCTAATACAATCTGTATATAAAGAACAAAAAACAGTATATTATGTACAGAGCAATGTAAGTAATGGCAGAAGTGGATAAGTTGGATAATATAATTTAAATTAAAATTAAACTGTGTATTGCACATAATTATTGCTCAATGGGGGTAATTTAACTGTTCATTAGATGGATGGCCTGAGGGAAAAAACTGTTCCTGTGTCTGACGGTTCTGGTGCTCAGTGCTCTGAAGCGCCGCCAGAAGGCAACAGTTCAAAAAGGTAGTGGGCAGGGTGAGTGGGGTCCAGAGTGATTTTACCAGCCTTTTTCCTCACTCTGGAAGTGTATAGTTCTTGAAGGGAGGGCAGGGGGCAACCAATAATCCTCTCAGCAGACCGAACTGTCCTTTGTAGTCTTCTGATGTCTAATTTCGTGGCTGCACCAAACCAGACAGTTACTGAAGTGCAGAGGACAGACTCAATGACCGCTGAGTAGAACTGTTTCAGCAGCACTGGTGGCAGGTTGAATTTCCTCAGTTGGCTAAGGAAGTACAACCTCTGCTGGGCCTTTTTCACAATGGAGTCGATGTGTATCTCCCACTTCAGGTCCTGTGAGATGGTAGTGCCCAGGAACCTGAATGACTCCACTGCTGACACAGTGCTGTTTAGAATGGTGAGGGGGACAATGTTGGGGTGTTCCTCCTAAAGTCCACAATCATCTCCACTGTTTTGAGCGTGTTCAGCTCCAGGTTGTTTTGACTGCACCAGACAGCCAGCCGTTCAACCTCCTTTCTATACGCAGACTCATCATCATCTCGGATGAGGCCGATGACAGTGGTGTCGTCTGCAAACTTCAGGAGCTTGACAGAGTGGTCCTTGGTGGTGCAGTCATTGGTGTACAGGGAGAAGAGTAGTGGGGAGAGCACACATCCCTGGGGGGCACCAGTGCTGATGGTACAGGTGGTGGAAGTGAATTTTCCCTGCCTCACAAGCTGCTGCCTGTCCGTCAGAAAGCTGGTAATCCACTGACAGGTAGAGGTGGGAACAGGGAGTTGATTTGTAATTATGTTCAAAATGTTTATGTCTAAGGCATTGTTTTTGGAATTCTATCCTTTTATTTATAATGTCTTTGTGTTCATCTTTTGTTTTATTTATTTCCCGTAGAGTCTGTTCATTGGGACTATGAGAGTAAATATTGTGTAATATATGTATTTTATTTTCTAATTCTTTTTCTCGACTTTGTTCCTTTTTATATTTGTATGTAGAGTATGATATTATCTTTCCTCTTAGTACAACTTTAGCTGTTTCCCAGAGAGTTGCGGCAGAGATGTCTGGTGTATTGTTTGTTTCCATGAAAAATGCCCATTCTTTTTTATAGTATTCATTAAACTCGTTGTCTTGAAGTAATGAGGTATTCATCCTCCATCTAAATGATTTTTTAGTATTATTTCTGTTATTAACAGTCATAGTAGGCTAATTGGTGCATGATCCGAGATAACGATAGGGTGTATTGTTGTATTTAAAATGTCAGGGATGAGAGAATTGCTTGTTAAGAAATAGTCAATACGTGAATATGATTTATGAACTGCTGAAAAATAACTGTATTCTCTTGAGTTTGGGTTTGTGAGACTCCAGCTATCGCCAAGACCTAGGTCAGTCATGTATTGTTTAATGGTTTCTGTAGATTGCCATGGTTTAAAAAGTGATGGTGTATTTGATTTGTCTTTAGTTGGATCAATAACTGTATTAAAGTCTCCCCCGATTATGATGGCTGATTGGGAAAGGTTGGCTATTGATGAGAAAAAATTATTGAAAAATTGTGGGTCATCTGTGTTTGGTCCATAGATATTAGCAATGGTCAGTATTTTATTGTTAAAAGTTACATTGATAATAACATATCCTTCTGGATCACATATAGTTGAGTGATTAATAACTGTTATGTTTTTATTGATTAATATAGCTACACCTCTTTTCTTCGAATTGTAAGATGCAGAGTATATTTGTGTTAATTGTGTATTTGTTAATTTCTTGTGTTCTGATTCCAAAAGATGCGTTTCTTGCAATAGACATATATCTGCCTTGAGATTTTTAATGTGGCTTAAAATTTTGGTTCTTTTAGCTGCTGAATTAATGCCTCGTACATTCCAGCTTACTAATTTTAGGTGTGACATTTGTGATATACTACATATGTAAAAATGTTGGCTAGTAGAGGCTGATTTTGCCGGTTGATAACAGACCCACTACAGAGCGTCCGGTTAGAGACTTTTACCAGAGATGATCAGGTATTCAGGAATAACCCATTTATTGTCACCACAGCTCAGTACACTGAATAAATTTGACTTTGCATGTGTGTGTGGTTTTTCTATAAATACAGATATAAGAAAATAGATAAGTACAAATAACAATAACAAATAATAGTAGTCACCACAATAAACATAGTAACAGTAATCTCCACAATGAATATTAAATTACAATGATTAATACAGTGCAATAGGAAGAAATGTGCCATTATATGGAAAAGTGCACTGCTAGAAATGATTAATACTGAGCGGCTGAAATTCGACACCTTTGCGCGCTGAGGAAAGAAAATAGAGCCGCTCTGTCTAGCACATTAGTGCGCATGTGCTCAAAGAGTGCTTTAACTCTAGAATTGAGCGATATATATATTAAATAAACCATATAATGACTAAAAAGCACATAGATTATGTCTTCTAAATATAACAATGTAATACGTGAGGAAAAGTGTATGTAAATATACACACGAACATCTTTACTGAGCTATTTCAGTATTGTCACTCACATACATTAACTTTTACACATGTGGGCCTATTCAAACACTCATAAACTAAGTATAGAACAATGTATAAACAGGCTTCTACTCACTTTACAGGCACGCACACAACTTTAGCAAATATAAACGCAGCAGTATAGCTTGCATCCGTCCGCTTTCCCGTTCGGTCAGACTCAATTCAGTGGGCGGGAGCACTGACCTGCATGTCTTTTCCGCGGCGCTGATTGGCCCGTTGGATGGATGCTGCGACTAATGCGTCAATTTTGACATATAATAAAGGAACTAAGACACTTGAATATAAGTCTAATAGTGGCCTTTTTTTCAGCTGCCCCCAGATGTCCGTAAGGAAATATGTACAATAACAAAAGGCCTATAACTTATACCACTCAAAATAGCTCTAATCTGGTATGGCAGGCAATTGGATGAGGCGTGCTACTGGGCGTGTGTACGACCTCTCTCCCACTTTAATTTGAGCTGTTCTTACTCTGCTGTCTACTCCAGGGAATACCCTTGACACCTGGCCCACCGGCCAGAGGGTCCTGGGCAATTGGGGGTCAATGATCAGGACGATGGTGCCAACCTGGAGGTCAGATTTCTCATCCTGCCACTTCTGGCGGGTCTGAAGACTGGGTAGGTAGAACCTGATGAAGCGCTTCCAGAATTGGTCGGCAAGGACTTGACTGTGCCGCCATCTGCGTCGACTGATCAGTTCAGATTCCGGGTATATCACAGGAGGAAGTGATGAATCTGGCCGCCCCATCAGAAGGGAGTTTGGTGTGATGGGGTCAAGATCGGAAATATTAGATGAAGTGTAGCCCATTGGCTTGGAATTTAAGATCCCCTCGATCTCTACCAACATAGTGTACAGCACTTCGAAGGTGACAGACTGGGCGCCAAGTGTTGTCATCAGGGCCTGTTTTAAGGATCGAATCTCTCTTTCCCAGCTGCCACCAAAGTGTGGAGAATTAGGGGGATTGAAGTGGAATTGTATTTGCTGGCTTGCCAGCTGCTCTTGCAGTTCTGGGACAATAGCTGCGTATGCTTCTTTCAGTTCTCTCTCCCCTCCTTTGAAGTTGGTCCCTTGATCCGATAAAAGCTCAAATGGCTTGCCTCGTCTTGCGACGAATCGTCTGAGAGCCATGAGGAATGAATCAGAGTCGAGACTATGAAGGACGTCAATGTAGACTGCCCGGGTAGTGAGACATTTGAACAGGATGCCCCATTTCTTCTCGTTTCTGCGACCTACTTTAACAGTATATGGACTGAAGCAATCCATTCCTGTTGAGTAGAAGGCGGGCTTGAATAAACGTAATCTGGCTGGAGGTAGGTCTGCCATTTTTGGCACCTCAGGGTTTTTTCTCCACTTCTGGCAGTCCACACAAGCACTCTGACACCGTTTGATGGCCTCTCTACCTCGAAGAATCCAATGTTTACGCAGAAGCTCGGCGAAGACTCTTTCAGGGCCTGGATGGTGGAGTTTAGTGTCGTAACTCTGTATGAGCAGTTTAGAGACTGGGTGTTTCGGGTCTAGGACAATGGAGTGCACTGTATCTGGATCTAGATAAGGGCTCCAACGTAGGCGACCTCCTACTCTGATCAGCTGAGTCTCATGGTCAAGTTCAGGGGCAAGTGTCTTTAAACGACTGCTTCTGGAAAGTGATTTTCCTGCCTTTAACTGTTCCAATTCAGAGGTGAAGCACTCCTCCTGAGCTTGCTGTAGGACACTTATTTCGGCCATTTTGTAGTCATCAGCTGTCTGACTATTGCCTGCCGCCCCATAACAGGCCTTGGATTCAACTAGCTCTTCGAAAGTCTTAAACAGGCTGATGTCAGGGAATGACGAGCTGGCTGCGAAGCAGGTAAGTAAGCAGGGAACTGTTTTACGAAGCTCGTCTTAATCTGCAGCCACAGGATGTGGGATTTCCGGCCACAGATTTTGAGGATCTTTGAGAAAGGATGGCCCTTGGTACCAAAAGCTCTCTGGTCCCAGCTTATTTAGGCTTTTCCCTCGTGTTATATCGTCTGCTGGGTTATGAGCTGATGGTACATAACGCCACGTGTGCCTGTCTGTAATGTCCTGGATCTCCGCGACTCTGGTTCCGACAAACACTTTAAATCGGCAAGAGTCTGACTGCAGCCAAGTGAGGACTGTTGTGGAGTCAGTCCAAAGAGTGAATTGGTTTATGGGAAGGTTCAGTTCTGTTCTGACTACTTTAGCGAGCTGTGCCCCAGTCAGCGCAGCACAGAGTTCCAGACGAGGGATCGATTGCTGTTTTTTGGGTGCCACTCCTGATCTGGCTGTGAGGAAGGCCACCTCTACCTGCCCATGTTGATCCTCTGTGCGGAGGTAGGCGACTGAACCATAAGAACGCTCAGAGGCATCGCAGAAAACGTGTATTTCTCTCTGACTCATGTCTGTGTCTCTGATTGGGCTGGTGTAACACCTTGGAAGGACAATGTGTTGCAGAGCAGGCAGCTCCTCTACCCACTCTCTCCAGGTCTGTAGAAGATCTACAGGTAAATGTGGGTCATCCCAGTCCCTTTTCTTATCCCAAAGGTGCTGCACTATGAGCTTGGCTCTGGTAGTGAAGGGAATAAGATAGCCTAGAGGGTCGTACTGACTTGCCACAACTTTGTAAATGGTACGCATGGTAGTCTCAGTGGTTGCTATGGGACGGTACTTGTAGGAAAGCGTGTCTGTTTGGTGATTCCAGAGAAGCCCCAGTGTAGATTCTTGGGTGTTGCTCTGCCCTTGTGAAATCCAAAGTTCAGTGCCATCTGATCTGGCCTCAGTAGGTAAATGGCTTATGATAGAGAGCTGGTTACTGGACCACTGCCTCAGGTCAAAACCCCCCTCTGCTAATAAGCTCCTGAGTTTGTCAACAAGACTCTTTGCTTCTTCCACTGAGGAGAAGCTTTGCAGACAATTGTCAACGTAGAAAGACTTCAGGACAGAATGGCGGACGTCTTCCCCAGGTTGGCTATGGTCGAGGACATGTTTTTGTAATGCAAAGATTGCACAGCAAGGGCTGCATGTCATGCCGAAGGGAAGAACTTGCCATTCATAAACACTGGGTGGATCCTGTATCTTTAGATGCCTCCAGAGGAATCGCAGGAGTGGCTTGTCTTCTGGAAGCAATCGGATCTGGTGGAACATCCCCCTGATGTCACTGCTGATAGCAATGGAATGTTCTCTGAATCTGAGCAACACTGCGAGAAGAGATGGGCCTAACACAGGTCCAGGGAGCAAGAGCTTGTTAAGGTTTTGACCCTGATATTGAAACGAGCAATTAAATACAACCCTGTTCTTCCCGTTGTGTTGAACCAGGTGATGGGGAATGTACCAGGTGTTAGTTGAGCATGTTTCAGCACTTGGTTCCACCCTGACTGTATAACCTGCCCGCTCTAGTTTCTGAATCTCTTCAGTGTAGGCAGCCGCTTGCGTTGGGTTTTTGGCCAGCCTTCTCTCTGTGGCTCGCAGATGAGGGAGAACAGCATTTTTGGGGGCCTTGAGGTCTGGCATGTTCTTAACATGCAACAGTGGTGTTGCATAGCGCTTAACACCATCCACCTCTACTCTCACTGTCTTGCTCTCCAGAATTCTAATTGCTTCCTGGTCTTGTTTGGATCTTGTGCATATCTTTTCACTTTGCCAGGGAAGCACATCTATCTGCCAGAGTCTCTCCACTTGTTTGAGAAGATCAGTTTCCGGAGGTGCCACTGAGGTGAAAAGACACTGTTGTTCAATGACTTCATGTTGCAGGTGTTGTACAGGGCCCTGCAAAGTCCAGCCGAGACGAGTCTTGATGGCTGCTGGTCCCCCTGGGGGGCCTAGGCGGATGGGCTCCACTGCCGTAATGAGGTGGGGGTAGTCTGATCCGATGAGCAGGACAGGGCGAACTGCTTCTAAATGGCTCAAAGGAAGCCCTCGGAGGTGGTGGTATTTCTCCCTCAAGGTCTTAACCGGGTGTGTATGTTCAGCAAGACTCAACTGCGGGGCTGTGAATGCACCCTTTACGTGATACAGTTTGCTGGGCTGAGACAGGGGGGAGATGTAAAAGGACACTGCTGCACCAGAGGGCATTTGTAATTCCTGCCTAATTGTGCGAAGTGGAAGATCTTCCGGCTGACCTTTCAAGCCCAGCTGTTTGGCAGCATTGTGCAGAAGGATGGTCCTCTCCGATCCATCGTCCAGGATGGCATAGGCTTTTATCTTGTGTGTCCCGTTTCGGATAATGACCTTGACGATCTTCAGAAGAACCTTTCGGCTGGCAGGGGGCTTACGAATGAGAAGTATCTCGTTCGTAGTGTTGAGGAGGCAGGCATTAGCTGAATGACCTTCATTTGGGGTAGTCTTTAGGATGTCTGCACTCTTGGGATTGATGGCATGAAGGACCAGTAGGTGGCGTCCATTACACTGTTTGCAGCGCATTTTCTGATTGCACTCTGAAACTTGATGATTCCTCCCATAGCGCCAGCATCTGTTGCAGTCTCTTATCCAGTTTAGTTTCTGGTCAGCGGTAAGCTGCTTAAAGTTGTTGCAATTGTTGAGGGAGTGTTTATGGTGGTCACAGTAAGGGCAGTAAGGGGTTGATGCAGGTTTGTTGGCTGTAGGTGTCATCTTTGTCTGTGGAGGTGCTTTCTCTGTGCCAAACAGAATGGTGGCGCTTTTAGAGAATGGTTTTGAGTCTCTGATCACTTCTCGTGTTCGTGCTGGACATCCACGACGACTAGCTCCTCCAAACCTTGATGTGTCCTCCTGCACTTGAATTTCGTACTCTAGCCACTCTGACAGATCAAGAAGGGTGGGTATTGGTACCTGATGAGGATGTGCAAAGCGTCGAAAACTTGACCTGAGGTCGTGCGGCAGCTTCCCTAGGAGCCTGGATACATGAGAGCCACACTGCAACTCAAAGGTGCCCTTTCGTCCTAGTTGCTTTAGCATGCCAACGAGGGAACGAACCCTGAGGGCGAAGAGTCAAAAAGCTTTAATGTCCCCACTGGCTATGTTTGGACCATCCATGAGCTCTGCTATACGTTGCAATGCGAGCTGATGAGGCTGACCGTATTGCTGATCCAGTGCTGCCATGGTCTTTGTGAAGGGCTGTTGTGAATGACTGTACGAATCAGCGATAAGCAGTGCTTCCTCAAGTTTGAGGTGATCAGTGAGTATTTGGAATTTGAATCTCTCCGTGGCTGTAGCTGGGAGAATGTTTTCCAGGGCTATCTTGAGCCGTGAGAATTCTCTAGGATTCGGATGTACAAAGTCTGGAATTGTGGGGAACGGACCTCTGTACATCTGCTCTAGCTCCGGTGGAACTGGGCTGGATGCTCCAAATGGCAGGTGAGAGCGTTGGGCGGATTTAAAAGGTTGAGGGGCTATGTTCTCTGGCTTGTATGATGCATAACGACTTGGTCTATAAGGCGTCTCAGTTTTGGAGTAGGCTCTTTCCTCCCTTTCAGCATCCCACCTGTCGTGTTCAGAGTGTGACGTGTGGTGGGGAGAGTGCAGCTCTGCTCTGGGGAAAGCTATTGGAGCTAGGAAAGCCTCAGAACTGTGCTTGGGCTGATCTGATTCAATAGACCTGAATCGTGGGGCTGACACTGGTGTGAAGCTCTTATCACTCTGTTGTGTTCTCAGCAAACTGCGTGGCGCAGGTACAGGTCGCGTAGGGGTGGCAGGAGGAGAAGACTGTGCTGCAGGCTGTCACTGCTCCAGTTGGATCTGTAGCTGCTGCATTTGTTGTTTCAGCAGCGAAAGTTCCTGTGAATACTGATCTGTAGTCTGTTGAAACGTGTCTCTTTCTTGCTGCATTGTATGCAGGGTGTGTAGCAGATTGTCATGGGCAAAGCATAGATCCCTGTTTTCACGCTGGAGGATGTTGGTTCCCCATGGCTCATTATCAGACCACCGTTGAGGGCGACCAGGCTCTTTGCACAGTAGCGATGTTGGAGTGATACCAGCGGCACCCTCTGGTTGTGGGCTGGAAGTCACTGTAGTATGAAACTGAGAGTGTGGTGACATGGGTTCTGGAAACAGTCTTGGGAGAGTGAAGCCACTGAGGTCATACTCTTCATATCGTGCGGGGAGGGCTGTCTTCCTCCTGACACGCACGACTGGCTCATCCTCTTCATGCTGTGACATCTTTCAGTAGTAAATCTGGGTATCCGGCTCGAAGGACCATGTAAAAATTTTGGCTAGTAGAGGCTGATTTTGCCGGTTGATAACAGACCCACTACAGAGCGTCCGGTTAGAGACTTTTACCAGAGATGATCAGGTATTCGGGAATAACCCATTTATTGTCACCACAACTCAGTACACTGAATAAATTTGACTTTGCATGTGTGTGTGGTTTTTCTATAAATACAGATATAAGAAAATAGATAAGTACAAATAACAATAACAAATAATAGTAGTCACCACAATAAACATAGTAACAGTAATCTCCACAATGAATATTAAATTACAATGATTAATACAGTGCAATAGGAAGAAATGTGCCATTATATGGAAAAGTGCACTGCTAGAAATGATTAATACTGAGCGGCTGAAATTCGACACCTTTGCGCGCTGAGGAAAGAAAATAGAGCCGCTCTGTCTAGCACATTAGTGCGCATGCGCTCAAAGAGTGCTTTAACTCTAGAAGTGAGCGATATATATATTAAATAAACCATATAATGACTAAAAAGCACATAGATTATGTCTTCTAAATATAACAATGTAATACGTGAGGAAAAGTGTATGTAAATATACACACGAACATCTTTACGAGCTATTTCGTATTGTCACTCACATACATTAACTTTTACACATGTGGGCCTATTCAAACACTCATAAACTAAGTATAGAACAATGTATAAACAGGCTTCTACTCACTTTACAGGCACGCACACAACTTTAGCAAATATAAACGCAGCAGTATAGCTTGCATCCATCCGCTTTCCCGTTCGGTCAGACTCAATTCAGTGGGCGGGAGCACTGACCTGCACGTCTTTTCCGCGGCGCTGATTGGCCCGCTGGATGGATGCTGCGACTAATGCGTCAATTTTGACATATAATAAAGGAACTAAGACACTTGAATATAAGTCTTATAGTGGCCTTTTTTACAACATAGTTTTGTTCTATATTTATTATAAGTATCCGTACCCTATTATATGATATAGATATAAAATACACATGCAGTACATATTCAATGACAGACAAACACCACATGCAACAATGAGAACGATTGTTTTCAAATGAATATACAAATAACATGTTAAATAGGCTACGTGAAGTAGTGATTATAGCTGATCTTATGTTGCGTTCATTGGCGACAAAAAAGTTTCTCTTTTTTTTTTTTTTTTGTCCCTCCTCCTTTCGCGATGTATTATAACCAGTACATGGTATCGTTTCTGTAAAGTTGGCCATCAACCAGAGCCGGTCCAAGGTAAAAGCGAACTAAGCGGCTGCCTAGGGCCCCGTGGCCACCAGAGGGCCCCCAAGAGCACATGAAATGACAGCTTGATTTTGTTTTTTGTTTTTGTGACATACTGTCAATGGACAATGGTAATTATACAAAAACGCAATATTAAGTTAACGGGCTGCAGGATGCAAGAACATTCAGACAGCAAAACAGCAATGTCACAAAAAAGTACTTATCCCTCTGGTGAAGAGAAAAGGAAAAAGAAGAAAACAGAGGAAGAGAGAAAACTGCAAGATAAAGGTATGTTAATTTAAGTAGCTAGGCTATGTTACGAGCTAACATTAGCTGGCTAGTTAGTTAATATAGCCTATGTAGCATATCTTCTTTTTTAGGAAAGTTTGATTAAACATCTGTAAATAGCCTTGACATCTTAATATATTATAGTAGGCCTACAACATATTACTTAGCAAGTTTTAGATTAAAGTTTTTGTCTTCTGTGTAAAAAATATCTTTCCTGGGTATATATTTTTTGTAATAAAAATAAGCTTTTGTTCCAAAAACTTGGTAATGCTAATAACAACTTAATATTATTTACATTAGTCTACCATTTTGGGGTCTTTGCTATTATATTCCAATATCATTATGCCTCAGTTAGCTAGTTATAGATTAAGAGTTGTTGTTTTAGGAGTACAGATGACTTGCTGCTGTGTATAATAATTTATATTGTTAAAATAGCATTCTGGTCTGTCAAATATGTACTCTTATGAAACTTCCCTAGGAGCACTGTTGAAATATTATGGAGGTGGGGCACAACCAACACCACCTGCCCCAAGTGCCAGTGCTAGAGCTGATGATGATTTTTCAACAATCCCAGATCAATATATTTATATGGATAAACCATGCCTTTTGTGAGACCTTTTTTTTCATTGTTTTTGACAGACAGATGCATTACCTACTAATATGACATGTAACATGGCTAGCTTTTATTATTATTATTTTTATCTTTCATCAGGTCCATCCTCTGCAGGCGAGGAGTACTTCCCAGCACATACATCCACTGATACTACTGTTCCTTCCATGTCTGTTTCAACCTCAGCAGATGTGGCAAGTTAATAGCACAGCAGCCTTTGTACTTGCTCAGTTACTGTGGAACAGTAGCTCCTCCAGTTGACCCAGCTGAGTTGTCATCTATCCTGTCCGACTCAGAAAGGACTGATCTGGTAAGCAGAGGGCCACTCCCTATAAAGGAAAACTTCACATTCCCTGAAAAACCTGATGGCCGAAGCTTCCACTACCACTACACCTACAGAAAATTAATTAATGGGGAAATAATGTAAGTGGAGCTGGCTCACTTATTCAAAAAAGAAAATGATGCAGTCTACAGCTTCTGCTACAAATTGTTCTCTAGGAAGTCCACAAAACTGGTAACAGAGGGATAACAAGATTGGGTAAATATAGGTGTGCTACTGTTACAATTAAAACCATAGAAGGGTAAAATCATGCCAGGCAGACATTGGTATGTTGTAAGCAACACAGCTACAACTAATACAATTGATAAGGGTGTGTTAGATTTATAGTGAGAGTTTAATCAAGCATTGACAATATTCAATCATATTGGCGGCACAGAGGGGCCCCCAATTCAAATTCTGCTTTGGGCCCTATAAAGGCTTGGGCCGGCCCTGCCATCAACATATAGTCGGTCTACCGTGAGAACGGCTTTCCTTCCATTTTGGCGAAATTGTTTCATGAGTGGGACTAATATTCGCCGTCTGTCCTGAATCTCCCGTGGAAAATTATGATTTGTTAACCTATACTATAATAGACCTTATTCACAGCAGCACCATCTGTAATTTATGATGGGAATAACAAGGCTGTCAAGGATGGACATACTCTCTCTTCAATGGGCTGTTCTGCAGATTAAAGTGTTATTGGATCGTTCTGCCGACAAAACATTGAAAAAACATCTTTCCAAGAACATTCAGTAGACAAAAAACTCCTAACAACATGACTTGTGGAAAGTCAAATGTGATCTAGGAGCATTTTACAGCTTCATAACGTGCGTGCCATCGAAGAGATGGCCTAGTAGTAAGCACAATAATTGTAGAAGATGGGAAAACAGCTAAAACTAGTGTAAGAAAAACAGCTTTGAACAGAATGCTTGTAGCACTAGTGTAAAAAAGGTTTCTCTGCTTGCCAGTTGATTTACTATGCGGATGTATTTGGTTTTTTGTGGGTTAAGTAGTTCTTGTTTGTGCAAGTGTTTCGCAAGCTTGAGACCTATTTATTACAAGTAGACCTTTAAACCACTAAAGAGAACCATCCCAACCATGAGGCAGGAACAAAGTGAGACTCTTATCTCACTACACATTCTGCCAAAACACACAGTCATCAACCCAGCCTTGCTATATATAACTCACAACTGTGAGGCAGTGACACCAAGTGGTATAACTAGACTATTTTCCCTTTTGTCCACTAAGATTCATTAGCAGCAATGTTAGGACTTTGTAAGAATGATTTGGCAGTGACTTCATTAAATCAATGTGTTAAATCAACGTGAAAAATAAAGAAAGTGACAGAAAATGTGTGATAGTGTAACAGGAGCCAGCTGTGCAATGTGTAACCCTCACTCTCCTGACTAAGAGGAGCAATAGCGACTGACTAGCGACCTCCTTGTTAGCGCACCCGCCTCCCAGGCTGGAGATGCCGGTTCGAGTCCCGTTCGGAGCAGGCGACATGGGCAGTTTACAATGGTGCCGTGACCAGGATGGGAGTGAGGTTTAGAGGGGGTGAGTGTAACGGGAGCCAGCTGGTAGATAGCTGTGCAGTGTGTAAACTTTACTCCCCTGACCGCAAGAGGTGCACTAGCGACTGATGCTAGATGTTGTAACCTTTAGCCTCCTTGTTAGTGCACCCGCCTCCCACGCCAGAGATGCCTGTTCTGGTCCCGTTCGGAGCGGGGTGACCAGGGCCGGTTACAATAGCATTGCTAAAATATCGCTATTAAAATGTATATTTCTATATATAGAAATATAGAAATATTTCTGCTTTTCACGATTATAAAGAGGGTTAATTGGATAGTTCACCCAAAAATGAAAATTCTCTCATCATTTACTCATCCTCATGCCATCCATCAGAATGTGAAAGTCAAGTGGAGATGTATAGTTAAAAAGGACTTAAATTTTTATCTTTTTCTCACCCATGCTCCTAAATTATGGAATAGTTTAATTCATAAATTAAATTAAATTAAATTAAATTATTAGTCTTCCTAATATGGTTCGGGACTCTCTCAGCTTAAGTCTAGACTAAAGACTCATCTTTTCAGTCAGGCATACACCTAATTTATCCATCAACTCATAGTTATGCTGCTTTAGTGAGGCCTGTCGGAATCAGAAACACTTCTCCTATGCTATAATCCTGTTTTAAAGTGAATGGCATCTATGCTAACATTCTATTTGTTTCCCCTGTCTTAACCTCGGGATACATATCCTGAGGTTACCAGAGCCTGCCTGATCCAGCTCCGGTTCTGCCTGATGTCCGACTCCCACTACTATGTGTTGCTGAGTGATGACAACTAACTGCAGCCTGTGCCAGCCAGATATCACTTCAGTCTAATACGATGTACTTCACAGTGGATGAACTGATGCCAGCACCAACCATCAGACATGGGATACTTCACCAGACATTTAAGACCTTAAGATACTTCACTTCACTTAAGACCTGAAACTTGGTCTTGAAATGGACAGAAATTAATCTGCCACAAGCTTACAGCCGAGTGCACCGCACTGACCTCTGCCTACATTACCTTGGTCAAAGGATGAACTACATTCTTAAAATGAAATACATCGAGAATACATGAATTACCAACTTAAGCTTTCATCAGCCAAAAAAACAAAAGACAATGCATCTGTGTTCACTTCCGTAGTTAATTCAGGATGGACTTCTAAGACTTTAGTCATTAATCTTACAGTTCATGACTTGTGCTACACATAAATAACTTATATTGACATTATATTCATGCTATTTAGCCAGAAGGGAACTGGCCCCCCTCAGTGAGCCTAGTTTCCCCCCAGGTTATTTTTCTCCATTAACCAACATCTTATGGAGTTTTGTGTTCCTTGCCACAGCCACCTTTAAAGCTCACTGGGGTTTTAAATACAAATATAATATACTAATATATTTATTTTAAGTCGCAATTTACAATGATGGTTTTTTATTAAACCGCACTATTGTGACTGGAAGACATTACTATATTACAGCTTCTATCACTATTATAGCATCATTTTCTGTAAAGCTGCTTTGAAATGATGTGTGTTGTGAAAAGCGCTATACAAATAAAAATGACTTGATTTGACTCCAGCACAAGTCTCCTTTACTAGTTCTAAAGCTTTCAATGCTTTCAACTAGCAATGAAGGCTTGGCTGTATCAAAGCAAGACACTGAATCTGTGGCATAAGAAAATATTTCTACTAACAAGAGCATTTTTTTGGATGAAAACCTGAAAATGAAAAGAAAAATACCTTGAGGCGTGGTAACTGTGGTAAAAGCAGAATAATTAAATATTTAATATAAATTAATGTTATGGCCACTTTGCATCGAGGCCACATTACACAGCAAAAATAATTTACTTACCAAACAAATTTACTAATGAAGAAAATGTTTTTTTATTTTTTTGCAGTGCATAACCTCTGCGTGTGCATTATTTTTCAATAATTTAACAGACCATCATCATTTATTCCCTATTTAAAGGTTAGATTTTTGTGTATATTTTAAATGAAAGACCAAGAGGATAGACTGAAAATATATATTTGTTTTTACAGCCTGTTTTGATTATATTTACCAAGGGTGACAGTATTTGTGGAAGGTTTTGAAGTTCTTAATAAGCAAAGGTCTTACCAGGAATGAGTCCTCTTTCTAATACTGCAAAGTCTCAAGAAATCCTGTTGAAGGCCTGTGTTTTTGCCCCTTGCTGAACCAGGACCCCTGAAAGATATTTTCGAGTTTTATGTATAGTTTAAAATCTACATAGTGTCATTCGCAATCTCAAAGGCTCAACACCAAAGTGCACAATACACCACCAACAGTAGATGCCCATTACAAAAACAAAACACGCACACATACACACACACACACACACACACACAAAACTACAAACAATCATACAAAGGAACAACAAATTTGGTTGAAGACCAGTATAGCTCAACACGACAGACAAGTTAAATGACAGTTGATATAGATAATGTTGGTCAGCAGAATAAAATAAGATGAATATACTCACAAAGCCATTGCCTTCAACGATTTGGGTGAAATGACATGCAAATATTTATACTCACATTTCGCCATTTTTCTCAATAAGATGAGACACAATAATTCACACCATTTAACGCCTTTGTGGTAATCTTATTAGTCAAAAAAAATTATTAAAGAAAAACAATGTTGAGGCAAATATATTCTAACCATTACCTAAATACATAAAAACAATTACCTGAATTAAAGAAATCAATAATTTAAGACCTAAAAATAAAAACCATATTTCATATTGCACTTTTTTGCTCATACTACTGCCGTGCCTGAAATGAGCACAAATTCTATGCCAAAGGAGTACTGGTCCTGACCCCTGTCTCCATAGCTGGTTTGTGGACAAAGGTACCTCTGGTTTCAAAGAACTCTAGGCATGTGTCACGAACACGGGTGAAAGCGCCTCCTCCTCGAGCCTCCGGAGATCACATTCACCCGAATACTAATTATTCACCCCAGCTGTTGCTCATTACCTCACCCTATTTAATCACGCCAGTTTGTTCCCTCCTTGCGAAGTCTTGTTTAGCCCCTGGCGACATTTCCAAGCACTATTAGTTGTCTCTCTAGTTTACCCGTGTACCGACCTAGCTTTTCTCCGTTCCTGTTTGTTAGCCTCCAGCCCTGATACTCTAGCCTGCCTTACTACGATTCTTTGCTGCCCGCCCTGATCATTAGCCTGTCCCTGATTACGCTCCAGCCTGTCTACCTTACTCTGTTTGCCTGTCCCAGACCTTTGCCTGTACGACCTGAGCTTGCCTTTCCAATAAAACCGCATATGGATCCCAACCAACCTGAGTCTTCGTTACAGAAGACTTCGCCGCCCCTCGATCCAGCGGTGATCACCCGCCTATCGGAGGAACTCTCTGCGCAGGCGAACCAGCTCTCCGCGCAACAGCTCCAGCTCGGGCGCCTCACTTCAGCCATTGAGATAATGCGCACCGTACAGGCTGCACTCCAACCCGCGCCGGCTTCCGCGACTGCACCCGCGGCTCCACAAGCTAGCCAGGCGTCAGTCGGCGATTCACTTCCCCAAGCTGCTGCCAGCCCACGACTCGCCTTCCCGGAAAAGTTCGATGGCACACCCTCGAAGTGCAGAGGCTTCGTTATGCAGTGCACCATTTTCCTCACACAACAACCGACGGTATACCCGACCGATCTGAGCAAAATTCTCTTCGTCAGCTCCGTTCTGACGGGTCAGCGCCTCGACTGGGCGATCAGCGGTTTGGCACAATCAGGGCTTCACACAATTCTCCTTTGACTCGCTCATGCAGAACCTGATCGACGCCTTTGATCACCCTGAATGTGGCAAGAGCGCTGGTGAGCAACTTCTGGCTCTCCGCCAGGGAAATCGCACCGTGGCGGATTACGCACTCATTTTCCGCGACCTCGCAACGCAAACCGGCTGGCTTGAGTGCACCCTAAAACTCCTCTTCCGCCAGGGACTGAGCGGATCTACAATCTGAGCTGGCGTGTCGCGATGAGGGGACCACCTTGGAGCAGTTCATCTCGCTGGCTATCCGCGTTGACAACCTCATCCGGCTCCCGACGACCAGCTAGGTGGCTCCCGCAGTCCGCCCGCACCTCAGCGCCACGCCTTCCAGAACCCATGCAATTAGACCGCGCCCACCTCACTCCGGAGGAGAGAGAACGCCTCTCCAACCACCTCTGTCTCTACTGTGGCCAGGCCGGGCATATCCGCCCAACTGCCCAACGCGTCCGCCTGAACGACAACAACCAGGGGTGAGTTTGTTCCTTTCTTCCACCCTAACCAGTTCCAGCCTGAAAGTTCCCATTTCACTTTGCTACCAATCATATAGCTTAAATGTCCACGCTATGATCGATTCTGGTGCGGCTGGTAATTTCATTGATGAGAACTTTTGTAAGAAACATGGTATTCCCCTGACTGTGTGTGAACCTCCCTTGGCAGTGGCGGCCCTAGACGGAAGGCCCCTGGGTACCGGTAAAGTGTGCAACACCACTACCGACATCCGCCTGCAGGTAGGAGTGCTGCACACCGAGACCATCCGTCTGCACCTCGTCACCTCCCTCACCACCCGGTAATCCTCGGCCTCCCTGGCTCCGCCTCCATGACCCACGAATTTCCTGGCGGCACAATCAAATCACACAGTGGGGCAATGACTGCTCGGCGAGGTGTCTGAAAACAATCCACCCCTTAACCGTGGGAACCACCAATGTCCAGAAGGCTCCTGACAACTCCGTTCAGATACCCCCCATGTACGCTGACCTGAGCGAGGCCTTCAGCAAGGTCAAGGCCTCCCAACTTCCGCCCCACCGACCTAGCGATTGTGCCATTGATCTCAAACCGGGAGCCACACCACCTCAAGGCCGAATCTTTCCCCTGTCTGAACCCGAATCCTTGGCCATGAAGTCTTACATCGAGAAGGAACTGACCAAGGGATTCATCCGGCCCTCCACGTCCCCGGCAGCTGCCGGATTCTTTTTCGTGGGCAAGAAGGACGACTCCCTTCGCCCGTGCATCGACTACCGCGGTCTCAATGACGTCACCATAAAATTCAGATACCCCCTGCCACTCATGCCCGCTGCTCTGGAGCAATTAAGAAACGCAAAGATCTACACCAAGCTGGACCTGCGCTCCGCCTATAACCTGGTGCGTATTCGGGAGGGAGACGAGTGGAAGACTGCCTTTTCCACCACCTCCGGCCATTATGAATATCTGGTGATGCCGTTCGGTTTGTCTAACAGTCCCTCGGTGTTCCAGTCCTTCGTCAATGATGTGTTCAGAGACCTGCTCAACCGATATCTTATTGTTTACATTGATGACATTCTAATCTACTCTGACTCCCTTGAGGAACACATCACACATGTCCGAACCGCCCTCAAACGCCTGATCCAGCACCAATTGTACGCCAAGGCCGAGAAGTGTGAGTTCCACCTGAAGTCGGTAGCCTTCCTGGGGTATATCATCAGCCCAGATGGAGTGGCCATGGATGACCGCAAGGTACGAGCTATCCTGGAATGGCCTCAGCCCGCCACGGTGAAGGAGCTCCAACGCTTCCTGGGGTTCATGAACTTCTACCGCCGGTTCATCCGTAACTTCAGCATAGTTGCTTCCCTCTTACCGCCATGCTGAAGAAAGGTCGAAACAAACTCCACTGGCCAGCTGAAGCCCTCCAGGCCTTCGCCCAACTCAAAACACGCTTCACCACTGCGCCCATCCTGCACCACCCCAATCCTGACCTCCCTTCATGGTAGAGGTGGACGCTCGAACACTGGAATTGGGGCCATCCTCTCCCAGCCAAGGAAACCCACCTAAGCTGTTTCCCTGCGCCTACTATTCCCGCAAACTCACTCCCACGAGCAAAATTATGATGTTGGTAACCGGGAGCTTCTGGCCATAAAAGTAGCCCTGGAGGAGTGGCGTCACTGGCTGGAGGGGGCCAGGCAGCCATTCCAGGTCTTGACGGACCACCGAAATCTTGAGTACCTCCGCTCCGCCAAGAGGCTCAACCCCAGACAGGCCCGATGGGCCCTGTTCTTCACTCGCTTCAACTTCAACATCTCCTACCTCCCGGGTTCCAAGAAAACCAAGGCCGACTCCCTCTCATGTCAACACGAGACCACAACCCAAAACCACACCACCGAACCCATCGTATCGCCCGTGCTCTTCCTAGCCCCCGTCCAGTGGGACCTAATGTCAGACATCTCCCAGGCTCAAGTCTCAGTCCCACCTCCTCCTGAGTGCCCTGCAGGCCGGACCTTCGTACCCCCCAGCCTCCGGGAGAGGGTACTCAGCTGGGTGCACGACTCGCAAGTTCCGCCACCCCGAATCACAGCTACCACCCGCCTCCTGAGTAACCGCTTCTGGTGGGGAACCCTACCCGAGGATACTGCCGACTTCGTCAAGAGGTGCCCAGCCTGCAACCTAGCGAAGTCCCCTAAACAACCACCGGCTGGTCTGCTCCAACCTCTCCCCATTCCACATCGCCCTTGGTCACATATCGCCGTGGACTTCGTGAACCGACCTACCCAACTCCCAGGGGCACACCACCATCCTCACGGTCATAGATCGGTTCTCCAAGGCTTGCTGCTTGATACCTTTACCCAAGCTCCCCACTGCCCTCGAAACCGCCAACACCTGTTTCAGTACGTATTCCGCTTCTACGGTCTGCCCGAAGAGATTGTCTCGGACCGGGGACCCAGTTCACCTCCAGGGTCTGGAAGGCTTTCTGCCGCCTCCTAAACATCAACCTCTGCCTCACCTCCGGTTACCACCCCCAGTCCAATGGACAGACCGAAAGACTAAACCAAGAAATTGTCAGATTCCTAAGCACTTACTGTCACAACAACCAGTCGGACTGGAGTAGATTCCTTCCATGGGCTGAGTACGCCCAGAACTCCTTGCTCAAACCGCCCACCAAACTGACCCCCTTCCAGTGCATCCTGGGGTACCAGCCCCTCTCTTCCCTTGGTCCGGAGAACCCTCGGAGGTCCCCGCCGTAACGACTGGCTGCAGCGCAGCTGAAGCAGTTTGGGACCAGGCCCACGCCCACTTACAGCGGGCCGTGGACTGCACTAAGTCACAAGCCGACCGTCACCGCCGTCCCGGACCCGACTACGCCCCAGGCCAATGGGTTTGGCTCTCCACCGAGACCTCCGCCTCCGCCAGCCCTGCAGAAAGCTCGGCCCTAGGTATGTTGGCCCCTTTAAAATCCAAAAAAAATTAACCCTGTTACCTTCCGCCTCAAACTCCCCACTAATTACCGAATCTCTCCTCTTTTCATGTCTCCCTACTGAAACCGGCCGACTGACCCGGGGCCAAGAGGAGGCCACTCTCAGACCCCCTCCCCTGATCGTGGGCGGCGAGGAGGCCTTCCTGGTGCGAAGGCTACTCGACTCCAGGCGCCACCGAGGTCAGATGCAGTACCTGGTGGACTGGGAGGGGTACGGCCCGGAAGAAAGGTCCTGGGTCAGCACTAACGACATCCTCGACCCTAACCTCATTTCAGAGTACCATCGGACCAACCCGGAAAGACCAGCCCCTCGACCTAGGGGGAGACCTCGGCGTGGGTCGCATCTTCGCGTCAGGAGCCGCTCACAGGAGGGGGGCTCTGTCACGAACACGGGTGAAAGCGCCTCCTCCTCGAGCCTCCGGAGATCACATTCACCCGAATACTAATTACTCACCCCAGCTGTTGCTCATTACCTCACCCTATTTAATCACGCCAATTTGTTCCCTCCTTGCGAAGTCTTGTTTAGCCCCTGGCGACATTTCCAAGCACTATTAGTTGTCTCTCTAGTTTACCCGTGTACCGACCTAGCTTTTCTCCGTTCCTGTTTGTTAGCCTCCAGCCCTGATACTCTAGCCTGCCTTACTACGATTCTTTGCTGCCCGCCCTGATCATTAGCCTGTCCCTGATTACGCTCCAGCCTCTCTACCTTACTCTGTTTGCCTGTCCCAGACCTTTGCCTGTACGACCTGAGCTTGCCTTTCCAATAAAACCGCATATGGATCCCAACCAACCTGAGTCTTCGTTACAGCATGCTTGGAGCTAGATAATGATGAAGCTTGCCACCAAATAAAAATATCTTTCCTACCTATACTGTTTTTCTTTGATGAAATGTAAACGGATTTTTAAAATAATTTTTGAATAGACTTGAAAAACACTATACACTAAAAAATGTTTATTTTGAATAACAAGATATGGTTAGATAACATTGAATAAAATTACATTATTTTTTACCACGTTGTGGCATGATAACTGATTTCAGTTTTTTCAGACCATTATAACATCCTGTATCAGATAGACACATAGAAACATTCATCATTCTTTCTGAATGACTGAACTGTACAGAGAGGATGATGATGATCAGTGAGGTCAGTGACATCAAAACGTGTGATAGCACGAGTGTGTTGCACAGCATAAAAAATAAAAAAATCTCTTCAGCGACTAACTTCTGAATCATTCATTTGAATTTTGAGTCAAAAGCCAAGCAGTGTCTTATACATTCAAATTGGGGGTCACCGCTAGAACAGTAAGACACCAAAACTGTCACACCTGGCCTTTATGTTGTTCCTTTAAATTTCACCTAGGCTGGGACATACACCTCTGTGTAGAATGGAATATTTTCCAAGCTTTCTTGGATATTATGACATCTCTCAAGATCAGCAAGGATAGTGCTGACATTTGTAAATGGATAGAAAAAATAAAGCAGCATTTTTAGAGTCTATCATATCACTTCTAAATACATGGATTTAACCACTGGAGTCACATGGATTACATTTATGCTGCCTTTTTTTATTTTTTGTGCAGGTCTGGTTCACCAGTAGACAGAGCTAAAGAATCAGCCAAGCAGTAATTTGTGATCCTCAGTTCAAAAGGCAGAACATGTCTGGCAGACATCTCAGCCTGGATGAAGGAACACCACCTGCAACTCATCCCAGCCAAGACCGAACTCCTTGTCTTTCCAGCCAACCCTGCTGTTGAACACAACATCACGTGCAGCTGGGTCCAACTGCAGTTTTGCCTTCCAAAACGGTCAGAAATCTAGGGGTAACCATTGATGATGAGCTAAATTTTACAGACCACATCTCAGAGACTGCAAGATCATGTAGATTTACACTCTACAATATCAGGAAGATAAGACCTTTCCTCTCTGTACATGCCACACAACTGCTCGTTCAGTCACTTGTCATAACTCGACTAGACTACTGTAACGCTCACATTGCAGGCCTTCCTGCATGTGCTATTAGACCTCTGCAAATGATCCAGAATGCAGCAGCACGTCTGGTCTTTAATGAACAAAAGAGAGCGCATGTTACACCACTCTTTGTCTCTCTCCACTGGCTGCCGGTTCATGTACATACTAAATTCAAGGCCCTGATGCTGGCATACAAAACAGTCACTGGGTCTGCTCCAGCATACCTAAAAACATTTATGCAGAGCTACATTCCCACCAGAAGCCTGCGGTCAGCTAAGGAACGTCGCCTTGTCAAACCAAAACAAAGAGGCACCAAAACACTTTCCCGGACTTTCAGTTTCATCATACCACGTTGGTGGAATGACCTTCCCAACTCAATCTGTGAAGCTGACTCACTCTCTATCTTCAAAAACGGCTAAAAACACATCTTTTCCAAGAGCACTTAACCAGTCACTAAAAAAAAATTACAATTTATTTACAATTCTTGTTGCACTTAAATCTGTTTTGTATACTATTCTGATGATAGTGAAACTTTGTAGTATGGCACTTTTCGTACCACTGTCTCCTTATGATGATTCGCTTATGTTTTCCTCTTTTGTAAGTCGCTTTGGATAAAAGCGTCTGCCAAATGAATAAATGTAAATGTAAATGCAAAAGGCACCACACGTTCTCACAACAAGAGCTGCTGCTGCACTGGTGAAAAAAAATATGCTAAGTATTCTTGAAGCCAGACTAATTATAAGTATGCTTCAAGTATGCTAATGATTAGTTAACTTAAAATGTGCTATTTTGGAACAACTAATTTTGTACTAAGTATATTTTAGTTGTAATTAAATTGTGGTAAAGTATAACTTTAAGTGTATTTAGTGTACTAAATTGGAACAATTTCAAGTATACTTAGTATACTTTAAGTATATGCCAGTGTAGGGTAATTACATGCTTGATTAGTGATTTTAAAGTGTACTTTATTTGTGTTACAAGTACATTACAAATTAATTGCAAGTGTCTTCAAAACATACAAGTAATATACCCTAAGTGTGTTATATTTGAGTAAAAAGTATACGCTCAGTAACACCTTTGGCTTATTCAAAATACTACAAATTGCACACTTTGTCTTCAATAACAAACGTCTAGGTTATGTATGTAACCTCCATTCCCCGATGGAGGGAACGAGACGTTGTGTCAGAGAAGCGACACTAGGGGTCTCTCTTGAGCGCCGATATTCACCTCTGAACTATGAAAAAAGGCCAATGAGAGTTGGCAACCAGTATTTGCATGTCCCGCCCCCGGACATACGGGTATTTAAGCGGCGCAAATACGGGAGTTCATTCAGGATTTTTCTGAGGAGCCGGAAATGGTCCGGCCACAACAGGGGCTCGGCTCAGCGACGTGGCAGGGGAGACACAACGTCTCGTTCCCTCCATCGGGGAACGGAGGTTACATACGTAACCTAGACATTCCCCTTCTGTCGCTCTCTCCACGTTGTGTCAGAGAAGCGACACTAGGGGTCCACTTAAAAAGAGCCATGCACTGAGCCGTGTACGTGATCTGCTGATACAGGAGCGAGCAGGTATTCCTACGTGCAGAAGGACCAACTGTATCAGGCTGCACGTACCCTTCCCTAATGCCCCACTTAAGCCATCAGGATTCCTTATCGTTACCCTGGAGGGGGGGAACAAGGTGATGGCCGCCAACATGGGAACGGGTCAGCCTGGCTGGGCCTCTTTTCTCTCTATGTTTCTCGCATAGAGCAACCACGGCCGGGCCCTTACACGCATTGAGGGAAGGGGGTCTTAGCCCTTATTAGGGCGGAGAAGACCCTGCGGAGGCCACACCTACCCGGAGGGGAGGCAAATTTTGAGTGGCAAATACATCGCATGGCCTATACTTAGGTCTTATGCGGAAAAGTAGTGCGGTGGTAGATCCAGCCTCGCAGAGGGGGAAGCATACAGCACGGCAACCGATGCAGCTGTAACTGCCTAAGGGAAACACGGAGTCAACTCGTGAGGGGACAGAACCGTGGTTTTACACACAGGGGGAGTCCGAACAGGAGGCCTTACCTGTGGGGCACCTATACCAGTACAGGGTAGCCTGCGGTACCTAGCAGTGGTTTGGGTCGGCGAGTTCCTCCACGAGAACTGCGACCCACGAGGGCTAGGGAGGAGTCAACCAGTGTCCCAAACCTGGGATCTCCTGGGAATGAAGGCGCACTGTTTCCCTGGTTAGGGGAAGGGTGTTGGGTGCAAGCGATTCACCCGGTCAGATCGTGGACGTGCCACCGAAGTTCTCACGGGCTCGGTACCTGAGAGAACACGGACGATACTGACTCAACTCGGAGATTGTAGAATCTCGCAAAAGTGTTAGGTGTTGCCCAGCCCGCTGCTCTACAAATGTCTGCTAGGGCAGTGCCCCTAGCCAGTGCCCACGAGGACGCAACACTCCTAGTGGAGTGGGCTCGGACCCGCAAAGGGGGGGGCACGGCCTGGGTGTGATAAGCCAGGGAAATGGTGTCGACAACCCAGTGGGCGAGTCTCTGCTTGGAGACAGCATTCCCTTTCTGCTGTCCCCCAAAGCAGACGAAGAGCTGCTCAGAGCGTCTGGTGCTCTGTGTGCGGTCCAGATAAATACGTAAGGCACGTACTGGACACAGCAGTGAAAGGGCTGGGTCTGCCTCCTCCCGGGGCAGCGCTTGCAGGTTCACCACCTGATCCCTGAAGGGTGTGGTAGGAACCTTGGGCACGTAGCCCGGTCGCGGTCTTAGGATCACGAAAGTGTCCGCCGGACCGAACTCCAGGCAAGCGTCGCTAACAGAGAACGCATGCAGGTCCCTAACCCTCTTGATGGAAGCGAACGTGATCAGCAGGGCGGTCTTGAGAGAGAGGGCCCTGAGTCCAACTGAGTCAAGCGGCTCGAAGGGGGGTCACCGGAGTCCCATAAGGATGACCGAGAGATCCCAGGAGGGAAACAGGTTAGGCCGGGAGGGAGTCATCCTCCGGGCACCTTTTAGGAACCTGACGATTAAGTCGTGCTTACCAAGAGACTTGCCGTCTACCGTGTCGTGGTGGGCCGCGATAGCGGCAACATACACCTTGAGGGTGGAGGGGACAGCCTCCTCTCCAGCCTCTCCTGAAGAAACACGAGCACTGACCTAACTGCGCACTTCTGCGGTCTTCGGCTCGGGAAGAACACCAGTCTGCTGAACAGACGCCACTTCAGGGCGTAAAGATGCCTGGTCGAAGGGGCTCTGGCTTGGTTAATAGTGTCTATGACGGCCGAAGGTAGGTCGGCTAGATCCTCCGCGTCCCGTCCAGGGACCAGACGTGGAGATTCCAGAGGTCTGGATGCGGATGCCAGAGTGTGCCCCATCCCTGAGAAAGAAGGTCCTTCCTCAGGGAATTTGCCAGGGAGGGGCTGTCATGAGGAGCGTGAGATCCGAAAACCACGTCTGGTTGGGCCAGTAGGGGGCCACCAGAGTGACTTGCTCCTTGTCCTCCCTGACCTTGCATAGCACCTGTGCAAGAAGGCTCACTGGGGAAAAGCGTACTTGCTCAGCCCCATGGGCCAGCTGTGCGCCAGAGCATCTGTCCCAAGGGGAGCCTCTGTGAGGGCATACCAGAGTGGACAGTGGGAGGTTTCCTGGGAGGCAAACAGGTCTACCTGGGCCTTGCCGAACCTGTCCCAAATCAGCTGGACCGATTGGGGTGGAGCCTCCACTCTCCACCGGGCAAGTTTTGCCTTGACAGCCGTCCGCTATCACATTGAGGTTGCCGGGATGTGAGTGGTGTGCAGTGACTCCAGTCGCTGCTGACTCCAAAGGAGGAGACGACGGGCGAGCTGTGACATGTGGAGGGAGCGTACTCGCCTTGGCGGTTTATGTAGGCCACCACCGTGGTGCTGTCTGTCCTGACTAGGACATGCTTGCCACGAATCAACGGAAGAAATTTCTTCAGGGCAAGAAAAACGGCCAGCAGCTCTAGGCAGTTGATGTGCCAGCGCAGCGGGCCTCGGTTCCACCGGCCTGCGGCTGCGCGCCCGTTGCACACGGCACCCCAACCCAATTTGGAGGCGTCGGTTGTAACCAGAACGCGACGGGACACCTGCTGCAAAGGTACTCCTGCCCGTAGAAAGCAGAGGTCTGTCCAGGGTTTGAAGGTTTGGTGGCAGGCGGGGGTAACTTCCACGCCGTGCGTGCCGTGGCGCCATGCTCATCTTGGGACTCGAGTCTGGAGCCAATGCTGAAGTGGTCTCATATGCATCAACCCCAGTGGTGCGGCCGCCGCGGAGGATGCCATATGCCCCAGGAGCCGTTGGAAACGTTTCAAAGGGACCACGGTGCCTGGTTCGAAATAAGTGAGGCATTCCAGCACTGACTGAGCACGCTCGTTGGAGAGACGTGCTGTCATTGAGACTGAGTCTAACTCCAAACTGAGAAAAGAGATGCTCTGGACCAGGGTGAGCTTGCTCTTTTCCCAGTTGACCTGAAACCCTAAACGGCCGAGGTGCTCGAGCACCTGGTCTCTGTGTGCGCATAGTAATTCCTGCGAGGAGGCCAAAATGAGCCAATAATAAATTATTATAATATAAACTATTATCACTGGCATCCGGTAACGGCCGTCCGCACATTCACAAGAGAGTTGAGTTCCGGCGTATGACGTAGCGTAAGCTCCGGTGATAAGTGACAAACACAAAAGCGGATAGAGGAAGCCAGTGAATGTGTGGACGGCCGTGACCGGAAGCCAGTGATTATAGTGTATAAAGTTATAAATATGGATATTTTTCTTACAAAAATGCATCGCTTTGCCTTAGAAGGCCTTTATTAACCCCCTGGAGCTGTATGGATGATTTTTTTTGATGGATGGATGCGCTTTTGGGGCTTCAAAATCGAAGGTACCATTCACTCCCATTATAAAGCTTGGAAGAGACAGTGTTTGTGTTTGGCTGAAAGAAGAAAGTCATATACACCTAGGATGGCTTGAGGGTGAGTAACTTATGGGATAATTATAATTTTTGGGTGAACTAACCCTTTAAGAACACAGAATTTAATTTACAGTATATTTTATTGCATCAATTTAAGGAATTTAAATCACCAATGTCACAAATCAGAGTTTTTTCACAAGAGACAAATACAGTATCGACTGTAAAAGTACACCCAGAACTTTTTCATAACCTAATCTATAATATCATGTAATAAAGCAAATTGACAATTTAAAAAAGTATAAACAGCGATACAAATACTTACGAAGCTCATCCTGAAAAATTCCTCTGGGTCATCCCCCAGGAGGGTTGGAAAACCCTGAATACTGCAGTGCAAACATAAGTTACATCAGATGACTACATACAGGTAGACATGAGGGTAACAATCATAGCCAAATCATGATTTAAAGATGACAATAATCAAAAAGGAATACCTTGAGTCAACATAATGCATAATTTCATCGTTTTCTTCCCTGATTTCCTCCTTTTCTCCGAAAATGTTCAGTCAAACGTGCAGAATGCGTGTCCAACGCTGCATAGAACTCAGATTTTCCCCAGATATGCGATTGAATTCTGTCCATCAAAAATATGGAGTGGTTATTAACAGTTGTTGTAGAAATGTAGAAACAGGGGAATGCCTCTGTGTCTGAGGGATGCAGAGGGGGAGGATCTGCTTTTGTTGAGAAACCTTGGGATAAAAGAGTATAAAATACAAGTCAGCCCTCCCCTCTGGGTCCCACTCACGGCACAGATTAACTCCTGTGTAATGACCGGGTCCTTCTTGCAAGAATAAATAATTTTAAAAGACTGTTTGAGTCAGAGTGTCTCTTACGCAGTGATAATGGTTGGTTGATAATTTTATGCCACAACAATTTGGTGTCAGAATAGTGGGATTCCTTGGAAGTGCCTTCTGGACCTGAGTGCGGACGGTGTTTGGCCACCTGGACTGAGAAGTTCCAGCTCTACCTCGTAAGTTTTAAGAGAGAGGGGCCGATCGCACCAGGGCCAGGAGAAACTCCACTGGAATCAAATGAAAACGAACCCATGGCAACCCAAATATCTCTGGTAAGGGACGACTAATTTATTTTTTTTGGTATGAAAGTGAGTGAACCATATTGGCTGAGACTGTTTTTTTGTGTGGTCAGAGTGCAAGAGGTTCTCGAACAAAGACTGAGACCTACGAACAGGTCAAGAGGTTTTCTAACGGAGACGGAGTTCTCGAAATTGTCAGAGTGCAAGAGGTTCTCGAACAAAGACTGAGACCTACGAACAGGTCAAGAGGTTTTCTAACGGAGACTGAGTTCTCGAAACTGTCAGAGTGCAAGAGGTTCTCGAACAAAGACTGAGACCTACGAACAGGTCAAGAGGTTTTCTAAAGGAGACTGAGTTCTCGAAATTGTCAGAGTGCAAGAGGTTCTCGAACAAAGACTGAGACCTACGAACAGGTCAAGAGGTTTTCTAACGGAGACTGAGTCCTCGAAATTGTCAGAGTGCAAGAGGTTCTCGAACAAAGACTGAGACCTACGAACAGGTCAAGAGGTTTTCTAATGGAGACTGAGTTCTCGAAATTGTCAGAGTGCAAGAGGTTCTCGAACAAAGACTGAGACCTACGAACAGGTCAAGAGGTTTTCTAACGGAGACTGAGTCCTCGCAGAAATTGTCTAATTAGATTAGCTGAAATCGAAGATTTTGATCAAATTTTAATTAACAATGCACTAGGGAGTGCACCCTTAGCTGATCTTGGGTTAAAAATCAGATCTGTTGGAGACGTCCGACAGATGATAAGACGCGTGCATCGAACAGTAACCCACAGAGAAATGGAAACAGCCTGTATGGGGAAATCTCAGAGCAAGCTTGCTAAATTTGATACACCGGTTTTCTGTCAAATGAGAAAAACCTATGGGAGGAAATGTATGCAGGACATAGAGAAACTGATTAAATACCATGATTTCCCCAGAGAGGGGACATTGAGCACGACTAGGCTGAGAGTGGTGCGAGAACCAGTGGGACAGGGCAGCGCATGAAACAGAGTTGTGGCTGCGTTCAACATGTGTATAAGAATGTGAACAGACAGTGGGCTGTTGCTTTAAGGAAGCAGATAGAAGAGAAAGAATTAGCATGAAGGGGTGAAAATGTGGAATGTAAAATAAAATGTGTGAAAGATCTGTTTGTGTGTCAGCACCACCAGAACATTTTATTTATTTATTCTTTTGAAAAGTATGTTTGTGTTTTCCCACATGCAACGACGATTGTGCTGGCGACGCCGGCATACAAGCATCACTGTCCCGTGGCAGAGCTGAAAGCCCTGAAACTGAACCCTGACCTCGACTGCTCTCCGCCCAGATTCCCGATTCGGACAGAGAAGGAGACCTGAATGAACTTTTTTTTTCCTGAGACCTGAGATCGCACAAGCAGTGAAAGCAAGTTACATTGAATGGAAGGGCGATTGACCTCCACTCTGGCACACGCTGTACACGCAGAGCAACAGCTGCTGACAAAGAAAAACAAAGTCAAGGCGAAGGGAGAGAGACATCTTCAGCTGGCGTCTAATGTCAGCACATCGAAACCACAGCAGAAGTGGGCCGACAGAAAGAAGAAAGTCTACGGAAACCAGCGGAAGTGGAATTGCGGCTTGTGTGAGACTGTCAGGAGAAGGAAAAGGCAGACTGAGGAGGATAGGAGAGCAGCGAAGGTGGGGGCCGGACACAGGGCGATCGGCTGCTGGCTACAGGACAGGGAAGTGAACATATTTTTACACACAGACAACATACACACATACACTGATTACATACTGCTCTCTGCAATGAAGACAATGCTTGCAAATCTTTCAGTGTGACTGATGAAGTTTTATGTGATAATGTTTCGGATGAATGTTTGAGAATGTACAAAAGTTCTGGGTTTTTACAAATGCAGAGATATCAAACGTTAGATAATGGGACATTAGTAAACTTTTTGGTAGATTCTGGGGCTGGCCATACTACGATACGACTATGTGACTTGCCATGTCTCCCAAAATTGACAGGTTCAGTGCATAAAGAGCACTTTGGCCTAGGGCCATTTGATTTCTGAAAAAATTCATTTAAACATGCGTTTTTGTGTTCACCAGCTTGTCCGGTACCTCTAATGGCCAGAGATTTAGTGTGTGAATTAAATTTGACCCTTACTTCCTTTGGTATTATCATTGAGGAAGAACCACAAATATGTTGTTCTAAATTTGAACCGCAGTGGGCATATGAATGGCGTGTGAAAAATGATGATTGTGCAAAAATGATCTTGAAATTGGCAAAAGATCGAACAATGTCATTTAACATAGAAAATATGACGCCTGACCAATTGCATTGCACATCACATGTTGTAATTGAACGTGAACTATAATCTGAGGGGTGGTTTAACTGGGCAGAAAATGAGAGTGTGAAATTTTATAAGATTTTCTGGGCAGAAAATGTATGTGTGTGCTCTCAGCTTGCCTGACAGAAAAACAAATGCAGTTCTATTTTGATAGCAGGGAACACTGAGGCACCCAAATCAGTGATCAAGGCCAAAGAGCAGCCCCTTTGGGCCCCTTTGTGAGAGAATGCATAAAAGCAACAGATTAGTATAGGAGTGAAACACAGCAAAAGTGTAAGAGCATTTATATCAAAATGTGATTTTGAGATCGAGGTACAGAGAACTGTAACTGCTATTGTGGAGAGTGTGGTGGAGAAACATGAAAGGGGGCTCTGACAGAAGTACCTCCTAGGTTATGGGTTAAACACAAATATGACGTGGGGCTAGTAAAAGGCTGTGAACCAGTTGTAATCACCCCAAAATCTGATTACAGACCCTGTCAAGCACAATACCACCTAAAGCGGGAGGCATTGCAAGGTATTATGCCAGTTTTTGAATCATTGTTGAAGGCATAATTATACCATGTCATGATTCTCCAGTTCGCACTCCAATCTTCCCTGTGAAGAAAATAAGAGATAAGAATTCACCAACTGAGTGGCGATTTGTGAAAGATCTTCAGGCCGTAAATTCAGCTGTCATTGCTAGGGCGGCACGTGTACCAAACCCTTACACAATTTTGTCACAAATTCCGCAAAATGCAATGTATTTTACTGTGGTAGATTTGGCTAATGCTTTCTTTAGCGTGCCAGTGGACCAGAAGAGTCAGTTTTGGTTTGCATTTGATTTTGACAATAAGGGTTATACATTCACACGGTTGTGCCAGGGGTACACTGAATCCCATTAGTGGGATTATAATGAATGAACTATCTATAATGAAGCGCTTCGAAGAAGCCTTGAACCCTTAACACTGACAGCTGGAACGGCTTTGTTGCAGTATGTGGATGATTTGTTGATCTGTGCATGTGATGAAGCTACATGTGTGACAGACTCTGTTTCTCTCTTGAAGCACTTAGAACAGGAGGGACACAAAGTCAGTCTTTCGAAATTGCAGTTTGTGAAACAGGAAATAAAGTTTCTGGGACATGTCATCAGACCAAACAGTAAATCCATCTGTGACAAACGGGTACAGGCCATAAAAGATGTGCCAAAACCAATTACGAAAAAACAGTTATTGTCATTTTTAGGCATGTGTGCTTACTGTCGTACATTTATTCCTAATTATGCCATTCTTGAACAGCCTTTGCGAGCCCTGATGACAGGGAAAGGGCTGAGGTCATGTGACAAGCTTGCTTGGACAAGCGAAGCAGAGGAGGCATTTGCAAATGGCTCTGGCTCCCACTTTGGGCTTGCCAGATGTAAACAAACCATTTGTTCAGATGACTGATGAGAAAAAAGGGTTTATGACTTCTGTTCTTTTGCAGACTCATGGAGACAGATTGCGACCGGTGGCATATTTCTCAACCAAACTTGACACAGTAGCAGCAGGGTTGCCACACTGTTTGAGGGCTGTGGCGGCTGCTGAACTGGCAGTACTGGCATCCAGGGAATTTGTGGGGTATTCTGATTTAATTTTGATGGTTCCACATGCAGTCTCCATGATTTTGCAAGAGCAAAGAACGTCACACTTACAGTATCTACAGCCCGATGGCTGAGGTACCACACAATTTTATTGGACATGCCAAACATAACTGTTAAAAGATGCACAACTTTGAATCCTGCCACACTCCTCCCAACAGAGGAGGATGGCGAGGAGCATCATTGTTGTCTGTCAGCGCTTGAACAAGTGTGCACACCATGCCCAGATCTATTAGACACGCCATTAGACAATTGTGACAACATCCTCTTTGTGGATGGGTCGGCTTCCAAAGATCCACAAACAGGAAAGAATAAGGTTGGTTATGCGATAACCACTGAATTTGAGGTCGTGACATCTGGCAAGCTGCCATCAAACTATTCAGCTCAGGCAGCTGAACTGGTTGCTTTAACAGAGGCATGTAAACTTATGACAGACAAATGTGTGACAATTTACACAGATTCGCGTTATGCCTTTGGGGTAACACACGATTTTGGTGCTTTATGAAAGCACAGAAAATTTCTGAAGTCAGATGGCCGAAAATATTAAATGCATCTCTTGTGTCTGAGCTTTTGGAGGCCGTTCTTTTACCAGACAAGGTCGCGATTTGCAAGTGCGCATCGCATACTAACGATAACAGTTCAGTCTCAACAGGAAATGCACGAGCCGACGCGACAGCAAAGGCCGCGGCAGCGATGGAGACAACAGAGACTGTGTGCTTTGATATCTGACAATAACCTCAACACTTCTTCTTGTTTACAGAGCATGCAAACTTTTTCCACAGGCAAGGAGAAAACCCAATGGAGGGCAGCTGGTTGTAGCCTTAAGGAAAATGTGTGGATGAGCTGTGATGGCATGCCTTGTTTACCCAAACATTTCTTTCCTCATTATGGAAAGTTGATAAAAGGGTTAGACCATGTATCAAAAGCAGGGATGGTTGCACAGATGAAAGAATTGTGGTTTACAAAGGGTTTCACGATATTTGCTGAACATTTTTGCGGTTGACATGTGGTCCAAATGGGTTGAGGCCTTCCCAACCTCGAAACAAGACTCGGCAGCAGTGGCGAAGGCTCTTTTAACTGAGATTGTTCCGAGGTGGGGAATTCCAAGGAAAATCAGCTCGGACAATGGGACACACTTTGTCAATGAAGCAATAAAGCAGGTGGGTCAGTTTTTGGGAATTGACATGAGAACACACTGCAGTTACCACGCTGCAAGTGGAGGCACTGTGGAGAGGGAGAATCAAACGATCAAGAACAAATTGGCAAAATGATCAAGTGCTGTGAGAAGACTGGGCTCACATGGGTTAAAGTGCTCCCAATTGTGTTGATGTACACCAGAATGAGGAAAAGGGTCAAAACAAATTTGAGTCCATTCGAAATACTTTTTGGTAGACCCCCATTCATGGGGATTGGGGGGTAGACAGAGGTTGCCATCAACAGATCTGTGTGAGAATGTCATGTTGAATTATTGCAAAGAAATATCTTCTCTGTTGTCCAACGTTTGTGTTCAGGTAAAAGCTGCTCAGGGGAAGGTGGCTGGAACCCTCCTGCATAAAATCAGGCCTGGCGATTCTGTTGTAATTCGTGACCTGAGGAGGAAGAGCTGGAAGGCGAAAAGGTGGCTAGGACCATTCCAAGTGCTACTAACGACTCACACGGCAGTGAAGGTCGCAGAGAGAGCTACGTGGGTTCATGCCAACCATTGCAGGAAAGTTCCGCGCACATCGCAGGATAATCAGCAACAGGAAGAGATTGTTCCGAGTGAATATCAATAAACGCCGAGATCAAGTTTGAACACCAAGTACCACTATCAGTGGAAGAGCAAGGCCAACCACAGAGAATAACATGGCCGGTGTGCAGAGTGGACCCCATCGTGTGGTCACAAGCAGTAATCATTGTGAAGAGGTACGAACTGAAAATAATTCAAGAATATTAACAACAGACCCCTGCATTCTAGCTGTGTGTGTTTAAGAGGAGCCAGATACAAGAAGAAGAGGCAGGCAGCCCTAGTTGTGGAAACAGCATTCGGCTGGGTACCGTTAATCAGCAAAACAGATAAGACTCTGAGTGTGTCAAAGACTGAACTCCTCCACTTGCATTCTGGTCACACAGCTGCAGTACTGATCTAGCAAACGGAAGAAATGGAGCGTCCGAGACCGTGGCACCCATTCAGAGTGCAGGTAATGTGTGGTCTGGGTAAGAGTATGGGCATAATGACAATTATGGCAGTGACAATTTGTATGATGATACTGCACCTTACCGAGGGCTTGAGAGTGTTATCAACAGGAAACCACACCAACTGGACTGAGACAACTGCGCCAAACGATACCATCCAACGGTTCAAGAGAAGCGCATATGTTCGTGGAGCCAACGCATGGCCTGGAAGGAGAAATCATCATGATTCAGGAAGGAACGAATGTGACTTTCAACTGCAACCCGTTCCAAAAGAACTGTCCGAACTGTGAGGGACGCAGCGAAGATTATGCACCTTTCTATGTCTGCAAAGATCCATGCAAGTTGGGCGACGTGAAAGCGTACTACTATGACTACAGGAAGGGGAACGACAAAAGATTCAGAGTGCAAACGAACCACAGACTCAGCAGCAACAGGGATGGAATGCGAGTAGAGCTGAGACAAGTAAGAAATTCTGATCAAGGCAGGTACTACTGCGGACTGGATAAAGAAGGAACCGACTGGTATGAGACGATTGACATAATTACAGTTGAAGCAGCTCCAACAACGACGACAAGACCTTTTGAGGCACCTGAGCTTGAACGAGAGATAGAGGAAGAGATGGCCTGGATGGGAAATGGAGACATAAGGAAAGGTCAAGCGAATCCTGAAGTGCAGAAGGCCATGATGAGTTGTCAAGGGAACAAGGCCTGTGCTCTGGCGATGTTGCAAAAGGAAGAACTGGAGATATCGACGAGCTGCTGGCTCTGTCTGCAAATGTCTCATGCTTGGAAAGCGGTCCCACTGACTGTAGCGACAGCAGAAGAAATAAAGTGTCTGATTCCACAGCAAATGACTGATGTGCTCAAAGCTGTCAGTGATCTGGAGAAAGGAAAGACACCAATGAGGCAACCTGCGGACAACTGCGACCATGTACAGCAGTATAACCACACTGATATGGCGATTCCACCTCTAAGAGTGACGGCGACACAGGGTGATGTATGCATTTGTCTGGACATTGGGAGACGGATTAAAACAGGTTGGTTCGACTGCAGGGTCAGAATCAACGTGAAGGACGGAACAACGGACAATTGTACAGCCGTCATCAACGACAAAGAAGTCAACTTCACATGCCCATTCAGCAAGCCACATGAAACTTCACCTGCAGCTATGTGGGTGTGTGGCAGCAGGGCATTTCATCGGATGCCAAAGAAATGGGCAGGGTGTTGTTATCCAGCGTTAATGAATGTGGGTACATCTGTGTATTTGCCAAACAGGGCACCAGGGGTGGGAAGGGAAAAAAGAAATGTTGAAATCTTGCCTGGGGTATTGCCAAAGCACTATGCAGGGTACACATTATGCGATCCGTGGACAACGCCTGGAGCAAATGTGGGGTGGTCATTGTTCTTAGGGGTGGGTACAACGGTAACAATTAATAAGATAAATGGGCTAGCATGGACAGTATCAGCAATAGCTAATAGCACAGAAAATGCTTTGACAATGATAAATGATGAAATTAAACAGTTAATAGATGCAGTCATTCAAAACAGGTTGGTTCTTGATATGTTAACTGCAGAGAAAGGGGGAGTTTGCAAAATGTTGGGAATGTCTTGTTGTTTCAATATTCCAAATTACAGTGACAACATCACAAATGTAATTAAACACATGAGAAAAGCCGTACAGGAGCCAGAACATATTGAAAGTACATGGGTTACTTGGTTTATGAATCTCTGGGGAGGATGGGGGTATTGGCTGATTCAAACTGTGTTACCAATTGCGGTGGTAAGACTGTCGATATTGTTATGTTTACCATGCATCATAACGTGTGTTTCCAGCTCAGTACAGAGACTGGTTAAAGCAGGGGTGTCGGTTCAAATTTTAAAAATGACAGTATATCCAGAGGATGATAAAACAAATATGATGATACAAGTAGCGAGAGCTACTGTGAAATGTGTTAAAATGAGGTATGTCTTTTCTTTCTGAGAATGTTTTGATATGTAAAGAGGGTTATAAGCAGCTGTCATCCGTGTTATGAGATGACATACAAGGAGAGGGTTTGAAATTAGGGATTTTATTATACTTTATTCTTTGTATTTTTATAGCCTGCTGACATAACCAAAATGTTAAATTGACGTGTTTTTCTTACTTAATCTGTACACTATTTCTTGTTTATACTGAGGTGACTGAGGGTCTGATTTTATGTCAGATATGTAACGGCGTTTACTCATTTAGCCCGGCTTCAGATAAAGTCTTTACTTGCTTGCTAATACTTAAGGGGACTATCCCCACACACACACACAAAAAAGCCTTTCCAAATGTTATTTCTCAAATGTTTAAGAGAGTGATCATTTATGCGAAAATCAGAGATGAAGAGTGTAAGTGTGATGATATGACTTAAAATTTGTCTTATTGTTTATTATTGTGATTGAGTAATCTGAATGATAAAAAGCGGGGAATTGTTGTAGAAATTTTGATACTCATTGATCAGTAATAGTCATTACAGGGGAATGCCTCTGTGTCTGAGGGATGCAGAGGGGGAGGATCTGCTTTTGTTGAGAAACCTTGGGATAAAAGAGTGTAAAATACAAGTCAGCCCTCCCCTTCAGTGTCTCACTCAAGGCACAGATTAACTCCTGTGTAATGACCGGGTCCTTCTTGCAAGAATAAATAATATTAAAAGACTGTTTGAGTCAGAGTGTCTCTTACGCAGTGATAATGGTTGGTTGATTATTTTTTGCCACAACACATTCAAATACACAATTCATAGAAAAAAAGTAACTCTGGGATTTGGAGGAGGAAAAAAAACTGGCTTTCTATGAAAAGTGCTGGCCACTTCTCCAAGATTTCACAGACATGTCACTGTCATGCACAATAACGTGAAGTGTCATCGACATGGCAAACTAAAATTACTAAACAAAGAAAAAAGGATATTATAAGCTGCCAAAGGGAAGGAGTCATTTATTAGAGAAGGCTGAACAACTTGCAGTGAATGCAAACTGCACAACTCATAAAAGAGCAAATGATCAAACATGCAGTCTGTGGTTTGCAGAGGAACATGGTCAGTGTCGATCAGAATCAGAATCAGCTTTATTGCCAGGTATGTGTACACATACGAGGAATTTGACTCAGGATTGTACATTGCTCACAATGTGCATACAAAAATACAATAACACAATAATAAAATAAAATCAGACACAGGCTACAGTGTAGACAACAAAAATATACACACTATGAACAAAAACAATATAGACATATTGACAAATAGTGCAGTGTTCAGAGTGCAAAGGATGCAGGAGTAAAGTTATTATTATCATTATTATGTACATGTCGGAGGTGGATGTGATATACAGGTACACATACATGTACACAGTGCAATGAAGCATAGTGCTGTAACGCTTGAGTAACGAGGCAGACGAGGAGATGCGGATCCAAACGCAGTTTAAAGGGGTCATGATATGGGTTTTTTTATTGTATTATTATGTTCACTTAGGTGCAATTATAGTATTAATATATTTTTTTTTAAGAAAAACTTTTAAAATCTAGTGATTTATGACCTTTTCCCACCCTGTTTCTCATCCTCTGATTCAAACAGTCTGTTTTGGGGCGTTTTCCATTTAAGACTTCAGTGTTAACGCTCACTGTTATGATTGGCTAACGTCAGTGCCTATGTATCAATTATTGACGCTCCCAGCCAGAACAATATGCAAGTAAACTAAGTAAAAACACTGTGATTATTCATAATGAATGAAATTGCACTTTAAAAAGTAGTTTAAAGTTTAAAATAGATTACTTACAGTTTAGCGTCGTCTTTGTTCCCAGAATAGTCGGCACGGACTTATCTTTGAGCTAACAGTTTTCTGGCAAAGCCAGCATCATATTGAGATTTGTTCTCAAAACAGTCATCCTTAAAATGTACAGAACAAACGCTTAAGTTAACACTGCCGTGACTGGGACGTCCGCAAAAAATAAACTGAATCCATTTTTCCCTGACGCCTGGATCTTTCGGCAGCTTATTCAGAGGTTTTGTTTGACCACAGCCAGGAACAGCACATCTGTGTGGCATCGTAATTTTCCTGTGCACAAGTAGTCTCTGTCGGAGCTCGCTGTCCATCGACTGAACACTTGTGAGGCGCACGGCGATACTGTAAATGAGCGTAGTTGTCTTGGCGCTTAAAGCGTAGTTATCTTGTGCTGGAGGCGGTCATATGCAAACGCTGGTACGCCACTTCTAACCGCCACGCCACTTCTAACCATGAATCCAGAACGAGCTGTATTTTGAGCTTGATTAAATAAATGATTCGTTTAGAATGGGGAGGACGTCTTAAAATATTAAACTTGCAGGACGTTTTAATGATACAAAGACCTCTTATATACCAAAAGAGCAAGGCAAATTTGGTTTCTCATGTCATGACCCCTTTAAACTTTATTTAATTAACAAACAGGTAAACACAAAGGAACAACCCACAATGGGGAAATCAAACATAAAAACTGTTAACTAAACACGATGTAAACAAACAGAGGACACACACACACATGTTGTGTTTCCATGTTTTATGGGGACTTTCCATAGACATAATGGTTTTTATACTGTACAAACTTTATATTCTATCCCCTAAACCTACCCCTAAACCTAACCCTCACAGAAAACTTTCTGCATTTTTACATTTTCAAAAAACATAATTTAGTATGATTTATAAGCTGTTTTCCTCATGGGGACCGACAAAATGTCCCCACAAGGTCAAAAATTTCGGGTTTTACTATCCTTATGGGGACATTTGGTCCCCACAAAGTGATAAATAAATACACACACACACACACACACACACACACACACACACACACACACACACACACACACACACACACACACACACACACACACACACACACACACACACACACACACACACACACACACACACACACACACACACACACACACACACACACACACACACACACACACACACACACACACACACACACACACACACACACACACACACACACACACACACACACACACCAGGCTAACATCAAACAACGATAGACAAGGACTGAACAAAGAAACAGGGTATAAATACATAAACATGGGAAAAAGGGGCCAATGAACTAACAGAACTCAAACAAGATAACAAGGTGATTAACAGAAGCAAAAGGCAAACTAATGAGGGCAGGTGAAAACAATGACAGAAAACACGAACGCTAACAAGGGGACTATGGAGTTACATAAGGGACTAAAGTGAAAACTAAGAAATGCAAAAGTGACAAAAATGGCAAACAAAAGGGCAACAGTGAAACAAGACAGGGTATACATAACAAGTGCAAAGGATGCTGGAATAAATAGTATAGGTATTTGGTGCAGGAGTTGTGACTTGAGGTAGGTGGATTGGTATACACTGTATATACAATATAACAATAAGAACAGTATGAACATTATGAACAGCCCTGAAATAGAGAATGATTGTTGCACAGGAATTGTTCCTGACACTGTGAATCAGAAATCAGAAGTTCATCAGACTGATGTTTGTGTGAAGAAACAGTTTCTGTGTCTGTTGGTTTTGGCGTACATTGCTCTGTAGCGCCTACCTGAGGGGAGAAGCTGGAACAGGTTGTGTCCGGGGTGAGAAGGATCTGAAGTGATGTTTCCTGCCCGTTTCCTGACTCTGGAAATGTATAAGTCCTGAATGGAGGGCAGGTTGGCACCAATGATCTTTTCTGCAGTCCTGACTGTCCATTGTAGTCTGCTCCTGTCCTTTTTGGTGGCAGATCCAAATCAGAAAGTGATGAGGTGCAGAGAACAGACTGGATGATGGCTGTGTAAATGTGGATCAGCAGCTCCTTAGGTAGGTTGAGCTTCCTAAGCTGGCGCAGGAAGTACATCCTCTGCTTTTTTCTCAATCCACATGAACTTGGGCAAACCTGAACAACATCCAACTGAAACCACCATGTCTGGGCAGTACTTAATGCCGTCAATGTAAACACTGGATGAAACGAGTGTGGTACCACAATTAGGATTCCGCAGCTGAAGATATTCCTGAACATTGTCAGGAAAGGCTGTGTCAAGTGAACTACACACTCTGTCCTACTCTTGGCTTGAAAAAGAAATGGCATCCATGTGATAGGCAATTGCCATTTGATGCTTCTTGGCCAGCATTAGGGGGACATTTTTTTAATTTTGTGCATCACGGATCATTTTCTTGAAGAACTTATGTTTCCCCTCAAAGCAAATTGTCTATAGATTTCTCAACAGCCCATACATTCTTCAAGTTTTGGTTGGAAATTGATTTTTGATAATAATTAATACATAGAATGACATGGACATTCGGAATGGAGACATGGTATTGAAACAATTCAAGCAATTCAATTGCGATAGTGCTTAAGAAGTTGTGCCCTCTTTTCAGATGTTTAAGTGCAGAACTTACATTTCCACTGCATAGTAGGTCATCATCTGCTACTCTACAAATAATAATAATAATAATAGTTAATCCATCACTCAAAAGTAAAAGAAACAAAATAAGATGCATAAGTTTCTTCAAATTGTGGGCCACTTGGACAATGACTAAAATGGAAACAGGTATTAAAAAAAATGCCTGTTGAAGTTTATTTTCTGATATTTAAATAAGATATACATAACACTAATAATGATAATAATACCACTGATCTATATATATAACTGGATTGCTCATAGAATTCTAAACTGCCAGCAGTAGGTGAAGCTACCGGAAGTACTCTGGCGGCCATCTTACTATTCCCTACCGAGAGGTCATTGCGGAATGTGCGGCGTTTAACCGTGAAACAACACTCACTTAAGGATGCGGCTAAAGTGCCAACAGGTTGCAATTTATGACTATGTACCTATTAAGCACACATTAGTCGTTATCCCCATGTAGAGTGGGCATAACAATCATAATCTTTAATAATCAACATTAAAAATACAACACCAAAGTGTATTAATACCACTTTTTAAAGCAAAAGTATCCACTAGCGACATCTGCATTTTGTTACAGGATGCAATGTTTCTCTGGCTCCATAGTTTAAACCATTTGATGCACATTGTTCATAATGTTGACATATTATATATACATCTACATAATTTGCCAACATTACTAACTCTTATTTTTTGTATATTATATAGTAAATGTTAACTAATTTAAGTTTTAAAGTTGTTAATAAAAACGACTAGCTTTGTGTTGATATTGTAACTAGACAGTACATCTTAAGAATAAATCCAGAAGAACCAAATATAAAGATGTAGTATACACACATAAGTTCATATGCAGTATGTGTGTGAGTATATATATATATATATATATATATATATATATATATATATATATATATATATATATGCACAAATGAATTTACCTTTACTTAATGGAATTATCCATTTGCATTCATTTCTGGAATATGTATACCAGCTTGTAAGCATTTAATTATTTCAACAATCCCCTGATCTTTTAAATCATAATCAGAAATAAGTTTATTGACATATGCACACTCAAGGAAATCATACATATTTATTTGTTCAATAACAAAACCTTCCAAGTACAAACAAAAATTGACTTAAACTGAACAATACAATACAAATTTGCAGATATGTGGGGACAAATCTGATAATGGATTTAACAGCAATCCCACATTATTCAGCTTTCAAAAGAATGGCAGCAAGACAAGCCATCAGAGCAAGTGGCAACAGTTCTCCACCGGATAGCACAGTCACACTGGAGGCAACATCTTCTGATATGCTGGCATTTCAGGCAGTGACGTTCAGCCTGAAACAGAAGACACAGAGAAAAACATCACTGTATGTCTTCCTAGCTTGTCCATGTTCAAAGAGGCTGTGGTGGGGGTACATAGCAGGCTTTGCAGTTAAAACAACTATGAAGATGATTCTGTGCACAACCTGTTTATCAGCACTCCGTGTCTGAGAGAGCTCTTCCCAAGATGAACACACTGATCGACATGAAGTCCTGAGGTGGATTTAGAAGACCGTCAGATAGCGTCCTGAAAGTCTGCAAGAAAGCTAAGAAATTTCTTCAACAGCACACACTCACAAGGCCCATCTCTGTCCCCACAAAGGTTCTGGATCTCCATGGTGGTTCTGCATTCAAGGAGGCAAACATGTTCAACCTAGAACCATACAACAATCACATCTTCATACTCAGTGCATTGCAGAAAGCTGCACAAACATCAGGCTCCACTTCATTGCCAAGGAAACATGTGCTGCATCACACTCCAAACGGCTTAGGAAAACTCTGGGCAAGCTTGCACTGCAAAAAATAAGAAAAAATAAAAGTTTGATATAAACTTTTAACTACTTTTTAAGCACTACTAAATATTTGAGCTTTGCACCATTAAACTTCAGTAGAACGTAACCCTACGTATAAACTAAATATTTACGGAAGTCTCCGACAAGGAGTAACAGATGGAATAAAAAAGCAGACTGATATTTTATGACATAAATAAGCTCATGTTTTGCATGACAGGCATCAATCATATCGACATACATAATGATGTTGACATTTACAAGAGAGAAAAAACCTTACTTTTAAGCATCTCTTCAGCATGAAACCGTTCAAACAGTGCAGTTTTCAGGATGTGTCGCCCGGTGTCAAGTTTCAACACACAGGCATGTGCTCAGCAAAGGACAAAAAAAGAAGGTTGCAACCCCAGCTTGAGTCATATAAAATAAGGGTATGATTTCCTTTTCAGGCTTCAAAAACATGAATGACAGTCACATATATAAGCATAAAATGTTAAATAATTAAAATAATATTTTAATTATCAAAATATGTCTCTCAAGAGAGCTGCTCTTGTGACGTTCACAGTGACAGTTACATGAGAAGACAAGGTTTGTACATCAACCGTAAAAAAATCAAATTGAAGTTCATGGCTATTTAATACTTCTGTGTACAAATATGAAGGCTACTTATTGGATCAATGCAGTTAAATGTCATATTATGCGACTACGCATCACTTTACGGAGAGTTTACGACTTACTAGTTAAGACTTGCCTTAAGAACAGGTGGTGCAACCAAATTATGCACCGACTGTCAGGAGGCAATCAGGCTCACTCACATCCACAACACAAAGATCACACTCACCCGAATACTAATCACCTGCACCTGTCATCAATCCAGCAATCCAGCAATCACCAGCACTATTTAAGAGCACAACTCACCTCCAGTCTCTGTCAAACCTTGAACGAGGAAATATCCACTAACCTGCTCTCTGTGCTTTTCAGACGATTGTTCCTGAGACTATTCCAGTCTGTTTCCTCAGTACACCCTTGTGTTACTTACCTGTTTTCCCTCGTCCAGAGACTCCTCCATCTCCCTGGTGTTCATACTCCGCGTCCTTTGGATTGTGATACTTACCACACTCAAGCCTGCCGTTATCTGCAAGAGAAAAGACGGTCATTCATCAGTATTATACTCACAGCGCCGTTGATGCATCTGAACTTCCCTACTGTCCTACGAAAGCTTCATTAAAAGTTATTCTGAATCCTTCTAACCTTGTTGTCCTAGTGTGTATCCTGACAGAAGGTTTGACCAAAACCGCTATGGATTCGAACAAACTAATCCTGTGATTAATCCAGCTGGAATTTCCCGCCTGAGCTCGGTGAGCTGGAGCTGCAGCGATTCTCACTTCCGCATCTGACGCTCCACCACCGCTGTTTACTTTCTGCCCTATGATGAAACCAGCGCCTTTCTCTGGCCGGGAGGAGGATTGCAACGGATTTCTCCTTCAGTGCTCACTCGCTCTAGAGGTACAACCATACAATTTCCCAACTGAACGTTCAAAAATCTCCTTCATTATTTCACTCTTATCTGGCCGAGCACTTCAATGGGCAGAATCCATGTGGAATCAGACAGGACCGGTTACTGACTCTCTTCAAAACTTCATAACACACTTTAAAGAAGTATTTGGTTGTCCTGTAGATGATTCATCAGTCTGTGAGCAGTTATATCACCTCCAACAAGGACAAATGTCTATAACTGACTATGCTATAAAGTTTAGAACCCTTGCCGCCACGAGTGGATGGAATGAGAGAGCACTCATGACAACCTACCGTCAAGGATTAAATCCAGCCCTCAGATTACAACTCGCAATTTATGATGATGTCATGGGCCTTGAGAAGTTTATTCAACAATCTATCCGAGTCTCTCGCCGAGTTCAAAATTGTTACCCAGATCTTCACCAATCATCATATTCTTCCTCGTCTAGGCCTGCTGATATCCCAGATCACCGTGGGGTTGAGCCTATGCAAATTGACCATACCCGTCTTTCTCCATCAGAAAGAACCAGATGCATGACCCATAATCTCTGTCTGTATTGTGGGGACAACTCTCATTACATCGGTGGTTGTCCTGTCCGTCCACCTCATCTCTTGGTGAGTTCGTTGGTAGTCAGTCCCCTCAATATTGCTCCTTTATCCACCACCGTTTCATTGATTTCTACTGATGTTACCATCTCAGTTACAGCCCTCATTGATTCAGGATCAGCGGGTAATTTCATCTCGGGCGACCTCTGCCGGCAACTTCAACTCCCGAAAATCCTCTGCTCAACCCCGTTCACAGCCAAATCAGTGACTGGAAAGACCTTGAATCCTGGGTATGTAAAACACAGAATAAAACCAATCACTTTAAGAGTCGGTTGTCTACACGAAGAACCATTCACTCTTTGGTGTTAGAAAATTCCACTTCTGCGATCATTCTTGGCAGACCCTGGCTCATCCAGCACAATCCTGATGTCTCATGGAACAACGGAGAAATTCTGCGCTGGGGTTCTACTTGTTTCTCTACCTGCTTCCCTAAGCTTCCAAGACCTGCCTCTACTTCGTCTCAAACTATCTCCATTGCTGTGACATCTATCGAGAGCCCTCAAGCAAAACGGACCATGGAAATTCCACCCTGTTATGCCTCCTTTGCAGACGTATTTAGTCCTGAAAAGGCCTCTCATCTTCCCCACACAGACCTTGGGATTGCGCCATTGACTTGGAACCTGATACATCGGTGCCCCGTGGCCACATTTATTCTCTCTCCATCCCAGAACAACGAGCCATGGAAGAGTATATACAAGAAGCCCTAAATCAGGGGTACATTCGTCCATCAACTTCGCCAGCAGCATCTAGTTTCTTCTTCGTGGCAAAGAAAGATGGTGGTCTAAGACCTTGCATCGATTACCGGGCTTTGAATAAGATCACCATCAAGTTTCGGTACCCACTCCCTCTCGTACCCACATCACTCGAACAGCTACGAGGCTAGTATCTTCACCAAGCTTGACCTCAGAAGTGCGTATAATCTAATCCGGATACTGAGAGGGGGATGAGTGGAAGACCGCATTCATTACCCCTCTGGCCACTACTGAATATCTTGTTATGCCGTATGGTCTGGTCAACGCCCTTCGGTGTTTCAAGATTTCATGAACGAAATACTCCGTGATTTCCTCAACAAATTTGTGATAGTATATATTGATGACATTCTTATCTTCTCCCAAGACGAATCTTCACATCAACGACATGTCTCCAGTGTTCTCCAACGATTACGAGATCACTCCCTTTTCCTAAAAGCAGAGAAATGCATCTTCCATCAAGATTCGGTTACTTTCCTTGGGTACATTGTGGGTAAGCAGGGGTGAAGATGGATGAAGGAAAGGTCATGGCAGTCACCTCATGGCCCACTCCGCAAACAGTAAAAGAGCTCCAACGATTCCTTGGCTTCACGAATTTCTATCGCGAGGTTCATTAACAATTACAGTACCATAACCTCTGCTCTTACCTCTCTCCTGAAAGGGAAACCAAAATCCCTGTCCTGGAACCTTGAAGCTGACCATGCCTTCCAGACGTTGAAAAACGAGTTCATTTCTGCTCCTCTTCTACGCCACCCTAACCCAGACCTCGCCTTCATCGTTGAAGTCGATGCCTCCACAACTGGAGTAGGTGCCATACTTCCTCAGCACCAGGTGGATTCCCATAAACCTCTTCCCTGTGCCTTCTTTTCAAAAAAATTATCCCCAGCTGAACAGAATTTTGATGTGGGTAACAGGGAACTCCTCGCCATAAAACTGGCTTTGGAAGAGTGGAGACATTGGCTCGAAGGGGCACAACATCCTTTCACGGTACTTACCGATCATAAGAACCTTCAGTATCTCAAAGAAGCCAAGAGACTAAACCCAAGTCAAGCCCGTTGGGCTTTATTCTTCACTCGGTTCCACTTCTATATCACCTATCATCCAGGATCCAAGAATACCCGTGCGGATGCTTTATCCAGACTCCATGCCCTTCCAGACACCATTGATGAACCTGAACCAGTTCTGCCCACTACAGGTTTCGTCAATCCCATTCAATGGGACATTAATGATCAAATCCAGGAAGCCACGAGACTAGAACCTACTCCACCAGAATGCCCAGACACCCTCACGTATGTCCCAGACGAATATCACCTACCTCTCATCGAATCTGCTCATTCGTCAGTTGGTACGGGTCATCCTGGAGCGACACAGACTTACACTCTCCTACAGCAACGATATTGGTGGCCAGGCATGAGAAAGGAAGTACAACGCTTCGTCCAGGGGTGTCAAATTTGCGCTATATCTAAAACTCCACGTCACTTACCTTCTGGGAAACTATTACCTCTACCTATTCCTCAACGGCCGTGGTCGCATCTGGGTATTGATTTCATTACTGATTTACCTCCATCAGGAGGCAACACCTGCATTCTCATTATAGTTGACAGATTCTCCAAAGCCTGTAAACTGATCCCCTTACCAGGCCTTCCTACAGCTCTTGAGACAGCCGAGAGCCTCTTCAACCAGGTTTTTCGTCATTTTGGCCTCCCTGAGGACATTGTGTCCGATCGAGGACCTCAATTCATCTCTCGGGTTTGGAAAGCTTTCTTTCTCTTCTCGGAGTGACGATAAGCTTGACATCGGGATATCATCCCCAGGCTAATGGGCAGACTGAGAGGAAGGTTCAAGAAATGAATCGTTTCCTCCGCACGTTCTGTCAAGATCATCAAGACACGTGGAATCAATTCCTTGCCTGGGCAGAATACGCCCAAAACTCCTTGCATCAGACCACCACAGGGCTAACACCTTTCCAATGTTTCCTAGGTTTCCAGCCACCACTGTTTCCATGGTCCGGTGAGCCTTCCGAGGTCCCTTCAGTTGATTTCTGGTTTCGAGAAAGTGAAAGAGTGTGGAATGATGCCCATCATCATCTCCAACGGGCCATACACAGACACAAAAGATTGGCAGATGTACGTCGAAATGACACCCCTGTGTTTGAACCTGGTCAACTTGTCTGGCTCTCGACTCGAGACATCCGTCTACGCCAAACATGTCGTAAATTGAGCCCACGATATATCGGACCTTTTAAAATTCTCCATCAAGTCAATCCAGTCACATATAAGCTTCACCTACCTCCTTGATTCAAGATTCACCCAGTTTTCCATGTATCTCTCCTGAAACCTCATTATCCTTCTGTTTTTCCTCCCACTACAGAGCCTGATTCTGACCAGACCCCTCCCTTACCTACCATTGAAGAGGACCCCATCTACTCAGTCCACGAAATCCTGGACTCCCGACGTCGGGGTGGTCGTATAGAATACCTTGTCGACTGGGAAGGTTACGGGCCAGAAGAAAGATCTTGGGTTTCTCGAGTCGATATCCTGGACCCGACTCTTCTCACTGAATTCCACCAAAAACATCCACATCGACCAGCCCCACGACCTCGAGGCAGACCACCACGACGTCGGGGTCCTCGGTCCGCTGGCGCGGACCCTGGAGGGGGGGGTAATGTCAGGAGGCAATCAGGCTCACTCACATCCACAACACAAAGATCACACTCACCCGAATACTAATCACCTGCACCTGTCATCAATCCAGCAATCCAGCAATCACCAGCACTATTTAAGAGCACAACTCACCTCCAGTTTTTTCGATGCATCGATTAATCTAACGATTCATTTTTTCCAGTCCGATTCGATTTCGATTCGATTAATTGACTTGTGCAGTAGCTTCACTGTTGTGATGTCATGAGCAATCCAGTTATATATATATATATATATATATATATATATATATATATATATATATAGATCAGTCAATAATACTCTACTTGAAGAGGTGGCGGCGATGGGGTCTGCAAAAGACTCGCTGATAAACTAAATTGAAAAGTACCTCAGAATTACCTTGCATTTCCCAAAGAAGAATGTAGAATCCTCAGTCCATGTGCTTATGCGCTGTGTGTGGGAGGGGAAATTGCCGTCCAGTGCATGCCTAACAGCAAGTCTTGAACATTTTGAGTAGGGTGCGTACACACTGCCAGCCACATCGCGCGCGACAGCGACTCAATACCATTCATTTTCAATGCGAGCACAGCGACTTCCGGCGACACGAGCTGTCGCGACCGTTGGTGCTAGATGTGGGCGTGTTCAGCGACGCGACAAAGTTGAGAAAAGTTCAGGTGCGTACACACTGCCAGCGACTTTATCGCTGCAGGTCGCCAGTGGCTGGCGGTGAAGTCGCTAGTGGGTGTTCCCACTACTGGTTGCCTAGTAACGTTTATAAATGACATTCACGGATGCCACTCCATTGCTGTTGACAGCGAATCTCTTTTCTTGCCACTAAAATCAAACATTTTGGAGGGAAAAGACTAAATATAAATGGAATCAGTACATAAAATGCTTTATATCAAAGATGAATGAGAAACAAGGCGTGCTGTTTGCCATAGCGGCTGTTTATCTGCGGCGAAAATGCAAATGCCGGTCTGTCTGGGTCCATAAAATCCCCGCGATCTCAGATAGCTACACCTTTCCACGCAGTATTTTTCTTAAAAATGTCCTTGTACGTGGGAAGAGACATATAAAGCACAGGAAAATTTCTAACAGCAAGAATTAGCCTTTCATCCACCTTTCTGTTACTGCAGGAGCTGAGAGAGAAAGAAAGAATCACGTGAGCTCTCCCGTCTTCTCTCCTATCGACTAACGGAAGTGACAGCCAATAGGAGAGACGACGGGAGAGCTCACGTGATCCTCTCTCTCTCTCTCTCTCTCAGCTCCTGCAGTAACGGAAAGATGGATGAAATGATAATTCTTGCTGTTAGAAATTTTCCAGTGCTCTATGATATCAGCGTCAATCAATTGTACTACTGTCAAGATGGTTAGCGTTCATTGCAACTTCATTGTCTCTTTGAAAGAAGTTCCTTTTGTCGGCGAATGAATCAAGATGAATTGTCAACGAAACAATTAGGACCTCCCAGACCAAATTGAATCATTCAACAGGTTTCTACTAAAGAGGGAAAGTCCTACACTCGAGGATTTTCCAAAAATTTGTATGAACGAAAAACCTGGCTAGCAGGCTGCGACGTAGCCAATGCAGTCTTCTGCCACCCCTGCTTACTCTTTCACCATGAAGGCGGCACGGCAGACAGCACCGCTTTGACAGCGACAGATGTAACAGACATGCACCATCTTTCAGAAAAGATAAAGAAACATGAGACCCACACTGATAGCTGTTTGAGATACTTAGGTAAAGTTGGTTTTATATTCGCACATTCGCGGACTTCCGCGTTCAGTAACTCGTGAACTAAACGTTGTTGCTACACACAACACCTATCACATATAACTACAGATAAAACACCAGAAGCTACAACATAAATTTCCTCAAAACGATCTTTCCTTCGCACTGGACAAAATACATTGATCTCTATGCGCAGGCTGCTAAGAAGGGACCATCTGCAAAGTGCAAACCCGAAGGAAAGCTCATTTTGAGGAGATTAAAATATTAAAACAATGTTATTTGTGTAGTAACAATATTCAGCTCATGAGATATTGAACGCGAACTCCGCAGATATGCTGGCTGAATATAAAAAGCAACTTGCAGACTTGATCATGTAGGACCTTCAGGACCACATAGCCTACGTGGACAGCACCATGAACATAGTCAAGTTTAAAAAAAAAACCCAACCAGGGTAAAAATAGTTTCAGGTTTGATATTTGCTGCGTATTCACCTAGACTGCTTTAGTGTACTTTTGTGTAGGCTATTGTACATACAGTACGCAAAAATGTTTTTTGTAAAACTTACAGTAATTCACCAAAGGGATTTTTTCATGTTCCAAAGGTTATAGTATGTTCCTACTGACCAGACTGACTTACTACAGGTGGAATTTTGACAGTACCTCCCTTACTGTACGTTCAGTATACAAATATTAATTTAAAAAAATTACGGTAATTCCCCTAAAGTATTTTTTTTCTGTTCCAAAGGCTGTAGTGCTTTCCTATTGACCACACTGACTTACTACAGGTGAAATTTTGACAATAACTCCCTTACTGTACGTACTGAAGGGTTGGGGTCAGAATCCCCCGTCTCTTCAATTTAATTATATATATCCTTTTTATATATATCCTTTTGAATGATTACTTTATTCTTATTAAAAATTCAACACTCAAGTATGTATCCTAATCATTTCTGTATTCATTTTCTTTTAGGTGCATTCCAGTGTGTGCCCTTGGGTTGTGTTCACATGCAAGGGGCCTTTTGATGATAATTGTCTTGGGATTCAGAGAGCGGCGAGAGAGACTCTGTACTCATGTATTGCATATATATTATATATATATTGTAAGTAAATCAAAACCAAATAATTTACAAGCTTTTAACTTCATGAGGTGCAATGGCAAGGTATCTAACACCGGAGACGTCCTTGGTGAATCTGCCTCTGGCTGGACATTCCTTTACAGTCCTTTTTAAAGTCCATCAACTTTTTGACATGTTCAGAAATCCCCTCCTGGAAACTCCCTCTGCATACATTCAGTCTTTTACAGCCAATTGGTCAAACACAAAATCTTGAACTGTCATTATTTCTGGAAGACCCCTTAGGACTTTTGCATATAAAACTCTTTGTCTCTTTGTTCTCTTTTTCTGGACCTTGCCATCATCACTGTATCTTCTGTATCTCGTCCGCAACACATAGACGGTAATGATGGCATTTTTCTCCTTTCTTTTGCAAAGCTCTTTCTAATACATTTTCAACTCCTCTCTACTCTGCCATCATCATCTGCTTAATAAATGCTTACAACATTCAGTGTGGTATGTTTTTCTTTATAAACCATTTTCATAATAAGAATATTTATAAAACAAGTTACAGTGTTTTCCTTAATAAACCAGCTTCATAATAAAAATCTTTATAAAACAAGTTGAGGTGTTTTTCTTAATAAACTATTTTCTCAATATATGGTTACAATGATTATTAATACAAGTGTTTTACAGTAAACACTTTCTTAATAAATTGTTTAACAACTACTTGTGGTACCTTTCATTATAAAACCACTTTTTATTAGTTACAATTGTGGTTTACTATGACCCATAAATACTTCATATACCAAAAGCCATGATTAGAATAGAATAATTGCATATTTCACAACAATATCCACATATCTGCATCTATATATCTGTCTTAGTTGACTTGTATAAGTTTGAGGGTCAATTTATACATAATTTCACCTTATTTTCATTAAGTGAACATCTCATGTGTATTTCTTTAGGGAGTGGAGTAAAGGGGCATATTATCTTTCCTGCTTTCCTGGAGTGAAATGTTTTATCAGCCTGTTAAAGTGGACTGCTCTTCTGATAATTAGCTCAGGCCTTCTTCAGCCTCGAAGAGAACTGTTGTTTGTCAGTGTTCTGTGTGTGTGTGTGTGTGCGTTTGATATTCTTTGCAGGTTCTGAACTTTGTGATATAGCCTAAAACATTCTCGGACCCTGGAAGAAGGTCACCACGGACTTAAATCTCGGAAATGGACGACAAATATTCTGATTAACGGCGATATACCCACTTATCTATCAAAAATGTATTATTGTTTAGACTTTGTTGTCTTAGCCAATCAGAAGTAAACGATTATGTAATGCATGTCCTTGTAAAAGGTGTACTTGTGTGAGATTTGTTTGTAAGGTAGAGTTGGCTTGCGACCTCCTCGTGACTTTGACGCTGGCTTTACCAATTTAACTGCAAACTATTCTTCAGTAAAATTGTACTTATTTGATTGAATTTCACGACTCCTGGTCTTCTTTCATCATATTATCTGGTCCTGGGTCTTACAACTGTACCCCCCCAAACAGTACAATAAGCAAATAATTTTTTCCTGTTCCAAAGGCTGTAGTGCTTTCCTAGTGATCAGACTGACTTACTACAGGTGAAATTTTCACAATAACTCCCTTACTGTACAATTATCAAATATATTTTTGTAATAAACATTATTACATGTGTTTATTACATATGTTTATGTAATAAACTGTAATTCACCTATAGTGTTTTTTTATATTTATATTCCAGTGGCTGTAGTGCTTTTCTAGTGACCATACTGACTTACTACAGGTGAAATTTTCACAATAACTCCCTTACTGTATGTACAATAAACTAATAAGTTCAAGAAAACATTACTGTCATTCCCCTAAAGTATTTTTTCCTGTTCCAAAGGCTGTAGTGCTTTCCTAGTGATCAGACTGACTTACTACAGGTGAAATTTTCACAATAACTCCCTTACTGTACAATCATCAAATATATTTATGTAATAAACATTTTTACATGTGTTTATTACATGTTTATGTAATAAACTGTAATTCACCTATAGTGTTTTTTTATATTCACATTCCAATGGTTGTAGTGCTTTCCTAGTGATCAGACTGACTTACTACATGTTTAATACTGCCAATACCTTACTGTAAGTATACTACAATCATATTATTCTGAAGAAATTATTCTAATTTCACCTTTTTTCATGTTCCAGAGGTTATAGCATGTTGCTAGTGATCACTCTACTCAATTAACTTTGATCAATGTATTAGGTAAAAGTATGTATTATAACTGCTGTTCCTTGTACATCACATTTCTTTCATTGATTAAAGAAATTCAGATACATTCAATATTCAGATATTTTCCATCCATCCATCCATCATCAACCGCTTATCCTGTGTACAGGGTCGCGGGAGGCTGGAGCCTATCCCAGCTAACATTGGGCGAAAGGCGGGGGACACCCTGGACAGGTCGCCAGTCCATCGCAGGGCCTCAGATATTTTCAACGTTATAAATAAGCAACACCCTTATTGTAATGATTCAAGTTACGTTTTTGTTATGAAGTCCCGAAGAAGTGGATTCTGGAAATGACATTCAGAATCATGGCAGCGCTGTTTCCAGCATGCGAAAAACATGTGTTGTGCCAAATTTCAACCCCTGCCAAATTATTACCCTGTATTGGTACGTTTAGGATTAGTTATGGGGAGTGGTTAGGGTTAGGGTTAGGCAATCAGGTACTGACTTCAATGAGGGGGGGTAATAATTTGGCAAGGGGTCAAAATTCGGCACAACACCGGAAAGGACGCGCGCACACACTCATCTTATGTTCAAAAATCATTTCTATAATCACAATTCAGTCACTGCAAAGATTGAAAAAAAAAAATAATAAATTCCATATTTACATATAAAGGCAGTCTGCACATTTTCAACTTGCCCAGCCAAATACACTTTCACAATGCAAAATAATCCTGCTGCACTGGGAAAATGTGATGTGAAAATGTTAGTCCAACAAACTGGAGATATACACCACAAACTTTCAGAGAAAAAGGCTAGGCCAGCAACCAAACTAAAAAGAGGGAAAATAGCAAAGGCCCTAACGCATGGACCCAGTCAGTATTTTTGCAGCGCACTACAATCAACACCAAACGAGCAGCTCCTGGCTGGGAACATGACAGAATCTCTCAATAAAAAAGTGTTGAAAGTTATAGGCTCAGAAATGAGGAAAAAGGAGTCCATTCACTCCAATGTCATCATGGAAATATACTTAATGCAGACATTGCTCAAGGAATGTGACACAAAATACTTCACGGTACCAGGCTACGTACAGCTTTTCAGTATGAATCCGTTCATTGTTCATTCGTACACCGAGCTTGGCATCAGCATTCTTGTGCATCATTTGCGAAGTAAGTCTCCTGTGTCCCTCTATCTTGATGCCACTGGAGGAGTTGTGTCAAAAATACCGGAACAGCCGAAGCGTGTGCTGCACTATGCACTCGTTCTTCCAGGGAACGCTAGAGATGCTCTACCTCTTCCCATCTGTGAAATGCTCTCCAACAATCACTCAATACCACCAATCACATTCTGGCTCATGCAATTTACATTGCATTTGTCAAAATACACACAAATAAATGTTCACCAGGTCGAGACTGATTACAGCTGGGCTTTAATACAAAGTGTAATGCTTGCTTTCAACAAAGAGCACATCAGCTCTTACCTCGACAGAGCATACAAGTTCTGCATTGGGAAAACATCATGGGATGAAATGAAGTCATATACTGTCTTGCACATTTGCTCTGCACACATTTTGAAAGCTGTCAGACAGGCAATCTCTAGGCAAACAGATGACAAAGGACTGAGTGACTTTGCCACGTATGCTTTCAGCAAGACTCCAAAATGCCAACAACATGACTGAATCAAGAATTGTGTTCCGTGCATTTTGTGGCCTGCTCATAACCCCACAAAACACAAACCTTGTCAAAGAAAGTCTGTGTGTTTTGGAGAGTGTCATTTCAAGATCCAAAGAGGATACACTGGAAGAAACTTCCCAATCTGAAGACTGGGAAATGTGTGAAAGTGAAGAGAGAAGACATGCAATGACCATCATTGGCAGATCACCATTCACTGCTTTCTTCCAGCAGATCATGAAAGAGGTGAAGGAAGAAGAGGAAGGTGATGAGACATGTTTGGCCAAAGAGGACAACCCATACTTTTGTCCGGGCATCCTCACTGTCCTCTTTGATACCTACCTTGCCATTTTTCCTCTTTGGAGTGGCTTGCTGTTGGGAGACCTGACTACCGGTAGGTATGAATCTTGTGAACAGGATTTGGTGACAACATTGACACTACCAAAAACAAGAGATACCAATTGTCACATAGAAAGGTGGTTTGGAATTGTCAAACATTCCATAATGCATAAAGAACAAAATGTCAAACCAGGAATCTTCGTAAGAAAAATGCATCAGTCTCTGCAAACAAGATATACAGAGCACATCATTCTGCATAACCTTCCTCAAAAGCTGTTGCTCCAGCCTGAGCCACCTCTGAACCTTGATCAGTGTAAAGAAACTTGGATGAAGAAGAAGGAAGAACGTTTCCCAAACACCAAATCCAAATTCTTTTCTGTTCCTCAGAGAATGCCTGTTCCACAAAAAAAGAAAAGAAGGATCCACAAAGATAAGCCAAAAAGCCACAAACAGTCAAGTCCTGAGCCAATGCAGCTTCCTGCAGAGGCACTCCCTGTAGAGGAAGAGGTAATTAAGTTAGTACATCAAATGAAACTATTTATTGCATATATTCAGCTAACTTATTATTGACTATATGAAGTGTGTAACATTCACAGATTGACATGTTATGGACAAAACTGCACAATGAACTGGTTGTAGCCATTGTGAAGTCTGGCGATCAGAATCTGGAGTTCCTGTTACATCACGAGGAGTTCCTAACACTGAAGCCGCATGACTGGTTATTTGGAGAGGTACACATATCATAACAAAAATATCTAGTAAATACAAAATTGTACTATATATACATTTATAAACTATAAAAAATGTTGTACCTAAGAAAAAGTAAATGCCAGATACTAAATGTTTTTTTCTCAATGTACGTACTAATTTAAATAAATTGAATAATTGCAATGATTTATCTTTTTTTTTTTCCCAGATGATCGAGTGCTATTTAAGAGCTGTACTTAATGCAAAGGGTGGAAATATCTACCAGCTAAGCCATTACACCACAGGTGTCATTTTAAATGGCACAGAAGACCAGGTCATACGACAAGGTTTGAAAAAAGTGAGTGCAACTACTTATGATTCTGCATTTTTATATGTACATGTATTTTACAGTACACAATTACGTTTATTTACATTTCTGATATATAGGTCAACTTTGAGCAATATGATGGGGTCATCTCTGTTGTAAATATCAGACACGTGCACTGGAGGTTTGTGGTAAGTAAAAATATATTATAAGTAAAAAATACAATTATTGTGTTGTATGACTATTACAGATAAACATTGATACACCCATACATAAATGTTTGACCTTTTCACAGACATTTAATTGAATGACTAATTATTATTCTTTTTTTATATATATATATTTAGGATCTACATGCTACAACTAACACCATTTTCATACTTGACCCTCAACGTGGTAGTAATGAAATGAAACTTGCCACACAAGCATGCAAAAAATTTGTGTATGTTATGTTGTTTAAAAAATCTGTAACCTTTTTCGATCTACAACACTAATATTGGAATATTAGCATATGGATGTTGCTGAAGACCACCACAACCCCACACACTGTATTTTTCCTACAACAGGGAATATTTCAGGAAGAGAGGAAACCAGCATGGAAGAAAAGACTGGGTGGACACTATGTGGAAGCCTGGGACAATACACCATTCGTTCCAGGAGGATGCTTTCAGCTGTGGTGTCTTTGTGATGCAGGTAAATGGAGGGAAAACTACTTTACATAAACACTGTTCTCACATTGTCCCATATGAGACTAGTAATGTTCTCCGCTCTCCTTCTAGATGGCCAAGCAGGTGGTGGAACACTTTCCAAAAATTCCTGAGAGCATCAACATAATACCCAGCAAAGAGATGTGCCACAACAGGAAAAATGTTGCCAAAACAATTTTGCAGGCATCAGGTATTGGCAAACTATTTTGAAAGAACAGTTTATTTCCAGAGACAGAGTGATGGAGTATAATTATCTACATTATCATAATCGCAGTGTCGAGAGATGAGTATTGCTCTGTATGTGGACAAAAAGACACTAAGAAAAAAAAAGGCCAAAAGGACCAAACAGAGGAGCTCTTCACCTGGGTATTCTTTATGTCATTATTGCCTATTTGTTGAAAGTGAAAAGAAATTGAAGAGAAAATGAGTTTTCACAAATACATTTCATAATTACAACAGTTTCTGAATAAATCTAACAATGTCCTATTTTTCTTCAAGGTTCAGTGTGAATTATGCCAGAGGTGGTTTCATGTCCAGTGCCTCGAAATTAATCTGCCACCAGAAAAAGAACCATGGATTTGTGGTTTGTGTTTGTAAGCTATTCAGTTAGAGGAGCTCATGCTAAAAGTGTGTTTAAATTGTAAAAAATATGTATGTATTTGATGAAGCAGAAAAAATACATACGTATATATATTTTCTTGCTTATGTTTTATCAATTTTGCTTATGCTTTATCATTTAATCATTTGTATATTAAATATTATTTAACCAAATCTAATCAATCATATTGTAAGAAACATTACTATTAGGTTGATGTGTTTACCATTATTATCATTTGAAATGTATGCTTGCTGCTTTCTTTTATTAATTTGTATGCCTCAAATGTAGCTGACTGATTTAGAAGTCTGTAAGTGTCCATAGACAGACCACAAATGCTTGAATGTCTCAGAATAAAGTGACAAATGAATGTTCTCTTAGCTAAACCTCTTGCAGAAGGGATATGTTGTGCAGTTCTGTATTGTGTATTGTATTAAGATGAACATAAAATAAACAACTTTCTGACTGACACTTTTAGGGTACCAGACAATGTGTGTATGCCTCACCCCACTTGTCCTGGCAAATTATCTCCGCCCCATAATTCCCTTTATAAAACAGACAATATCATTTTCCTTCAATGACTTAATATCAACAAAATATCTCAACATTGCTGATTCCAGATTCATTTCTGGAAGCCGGGCTAAATTAGCAAACACTGTTACTGCATTCAGATATCAGATACAGACATTAAAGGATACATGAAAAGAACATTTCAGTAATTACAACGGTAACTTCTATAACAAAGTAAAATCTCACAAGCCTAGAGAAGTCATTCAACTCATGTGATATTTAGAAAGAAAAATATTGATGAATACCTTGATAAGTCACTTATTACATTTACATTGAAGCAGCAGTTTATTCCAAAATCCACACCCAAAATAAACATCATGTTTGCTGTCATGTTTTCTGAGTACTTGTCAATAATCTGATGGATTCAGTACCACGGTGTGAAACTCTCACGGGAAGCAGGACAGGAAACGAAGGTTTCAACAAAAAGGTAAGGCTTTAATTGCCGTATGTCTCACAATAATTTACAAACTAGTTCACACACAGACACAAGCGCACTGGGTTGGCTTGCACGGTCGTCTCCCTCTGCTCTGAGGCTGCTGGCTTTTTAACCGCTCTCCTCGCTCTACTGCAATTAGAGACAGGTGTTAGTCATAATTTGGCCCAGGTGTGAGCGCCCTTACCGCTTCTCTCTCCCGGACGGGCGCTTGACCACGCCCCCGCTGCCACACACGGACAGTAATATTTCTGCAGGACTGTAAACATCAATCAATGTACATGAATTGTGTTATTGTTAGAGTTCCATGTTAAACACAGATGTCATACAACAGGAAAACATAAAATAGAGTTTAGCCATTCTTTTTATTCAACACCTGGAGAACACTGTTACACAGTCTTTATCACAGATAAAAACAGAAAAACAGAGGTGAATAAAACAGCAAGACATGGGCTGTAGTATGTTCTGTAGAGTCCAGACAAGATGACCCAACTTGCTTTGTAGCAGTCGTCTCGATGCTTTTCAAAACCTTTTGAAATAAATCATAAGTCATTATTAAAACCACCACACTTACACAGTTCTTTTTCATTTTTTTTTTTTCTCAAATAATTAAATAAATATAAACGGTTGTAAAATGAAGCAATTAACTATGTTCAGGAGATTAAACATGATTTTCCTTTCTACAGTCTGGATTGTTACCAAATTACAGTTCATGTACAGATTCATTCATTATTATTTCATAAACACATTTTTAAACACCATAATTATAATGCAGGTTTTGTTGCTAAAGGACATTCTATAGCATCAGAACACATAATGTGAGAGATATTTGCCAGTAGGCTACATCTGCATTTGGCTAAAATGTAGTTGTCCGTTTGCACACGATGAAAAACAATATTAACTTTTTAGACGGTCCCTATCTTGGTTACCACACACATTGAATATTCATCTCTAAAGTACATGCTTAAAAACATACTTGCCCATTCTGATCGATTGTAAAAAATGTTGTAGTTCACAACCTTTGTTGTCAATATCATGTAGCTGCTTCGAATCTGAAAAAAAAAAAAAAAATAGCTTTATTGACTATTTAATTGAAAAAGTTCTTTAACGCGAATGTGCGAATATAAAACCAACTTTACCTAAGTCCTAACAAGTTGAACAGACCAATCAACTGACAAAGAAATGAGAATAAAAGTGATTGATTCGGAACATTGAGTTGTCCTTGTGTCCTTTGGATGTTGATCTGGAGTAGGACTTGACAGTTTCTCTTAAATGAACTGTATATTATATTAAGGATGGAAGGATATCTTACTGGAAAACATGACAAAAATACTGATTATGAAATTATATATATATATTTATTTATTTATTATTATTTATTTTGTTTTTTTTGTGAAGGGCAGAGGTAAAGCACTATTACTGGGTGTCTTACACTCGTTTCACAACTCTCCTTAACCTCAGTTGGCTGTCACACTGCAAATAATTCTGCACTTGCCAAGATTTAAAATCTTAGATTTAGACATGTTAGATGGATTATCTTGTTTTAAAATGTATTTACTTGTTTTTAATCTTTGCATTTATGATATAATCTTAAATTGATCATGGACATTACTTTTTTGTCTCAACTAGTCTGGGAATCTTAAAATTGAGTGAATAAATGTTAAAATTGTTTATTTTAGTTCTAGCTCTCAACAAAAAAAAAAACTTGTTTTTAGATTCAGTATACAACCTCAAGTTACTTGATTTAAGAATAACACAGAAAGCATCTGTTGATATTATAATTTATTAAATAAAATGCCTCAGACTTCTACAAACATGTACAAACATCTACCTCAACCACAACTCATGATACAATTACACATTCTCGTGCCCATTTCTATGGGCAATAATATCACCAAGACTATATTTTATTGGCACAAACACACTTTCTTTGAAACTAATATAAAAATATGAAGTGTAATCAATGAGCTCATGTACTAATCCTGTAGCCTGGGCAAGGGTGGGCACTGCCACTTCATATGCCAACAAGTCTTGATTTAAATTTAAAGTTTCATAACTCTGGTACTCAAAAGCAACAAAAGAGGAATTAATCACAAAGATATCCTTTATCAGTCCAAACACTGGGAAAGCATCATACACATCTGTGATAATCATAGACTTCCCACTGATGTACTTATTGCCATTGAGGATATACCATTTCACAGAGACAACAGATTGTATGACCTCAATTCCCAAAAAATCTTTTCTCTTAACATATTCAGGATTTCTGACAGCTGAGACAGGCCCTGATTCCCTTTCCTTTGCAAAAATTGGATGCTCAATGCCTATTTCATTCTGACAACATTCAAGAAACTGATTGTGATTTGCGAGTGATTTACAAACATTTTTAAATGTAAAAAAATTTCAGTTCATTACAGATTAATTTAAATCATTCATGTTCATAGTTCATATATTTAGAATTATGAATTAAGTTCACAGTCCCAAATGTCCCAAAATTGTTCATGTTCATTTATTCTGTTCCAACAGTAAATTATGAGCACTGTTAACTGTTAATGACGCTCTTGGTTCAATTCATTAGTTGCAACCTGATAAGTTCATCTAAAACATTATTGTTCAATGTACACACAACCTTTGAAGTAGTTTTGATGCACAGCACTGCTTCTCTTTAAACTCTTCACTAATCTATCCATTTTGTTTTATTCCAGCCGGGCAAGGACCCTGGGCTATACCTGGAGAAGCATCTTCTCTCCTCTCCGGTGCTGCTTTTTGATGGAACAACCAGCATTGTCGCCGTGGGAAACATGCCTGTGACAGGGTACCCGCGGGTCTTAAAAACCTTGAAAAAGTCTTAAATTTGATAATCTCAAATTAAGGCCTTAATAGCCTTGAATTTGGTATACAAAGTCTTAGATTTCGTTACAAAGGTCTTATATTTTTTTTGCCTTTCCTAGGATTATTCATACCATAACAAAATTAACTGTTAATGTAGGCTAATTAAAAAATCATGCAGCGTAACGTTGAGTGCACCTCGCGCTCCACATCATAGCAGAAAGCGTGAAAGCGTGCGCACCCGTTACTATGGTTACTAGGCAAGTGAGGTACAGACCGTACAGACCACGATAGTAGTTAGCCTAGTTAGCCTACAGACCACGATAGTAGTTAGCCTAGTTTGTCTGTTAAAATGGGAAAGTGTCGGTTTAATCCGCTGTGGCCAATGAATCCGAATTACGTTTGGGTCAAGTCTGTGCCAGGAAATGACAGCGAGACCTATTGGTGTTGGTGCCGGAAATCTTTTAAGCTAACGACGATGGGTGTTACGGCCCTGGACTCCCATATGAAGGGTGCCAAACACACTGCGTGTAGTACTGCTCGCCAGCGCCAACCACCTATTGTTCTGTTCTGTGCAGCACAGGCCTCTTCGGTTACTGAAACAGCTCTGGCTATCAATAATGAAGAAATTTCTACATTAGAAGCATTGCCACCACAGCCAAGGAACATCCTATCTTACTGTGGCTCGACACCAACTCTGCGGGCAGAGGTGATGTGGGTCCTTAAAACAATCTCTGAGCACCACTCTTACACATCAAATGAGAACATTACAGAGATTTTTAAAACCATGTTTCCTGACTCCGAGGTTGCAGCTACATTCTCGTGTGGAAGCAACAAAACTATATGTATATATTACTAAATTCGGATTGGCTCCCTTTATAACTAAAGAACTGACTGACCAGGTCAATATGGCCAACGGGTTTGTTGTCAGGTTTGACGAGAGTCTCAATAAGATGACGAAAAGTAAGCAGTTGGACCTTCATATTCGCTACTGGGTGGACGCTACAGTCACGATACTTCGGCTCGCAGTTTATGGGTCATGCAACAGCGGTGGACCTGCTCAAACATTTCAAAGTAAGTTTTTATTCAGAATTTTAAAAATGTTGAGTTTTTTTATTTATAAATAATATATGATATAGTTAAGTAACATAACACGACCAAGTGAGCTGTTCTATAATATCACGATTGCAAATGTTACATTGAATGTATAGTTTAATAAACAAGTAGCCTAGTTAATATGTAGTCACTTACATTACAGGTCATGTGACAAGCTTGTTTGGACAAGCAAAGCCGAGGAGGCATTTGCTAACATGAAAATATAAAATGGCTCTGGTAGGGCTGGGACAACACGACGTTGACGCAAAAAATACGTCAACGCTACATATGCGCGTCGATTCGTCGGATCCAAAACAAAGATGGCGGCGCCGGCAAGTGGTAGTAACACGAGTGGCTCCTCAGACTATCAGAAGTGCAAGGCGGCATGCACTCGTTCCTCTAAAGTATGGGAATTCTTTAATTTAAAAGGAAACAATTCCGTGATATGTCGTCTTTGCAAAATGGAGATGGCCTTCCATTCTAGCACCACGGCAATGCACCAGCATCTGAAGAGGCGCCACCCGGTTGCAACTGCAGATGACAGAGCACCGTAAGTTTTTTTTTCAACTCCCCACTTTGCACTCGATGTTGGAGTAGGCTATAATACGTTGTCGACACCTAAAGTTTTCACTTATAGCTATTAATAATGCGCTTGTAGCTATGAATGAATGTCGTGAAAAATACATAGAGGACACTGACAACGTGCTGACAGACAGGACCAAGCAGGTAACATTTAATAAAGTCTCAACTTTCAAATTTGGTCATTCAAAGAAAATTAAACCATAAATAGGCCTACTATTTTGTGGCTCTTTAATGTGTCGTGACAGATTGCCTCAGTTAAAGCTGCTCGTGAACCGATCATCTTTTCCTTGGTTAATTTATAGCATCAAATAGGCTAAACATGAATGTAGCCTACATCAGAAGGACTGTCGTTTTAACCACGGAAAGACGTCAGTACAGTAGCCTACAATCCATTATTCAAATTCAAATCCACCGACGTTAATCTTCTCTCTCCTGACTACTTTGTCCGACAAAAATGGCGTATTATGATTGATTGATCAGATCGCCAGTCAATCAAACTCCCGGCAAATTTTTTGTTTTTTACATTTTATACACCCCCACCCCCGATGAAACCGGTATTACCAATGTTGTCACAAGTCAATTAATCGAATCGAAATCGAATCGGACTGAAAAAATGAATCGTTAGATTAATCGATGCATCGGAAAAATAAATCGCTAGATTAATCGTTTAAAAAATAATCGTTTATCCCAGCCCTAGGCTCTGGCTCCCACTTTGGGTCTGCCAGATGTAAACGAACTGTTTGTTCAGATGGTTGATGAGAAAAATGGGTTTATGACTTCTGTTCTTTTGCAGACTCATGGAGACGGACTGCGACCTGTGACATATTTTTCAACCAAACTTGATGCAGTAGCAGCAGGTCTACCACACTGTTTGAGGGCTGTGGCGGCTGGTGAACTGGCAGTACTGGCATCCATGGAATTTGTGGGGTATTCTGATTTAACTTTGATGGTTCCACACGCAGTCTCCATGATTTTGCAAGAACAGAGAACGTCACATTTATCTACAGCCCGATGGCTGAGGTACCACACAATTTTATTGGACATGCCAAACATAACTGTTAAAAGATGCACAACTTTGAATCCTGCCACACTTCTCCCCACACAGGAGCATGTTGAGGAATATCACTGTTGTCTGTCAGCGCTTTAACAGGTGTGCACACCGCCTCCAGATCTATTAGACACGCCATTAGACAATTGTGACAATATCCTCTTTGTGGATGGGTCGGCTTCCAAAGATCCACAAACAGGAAAGAATAAGGTTGGTTACGCGATAACCACTGAATTTGAGGATGTGACATCTGGCAAACTGCCATCAAATTATTCAGCTCAGGCATCTGAACTGGTTGCTTTAACAGAAGCATGTAAACGTATGGCAGACAAATGTGTGACAATTTACACAGATTTGTGTTATGCCTTTGGGGTAACACACGATTTTGGTGCTTTATGGAAGCACAGAAAATTTCTGAAGTCAGATGGTCGTCCAATATTAAATGCATCTCTTGTGTCTGAGCTTTTGGAGGCCATTCTGTAACCAGACAAGGTTGCGATTTGCAAATGCGCAGTGCACATTAACGATAACAGTTCAGTCTCAACAGGAAACGCACGAGCAGACGCGGCAGCGAAGGCCGCGGCAGCGATGGAGACAAAAGAGACTACGTGTGCTTTGATATCTGACAATAACCTCAACATTTCTTCTTGTTTACAGAGCATGCAAACTTCAAGTGGAAGGCGGCTGGCTGTAGCTTTAAGGAGAATGTGTGGATGAGCTGTGATGGTATGCCTTGTTTACCCAAACAATTCTTTCCTCATTATGGAAAGTTGATACATGGGTTAGACCATGTATCAAAAGCGGGGATGGTTGCGCAAATGAAAGAATTGTGGTTTACAAAGGGTTTCACGATAGGGTTTCACGATATTTGCTGAAAATATTTGCAAAAGATGTGTCATTTGTAACACACATAACGTGGCAAGAGGGATAAAACACCTATAGTATCTCAACCACCATCAGGGGGGCCTTTTGAGTATCTGATGATGGATTTCATCGAGTTAACCCCTTGTGGGAAACAGAAATACTGCCTGGTGATGGTTGACATGTGGTCCAAATGGGTTGAGGCTTTCCCAACCTCGAAACAAGACTTGGCAGCAGTAGCAAAAGCTCTTTTAACCGATATTGTTCCGAGATGGGGAATTCCAAGGAAAATCAGCTCGGACAATGGGACACACTGCAGTTACCACGCCACCACTGGAGGCGCTGTTGAGAGGGAGAATCAAACGATCAAGAACAAATTGGCTAAGTGCTGTGAGGAAACTGGGCTCACATGGGTTAAAGCACTCCCAATTGTGTTGATATACACCAGAATGAGAAAAAGAGTCAAAACAAATTTAAGTCCATTTGAAATACTGTTTGGTAGACCCCCCATTCATGGGAATAGAGGGGGGTAGACAGAGGCTGCCATCAACAGATCTGTGTGAGAATGACATGTTGAATTATTGCAAAGAAATGTCTTCTCTGTTGTCCAATGTTTGTGTTCAGGTGAAAGCTGCTCAGAGAAAGGTTGATGAAACCTTCCTGCATAAAATCAGGCCTGGCGATTTCGTTGTGATTCGTGACCTGAGGAGAATGAGCTGGAAGGCGAAAAGGTGGCTGGGACCATTCCAAGTGCTACTAACGACTCACACAGCAGTGAAGGTCGCAGAGAGAGCTACATGGGTTCATGCCAACCATTGCAGGAAAGTTCCGCCCACATCGCAGGAGAATCAGCAACAGGAAGAGATTGTTCCGAGTGAATGTCAATAAACGCCGAGGTCAAGTTTGAACACCAAGCACCACTATCAGTGGAAGAGCAAGGCCAACCACAGAGAATAACACGGCCTGTGTGCAGAGTGGACCCCATCGTGTGGTCACAAGCAGTAATCATCGTGAAAAGGTACGAACTGAAAAGAATTCAAGAACAATGCGAGACGGTTTAAAGCAGGATGGTCTGACTGCAGGGTCAGAATCAACGTGAAGGACAGAACAGCGGACAACTGCCCATTCAGCAAGCCACATGAAACTTCACCTGCAGCAGTGTGGGTGTGTGGCAACAGGGCATTTCATCGGATGCCAAAGAAATGGTCAGGGTGTTGTTATCCAGCTTTGATGAATGTGGGTACATCTGTGTATTTCCCAAACAAGGCACCTGGGGTGGGAAGGGAAAAAAGAAATGTTGACATCTTGCCTGGGATTTTGCCAAAGCACTATGCAGGGTACACATTATCTGATCCATGGACGACGCCTGGAGCAAATGTGGGGTGGTCATTGTTCTTAGGGGTGGGTACAACGGTAACAATTAATAAGATAAATGGGCTAGCATGGACAGTGTTAGCAATAGCTAATAGCACAGAAAATGCTTTGACAATGATAAATGATGAAATTAAACAGTTAAGAGATGCAGTCATTCAAAACAGGTTGGTAACTGCAGAGAGAGGGGGAGTTTGGAAAATGTTGGGAATGTCTTGTTGTTACAATATTCCAGATTACAGTGACAACATCACAAATGTAATTGAACACATGAGAAAAGCCGTACAGGAGCCAGAACATATTGAAAGTACATGGGTTACTTAGTTTATGAATCTCTGGGGAGGATGGGGGTATTGGCTGATTCAAACTGTGTTACCAATTGCGGTGATAGGACTGTTGATATTGTTTTGTTTACCATGCATTATAACGTGTGTTTCCAGCTCAGTACAGAGAATGGTTAAAGCAGGGATGTCTGTTCAATTGAAAATAATGACAGTCTATCCAGAGGATGATGAACACAAATATGATGATGCAAGTAGGGAGAGCTACTGTGAAATCTGTTAAAATGAGGTATGTCTTCCCTTTCTGAGAATGTTTTGATATGTAAAGAGGGTTATAAGCAGTGTTAAAATGAGGTATGTCTTCCCTTTCTGAGAATGTTTTGATATGTAAAGAGGGTTATAAGCAGTGGTCATCCATGTTACGAGATGACGTACAAGGAGAGGGTTTGAAATGAGGGATTTTATTCTACTTTTATTCTTTGTATTTTTATAGTCTGCTGACATATCCAAGAGATGTGACATAACCAAAATGTTAAATTGATGTGTTTTTCCTACTTAATCTGTACACCATTTCTTGTTTATACTGAGGTGACTGAGGGTCTGATTTCCATGTCAGAAGTGCAGTAACAGTGTTTACTCATTTAGCCCGGCTTCAGATAAAGTCTTTACTCGCTTGCTAATACTTAAAGGAACTATCCCCACACAACAAAAAAAAAAAACAGCCTAAGCTGTTTTACTTTTTCCAAATGTTATTTCACAAATGTTTAAGAGAGTGATCATTTATGCAAAAATCAGAGATGAAGAGTGTAAGTGTGATATGACTTAAAATTTGTCTTATTGTTTATTATTGTGATTGAGTAATCTGAATGATAAAAAGCGGGAATTGTTGTTGAAATGTTTATACTTATTGATCAGTAATAGTCATTGCAAGGGAATGCCCCTGTGTCTGAGGAATGCAGAGGGGAGGATCTGCTTCTGTGGGAGATCTTGGGCAAGAGGTATAAAAAACAAGTCAGCCCTCCCCTTCAGCGTCTCACTCACGGCACAGATTAACTCCTGTGTAATGACTGGGTCCTTCTTGCAAGAATAAATTCTTTTAAAAGACTGTTTGATTCAGAGTGTCTCTTACGCAGTGATAATGGTTGGTTAATAATTTTTTGCCACAACACATTATAAACTCTAATTTAAAAGGTTATCTTCGAGTGGGCCTGGTAGCTCATCGAGTAAAGACTCTCACTACCACCCCTGGAGTCGCAAGTTTGAATCCTGGTCATGCTGAGTGACTCCAGCCAGGTTTCCAAAGCAACCAACTTGACCCGGTTGCTAGGGAGGGTAGAGTCACATGGGGTAACCTCATTGTGGTCGCTATAATGTGTGGTTCTCGCTCTCTGTAGGGTGCATGTTGAGTTGTGGGTGGATGGGCCTCCACATACACTATGTCTCCACGATAACAAGCTCAACAAGTCAGGTGATAAGATGAGTGGATTGACGGTCTCAGATGCTGAGGCAACTGAGATTCGTCCTCTTCCACCCGGATTGAGATGAGTCACTACGCCACCATGAAGACTTAGTACGCATTGGTTATTGGGCATTCCAAATTGGGAATAAAAGTGGAGAAAAAAGGGTTATCTTCGGTTGGTCATATTTCTTCTGGACTTGACCGACATACTTCACAGGTTGAAAAGGAATGAAATATTGATCTGTTTCTCACCCAAAGTAATTGCACCTTTTCAGAAGACACTGACTGAGCACTTTTTTAGGAACACTATGGTTGTAATAAAGTGCTGTTGTAACCCATCTGCCTCAAGGTTCGACGTGTTTGCATTCTGATATGCTATTTTGCTCACTACAATTGTACAGAGTGGTTATCTGAGTTACTGTAGCCTTTCTGTCAGCTCGAACCTGTCTGGCCATACTCCGTTGACCTCTCTCACCAAAAGGTGTTTCCATATGCAAAACTGATGCTCATTGGATGTTTTTAGTTTTTGGCACCATTCTGAGTAAATTCTAGAGACTGTTGTGTGTGAAAATCCCAAGAGATCAACAGTTACAAAAATACTCAAACCAGCCCGTCTGGCACAAACAATCATGCCACTGTCGAAATCACGACATAATCTCATGAGTGACAAAACATGACAAAACATAAATAAAAAAATGTGAGATCACATTTTTCCCAATTCTGATGGTTGATGTGAACATTAACTGATGCCGATAATCTTGACCCATATCTGCATGATTTTGTGCATTGCACTGCAGCCACACTGATTAGATAATCACATGAATAAGTAGGTGTTTCTAATAAAGTGCTCAGTGTGCATTGTATGGACCTACAGAGGTGAGATATTCTTCTAAATATCTTTGTTAGTGCTCTGCAGAAGAAAGAAAGTTGCACAATTTTAGGATGGCATGAGGGTGAGTAAATTATTAGAGAATTTTCATTTTTGGGTGAACTAATTGAGCCATTAGGATTGGCTTTTGATCTGCCATACTGTGAGAATGCAGATCCATGTTTCCAAGGTGATGAATGTGATCAGTTTGCACTTTTCTTGCTCTCTGTTAAGTCCCTTCATTTATGATCTCTACATTCTGTACATTGTCTTGCCTTGTGGAGCTGAGCAACAGAGGGAACTCAGAAGGGAGAAAGTTCTGTCAGAGTTCAGAAAGTGCAGAAAGTGCAGAAAAGCACAATCAGTTCGTAAGATATTCTATTGAACATTCCTGCTCAAAGAGGAGCAGTCATGAGCAAATAAGATGGATTTCAAGATTACATAAAAGTAGAAACCCAGATATAAAGTAGAAAAGCATTGCATCAGGCCACCTACAAAATTCTGAAGGGGGACAGAATTCAATTTGCCAGATTGATATGACATCACATCACATCAATCACATTTTGGCTGCCTATATGCTGCTTTAAAGGTAAAATGTGCTTTTTGTCATCCTTTAGTGGCACTAAAAAGACCTCATGCTATCATACTACTCTTACTACCAGTGTTAAAAAGATTACCTCTGAATTGAAATATGGGTTTGATTAAAAATTACATGACTAAGATTGCAGTAAATAACGTAAACTATTGGATTATTTTTTATGTAATCTAAACTGATTACTTTTGGATTACCTCTGCCCTAACTCTTTTTTTATTTGATGACACATGTATGCATTTGAGGATAATCTATACCATTTTCACTTAATGATGCTTAAATGCATTTAAGACAACTTACCTAATGCTTTAAAATATGAAAATTTATATTTTTTTACTTTATATTTGTCAACGTCACAAAAGACAGTATCAAAAGTTATGACAAAAGTGAAAGTGCAATCATTTACATTTTTGAAGAAGAGTACAAAATCAATTTGAGAAGCTAAAACTAACTTTACTGCACAAATGCAATAGTTTTTGAATTTATGCGTGGAGTACATGGTGAAAATTAAATGTTGTGTATTTGTGCATTGTGCATTTTAATTTTTGCATGAATCCCTTTAAAATAATACAAAAAATCACTTAAGCTTTATGTTTAAAAGTAACACTGTATTACGCCCCCTGTAAAATTCTAAGCAAGAGAGAATGCAATTGCCAACATGGCCAACACAATATCAGTCACTCCTTTTTCAGATGCTATGAAGTTTTCAAAATTATTTTTTATCAGATTACATTTTGGAAGCCTAGATGTTGCTTTTTGTACAACTGAAGGGTATGTTTGACATTACTGTCAATTTCCTGGGCAATAGATTGCAAAGTGGTAGACCTCTTTGCTTGTACTGGATAAGGTCTAACCACTTTTGAGGCCCACAATCACGGTGTGGTTGTATGATAGAACTTTTTTGGCCCCTGCTCCAGCTGCTCTGGTTTGAGGAAGTGTTCTCATGTCACCTGATACTCATGACTCAGAGGAAACTCACATCCCTTGAATTACTGCGGCACACTTAAACAAAGCTGGTTACTTCTGCGAGAACATTACATAAACATTTCAGTTGTCACAATTCAGAAACATCCTCGAGGGTTAGAAAAACAGGACCAGTCAAAAGTCGGGAGAAACTGACTGAATTTATGTTTCTCATTGTCTTAAAAACTCTTTGATCCAAAGGATTTTGCTTAAATGCTTGAAACTTAGTTTTATTAGTTACATAAATATAATGTAAATTGTGCCTACATATGCATTTCTTTACAAAACTATTTTTTAAAACTCTTTATTCTAAAATGTGAAAAAATTAGTAATGAAGAATTAGTAGGTGTGTCCAAATCTTTGACTGAAAGTGTATATATGTATTTTTAAATAACCAGAAGTAACATTGTGGTTAATCTTTTGAGAAGTCAGTCAATGCTGACAATTGATGAAATCTCATGCTTTAGTGAACAGACTGTCCCACTTCAAACATAATGTCCACCTGAGGCATACTTTTCTAGAAATACGATGGCAGAAGAGACTTCAACTCATTAAAATGAGTTGACCAACACTGAATTGCCTCATTTCTTTTTAAACAGACTGAGAAAATCACAGGCTGAGACATTTGGAGCATGGTCCGCATTTGTGATGAGATTAGTAACTCAAATTAGCATTTAATAAATTGACTTTTGTTACTTTAGCAGCACCACAGAATTACACAGCAGCCCTTCCTGAGTAGTATGTACTAGTTTGAAATGTGGCTCTGGGATTATTATTTTAAATCAAAATAGTTTCAGTATGTACACGTTTAAGCAAAATGTCTAGGTTACGGATGTAACCTCCGTTCCCACTACGGGTCTCTCTTGAGCGCCGAATATAACTCTGATCTATGAAAAAAGGCCAATGAGAAGTTGGCATGTACCGCCCCCAGACATATATAAAGGGTATAAAGGCAGGTTTCGTTCAGGATTTTTCTGAGGAGCAGGAAATGGTCCGGCCACAACAGTGACTCGGCTCAGCAACGTGGCCGGGAGGACACAACGTCTCATTCCCTCCATCAGGGAACAAAGGTTACATCCATAACCTAGACGTTACCCGTCTGTCGCTCACTTCGACGCTGTGTCGAAGAAGTGACACTAGGGGTCCAATTAAATCATGCCCTGCACTGAGCTATATATGTGTACTGCTGACACAGGAGCGGGCAGGTACTTGACGTGCCAAAATGACCAGCTGTATCAGACTGCACGTACCCTTCCCAAATGCCCCATAAAGTCATCAGAACCTTTATAGTTACCCTAGACAGGGGAACAAGGCGACGCTTGCCAACCTGGGAATGGGCCGAGCCTAGCTGGGCCTCTTTTCTCTCTGTGTTTCTCGCATAGAGCAAAACAGCTGGGGCCCTTACACGCATCGTGGGAAGGGGGTCTTACCCAGTTTCCCATTCTTTCAGGGGGGAAAAGACCCTGCGGAGACCACACCAGCCCAGAGCTAAAAGTGGCGAAATACACCACATGGGCTTTCAGGTCACATGTGGGAAGTGGCACGGTGGTAGATCCCGCCTCTTCGGAGGGAGGAGTTGCTACAGACACGGTGACCGGGAGCAGCGGGAACTTCCCAAGGGAGATGCGGGTCCACTCGTAAGGACACTGTACCACGGAAAATACACACAGGCGGAACGTCCACGTAGGAGCCCTAACCTGTAGAGCACCTTTTCCTGTACAGAGTAGATTTAAATACCTGCAGTGGATTGGGTCAGCGAATTCCTCTGCCGAATTGCGGACCCAAAGGGCTAGGGAGGAGTCATCCAGGGAGCCGAGTGAGTGGGCACTCCTGGGAGAAAAAGCGCACGGTATTACCTCAGCTGAGGGAAAAGGCGCTAGGTGCAAGCTATTCACCCGGTCAATCCGTCAGCGTGTTACTAAGTTCTACCGGTTCGGACCTGAGAAAACACTGGACGAGACTATCTCTACCCTGAGATTGTAGCATCTTGCAAAGGTATTAGGTGTTGCCCAACCCACTGCTCTGCATATGTCTGCCAAGGAGATGCCTCTGGCCAGTGCCCATTGCACACGGTGCCCCATCCCAATCTGGAGGTGTTGGTCGTGACCAGGACACGTCGGGACACCTGCTGCAAGGGGATTCCTGCCCGCAGAAAGCAGAGGTCTGTCCAGGGTTTGAATGTTTGGCGGGGCATGACCATCTCACGGTGCATGCCGCGGCGGCATGCTCGTCTCGGGACTCGAGTCTGTAGCCAGTGCTGAAGCGGTCTCGCGACCCGCGGAGGATGCCATGTTCCCCAGGAGCTTCTGGAAAAGTTTTAAAGGGAACGTTGTGCCTGGCCTGAAAGTGGCGAGGCATTTCAGCACTGACTGCGCGTGCTCATTGGTGAGGCGCACTCCATGCCGAGAAAAGAGATGCTTTGAACCGGGGCGAGCTTGCTCTTTTCCCAATTGACCTGAAGCCCTAAACGGCTGAGGTGCCTGAGCACCTGGTCCCTGTGGGCACATAGTAACTCTCGGGAGTGGGCCAGGATGTGCTAGTCGTCGCGGTAGTTGAGTATGCGAATGCCGGCTTCTCAGAGCGGGTCAAGGGCTGCCTCTGCGACCTTCGTAAAGACACGCAGGGACCGGGACATGCTGAAGGGGAGGACCTTGTACTGATACGCCTGGCCGTCGAACGTGAACCGTAGAAAGGGTCGATGTCGAGGCAGTATTGAGACGTGGAAGTACGCGTCCTTCAGGTAAACCGCTGCGAACCAATCTAGATGCCGGACGCAAGTTAAAATAAGTTTCTGCAAGAGCATTTTGAACGGGAGTTTTTGTAAGGCCCAGCTGAAAACTCGCAAGTCCAAGATCGGTCGTAGGCCACCGCCTTTCTTGGGTACGATGAAACAAGGGCTGTAGAGACCCTTCTTCAGCTTGGTTGGATGGACAGGCTCAATCACGTCTTTGAGCAAAAGAGGTCTACATGTGCATGTACAGTCAGAGGTGTACATGTGCATGTACAGTCAGTCGCTCGGACTGGAGTCGGCATCTGTGCGCGCGCGTGGATTACAGTGAGCAATACACACGGAGGGGATCATCTGGAAACAGGGGCTAATTATCGCGTGCTTCCGAACTGAACCAAATACAGGCTTACAGTATTGAAAGACTCGTATCAAACTCAGCGGTGTCGTTAGTAGGGGGAGTCGGATCGGCGGGAATGGCTTCGTCTCCGTGCGGTGGGAACTTTGATTGTGGGCTGGAGATCCAAACTCGCTCGGTGGAGCAAACACTCATCCCGCTCGTGTCTCTGGTGAGTCCGAATCAAAGAAAGTTCACTGAAGGGTTATACATCCTACAGGACTGGAGAACCTATAGCGGAAAACAAAAGCTGTGTAAACAATAATAAAAAAAAAAAAAATACTAGCCGAACCAGAACACCACAAGCAGAAAAACACCAACAATTCATCACGGCAACAACGGTTTCCGCCAAATTGAATGGTTGATACAGTTATTGTAATAGGCTAACAGTTATTTTGGGATCTCGAAATAATGTCATTTAAACTAATTACATTTATACTTGTTTTTATTTTTTCATTAGTTTAATTTCTGGCCAATAAAATCAAGTTCGCATTTTTATTATTGTAGGCTAACAATAATTGCAGAAACTGTAGTGTTTTGGCAGAAGCACTGTAAATAGTGGTAAGATACAGTTGTTACCAGAAGGAGCTTACAACATGCTTTCTACATGATCTAACACTATGTGTTGTTTAATCGTATTCAGGTTGAATTAGTGATGTTAAATAATGTCTTTGACTAGTTAATTTTGTTGTTACCACATGAAATTTCTCCTTTAACTTTTTTTAGAAGACTTTTTCCAGCTCTGTATGTGAAGCTCCAAAATCCACATAAATGCAGCATATAAATAATCCATAAAACTCCAGTGGTTTAACCCATGTCTTCAGAAGTTATATCATAGGTGTGGTTGAGAAACAGATCAATATTTAAGTTATTTGTTACTAAAAGTGCATTTTCCAAATTACATTTTGGCACCCTTATAACAGGGCACTGTGGGAAGATGACGCCACTCAAAGGTTCATTCCAAACAAAAGAAAGATTTTTTTTTTTTTTCACGAAGAGCCCTTGCACAAGACTGTTAGCGAAGGGTACATTCATACATTAATGCCATGCTCCCTTCAGAGAGCCCACATAAAGAGCTCTGTCCTTTGGAGTGAATAGGGCGTAGTGATGATCACTTTTGTTTGGAATTTGCCCTAAATCTCCACTTCACTTCCACATTATTCTTCTTTTGTTTTTAGTGATAAGCATTCTTCGTGCATATCGCCACCTACTGGTCATGGGGTGGTTAAAGGTGGACACCATTCACTTGCATTATATGGACCTACACAGCGGAAATACTGCTCTAACAATCTTCGTTCGTGTTCAGCAGAAGAAAGAATGCCATTCACATCTGGGATTGCACGAGTATGAGTAAATGATGAGAGAATTTTAATTTTTGGTCAACTATTTTCAGTGTGTGTGGTTTCCATGGTAGGGTACCTAGACTGCATTTTAGACATCCTATGTGCATTAAACATGATGTCCAAATATGCAGTGTCAAGTCTACAAGGTTTTCAGTCACAGCCTATGTCTATTGATTTCCATTGCAATTTAAATATCTAAATTCACCAGGCTCATAACGGCACACACCAGATACCTGTATGTCCTGTCCTTAAGAATGCAGTGTTTTGGTTCTGGAGCATCTTTGCAGAATCTGTTTCTTTGTGATTTTTACTGTATGTTGCACAAGAATACGTCTTATATTCTCTCAATACCAACTTATGGCCTTGGCTAAGCTTTTAGATCTGACATCTAATGGAATTGATTTCTTTCTATTCATCTGTTCTAGTTGTTTTGAAAGGTTTTTTAAGCTGATGAGAGAAAGTTGCTAAAATGTATTTTTTAGAACATTAAGAGGTGGCTGCTTGATGTGCGTGTGCCTCAGTTAGTTAGTTAGTGTTGCTCACTAGGGCCACTGATGTTAATGAGGCTGAAAGGTCAGTGTTAGAAGACATGCTAATTGCCTATTCAGTGGACCTTTGGGTATTGGACCTCTTTCAGAGCTTTACAGAATCCGGACAATAGATTGTCAAAGTGGCCTTTGTCACAACCCTTCCCCCAACTACAGTTCTGTTGAACGTGTTTGTTTGAACATGCACTCTCTGTAAACAATAATGACCTGATATTAATGTATTGAATAATGTATTTAATATTGTCTTGAGTTTGACTGTAACTGCCAAGTTCCCTGGACTGTATAGTGTTGTGATTAGCACAGTTGGAGACCACTTTGAAGTTGTCTCCAAAACTGAGGCAGTTGTTTAAATTGTTCCATGGGAATTTGGGCTGAATTTAAAATGGCTGGATAACCAACATTCAATTTGAGTCTAAGGATACAGATGGAAACTTAAAGTTTAACCCAAATATTCATATTCTGTCATTATTTACTCACTCTCATGGTGTTCCAAACACATATGACAGAATTTTACGGACTGACAACCTCATTGCATTTTATTGAATGGGAAAAAAACAGTAAATGTTCCACGGAAATGAGTTTGAGAAAATGATGAGAGAATTATTCCTTAATAAAGAATATTATTTAAAAGTAAAAGTGTCATTAAAAAAAGTGCCATCTGTGGTTAGTTCTTCTCAAAATGTGGAGGACAGGAAGGTGAGTGCAGAGCTCAGAATCTGTGTGCACTCTCTGGCGGTTGAGCATCATAATGGGAAAGAAATGAAAGCTTCGTGTTGGCGAGAAAGGGTTTTAAAACTTATTTAACAGCTCATTTTCACAACTGTGATATTGTGCCTCCACACATGCAGGCAGTGATCTCCCCCAATTATTCGCCTTATTATCACTTTCACAACTGTGTAATTACTGCACTGCTATCCTCCCAGGCCAAGATCCATCTTTCTGTGTTTCTGCCTGTTGGCCCACTCCAGCTTCATATACAGGTGAAACTCGAAAAATTAGAATATCGTGCAAAAGTTCATTAATTTCAGTAATTCAACTTAAAAGGTGAAACTATTATATTATATAGACTCATTACAAGCAAAGTAAGATATTTCAAGCCTTTATTTGATATAATTTTGATGATTATGGCTTACAGCTTATGAAAACCCCAAATTCAGAATCCCAGAAAATTAGAATATTGTGAAAAGGTTCAGTATTGTAGGCTCAAAGTGTCACACTCTAATCAGCTAAACACCTGCAAAGGGTTCCTGAGCCTTTAAATGGTCTCTCAGTCTGGTTCAGTTGAATTCACAATCATGGGGAAGACTGCTGACCTGACAGTTGTGCAGAAAACCATCATTGACACCCTCCACAAGGAGGGAAAGCCTCAAAAGGTAATTGCAAAAGAAGTTGGATGTTCTCAAAGTGCTGTATGAAAGCACATTAATAGAAAGTTAAGTGGAAGGGAAAAGTGTGGAAGAAAAAGGTGCACAAGCAGCAGGGATGACCGTAGCCTGGAGAGGATTGTCAGGAAAAGGCCATTCAAATGTGTGGGGGAGCTTCACAAGGAGTGGACTGAGGCTGGAGTTACTGCATCAAGAGCCACCACACACAGACGGGTCCTGGACATGGGCTTCAAATGTCAAACGTCTTACCTGGGCTAAAGAAAAAAAGAACTGGTCTGTTGCTCAGTGGTCCAAAGTCCTCTTTTCTGATGAGAGCAAATTTTGCATCTCATTTGGAAACCAAGGTCCCCAAAAGTCTGGAGGAAGAATGGAGAGGCACACAATCCAAGATGCTTGAAGTCCAGTGTGAAGTTTCCACATTCTGTGTTGGTTTGGGGAGCCATGTCATCGGCTGGTGTTGGTCCACTGTGCTTTATTAAGTCCAGAGTCAACGCAGCCGTCTACCGGGACATTTTAGAGCACTTCATGCTTCCTTCAGCAGACAAGCTTTATGGAGATGCTGACTTCATTTTCCAGCAGGACTTGGCACCTGACCACACTGCCAAAAGTACCAAACCTGGTTCAATGACCATGGTATTACTGTGCTTGATTGGCCAGCAAACTCGCCTGACCTGAACCCCATAGAGAATCTATGGGGCATTGCCAAGAGAAAGATGAGAGACATGAGACCAAACAATGCAGAAGAGCTGAAGGCTGCTATTGAAGCATCTTGGTCTTCCATAACACCTCAGCAGTGCCACAGGCTGATAGCATCCATGCCACGCCGCATTGAGGCAGTAATTAATGCAAAAGGGGCCCAAACCAAGTACTGAGTACATATGCATGATTATACTTTTCAGAGGGCCGACATTTCTGTATTTAAAATTCTTTTTTTTTATTGATTTCATGTAATATTCTAATTTTCTGAGATTCTGAATTTGGGGTTTTCATAAGCTGTAAGCCATAATCATCAAAATTATATCAAATAAAGGCTTGAAATATCTTACTTTACTTGTAATGAGTCTATATAATATAATAGTTTCACCTTTAAGTTGAATTACTGAAATTAATGAACTTTTGCACGATATTCTAATTTTTCGAGTTTCACCTGTATGAGACTGCCCTCAGAACATGACAATCACTTTGGAAGTGTCCTCCCTGCAATTGCTATTTTCCCTGCTGAAAAGACCAGCTTAACCAGCATGCAATTCCCATGCTAGTCTAGGCTGATTTATACTGGTTTGGTGCTGGTCCAGCTGGTGGACCAGCATAGTCATGCTTTTCACCACCAAAACTTGCTGGTAAAGCTGATTGACCAGCATAGTCTTTCTGAAGAGGCTGTTTGAGCTATTTTAAAAGCCTGGTGGGGACACCAGCACCCAAAACACAACATAGGCTGGTGACCAGCAATTATGTTTTTTTCATTAGGGTTGTCATTGCTATAATACAGTGAAATAGGAATGTGTGGTATAATTTATTGTATAATATAATTGATTCTAGGAATGTCCTGATGCACACATTTTGGCCAATACCAATGGCTTGAGCAAGACACTTAATCCAGGTTGCTCCGGGGGAATTGTCCCTGTAATAAGTGCACTGTAAGTCGCTTTGGATAAAAAGCATCTGCCAAATGCATAAATGTAAATGTAAATGTCTAATAGATAATACATTTTTATTAAATGTCTGATAATATGAAGACCAATATTATAAACCCACACACTTTTGTTTTTTGTTTTAAAAATTAAATCTAGAATTTATGCAGATATACCACATAAATATGGTTTAAGCTTTTAAGAGTTTCTTGCTTGTTTTTTATCTGTCAAAATGAATAACAGCGTTTGAATTATCCATCAATGTTATTACATTTGTTTAAAACTACAGTACATTCAAAATTTTTATTAATATACTGTATTTTTCATAAATTTTTTTCCAATTTGGAATGCCCAATTCCCAATGTGCTCTAAGTCCTCGTGGTGGCGTAGTGACTTTCCTCAATCCGGGTGGCGGAGGACGAATCGCAGTTGCCTTTGCATCTGAGACTGTCCATCCACAAATTTTATCATGGCTTGTTGAGCGCGTTACCATCCATGCACAACTCACCACACGCCCCACTGAGAGTGAACCACGAGAAGGTTACCCCATGTGACTCTACCCTCCCTAGAAACTGGGAAAATTTGGTTGCTTAGGAGACCTGGCTGGAGTCACTCGGCACCCCTGGATTCGAACTAGCAACTCCAGGGGTGGTAGTCAGTGTCTTTACTCGCTGAGCTACCCAGACCCTCAATATACTGCATTGTCATATACATCTGAATGTTTATGAACTACTAATATGTTAAGAAGAATGTATTTTTATTTATAACTTAAAAAAGGTGTGATGTCCTTTGTCATGTATCAAGTATCAAGTATATCCTTTGATTTGTTAGTAATTCTTAATGCCTGCTTGTGCATAATGTACATTGTGATGTGACACACAAACAGTTTTTTCATGGAAATATATGCAAAAACTTTTCCTACTCCCTGTAAGATATTAATAAATTTAAAATAAGTGTCAATGAGATATCTCAGTCCCTGTGACAGCATTAGACTCTGTAAACCGCAGACAAAAATGTGTCCGGGGGCTGCGGACAATGACGCTTTCTGCCTGTCAGCCATTTTGCGCATTCTCGTAGTTATGTAGGTTTAGCGAATTATTGAGGCGTAAAGCCCTTTTTCATGCCATTTTGTTCTTTACAGTTGTCTGTTGAGAGTGCTATTTTGCTGCTGTTGCTTTTAACAACTGCCTCTGCTTATGTTGGTCTCAATAAAGCTAATTTTGTAACTTTGGTTTGCAGGGTTTTGGAAAGAGGGGGCGTGGCTAATCTAATGGCTCAGCTTGTGGAAATTCTAGAAAGGCTAATATCGTTTATAGCACATTTAACATTCTTTAAAAAAAAAGATTGTCAATTGTGCACCTAAAAAGGGGCACGAGCACTCCTAAACAAAAACATCTGCGTTGAGCCCTGTTTAAGACATTGAAACACTTTAATGCTTGAGGGAAAAGATAGATAACGATGTTTCAATGTTTTTGTAACCAGCCGCAAAATCACGCCGGAACTAGACATGTTGCTATTGAATGTTCCGGTACCCTGATATCCAGCCTATTCTTGAGGTCCTAACAAGTACAGTCAGACATTTTTGCATCAAATAAAAGGTGTTTACATTTCCTGTGGCGCTACTGATAGTGATACCGTTTTACATGCAATGCATAAGCAGTGTAGTCTGGACGGCTATCCATCTCATGAACAGTTAAATTGCCCCAGTGAGCAATAATTATGTGCAATACACAGTTAAGACTATTTATATTATCCAACATATCCACTTCTGCCATTACATACATTGCACTGTACATAATATACTGTATGTTTGTTCTTATAACAGATTTTTTATAGATTTGCACTACGTGTGTATGTGGGTATGTATGAAGGTGAGTGTATGTACGTATATGTATAATTATTTTTATTCTTCTTTTTTTTTTTCTTGTATATTCCTTGTATGTGTAAGCATACTTGGCAATAAAGCTGATTCTGATTATACATGTGGCTCAGTCAGTATGCCGCTGTCTCCACAGCAATGTAATATCCACACAACCCTTGTGTAAATAACAAACATAGTATCCGAGGAAGACTTTTATTCCCTGTTATTTTCACATATTCCAGATTTGTTATGTTGTTTCCTTAACTTTCCATCGCAATATGCAGCGGAATTGTTCTGCAATAGTGGGGGTTCCCTCTTACACGAAACTCCAGGATTTCCTCAATGAACGAGCGCATATACATGAACGTGAGTGACTGTCGATAATTTACATTGGTGTGTGTATAAATGGATATAGTATATAGTGTATGTACTTTTCCCACTGTACTCCCAGAAATGTCTAAACTTATTGTTTAGCTCCATCCTATGATGTTTGTTATCTGTTCTGTTCGTGCACATCCTTACTCTTCAAAAACCTATTAGAACGCAGCTTGTGTTTATATGACCACATTAAGATGCACTCTCCAGGAGAAACCTTGATATGTTAAACTGTTTTCTCTTAATCCCTTAAACGGCATAAGGAAATCTGTGTTCTTGTTTACATGACGTTTCAGAAAGCCGTTATCTGCAAAAACCTTGAAAAAAACAAAACGTTTTCTTATGTGCATGTAAACATGGTCAATGATTAGCGTGATTCTGAGATTGATTACTCCACTGATGCTAATAGGTTTGGAGTATAGGTTAGGGTGTACGGTTAATAAATTATGCATTCCAATTAGGGCTGAATCTTTCATATCTGGCAAATTTTTCAGCCAGATATTGCGATTACGATTCGATTTGCGATTTAAAAAAAAAAGTTTAGCTAAAGTTCAATATTCTCTGTGTAATAGATAAAACATGTCATGGAACATTACAACATGAGACACCATCAAATCTGCTTTATATTCTAATGCAAAGATGAGAACATATTAATTGCCTGTAGCAAGTGTTTTTCTTTTAATAAGCATTTAACATTGAACAATTAAACACAGAACATTTATTACAAAGGCTAAAGTTAAATAATAATAAAAAATAATAATTTTATAAATAATAAAAAAAACAATCCTCTCCGGGAACCAGCACCTTATCGTGGTGGAGAGGTTTGTGTGCCCTTATGATCCTGAGGGCTGTGTTGTCTGGAGCCATGTGCTCCTGGTAGGGTCTCCCAAAGCAAAGTTGGCTCAGGTGAGGGGCCAGACTAAGAATGGTTCACACAGACTCTATGGAAAAAACAGCAAGAGGAGGAGTTACCCTGCCCGGAGGAAGCCCGGGGCCCCTGTCTGGAGCCAGGCCCAGATGGAGCAGCGCCTGGTGGCCGGGCTTGTCACGGAGCCCGGCCGGGAACAGCCCGAAGAAGAGACGTGAAACCTCCCCTACATCCCTTGGGCCCACCACCCATTGGAGAAACCGCAGCAGTCGTGTGCGCTGTCATATGGGTGGCAGTGAAGGCCGTGGGCCTCGATGGACCAGACCCGGGAAGCAAAGGCTAGCTCTAGGGACGTGGAATGTCACCTCACTGGGGGGGAAGAGGCCGGAACTGGTGAGGGAGGTGGAGCGTTACCAGTTGGATCTGGTGGGGCTTACTTTGAAGCACAGTTTTGGCTCTAGATCCGTACTCTCTGGAGTTTCCCAGGGTGTGAGGCGACGGGCGGGTGTGGGGATACTCACAAGCCCCCGGCTGAGCGCCACTACATTGGAGTTTACCCCGGTGGACGAGAGGGGCACCCTAGGCTGAAGGTCGATGATCGATTTTGTAATCGTGTCGTCGGATCTGAGGCCATATGTTTTGGACACTCGGGTGAAGAGAGGGGCAGAGTTGACAACCGATCACCATCTGGTGGCGAGTTGGGTCAGGGGGTGGGGAAAGACTCTGGACAGACCTGGGAAGCCCAAGCGAGTAGTGCGGGTGAACTGGGAACGTTTGGAGGAGGTCCCTGTCCACGAGATCTTCAACTCATACCTCCGGCGGAGCTTTTCAGGCATCCCTGCAGACGTTGGGGACATTGAACCGGAACGGGCAATGTACAAAGCTTCCATTGCCGAAGCCGCGGTGGAGAGCTGCGGCCTCAAGGTTTTAGGTGCCGCAAGGGGTGTTAACCCTCGAACACCGTGGTGGACACTGGTGGTCAGGGAAGCCGTCCGACTGAAGAAAGAGGCCTTCCAGGATTTGTTGTCCCGGATGTCTCCGGAGGCAGTTGCAAGGTACCGACAGGCCCGAAGGGCTGCGGCCTTGGCCGTGAGGGAGGCAAAGCTGTGGGTGTGGGAAAAGTTTGGAGAAGCCATGGAGAAGGACTTTCGGTCCGCACTAAAGTACTTCTGGAAAACCGTCCGCCACCTTAGGAGGGGGAAACGGGGAACCATCCAAGCTGTATACAGCAAAGATGGGATGCTGTTGACCTCAACCGAGGAGGTTATTGGGCGGTGGAAGGAACACTATGAAGAACTCCTAAATCCCAACACACCCTCTATGCTAACGGCAGAGCCGGAGGCTGATGGGGGATCAGATTCTATTTCCTTGGGGAAGGTCACTGAGGTATTCCCTGGGGGAGGTCACTGAGGTATTCAATTCACTCTTCAACATTGCGTGGATATCTGGGACAGTGCCTAAGGAGTGACAGAACGGGGTGGTGTCACTCCTTAGGAGGGACGGTGTCACTCCTTAGGACGGTGTCACTCCTTAGGAGAACGGGGTGGTGGTTCCCCTCTTCAAAAAGGGGGATCAGAGAGTGTGTTCCAACTACAGGGGTATCACACTTCTCAGCCTCCCTGGTAAAGTTTACTCCAAGGTGCTGGAGTGGAGGGTTCGGCGGATTGTCGAACCTCGGATTGAAGAGGAACAATGCGTTTTTCGTCCTGGCCGTGGAACGACGCACCAGATCTTTACTCTCGCAAGGATCCTGGAGGGGGCCTGGGAGTATGCCCATCTGGTCTACATTTGTTTTGTGGATCTGGAGAAGGCGTATGACCGTGTCCCCCAGGAGAGACTGTGGGAGGTGCTGCGGGAGTACGGGGTGGGGGGGGTCCCTTCTTAGGGCGATCCAATCCCTGTACGTCCAAAGCGAGAGCTGTGTCCAGGTCATCGGCACGAAGTCGAGTTCATTCCATGTGGGGGTTGGTCTCCGCCAAGGCTGCGCTTTGTCACCAATCCTGTTTGTGATATTAATGGACAGGATATCGAGGCGTAGTCGGGGTGGGGAAGGTGTGCAGTTCGGTGGGCTGGGGATCTCATCGCTGCTTTTTGCAGATAAGGGTATATGATTTCCTTTTCAGACTTCAAAAACGTATGAATTAGTCAAATAAAATGATAAAATAATTAAAATAATATTTTAATTATCAAAATATGTCTAAATAACTCAAATATATCTCTCTTATTTGTCCGATTTACTTTTATCTTGTTTTCTTTTGCTTCCTTTGTAACCCAGCTAACCTGTATAGCTATTATATTATATTATATTATATTATATTATACAATAGTAAAATATTTCTGCCTTAAATTCTTCACTTTCACACATTAATTTAAGGCTCTCTGGTTAACTCAGCCCTTATTTCTCATGAAGGAAGACTTTGAGATTGTTTTTCATGCATTTGATCATCTCCACAGAAATAGAGTAGGGCATCTCCTCTGTCTCACTGCATGTTATAAAACTGCATCAGGGCCGGCACAAGCCTTTATAGGGCCCTAAGCAGAATTTGATTTGGGGGCCCCTCTGTGCCGCCAATATGACTGAATATTGTCAATGCTTGATTATTCGCACACTATAAATCTAACACACCCTTATCAATTTTATTAGTTGTAGCTGTGTTGCTTACAACATACCAAGGTCTGCCTGGCATGATTTTACCCTTCTGCGGTTTTAATTGTAACAGTAGCACACAATTTGCAGCAGAAGCTGTAGACTGCATCATTTTTTTTGAATAAGTGAGCCAGCTCCACTTACATTATTTCCCCATTAATTAATTTTCTGTTGGTGTAGTGGTAGTGGAAGCTTCAGCAATCAGGTTTTTCAGGGTATGTGAAGTTTTCCTTTATAGGGAGTGGCCTTCTGCTTACCAGATCAGTCCTTTCTGAGTCGGACAGGATAGATGACAACTCAGCTGGGTCAACTGGAGGAGCTACTGATCCATGGTGTAGGCTGGAAGTTGCTAAGGGGGTAGATGTGACATCGATCACAATGACCACAGATGTGACATCGATCCCAATGACCACAGAAGTAGAAGGAAATATAAGGAAATTACATTAATAATTATAATTAGAAATATTAATCAAGATATTCTACAGTAACTGAGCAAATACAAAGGCTGCTGTGCTATTAACTTGCCACATCTGCTGAGGTTGAAACAGACATGGAAGGAACAGTAGGATCAGTGGATGTATGTGCTGGGAAGTACTCCTCGCCTGCAGAGGATGGACCTGATGAAAGATGAAAATAATAATAATAATAATGTCATATTAGAAGGTAATGCAACGGTCTGTCAAAAACAATAAAAAAGGTCTCACAAAAGGCATGGTTTATCCATATAAATATATTGATCTGGGATTGTTGAAAAATCATCATCAGCTCTAGCACTGGCACTTGGGGCAGGTGGTGTTGGTTGTGCCCCACCTCCATAATATTTCAACAGTGCTCCTAGTGAAGTTTCATAAGAGTACATATTTGACAGACCAGAATGCTATTTTAACAATATAAATTATTATACACAGCAGCAAGTCATCTGTACTCCTAAAACAACAACTCTTAATCTATGACGACTCGGTTACTAACGTAACCTCGGTTCCCTGAGAGGAGGGAACGAGTATTGCGTAAGTAGCTTACGCTATGGGAAAACTCCGTTTCTCGAGAAATATTGAAGTCTTTATGTAAAACGCATTGCAGCTGCACAGCATACAGCAATGAGCGAGGCAGCTCGTTCATTGGCTGTGCTGTGGCAACTTGCTCGAACCAATGACGGGGCGACTCTTGAACACGCGACCAATGGGCGCGTGCTTCGCGCTCGCGCACTCAGAGCCCGCCAAGATGGCCGTGGCTAGGGCTATATATTAGGCGCCCCATCATGAGAGTTCTTTAGGTTCAATCGACTGAAGCGAACTGACCAAGCACAAGCACGGCAGCTTACGCAATACTCGTTCCCTCCTCTCAGGGAACCGAGGTTACGTTAGTAACAGAGTCGTTCCCTCTCGAGAGGTCTCTTCTATTGCGCAAGTAGCTTACGCTATGGGAACACCATGCAAAACGCCGTGCGTGCTGACTTGGCTCTATAAAGCCAGAGGCGGATGCCTGAGCCTTAAAGCAAAGTGATTATCCAACAAGCTGGCCAACGGCGAGCTATATAATGGGAAAATACAGAGCGCCTTTGCCCCAAGGAGGTCCATGGTGGGGCGCTCATTGTAAAAACACAAGCACATAACTTATGTACTGATTTTTCTATGTATTGATATGCATAAAAAATCCTCTAAGTCAGTCAGAGACGGACCTATAAGGGAGGAGATAATGCTCAGCATATACATACTCCAGTCCATTCTACAGTCAGGCTGACAGAATGTTGGAATGCAATGAGGGGACCTGTAGGTTATAAAACCTGATAAATGTCGAAGGCGAGGCCCAGCCTGCCGCCGCACAAATATCTTCAATGGGTATCCCACTCGACCACGCCCACAAGGAGGCCATGCTCCTCATAGAGTGAGCTCTGACGCCTAAGGGGCATTGAAGGCCCTTGGCTTCATAAGCCAGCGCTATAGCATCCACTATCCAGCGCGATATTCTTTGCTTTGAAACTGCGAGACCTTTAGTGCGGCCGCCAAAGCATACGAATAATTGTTCCGTCTGTCTGAACGGGGCAGAACGTTCCAAATATACTCTGAGCGCCCTGACCGGGCAGAGTAAATTAGCGTCGCTTTCGTCCGCTGGGGACGATAGAGCTGCCAGAGATATCACCTGTACTCTGAAGGGTGTGGAGAGCACTTTAGGAATATACCCGTGCTTTGGCCTAAGGACAACTCTGCAGTCGTTAGGTCCAAATTCCAGGCAAGCAGCGCTTGATGACAGCGCGTGCAGGTCGCCCACTCTCTTGACTGAGGCAAGCGCCAGCAAGAGCGCAGTTTTGAGCGAGAGCTGTTTAAGGTGCACGGTTCAGAGAAGTTCGAACGGGGCACTCTTGAGTGCGTCCAGGACCGTGGCCAGGTCCCAGATCGGCACCGAGGGGGGGCGAGGGGGGTTCATCCTCCTAGCGCCTCTTAAGAAAAGAATGATTAGGTCGTTTTTCCCTAATGAACGTCCTTTATCAGGATTGTGTGACGCCGCTATGGCAGCCACATAGACTTTGAGCGTGGAGGGTGTGCGGCCCGCCTCCAGCAGCTCTTGCAAAAAAGGCGAGTACACTTGGTATCTCGCACGATTTGGGGTTCAAGCTCTTGGTATCACACCAGTCACTGAACACTTTCCACTTTTGGGCATATAAGCGTCTCGTAGAGGGCGCTCGCGCCTCCGTGATGGTTCTCAAAACTCCACTGGGGAGGTTCTCTGGAACCCGTTGAGGGGCCATGCATGGAGGGCCCACAGATCGGGGCGGGGATGAAGAATCATCCCGTTGGCCTGCCTGAGGAGGTCTAGCCTCAGCGGAATCGGCCATGGGGCAGATTGCATCATCTGCATCAGTTCTGGAAACTACGTCTGGTTTTTCCAGAGAGGGGCTACCAGGAGCACTGCACATTTCACTTCCCTAATCCGACTGATGACCTGAGGTAGCATCGCGATCGGGGGAAAAGCATACAAGGGGCGGCTCGGCCAGACTTGGGCGAGCGCATCCGTGCTCTTTGAGAAGAAAAGGGGGCAGTGCGCATTTTCCCTGGAGGCGAAGAGGTCGACCTCCGCCTTGCCAAAGGTTTGCCATAACCACTGAACCGTCAGGGGGTGGAGAGACCATTCTCCTGGGAGAACCTTGTCTCTGGACAGCATGTCCGCTCCCTGGTTCAGGACGCCTGGCACATGTGCTGCTCTCAGCGAGCGCAAGTGGTGCTGTGACCATGAGATGAGCTCCCTGGCCATAGAGTGCAGGGAGCTCGACCTGAGTCCACCCTGGCGATTTATATACGATACTACCGTCATGTTGTCCGTTCGGACCAGGACGTGTTCGCTTTTCAGGTACGGAAGCAGGGCTCTGAGAGCCAAGGCGACCGCTTTCATTTCCAGACAGTTTATATGTAGGCGCTTTTCCGGGTTTGACCAAAAGCCGGAGACAGGCCTGCCCTCGTAAAGGGCCCCCCATCCTATTTTGGAGGCATCTGTCGTGATCATTTTTCTCCGTGTGTTCACGCCCAGACTCACGCCGGTTCGATACCAGTCGACGGCTTTCCAGGGCGTCAGGGCTTTTATACAGCCGTGATTTGCTCTGATTAAAAAGTGGCCCGAGCGCCACGCGTGAGTGGGGACACGGCTCTTGAGCCAGCGTTGGAGAGGACGCATGTGCAACAATCCTAGCTGGAGTACAGCTGATGCCGAGGCCATGAGACCGAGCATCCTTTGAAATCGTTTGACGGGGCACGCGCGCCCGGTCTAAATGATGTTGCAAGGCGTCAAATAGAGAGCGCGCGCTCTGATGAGAGGCGCGCCGTCATCTGCACTGAGTCTAGCACTATTCCCAGAAAGGAGATATTCTGACTGGGGGATAGCATGCTCTTTGCAAAATTGATTCTCAGACCCAGGCATTCTAGATGGCTGATAATCCAAGATCTGTGCGTCGGTAACTGACTCTCTGATTGTGCTATGATTAGCCAGTCGTCGAGGTAATTCAGTATTCGCACTCCCCGCTGTCTCAGGGGGGAAAGTGCTGCGTCCATACATTTCGTGAATGTACGGGGGGCCAATGATAGGCTGAATGGTAGTACTGTGTACTGGTTTGACTGTCCCTCGAAAGCGAATCTCAGAAAAGGCCTGTGATGAAGCGCTATCGGAATGTGAAAGTAAGCGTCTTTCAAATCCACTGATAGAAACCAATCCCCGGGGCGAACTTGCGCGAGGATATGTTTGGTCGTTAACATTCTGAACGAGCGAATCATTAAAGCTTTGTTCAGATGTCTGAGATCTAGGATGGGGCAGAGGCCACCGTCCTTTTTTGGGACGAGAAAATAGCGGCTGTAAAAACCTGCCTCGCTCATAGAGGGAGGAACAGTTTCTATAGTGCCCTTCTCTATTAGTTTGAGCACCTCGGCCCTTCCTTCCGAGCTTCAGTGAAGCGTTCAGCAAACTCTTTTACCGCCGGTCCGAACAGGCCGCTTGGAGCGATAGGCGCGTCAAGAAATGGCGCCTTATCCGCGTCCTTCATCTCTGTTAGCATCAGCCACAGATGGCGCTCAAGGACAGTCAGGTTAGCCATGGCCCGGCCGATGGATTGGGCGGTTTCCTTTGTGGCGGTGGCCTTTGTGGCTTGCAGGTCTACGTCAGTGGCGCTGCGCAGGTCCTTGAAAGCCTCAGGTTCAGGTCCCGACTCCTCCATGGTGCGGAGAAGTTTGGCCTGATAAACTTGTAGAACAGCCATGGAATGAAGCGCTGACGCAGCTTGGCCGGCGGCGGCGTATGCACGGCCGGCGAGAGCTGAGGTAGATCGGCAGGGCTTCGAGGGATGAGAAGCTTTGGCTTTCCATCCAGCGGTGGAGGGTGGGCACAGATGGTTGGCCACAGCCTCCTTGAGGGGCGGGGTTCCCTCGTAGCCTCTTTCTCTCGCGCCGTCCACCGAGGAGAGCGAGGAAGCGAAAGAAGGCTTCAGGTGAGCAGAGTGCGGGGCTTTCCACGACTTTGTGAGTTCGTCGTGAACTTCGGGGAAGAAAGGGGAGGGTCTCTGTCGAGGGGCCTGCCGGCGCCCCTGCAGGAACCACTCGTCAAGCCGGCTGCGGGCGGGTTCTTCCGGAGAAGACCAGTCGAGCCCGAGGTCTTCCACGGCTTTGGACAGGATGCGGACGATCTCAGAGTCCATGCTGGTGCCAGTGCTCGTGTCCGCTAATGTCGACGGCGCGGGGTCGAAGGCCGAGCCCGGCCAGTCGTCGGATGCAGCGTCAATAGAAAGGCTGTCATCCTTTTCACCGTCGTCCCGACGCGCCGTACGAGACGAGACGCAAATATCTCAACGCACGCACCTCTCGAGAGGGAACTAGCTAACTGAGGCATTATTGGAATATAATAGCAAAGACCCCAAAATGGTAGACTAATGTAAATAATGTTAAGTTGTTATCAGTACCAAGATTATGGAACAGAAGCTTATTTTTATTACAAAAAATATATACCCAGGAAAGTTATTTTTACACAGAAGACAAAAACTTTAATCTAAAACTAGCTAGGTAATATGTTGTACTATAATATATTACGATGTCAAGGCTATTTACGGATGTTTAATCAAACTTTCCTAAAAAAGAAGATATACATAGGCTATACTAACTAGCCAGGTAATGTTAGCTCGTAACATAGCTTAGCTACTTAAGTTAACATACCTTTATCTTGCTGTTAATCTCTTCCTTGGTTTTCTTCTTTTTCCTTTTCTCTTCACCAGAGGGATAAGTCCTTTTTTGTGACATTGCAGTTTTGCTGTCTGAATGTGCTTGCATCCTGCAGCCCGTTAACTTAATATTGCGTTTTTGTATAATTACCATTGTCCATTGACAGTATGTCACAAAAACAAAAAACAAAATCAAGCTGTCATTTCATGTGCTCTTGGGGATGCGGTTCCTTCAGATGTTTGTGCTTTTTCCTCCACGGTCACTTGCGAGTAAAATGTTAAAATGTACTTGCCAGTGGCTAATAACAGACGTTTTTGGTCGCATAGTGCGACATTTACTCACATATGCGAGTGATTTACTCGGAATGTAGAGGGCTGCATGGTCGTTAAAAAAAACAGAAACTATAAAACGGTCAAATATCTAAATTACTGTAGATGACGCGTGGTATAAAGTTACGTTAGCAGCGGTGCAGAAATTACTTTTAACATGGGGGCGATGAGGAAACATTTAGAAAATCTATTTGAAGTGACTACAACTAACAGAAACACGTGTTGTAATACTATATCATGTTTGGGTGGGGGGACAAAATGTAAACAGGACTTACGGTGCTGCCGTCTTGACAAGCGATCCGGGATGCTTTTGCTTCAAGTGTTCGTTCATGGCGGTAGTACGGCTGTGATAAGCAATTTCCAATTTCTCACACAGCACCACATCGTTGGGTCTCCGGCTAAAATACTCCCACGCTTTAGATCACCGTGGGCGAGTTTTTTTTAGCTGCAGTTTAATGTTCTTCGGGGAATCCATGCTTAAACCAGGTGATGCCATTTTAATTATTCCATTGCGACGTACTGACGCATGTTGTGCAAATCGATGTATTTCTGTAATCGATGACGTTGATTACATCGATGAATCGTCCCAGCCCTAGTTGTGATTGTTTTACTACTCTTTGAGACTAAACTAAAACTACATATCAGCTAACATTGCATGCTGATAAACACATAGAGCTACATACTAACAAAATATTCAAGACAGTTTACTGTTGCACTGTTATGTTGCACTATTGTATGTTTTGTATGTCATATGTTGTACTACAATCAAGAAACCAGCGCATTTGCTTAAATGTATCTTGTATACCTGACTTTTAGTATAATGGTTGATGAAATTATTGGAAAGTTATGAAGCAAAGGTAGCTTGAAGTTGCAATTTGTCAGCGTTATCAGGCAAGATCAAGTTAGCTACAATTACACAGATCAATCTTTATGGCACTATATTTCACATGCTTTGCAGTTTTGTAAGTTTACCTGTCCAATAAGAAGAACGCCAATTCAGGGTCGGTTTTGATCTCCAAACTCAAACGAAGGTCTCTCCAGGATGTTCACTCTAGTTTTCATGATCACCTTTCTGCTTTGCCAGATTGGATTGAGTTATGTTTTTTTTTTTTTTTTTGTTTTTTTGTGCAGGAGACTTGTTGTGCTGGGAGCCGGTGTTCTGACAATATGTCCTACCCGCTCAGGATGTGCTACCAGTAGTTCAAGCTGTGATATTATCTGACAAAATGTGCTTCTTTCTCAGAATGAGCTACTATTTATATTAAAAACCACCTTAATAAATGAAGTAAAAACTGGGGTAGCACATCCTGTCAGCTTGAGATACCCCATCAGAATGAACTACCGCCTTAATAAATGAAGTAAAAACTGGGGTAGCACATCCTGTCAGCTTGAGATACCCCATCAGAATGTACTACCGCCTTAATCAATTATGTAAAAACTGGGGTAGCACATCCTGTCAGCTTGAGATACCCCATCAGAATGTACTACCGCCTTAATAAATGAAGTAAAAACTGGGGTAGCACATCCTGTCAGCATGAGACTCCCCATCAGAATGTACTACCGCCTTAATCAATTATGTAAAAACTGGGGTAGCACATCCTGTCAGCTTGAGATACCCCATCAGAATGTACTACCACCTTAATAAATGATGCAAAAACTGGGGTAGCACATCCTGTCAGCTTGAGATACCCATTCAGAATGTACTACCGCCTTAATAAATGAAGTAAAAACTGGGGTAGCACATCCTGTCAGCTTGAGATACCCCATCAGAATGAACTACCGCCTTAATAAATTATGTAAAAACAGGGGTAGCACATCCTGTCAGCTTGAGATACCCCATCAGAATGTACTACCGCCTTAATAAATGAAGTAAAAACTGGGGTAGCACATCCTGTCAGCTTGAGATACCCCATCAGAATGTACTACCGCCTTAATAAATGAAGTAAAAACTGGGGTAGCACATCCTGTCAGCTTGAGATACCCCATCAGAATGTACTACCGCCTTAATAAATGATGTAAAAACTGGGGTAGCACATCCTGTCAGCTTGAGATACCCCATCAGAATGTACTACCGCCTTAATAAATGAAGTAAAAACTGGGGTAGCACATCCTGTCAGCTTGAGATACCCCATCAGAATGTACTACCGCCTTAATAAATGATGTAAAAACAGGGGTAGCACATCCTGTCAGCTTGAGATACCCCATCAGAATGAACTACTTCTTAATAAATTAAGTAAAAACTGGGGTAGCACATCCTGTCAGCATGAGACACCCCATCAGAATGTACTACCGCCTTAATAAATGAAGTAAAAACAGGGGTAGCACATCCTGTCAGCTTGGAAGTCAGCTGGAGCACCCCTATTTCAGGAGTGGTGTTCGGAGATGGCCAGGTTGGCAGCTTTTGAGGAAGGGGCATCCAGAAGGCTGGGGAGTTTAGAAATGGGGCAAATAATGCCTATTTTGGATGGCTCTTAGGGAGAGACAGTGGAGAGAGAGGTGTAGTGGATGTGTGTGATTATATATATTTATTTTTTTGTGTCTATAATTATGTGACCAAATATGGTTAAATATTGATTCTGTTTATTAATGTTTTAATGTTCTTGTTTAATAGATTAAATCAATAAAAACATGTTAATCACAAAAAACAAACAAACGTCCAGAGATGTAACAAAGAGCAACCCAATAATAAAGTAGTGAAACAACAGATAAAACGCTATAATTTGCAATGGGTGCAATTATATTGTATCGGCAGCTCCTCTGCAGTCGTGACATCAGGGATGCAAGATAAGTGTTCCCACCTTAAACACAAATTGCACTGCACCTATAAAGAGTCAAGTGAATTAAATCAACAATACATCAAATCAAGTTTATACTGTGAACATGGTGAATCTATGTGTCATTTACCATGGTAAAGCTGTCAGAGATGCCTTTGCATGGGTTTATGTTGTTACAGGCTGTGCAGAAGGGATTAACGTTACCTTGTGGGATAAAGAGATGGGTATTTACCAAAAATACTTTATCAATACGATCCACTTTATCAATACATTGTGCTTGGTTATGGAACCTTGATAATAAAGAAACATTAGCAATGCCAAGTATATGCTGATAAACAATGCAAAAAGGAATTATACAGACCATCATACCAGTCTTCACAAATTACTTTAAAAGGCAATTGTGAATTTAACTGCAAATAAACTTACCGCTATGCTCAATTAATGTGCATGCTGTAGAATTTCTGGCCATTTCCACAGATTTTGGATCCGTCTGAACATTGAGAGCTGTTCCTGTTTTTAGGTAATCCTCTGCAAACTAACAAAAAAAAGTTAATCAAGAACATTATTATACATAATGCAAAACAAATCTTTGCCGAATTTTAAATAATTTGTTTCCCTACTTTTAAAACTAAGACTCCACAGCTGCTCCCATCCATCTGTTGCTCATGCTGTAAACTGTGTAGTCCAAGTCACAACCATCAGATTGTGACTTTGCATATTTAGGAAATTTCTTTAAAAAAAAGAAAAACACCTTTCAAAGCAAATATTTGATATTTGATAGCACAGGTAAATTATGATAGACACCTATAAATTATTTTACTGCTTATGAAAAGTAAATCTTAAAGATGCAATAATTTTTCTGCCTCAGTAACTGTTTAGGTTTTACAAACCAATATGAAAGTGGTCTTGGACTTATACTAACACCTATTATTACATAGCAGTCTGGAATCCTCAATTCTGATTTGTCAATGGCAATCTAGTGGTCTGATATCTCCTTGTAACACCTCCTTGTTCTCGCCTGAGAAAGAATAATCAGACCGGTCACCCGGGTACTGCACGCCATTTTTACTGCTTCTTGGATCTTTGCATTCTCTACAAGTAAGCTAATAAAAATATTTTCAACACAAATTAATGTGTTATGTACATTTATTAATTAATTTGTCAAGTAGTCTTGTAACAGGCTCAAAAATGAAGTGTAATGGTAATTTTCATAAAATTAACAGCAACAAAACGACATGAATCAGAGGTGGATTCAAGGAGTTCAACTACGTTTTTGTTCTCGCATAATTTCAACGCAGATCAATATTTCATGAACATGTATTTGTTTATTTGCAAGTAGTCTTGTAAAACGCGGAATAATTAAGAGTCAGACGGCCATTTTTACGAAATAAACACAAACAGAGCTCCGACACAAACCTGAGGCAGATATACTTTAAGCTGTTCAGCGATTTATTTCTTTTAACATAATTAAATAATTTCAATGCAAATCAATATTTTCTGTCCATGTATTCATTTATTTGGTTAGTAGCTGTGTAATAAGCAGGATTAAGCACAGATAGCAGATTGTTATCACATAATAAACCCCGATGGGCCTGTACATTATCCCTTACAAAGTGTGGGTGGAGCATCATACAAAAAGAGTTTTGGTTGGTTGGTGTCACTGTAGAACTGCTCTATTCACTCTCAGCCATGATTACTACATTAGTGTCAGTGATTTGTTTTCTTAAAGGTGTGCTAAGTATTTTTTTTTTTCACTGCACTGGCCAGTAAAACAACCATAAAATTATTTGGTGCATCTTCTCTGACAACTTGAGAATCTGAAACAAACATTTACGAAACATAAATAAACATAACATGTATAGTCGTACAACGTATATTAAAATCATGATCAATTATGTACTTTAAAAAAAATAGTTGAAGTTAAATAACAGTTTACCATCAACAGCAGTGACATACAGATTACCACAGAAAAAAAAAAACCTCCATCCCTTCGTAAAACAAAAGTAATTAAATTAATTTATATTTTGCTTCACAAAATACACAATGAGCTTTACAAAGAGTAGTGCCATGCAAACCACTTATAGGAAGCCAAAGTCAAAAGTGGCAAGGACAGAAAAAAATCTGAAGATCTAGAACGGTTGAAGATAACATGTTAACAAACGCAATTAAATGTTTAACATTTCAATGTTTTAATGCTGTTAATGCATTCATTCAATTTGACATTACAGTTTTATTCTGTTCTCTGTGATTTCATAAAAACTGATCAGAACCTTCAAGAGCAGATTCTAACTGATAAGATTTAAAGTGCAATTCTGTCTCTCTCCCTGCCTCTCACTTTCTCTCACACACCCACACCCCAGACAGACAGTCCCAAGTGGAGCACACATTCATTACTACATAAAGGAGAAAGACCCTCTTTAGATAAAGACCCTGGGTTTTTTTGTGAGACAAGTAAAGAGCACTATACTTTGTTATCAGTGTTACCCACACAAACTGCCAAATTTAATGATTACACACAGGCTGTTATTTAGTTTTTACTAGCATTACATTTTAAAACTTAATCATATTGAAATATCTTAATCGTTTGACAGTCCTAATAAGAAGATGAGTCACTCTTACCACAAGAATCCAATGATCTCCAGTGTTGAATGGACACAACCAAACATCATCATCTGGGATGGCCATCTAAGAAAGATAAGACATTTAACCACTTGTGTCAGCCAATACATTTTAAAGGTACTCAATGTCAGGATTTATAAACTTTTGTACAACTCAAAATCGACCATGAAATAGTGCAGTAGAAACCACAGAGGACAGAAGAAACACTTTGGCCTGTGTAAAACAAACAAACATTTTTTTCTCCACAATTTCTTTACATAAACATTTCCCAAGTATTGTATTACAGAAATTAAGTATTAAAACAAATGTATCCTTATAGTTACCTTCATTCTCTTTTTAAGAGTATATAGGTAACTATCGATTACCTGTTTTAAAAAGCAGAGAATTACTGTCACAATGAAAAAAACAAAAAACAAATATCATGTGCAAAACTATCCTTATTTAAACTTTTGTTCCTACCTCATCTGATAGCCAGTTACTCCCTTGCAAAGTTTGCAAGGAAGAATCGTACAACTTGTACAGACCCACTACAGCTTCTACTCTACCAACAGCCTTCTTTGACCAGATGAGCTGAACTATTTAAAATAAAAACACATTTGAAACCTCAAAATAATTAGTCATAATATGAAGTTCTTTCATATCTTTTGAATTGATTCAACCACTACATTTTTTTTCACCTCTCTCCTCAAGGTCCTTAGCTATAGCTTCACTTTTGATTGTATTAATGCTGCTTCTCTTTCCTCTTCCTTTTTCCCCATCCAAAAGAATGATGTGGTTCTTGCTGTCAGTTGTCTCCTTTCCTGATTTCTGAATTTCAGTTGTCTCATTTCCTGATTTCTGAATTTCAGTTGTCTCATTTCCTGATTTCTGAATTTCAGTTGTCTCCTTTCCAGCTTTCTGAATTTCAGTTGTCTCCTTTCCAGCTTTCTGAATTTCAGTTGTCTCCTTTCCAGCTTTCTGAATTTCAGTTGTCTCCTTTCCAGCTTTCTGAATTTCAGTTGTCTCCTTTCCAGCTTTCTGAATTTCAGTTGTCTCCTTTCCAGCTTTCTGAATTTCAGTTGTCTCCTTTCCAGCTTTCTGAATTTCAGTTGTCTCCTTTCCAGCTTTCTGAATTTCAGTTGTCTCCTTTCCAGCTTTCTGAATTTCAGTTGTCTCCTTTCCTGATTTCTGAATTCCTGATGTCTCCTTTCCTGCTTTCTGAAATCCTGTTGTCTCCTTTCCTGCTTTCTGAATTGCTGTTGTCTCCTTTCCTGCTTTCTGAATTCCTGATGTCTCCTTTCCTGCTTTCTGAATCTCTGTTGTCTTTTTCTTTACTCTCTCTTTCCATTTCTGAGGTAGACTTTCTTCTCTCTTCTCTACCTCCAATTCCACTGTTTTTGACTTATCTTCTAGTGTCACCTGGTCAACTTCAAACCCTACGGCTTTCCCTTTCACTGAATTTGACTGACACCTTTCCAATTCACTGTACTTCTCATCCAGTCTCACCTGGTCAACATGCAACTCAAGTTGGCCTTGCACTGCTTGCTGCTGTCCATCTAACGTTTCTTTTGTGTCCCCTTTTTTGTGTCCTTCCTTGTATGGTTTTAGAAGGTTTACATTGTATGTGGTTTTTAAAATAAGTCCTTCCTGATTTGTTAGTACAACCTTCTTCCCTGTGATAGTGGAAATGGAGTAGGGCCCAGAAAAGTCTGGCTGGAGTCTACCCCCCTTCCGTCCTTTTTTTCATGCATTAAACAGTAAAACCTTGTCACCAACATTGAAAGTGATGTTCTTGTATTTTTTTTGCAAGCGTTTTACATAGGCCTCCTGTTGCTTTGTCTGGGATTTAACTATATTTTCACTTGCCCTTTCTTTGACAAGTTCTATTTGTACTGCTCTGTTTTCAACAAATGATTCAGAAGTGTGGGGGAGAACAATGTGTGACAGCTAAAAGGTAAACAAATAAAAAATAAATAAATACATTAGACACTCAATAATGTAAACTGCTCTCTAAAGTTTTAGTTTCAGGAATATTACAATACTTTAACTATTTCAATGGGTTATATACAACATATTTCCATTAGTTTCTCCCCATGGATAGTAGTTTATTTTATGTGCATAAAAAACACTGACACTTGTTTAGTTTTTTTGCTGTTGTGCTTCTAAAATGCCTAAGTTGACACTCACTTCACATGTGAAGAAACAGGGTTCTGAGCACTAAGCAGACTTCTCACAAAGCACTAGCTGGTCAAGTTATCTACACACATCATGATCATCATGATTACAATATAATTTAGACTGAACATAAAAATAAGACTTACTGGCAATTCTTCTGGGACTTCAGAAGGAAATCTTGCTTCTCTTGCATACGTCAAGAAGAAGGGACTGTATTTAGTAGTTGTTTGGATTTTTGAACGCAATGAAAACAGAGTTGCATCAAGAAAAACATCCCAATTATTCTGATGTTCATTAACAAGTTTTCTGAGGGCCCTGAAATGGATTGTGAATACCAGATGAACCATTATTTGTACAATTTATGACATATAATAAAAAATTATGTAAACATTGTATTACAGACTTTAAGCTAGAAAAGTACATTTTCCAAAACCCTTGTCTGAAATTTAAAGAAGTGTTAAAAAAGCCTTGCAGTTCCATAGAACAGTAGTTCTCAAACTTTTCAGGTACCACCTTTAATCAAATCAGAGTTCCCAAGTACCACCATATTACCATCTCTTTGAGTGCAAGGTTAAGGACATACACCAACACAACATACTCCAGATTTTGATTTAATATCAATATAAACACCACAACTGTTACATTTAGAAGTTTTGTAAACCAATTAATTAAAATTTTGCAATCCAATTTAAACACTAATATCCAATTAATAAATATTTATACATTTGGAGATTTTTAGTCAACATGAGGGCATAATCATGAGCCAAAACATTGACCACTATGGTCATAATATTATGGTCATCCAACAACAGCCACATTAACAGCAGGGTGCGATGCGCTGTGTGTTGTGACACATTCCTACGTGACTTGTGCCACAGATGATCTTATGTCAGTTTGGACCAGACGGGATAACCTTTGTTGCCCTCACTCAACAATGAGCCTTAGTCACCCAACACCCTGTCACCAGTTTGTGGTTTGTCCCTCCTCGGACCACTGTCGGTAGGTACTCACCACTGCTGAACAGGGTAGGGTTGTACCAGCTCTGCGCAAGTTATCACGTAAATCAGGATATAAAGTTCACACTAAGGGCTTAGTAACTACTAGTTAGTTTGTAACCAAGTCAGTGCTTAATTTGGTTGCACCACCTGTTCTTAAGGCAAGACTTAACTAGTAGGTCATAAACTCTCCGTAAAGTGATGCGTAGTCGCATAATATGATGTTTACCTGAATTTATCCAATAAGCAGCCTTTAAATTTGTACACAGAAGTATTAAAAAGCTGTGCATTTAAGTTTTATCTCATTACGGTTGATGTTCAAACCTTGTAACCCGTAACTGTCAGCTGTAATAAATTAAATCCCCATTAAAATACGATACATAATAAAAGTACATTTGATTAATAGCATATTTGCCCTGTGTAAATAATAAAGAAGAACTGTATCTAAAATAAATATGGGGTGATAAATAAATACTAGAAAATACAGGCTGAAAAAATTAATTCAAAATAAATATCTTGTATATTTCGTATATATTGAAGGCACGGAGCGACACATCCAGAAAACGGCACTGTTAGAATTGTTTCATGCTGAAGAGCCGCTTAAAAGTGACACACACTTCTTTTTTTTTTAGTGTCCTTTTATTGTCCCCAGCACAAGGTGCACCTGTGTAATGATCACGCTATTTATTTAGCTTCTTGATATGCCACACCTGTCAGGTGGATGGATTATCTTGGCAAAGAAGATTCTCCCAAATGCTCACTAACAGGCATATAAACAAATTTGTGCACAAAAGTTCAGAGAAAGAAGCTTTTTGTCCGTATGGAAAATACATTGTAAGTCTGGGATCTTTTATTTCAGCTCATGAAACCTGGGATATTATATTTTTGTTCAGTGTAAATGGCCAGACTTGATATGCTAGTCTTTCTTAGTTACTTTACCTTTTTATGTTGTCATTTGTTTTTTCATCCAACCCATTTGTTTGGGGATGGTATGCAGCTGTCACACTCCTTTTTATTTGCAGCAGGTCACAAAGGCAGCTGTTTATCTGAAAAGAAAGAATCTATGAATTCTGACTTTAATCATGTACATTTGCATTTATGCATTTGTCAGATGCTTTAATAAAAAGTGACTTACAATCTATTCAAGGTATACATTTTATCAATTTCATTCAATCCCTGGGACCCAAACCAATGATCCCAGAATTGCTAGCACCCTGCTCTATTTTATGAGCTACCAATCATGTGTTGATAGGTCACTGATATGCAGTGACCTATCAACAAATGACTGGTCACTGCATATCAGTGACCTATCAACACATGATTGGTCACTGATATGCAGAGAGAATTAGGCACTATAATAGTTCTTGTATTTTGACAAACTCTCTGCCTTGATCAGATAAAATCCTGACTGGGCAACCGTGTCTGTAAATTACAGAACACAGGTGCCTTGAAATTTCCACAGCAGATTTGAATTTCAAAGGGAAAGCTTCTACCCACTTTGAGAAATAATCAGTGATTGTTAATATGTACGCATGTCCATCAACTGTTTTGGGCAGTGGCCCTGTCAAATCAATTCCTAGCAATTCCCAGACTGAGGAGACCTAAAATAAATTAATGGCAAGCAGAAAATAATATTTATCTTTAAGTTCTCAAATCACAAATCTGTATATTTAAAATAAAGTAAATACATTAGCAACTCAAGGGCATACATACCTGAATACTCTCCAGCTCACTGTCTACTATAAGAGGTTTTCCCACCCTTTGGCATTTGTCACATTCACTCACCTAGAAAATAGACAATTATTGACCATAAAATAAATTTAGTAAAATCTACAACAATTACCCATATTTATATGTTCAACAATATGATAGACTACAACTTTTGCCCAGATATGATTGGTCAGTAACACTTAAGTGGTCTTAGAAAAAGCTCATTTGCATTTGTGATAGATTAAAACAATAAACCACAAGATCAGTGATGATACCATGGGTAAGTGACATTCTTAGGCACAATGCTGAGCTTATTGCTTTTATAACACAACAGCAGTATGACAAGACACTGTCTAGTTACATATTTTTAATAATGATCAGAAAAAAAATAATTATTCTGCTCAGTCTTTCCTTACCCTGTTCCTACAAGTGGATCCCCAGCAACTACACATTTTGTATGTGTCCCCCCTCCCCCCATGCCAATTTCCCTACATAGCAAGCGAAAAACAGTATGTGAAAAAAGTACTATGTCCGAATTCAACGTGTTAAACTTTAAGGAAAATTACTTAGTTCACCTTTAAAATAGAATGTGCAGTCACAGATGTGCATTTATTATATTTAATAATATTGCACCTTTCTGATTTTTTGCACTTCTGGTTGGATGCAAACTGCATTTCGTTGTCTTTGTACTTGTACTCTACACAATTACAATAAAGTTGAATCTAATCTAATCTAATCTAATCTAATCTAATCTAATCTATAGTCATTTTCAGAGATATAATACATAATCAGATAATACAGTCTGAACTCTTTGTTTTATAATAGGTAATTACCCATTTCTCAATGTCCACTGTCATCCCTGGCCAATAATATCTGGCACACAGTGCATTTCTCGTTTTGAATATTCCACTTTGGCCTCCAATAGGGATGCTGTGGAACTCTTCAAACAACATTCTGCAGTCCTCCTTGCTCTTTACTGCTTTTCTTCTTCCGTAGTGTAGCATTCCATCTGCAACCATAAATTAAAATACCTAAATTATATGAGAGATGTACCTAATTTAATCCACTTTTGGTACAAAACTACTGACATACTAACCAGTGACTCTGAACTTTGCTGCAAACCGCTTCAAATTTTGCCGTTCTGACTTGTTTAAAGTGAGTAGATTGAGAACTTCTCCATATCTTTCCTCCATGATTACAGTGCTGTAAAGAGTAAAAGATTCAGGAGTAGATGGATGGCAAAGCAGAATTGTCTTACAAGTTATCTTTTCAACAAGTAAAATAAGCATAGCCAAACAAATTATAGGTGCACCAAGTAACTGGTTCTTCTTCATCCAGTGATCTTAGAAGCCTAACGGTGTGGGTGCATTAAGTTTTTTGAAGACTTGATCTGATCTGCCCTGGTAGTGCTCATGGATGTACTTGTGGCACAAAGTAAAATAACAGTATAAATCATTTTAAAAACACTCATAAAATACCATTAATTTCATCATCTGTAACACTTTAGCAGTTAGCAAAAATATTGAATATATATATTTTTATATACATTTTAAAAGTGCACATTTAACATAACTCTGTGTTAAATAATATGCAGATTAACCCTATAGGTGCTGTTAGAAACTCAACTAATCATAACAACAATGCTAGATTTACACTGATAGGCTTAATGCACAATTTCTTTGTTGTTGTCCCACTTGTTTACAATTAATCTCATGTTACAATTACTGTCTGATAGTCTTAAAACATTGCAAACATCTGACATATGGCTAATTGATATTGGCACTAATAACTTTAAATCACATTTGCAATATTTAATACTTGAAATGTATTTTAAGAAAATGGAATGTGTACAATGTGTACTGTGAAAAGCGCAATACAAATACATTTGACTTGACATTGACAGACGCATATCCAATTTTTGTCCCACTTGTTTACATTCACGTAAGACATATAACCGTTTGTTATACGGTATTACATTAATATTAATACATTAATACCCCGCAAAAAGATGGAAACTAACCTGTCTTTAGCGATTCACTAACCACATACAGAATATTAATGTATATAACGTGCACACAAATTATGAAAAAATTATTCTCGTGATTTCTACACATACTAGCCAATTTCATACATTACGCTAGCATAAACACGTGTTTTTTAATGATGTCTTGTCAGTTACACAACTCTACAAGTTATTTGTGCTAAATAAAGTTCCATTTGAGTAGATTTCAGATATCGTTCTAGAGCATTTATAAAATATATATTTAGATACCGTATCCGAACACACGTACGCTTCAGTGATGTAAAGGTGCTCTTTAACCGTCAAATTCCTACCGCGTATATTTTTATCACAGACAATACAGATTCATTGTTGAGAGATTTTTTTATTTTTTTTACAATAAAATACTATATATAATTGTATTATTATTCAGCAAGATTTTACTTACATCTTTTCACCCAAACTCGTAATTTTTAAGGCAAGGTAGCTCAAAATTATGGGCGTGTCTTCAGATATGCTAGAAAACGTATTGCGCATGCGCAGTGCATGTTGGTAGCACATTCTGAGAGGTAGGACAGATTGTCAGAACACCGGCCGTTTGCTGGATTCCATCTCTAAGATAACAATACCAAGTGTTGCAGGTCTGTTGTCTGTTGTCGCTGTTGAATAGCGGAAGAGAAGCTATTACTGAGGCAAGGATCTCGGGAGCATGCATAAACGTCACATCCTTTGTATTTTCCTGGCAAACCCAACCCGCTCCCTTAGCATGAAAATCAGTCTACAGGCTTTAATAGGCAACTGTTAGATAATGTTGTCATCTAATGTATTTAATTTATTTTCTTGATCTGCAATCCCCGTCTCGATACGGCTCAGCTGATCTGACACCCAACGCTATCAGATCCTTCTTTAAAGTTTATTGTTCAGCACTTTTTTATATGGTCCAGAAAAACCACATTCCACTGGACCCCCACCAATGAAATAGTTATTTACCTTATATGGGGGTGACATACATGTTTGAGCTACATGTGAAACATGAGAGTAGAGACAGGAAACACATTCCTATAGAAACATTCTATTCTTACAAGGGGCAGCTTTGCTTTGTGATGACACAGCAAGCTATATGACCCAGATAAGTTGTTGAGAAGCCTTAATTATTTCACATTGCCCACTTTAATCCTGAAAGGATCACGCTGCCTTCTCAACCAACTTCAGTATTAGGTATACGCATATAATGGAGCATGCCGATATTATGCCTGTTTATCATCACATTCAACTTTTGCATTAGTAATTGTAGCAAACATGGGCCAAAAAGTAACATATGTTGAATGTATACAGCAATCGATATAATGGAAGACATCCAGGAGCGAACCACCCAAACATATTGAAAAATTTCCCCATATTCTCTGATGTCATCAGCTAATTCTTTATTCAACTTATCTATTTCCTTTCATACCTTCATGAATTCACCATCATCATCAATGTGACCCGGGATGTATGTACAGCATTTGTCACCAAACATTTTACACACTCCTCCTCCATCTTTCGCCAAGAGGTAATCCAAACATGTAATACCTCTTGGCTGTCCAACACTGTCTAGATATACTTCAGGGTCACTTGAGGCATCACCTTCTAGGTACCTTAGTTCCCTTTACAAAAGGCTTCACTTTGATGTTGCACTGCTAAGCGCTACGGGGAACAAATAATGTGTGGAACACGTCAATGAACATTGACCGGAATTTATAGCCTCGGTTGATGTAATCATTAGATGCACCTGAGGCCAGGCTATAAATGGATACGTCACCAGGTGTCGTCAGAAACTCTTTTTTCAGAGCGATTCTGTTTCTGTGTGTTTCACACACCCTGTCAAAACTTTCTTTCCTCTGTTAGGAGATAGAATCAGTTAGGCAGTGTGCAGTGAATGTTGTTCTATTTTTCTCTTCTGTTTAGAAAATATTATATATATATTTAAAAAAAAAAAAAAAAGAGAGAATGACTGAAAGCAAACGGTGCGTGTTCCTCTCTTCTAGCTCTATATCTGAAGACGGCACACATCAGTTTTTGCTGTTTGTTTGGGGGTAAGAGCACGCTGCTCTCGCGTTGCAGCAGGGTGGGTGCGAGCACTGCGATTTGCTTTAACAGGCAGAGTGCGTCATGCTCGCCTCGCTTGCTTCCGGGAGTCAGCACTCACGAAAAGATCGTTCGTGGGGCTCGTGCATGGATTTGGCTGAGGAGCAAGAGACGGGTTGATCCCTTTCTCTCACTCTCTCCCCAAACCCAGCTGGTCCTTCACATGATCTCGAGCGCGTTCCGACGCTTCTTCGGATCATGAGGTGGATCGCAATTCTCTTCCGCCTCCGAGCTTTCCGTCCGCGATAAAAAAATATACGGAGGAATTGCTCGATGTTGTTACTCGTGCGGTTGCCAGATTGGATTGGCCACGCGAAAAGAGACCCCAAAACGCTCCAAATTAGGGGATAGATTTTATCTTCCAGTCTAAGAAAGGAACGCCTCATGGGTCCCTTCCCTTTCTTTGATAACCTCCTTGAAGAGCTTTTTCTCTCATGGAGAACCCCTAAAAAAAAAAATATATATATATATATATATATATATATATATATATATATATATATATATATATATATATTTTCTTCCCGTGTTCACATACCCTCGACGTCATTATATTCGACTATCGTGGGTGCTGAGGCACGGGGTATTCAGTGATGCCGCCGGTCGAAGAAACGCTTGAGGGCTATCTCTGCCGGGCTCGGCATCGTCACTTAAAGCTTTCTCTCCCTCAAAGCCTTGTAGGACAACCTCCACTTTAGTGGGAAGGGCTTATAAAGCAGCAGGTCAGGCTGGTGCTGCTCTGCACACTATGCTGTTTTTCAGGCGTACCAGGCTGACCTCCTGGACGACCTGAGTGTGGGTTCTGCGCTTGACAAGCAAGCCTCAGACCCACCTCGGTCCTGACTGAAGGGAGGCTCAAAAGCAAAGCGTGGCGAGTCGTGCTTCTCCTCCCAGCGATTGGGGACAGTCTCGCGCCCTCGCCAGCCCCGAAGCAAGACCTCAGGACTATAAATTCTAGTAAGAGAAAACCCTGACGGTCTTGCGCCTAGATTAGGGGTAGCTCCCTCGGGACGGGCGCGTGCTTCACTTCACCCCTCCCGGTACCCCCTCGAAGCCCCTCCATTCCCGCCACCTCTTGGTGTTTCGGGTTGCAGAGGCTTTCGTCAAAATCAGGTGTTTTCGCTGTTCCTGCATTTTATTCAGGACGCTGAAACACCCGACAACCCTCAACAGGAAGTGTTAAAATATAATACCCATCTCAGAGATCCTGGCAGCGTGGAAACTTCTGCCGGATATATTCTTTTCTGTGGGTCTTATAAGGGCGTCAGGATTTAATTCTCAACGGCGTGTTCTCACTACTGTAAACTGGATTTCTTTTTTGTAAAAACAAAAAAAAAACTCAATCTCCTGGTTAAAGGGGCCATGGTATGTGTTCCCCTTCCAGAGAGAGAGTTAGGTTATTACACTAAATACTTCCCGTTTCCCATGGAGGGTGAGGGGTGGCGTCTGGCTTAGATCTTAAAGCTTGAACTACCCGTGGGTGTTCAAGTCCAAGATGATGCCTGTCAAGACGGTCGTGTCTCAAGCCCTACAACTCGTTTGGCTGGTCACCATCGATCTTATGACGCACTTCTATACTTCATTTAGAAGTTCTGCCACAACATGGAAAGTTCCTGAGGTTCACTTCCGGGGGCGAAGTCCTCCAGGGTCAGGTTCTTTCACTCAGCCTAGCCCTTTTTACCTGCACATTCACAATGCATGATGTAGCGCTGGCTCCTTGCGACTCCGGGGCATCTGCATTCTGAATTACGTAGACGACTGGCTGATCCTAGCGCAGTTCCAGGAATCGGCAGTTCAGCACAGGGACATCGTCTTAGCTCATCTGTTTCTCTGGGGTTGAGGCTCAACGCCAAGAAAAGCATCCTCTCTCCCACTTAGAACACTGTCTATCGGGGCATCGTATGGAGTTCAATCTCAATGCGGGCACAACTGTCTCCCGCTAGGATTGAGTCCATTCAGATCACCCTGAGCAAAGTCAGGCTAGGTCAAAGTTGCACTGTTATCAGTACCAACGGTTTCCAGGTCTCAGGGCGAACGCGTCCACGGTGATCCCTCTGGACCTTCTGCTCATGAGACCGTTTTTGTTGTGGCCAAAAGCCAGGGGATTTCTTCCAAGGGCCAAAACCCCTGGGCTAAATAGGGTTACGCGCCTCAGGCTTTGTTCCCTTCCTATGTGGTTCAGACCCTGGTTTTCTGCCTTGGGTCCCACTCTATGTGCGTCTTGTTGTTGCAGACTGCTAACGACAGACGCCTCCCTGATGGGCGGAGTAGCGGCCTTAAGTGGTCGTCCAGCTTAAGGGGATAGGAGGGTCATCAGCTTGGTTGTCACAGTCTCTGTCTCGGGTTGATGGCTGTATTTCTGGCCCTGAAATACCTCCTCCTGAGGCTGCCATGTCTTGGTGCGGGTGGACAATACAGCGGTAGCCTCTTACATAAATCTTCAAGGAGACCCACGTTCTTGTCAGCTGTATTTCTGACACGTCGGATTCTCCTTAGGGCCCAGGGTAAGCTCCTGTCACTCAGGTCAGTTATATCCCTGGATGCCCGTATACGGGAGCAGATTTACGGTCCAGACAGGAAATACCAACGGGGGAGTTAAGAACTCCACCCTAAGGTAGTAGTTGCCCAGAGTTCGCCACCAAGGGTTTTTGCCTCTTACTGATAGCACCGTGCTGGCCAAACAGGGCTTGGTTCTCAGAGCTAATCTCTTCCCTCGACGGCTCGCCTTGGGCGATTCCGAACAGGAAGGATCTTCTATCTCAGGCACAGGTCAATATTTCATCCCTGCCCCAAATTGTGGAATCTTTCATGTTTGGCCCCTAAGGGTACCAACTGAGGGACACAGGGCTCTCTCCTGAGGTTATCGAGACCTCCACTTGGAACAAGTTTGGGTGAGATCTTAGGGCAGAAGAGGACCTCTTCGCCTCTATGAATAGCGCAATGTCTCCTCTACTTCTCCCTGAAATCACCCAGCCCCCTTGGATCTGGACGTTAAGACACATACATGACCCAGAATGCGTCTGTATGTGTTTCTCTCCCCGGTTTCTCTGCTCCCGGGAGTCTTGGCAATGTTCACCAGCAAGGGTCTTGCCTCCTAATAATGGCGCTGCGCTGGCCGAACAGGATATGTTTCTCGGAGTTAATTCCTCTCCTCGACGGCTCGCCTTGGGCGATCCGAACAGGGAGGACCTTCTCATCCTTGAGGTCATCGAGAGCATTTCAAGTGCTAGGGCTCCCTCCACTTGGAACTGATCTGGGTAGATTTTACAGGGCAGAAGAGGACCTCTTCAGCCTCTGTTGATAGCGCAATGTCTCCTCTACTTCTCCCCGAGTCGCCCAGTCCCCCTCCCTTGGGAGGGCTGAGCGTAGAAACGCAAATGCGCTTGCATGCATTTCCTTCTGCTAAAGTTCTTATTACAGAACCAGCTAACTGCCAGTTTGCTTCAGTTCTGGATTTTCTGTAGAAAGAACTGTCAGCGGGCACTTGCCTCGCCACTGACAGGCTGTATTTGGCCACTGCGGTTTGCCACGGCTTGGTGGGCGGGGTGCCCTCAAAGAGGCATCCTCATTATTGCCCGGGCCTACGAGGCGCGCGGTCAAGCTTCGCCAGTAGGTTTCAGGGCGCACTCTACCAGAGGGCACTCCTCCTCTAAAACCTTGGCTAGAGGTCTCCCTCTGCAGCAAGTTTGTGATGCGGCAGGTTGTCCTCTCCGCACACATTCATTAGATTTTTATAGTTTGGATGTTTTGCCACTCCGGGCTCTTATGCCCTTGAGTCGACATCTCAAGCTCATGTCTGGACAAGTTTGTGATGCGGCAGGCTGGTCCTCTCCGCTCACATTCATCAGTCTTTATGACAAGTTTGTGTTGCGATAGGGTTCTCTTCACACACATTCATCGAACTTTGTGGGCTAGATGCTTTGCTACTCCGGGCTCTTATGCCCTTGAGTCGACATCTCAGCCCATGCCTAAACAAGTTTGTGATGCAGCAGGTTGTCCCCTCCGCACACATTCGTTGGACTTTTTTAGTTTGGATGTTTTGCCACTCCGGGCTCTTATGCCCTTGAGTCGACATCTCAGCTCATACCTGAACAAGATTGTGATGCGGCAGGCTGATCCTCTTCGGCTCACATTCATCAGTTTTCATGACAAGTTTGTGTTGCGATAGGGTTCTCTTCGCACACATTCATCGAACTTTATGGGTTAGATGCTTTGCTACTCCGGGCTCTTATGCCCTTGAGTCGACATCTCAGCTCATGCCTGAGCAAGTTTGTGATGCGGCAGGCTGGTCCTCTCCGCTCACATTCATCAGTTTTATGACAAGTTTGTGTTGCGATAGGGTTCTCTTCGCACACATTCATCGAACTTTATGGGCTAGATGCTTTGCTACTCCGGACTCTTATGTCCTTGAGTCGACATCTCAGCCCATGCCTAAACAAGTTTGTGATGCGGCAGGTTGTCCTCGCTGCACACATTCATTGGACTTTTTTAGTTTGGATGTTCTGCACTCCGGGCTCTCATGCCCTTGAGTCGACATCTCAGCTCATGCCTGAACAAGTTTGTGATGCGGCAGGCTGGTCCTCTCCACACACATTCATCAAAATTGAATGGTTTAGATGTTTATGCTACTCCGGGCTCTTATGCCCTTGAGTCGACATCTCAAGCTCATGTCTTTGTGAATACACTGCACAACCGTAGGGGTCCGGACAGCCCCAAGTGCGGCGGCGTGGGTATTGCATTCCCCGTAGCGCTTAGCAGCGCAACATCAAAGTGAAGCCTTTTGTAAAGGGAACGTCTCGGGTTACATGTGTAACCCTTGTTCCCTGAAAAAGGCGGAACGAGATGTTGCGCTGCTTTGTCGCACTGGGACGTCCCAGGATTGCTCTTCAAAAAGAAGTATCTGACGACACCTGGTGACGTATCCATTTATAGCCTGGCCTCAGGTGCATCTAATGATTACATCAACCGAGGCTATAAATTCCGGTCAATGTTCATTGACGTGTTCCACACATTATTTCAGCTCGGCTCACAGCAAAAGCTGTTCCCCGTAGCGCTTAGCAGCGCAACATCTCGTTCCGCCTTTTTCAGGGAACAAGGGTTACACATGTAACCCGAGACGTTTCCGGGTGTTTACCCGTACCTTCATAACAGAAACATCTTCCTGTAACATTACCATAAAACATAAACCATCATACATTATTTCTAGGAATTGGAATTACACTTGTGACTCCTTGTTGTTGTGTTGATACTGAATGGTCATAGGCAAGCACGACCGCCTGCCATATGCAGAGTGTCAGTAGGAATGTCTTCATGTTGACTGTTCCGGGTCCCTCCTCAGGTCCTCCTAATTTGCAGATTCCCGGTTGGGCACTGGCGCTGCGTGTTCAGCTCCTTCAGTGCTTTCACCGTTCACCTTGAATCAGTAAGGCCCTCCTCTGGAGCAAGCTTTATGTGGCTTGCATGGATCCACTGTGGTTGAAGGTCAGTTAGCACCCCCATTCTGGTCACTGGCAGTACAGTAGTTGGGCCCACTTTGGTTCACCTAACTTCGTTGGTTTCAGACACTTCACCAGAACCTGATGATTTGGAACAAATGGATGAGTAGGGCTTTCTGCAGGCAGAGGGAGAGAGAGAGATATCACCATGTATGCCATTTAATATTTTAATGAGGGAATCCGCATATTCTGCAATCACCACCTCCTTGTCACCTGTGGAGAGGAAGCCAGTGCGGCCTTTGACCCAAGGGGTCGGGAAAGGCTTACCCATTAGTATTTCAAATGGAGAGATTAACAACAGAGGATGGTGACTTTCTGAGCTCAGTCAGCCGAATCTCTGTATTATTTATTTAGCCAAATTTTCACCATTTTATCATTTTACCCACAGGAAAGCTTCTGTCCATTTAGAATGGCAGTTCCGAGTGTGGTAATGAGTCGTGCTTCGTAGGCTTGTGTCTGTTGTTCTGTGCGCACTGTTACGGAATTATGTATTCCTTGTTATTTCTGTGTGTTTCTTGTTGTCTGTTATTTCTGTTTGCTCTAAGCAGGATCAGCTGTGGGATGGCTCCACCCCTTTAATTAGCGTGGGTTTAAAACTCCAGCTTCCGCCCTTTGAAGTCGAGCTGTTGCGATTCCGGTCCGGTCGCACTTCTCCTGTCTCCTCTCCAGCCGTCAGACCATTATTTGTACCTGATTTAGATTGTTATGTTTTTCTTTACCTCTCAGTGATGGTGTCTTGTAGGGTTGAACTGCCCTTTTCTTTGACATCACGTTCGCTCTGTTTTGTTAGTGTACTTAGGTTAACTTTCTGGATTTTGCTTTGGATACTTTGAGGGAAGTTAGTTTGATATTGTTTATGATCTGTTTTGTTTGTTATTTTGGGCCTTGGGTTTTCCTGAAGATTATACACCAACTGGTTTATGTTACTCTGAAAATACTTACATTTTACATCTGTTTATTTTCTTTATCTTAATAAAAACTTTTATCGTTTTTTTCCTGAATTATGGGCTCATTGGTTTTTCTTTTGGTCTGACGACTGGGCGTGGGAGTCATGTTCTTTTTTGTTGTTACGATTTAACATAGACGGATCGTAATACGCACGTTAGACAGGAGTCCAGGATACATTTTACTGCATTTTGTACCCCATTTATGCAATAAGTTTGATTTCACTTAATTTGAGGCCCAATGTTGTCAGATTCAGATGGATTTGCCTGTAACAATTTAATGTCATTGTCTTTTACCAGTGTTGATTGTATCATGGAAAAAGTCTCTTCAGCTTGATTTAGGTCTGGGCTTACCATAACTTCCCTTGCAGCCCACTTTGCTACTTCATCAGCATACTTCGAGTCTGTGTATATATCTATTGATTTAACTTTAGCCAAATGGCATGCTCTGATCAACGCAAACAACTCAGCAGCTTGTGCAGATTTATATGGGTGAATAATCTTCAATAATTCGATTCGGAAGTTCCATTACAGCATACCCAAACCAGTATATGGAATAATTTGGCTTGGAACAGGACACATCAATGTACCAATGGTTCCCCTCCTCCAGGGCGGATGATGAAACATCCGGCCTGCAGGAAGTACATGTTTTTAGGCGATTGAAGCAATCATGTGTGTCGTTAGAAAATTCGCCTTGAGTCAGCAATTTGTGTAATGATAATGTCGGGCGTGTACATCTGAGGTTGATTTATTTGTCTGATTAGCAGTAGCCAATAAAATAACTTCATACCCCGATCAACTTTGTGCTGACATGTGTTGTGCATGATTGTTCCTACCAGGGGAGTGGTGTGCACAACTAATGGATGTGAGAGAACAATACGTTCTGCATGTTGTACCATCAACGCCTCAGCAGTCACTGCTCACAAACATGCAGGGAGGCCTACGGCACAAATTAATAATAGTAAAATGAGTGTGGTCTGCTGGAATTTAGTTAATAGTAGTGCACACATCCGGCACCACTGGTAACAATGGCATTAATTTTTTCAACTCTTGCATTAATCACCATGTATTATTAGCTTTCTTCATAGGATTAATTGGTGATTTATATGATGTGTGAATGGGTTTCAAAATACCGTGTTACAGGCATTGCTGTATTATTGGGCCAATGTCTTGTTCTTTTTCTTTGGAAAGTGGATACTGTTTGCAGTATACTGGTAGGTTAGAGCAGAGTTTGGCAACTTATGTCAATAAGGCCCGCCTCATCTTTGTGGGCGGCCCATAGCGCTGGGTCGACGTTGAGCATTTCCTGTTTCACACGTCTGTCTGTCAACGTCTGTGTTGACAGACGTTTAGCTGCAAACTTCTCTGCAATGTCCTGTATACACAGACTGACAATATACTGAGGGAAACAGCAATTGTAATGAGTTAGAATCAAAAGTTATTTTTTCCCAATTTTATGCATCGGATCACAGACCAGTAGGCAGAATGGAGAGTCAGGCAAAATCATGCATTTTAAACAAGTTTGTGTTATCTGGAGATGTTACGGGTAATTTTGGTGTCATATTACACTTAACAGGAATGCCATTAATTCCCACAGAGTTTAGAGTGTGTCCCGTAAAAGAGCCCTCATAGCAATGTGCTGTTAATTAATTTTTAGATAAGCCAGTATCGATGATAAAGGTATGCGGTTTTTATAAATTAATTCTTTGCATATAGCCAGCATCTCTGACAATGTTAGTGAAATTATTTTATATCCGTCTGGGCACTTGATTAAAGGAAATGCAGATGTTTTATTTTCGCTTTTAACTTTCTTTGAATCTGAATCGAATACATCCGTGGCTGCAGCGAATGAGATGCCTTTAAATTGTGCTAAATCGGGATACAGCAGTGCGCATGGTGTCTTTGGGAGGTAAGGGGTTAAAGCTTTGTTCACGACAATATCATATTTAGGCTGCTTGTTTTGAAACAGAGACCGCTGCATGCATTTGATTAGTCTCTTTTTGTTCAGGACCTTTGTCCCAGAATGGTTTTATTTTCTTCCACACCTCAAATGACTCTGTTATGCATTTATAATCCCATTGAGTGTCCTTTCACCCTTTTAACCATTGATTTTGATTTACTCATGAATTTATCTAATTAATTTTTTTTCTTCTTTCTTCTTTTTCTTTCTCCTTTCTCTGACCACCCAGCCAAATTCAGTTAGGAAACTCTATGGCATGGCTGGTAAGTTAAACAGGTGCACCTAATCAGAAGCTTTTCCCTTGTGTTAAAATATATAAAGCTGCTACTCAACTCACACAAGACTATGGGAAATGGCTACAGCAGCACAGTATGTTTAGCGTTATCCCTCCACCTCCCCAGCACCACTTGTCTAGATCTGCTTTACGGGGGGCTTATCTTGATGTTGGTACAGTATCAGCTATGGATGTCCCGATCCGATACCTAGATTGGTATCGCATTGATACTGACGTTTTTAGACGGATCGGGTATCGGTCCGACGAGCCCGACCCAAATCCGATACTCTGTGTTAGTCATGTTCGTTACTGTCAAGCTTAAAAAATTACATAAAAGAACTGTTAAAACACCATTAAAGCGGTTCATATGACTAGTGCATTTTATTCAAAGCCACTTGAAGCCACGTGAAAGCTCTGTGAATTGCAATAGGCTGTGTTTAATAAGTAAACATATATGTTCTTGCACGCGCAGCTTCAGCGCGGTAGTGAATGGTGCTTTTACACACACGCAGCACGGCTATTTATAGCCTTCACCCGTGCACAATATTTGTGCGCTACAAACGAACATCTCAGATGTAGATGCTCAGCAGTTCGGTTCACTTATAATATGGACTTAGAAAGGCACTGGAGGTGCATTTAACCAGAATTTAATTAAGAAGCGAATTAAACTGTGAATAAAAAGGGTGAGGGTTTAAAAGTTAAAGCTGTCATGGGAGACTCACGGAGAGGCAGAGATATGAACTCAGTAGCAGGGCTTATTGAGCAGAGGATTGAAACAGTGATGTAAATATTGTGAGTAAATTCAGTTAAGCAGAGTGGCAAACAGCAGGTAAGTAATATCCAGACAGTGTATAGATATGATGAAAGAGATAACTCAAAACAATTTTATGATACATGCAGGCAATAATGAAGACACATGATTGACATAGTAGAAAGTTCTGGAGTCTCAGAAATACTATCGATGAGAACAGGCACAGAGTGAGAAAGTGAGTGTGTGTGTGTGTGTGTGTGTGTGTGTGAGAGAGAGAGAGAGAGAGTGTGTGTGTGTGTGTGTGTGTGTGTGTGTGTGTGTGTGTGTGCGTGAAGCGGGGTATTTATTTATGCAGTCATTGATTAGCCACTAATGATATGCAGGTGCGTGTAATCAGAACTCAGGGAGTGCCAGTATGTTAGTTAATAATAAAGTGTTTCTTAAGCTATACATTTATATTGAAATAATGTGTAGTTAACAGTTTGTTTTTCTTTACATAGCCTATTAAAGAGTACACCCAATTATTTCCACACAATACTGTAAAGATATTATAAACTGATTATGTAAAAAAACAACACTGTATCGGATCGGGATCTGTATCGGCCAATACTGAGATTTCCGATATCGGAATCGGATCGGAAGTGGAAAAAGTGGTATCGGGACATCCCTAGTATCAGCAGCATCAGCATGTATCTTCTGTCTCAGCAGCATCATGTTTTCATGCCAGCATTATTACAACTTTGGTCAAGCAGCAGCAGCATGCGTAAAGCAGATCTAGTCTGCCAAGACTAAGCTTACTTCACTGTCATTAAAATCAATACAAATCTTTACTCTATTTCTGAGAGTTGTCCTAAATGAACTTCAAAAATGCAGACAATTAAAGAGAAGTTAGACTATACAACAGGCAATACAACTTATACTACCATGATGTATAAAAACTGTACAATTTGAATAATATAACTTTTATTTTGTTTTTCAAATTACAGTAATGAGAAAATAGCTACAATCTTATACAATAGTAAAAAAATGGACTTGTGAAATGGCATAGCTATGTGGGCAAATAGAAAATAATGTTTATAAATGCAATGTTCACAGTATTATGTTCAATGTTCTCTCGCAATATACTTTTTAAAAGTTAGTCCACCTCATGAGAATGTGAATGTCTAAATGTAAATTTAGCTTGTTTACAAGTTTGACTTTGGTACTGTGTAATTCTTGTATACAAACAAGTGGTTTCGACCAGAGGTGGGTTAAGTAGCCAAACATTGTACTCAAGTAAAAGTACAGTTACTTTAAAAAAAAAAACTCAAGTAGAAGTAAAAAAATTAATAATTATTCTATTAAGAGTAAGAAAGTATCCAATTAAAAAAAGCACTCAATTAGTGAGTAAATCATTACTTTCACAAATGACATAAAAGACATTTACTCCCATATATTCCATTACATAATACACATTTAACATGTATTACACAATTATTATAATTATTATTATTATTCATGGAAGTTCCAAATCCATATGACTTGCAACACAATAAGGAGCTTTTCTACAGAGAGTCACTATTTACTTTCAGTGAATGTGTTTTTTCCTCTACATTTTGAAAGTGAATGGTGACTGAGACTGTCAGTCCCCAACATTCTGTCTAACATATTTTGTGTTCAACATAAAACAGAAGGTCACATGGGTTTGGAACAACATCTAGAATAGACATTTTTACTAGTAACCACATAATTCTTGATATCACAATATTCACATTTTTAGTACTAACAATGTAATTATTGATATCAAAAATGATATTTCTACTAGTAAGAAATACAAAGCTGATATGTGTATTCGGAATTATAACTAAGAAATCAATTCTTGATATCAACAATTGATTTTGAATGGCAGCCTATGGTGACATTTCACTAGTGAAAATACTAATTACAGATATCAAGAATTATAGTTTTTACTAGTTGAAATACAATTCTTGATATCTAGAATGAGCATTTTACTAGTAAAAATGTAATTGTTGATATGAAGAATTAGCATTGTTACTAGTGGAAATGTAATTTCTGATATCAAAAATTGCCATTGTTACTAGTAGATATCGAATTCCTGATATCAATAACTATCATTTTAACTAGTGAAAACTGAATTGTTGATATCAAGAATTCATATCCTAGAAATGAATAAAAGTTAAAACAGCTTGCCATACTCAGCCGGGTGAAGTTTCAATCTCTCCCCCTTAGATCGGGACATTTGCGCAACTCATAGAAGAGGCACCGACCACACAGAGAAATGCCAGTTTCTGAGTTTATAGATATTAACATGACCTGCTGCTGTATTATTTGAACTTTAATAAAGACATTTTACTGCATTTAAGATGTTACGCCGGGATGTTTCCTTTAAAGAGCTCCGCCTCTGCTTATTCCACAACGGTACATGTGTGACCTTTGTTTTTTTTGGCAGGTGGTTCTTGTGACCCAAACAGTGATGGAATCTTGCCTTCAGGTTCTTCCGGGAGCCAGGAAGTTTCTGCGGTGTTGGCAGCACATTCTACTGGTGGCTTAGGTGAAGTAATGGGGACAGTACCAGCGATCTCACAACCGCCTTTGCCACCCTTCTGCACCACCTGATGATTACTTGTGCACTTGAAAGCATCTTGGACAGAATTGTCTACAACACTACTAACATCCTTCAAGAGAGACAAGTATGGTTCGGTGATATAAGGCAATGTCCTGTACAAGACTGGACAAATGGCTCACGACTCAAAGCATCCGCAACAAAAAATTTTGTTCCCGGGACATACTTCAGATCAAAACTGTAAGAATCAAGTTTTGCCACCCATATCTGCTCACATGCATCAAGCTGTGGCTTAGTCAGAATATATGTAAGAGGATTATTATCAGTTCATGCCGTAAAGTGGCGTCCTCTCAGCCAATGGCTAAACTTCTCACAGATAGCCCACTTTAAGGCAAAGAACTCTAACCTGTGAGCTGGATAGTTCATTTGTGAGCGAGACAGAGTTCTACTTGCAAAGGCTACAGGTCTGGCAATCTCTTCACCTGGCAGAACTTGCGACAATACAGCTTCCACTCCATCAAAAGATGCATCTACAGTCAGAATGAAATGTTGGTCAAAGTCTGGGTGAGCCAATGTCACATTTCTTGTTAGTTCTAGTTTTAGGATGTGCAAAGCTTCTTCACAATCAGTTGTCCAATCAGCTGGGGAAAGTTTGAGGTAACTAACTTTCTTTCTTGGTTTGCATCCTTTTGTGACAGGAGTCTTTTTGACTGAACCTGATGTTAACTTGAATAGAGGCTTAGCTTTTGCTGAACATCCTTCAATAAAATGTTGATAATATAGAACCATTCCAAGAAAGGACCTGATCTTTTTCTGACATGGTGTTTTTCCATCGGGTTCCATCAAATCAGAAGCTTGAATATTGTTAATTGCCTCAACTGTACCAGGATCAGTCCTAATCCCTTCTTCACATACAATGTGTCCAAGGAATTTCACAGATCGTCTCACAGATCGGAGCCAACTTTAGATTGTGATGTGCCAATCGCAAGAGGACCATTTCAAGGCGTTGAAGGGCTACGGACTCAGAAGGAGCAAACACCATCAAATCATCAAGGTAACAGAGAACGCTGCTGAAATTCTCATCTCCAAAAATAGACATCATCATTCTCATGAAAGTGGCTGGGCTATTAGAGAGACCCTGAGGAAGCCTGTTATACTCATGGAGACCAAATGGGGAAGAGAATGCAGTGTACTTTTTGTGTTCTTCCTCTAAGGGAGCATTATAATACCCTGAGGTAAGATCCATGGTTGAGAAGAACGTGTTGCCACCCAATGCAGCCAACACATCTGACTGATGTGGTAATGGGTAGGCATCTCTGACAGTCCTCGCATTTAACCACCTGAAGTCAGTGCAGATCCTGAGATCACCATTCTTCTTCCAAACTAGTACGAGAGGGGACGCATAGTCACTATGTGACTAGCGGATGATTCCTTTTTCCTCCATCTCATTTAATGCTGTCCTCAGTTTGACATACTGGCTCGGTGGTATGCGCCTGTATGGAAAACGGAAGGGTCTGTCATAAGTGAGGTTAATCCGATGGACAACACCTTTGGCCTCTCCACAATCCATTTTGTCTCTTGAGAAAACTGACTCATTCTTCTCAATAAGGTGCAACATCTCATCTTTCCAGTGGGCTGATACTTCACATGTCTTCAAATCTAGTTCACCAAGGTTCAATTCACTCAAGACACACTTCATCTCTTCACTGGATCTAGGTGGTAAGGGTTCCTCAGTACACTTCAGATTTGACTGAATCTGTTTCGGTAGCTGCAAATCTTGCACAGCAATACAAGGTGACACGTCAGCTATTTTTGCATTTCTCTTCAATACAACTCTGTGATTAGTGGGGTTGATGACTTTCAGGGGGATAGAACTATCTCCCCATAGTGGTGTTATGACCCTCCCGACCAATATTTGCCTTGGTCTCGATCTGGACTCGGTTGGTTCCACGATAACACTACTGCCAACTGACAAGATAGAAGACTGAGGTAGCTTACCCCAAACTAGATGTTCAGTTTGTGGCTCTAACGTCACACTCCTTTGTAACTTTACGGTACCGTCTTTCTCAGGTATGGATTCACCTCTCCACCTTTCAGTGTTTGAGAAAAGGGATAGAAACATACAACACTCGTCACTCTCATTATTACTTGACTTAGACATGAGCCTCCAGTAACCGTTAGTTTCTCTCAATTGCATCAGGAGTCTCTTTATGACGTTTGTACCCAAAATCATCTCTTCAGTCTGCCCAGGAACAACTAAAACAGGAATTGTCATGGAGCAGCCGTACACTGTAGCTTTAAGATCATACACTGCAGTAGGGGCAACATGATGGCCACCACAACCAACAATGACAAAATCTTGTGCTGACTGGCTTGTCATGTCTGGGTTACTTTTCAGCAACCTTTCTTCAGCAGACTCACTAAGAGTACATGCCATTGATCCACTATCAATTAAAGCTTTAAGAATAAGATCAGTCTCAACTGAAACGGATGTGTAAAACAAGCTATCAGCTTGTGGAACTCTCTGAACACCCTGAAAGATGACTGTTTTGTCCGAAGTTACATCACTGAAAATTTCATATAAAGACTCATAATCCCTCACATAATCAAAACTGGATATGGGAGCTTCATTCTCAAGATCTACGTGATCCTCCCTCACACGTAGATCATTTAGTTTGACTGCTGGTTGCCTGAGGGAGCATTCTTCCTTTCCTTTGGACACCGGTTTCTGGGATGGTCAGGTGAAAAACACTGGAAACAAAGCCTGTTGGCTTTACAGTGAGTAAAAGCAGAATGTGAGATGTCCTTGCACACCAAGCACGGTGCCTCATTCAAGCCTGGAATTCTAGACATGCTGCATATCTTCCTGTACTCCTTGCTTGCCTGTGCATTACCACTATTATTCTTCAGTACTCTTTCCAGCATATCAAACCTTTTCCAAAGCCATATTTTCTGACTGGAGAGAACCCTGTTCAGCTTTCACTGGGCATGGGCCAGGACTTACACTTACGCATCTCATTCATAGAAATTTTCTTTTCACATTCATTTGGCTTATTTCCTTGTCCCGTGGCTCTGAGACTTTTCTCTGAATGATACTCGTTCAGGATCTCTTGCACTTCATAAGCTGTCCATTTGTCAATGGTTTTTGAACGAAATGTCAGTGCTAGATCTGAATTTGGACAATTTCTAATGAACATACGTGTGACTTCAATCAATTGATTGTCTAGCACCTTACCCTGCTGTTTTAGACACTCAGCTGTGATATCAGCAGTACGGTTCAGGCGCAACCAGTAATCAAAGGGATCCTCCTGAGGTTCTGGAAGAGTAGTGTAGAAATCTTGCAATGGGATAGGAGAATACTGTTGGCAACTGAAATGCTTACGTAATATGGTGTAAATTGCATCAGGATCTGTTCTGATATTCAAACCGCTAGACAGCATGCCCACTTTAACAACATCTTTGGCTTTGCCTCTCTGGTGGATTAAAATTTCTTCACCCTGCTCTTCAGTAGGCAGAAATCCCTTTCTTATGAAGTTTTCCATGAGCTCCACCCACTCATCGAGTGTAACAGTGTCTGATGCATTGCCTCTGAAAATTGCAGGATCTTTAACTTCTCTCTGACGCACTACTTGAATCTGTGATGCATTTGACGTGGAGGTCTGCTCAGGCATGTATGTACTATTGTGGCTATTATGAGTATGCTTAGATGTAACTTTTGTCTGGCTGTGCAAATTTAAATGTTCAAGGATACTGTCTGCCAGTTGCAGGCCTACTTGATGCACTATGATACCCATCTGACTCATCATGTCACTGGTAAGGACTGGAGTTGATGTGCTAATTGGCTGTGTAGTTTCAGAACAGCTACAATTTACACAATTAGAGTTCTCATTAATATCTGGATTAGATTTAGCTTCTAACCCTGTTCCAATGCTAATGTCTGGGAAGGGAATTGGTGTTGCTAACAGACCTCTCCCTCGACCAACACTAACTGGAGTGCCCATATACCGAGATCCAGTTAACCTTGCGTGCTCCATAATCGGGTAATAAGAGCATAAAAGTTAGAAAAGAAAGAAAAAAATTTGCAAAATATATTCCATAAATGCAGTGATACCTGAATTCAGTAATACAATCAAACCACTTCAGAGTGTCTATTCAGTAGTCTCTTTCCAGGTTTTTTTTTTTTTATTCCTGGAATATCTTTAAAGCTTAGCTGAAGGTCCTGTGTAATGAAGAATGAAGACAGGCCCGCCGGTCCGATGTTTAGATGATCTTCGACCATGAAGTCCTGAGTCACGGCACCAATGTGACCTTTGTTTTTTTCTCTCTACCCAGTTTGTCCCACCCTTCATCAGTACACACACACAGAACGTGGATGATAGCTGAATTTATTTTCCTGCACAGAGCAGTAAAAGAGACAGATAGTGAGTCGCACTGTTGTTTAAGCTCCACCTATTCAAAATACATTTCACCACGTTAGAAAGCACATGGAAAATGACGCAGATAGAAAGTTAGTAGAGTGCATCTAAACATAAAACAATAAAAATACCCATAAATATAAACAGAAAACACTCTCTACAAATCAATCAGATTCTACTGTGAGCAATCCTTTTATAAATTGTCAAACATTTGATATTAAATTATATATTTCCTTTTTACTTTTAGTGTGGAGCAACCATAGAAATGACTCACCCACAGCAGTTCTCTTTAGCTCTGCTGCAGATCGTTCGAACACAGTGGCCTATAGCGCCAGTTGCGCAGCCAATAAGAAGCGCAATCCCATTATTGCAGGATTTACTTAAAGAACACTCAACCTATAATATTTATCTCGTTACACATGCTTCTGAATTTTTTTTTTATTTTTATTTTTTTATAATTCCCTAATACTTTGGGATCTACATAAAATAAACTGTGAAAGTTTAGTGCATCTGGACTGATCTGTGTAATTCTTCCTCCATCAGACGTGAACTGCTGCTCTCACGCGATATCGATACAGTTTAATGTGATTTCATGTTACGTTAAATTAGATCAAACAACTATTCAACAATGAACATTTTTCTCATCAATTTTGTATTTTCGACGATGTCGATAATGTCGACTAAACGTTTCAGCCCTAATGAAAATGATAATATGCTTTTAAACTAACCTGCTTTATTTGCTTGAATAAATCCGGGTGTCTGTCTTTCAGGTGCTTTATTAAGTTTGACGTGTTTCCTCCTTTCGTCAGAAAATTGCAAAAGCAGCATTTACAAACAGGTTTTTGCTGATCTATGATGTTTCCCTTTTCATCAACCTCAAATGCAAATCATTTCCAAACCTGGCTTTTTCCACTTTTCATTTCAACATGATTCAGTTGATACTCCGCAGCAGCTTTGCTTGCCGCAATCTTTTGCTTGTTGTGAGCGTTCGAAAGTTCCCGCCTCTGCGTGGGTACCGGGTAGACCAGGTACTCGTACCCAGGTACCTTCAGAAATTGTGGTATCGTAAATCATTTTTGGTTTGAGTACCGACTTGGTAACGGGGTACCGGTATTTTTGACAACACTACTGCGTACCTTTTTGTAATAATGCATAGGCTATATATATATATATATATATATATATATATATATATATATATATATATATATATATATATATATTTAATGATTTAATGAGTTAATAACGTGCAATTAATTTAAATAACGCATAAAAAAAGTAACGCATTTAATCGCAATGCTTTCCTGAGAAATTCCTGAGAAATGCAAGCTTGTAGTACCACCTGTTTACTCCAGAGGGCAGTAAGTGAAATTTCAGCTGTGTGAGCAACACACAGTTTATTACAGTGAACAAAACATTAACAACCCTTCAGCGGACACACAACACAAACATGCGTTACGTTCTTGCACTTGAAGGAGCGCAAATGCGAACTAAGGGATCTCAAGATGTGTTTAAAGATTGAGTATTAAACTATATTTAACTTGACACAGTGACCTAAACATTTTACTTTTATGACGCAACACACCCGAGACGTGACACAAGCATGTCTGACGCAGGTCGTATGGTCTTTACCTCACAAATATTTAATTACAACAAGGTTAGGGAGGTGTCCTTTAAACTGTTACACCGTTTTTACCCAGTCAAACTATATTTAAGAAACATGCTCCCTGAAATAGATCCACTTTGCTCCTTCTGTAATGCTGTTGATGAATCTGCCCCTCACCTTTTTTGGGAATGTGTCCACACTGTAGTGTTTTGGAGAAAATGTTGTTTGTTTGTACGTACCTCTATTTTAACTAGTTTTTCTTTGCTTTATGAAGACGTTTTATTTGGTTTTCACAGTTTTGATAACTTAAGTTAATATTTTCTGATTAATCTGTTTATTTTAATTTTATATTATGTCTATAAAGCCCCTATTTGCACTTTTTTGTAAAGACTTAAAATATTATTTAAATACTCTTTGTACCTCCAACAACTCCAAAGCATTGAAAACAATTGCACTATGAATATAATGTCTTGGCATTATTGTAATAAAATCTGTAGTATTGTGGTCTATGTATACCCCTGGTTTGTTTCTAAAAAACAAAAAGACTAAAATGTCTGACGCAGGTGTACATTGACGGGTCCTTAAACAAGCCCTCATAATAAATCTCCAACTGATTGACAAATTCACTCGTGAAATGGATTGCTGTGAACTGTATGCCAATGATTGACTTCTGATCAATAATATGGTAGTAAACAATACATTGTATTCTAAAGATGCTTTTTGTATTGTCTTCTCAATGATTAACTCTTCTGCCACAAGAATGTAATACATTTTAATTAACTGAATATATATATATATATAATTTTTAGATAACTATGTATAATTATTTAATCATTATATATTGAATTATTGTTATATGAGGGGCTTTCTCAGCAAATATTTGTATATGCGATTAATCGCGATTAATTAATCGGGACACCATGTAATTAATTTGATTAAACATTTTAATCGATTGACAGCCCTATATATATATATATATATATATATATATATATATATATATATATATATATATATATATATATATAGGCCTAGGTATTTTTTTTAACCATGGGGTACATATTCTGCTATTACAGGATACATGATGGAGATTACTGAACAATAAAACTTGAAATCTAGGGAAATTAGTTAATGAGTTTCTGCTATGATTTTATTTAGAATTTTCAATGTAGGCTACTTACCTTATGAAAGTGTATTGCATACAGTCAATCTCAGCTGCGAGTCACACTAGCACACTAGCGAGTCACACCCTGGGTAATATGTGAATATATATTTTACTGTGTAAATCTACCATTGTTCCGTGTTCATACAGTGCAAGTCCAACTTGTTACCCCCTTTTTCCATGTAGTTGCAGGTAGATCATGTATCCTGTAATAATAGTGTATGTATCCCGTAGTTAAAAAATACCTACAGTAGCCGATATGTGTAGGTACACTATTATTACAAAAAGGTACGCTGTGTATGTTCTTGCTTAATTTCTCTCAAAGTAAAATTGTTGTTTAGCATAGTATAAGGTCATATACCATGTAATATTACAATAGTTGCCCCTTAGTTATAAAATACTTACAGTATAAACTATTTGTAATTTTCCAGGTTGTTACCCCTTTATTCCCCAAACTTTGCATAATGTTCCCTTATACATACAATTACGTACTTGTAACCCGTACACACACACACAAGACGAGACAGTCACAATTTCGGAGGAAAAACTGCTTTATTAAACACAAAAGCGTGCAATGTACAAAAAGGGCAAATCCAGTGAAGAGTAGTCGAGGGAAGCGTGAGGTCAAAAGCCGGGGAATCAAGATAACAATAACAAGAGGGTCGAGGACGGGAAAACAGTTAACAACTAGGGACAAGTGGGAACGGAGACAGGGGAACAAGTTGGCTAGCTAAGAGGTAAAACAGTAGGGAGGTCAAAACTAGACGAGACTAGCAGGGCAACGATACGGGAACTAAATACATACAATAACCAACCCGAAGTGAAACGAAAGGGTTGTGATATATATAGGGGAAGGTGCAGGTGTGAACAATGAAGGTGACGAGACGAGTGCAGGTGAATCTAATGTGTGGGGATAGGATGCGCGTGAGTGTAGGTGGTCATAATGTAGGGGTGATTGAGAAAGTGCCGGTGGTCATAATGTTCTGGCCACCGGAGCGTGCATGCGAACATGAGTCAGAGGGGGGAGAGAGTTACGAGCGAGAGCTCGTAATTGCATAAAGAGCGTGAGTGCTCGAGGGAGGAAAAAAGAGCGTACGAGCTCAAGGGGGCGGAGCGAGGGAGCGGGAAGTGAGCACGCCACGGAGTGGCAAGCGTGAGCGCTCGAGGAAGCGGGATGGGGCAGAGGAGAGGGGTTCGTGACAGTACTCCCCTCTGAATAGGACGGCTCCTGACGGCCGCGCCGGCTGCGAGGAGCGCGAGGGAACAGAACGAGCGCGTGAGCTCGTAGGGACAGAACGAGCGTGAGAGCTCGTGGGGACAGAACGAGCGTGAGAGCTCGAGGGGACAGAACGAGCGTGAGAGCTCGTGGGGACAGAACGAGCCTGAGCTCGAGGGGAGCAGAACGAAGCGCAGTGAGCTCACGGGGCAGAAGGCACAAAAGGGAGATGAAACAGTCCATGGGGGTCAATGGGCAGTTCAAGGCAAGGTCAAGGGGAACATAGTGGACAGGCGGGTTGTCGGGAGGTCTAGGGGCAGCCATAGGGCAGAGACTGGGTCAGGAGGTCTGGAAGGCGACTGGAGGACAGGGACTGGGTCCGGGGTCTGGAAGGTGACCACCGGACAGGAATAGGGTCCGGAGGCCAGGGAAGAGGCCACAGGACAGGTAGAGGAACGGTAACAAGGGGAGCAGGCAAGACCCAGTGAGGAGAGGTTTCAGGGGGCGGAGCCGTGAAAGGCGGAGTCGTGGAGGACTTGGGAGACTGAGCCTTGGAAGGCGGAGCCGTGAGAGACTCGGCAGGCGGGGAATTGAGAGTCAGAAGAGGCGGCGCCGAGGGAGGCTCGGGGGGCTCCGGAGGCAGAGCCGAGGAAGGCTCAGGAGACGGAGCCGAGGGAGGTGGAGTCGCAGGAGGCCCCAGGGGCGAGGCCCTGGTGGGCTCTGGAGGTGGAGCCGAAGGAGGCTTTAGGGGCGAAGGCCTGGAAGGCTCAGGAAGTGGAGCCCATGGAGGTGGCGCCGTAGGAGGCTCCAGAGGTGAAGCCCTGGAAGGCTCTGGAGGCAGAGCCGAGGGAGGTGACGCCGTGGGAGGTGGCACTGTAGAAGGCTCCAGGAGTGAAGCCCTGGTAGGCTCTGGAGGCAGAGCCGGGGAGGTGGCGCCGTAGGAGGCTCCAGAGGTGAAGCCCTGGAAGGCTCTGGAGGTGGAGCCAAGGGAGGCTTTAGAGGCGGAGCCGCAGGAGGCTCCAGAGGCGAATCTCTAGAAGGCTCTGGAGTCTTAGGGAGCAGAGCCGTAGGAAGCTCGGGTGGTGGAGCCGTGGAAGGCTCGAGAGGCGGAGCCGTAGGAGGCTCGAGAGGCGAATCTCTAGAAGGCTCTGGAGTCTTAGGGAGCAGAGCTGTAGGAGGCTCGGGTGGTGGAGCCGTGGAAGGCTCAAGAGGCGGAGCCCTAGGAAGCTCTGGAGTCTTTGGGAGCAGAGCCATGAGAGGCTCGGGAGGTGGAGCCGTAGGAGGCTCTGGAGGGGGAGCCGTAGGAGGCTCGGGAGGCAGAGCCATAGGAGCCTCTAGTGGCCGAGCCCTGGGAGGCTCGGGAGGTGGAGCCGTAGGAGGCTCTGGAGGGGGAGCCGTAGGAGGCTCGGGAGGCAGAGCCATAGGAGCCTCTAGTGGCCGAGCCCTGGGAGGCTCGGAGAGGCTTGAGGGGGAGCCTTGAAAGACTCGAGAGACGAAGCCCTGAGAGGCTTGAGAGGAGGAGGAGCCCTGAAAGACTCGAGAGGGGGAGCCCTGAGAGGCTTGAGAGGGGAGGAGCCCTGAGAGACTCGGAGGGGCGGAGCCCTGAGAGGCGGAGGAGCCCTGAGAGACTCGAGAGGCTAAGCCGTGAGAGGCTTGAGGGGTGGAGCCATGAAAGACTCGAGAGGGGACGCCCTGAGAGGCGGAGGAGCCCTGAGAGACTCGGAGAGGCTGAGCCGTGAGAGGCTTGAGGGGTGGAGCCATGAAAGACTCGAGGGATGGAGCCCTGAAAGACTCGGAGAGGCGAGCCGTGAGAGGCTTGAGGGGTGGAGCCATGAAAGACTCGAGGGATGGAGCCCTGAGAGACTCGAGAGGCTGAGCCGTGAGAGGCTTGAGGGATGGAGCCCTGAGAGACTCGGGAGAGGCTGGCCGTGAGAGGCTTGAGGGGTGGAGCCATGAAAGACTCGAGGGATGGAGCCCTGAGAGACTCGAGAGGCGAAGCCGTGAGAGGCTTGAGGGGTGGAGCCATGAAAGACACGAGGGATGGAGCCTTGAGAGACTCGAGAGGCGGCCGTGAGAGGCTTGAGGGGTGGAGCCATGAAAGACTCGAGGGATGGAGCCTTGAGAGACTCGAGAGGCTGAGCCGTGAGAGGCTTGAGGGGTGGAGCCATGAAAGACTCGAGGGATGGAGCCCTGAGAGACTCGAGAGGCGAGCCGTGAGAGGCTTGAGGGGTGGAGCCCTGAGGGACTTGAGGGGTAGAGCTCTGGGAGGCTCGGGAGGAGGAGCCCTAGGAGGCTCGTGGAGGGGCCCTTGGAGACTCAGTGAGGCGGAGCCCGGGAGGGCTCAGAGGGGCGAGCAGAACCCGGCAGAGCCGTGGGAGACTCTGAGGGCGGAGCAGAACCCGGCAGAGCCGTGGGAGACTCTGAGGGCGGAGCAGAACCCGCAGAGCCGTGGGAGACTCTGAGGGCGAGCAGAACCCGCAGAGCCGTGGGAGACTCTGAGGGCGGAGCAGAACCCGCAGAGCCGTGGGAGACTCTGAGGGCGGAGCAGAGGTCTGCAGAGCCGTGGGAGACTCTGAGGGCGGAGCAGAGGTCTGCAGAGCCGTGGGAGACTCTGAGGGCGGAGCAGAGGTCTGCAGAGCCGTGGGAGACTCTGAGGGCGGAGCAGAGGTCTTGAGCACCAGACGAGACTGGGGAGAAGGGGCCCTCTTCCTTCTCTACGCCTTCGGCCAACAGGGGACGTGGGCCATGGGGACGGTCGAGGCTACAGGCTCTGGCTCGCTGACCGTGGCAGACATGGGCGCTGGCTCACCGGCCGTGGCAGGCAGGGGCGCTGGCTCGCTGGTCGTGGCGGGCATGGGCGCTGGCTCGCTGGTCGTGGGCGGGCATGGGCGCTGGCTCGCTGGTCGTGGGCGGCATGGGCGCTGGCTCGCTGGTCGCGGGCGGGCATGGGCGCCGCTCGCTGGCCGTGGCGCAGGCTTCGAGGCTGGGGCCGTGACAGGCCTCGGGACTGGGGCCGTGTCAGGCTTAGGGACTGGGGCCGTGACAGGCCTCGGGACTGGGGCCGTGGTAGGCTTCGAGACGGGGGCCGTGGTAGGCTTCGAGACGGGGGTCTTGGTGTGGAGCGCTGGTTCAGTGTCTGCCTCCCCCACAGTGAACGAGGAACCAGAGTACAGTAGGGCGAGGTCAATAAACTGAGCCAGGTTAAGGGGCAGCGACCACCAGGCATTAATGATGAGGTTGGCTCATTCAGACCACATTGAAAAATGGTCTTCAGAGCCACCTCATTAAAATTCACCTGGTACGCCAGGACACAAAAATCCATAATATAAGCCTCCACGGTTTGGCTCCCCTGACGCAAACCCACGAGTTGGGCCGCTGGGTCCATAATGCCGAGGGCGGTGTTATGGGTTACACAACCACTGCCTCGCATAAAAACCCCTTGGTCAGCGCCTGAAGAGCCGTGAAACCTCTCCGGGGTGGAGAGCTTACGGCGCTCAAAAACGCATGGGAAGCATAAACGGGCTCAGGGGCAGACACAGGTGACGCAGGGTGACAAAAATCAAAAATCGCGACGTACCTGCTGGCCCTGGGCTGTGAGCTGCGATCATGCTTCCACACCGTAGCTCCTTGCGCTGAATGTGACGTGTTCCTCCGCTCTAGTGAGCCGCCGAATCCTCAGCGCGACGCATTGTGACTGTCTTCGGTGAGGTTGGTTATTCTGTAACCCGTACACACACACACAAGACGAGACAGTCACAATGTCGGAGGAAAACTGCTTTATTAAACACAAAAGCGTGCAATGTACAAAAAGGGCAAATCCAGTGAAGAGTAGTCGAGGGAAGCGTGAGGTCAAAAGCCGGGAATCAAGATAACAATAACAAGAGGGTCGAGGACGGAAAACAGTTAACAACTAGGGACAAGTGGGAACGGAGACAGGGGAACAAGTTGGCAAGCTAAGAGGTAAAACAGTAGGGAGGTCAAAACTAGACGAGACTAGCAGGGCAACGATACGGGGAACTAAATACATACAATAACCAACCCGAGTAAAACGAAAGGGTTGTGATATATATAGGGGAAGGTGCAGGTGTGAACAATGAAGGTGACGAGACGAGTGCAGGTGAATCTAATGTGTGGGGATAGGATGCGTGTGAGTGTAGGTGGTCATAATGTAGGGGTGATTGAGAAAGTGCCGGTGGTCATAATGTTCTGGCCACCGGAGCGTGCATGCGAACATGAGTCAGGGGGGGAGAGAGTTACGAGCAGAGCTCGTAATTGCATAAAGAGCGTGAGTGCTCGAGGGAGGAAAAAAAGAGCGTACGAGCTCAAGGGGGCGGAGCGAGGGAGCGGGAAGTGAGCACGCTCGCGGAGTGGCAAGCGTGAGCGCTCGAGGAAGCGGGGATGGGGCAGAGGAGAGGGGTTCGTGACAGTACTGTGTAGTTACACTATTAATACAAAAAAGGTAATCTAAAGTGTTACCAAATTTTCATTTTTGGGTGAACTATCTCTTTAAGGGCTCTTGTCAGATCTGGATGAATTTGTCACTAAGAAGAGAGGTTTGGAAACCTTTAATAAGTTTTACGGTGAAAACGTGAACAATGTCCCACAGGGATATTATATATAATGTTTAATGTAAACCAAAGCAAAATCATGTTGTATTAATGCCTACTTTCACTGTTTGATAGCTTTTAGTTCTTAGTTCAGTGTAGTCACCGTTTTCAGTTTCAATTTAGATAATTATTTATGTGCAGCAGTAACGGTGCTCCCTAAATGCAGAGTACGCAGCCCACTACATAGTGCACCACATGCAGAAATGCTTTCTGTTTGCGCTTCAGTTGTCAATCACATGTTTGGTAGAGCAAAAGGAATGTTCACTTAACTTGGATGTTTACATGGATTTATACTGTTAATCAGCCTGAAGAAGCTGCTATAGTTTCCAATACACCTGCAAGGGCAGAGGGTAAATGCGTAAATACTGCTCATGACATGCAGGACACAGCACACTGATTTATTACTGCACTGATTTAAAATGTACACTTAAAGGAAATCACAAGACCCCACATTTACAGAATTACCTTGAAAATGACCATCACCATGACAGATAAGCCTGCGTTATCATTAGATGCACAACGTAACTCAGCGTGCTGCCTTAAATTGGATCTGCAATTTTAATCTTGAAATATCTGCTTGTCTTGATGTTAAATGAAGGCATTGCATGATGAAACGTATTTTTCACTGTGTGGACCAAAGTGTTTCATTTAGTTTCTGCAGCAGTGATGGACTCGGCTTGAGTAACGGTCTGTGACAGCGCGCACAGCTGTGTGAACATCTGCTGTCGTAAAAGTCTCATTCAGTAATCTCTCAATAAATTACACGTGAATTAAAATTAAACCCAGTAATGTAACGACAGGAATGCCGCCCATTGTAACAAAGTAAAAGTAAAAAAATGTCATTAGAAATTTACTTGCGTGAGAGTAAAAAGTACCCACTTTTAAATCTACTCTAAAAGTAATTTTTTTTCAAAACGTTACTTAAGTAAATGTAATAGAGTAAAGGTAGTGCATTACTACCCACCTCTGGTTTCGACACACTTTCCCGCAACATCAACAAAGTAAACCTTCCACCCAAAAGCAAACATTGTGCCTTACAGTTCAAAAACTTGTTTTATGGAAAGGTCAAACTGAACTAGTTGGAAAAGGCCACACCTAAAAATTATGGATGTGCACGAGTAGTCGAATATTCTTTCTGCATTAATTATTAGAATAGTAAAAATACTATTTGAATTTCGCAAAGTTTTGCTTTGCTGGCCATATATACAGTGAGATGCATGTTAAATCCTGAACACACAAACTACTGTAAATCTGCCAGTTCTTACAGAATGCACTGGATGGCGCTGTTGAGTGTGGACACAAGTTGATCACATTTGTTGAGCAAACGGTTCTGTCAGTACTGACACCAGAAAAGTGGGTTATTGTGAGAATGTTGCTTACTGTGAGAAAGCTGGTGTACAATTTACTCACGTATATGTGCAGCTCGTCAGAAAGCAGCATCCCCATATTAACATAATCCCTGCAACACTTCTGTAAACAACAAACATGGCATCCAAGAAAGACTTTGCTAGCTGAGGTAAAGGACATTCCATCATTTAAACTGACAAATGAATATAGTTTACTGAGCACGTGGATATGCTTGTTTTTCTCAACAAAAACATGACATGAGATACAATATAAACATGAGAACTATTATATGCCGAGTGTTTATACTCGTCCTGTACGTTAACTGCGTCAGTCAACTTCATTAGCGGTTTCATTTTCTTTGTTTTGCGTGAGCTTAAATGCTTTCATTCTATTCTTTTTTTTTGTTTTTACACATTGCTCGTTAAAAAAAAAAAAAAACACAGCACATGATATAAGCTTGTTTTGATTATAATTTGAAGCTTGTTTTTTTAATGGTGACGTAACCTTTATTATTAAAAAAATTTAATATTTTGATTGAAATATAATATAAATATTATATTTAAATAAAATTTAAATATTTAACAATGTCTCTTTCTGATTAATTACCTTCATTTAAATAATAGAATATTCAAATATTTGTTTTTTATGAGCTAAAATATTAGAATACCAAATTATTGATGAATGCCCATCCCTACTAAAAATAACCTCACACTGCCTTATCAGTTTACTCTTAATTGGGTGAAGAATGAGTTAGCATTTTCTTTGGGTTGAGATATATGTTTAATGAAACCAATATATGTTTAATGGGAGCTCACATCTGGTGGTGCACACATACTGGGTTTGGTGTAGTCTTCCACTGGAAACCATTGCAGCCACTTTCTCCTGGAACCCAGAATGCTATCATGGACATTCTCATTTACTGTTATCAGGTTATCAGCGAGTCAACTAAAATTGTTGCCAGCTCCAAACTATTAAAAAAAGGTGGAAAATGAACAAAGGTGTACATGAAAGGTAAGGATGAAACATAATTTCCAGTGAACACACAGCCAAAGGGATACATATCTGAGACAGATGTAGAACATGGCAAAGAAATGCAATTTAATAGTAACAAACAGGATACATTCACAGGACACAATGTCATCTCAAATTTAGCCTAACAAAAACAACAACTAATGCTGCTTTGGAATCCCATTCAATATTATCATTATAGTATAGTAGTCTTCATACTGGTAGAGCTGCTGGACTTTGTTCCTAAATAATCAGTAAGATGGAGATAAAGACCTCTTCTCATCTGTTGTAGTAACACCTCTTAGTGTGATGATATAACAGCTCCCAGATCAAGTAAAACACCAAAAGCAGTATGTGGTGGTTTATATCTTTGCTCTATGAGATTATAAAAACATGCACACAAGTCTGCTCTTCCTTTGAATGGGAAAAAGAACAGAGACAGTGTTGAACTGTGCCATTGAACATAATATGTTTGATGTAATTTAGCCTCAGGCCCAGCTGTCCAAATCTGAAGATGGGCCCTGACTGTGTATATCTGTTCATTTTCATTCCTAGTACAACCAGTGATGGTGCTCAGTGACTACTACTTACTGCTTACTACTACTTAAAGGGTCACTGAGGTGGAGCCGTGGGAGGCTCGATAGGCGGAGCCCTGGAAGGCTCGAGAGGCGGAGCCCTGGGAAGCTACAGGCGCTGGCTGTGGGACGGTCGAGGCTACAGGCGCTGGCTCTGGGACGGTCAGGGCTACAGGCGCTGGTTCTGGGACGGTAGAGGCTACAGGCGCTGGCTCTGGGACGGTCGGGGCTACAGGCGCTGGCTCTGGGACAGTCGAGGCTACAGGCGCTGGCCATGGCAGGCGTGGGCTCTGGCTCGCTGACCATGGCAGGCGTGGGCTCTGGCTCGCTGACGGTGGCAGGCGGAGACTGGGGAGCAGAAGCCTTTCCTCTTCTCCTCTTCTCCTCCTCCTCCGGGTGGACGAAGCTGGCAACGCTGGCTCTGGAACGGATGAGACTTCCAGCGTGTCGGCCGTGGCAGGCGTGGGCGTTGGCCGTGGCAGGCGTGGGCGTTGGCTCGTTGGCCATGGCAGGCGTGAAGGGACGAGCCATGGAAGGTTGGGGGGTGACCACCGTGGGAGGAGAGGTAAAGCCTTCTTCCACAACACCCACAGTGAACAACGAGCCGCTAACTCGCAGGGTCTCCTCCACGAAGTCGAGGAGCGTCCAGCGACGAGTTGCCGGTGGCAACAGCTCCCTTAGCAAACTATTGAGGTTTCCCCTGAAGAACACCACCAAGGAATACTCAGGGAAGTCCGCCACATTTGCCAGCTCCAGAAACTCACGAATGTGATCCTCCACTGGGCGGTTTCCTTGAAATGCTCCTATGGACACAGTGCCAACAAAAGTAAGAAATATCTTTATGTTTTTTCATTTAAACCTGTTTGGTTGTAAAGAGGAGAGACTCTAGTTTAGATTGATATGCTGCTTTAAAAAAATCTGTTCATTATTTGCGCGTCAGCACGCTAATAAACATGATGTCTACATATGTGGACACTGGCACCACATTTCCTCAAAATTAGAAAAAACAGTTTGTTATTTTGAATGAATTTTGACCAACATATGTGTTGGTCATTATGCTTCATTTTAATATACATTTTGTTATGTTTCATTTTGTTATCTCTGTGCAATACGATTCTATTCATTAGCATTAGTAAATGCATTCCTATATATTTACTGTGTGTTATCACATTGGGAATAAATTGATTCATCTAAAAGCTGAAAAATTTTGCTTTCAGAGACTTTAATTAGAGTTTGTATAAAAATAAGGTGCTGTAACGTAGTTCAATGGGAAGGAGGAGGCGAGAACCAGCTTGATAATATAAATAATATTTTAATTAGAAACTTAAAAGACAAAAACACACACACTTGACAGACATGTCCGTAAACTCTCTCCCGCACAATCCTCCACAGTCGGCCTTCATCCCTCTCGGAGGCTTGATTAGCCTGATAAGGGAACGGGTGTATATAATCATGACCCGGCCCCGCCCTCCGCCCTGCCACATTCCTCCCTCGTTCTCTCAGGCATGGGAGCCCCCGGCATGACATACATCCCCCCCTCTCTTTCCCTGGGGAGGGGCGTGCCTTTTTCCCCGTCTGCCGGCAGGTCATCCCTGTCTACCTGGACGAGGGAGGGGACAAGGGGAGGGAAACAGAAATAATTAAATAGGGGTGGTACTTCCTGTAACAGTGTTGTACCCCCAAAAAAACACTGTAAAATTTCAATGAGAGGGAAAAGGCCAACGCTGAGCGGCAGTGAGAGAGAGAGAGAGGAGAGAGAGATAAAAAAAAAAAACACTCACCAGTTTTCTGATAAGCCGTAGCTTGTTCCTCAGCCACCCTCTAACGGACAACAGCCACGCTTCTCCGGGTGGATCGGAGGCAGACCTCCAGCCCCTCTCCTCCGCCCCTGGCAGCGGTTCTCCCACTCCAGGCGGTCGGCAGCGAGCCCCTCCCCATCTCGCGGTCGGCGGTCTCAGATCCTGCCGCGTTTCAGCGGCTGGTAGGGGATTCCTCCGCCTCTGGCAGCGGCCCTGACCGCTCCAGGCGGCTGGTTAGGAGCCCCTTCTCCCCTCGCAGTCGGCGGCCGTTGTCCGCTTCCAGGCGGCCGGGCTCCTCGTCCCCCAGTAGATGGCCACGGCAACTCCGTTGGGGTGGACGGTAGTGGCGAGAACTCTACTATTGCGTATCCCTCCTCCTTCCCAGATTTCGGCACCAGTGTAACGTAGTTCAATGGGAAGGAGGAGGCGAGAACCGGCTTGATAATATAAATTATATTTTAATGACAAACTTAAAAGACAAAAACACACACACATGATGGACATGTCCGTAAACTATCTCTCTCTCCGCACAATCCTCCGCAGTCGGCCCTTATCCTTCTCGAAGGCTTGATTAGCCTGATAAGGGACCGGGTGTATATAATCACGACCCGGCCCTGCCCTCCACCCTGCCACAGGTGCATTTTAACTATTCTGAGATCAGTGCAGACAGACAGCACTCTGGAGGTTAAGTCATTCACTAAATAGGGAACATGGGAGCATCCAAAACGTCCTATGCAGCTTGCATTCAATACTAAAATCCAACCAAAAGTTCAGTTTCAGGCTGCAGATGATGTTTGAACACCTCAACATGTTTGGCATGGGACAATGGTAATCAGTACATAGATTTCGAATTTAATAATGCTACTGTAAAGCGGGTTAAGGGGCAAGGAGAATGCGAGAACTGGATTGACAATATAAATAATAGTTTTAATAATAAACCAAAAACACAAACATAAACACAGAGCAGCTGCATGTCATTCTCTCTCTCTCTCGAACCATTGTCACCTGGCACCTTTATCCCTCGCGTGCCCCCATCTGGCTGATTGGGGACCGGGCGTGTGTTGTTCCAGCCCGGCCCCACCCTCCTCCGCTCTACAGATACATTTTATTTTAACATGGTTGGCAGTGATTGGATGATGCTGGATATTACTTTGAAAAAGAATGACTTATTCAGCTTTACAGAAAATCAGCTGTAATGTCGGTAACGTCTCAAAAGCATGAATAACCAACACTCCTGGAAACATAATAAACAATTTGATGAAAATAAATCCGACTTTCTATAGCTTAGGGTTATTTAAAAATTCACTACGCAGTCTTGCTGTCCACATAAGTGGACATACATTTTTACAAACACAATTTGCTCTAGATTTTATCAAATCCAAAAGGGAAATGGAAAATGCACACAGCAGTCATGCTTGGGTCGAAAGGAGGTTACAGGAGAAGCAGCACCAAAACCAAGAGTTTCTGACAGAGGGGCAGAATGAGGGTGGTAAACGATCATATTTTACAAATATATGACTGTTTTTGTGCAAAACTCTTTACTAATATTATAAGTGAACATCAAGGAACATACTAAATAATAAAAAAAAGGCATGTCATGGCCCCTTTAAAGTCAGTTACATGTGTAACAAACAAGGATTACATGAACAAAGAAAATACTTGACATATTAAGAATACAGATTTTATATTGATTACATTTTTGGACATGCAAGTATGTAAAATTGCTATTTTTTTTTTTTAAGGGCTGTGACTATTGTCTTATCAAAACTGAATGTTGTATCTATTCATTTCATTAGTTTGCTTATAGATAGAGGAGATAGAGAGAAACAGCAAAGTGGTCAAAAATAAAATGTTGGTTATGACACACTGAAATTTAGAAACATCTGTCGCTCTATCTGTCTCGCAACGCTGTTTAAAAAGAGTATCAAGTTGTATAAATACTTCCCAAAGTATATCATGAAGCTTTCAGAAAGATGTTGCTGTACAGTCACATCTGTAAAAGGGTGACAGTTGATAGATCACATAAAACCATAGAAACTGCTATCTGTTTTAAAGTGATTCACATGATTCATTTATGCTAAGATTAAAGGATGGCTCATATACCTAAACAAGCTATTTGCAGTGAGCATTTCTTTTAAATAGTTCAGCTCACATGCTTTCATATAATGTTCCAATTAAACAGCTGTAGCATGACTTCATTTTCCAGACATTTCCATTATCCTCAAATTGCTTACAGGTTCCATTCACTTAATCCAAACAATAAACTTTAAGACTATTTAACCCTATGATGCTAAAATGGAAACACAGACTTAAATGGAAGTAAAAGAGACAGTTGTAGCCAAACCATTTCTGTTTTGCTTTTGCTGACAGCAATTGTTCTGTTCTTTATTTTAACATATTTCTGCCAGCACGTGTACCTTTCGGAGAACATTCAAGACAGGTAAATGGAGGGCTTTTAGGGTTCAGAACTGCCTGAACTCTGTGGATTTTGCATTCTGTCACTCATATGTGTGAGAATTATGGCTGTAATAAAGAGAGCATGTACTGAGGAGTGTGCTCTGGAATGGCACATTCAAACATTTTTCCTCCCGTTTGAGGAAGCAGATGTGTTACAGATGTGTTCCGACAAAATCATAAATAAGTCTAAAAGAAAAATGTGTTCACTGGTTTGCTATATCAGCGTATATTGAACGTCTTGAAAGAGTAAAGTTTATGGCAGACACTCACCGCTGGTTTAAGTGTCAAATCTGCACTGTAATAGTGGTAACCTGCAATTGTAACCTCTAAACATCCGGTCTCTTTTTGTGCATGAGCTTGAAAACGACAGTAAAACTCTTCCAGTTCTTGAGCCCTTTTGTCTACAAACACAAAATTTGAAATTAGACACTTAGACATTTGTTATTCAAGAGTAAAAATGAATCATTGTAGTATAAAAAAGTAGTTAGAGCCATTCAAATATTTTAATAGTGACCGCAAATTATAAGACTGCAAAGTCACGGTATTTAAAAAATACTTGTTTTTTTTTTTGGGTTTGTTTTTTTTTATATGCAAAATATGTGCAGTGCCCCAAAAACGTCTAGGTTACGTATGTAACCTCCGTTCCCAGATGGAGGGAACGAGACGTTGTGTCAGAGAAGCGACACTAGGGGTCTCTCTTGAGTGCCGATATTCACCTCTGAACTATGAAAAAAGGCCAATGAGAGTTAGCAACCAGTATTTGTATGTCCCGCCCCCGGACATACGGGTATTTAAGCGGCGCAAATACGGGAGTTCATTCAGGATTTTTCTGAGGAGCCGGAAATGGTCCGGCCAAAACAGTGGCTCGGCTCAGCGACGTGGCAGGGGAGACACAACGTCTCGTTCCCTCCATCAGGACGTTCCCCTTCTGTCGCTCTCTCCACGTTGTGTCAGAGAAGCGACACTAGGGGTCCACTTAAAAAGTGCCACGCGCTGAGCCGTGTACGTGAACTGCTGATACAGGAGCGAGCAGGTATTCTTACGTGCAGAACGACCAACTGTATCAGGCTGCACGTACCCTTCCCCAATGCCCCATTTAAGCCATCAGACTCCTTATCGTTACCCTGGAGGGGGGAACAAGGTGATGGCCGCCAACATGGGAATGGGCAAGCCTGGCTGGGCCTCTTTTCTCTCTATGTTTCTCGCATAGAGCAACTACGGCTGGGGCCCTTACACGCATTGAGGGAAGGGGGTCTTAGCCCTCATTCAGGGCGGAGAAGACCCTGCGGAGGCCACACCTACCCGGGAGGGGAGGCAAATTTTAGTGGCAAATACATCAGATGGCCTATACTTAGGACCTATGTGGAAAAGTTGGTGCGGTGGTAGATCCAGCCTCGTAGAGGGGGGAAGCATACAGCACGGCGACCAAGGCAGCTGTAACTGCCTAAGGGAGACACGGGAGTCAGCTCGTGAGGGGACAGTACCGTGGCATTACACACAGGGGGAATCCGAACAGAAGGCCTTACCTGTGGAGCACCTACAGTATACCAGTACAGGGTAGCTTGCGGTACCCGCAGTGGTTTGGGTCGGCGAGTTCCTCCGCTGAACTGCGGACCCGCAAGGGCTAGGGAGGAGTCAACCAGGGCCCAAAAAATGGGATCTCCTGGGAACAGAGGCGCACTGTTTTCCCTTGGTTAGGGGGAAAGGGCGCTAGGCGCAAGCGGTTCACCCGGTCAGATCGTCAGCGTGCTACCGAGTTCTACGGGCTCGGACCTGAGAAACACGGGATGATACTTACTCAACTCGGAGATATTAGAATCTCGCAAAAGTGTTAGGTGTTGCCCAGCCCGCTGCTCTACAGATGTCTGCTAAGGCGGTGCCCCTAGCCAGTGCCCACGAGGATGCAACACTCCTGGTGGAGTGAGCTCGGACCCGCAAGGGGGGGCACGGCCTGGGTGTGATAAGCCAGGGAAATGGCGTCGACAACCCAGTGGGCAAGTCTCTGCTTGGAGACAGCGTTCCCTTTCTGCTGTCCCCCAAAGCAGACGAAGAGCTGCTCAGAGCGTCTAGTGCTCTGTGTGCGGTCCAGATAGATACGTAAATCACGTACTGGACACAGCAGTGAAAGGGCTGGGTCTGCTTCCTCCCGGGCAGCGCTTGCAGGTTCACTACCTGATCCCTGAAGGGTGTGGTAGGAACCTTGGGCACATAGCCCGGTCGCGGCCTTAAGACCACGAAAGTGTCTGCCGGACCGAACTCCAGGAAAGAGTCACTAACAGAGAACGCTTGCAGGTCCCCGACCATCTTGATGGAGGCGAGCACGATCAGCAGGGTGGTCTTGAGAGAGAGGGCCCTGAGTCCAACTGAGTCTAGCGGCTCGAAGGGGGGTCTCTGGAGTCCCATGAGGACAACAGAGAGATCCCAGGAGGGGAACAGGTTAGGCCGGGAGGGAGTCAACCTCCGGGCACCTTTTAGGAACCTGAAAATTAAGTCATGCTTACCAAGAGACTTGCCGTCTACCGTGTCGTGGTGGGCCGCAATAGAGGCGACATACACCTTGAGGATGGAGGGGGACAGCCTCCTCTCCAGCCTCTCCTGTAGAAACACAAGCACTGACCTAACCGCCCATTCTGTGGGTCTTCGGCTCGGGAAGAACACCAGTCTGTGAACAGACGCCACTTTAGGGCGTAAAGATGCCTGGTCGAAGGGGCTCTGGCTTGGTTGATAGTGTCTATGACGGCCGGTGGTAGGCCGGCTAGATCTTCCGCGTCCCGTCCAGGGGCCAGACGTGGAGGTTCCAGAGGTCTGGGTGCGGATGCCAGAGCGTGCCCCGTCCCTGAGAAAGAAGATCCTTCCTCAGGGGAATTCGCCAGGGAGGGGCTGTCGTGAGGAGCGTGAGATCCGAGAACCACGTCCGGTTGGGCCAGTAGGGGGCCACCAGAGTGACTTGCTCCTTGTCCTCCCTGACCTTGCACAGCACCAGTGCAAGAAGGCTCACTGGGGGAAAAGCGTACTTGCGCAGCCCCGCGGGCCAGCTGTGCGCCAGAGCATCTGTCCCAAGGGGAGCCTCTGTGAGGGCATACCAGAGCGGGCAGTGGGAGGTTTCCTGGGAGGCAAACAGGTCTACCTGGGCCTTGCCGAACCTGTCCCAAATCAGCTGAACCTACTGGGGGTGGAGCCTCCACTCTCCACCGGGCAAGCTTTGTCTTGATAGCGCGTCCGCTATCACATTGAGGTTGCCGGGGATGTGAGTGGCGCGCAGTGACTTGAGTCGCTGCTGGCTCCAAAGGAGGAGACGACGGGTGAGCTGTGACATGTGGAGGGAGCGTACTCTGCCTTGGCGGTTTATGTAGGCCACCACCGTGGTGCTGTCTGTCCTGACTAGGACGTGCTTGCCCCGAATTAATGGAAGAAACCTCTTTAGGGCAAGAAAAACAGCCAGCAGCTCTAGGCAGTTGATGCCTTGGTTCCACCGGCCTGCGGCTGCGCGCCCGTTGCAAACGGCGCCCCAACCCAGTTTGGAAGCATCGGTCATAACCAGAACACGTCGGGACACCTGCTGCAAGGGCACCCCTGCCCTTAGAAAGCAGAGGTCTGTCCAGGGTTTGAAGGTTTGGCGGCAGGCAGTGGTAACTTTCACCTTGTGCGTGCCGCAGTGCAATGCTCGTCTCGGAACTCGAGTCTGGAGCCAGTGCTGAAGTGGTCTCATATGCATCAACCCCAGCGCGGCCGCCGCGGAGGATGCCATATGCCCCAGGAGCTGTTGGAAACGTTTTAGAGGGACCACGGCGCCTGGCTTGAAGGAAGCAAGGCATTTCAGCACTGACTGAGCACACTCATTGGAGAGACGTGCTGTCATTGAGACTGAGTCTAACTCCAAACCAAGAAAAGAGATGCTCTGGATCGGGGTGAGCTTGCTCTTCTCCCAGTTGACCTGAAACCCTAAACGGCCAAGGTGCTTGAGCACCTGGTCTCTGTGTGCGCATAGTAATTCCTGCGAGGAGGCCAGAATGAAGCAATCGTCGAGGTAATTGAGTATGCGTATGCCGGCTCCTCGGAGCGGGGCAAGAGCCGCCTCTGCGACCTTCGTGAAGACGCAAGGGGACAGAGACAGGCCGAAGGGGAGGACTTTGTACTGATATGCCTGGCCGTCGAACGCGATCTGCAGAAAGGGTCGATGTTGAGGGAGAATCAAGACGTGGAAGTACGCGTCCTTCAGGTCCATCGCTGTGAACCAATCTAGATGCCGGACGCCAGATAGAATTTGTTTCTGGGTGAGCATTTTGAACGGGAGTTTGGACAAGGTCCGATTGAAAACTCGCAAGTCCAAGATCGGTCGTAAGCCGCCGCCTTTCTTGGGTACAACGAAGTAAGGGCTGTAGAAACCCTTCTTCGTTTCGGTTGGAGGGACAGGCTCTATCGCGTCCTTGACTAGAAGGGAGGGGATTTCTTCGCGCAGGGACTGAACGTGTCTGTCGTGCACTGCGGAGAAACTAACGGCCACGAAGGGGGGCGGAGACCTGGCAAACTGAATTGCGTAACCGAGTCGAATGGTCCGGTGCAGCCATCGCGACGGGTTGGGGCACCAAGGGGACGGGTTTTTTGGACGTATCCGGCGGGGCTTGTCAGCGGTGTGGAACAGGTAACGCGGCGTCGGGGGGCAACGCGGCATCCCGAGGCTCTGGTGCTGAGAGCAAACTCAAAGCACTTACCTTGCTCCGCGCACCCGGCGGGGGGCGGGTTCGTGACTGAGGAGGAGGTCCGACACTGGCGCCCTCTGGACTCGTCTGAACCGGCCAGCTGGGGAACAGTCGTGGGGCTGAGGGCGGGAGCACCGCATCCAGGGAGCCGGGACTGTTGAGGCCTGAAAGCAGAGTGCCGTGACCCAGAGGTAAAGGAAATAGCTCTTTTATTGAGAATTTGGGTACCGCAGCCCCTGTTGAGGGGTGCGGCAAATGAAAAAACAAAGGATTCTCCTCCCGGCCCTCCACCGGGGGACGGAGCGGTCTTACCACCTCCGGAGCTAACTTCTTGCGCTCTGCGTCCGCTGTCTCAGGAGCGCCTGGGAGCCTTCCAGGTCCTCGATGGGGTCCGTGAGACAGGGGGCGTATGCTTCCCGCGGTTTGCAGCCCACGCTGTTGGCTGCCCGGGAAAAGCATATCGGACATCTGTGCGTCGGCCTCTTCCTGGGCGTGCAAGCCCGAAGGCGGCAGCCCAGAGGAGTCCTCGGCATCAGATCCCACGCCCTCCGATGTCGCGGCGAACTCGTCTGCTTCCATCGCAAGAGGGTAGGCAGACTGGCTGTGAGGCGAGTCGCCGTCACCTCGAGCGGGGACGGGAGTCAACAAGGGTGTCGGGGCGCGGGTGGTCCGAGGGGGCGTACCCGGCGGAGCTGCACCCGCTGCCATCCCTGAATCACCTCCATCGCCTGCCGCATCGTCCTCAATGCCGTGGGAAGAAGGAGCGACGCAGGGGGCGGCTGGAGTGGCTAACAAAGACAGTCGCAACGTTGTCATGGTCATGTTCTCGCAATGAGAACATGAACCATCCACAAACGCAGCCTCGGTGTGATCGCTGCCCAGACACATGAGACAACGCCTGTGGCCGTCGGAAGCGGAGAGTACTCTACCGCATCCAGGAACAACACAGGGGCGGAAAGGCATCTTGAAAAAGACGCGTCCTTAAAAGGACGTTCAACGCCTTATGTCCGGGGGCGGGACATGCAAATACTGGTTGCCAACTCTCATTGGCCTTTTTTCATAGTTCAGAGGTGAATATCGGCGCTCAAGAGAGACCCCTAGTGTCGCTTCTCTGACACAACGTGGAGAGAGCAACAGAAGGGGAACACATTTGATACCAAGGCACGTGTCTGATTAAGGTCTGACATAATTTTGAAGTCGATATGACCAAAACTCAAATAAGGCCACTTGGAGGCGCCGATAGAGCACTTGTAGTAACTCTGTAAACCAATGATCAAAGTGGTTCAAAACACACAATTTGTTTATATTTCAATGTATAAAATACCACACAAATCAAACTATACATGAAGATAATTTTTGTATTATTTGGGAATATACACTCACCTAAAGGATTATTAGGAACACCTGTTCAATTTCTCATTAATGCAATTATCTAATCAACCAATCACATGGCAGTTGCTTCAATGCATTTAGGGGTGTGGTCCTGAGAGCTGCACCCGCTGCCATCCCTGAATCGCCTCCATCGCCTGCCGCATCGTCCTCAATGCCGTGGGAAGAAGGAGCGACGCAGGGGGCGGCTGGAGTGGCTAACAAAGACAGTCGCAACGTTGTCATGGTCATGTTCTCGCAATGAGAACATGAACCATCCACAAACGCAACCTCGGTGTGATCGCTGCCCAGACACACGAGACAACGCCTGTGGCCGTCGGAAGCGGAGAGTACTCTACCGCATCCAGGAACAACACAGGGGCGGAAAGGCATCTTGAAAAAGACGCGTCCTTAAAAGGATGTTCAACGCCGCTGTGTTTTGCTCTTTTAGAGGAAATTACTCTTTTAAATAAAATCACTCTTTTATGAAAAAAAGAACTCGTAAGAGATCTTTATTATCTGCGCTGTCGAAGCGCTCAGGGGCAGGAAGTGCACAGCCGTGCAACAGGAGAAAGCCGCTGTTGTGCGCCGTAGGATCCAACAGCATGCAGCAGAGGGATAGCAGGAACTCGATGTGTACATGCAGCAGTTGCAGACACAACCATCGGCTCCGAAGAAATTTTCTGAATGAATTCCCGTATATGCGCCGCTTAAATACCCGTATGTCCGGGGGCGGGACATGCAAATACTGGTTGCCAACTCTCATTGGCCTTTTTTCATAGTTCAGAGGTGAATATCGCTCAAGAGAGACCCCTAGTGTCGCTTCTCTGACACAACGTGCAGAGAGCAACAGAAGGGGAACACATTTGATACCAAGGCACGTGTCTGATTAAGGTCTGACATAATTTTGAAGTCGATATGACCAAAACTCAAATAAGGCCACTTGGAGGCGCCGATAGAGCACTTGTAGTAACTCTGTAAACCAATGATCAAAGTGGTTCAAAACACACAATTTGTTTATATTTCAATGTATTAAATACCACACAAATCAAAATATACATGAAGATAATTTTTGTATTATTTGGGAATATACACTCACCTAAAGGATTATTAGGAACACCTGTTCAATTTCTCATTAATGCAATTATCTAATCAACCAATCACATGGCAGTTGCTTCAATGCATTTAGGGGTGTGGTCCTGGTCAAGACAATCTCCTAAACTTCAAACTGAATGTCAGAATGGGAAAGAAAGGTGATTTAAGCAATTTTGAGCATGGCATGGTTGTTGGTGCCAGACGGGCCAGACTGAGTATTTCACAATCTGCTCAGTTACTGGGATTTTCACGCACAACCATTTCTAGGGTTTACAAAGAATGGTGTGAAAAGGGAAAAACATCCAGTATGCGGCAGTCCTGTGGGCGAAAATGCCTTGTTGATGCTAGAGGTCAGAGGAGAATGTGCCGACTGATTCAAGCTGTTAGAAGAGCAACTTTGCCTGAAATAACCACGCGTTACAACCGAGGTATGCAGCAAAGCATTTGTGAAGCCACAACACGCACAACCTTGAGGCGGATGGGCTACAACAGCAGAAGACCCCACCGGGTACCACTCATCTCCACTACAAATAGGAAAAAGAGGTTACAATTTGCAAGAGCTCACCAAAATTGGACAGTTGAAGACTGGAAAAATGTTGCCTGGTCTGATGAGTCTCGATTTCTGTTGAGACATTCAGATGGTAGAGTCAGAATTTGGCGTAAACAGAATGAGAACATGGATCCATCATGCCTTGTTACCACTGTGCAGGCTGGTGGTGGTGGTGTAATGGTGTGGGGGATGTTTTCTTGGCACACTTTAGGCCCCTTAGTGCCAATTGGGCATCGTTTAAATGCCACAGCCTACCTGAGCATTGTTTCTGACCATGTCCATCCCTTTATGGCCACCATGTACCCATCCTCTGATGGCTACTTCCAGCAGGATAATGCACCATGTCACAAAGCTCGAATCATTTCAAATTGGTTTCTTGAACATGACAATGAGTTCACTGTACTAAAATGGCCCCCACACTCACCAGATCTCAACCCAATAGAGTATCTTTGGGATGTGGTGGAACGGGAGCTTTGTGCCCAGGATGTGGATCCCACAAATCTCCATCAACTGCAAGTTGCTATCCTATCAATATGGGCCAACATTTCTAAAGAATGCTTTCAGCACCTTGTTGAATCAATGCCACGTAGAATTAAGGCAGTTCTGAAGGCGAAAGGGGGTCAAACACAGTATTAGTATGGTGTTCCTAATAATCCTTTAGGTGAGTGTATATTATAATGCATTCCATATATATTTATGCATTTTATAAACAATTTGAAAAGAGCATTGCAATTTTGAAATGTTGCAATGGAAATAAACTTTTACTTACTTTTACAGACGCTTCTGTTCACTTTTTTCCCATACAAATGTAAATTGACTGCTCTGCTGTTCACCCAGGGTCTTTATCCACTGGGGGAGGGTGGCTCATCTCGGCTTGAATGACATGTCCGATCCCCCTGGATGTGCAGTTGAACAGGGGTTTTGATGAAAAAATGTAGTCGGGAGCATGTGTTCTCCATACCCTCAGTGATGATGACTGAAGCTGAGTAGGGTGGATCAGATTGCGGGTGCAAAACTGAGTTCTTTGTCGGCAGTACGGCAAACATGCTACAACTGCACACCATGCATAAAAGCATCAACACAAACAAACAAAGTCCACAGTTTTCCACTATGAACATTTGCCAATAGGCATCAGGGATATATACAACCCTCATATCATTGTTTTTATCTTTTCATTAGCTACATGACCCATCAGTCAAAAATGATCTAGCTTTTCACTGGCCGGCTTTATCCAGAGACAAACAAAGGTGACGCAAATCTTTACATCACTCGTGTCAACTGCCTTGTTTGGCTTTTTTGAATGACTACCCAATCAACTGCACAAAAACATTTGAGGGAGGGCACTTTTTTTTTTCATAAGACCCTCCCAAATATCATGTTTGGGTGTTTTGCTACTGAAACACTACACAGACTGCAAGATTTTGCCAAGAATGGATATGAATGATAACATGTGTTGCATATGTAAAACCTGAACAAAGACAGATTTATCAATATTTCTTCATATTTGTACATTTTTGGACTAAAATATCTATTGGATTTTATTCATTGAACTCTTGCATTGAAAAGCATAACGAAGTTTGGAGGATTGTGCTCATCTGTGTTTGGCTGGGCGACAATAAAGGTCAGAACTTTAGTCTCATTTACCGTGTTTTGATTTTCACTCTTGACACGTTTAATCAAATCTTATTGTTGTAACTTTACGATCATCAAAATATCTTTCAAATATAAAATCTTGAGACTAAGATCTTTCAAATGATATATTGCATGTCAGTATTAGCATGTGTACTAAACATAAATTAAATAAAAATAAATATGCAAGTGGGTCATTAAGAGTTTAAGAAGCTATTTCTACCTGGTCTAACCATTCAAATGGGTTTTGTTGAAATAACCTAATGTATTCATGTTGATTCAGTGATGTTGCGTAACATTTTTGATTTAAAGAAAAGACAAACAGTTAGTTTAGATGTTTCCAGATACATTTTTTTTGGTTAACATAGTTTTTTTCAGTGTACGTGAATATGCTTACAGAAGAATTTGGTTCAAATAAGATCTTCAGAGATTTTTAGGGAAGCAGATTTTTCGTCTCTGTCAGCAGCTGTTTTGGTCTAACCTTACAGCACAATTTCTGAAGAATTATTTTGACTAATTTACAAAACTGAAGGAAATTCTTAAAATTGAGTTTATTTTTTTTTTAGTTTTGTTTTTCAAATTAAGATGAAAAGGCTAGCCTTACATTTTATACTATATAACCTACAAAGATATCCCCCAAAACAGACTCAAAATTAATTTAGAAAAGGATGATCACATTCAGAGTGTTAACTATGAATAAGGACTTTACCTTTACATTTGAGTTGTTGCCAGATAATTCAAGATTTGCAGTCAATATATATATATATATATATATATATATATATATATATATATATATATATATACTGTACGATTGTTAATCTATATTTCCTGTAACTGGACACCATTTCTATTTAGATTGTCAACATTTGAATTAATTATTGATTTCACTTGTTCATAGTCCTGCAGTGCACAAAATTATTTTTTTAAAAGTATCAATATTCCATGTAATTGACATAAAATCTCCAAAATAATATTTAAAATAGCAAAATGCTGTTTAAAATCGTTTTAGATGGAGTAGAGCATGTCACCCCATAATACATGTCAACTTTGCAAAAGTATTTCATGTTGGGCTGTCGATTTAACACGTTAATTCAGTGCGATTAAATTTATTAAAAAATAAAGTGTTTTTTTGTGTTAATCGCAATGCCCCCAGACCATAATAAGGAAGAGTCCTGAGAAATGCAAGCTTGTAGTACCACCTCTTTACTCCAGAGGGCAGTATGTGAAACTTCAGCTGTATGAGCAACGCACAGTTTATACAGTGAACAAAATAACCCTTCAGCAGACAGCACAACGCAAACATGCATTACGTTCTTGCATTCAAAACACTTGATGGAGCGTAAATCCAAACTAAGAGATCTCAAGATGTTTTCTAAGTATTAAACTATATTTAACTTGACACAGTGACCTAAAAATGTTATGTTAATGACGCTACACAAGCATGTCTGACGCAGGTGTACATTGACGGGTCCTTAAACAGCCCTCATAATAAATCTCCAAATGATTGACAAATTCACTTGTAAAATGGCCAATGATTGAGTTATGATCAATAATATGGTAGTAAACAACACATTGTATTCTAAAGCTGTATCTTTGTATTAATGGAAAGATAAAAGGTGATTATGGAAGAAGCTTGCGAACATAAGTTCTCACTGTAGCCACGTATACAATGGTAAGTGATGTTGTGTTCGGTTAATATTTTTTCGAAGGCAGGTGGAGTCTGTTTAAGCCAACAATCTGTTCTCTCTTCATCATCTGAGATTTGGTTTGTCTCAGTCTGTTCAAACTATCAACAATGTTTCTGTCTCGGCAGAAACAACCCTTAGTAGTGCTTTAAGCAAATGTTGTGTAAATATGACTACTTCACTGAAAATATCATTACGGATTTGAAAACTAATGCTTTTTTAAAAAGTATTGTATATTTTTAAGAGAAAGTTTGTCTAATATGTGTCTGATATGGATACTTGAGTTAAACCCCACAATTAATAACATGTCCCATACTACCTTTACATAGTGTATTTTATAGTACATTATATTATTTACTATCTACTATACTATATAATATACATGGCTGGGGTTACCCAGGGTGCATTGTGTCATGGAAGCAGTTTTTATTTTTTAATGTTGACATTACTGAAAGTGTTTAATGTCTAATACTGTTTTGGTGGTTTCTGCGATTTGTCAGGTGTGTTTACTTTTGATGTTTTAGCACCAGGGATTGGGTAGCTGCTTTATTTGAAAATAAATAACTTACAGTGCAAATCTTGCAGAGTGATTCTGCAGTACTGTTTGACATCTAAATGAACCCATCATATCTGTGTAATACCTACATCCTGATCTGGAGAGATTTTATGAAAATATGTAGTAAACTGATGTAAAATATGGTATATTGTAATAGAACATTTAATGTTTTACCAAGAGTCAACTGTGATGACCAACACTTGCCTTTAGGGAAGATACAGTAGTATATCACAGTGTGATGTGTATTGATGTGTATTAATGTGTATTGTCACTGATGGATAAATAAAGAATACATTTTTCTTTTACATTTTCTTTTTTTTATTTGCACCACAAATTATAATTTTTTATACAATGCACCATTAAATGTTCTCTAAAAAAATATTGCCTTTAAAATAAAGGAAATGGCTTTGATTATCACCACCCCCACTGTAAGCTGGTCTATTACACAATTCCACTTCCTATTCCTACAGTTACAGCTCCTCCCATTTTCTTCTTCCTCATAGTTTCCTTCAGTCTGGGTGGATGATGTGGAAAAACTCTTAGCAAGCTCTGAGACCTCTGGTGCTTTTGTTGAGGGCTCAGATAAGGGTATTGATGGTTGTTCTACCCGTTCTTCTGAGCCCTCTAGTTCTGGTGTGCAGGGCTCATTTGACTGAGCTGTTAAGGGCTCCTTTGGTGCTGGTACATAGGGCTCCTCTGGTGCTAGTACAGAGGACTCCTCTGGTTCTGGTGCCGAGGGCTTCTCTGGTTCTGGTGCGGTGGGCTCCTCTGGTGCTGGTATGGAGGGCTCCTCTGGTTGTGGTGCGGAGGGCTCCTCTGGTTCTGGTATAGAGGGCTCCTCTGGTTGTGGTGTGGAGGGATCCTCTGGTTGTGGTATGGAGGGCTTCCCTAGTTCTTGTGTGGAGGACTCCTCTGGTTGTGTTGTGGAGGGCTGCTCTAGTTCTTGTGTGGAGGGCTCCTCTGTTTGTGGTACAGAGGGCTCCTCTGTTTGTAGTACAGAGGGATCTTCTAGTGCTGGTATGGAGGGCTCCTCTAGTTCTTGTGTGGAGGGCTCCTCTGGTTGTGGTACAGAGAGCTCCTCTGGTTGTAGTACAGAGGGCTCTTCTAGTGCTAATACAGAGGGCTTCTCTAGTTCTTGTGTGGAGGGCCCCTCTGGTTGTGGTGCGGAGGGCTCCTCTGGTTCTGGTATGGAGGGCTCCTCTGGTTGTGGTGCGGAGGGATCCTCTGGTTGTGGTACAGAGGGCTCCTCTAGTTCTTGTGTAGAGGGCTCCTCTGGTTGTGGTATGGAGGGACAATCTGGTACTGGTATGGAGGGCTTCCCTAGTTCTTGTGTGGAGGGCTCCTCTGGTTGTGTTGTGGAGGGGTGCTCTAGTTCTTGTGTGGAGGGCTCTTCTGTTTGTGGTACAGAGGGCTCCTCTGGTTGTAGTACAGAGGGATCTTCTAGTGCTGGTATGGAGGGCTCCTCTAGTTCTTGTGTGAAGGGCTCCTCTGGTTGTGGTACAGAGAGCTCCTCTGGTTGTAGTACAGAGGGCTCTTCTAGTGCTAATACAGAGGGCTTCTCTAGTTCTTGTGTGGAGGGCCCCTCTGGTTGTGGTGCGGAGGGCTCCTCTGGTTCTGGTATGGAGGGCTCCTCTGGTTGTGGTGCGGAGGGATCCTCTGGTTGTGGTACAGAGGGCTCCTCTAGTTCTTGTGTAGAGGGCTCCTCTGGTTGTGGTATGGAGGAACAATCTGGTACTGGTATGGAGGGCTGCTCTAGTTCTTGTGTGGAGGACTCCTCTGTTTGTGGTACAGAGGGCTCCTCTGTTTGTGGTACAGAGCGCTCCTCTGTTTGTGGTACAGAGGACTCCTCTGGTTGTAGTACAGAGGGATCTTCTAGTGCTGGTACAGTTGGCTCCTCTAGTTCTTGTGTGGAGGGCTCCTCTGGTTGTGGTCCAGAGAGCTCCTCTGGTTGTAGTATGGAGGGCTCTTCTACTGCTGATACAGAGGGCTTCTCTAGTTCTTGTGTGGAGGGCTCCCCTGGTTCTGATGCAGAGAGCTCCTCTGGTGCTGGTATGGAGGGCTCCTCTGGTTGTGGTGCGGAGGGCTCCTCTAGTTCTTGTGTGGAGGGCTCCTCTGTTTGTGGTACAGAGGGCTCCTCTGGTTGTAGTACAGAGGGCTCTTCTAGTACTGGTACAGAGGGCTCCTCTAGTGTTTGTTTGATGGGCTCCTCTGGTGCTGGTATGGAGGGGTCCTCTGGTTCTGGTGCGGAGGGCTCCTCTAGTGCTGGTATGGAGGGCTTCTCTGATTGTGGTGCGGAGGGCTCTTCTGGTTGTTGTGCGGAGGGCTCCTCTGATTGTGGTGTGGAGAGCTCCTCTAGTTCTTGTGTGGAGGGCTCCTCTGGTTGTGGTGTGGAGGGCTCCTCTGGTTGTGGTGTGGAGGGCACCTCTGACTGTGGTGTGGAGGGCTCTTCTGGTTGTGATGTGGAGGGCTCCTCTGGTTGTGGTGTGGAGGGCACCTCTGGCTGTGGTGTGGAGGGCTCTTTTGGTTGTGGTATGGAGGGCTCCTCTGTTGCTGGTGTGGAAGGCTCCTCTGTTTCTTGTTCGGAGAGCTCCTCTGAGTTCTCTGGTTTCAGTGATGAGGGTTCAGGAGAGAGGCCTTCTGCCTCTGAGCTCAAAAAAGTAGCAATCTGCAAAGTACATAATTCATGACATGTAAGGTGTCACTTGCAGAGCTTCCTTAAATATGTTTAAGATAAAGTGATACATTACATGAAAACAAATTGCAACATCTTTGCACTCAAAGACACAATAGATAAGTGAAAATAATCTAATTTCTAAAACACAACCACAGATATGCAGGACATTTCATGGTTTCAGATATGACTACTGGACTCTACCTTGGAAGTCCTGGGAACATCATTGACCACTGTGGTCCTGTTGTTGTCCAACGAATACACAGAGCTCCAGGACTCCTCTCTCTGCACCACTGGAACATGAAGAAAGAACAATGCTATCAATGAGGTACAGATTGATAAGGAAGATCTGACAAAAGCAGAATTCTTCCTCTAACCTTTTCTCATCCTATGAAGGGCCTTCTTTTCCACATGCTCTTCCTTTTTGACCTCCTCATGGACCTGCTGAACAGTCCTGGGACCCAGAGCACTTCTCTGAGACACCCAGTTGTTCTGAGAGAAGGGGAGAACAAAACTAACAATTGCTTCCTTGAGTTCCACACACCTTCACTATTGGAAACACTCACAAACTTACCAGTCGCAGGTCAATAATGTCATGGATCATGAAGCGTATGCGTGATGTTGTTTTACGCTCCACGACCATTTGCTCCAACTGGCTGAAGTATCCATCCATTTTTGACTGAAAGTGAAAAAAACAACAGAACATTCCTCAAGATTCACAAGTTTCAAATGGGACAATGATATGTCAACAGACCATCAAGTGATCTAAATTATTTAATCAGACTACATAAATCAAATACTTTTAATTATATTACATTACATGTGCCTACAAATAATACAAATTGTTGTTTGATTTTAAGTTTACTACAGCCATGTAACTTGGTACAATTAATATACTTAACATTAGATTTTCATCAAAATGCGCAAAAAGTAATCCAAAAATAATAAATTAGATTACCTAAACAGTGTGACATAAAAAATTACATAACTGATTACAGTTTTAGTTGTGGAATTTGTAATCAGTACCATATTACATTTCAGAACCCAACACTGTCTGCTGACACAGAGTTACTGATGTCTGCCTGGCACTTCCCTAAAAATACATGGTCAAGTTTAATCCACGTATACCCTGGACTGATCCTGGACTCACCTTTGCTTTTTCAGCATCCAGGTCTTGGCCCACAGAACTGAGCAGCTTACAGAGTTGTTCAAGTGACCCCTCGTCATGCTGTTTGACCAACTTCAATATGCACTCATGCATATTGTCCTCTGTAAGCATCCCTTGTTTAAACAGCTCACCCATGAAGCAGATGGTTCCCATTGAGCGTCTGTGGGCCTTGTTCTTTGCCTCTTTTAACTCTTCCTTCAGACTTTCCTGTTCACCAGCCTTAGACAGAAAGTTTAGTTATGTATTTTATTAATTTCCACATTTTGTAAAACATAGTTTGTGTCATTGTTAGTACCTCTTCAGAGAAAGATAATATTTCTAATTGAGTTTTAGATGTCTATAATTATTGATGATACAGTTAAGATTATTAAGAATAGTAACATTAGAAACAAAATAAAATGTCTTTTTTTATTAATAACATTTTTAAAGGTACTTTAAATGTTTAGCACTTACTGATGAAGCTGCCTCTATTTCTTTTTGTTTCAGGGCCAAGGGCTTGTCATTATACAAAAACTCCTTCCAACAATAACGAACCAGCAGGGCCTTGAAACTGACCTTCATCTTTGGTTGACCAGTCATTTGTGTTTTCCACTACAAACACATTATGCAAAAACAACTGACATTAGTATGTGAAATGTTCATGCTGTGTTCTTAGCTAAACACATTTAGTATTTTGGAAATAAAATCAATTCTAGATAACTTTTCATTCATTGATTTAGAAGCCCACTGACCCATTGAACTTCTATATCATAAGTGTGGATTTGTAGACCCAATATTAGGTAAACGTTTGACTCACCGGGGCCAGAGAGAGACACATACTGGCGTATGTGCCAGAAAAGCTTGGTTCACTGATGGATTTTTCAAACACCAGCTCTGTGACACTCGTCAGTCGCTCCTCTGTGTCGATGGATGGATGGAGGTCAGTCAGCTTCATCATCAGCTGGTCAAATTTTTCTGGAGTCATTTTGTTGAGGAGGCTCCGGAACTTACGCAGGAGTTCCTACATAAAACAAAAGCACTGAATCACTGAATGAATCAATCCATCAATCAATCACTGAATCAATCAATCAATCAGTCACTCACTCACACACACACTCTCTCTCTCTCTCTCTCTCTCTCTCTATCTATCTATCTATCCAAAAGTTGGTTGAAATATGTATTTGGCTCAAGCCAGAGAGAAGGAACACACCTCAGTTTTCTGGGCCTCTGGATCCTCAACGGCCAACTTCAGACCAGGCTTCCATGCATTTGCAGATCTATTTAGCTCAACATCACAGTCCAGCTGCACACTGATTCTTTTGCATCCAGGTGCTTGACGCCTTTTCTTACAGCCAGATTTCTTGCCTCTGGACTTAGCTGGACACATGGGCAGTTGAAGTTCATTTGCCTGTAAAGCAGTCAATCAATGAAGAGGATACCTATTAGGTCTCCCACTTTAAATGAAACATTTTCAAGGAAATATTTGATATGTTGGAGCATTACTCTGTAAGAATGACTGACCTTGTCCAAAATAATAGGATAATTTGGAAGACCCTCTGGCTTCTGCAGACATTGAGGCATGAACTGTAAACTCAAGAGGAAATCTCTATCATATTTCCTCTTGCTCTCTGCAGATGGTGGTGTGATCGGCACAGAGGGGCTTGTAGGTTCTGCTGCCTCTACTGCTGTCATCTCAGGCTGGGCAGGGGAATTGGACATGCTTAAACCTGAGGGCTCAGGTAAGGGTCCAGAGAGGTGTTCTGCCTCTACCGCTGCATTCTCACTGAGCTTCTCTGGTTGTAGTACGGAGGGCTTCTCTAGTTCTTGTGTGGAGGTCTCCTCTGGTTGCTGTGTGGAGGGTTCCTCTGGTTCTGGTGCAGAGGGCTCCTCTGGTTGTGGTGTGGAGGGCTCCTCTGTTGCTGGTGTGGAAGCCTCCTCTGATTCTTGTTCTGAGGGCTCCTCTGAACCCTCCTGTTGTGGTTTGCCCTCTAAGCCCTCTGGCTGTGGTGTAGAAGGCTGTTTGGAGCCCTTTGGTTGTGGTCTTCCCTCATGTTTTGATGTGGAGAGCTCCTCTGAGTTCTCTGGTTTCAGTGTTGAGGGTTCAGGAGAGAGGCCTGCTGCCTCTGAGCTGCATAAGCTAGCAATCTGCAAAGTACATAATTCATGACATGTAAGGTGTCACTTGCAGAGCTTCCTTAAATATGTTTAAGATAAAGTGATACATTACATGAAAACAAAATGAAACATCTTTGCATTCAAAGACACAAAAGATAAGTGAAAATAATCTAATTTCTAAAACACAACCACAGATATGTAGGACATTTCATGGTTTCAGATATGACTACTTGACTCTACCTTGGAAGTCCTGGGAACATCATTGACCACTGTGGTCCTGTTGTTGTCCAACGAATACACAGAGCTCCAGGCCTCCTCTCTCTGCACCACTGGAACATGAAGAAAGAACATTGCTATCATTGAGGTACAGATTGATAAGGAAGATCTGACAAAAGCAGAATTCTTCCTCTAACCTTTTCTCATCCTATGAAGGGCCTTCTTTTCCACCTGCTCTTGCTCTTTGGCCTCCTCATGGACCTGCTGAAGAGTCCTGGGACCCAGAGCACTTCTCCGAGACACCCAGTTGTTCTGAGAGAAGGGGAGAACAAAACTAACAATTGCTTCCTTGAGTTCCACACACCTTCACTATTGGAAACACTCACAAACTTACCAGTCGCAGGTCAATAATGTCATGGATCATGAAGCGAATGCGTGATGTTGTTTTTCGCTCCACGACCATTTGCTCCAACTGGCTGAAGTATCCATCCATTTTTGACTGAAAGTGAAAAAACAACAGAACATTCCTCAAGATTCACAAGTTTCAAATAGGACAATGATATGTCAACAGACCATCAAATAATATAAATTAATTAATCAAACTACATAAATCAAATATTTTTAATTATATTACATTACATGTGCGTACAAGTATTACAAATTGTTGTTTGATTTTAAGTTTACTACAGCCATGTAATTTGGTACAATTAATACACTTAAAATTAGATTTTCATCAAAACAGGCAAAAAGTAATCCAAAAATAATAAATTAGATTACCTAAACAGTGTGACATAAAATATTACATAACTGATTACAGTTTTAGTTGTGGAATTTGTAATCAGTACCATATTACATTTCAGATCCCAACACTGTCTGCTGACACAGAGTTACTGATGTCTGCCTGGCACTTCCCTAAAAATACATGGTCAAGTTTAATCCACATATACCCTGGACTGATCCTGGACTCACCTTTGCTTTTTCAGCATCCAGGTCTTGGCCCACAGAGCTGAGCAGCTTACAGAGTTGTTCAAGTGACCCCTCGTCATGCTGTTTGACCAACTTCAATATGCACTCATGCATATTATCCTCTGTAAGCATCCCCTGTTTAAACAGCTCACCCATGAAGCAGATGGTTCCCATTGAGCGTCTGTGGGCCTTGTTCTTTGCCTCTTTTAACTCTTCCTTCAACCTTTCCTGTTCACCAGCCTTAGACAGAAAGTTTAGTTATGTATTTTATTAATTTGCACATTTTGTAAAACATAGTTTGTGTCATTGTTAATACCTCTTAATAGAAAGATAATATTTCTAATTGAGTTTTAGATGTCTATAATTATTGATGATACAGTTAAGATTATTAAGAATAGTAACATTAGAAACAAAATACAATGTCTTTTTTTATTAAGAACATTTTTAAAGGTACTTTAAATGTTTAGCACTTACTGATGAAGCTGCCTCCATTTCTTTTTGTTTCAGGGCCAAGGGCTTGTCATTATACAAAAACTCCTTCCAACAATAATGAACCAGCAGGGCCTTGAAACTGACCTTCATCTTTGGTTGACCAGTCATTTGTGTTTTCAACTACAAACACAGTATGCAAAAACAACTGACATTAGTATGTGAAATGTTCATGCTGTGTTCTGAGGTAAACACATTTAGTATTTTGGAAATAAAATCAATTCTAGATAACTTTTCATTCATTGATTTAGAAGCCCACTGACCCATTGAACTTCTATACCATAAGTGTGGATTTGTAGACCCAATATTAGGTAAACGTTTGACTCACCGGGGCCAGAGAGAGACACATACTGGCGTATGTGCCAGAGAAGCTGGGTTCGCTGATGGATTTTTCAAACACCAGCTCTGTGACACTCGTCAGTCGCTCCTCTGTGTCGATGGATGGATGGAGGTCAGTCAGCTTCATCATCAGCTGGTCAAATTTTTCTGGAGTCATTTTGTTGAGGAGGCTCCGGAACTTACGCAGGAGTTCCTACATAAAACAAAATCACTGAATCACTGAATCAATCAATGATTCAATTAATGAATCAATCAATCAATCCATCAATCAATCACTGAATCAATCAATCAGTCACTCACTCACACACTCTATCTATCTATCTATCTATCTATCTATCTATCTATCTATCTATCTATCTATCTATCTATCTATCTATCTATCTATCTATCTATCTATCTATCTATCTATCTATCTATCTATCTATCCAGGTTGAAATGTGTATTTGGCTCAAGACAGAGAGAAGGAACACACCTCAGTTTTCTGGGCCTCTGGATCCTCAACGGCCAACTTCAGACCAGGCTTCCATGCATTTGCAGATCTGTTTAGCTCCACATCACAGTCCAGCTGCACACTGATTATTTTGCATCCAGGTGCTTGACGCCTTTTCTTACAGCCAGATTTCTTGCCTCTGGACTTAGCTGGACACATGGGCAGTTGAAGTTCATTTGCCTGTAAAGCAGTCAATCAATGAAGCAGATACCTATTAGGTCTCCCACTTTAAATGAAACATTTTCAAGGAAAAATTTGATATGTTGGAGCATTACTCTGTAAGAATGACTGACCTTGTCCAAAATAATAGGATAATTTGGAAGACCCTCTGGCTTCTGCAGACATTGAGGCATGAACTGTAAACTCAAGAGGAAATCTCTATCATATTTCCTCTTGCTCTCTGCAGATGGTGGTGTGATCGGCACAGAGGGGCTTGTAGGTTCTGCTGACTCTACTGCTGTCATCTCAGGCTGGGCAGGGGAATTGGACATGCTTAAACCTGAGGGCTCAGGTAAGGGTCCAGAGAGGTGTTCTGCCTCTACTGCTGCCTTCTCGCTGAGCTCCTCTGGTTGTAGTACATAGGGCTTCTCTAGTTCTTGTGTGGAGGGCTCCTCTGGTTGCTGTGTGGAGGGTTCCTCTGGTTCTGGTGCGGAGGGCTCCTCTGGTTGTGGTGTGGAGGGCTCCTCTGATGCTGGTGTGGAAGCCTCCTCTGATTCTTGTTCGGAGGGCTCCTCTGAACCCTCCTGTTGTGGTGTGCCCTCTAAGCCCTCTGGCTGTGGTGTAGAAGGCTGTTTGGAGCCCTTTGGTTGTGGTCTTCCCTCATGTTTTGATGTGGAGAGCTCCTCTGAGTTCTCTGGTTTCAGTGTTGAGGGTTCAAGAGAGAGGCCTGCTGCCTCTGAGCTGCATAAGCTAGCAATCTGCAAAGTACATAATTAATGACATGTAAGGTGTCACTTGCAGAGCTTCCTTAAATATGTTTAAGATAAAGTGATACATTACATGAAAACAAAATGCAACATCTTTGCACTCAAAGACACAATAGATAAGTGAAAATAATCTAATTTCTAAAACACAACCACAGATATGCAGGACATTTCATGGTTTCAGATATGACTACTGGACTCTACCTTGGAAGTCCTGGGAACATCATTGACCACTGTGGTCCTGTTGTTGTCCAATGAATACACAGAGCTCCAGGTCTCCTCTCTCTGCACCACTGGAACATGAAGAAAGAACATTGCTATCATTGAGGTACAGATTGATAAGGAAGATCTGACAAAAGCAGAATTCTTCCTCTAACCTTTTCTCATCCTATGAAGGGCCTTCTTTTCCACCTGCTCTTCCTTTTTGGCCTCCTCATGGACCTGCTGAAGAGTCCTGGGACCCAGAGCACATCTCCGAGACACCCAGTTGTTCTGAGAGAAGGGGAGAACAAAACTAACAATTGCTTCCTTGAGTTCCACACACCTTCACTATTGGAAACACTCACAAACTTACCAGTCGCAGGTCAATAATGTCATGGATCATGAAGCGAATGCGTGATGTTGTTTTTCGCTCCACGACCATTTGCTCCAACTGGCTGAAGTATCCATCCATTTTTGACTGAAAGTGAAAAAACAACAGAACATTCCTCAAGATTCACAAGCTTCAAATGGGACAATGACATGTCAACAGACCATCAAGTAATCTAAATTATTTAATCAAACTACATAAATCAAATACTTTTAATTATATTACATTACATGTGCGTAAAAATATTACAAATTGTTGTTTGATTTTAAGTTTACTACAGCCATGTAACTTGGTACAATTAATATACTTAACATTAGATTTTCATCAAAACAGGCAAAAAGTAATCCAAAAATAATAAATTAGATTACCTAAACAGTGTGACATAAAAATTACATAACTGATTACAGTTTTAGTTGTGGAATTTGTAATCAGTACCATATTACATTTCAGATCCCAACACTGTCTGCTGACACAGAGTTACTGATGTCTGCCTGGCACTTCCCTAAAAATACATGGTCAAGTTTAATCCACATATACCCTGGACTGATCCTGGACTCACCTTTGCTTTTTCAGCATCCAGGTCTTGGCCCACAGAGCTGAGCAGCTTACAGAGTTGTTCAAGTGACCCCTCGTCATGCTGTTTGACCAACTTCAATATACACTCATGCATATTATCCTCTGTAAGCATCCCCTGTTTAAACAGCTCACCCATGAAGCAGATGGTTCCCATTGAGCGTCTGTGGGCCTTGTTCTTTGCCTCTTTTAACTCTTCCTTCAGCCTTTCCTGTTCACCAGCCTTAGACAGAAAGTTTAGTTATGTATTTTATTAATTTGCTAATATTGTAAAACATAGTTTGTGTCATTGTTAATACCTCTTAAGAGAAAGATAATATTTCTAATTGAGTTTTAGATGTCTATAATTATTGATGATACAGTTAAGATGATTAAGAATAATAACATTAGAAACAAAATACAATGTCTTTTTTTATTAAGAACATTTTTAAAGGTACTTTAAATGTTTAGCACTTACTGATGAAGCTGCCTCCATTTCTTTTTGTTTCAGGGCCAAGGGCTTGTCATTATACAAAAACTCCTTCCAACAACAACAAACCAGCAGGGCCTTGAAACTGACCTTCATCTTTGGTTGACCAGTCATTTGTGTTTTCCACTACAAACACAGTATGCAAAAACAACTGACATTAGTATGTGAAATGTTCATGCTGTGTTCTGAGCTAAACACATTTAGTATTTTGGAAATAAAATCAATTCTAGATAACTTTTCATTCATTGATTTAGAAGCCCACTGACCCATTGAACTTCTATACCATAAGTGTGGATTTGTAGACCCAATATTAGGTAAATGTTTGACTCACCGGGGCCAGAGAGAGACACATACTGGCGTATGTGCCAGAGAAGCTGGGTTCGCTGATGGATTTTTCAAACACCAGCTCTGTGACACTCGTCAGTCGCTCCTCTGTGTCGATGGATGGATGGAGGTCAGTCAGCTTCATCATCAGCTGGTCAAATTTTTCTGGAGTCATTTTGTTGAGGAGGCTCCGGAACTTACGCAGGAGTTCCTACATAAAACAAAATCAATGTCTCACACTCTCTCTCTCTCTCTCACTCTCACTCTATCTATCTATCTATCTATCTATCTATCTATCTATCTATCTATCTATCTATCTATCTATCTATCTATCTATCTGTCTATCTGTCTGTCTATCTATCTATCTATCTATCTATCTATCTATCTATCTATCTATCTATCTATCTATCTATCTATCTATCTATCTATCCAAAAGTTGGTTGAAATGTGTATTTGGCTCAAGACAGAGAGAAGGAACACACCTCAGTTTTCTGGGCCTCTGGATCCTCAACGGCCAACTTCAGACCAGGCTTCCAAGCATTTGCAGATCTATTTAGCTCCACATCACAGTCCAGCTGCACACTGATTCTTTTGCATCCAGGTGCTTGACGCCTTTTCTTACAGCCAGATTTTTGGCCTCTGGACTTTGTTGGCCAATCCACTGGACACATGGGCAGTTGACATTCATTCGCCTGTAAAGCAGTCAATCAATGAAGCAGATACCTATTAGGTCTCCCACTTTAAATGAAACATTTTCAAGGAAATATTTGATATGTTGGAGCATTACTCTGTAAGAATGACTGACCTTGTCCAAAATAATAGGATAATTTGGAAGACCCTCTGGCTTCTGCAGACATTGAGGCATGAACTGTAAACTCAAGAGGAAATCTCTATCATATTTCCTCTTGCTCTCTGCAGATGGTGGTGTGATCTGCACAGAGGGGCTTGTGGGTTCTGCTGCCTCTACTGCTGTCATCTCAGGCTCGGGCTCAGGTAAGTGGCCAGAGATGTGTGCTGCCTCTACCGCTGCCTTCTCGGGCTGGGCTGGAGACACATACAGGCTCAGAGCTGAGAGCGGCTCTGAGCTCTCTGAGAATTCTACCACCTCTATCGGAGCCTCTTCAGGCTGACCTGAAGTAAAAAGGCTCAATGGTAAAGGCTGCACTGAACTCTCTGGCACACGCTCAGCCGAGGGGCCAGAGGGTTCTTCTGCCTCAACTGCTGAGGCAGGCATGGAGGCTCCCACACTGGGATCCGTTTGCAGGCCGAAGGAGACTTCTGGCTGCAGTGGTTCAGGTGGGCTTAATTTCCAGGTCCCTGAAAATATGGCCTCCATAATGTCTTTCCCGCCCTGCTTGGGATCTTTGACGGTAATCTATGAGACAAGAATCATTCACTCATAAAGTGATAAATTAAAAGCATATATGACTGCTTCCTGTTTAGTATTACTCAACCATTTTAAACACACACACACATGCATACAAACACAAATGTGTGTTTTCTTTAACAGTGGTATCAAACACCTAGTTCGAAACTGCCTTGATTCAGAATAATTTATGAATAAATTATGTTATTGGTGAATTGATCCTCTAAAATAAAAATTCCACAGTCATTTTATTTTTGTAATAGCACTTTGGTAAACAACTGAACACAATAAAACCACACTTGCATATTTTTTCTTTTTTTAAATGTATATCTGATCGGGTCGTGCTGTCAATTTATGGAATTTATTCTTTAAAAAAATCTGTTTTGTCAAAACAACAGTTTGATTTTTTTTTTTAGCTTATCTTTGAAGTTTTTGTTTGTTTCATTGTTTTGTTTATAATGACTGCACTATTAAAAATGTTCTGTAAAATTACTGTGAAATTACTGCAACTCTGGTAGTAAGATATTATAACAAACAAAAGGACTGTAAATCATATATTACAATCGTTCTGTAAAAACACAGACTGGTACTGTAAAATTACAGTAGATATATACGACAGAAGTAACAAGATTAACTGTGATTGTACAGTATTGCTGTGATTTAACAGTATTGTGCTGTAGAATTACAAATATAAACCAATGAATACCAGCATGCATTGCTGCATAAATAAATTATACTGTTGACCTTTTATTTACAACTTATAGGCTTTATCTATGATGTTGCTTTTGTTTGTTTTGTTTTTTTGTCACTTTTAACAGCTAATTGGGTGTTAAATTGGTTTAAAGTCAAACTTCAAATCTACTATATTCTCCATTATGCAATAGAGCTATCAAACATTTTTATTTTAAACATTTGGTAATGGCTTGGAGGAAGTTTTTTAAAGAAGGTCTAAAGTCCCAAACTAGGGGAACACTAATCACCATAATGATGAATTCAAACAAGAAACAATTATTGTCAATACATAACATTAAATACAGTAGTTCTGTGCTACCCCAACATTTAATCAGAAGAATCTCTAGTTCAGTGCTGGTGTTACAATTTTGTTTTCAAATAAACAGTTACTTTTCTAAGACTTTGCCATAAATTCTACAATTAACTTTCAAGACTGGACAACAACTACCAGAATTCATAGCAAAATACAATAACAGACTGCAATTTATAGAACACTGGATATTATTGTAAAACTACAGCAATTTGTTACAGTGTGTTTTATTGCTTGTGTTTTGCTGAAAAGCCTGTAATGTACGATTTACTGTAAAGGCAGGATCCAACTTTGACAACTTGCTCTGCTATTGGGTCAACATGTATTCAGTGACCTGTATCATTTTTGCTGGACAATAGCTGTGAAAATGTTCCATAACTTCTTGTAGCCAAGACTTTAAGGTATGAGCCTATATAGAAATTGGCTTTCAAAAATAAACTTCTGAGAATATTCACAGGAGTAAAAAGTATGACATCCATCTATCTATCCATCCATCCATCCATCTATCTATCTATCTATCTATCTATCTATCTATCTATCTATCTATCTATCTATCTATCTATCTATCTATCTATCTATCTATCTATCTATCTATCTATCTATCTATCTATCTATCTATCTATCTATCTATCTATCTATCCAAAAGTTGGTTGAAATGTGTATTTGGTTCAAGACAGAGAGAAGGAACACACCTCAGTTTTCTGGGCCTCTGGATCCTCAACGGCCAACTTCAGACCAGGCTTCCATGCATTTGCAGATCTATTTAGCTCCACATCACAGTCCAGCTGCACACTGATTCTTTTGCATCCAGGTGCTTGACGCCTTTTCTTACAGCCAGATTTTTGGCCTCTTGACTTAGTTGGCCAATCCACCGGACACATGGGCAGTTGACATTCATTCGCCTGTAAAACAGTCAATCAATGAAGCAGATACCTATTAGGTCTCCCACTTTAAAGGAAAAATGTATAGGAAATATTTGATATGTTGGAGCATTACTCTGTAAGAATTACTGACCTTGTCCAAAATAATAGGATAATTTGGAAGACCCTCTGGCTTCTGCAGACATTGAGGCATGAACTGTAAACTCAAGAGGAAATCTCTATCATATTTCCTATTGCTCTCTGCAGATGGTGGTGTGATCTGCACAGAGGGGCTTGTAGGTTCTGCTGCCTCTACTGCTGTCATCTCAGGCTGGGCAGGGGAAGTGGACATGCTTGGACCTGAGGGCTCGGGCTCAGGTAAGGGGCCAGAGAAGTGTTCTGCCTCTACTGCTGCCTTCACGGGCTGGGCTGGAGACACATACAGGCTCAGAGCTGAGAGCGGCTCTGAGCTCTCTGGCTCTGGTGCAGGCTCAGACTCAGCTGAGGGGCCTGAGAATTCTACCATCTCTATCGGAGCCTCTTCAGGCTGACCTGAAGCAAAAAGGCTCAATGGTAAGGGCTGCACTGAACTCTCTGGCTCACGCTCAGCCGAGGGGCCAGAGGGTTCTTCTGCCTCAACTGCTGAGGCAGGCATGGAGGCTTCCACACTGGGATCCGTTTGCAGGCCGAAGGAGACTTCTGGCTGCAGTGGTTCAGGTGGGCTTAATTTCCAGGTCCCTGAAAATATGGCCTCCATAATGTCTTTCCCGCCCTGCTTGGGATCTTTGACAGTAATCTATGAGACAAGAAGCACACACTCATAAAGTGATAAATTAAAAGCATATATGACTGCTTCCTGTTTAGTATTACTCAAATATTTTAAACACACACACATGCATACAAACACAAATGTGTGTTTTCTTTAACAGTGGTTTCAAACACCTAGTTCGAAACTGCCTTGATTCAGAATAATTTATGAATAACTTATGTTATTGGTGAATTTATCCTCTAAAATAAAAATTCCAAAATCATTATATTTTTGTAATAGCACTTTGGTAAACAACTGAACACAATAAAACCACACTGGCATTTTTTTTTATTTTTTTTTTATATCTGATCGGGTCGTGCTGTCAATTTATGGAAATTATTCTTTAAAAATTCAGTTTTGTCAAAACAATAGTTTGATTTTTTTTAGCTTATCTTTGAAGTTTTGGTTTCTTTCATTGTTTTGTTTATAATGACTGCACTATTAAAAATGTTCTGTAAAATTACTGTGAAATTACTGCAACTCTGGTAGTAAGATATTATAAAAAACAAAAGGACTGTAAATCATATATTACAATCGTTCTGTAAAAACACAGACTGGTACTGTAAAATTACAGTAGATATATACGACAGAAGTAACAAGATTAACTGTGATTGTACAGTATTGCTGTGATTTAACAGTATTGTGCTGTAGAATTACAAATATAAACCAATGAATACCTGCATGCATTGCTGCATAAATAAATTATACTGTTGACCTTTTATTTACAACCTATAGGCTTTATCTATGATGTTGCTTTTGTTTGTTTTGTTTTTTTTGTCACTTTTAACAGCTTACATTTCATTTACATTTATGCATTTGGCAGACGCTTTTATCCAAAGCGACTTACAGTGCACTTATTACAGGGACAATCCCCCTGGAGCAACCTGGAGTTAAGTGCCTTGCTCAAGGGCCCAACAGTGGCATCTTGGTGGTGCTGGGGTTTGAACCCCTGAGCCTCAACCACTGAGCCACCACTGCCAGTAATTGGGTGTGACACCAACAGCTAACTGGGTGTTACATTGGTTTAAAGTCAAACTTCAAACCTACTATATTCTCCATTATGCAATAGAGCTATCAAACATTTTTATTTTAAACATTTGGTAATGGCTTGGAGGAAGTTTTTTAAAGAAGGTCTAAAGTCCCAAACTAGGGGAACACTAATCACCATAATGATGAATTCAAACAAGAAACAATTATTGTCAATACATAACATTAAATACAGTAGTTCTGTGCTACCCCAACATTTAATCAGAAAAATCTCTAGTTCAGTGCTGGTGTTACAATTTTGTTTTCAAATAAACAGTTACTTTTCTAAGACTTTGCCATACATTCTACAATTAACTTTCAAGACTGGACAACAACTACCAGAATTCATAGCAAAATACAATAACAGACTGCAATTTATAGAACACTGGATATTATTGTAAAACTACAGCAATTTGTTACAGTGTGTTTTATTGCTTGTGTTTTGCTGAAAAGCCTGTAATGTACGATTGACTGTAAAGGCAGGATCCAATTTTGACAACTTGCTCTGCTATTGGGTCAACATGTATTCAGTGACCTGTATCATTTTTGCTGGACAATAGCTGTGAAAATGTTCCATAACTTCTTGTAGCCAAGACTTTAAGGTATGAGCCTATATAGAAATTGGCTTTCAAAAATAAACTTCTGAGAATATTCACAGGAGTAAAAGGTATGACATCTATCTCTATCTATCTATCTATCTATCTATCTATCTATCTGGAACACACCTCAGTTTTCTGGGCCTCTGGATCCTCAACGGCCAACTTCAGACCAGGCTTCAAAGCATTTGCAGATCTATTTAGCTCCACATCACAGTCCAGCTGCACACTGATTCTTTTGCATCCAGGTGCTTGACGCCTTTTCTTACAGCCAGATTTTTTGCCTCTGGACTTTGTTGGCCAATCCACCGGACACATGGGCAGTTGATGTTCATTCACCTGAAAGCAGTCAATCAATGAAGCAGATACCTATTAGTTCTCCCACTTTAAATGAAACATTTTCAAGGAAATATTTGATATGTTGGAGCATTACTCTGTAAGAATGACTGACCTTGTTCAAAATAATAGGATCATTTGGAAGACCCTCTGGCTTCTGCAGACATTGAGGCATGAACTGTAAACTCAAGAGGAAATCTCTATCATATTTCCTATTGCTCTCTGCAGATGGTGGTGTGATCTGCATAGAGGGGCTTGTAGGTTCTGCTGCCTCTACTGCTGTCATCTCAAGCTGGGCAGGGGAAGTGGACATGCTTGGACCTGAGGGCTCGGGCTCAGGTAAGTGGCCAGAGAGGTGTTCTGCCTCTACCGCTGCCTTCTCGGGCTGGGCTGGAGACACATACAGGCTCAGAGCTGAGAGCGGCTCTGAGCTCTCTGGCTCTGGTGCAGGCTCAGACTCAGCTGAGGGGCCTGAGAATTCTACCACCTCTATCGGAGCCTCTTCAGGCTGACCTGAAGTAAAAAGGCTCAATGGTAAGGGCTGCACTGAACTCTCTGGCTCACGCTCAGCCGAGGGGCCAGAGGGTTCTTCTGCCTCAACTGCTGAGGCAGGCATGGAGGCTCCCACACTGGGATCCGTTTGCAGGCCGAAGGAGACTTCTGGCTGCAGTGGTTCAGGTGGGCTTGATTTCCAGGTCCCTGAAAATATGGCCTCCGTAATGTCTTTCCCTCCCTGCATGGGATCTTTGATGGTAATCTATGATACAAGAAGCACACACTCATAAAGTGATAAATTAAAAGCATATATGACTGCTTCCTGTTTAGTATTACTCAACCATTTTAAACACACACACATGCATACAAACACAAATGTGTGTTTTCTTTAACAGTGGTATCAAACACCTAGTTCAAAACTGCCTTGATTCAGAATAATTTATGAATAACTTATGTTATTGGTGAATTTATCCTCTAAAATAAAAATTCCAAAATCATTATATTTTTATAATAGCACTTTGGTAAACAACTGAACACAATAAAACCACACTGGAATATTTTTTCTTTTTTTAAATGTATATCTGATCAGGTCACGCTGTCAATTTATGGAAATTATTCTTTAAAAAAATCTGTTTTGTCAAAACAACAGTTTGATTTTTTTGTAGCTTATCTTTGAAGTTTTTGTTTGTTTCATTGTTTTGTTTATTATGACTGCACTATTAAAAATGTTCTGTAAAATTACTGTGAAATTACTGCAACTCTGGTAGTAAGATATTATAAAAAACAAAAGGACTGTAAATCATATATTACAATCGTTCTGTAAAAACACAGACTGGTACTGTAAAATTACAGTAGATATATACGACAGAAGTAACAAGATTAACTGTGATTGTACAGTATTGCTGTGATTTAACAGTATTGTGCTGTAAAATTACAAATATATATCAATGAATACCTGCATGCATTGCTGCATAAATAAATTATACTGTTGACCTTTTATTTACAACTTGTAGGCTTTATCTATGATGTTGCTTTTGTTTGTTTTTTTTGTCACTTTTAACAGCTAATTGGTGTTAAATTGGTTTGAAGTCAAACTTCAAATCTACTATATTCTCCATTATGCAATAGAGCTATCAAACATTTTTATTTTAAACATTTGGTAATGGCTGGGAGGAAGTTTTTTAAAGAAGGTCTAAAGTCCCAAACTAGGGGAACACTAATCACCAGAATGATGAATTCAAACAAGAAACAATTATTGTCAATACATAACATTAAATACAGTAGTTCTGTGCTACCCCAACATTTAATCAGAAAAATCTCTAGTTCAGTGCTGATGTTACAATTTTGTTTTCAAATAAACAGTTACTTTTCTAAGACTTTGCCATAAATTCTACAATTAACTTTCAAGACTGGACAACAACTACCAGAATTCATAGCAAAATACAGTAACAGACTAATTTATAGAACACTGGATATTATTGTAAAACTACAGCAATTTGTTACAGTGTGTTTTATTGCTTGTGTTTTGCTGAAAAGCCTGTAATGTACGATTGACTGTAAAGGCAGGATCCAACTTTGACAACTTGCTCTGCTATTGGGTCAACATGTATTCAGTGACCTGTATCATTTTTGCAGGACAATAGCTGTGAAAATGTTCCATAACTTCTTGTAGCCAAGACTTTAAGGTATGAGCTTATATAGAAATTTGCTTTCAAAAATAAACTTCTGAGAATATTCACAGGAGTAAAATGTATGACATCTAGTCCCTGTCTCCCACATATAAAACCAAAACAAGCTTTTATCTCTCACAATTTTTCATAAAGTTAATGCATAATATTAAACACACATTACAAATTACAAGCAGCTTTTAACAAGCTGTATGACACAGAACAAGCTTAAAACAGTTTGTGTACCCTCATTGGTCTCCTCTTCTTAAAAGTTGGAAAGAAAGATTGAGCTGGAGGTGACCCCATTAATGCAGCGGCAAGGATACCACAGTATGGTGCTGACTGTGGAAAATGCAAGGGCATGTTCACACTGGTGTATATGCAACACTGTAAAACCTGTGAGAGAAAGAGAGTGGGAAAAGATGAACTTTAGAAATGTTGGCCAGCAATTACTGCAAGTTAACTCAAACATTTGTTAGTTCACAGGAACTTTCTATAGGAAATAATTTATCTTCAGTCTCATTGTCTCATCTTAGTCTAAATGCAATACTTACATTAAGGCAAATGTTTAAAAGCTTTAACTATACAGCTATCCATACTAAGGGTCAATGACGTGACACTCATTTTTTATATTAAGTTATTTAAACATCCATATAAAATGCAATTCATACAGAAATGACTTGAATATCACCAATATTCAAAACTTGCTCATTGTTAGTCTATACATACTGCAGTATAGAACTCTAACTCATATACATTATTTACATATACAGTATATTAGTAACTTATTTTAGTACTTTTCACTTGATGGTTAAAGCTTTTGACATTTTTTATAGTAAATAAATATATTATTTAGGCATGATTACAAAGATTACAAGAAATCGACACATGTTTAGACTCGTTTTTTAAACGATTGGTACGTTTGAATCTTCTCGGACATCCTTGTTTTATCTCAATTTAGTCATGAACAGATTAAGAGGAAAAACTCAGAAATCTAGCATACTCACATCAACAGACAAGCTGAAAATCAGATACAAAATGAGCAATGTGAACTTCTACGTTCTATGTAATGATTCCAATTTTGACGCTAAATTGAGTTCTTGGTGTGATACGTCATAATTGTAGAATCTCTATGGTAACGAGACACAGGAGAACCAATGGTGCGAGGCATTTTGACGTGCCAAGCTTGATGTGAATGAGGCATTTCACTCTAGCTGATGGATTTTAATTTCGATTCGCGTTTGTTAACAATCAAACAGACTCTAAATAAATGCAATATTGAACACAACACTCATGTTGCTAAGTGCTATGAAAGCTTTGAAATTTTGACAGTGAATGGATAATATTCAATAGGCCTACTAGATAGCCTAATATAGCCCATTAATTCGTTATTTCTGTAGTACTGTTTACAACACTTTAGAACAGTAGTAAAGTCATCGGAAGTACCAAATAACAAAGGAAAGTATAGGAATTATGCCGTGACCAAAAAACAACAACAACACTATCCTATTTATCACACTACATATTACTTTATCCACTGTTTGTCTAGATTTGTCCTACTGCAAACTCTATAGGTACTCACAAACAATGTCATGAGACCCATCACGGGATGCTTTATAAACATAAAATTTGTTGACTGCTTTTCATTCTCTATCTTTATCCAAATCATTAAAAAAAAAAACATAGACATATATACATAGACATATGTGTATGTGTGTTTGTTAATTAATTGTATTTATTTTAGTGTTGAAAAAGATCTCAGATTTTTCGAGTTATGTTAGGCCGAATACCCCTAAGAAAAATGTATTTAATCAACTACTTAGTGTAATTTAGAGTTCATCGCAGTAATCTTCACACATATATTTTACTTGTGTGTCTAATATCACAAGCCATGCCTCAGCATAAAGCAAATTTTGTGCCTTCTAAAACTTCAGTCATGAATTGGCTACAGTGAAATAATGAATTTCTGTTTCGATGTCTCTCGTAGAAACTGCTGTCTGTTTTTATAGAACATTGGTGATGGACCGTGATGTTTGCTTCCTTTAATAAGCCCAGAATAATTTTAAATGACTATTAAGATTATAAATGTAAATGTCAATATAAATGCCACAGTGCTTTTCTGATCCTTGACTTTGGCTTTTGTCACGTTTGGTCAGTATTGTTATGATAGAGGAACAACATTTGAAACTAACAGGTGATCCATAAATCATTTTACAGACTGTGAGTCTGAAAAGTGCAGATTATAAATAATCAATGGCCTGTTGAAACAAAACAGACAAGGACAGCTTTGACATGCAGGGCTGATTAACCACCATGGAGGTTGACATGACCACATTTCAGTAAACTCCCCAATGACATTGAAAAAACAACAACATTTGAGCACTGAACCAGAAAGTTTGATTCTGCTATGGGAATAACTATTCCTGCCATCTTCAAGGAATGTCCAAATGAAAATGTTGTTATGAAACACCTTAAGGCAGTGAGCCAGGCAAAACTTGACTTTGGAAGTATCAGACACAAGTTTCCACGTAAACCTTCATATTACTTATTCTCCACTTGGCAATGCTGTCACATAACTGGAATCACACAGAGAAATAAAGACATGGGATGATGCTCTACTGCCTCTACCCAACAATAAGAGTCAGAATTAAATGTTGTAGAATGAAAAATAGAAAGATAACGGTGCAAGTATGCAATGTAATAATCTTAAATTTTTACATTTATGAGGAAATGTAACAATAGTTACCTGAAGAATACAAATCTATTTATTTCAGCAGGATAAGTTCATAAATTGTAGATAACACTTAACCTGATATGGTTAACTGATAATGGTAGGCAGGGCCGGCCCAAGCCTTTATAGGGCCCAAAGCAGAATTTGAATTGGGGGCCCCTCTGTGCCGCCAATATGATTGAATATTGTCAATGCTTGATTAAACTCTCACTATAAATCTAACACACCCTTATCAATTGTATTAGTTGTAGCTGTGTTGCTTACAACATACCAATGTCTGCCTGGCATGATTTTACCCTTCTATGGTTTTAATTGTAACAGTAGCACACCTATATTTACCCAATCTTGTTATCCCTCTGTTACCAGTTTTGTGGACTTCCTAGAGAACAATTTGTAGCAGAAGCTGTAGACTGCATCATTTTCTTTTTTGAATAAGTGAGCCAGCTCCACTTACATTATTTCCCCATTAATTAATTTTCTGTAGGTGTAGTGGTAGTGGAAGCTTCGGCCATCAGGTTTTTCAGGGAATGTGAAGTTTTCCTTTATAGGGAGTGGCCCTCTGCTTACCAGATCAGTCCTTTCTGAGTCGGACAGGATAGATGACAACTCAGCTGGGTCAACTGGAGGAGCTACTGATCCATGGTGTAGGCTGGAAGTTGCTAAGGGGGTAGATGTCACATCGATCACAATGACCACAGAAGTAGAAGGAAATATAAGGAAATTACATTAATAATTATAATTAGAAATATTAATCAGGATATTCTACAGTAACTGAGCAAGTACAAAGGCTGCTGTGCTATTAACTTGCCACATCTGCTGAGGTTGAAACAGACATGGAAGGAACAGTAGGATCAGTGGATGTATGTGCTGGGAAGTACTCCTCGCCTGCAGAGGATGGACCTGATGAAAGATAAAAATAATAATAATAAAAGCTAGCCATGTTAGATGTCATATTAGTAGGTAATGCATCTGTCTGTCAAAAACAATGAAAAAAAAGGTCTCACAAAAGGCATGGTTTATCCATATAAATATATTGATCTGGGATTGTTGAAAAATCATCATCAGCTCTAGCACTGGCACTTGGGGCAGGTGGTGTTGGTTGTGCCCCACCTCCATAATATTTCAACAGTGCTCCTAGGGAAGTTTCATAAGAGTACATATTTGACAGACCAGAATGCTATTTTAACAATATAAATTATTATACACAGCAGCAAGTCATCTGTACTCCTAAAACAACAACTCTTAATCTATAACTAGCTAACTGAGGCATAATGATATTGGAATATAATAGCAAAGACCCCAAAATGGTAGACTAATGTAAATAATATTAAGTTATTATTAGCATTACCAAGTTTTTGGAACAAAAGCTTATTTTTATTACAAAAAATATATACCCAGGAAAGATATTTTTTACACAGAAGACAAAAACTTTAATCTAAAACTTGCTAAGTAATATGTTGTAGGCCTACTATAATATATTAAGATGTCAAGGCTATTTACAGATGTTTAATCAAACTTTCCTAAAAAAGAAGATATGCTACATAGGCTATATTAACTAACTAGCCAGCTAATGTTAGCTCGTAACATAGCCTAGCTACTTAAATTAACATACCTTTATCTTGCAGTTTTCTCTCTTCCTCTGTTTTCTTCTTTTTCCTTTTTTGTGACATTGCTGTTTTGCTGTCTGAATGTTCTTGCATCCTGCAGCCCGTTAACTTAATATTGCGTTTTTGTATAATTACCATTGTCCATTGACAGTATGTCACAAAAACAAAAAACAAAATCAAGCTGTCATTTCATGTGCTCTTGGGGGCCCTCTGGTGGCCACGGGGCCCTAGGCAACCGCTTAGTTCGCTTTTACCTTGGACCGGCTCTGATGGTAGGAGTTATCAAAGCTAAATTATGATTTGTTAACCTATACTATAATAGACCTTATTCACAGCAGCACCATCTGTAATTTATGATGGGAATGACAAGGCTGTCAAGGATGGACATACTCTCTCTTCAATGGGCTGTTCTGCAGATTAAAGTGTTATTGGATCGTTCTGCCGACAAAACATTGAAAAAACATCTTTCCAAGAACATTCAGTAGACAAAAAACTCCTAACAACATGACTTGTGGAAAGTCAAATGTGATCTAGGAGCATTTTACAGCTTCATAACGTGCGTGCCATCGAAGAGATGGCCTAGTAGTAAGCACAATAATTGTAGAAGATGGGAAAACAGCTAAAACTAGTGTAAGAAAAACAGCTTTGAACAGAATACTTGCAGCACTAGTGTAAAAAAGGTTCCTCTGCTTGCCAGTTTATTTACTATGTGGATGTATTTGGTTTTTGTGGGTTAAGTAGTTCTTGTTTGCACAAGTGTTTCGCAAGCTTGAGACCTATTTATTACAAGTAGACCTTTAAACCACTAAAGAGAACCATCCCAACCATGAGGCAGGAACAAAGTGAGACTCTTATCTCACTACACATTCTGCCAAAACACACAGTCATCAACCCAGCCTTGCTATATATAACTCACAACTGTGAGGCAGTGACACCAAGTGGTATAACTAGTCTATTTTCCCTTTTGTCCACTAAGATTCATTAGCAGCAATGTTAGGACTTTGTAAGAATGATTTGGCAGTGACTTCATTAAATCAATGTGTTAAATCAACGTGAAAAATAAAGAAAGTGACAGAAAATGTGTGATAGTGTGACAGGAGCCAGTTGTGCAATGTGTAAACCTCACTCTCCTGACCTCAAGAGGAGCAATAGCGACTGACTAGCGACCTCCTTGTTAGCGCACCCGCCTCCCAGGCTGGAGATGCTGGTTCGAGTCCCGTTCGGAGCAGACGACATGGACAGTTTACAATGGTGCCGTGACCAGGATGGGAGTGAGGTTTAGAGGGGGTGAGTGTAATGGGAGCCAGCTGGTAGATAGCTGTGCAGTGTGTAAACCTCACTCTCCTGACCTCAAGAGGTGCACTATCGACTGATGATAGATGTTGTAACCTTTAGCCTCCTTGTTAGTGCAGCCGCCTCCCACGCCAGAGATGCCTGTACGGGTCCCGTTCGGAGCGGGGTGACCAGGGCCGGTTACAATAGCATTGCTAAAATATCGCTATTAAAATGTATATTTCTATATATAGAAATATTTCTGCTTTTCACGATTATAAAGAGGGTTAATGGGATAGTTCACCCAAAAATGAAAATTCTCTCATCATTTACTCATCCTCATGCCATCCATCAGAATGTGAAAGTCAAGTGGAGATGTATAGTTAAAAAGGACTTAAATATTTATCTTTTTCTCACCCATGCTCCTAAATTATGGAATAGTTTAATTCATAAATTAAATTAAATTAAATTATTAGTCTTCCTAATATGGTTCGGGACTCTCTCAGCTTAAGTCTAGACTAAAGACTCATCTTTTCAGTCAGGCATACACCTAATTTATCCATCAACTCATAGTTATGCTGCTTTAGTGAGGCCTGTCGGAATCAGAAACACTTCTCCTATGCTATAATCCTGTTTTAAAGTGAATGGCATCTATGCTAACATTCTATTTGTTTCCCCTGTCTTAACCTCGGGATACATATCCTGAGGTTACCAGAGCCTGCATGATCCAGCTCCGGTCCTGCCTGATGTCCGACTCCCACTACTATGTGTTGCTGAGTGATGACAACTAACTGCAGCCTGTGCCAGCCAGATATCACTTCAGTCTAATACGATGTACTTCACAGTGGATGAACTGATGCCAGCACCAACCATCAGACATGGGATACTTCACCAGACATTTAAGACCTTAAGATACTTCACTTCACTTAAGACCTGAAACTTGGTCTTGAAATGGACAGAAATGAATCTGCCACAAGCTTACAGCCGAGTGCACCGCACTGACCTCTGCCTACATTACCTTGGTCAAAGGATGAACTACATTCTTTAAATGAAATACATCGAGAATACATGAATTACCAACTTAAGCTTTCATCAGCCAAAAAAACAAAAGACAATGCATCTGTGTTCACTTCCGTAGTTAATTCAGGATGGACTTCTAAGACTTTAGTCATTAATCTTACAGTTCATGACTTGTGCTACACATAAATAACTTATATTGACATTATATTCATGCTATTTAGCCAGAAATATTATTATTTTTCTCCATTAACCAACATCTTATGGAGTTTTGTGTTCCTTGCCACAGCCACCTTTAAAGCTCACTGGGGTTTTAAATACAAATATAATATACTAATATATTTATTTTAAGTCGCAATTTACAATGATGGTTTTTTATTAAACCGCACTATTGTGACTGGAAGACATTACTATATTACAGCTTCTATCACTGTTACAGCATCATTTTCTGTAAAGCTGCTTTGAAATGATGTGTGTTGTGAAAAGTGCTATACAAATAAAAATGACTTGATTTGACTCCAATAAGTGCTTAAAGTCAGCACAAGTCTCCTTTACTAGTTCTAAAGCTTTCAATGCTTTCAACTAGCAATGAAGGTTTGGCTGTATCAAAGCAAGACACTGAATCTGTGGCATAAGAAAATATTTCTACTAACAAGAGCATTTTTTTAGATGAAAACCTGAAAATGTCTTGGAAAAAAAGAAAAGAAAAATACCTTGAGGTGTGGTAACTGTGGTAAAAGCAGAATAATTAAATAATTAATATAAATTAATGTTATGGCCACTTTGCATCGAGGCCACATTACACAGCAAAAATAATTTACTTACCAAACAAAATTACAAATGAAGAAAATATTTTTTTATTTTTTTGCAGTGCATAACCTCTGCGTGTGCATTATTTTTCAATAATTTAACAGACCATCATCATTTATTCCCTATTTAAAGGTTAGATTTTTGTGTATATTTTAAATGAAAGACCAAGAGGATAGACTGAAAATATATATTTGTTTTTACAGCCTGTTTTGCTTTTATTTACCAAGGGTGTCAGTATTTGTGGAAGGTTTTGAAGTTCTTAATAAGCAAAGGTCTTACCAGGAATGAGTCCTCTTTCTAATACTGCAAAGTCTCAAGAAATCCTGTTGAAGGCCTGTGTTTTTGCCCCTTGCTGAACCAGGACCCCTGAAAGATATTTTCGAGTTTTATGTACAGTTTAAAATTTACATAGTGTCATTCGCAATCTCAAAGGCTCAACACCAAAGTGCACAATACACCACCAACAGTAGATGCCCATTACAAAAACAAAACACACACACACAACACTACAGACAATCATACAAAGGAACAACAAATTTGGTTTTCTCAATAAGATGAGACACAATAATTCACACCATTTAACGCCTTTGTGGTAATCTTATTAGTCTACTAAAAAAATAACTAAAAAAATTATTACAGAAAAACAATGTTGAGGCAAATATATTCTAACCATTACCTAAATACATAAAAAAATTACCTGAAATAAAGAAATCAATAAATAAGACCTAAAAATAAAAAACATATTTCATATTGCACTTTTTTGCTCATACTACTGCCGTGCCTGAAATGTGCACAAATTCTATGCCAAAGGAGTACTGGTCCTGACCCCTGTCTCCATAGCTGGTTTGTGGACAAAGGTACCTCTGGTTTCAAAGAACTCTAGGCATGCTTGGAGCTAGATAATGATGAAGCTTGCCACCAACTAAAAATATCTTTTCTACCTATACTGTTTTTCTTTGACGAAATGTAAACAGATTTTTAAAATAATTTTTGAATAGACTTGAAAAACACTATACACTAAAAAAAGGTTTATTTTGAATAACAAGATATGGTTAGATAACATTGAATAAAATTACATAATTTTTTACCACGTTGTGGCATGATAACTGATTTCAGTTTTTTTCAGACCATTATAACATCCTGTATCAGAGAGACACATAGAAACATTCATCATTCTTTCTGAATGACTGAACTGTACAGAGAGGATGATGATGATCAGTGAGGTCAGTGACATCAAAACATGTGATAGCACGAGTGTGTTGCACAGCATAAAAAAAAAAAAATCTCTTCAGTGACTAACTTCTGAATCACTCATTTGAATTTGGAGTCAAAAGCCAAGCAGTGTCTTATACATTCAAATTGGGGGTCACCACTAGAACAGTAGGACACCAAAACTGTCACACCTGGCCTATATGTTGTTCCTTTAAATCTCACCTTGGCTGGGACATACAGCTCTGTGTAGAATGGAATATTTTCCAAGCTTTCTTGGATATCATGACATCTCTCAAGATCAGCAAGGATAGTGTTGACCTTTGCTCCCTTCAGCATTGTGATCAAAGACATTTCCAGAAGCACAATATTACTTGATGTCTAATATTCATAGTCTTACAGATATTCCAGTATGTGATTTCATTGTATGAAAGAATGTGAAAGTGAAAGTGGAGATTTATAGTAAACAAGGAATTAAATATTGATCTGTTTCTCACCCTCTCTCGCTTCTGAAGATATCAAATCAAATCAAATCACTTTATTGTCACACTACCATGTACACAAGTGCAACAGTAGGTGAAATTCTTGTGTGCAGTTCCGAGCAACATAGCAGTCATGACAGTAACGAGACATATACCAATTACAATAAACAACATACTTACACAACACAATTTACATATCAAATGTACACATACTTACACAACACGATAATTATATACAATACACACAATATAGAATACAATATAGAATACACAATATGCAATACAATAAGTAAGGAATATATGAAATATATATATATATATATATATATATATATATATATATATATATATATATATATATATATATATATATATGTGTGTATATGAAGTAGTATATTGAGGAGAATATGTTGACAGTCCAGTGTGAGATTATAGATTAATAAAGTGCAGTGCTAATTATTGATCCTGATAGATCAAGTGTTCAACAGTCTGATTGCTTGGGGGAAAAAGCTATCGTGTAGTCGGCTGGTGCGGGTCCTGATGCTCCGATACCGCCTGCCTGATGGTAGCAGTGAGAACAGCCCATGACTCGGGTGACTGGAGTCTCTGATGATCCTCCGAGCTTTTTTCACACACCGCCTGGTATATATGTCCTGGAGGGAGGGAAGCTCACCTCCGATGATGTTCCTGGCAGTTTGCACCACCCTTTGCAGGGCTTTGCAGTTGTGCGCGGTGCTATTGCCATACCAGGCGGTGATGCAGCCAGTCAGGATGCTCTCTACAGTGCTGGTGTAGAACCGTGTGAGGATGTGTTGGTTCATTCCAAACTTCCTCAGCCGTCTCAGGAAGAAGAGGCGCTGGTGAGCCTTCTTCACAACGGCCTCAGTGTGGATGGACCATGTGAGTTCTTCAGTGATGTGGACACCGAGGAACTTGAAGCTGCTGACTCTCTCCACCGGTACTCCATTGATGGTGATGGGGCTGTCCTCTGTCTTTCCTCCTGAAGTCCACTAGAAGCTCCTTGGTTTTACTGACGTTGAGGGAGAGGTTGTGCTCTTGACACCAGCGTGTCAGAGTGTGCACCTCCTCTCTGTCAGTGATCAGACCTACCACCGTCGTATCGTCAGCAAACTTAATGATGACATTGGAGCTATGTGTTGCCACACAGTCATGTGTGTACTGGGAATACAGGAGTGGGCTGAGAACACAGCCCTGTGGGGCTCCAGTGTTGAGGGTCAGAGATGACGAGGTGTTGCTGCCCATTCTAACCACCTGATGTCTGCCTGACAGGAAATCCAGGATCCAGCTGCACAGCGAGCTGTTTAAGCCCAGAGCCCGGAGTTTCTCATCAAGATTGGAGGGCACTATGGTGTTGAATGCTGAGCTGTAGTCTACAAACAGCATTCTCACATATGTGTTCCTTTTTTCCAGATGGGAGAGAGCAGTGTGTATTGTAGATGCAATGGCATCATCGGTGGAGCGGTTGTTGCGGTAGGCAAACTGCAATGGGTCCAGTGAGGTGGGCAGAACAGAGCAGATGTGATCTCTGATTAACCTCTCGAAGCATTTGCTGATGATGGGGGTCAGAGCAACAGGACGCCAGTCATTTAAGCAAGTGATTGTGGCTTGCTTTGGTACAGGCACAATGGTTGATGTTTTAAAGCATGTGGGGACTAGACAGGGAGAGGGACAGATTGAAAATGTCCGTAAAAACACCAGCCAGTTGATTCGCGCACGCTCTGATGACGCGGCCCGGAATGCCGTCTGGACCCGCAGCTTTACGGATGTTCACCCGTCGGAAGGATCGGGTTACATCCACAACAGAGACGGAGAGTGAATCAGCCTCTGTAGCGTCAGCCGCGAGTGCTCTCTCCGCGAGGGCGGTGATGTAGTCCTCGAAACGAGCATAAAATGTATTAAGTTCGTCCGGGAGAGATGCAGCGGTGTTCATGGCGGAGACTTTATTCCGTTTGTAGTCCGTGATTGTGTTAATTCCCTGCCACATACTTCTGGAGTCAGTGGTGTTGAACTGACCTTCAAGTTTGTGCCTGTACTGGCGTTTGGCTTCACTGATAGTGTTACGGAGGGCATAACTGGCTTGTTTACGCTCCTCCGTGTTAGAAGAATTAAAAGTGGAGGTCCGCGCAGTGAGTGCCGCGCGAACATCGCCGTTAACCCATGGTTTCTGGTTGGGGTATATCCGTATAGTTTTGGTCGGAACAACGTCCTCTACGCACTTCCTGATGAAACACGTTATGCTGTTAACGTAAACCTCGATGTCGTCATCAGAGGCGGACCGGAACATCTCCCAGTCCGCGTGATCAAAACAGTCTTGTAGCGCAGAGTGTGATTGGTCCGACCAGCACTGGATCGTTCTGAGGGTGGGTGCTTCACGTTTTAGTTTCTGCCTGTAAGCAGGTAGAAGTAGAACGGAAGAATGGTCCGATTTGCCAAATGGGGGGCGGGGGAGGGATTTGTAGCCATCCCGGAAAGGAGATTAACAATGGTCTAAAACCCGGTCCCCTCGTGTGTTGAACTTTATGTGTTGGTGGTATTTTGGAGCGATTGTTTTGAAGTTGGCTTTGTTAAAGTCCCCGGCAACAATGAACGCAGCCTCAGGGTGCGCGGTTTCCTGCTCACTTATACTCCCATACAGTTCCCTGAGTGCCCGGTCTGTGTCGGCTTGTGGGGGGATGTACACAGCAGTGATGATGACCGCTGTGAATTCCCTCGGCAGCCAGAATGGTTGACACAGAAGCATGAGATATTCCAGATCAGGAGAGCAGAAAGACTTGATGAAATGTACGTTCCTCTGATCACACCATGATTTGTTGATCATAAAACACACACCACCACCTCTGCTTTTACCGGAGAGGTCTTCCGCTCTGTCCGCTCGGTGCACGGAAAAGCCCGTGATTTCGATGTCCGAGTCTGGAATCTCCGCAGCCAGCCAGGTTTCTGTAAGGCAGATAACACAGCAATCTCTCGTCTCTCGTTGGAAAGAGATCCACGCTCTCAGCTCGCAGAGCTTGTTGTCCAGAGACTGAACATTTGCCAGTAGTATACTGGGTAGCGGGGGTCGATTTGCACGACGTCTTACTCTGATGAGAACGCTGGCTCGTTTTCCTCTTTTCCTTCTGCGTTTCCGCGGCCGAGCAGCCCAGACAAAGGGCTCCGCCGGCGTGTTTGTAAACAGCGGGTCGGCATTAAAGAATTTGAAGTCCGGTTTTCGATGTGTAATTGTAGAACCAATGTCCAAAAGCGTTTGTCTGTCGTAAACAATAAGGCAGACAACATCCAAGACAAAAAAACAATAAACCGCAGTGTTGTAACGGAGCTCGCAACGCAGCAGCAGCAGCAGCCATACTCGGCGCCATCTTGAGTCGAGTATGGATTAAATCACTGAAGTCATATGGATTACTTTTATGCTGCATTTATGTCCTTATTGACCTTCAAAGGGCTGGCCCCCATTTACATGCATTGTTTGGGCCAATGTCAGCCATCATAGAGAATATAACCCAACAAGATAGGTTAAAATGCTTAACCCAGCAAATGGATAGAAAAAATAGCACAGCAATTTTAGAGAGTATCATATCACTTCTGAATACATGGATTTAACCACTGGAGTCACATGGATTACTTTTATGCTGCCTTTGTGTAATGTTTGCTGCCTTTTTTTTTCTTCTTTTTTTTTTTCTCGCAGGTCTGGTCACCGTTCACCAGTAGATGGAGCTAAAGAATCAGCCAAGAAGTAATTTGTGATCCTCAGTTCAAACTGCAGAAGTTTAGTACATGCAGAAAGACATCGCCACTCTTGGACTTAATGAAAGAGGTAGAAGATATTTTTGACAAATTCAATAACAGTGATAGTCTATTGTCGCAGAAGGCACCACACGTTCTCACAACAAGAGCTGCTGCTCCATTGGGACCCAGGATCAAATCCGGCTATGGACATGTGTTGATCCCACTCCCATCCTGTCTGCCTCCACTGTACTATAAATAAAGGCTAAATATGCCCAAAAGGCCAAAAACAGCCCAGTATAATGCCAGCTGCTGTATGGAGCTGTCTCCATATCTCAATACTCATAAAACATATACAGCACAACAAAACTCAATAGACACTGAACCCTTCTCCTTTAAATCCAGTTGTGAAATGAAGTCTTCATTGTGTGCTGACAGTGTGTCTGTAGGTCTTGAAATTTTCTTTGGTGCAGATGTGCTTTAAACACTTGAAAGAGAAAGAGGATTTTAACTGAACCCTCTGGTTAGAAACATATTATAGCCATGCAATAAACCTGTCATATAACATTTTACAAAGGAACATTACTTTGTTTCTTTAAATGTTTCATAATAAATGACCCTCTACCTTATGAACCTTATGAACTGTCATAGCTTCCAATAAAAATATCTTTCAAAGAAGATAAATTAACCTGACATCAAAATGGCAGATTACATTAGGTGTTGTTTTTAGACAATATGTCTTGAATTAAGTTCATTTTTCATAACCAACTGGAAAATGTTGTTGTTTCTTCTTTTTAAGCTTAAATTTAACAAGATTTAGTGAGGTTTATTGTTAAAACAAGAACGATGGGGTAAGAAAAATAAGATGAATTTAATATATATTCTCTGAGAACAAGTCATATTAAGTTACAGAGTTTTGTTTCTCTTAAATGTACTGTATCTTATATTAAGGATGGAAGGATATCTTACTGGAAAACATGACAAAAATACTGATTATGAAATTATATACTGTATACATATTTATTATTATGATTTATTGTATTTTTTGTGTGCAGGGGAGAGGTAAAGCACCATTACTGGGAGTCTTACACTCGTTTCACAACTCTCCCTAACCTCAGTTCGGCTGTCATACATGAGCTAATCCAAAAAGTGCTGCCAGGCATCTATTGTAAAGGCTCTGTGACAGTTTTGTCAGAAACGGTTTCCCGCTGACTGCTTGACAAGCATGAACAAAAATCTGTGGTTGCTTTTGAACCTTTGAGATGAGAAGATTAATGACAACCAGCCAGGAAAGAAGACAAGCCGCAGTCATGAAATATTAGCTTTCTGCCTCCTCATTATCAAACACCTCAAGTGAAAAACTGTCTCTGCTTCGTGTCACGTACATCTCTTGGACTTTGATTTCAGGCACTCGCAGGGAATTTGTTTTCACAAAATTAGGATTGTGAAGGACAGTCATACATGCCCTGTGGGAATGAAGAGATTTATAGATTATAAAAGCTTAAGAGGCAAATTGTCAACAGATAAAGAACCATAAAAGAACTTTAAAGATTGCAAGGAAAAAGGCATGACATTAATAAAAACAACAATCCTAAAACAATTCAGATATAAAAGCATCTATATTTGAAATAGCTTGATCTTGTCACCTCTGGTTCAATATTTTTAAAGCCTGATTTAAAGTTTGTAAAGATGTAAAGCGTGCTACTACATTAGCATTATAAACTCATTAGCATTATAAACTCAAATTTATAAGGTTATCTTCCATGGGGCCTGGGTAGCTCATCGAGTAAAGACGCTCACTACCACCCCTGGAGTCGCAAGTTCGAATCCTGGTCATGCTGAGTGACTCCAGCCAGGTTTCCAAAGCAACCAACTTGACCTGGTTGCTAGAGAGGGTAGAGTCACATGGGTTAACCTCATTGTGGTTGCTATAATGTGTGGTTCTCACTCTCTTTACGGCGCACAGTGAGTTGTGGGTGGAGTCACTAAGCCACCACGAAGATTCTAATTCCATTGGGAATTGTACATTCCAAATTGGGGAGAAAAAAGTGTTATCTTCGGTTGGTCATATTTCTTCTGGACTTGACCGACATACTTCACAGGTTACAAGCTTGCATAACTGGGTCCAAGGTTTTTAAAATGGGATGTTATAAACGTTCTGGAGTTACAGAACATTCTGGACTTTAACAGATATGCTCACAGTTTACTCTGACACAACGAAAGGCATCAGCTGTGTGCTTTCTTGAACATTTTCCACATTTTCTGGTAAAAAACAAACAAAACAAAACAACAACAACAACAAAAAACACAGGATTTCTTCTGCTTCACAGACTGTGGTGTAATTATCTTTATGACCCAAACAGATGGGTGAGTAAGTGTGTGAGGTCAAACTCCATACACACATATAAATGCACACCCTCACCCACATTTGCACACACTTTGTTTATTTTTCTGTCACTGTGGAGACTTTCCAGGACATCTATTGCTTTTGTACTGAGCTAATGATTTCCACTAACCCCTAAACCTAACCCTCACAGAAACCATCTGCAGTTTTACATTTCCATTACAGCAAGACCTTGTTTAGTGTGCATATTAAGCCGTTTTGGCTGGTCCCCACAATGTAGACAAATTTTACTCATGTTCTAATTCATGCTTGAGTCTATTAAGTGCACAGACACCTAATGTTTGTGTATATGGAGTGTTTGATTAAAGATTATGTCACATTGCAGGCTGAGACAGTTAAACAAACTTCAGAGGGCATTGCTCTGGCACTGCTAAGGATGCCATCCACACTCATCTTTCAGACTGAGAAGGCTTAAAGGGAAAGTTCATCCCAAAATGTAAAATCTCTCATCATTTACTCACCTTCATGCCATCCCAGATGTGTATAACGTTTTTCTTCAGCAGAACAAATGAAGATTTTTTAGATGAATATCTCAGAACTGTAGGTCCATACAGTGTTAGTGATTGGCAACCAGACATTTTAAGCTCCAAAAATCACATACAGGCAGCATTAAAGTAATCCATATGACTCAAATGGATTACTTTAGTGCTCAAATTTATTTGTGTTCAGATGTGATATGACAAATGTGGGTGAGAAACAGATCATTACTTAAGTCCTTTTTTACTATAAATCTCCACATTCACATTTAAAAGTGAATGTGAATGTGGAGATTTATGGTAAAAAAAAAGGAATGAAATATTGATCTGTTTCTCACCCAAAGTAATTGCATCTTTTCTGAAGACACTGACTGAGCACTTTTTAGGAAAACTATGGTCGTAATAAAGTGCTGTTGTAACCCATCTGCCACAAGGTTCGATGTGTTTGCATTCTGATATGCTATTTTGCTCACTACAATTCTTCAGAGTGGTTATATTACGATCCCGTGTTGTCTGTCCCATGTTTTCTGTTTCACTTGTCACTGATCACATTCCATGTCACGTTTTCCTTGTTGTCCGCCCCGTGTTTTTCACTAGTCCTTGTCAAAGGCACTACAATTCCCACAATTCCTGGCCTCCTTCACTGCCTGCACTCATCATTGTTCTCACCTGTGTCTAGTTTAGTCTTCATTGTGTCTGTGTATTTAACCCTGTTTGTTCCTCTTTCCCTTGTCGTTCGTTGATGATTGTTGGTAGATGTTTGAATGTTTACGCTCCTATGTTTTGCCTACCTTGCCTGTCTTCCCGTGTTCGTTCCAGCCGTGTGTTTCCCTAGTTCCGTGTTCCTCCATTGTGCTCATGTTTTTGTTTCAGTTTTGTCCCCCCGTGGATGTTTTCTTTTGTTCCTGTTTATTTTGTATTCACCTTCATTGATAAAATAAAACCGCACGTAGATCCAGCCCCTTGTCTGTCTCCTCCTGCATTCTTCATAACAGAACGAATGACCCACAAATGGATCTAGCAGTTCAACAGGCAAACAACCAACTTCTCTGCCTAAAGCAAGAGGACCGTCCAGTGGAAGACCACATCCGCGACTTCCTCAACCTGGCGAATATCTCGGACTTCCCGGACTCATCCCTGGTGGTCTTCTTCAGGGGCAACTTACGTAGTTCGCTGCAGGAGCGGTTGCCACCAGCAACACGTGGCTGGACTCTCCGTGACTTCATGGAGGCGACTTTACGGGTCTGCGGCTCGCCGTTCACTGTGGCCGTCGTTGAGGAGGACCCTGCCACTCCTCCCACAGTGGTGACTCTCCAATCGTCCATGGCGCTTCCTGTCCGCAGTCCCACCTGTCAGCGAGCCCTCGTCAGCCACGGTCAGTGAGCCTGAGCCCTCGTCAGCCACGGTCAGCGAGCCTGAGCTCATGTCAGCCACGGTCAGCGAGCCTGACGCCACGCCAACCACGCACAGTGGCTCCACGTGGCTCTGCCCTCAATGTCCAGCGGACCCAAGCTCACGCATACCACGGTTAACCAGCCAGAGCCTGAAGCCTCAAACGTCAGCGAGCCAGTACCTGTAACCTCAAACGTCCCTGAGCCAGCGCCTGTAGCCTCGACCGTCCCTGAGCCAGCGCCTGTAGCCTCGACCGTCCCTGAGCCAGCGCCTGTAGCCTCGACCGTCCCTGAGCCAGCGCCTGTAGCCTCGACCGTCCCTGAACCAGTGCCTGTAGCCTCGACCATCCCTGAGCCAGCGCCTGTAGCCTCGATCGTCAAAGAGCCAGCACCAGTAGCCATGACCGTCCAAGAGCCAGTGCCCCCCGAGTCTTCCAGTGCTCCTCCTCCTGAGCCTTCCAGGGCTCTGCCTCTCAAGTCTCTCGAGCCTCCCAGGGCTCCTCCCCTCAAGCCTCCCAGTGCTCCGCCTCTCAAGTCTCTCGAGTCTTCCAGGGCTCCTCCTCCCGAGCCTCCCAGGGCTCCGCCTCTCAAGTCTCTCGAGCCTCCCAGGGCTCCTCCTCTCAAGCCTCTCGAGCCTTCCAGGGCTCCGCCTCTCGAGCCTCCCAGGGCTTCGCCTCTCGAGCCTCCCAGGGCTGCTCCTCTCGAGCATCCCGAGCCTTCCAGGGCTCCGCCTCCCGATCCTTCCAGGGCTCCTCCTCTCGAGCCTCCCGAGCCTCCCAGGGCTCCGCCTCTCGAGCCTCCCGAGCCTCCCAGGGCTCCGCCTCTCGAGCCTCCCAGGGCTCCGCCTCTCGAGCCTCCCGAGCCTTCCAGGGCTCCGCCTCTCGAGCCTCCCGAGCCTTCCAGGGCTCCGCCTCTCAAGCCTTCCAGGGCTCTACCTCCCAAGCCTCCCAGGGCTCCGCCTCTCGAGTCTCTCAAGCCTCCCAAGGCTCCGCCTCACGAGCCTCCCAGGACTCCGCCTCTCAAGTCTCTCAAGCCACCCAGGGCTCCGCCCCCCGAGCCTCCTACGGCCCCGCATCCCGAGCTTCCTACGGCCCCGCATCCCGAGCCTCCTAGGGCTCCGCCTCCCGAGCATCCTGAGCCTCCCTCTGCTCTGCCTCCCGAGCCTCCCTCTGCTCAGCCTCCTGAGCCACCCACGGCTCTGCCCCCTGAGCCTCCAGAGCTTTCCATGGTTCTGCCTCCCTCGGCTCCTCCTCCTGAGTCTCCCTCGGCTCAGCCTCCTGGGCCTCCCTCTGCTCTGCCTCCAGAGCCTCCCACGGCTCCATCAACCACGGCTCCGCCCCCGGAGCCTCCCTCGGCCCTGCCTACAGAGCCTTCTATGGTTCCACCTACCACGGCTCCGCCTCCGAAGCCTCCCTTGGCACCGCCCTCAGAGCCTTCTTCGCCCTGTCCTCCTTAGGCTCCGCCTCCTTAATCTCCCTCGGCTCCGCCTCCAGAGCCTCCCTTGGCTCCACTTCCTGAGCCTTCCTCGGCTCCGCCTCCAATGTCTCCCTCAGCTCCGCCTTCTGAGCCTTCTACGCCATCGCCTCCCTCGGCTCCGCCTCCCGAGCCTCCCTCAGCTCCACCTCCAGTGGCTCCCTCAGCTCCGCCTCCCGAGCCTCCCTCGGCTCTGCCTATGCCTTCCACGGCGCTGCCTCCCAAGCCTTCTATGGCTCCCCCCACAGTGTACCCCACGGCTCTGCCTGCCTCTGCTCCGCCCCCAGGGTCTCCTGCGGCCCTGCCTGCACCTCCTTCGGCGCCGCCACCCAAGTCTTCGACTGCTCCGCCCACAGTGTACCCCACGGCTCTGCCTGCCTCTGCTCCGCCCCCAGGGTCTCCTGCGGCCCTGCCTGCGCCTCCTTCGGTGCCGCCACCCAAGTCTTCGACTGCTCCACCTCTGAAGTCCTCCTTGGCTCTGCCTCACGCGGCTCCGCCAGCTCTCCCAGTGGCCACTCCTCCTCCCAGGCTCCCTAAACCTATCCCTGCCCGGTCGATACCTCTCTGGCCTCCTAAACCTGTCCCTGTCCGGTCGACGCCTCCCAGACCACCTAAACCTGTCCCTGCCCGGTCGACATCTCCCTGGCCTCCTAAACCGGTCCCTACCCGGTGGACGCCCCCCAGGCCACCTGACCTGTTCCCCGTCTCATACCCCCATGGACTGCCTGTCGGCCCTCTCGGCCTCCCTGGTCTGCCTGTCTGTCCCTTGTGCCTCCGTGGACTGCCTGATTGCCCCTTGTCCCTCCTTGGTCTGTCTCTGTGTCCCTTGTCCCTCCTTGGTCTGTCTCTGTGTCCCTTGTGCCCCCTTTTGTCTGTCTGTTCTCCCCCTCTTCTATCCCCTCTCTTCTGGGACATTTTTATTTTTGTGTTTCCTTCGACCGTCTGGAATCCGGTCCTTTTGAGGGGGGGCTATATTACGATCCCGTGTTGTCTGCCCCATGTTTTCTGTTTCACTCTTCACTGATCACATTCCATGTCACGTTTTCCTTGTTGTCCGCCCCGTGTTTTTCACTAGTCCTTGTCAAAGGCACTACAATTCCCGGCCTCCTTCACTGCCTGCACTCATCATTGTTCTCACCTGTGTCTCGTTTAGTCTTCATTGTGTCTGTGTATTTAACCCTGTTTGTTCATCTTTCCCTTGTCGTTCGTTGATGATTGTTGGTAGATGTTTGAATGTTTACGCTCCTATGTTTTGTCTACCTTGCCTGTCTTCCCGTGTTCGTTCCAGCCGTGTGTTTCCCTAGTTCCGTGTTCCTCCGTTGTGCTCGTGTTTTTGTTTCAGTTTTGTCCCCCTGTGGATGTTTTCTTTTGTTCCTGTTTATTTTGTATTCACCTTCATTGATAAAATAAAACCGCACGTAGATCCAGCCCCTTGTCTGTCTCCTCCTGCATTCTTCATAACAGGTTATCTGAGTTACTGTAGCCTTTCTGTCAGCTCGAACCAGTCTGGCTCTCATCATCGTGTTGTTTTCATCAGCAGAACTGCCACTCACTGGACGTTTTTGTTTTTGGCACCATTCTGAGTAAACACTAGAGACTGTTGTGTGTGAAAATTCCAAGAGATCAGCAGTTACAGAAATACTCAAACCAGCCCATCTGGCACCAACAATCATCCCACTGTCGAAATCACGACACTGAAATGTGAGATCACATTTTTTGATCTCCCATTCTGATGGTTGATGTGAACATTAATTGATGCCGATAATCTTGACCCATATCTGCATGATTTTGTGCATTGCACTGCAGCCACACTGATTAGATAATCACATGAATAAGTAGGTGTTTCTAATAAAGTGCTCAGTGTGGATAGTATGGACCTACAGAGCAGAGATATTCTTCTTAATATCTTTGTTAGTGCTCTGCAGAAGAATGAAAGTTGCACAATTTTGGGATGGCATGAGGGTGAGTAAATTATTAGAGAATTTTCATTTTTGGGTGAACTTATCCCTTTATGACACTTGTACAATCATACATCATACACAACACGTTAGTCGAAACACTTGTAATCGAAAGCTTCAACAATTTTCATGATGGATTTTATAAAGTTTAGTTACATTCACTTAAATTCTCAAACATCAGACTGTCAGTCAGCAATGATCCAAACACAATATGTATGTCTTGATTAGGGGAGGGGTGTGGGGGTAAAGAAGGCCTCTGGGATTGGCTTTGGAGCTGCCATTCTGTGAGAATGCAGATCCATGTTTCCAAGGTGATGAATGTGATCAGTTTGCACTTTTCTTGCTCTCTGTTAAGTCCCTTCATTTATGATCTCTACATTCTGTACATTGTCTTGCCTTGTGGAGCTGAGCAACAGAGGGAACTCAGAAGGGAGAAAGTTCTGTCAGAGTTCAGAAAGTGCAGAAAGTGCAGAAAAGCACAATCAGTTCGCAAGATATTCTATTGAACATTCCTGCTCAAAGAGGAGCAGTCATGAGCAAATAAGATGGATTTCAAGATTACATAAAAGTAGAAACCCAGATATAAAGTCGAAAAGCATTGCATCAGGCCACCTACAAAATTCTGAAGGGGGACAGAATTCAATTTGCCAGATTGATATGACATCACATCACATATATCACATTTTGGCTGCCTATATGCTGCTTTAAAGGTAAATTGTGCTTTTTGTCATCCTTTAGTGGCACTAAAAAGACCTCATGCTATCATACTACTCTTACTACCAGTGTTAAAAAGATTACCTCTGAATTGAAATATGGGTTTGATTAAAAATTACATGACTAAGATTGCAGTAAATAACGTAAACTATTGGATTATTTTTTATGTAATCTAAACTGATTACTTTTTGATTACCTCTGCCCTAACTCTTTTTTATTTAATGACACATGCATTTGAGGATAATCTATACCATTTTCACTTAATGATGCTTAAATGCATTTAAGAAAACTTACCTAATGCTTTAAAATATGAGAATTTATATTTTTTAACTTTATATTTGTCAACGTCACAAAAGACAGAATCAAAAGTTATGACAAAAGTGAAAGTGCAATCATTTACATTTTTGAAGAAGAGTACAAAATCCATTTGAGAAGCTAAAACTAACTTTACTGCACAAATGCAATAGTTTTTGCATTTATGTGTGGAGTAGGCCTACATGGTGAAAATTAAATGATGCATTGTGTATTTGTGCATTGTGCATTTTAATTTTTGCATGAACTTCCCTTTAAAATAATACAAAAAATCACTTAAGCTTTATGTTTAAAAGTAACACTGTATTACGCCCCCTGTAAAATTCTAAGAAAGAGAGAATGCAATTGCCAACATGGCCAACACAATATCAATCACTCCTTTTTCAGATGCTATGAAGTTTTCAAAATTATTTTTTTATCAGATTACATTTTGGAAGCCTAGATGTTGCTTTTTGTACAACTTAAGGGTATGTTTGACATTACTGTCAATTTCCTGGGCAAGAGTTTGCAAAGTGGTAGACCTCTTTGCTTGTACTGGATAAGGTCTAACCACTTTTGAGGCCCACAATCACGGTGTGGTTGTATGATAGAGCTTTTTTGGCCCCTGCTCCAGCTGCTCTGGTTTGAGGAAGTGTTCTCATGTCACCTGATACTCATGACTCAGAGGAAACTCACATCCCTTGAATTACTGCGGCACACTTAAACAAAGCTGGTTACTTCTGCGAGAACATTACATAAACATTTCAGTTGTCACAATTCAGAAACATCCTCCAGGGTTAGAAAAACACGACCAGTCAAAAGTCGGGAGAAACTGACTGAATTTATGTTTTTCATTGTCTTAAAAACTCTTTGATCCAAAGGATTTTGCTTAAATGCTTGAAACTTAGATTTATTACTTACATAAATATAATGTAAATTGTGCCTACATATGCATTTCTTTACAAAACTATTTTTTAAAACTCTTTATTCTAAAATGTGAAAAACTTAATAATGAAGAATGAGTAGGTGTGTCCAAATCTTTGACTGAAAGTGTATATATATATATTTTTAAATAACCAGAAGTAACATTGTTAATCTTTTGAGAAGTCAGTCAATGCTGACGTTTAACAATTGAGGAAATCTCATGGAAAATCACTTTCTTATATCTTACCCCCCCCAAATGATACAGTAGGTTCTTACAGATTTAGTGAACAGACTGTCCCACTTCAAACATGATGTCCACCTGAGGCATACTTTTCTAGAAATACGATGGCAGAAGAGACTTCAACTCATTAAAATGAGTTGACCAACACTGAATTGCCTCATTTCTTTTTAAACAGACTGAGAAAATCACAGGCTGAGACATTTGGAGCATGGTCCGCATTTGTGATGAGATTAGTAACTCAAATTAGCATTTAATAAATGGACTTTTTTTACTTTAGCAGCACCACAGAATTACACAGCAGCCCTTCCTGAGTAGTATTTACTAGTTTGAAATGTGGCTCTGGGATTATTATTTTAAATCAAAATAGTTTCAGTATGTACATTTTTAAGCAAAACTCTTGCATGGCAAAGAGATATTGGTTTCAGTTTAAAGGAATATTCCATGTTTAATACAAGTTAAGATCAATTGACAGAATTTGTAGCATAATGTTGATTGCCACTAAAAATTATTTTTACTCGTTCCTTTCTTTAAAATATAAAAAAATCGAGGTTACAGTAAGCACTTATAATGGAAGTGAATGGGGCCAAATTTTGTTGGGTTTAAAAGCAGAAATGTGAAGCTTATGATTTTATAAAAGCACTTACATTAATTATTCTGTTAAAACTCATGTATTTTTGAGGTGCAAATTTCTTTAAATCGTAATTTTTACAGTCATTTTAGGGTTTGTTGACATTACATCGTCATGGCAACAAAGTTGTAAAATTGGCTAAAATGACACAGAAAAGGTTTGTATGTGATTTTATCACACTAAAATCATGTTAACATGCATATTGTTTACATCCCGTGGCTATACTTTTGAAACAGTATTTTAACATTTACGAATTTGTCCCATTCACTTCCATTGTAAGTGCGTAACTGGAACCCAGATATTAAATGTTTTTCTTAAAAACAGAAGGTGCAAGTCAAAATAAATTTTTGTTGTAATCAACATTATGCCACAAATGCAGTTGATTGATCTTAAATTGTATTGAAACCTGAATATTACCCTTTAATGTGTTTTATTAACCTGCCAACAGTGGATTTGTATTGCCAAAGCATTTGCAGTAACTGAAGGCATATCATATAAGGAAGATGGTAAAATAATGGAGAACAAAACTTGAAATGAACAGTGAGTTGTAATAAAAAGCTTGTTGAGACAGACTGAGGGACACTGGTATTGCTTGCATCTCTCTCTCGCTCTCTCTCTCTCTCTCTCTCTCTCTCTCTCAGATAGTCTTGCCAGTGGCTGCAGCAGTTCTGTGGTTGTAGGTATATTACATATGCATGTACAGTCAGTCGCTCGGACTGGAGTCGGCATCTGTGCGCGCGCGTGGATTACAGTGGGCAACACACACGGAGGGGATCATCTGGAAACAGGGGCTAATTATCGCGTGCTTCCGAACTGAACCAAATACAGGCTTACAGTACTGAAAGACTCGTATCAAACTCAGCGGTGTCGTTAGTAGGGGGAGTCGGATCGGCGGGAATGGCTTCGTCTCCGTGCGGTGGGAACTTTGATTGTGGGCTGGAGATCCAAACTCGCTCGGTGGAGCAAACACTCATCCCTCTCGTGTCTCAGGTGAGTCCGAATCAAAGAAAGTTCACTGAAGGGTTATACATCCTACAGGACTGGAGAACCTATAGCGGAAAACAAAAGCTGTGTAAACAATAAAAAAAAAAAAAAATACTAGCCGAACCAGAACACCACAAGCAGAAAAACACCTACAATTCATCACGGCAACAACGGTTTCCGCCAAATTGAATGGTTGATACAGTTATTGTAATAGGCTAACAGTTATTTTTGGGATCTCGAAATAATGTCATTTAAACTAATTACATTTATACTTTTTTATTTTTCATTTAGTTTAATTTAATTTGGCAGAAATTCTACATGATCTAACACTACGTGTTGTTTAATCGTATTCAGGTTGAATTAGTGATGTTAAATAATGTCTTTGACTAGTTAATTTCGTTGTTACCACATTAAATTTCTCCTTTAATTTAAATGAATAGTTCACCCAAATATGAAAATTCTCTCATCACGTGTATGACTTTCTTTCCTCTGCTGAACTCCAATGAAACATTTTAGAAGACATTTTCCAGCTCTGTATGTCCTTATAATGCAAGTAAAAGGTGGTCAGAACTTTGAAACTCCAAAATCCACATAAATGCAGCATATAAATAATCTATAAAACTCCAGTGGTTTAATCCATGTCTTCAGAAGTGATATGATAGGTGTGATTGAGAAACAGATCAATATTAATGTAATTTGTTACTAAAAGTGTATTTTCCAAATTACATTTTGGCACCCTTATAACAGGGCACGGAAGAGGGTCATTCCAAACAAAATAAAGATATTTTTTTTTTTCACAAAGAGCCCTTGCTCAAGACTGTTAGCGAAGGGTACATTCATACATTAATGCCATGCTCCCTTCAGAGAGCCCACATAAAGAGCTCTGTCCTTTGGAGTGAATAGGGCGTAGTGATGATCACTTTTGATTGGAATTTGCCCTAAATCTCCACTTCACTTCCACATTATTCTTCTTTTGTTTTTAGTGATAAGCATTCTTCGTGCATATCGCCACCTACTGGTCATGGGGTGGTCAAAGGTGGACACCATTCACTTGCATTATATGGACCTACAGAGTGGAAATACTGCTCTAACAATCTTCGTTCGTGTTCAGCAGAAGAAAGAATGCCATTCACATCTGGGATTGCACGAGGATGAGTAAATGATGAGAGAATTTAAATTTTTGGTCAACTATTTTCAGTGTGTGTGGTTTCCATGGTAGGGTACCTAGACAGCATTTTAGACATCATATGTGCATTAAACATGATGTCCAAATATGCAGTGTCAAATGTTCAAGGTTTTCAGTCACAGCCTATGTCTATTGATTTCCATTGCAATTTAAATATCTAAATTCACCAGGCTCATAACGGCACACACCAGATATGTCCTGTCCTTAAGAATGCAGTGTTTTGGTTCTGGAGCATCTTTGCAGAATCTGTTTCTTTGTGATTTTTACTGTATGTTGCACAAGAATACGTCTTATATTCTCTCAATACCAACTTATGGCCTTGGCTAAGCTTTTAGATCTGACATCTAATGGAATTGATTTCTTTCTATTCATCTGTTCTAGTTGTTTTGAAAGGTTTTTTTAAGCTGATGAGAGAAAGTTGCTAAAATGTATTTTTTAGAACATTAAGAGGTGGCTGCTTGATGTGCGTGTGCCTCAGTTAGTTAGTTAGTGTTGCTCACTAGGGCCACTGATGTTAATGAGGCTGAAAGGTCAGTGTTAGAAGACATGCTAATTGCCTATTCAGTGGACCTTTGGGTATTGGACCTCTTTCAGAGCTTTACAGAATCCGGACAATAGATTGTCAAAGTGGCCTTTGTCACAACCCTTCCCCCAATTACAGTTCTGTTGAACATGCCCTCTCTGTAAACAATAATGACCTGATATTAATGTATTGAATAATGTATTTAATATTGTCTTGAGTTTGATTGTAACTGCCAAGTTCCCTGGACTGTATAGTGTTGTATGCATACATACTATTGGAATGTGATTAGCACAGTTGGAGACCACTTTGAAGTTGTCTCCAAAACTGAGGCAGTTGTTTAAATTGTTCCATGGGGATTTGGGCTGAATTTAAAACGGCTGGATAACCAACATTCAATTTGAGTCTAAGGATACAGATGGAAACTTAAAGTTTAACCCAAATATTAATATTCTGTCATTATTTACTCACTCTCATGGTGTTCCAAACACATATGACAGAATTGTACGGACTGACAACCTCATTGCATTTTATTGAATGGGAAAAAAACATTAAATGTTCCACGGAAATGAGGGTGAGAAATTGATGAGAGAACTAATCCTTTAATATAGAATGTTATTTAAAAGTAAAAGTGCCATTAAAAAGTCTGTGGTTAGTTCTTCTCAAAACGTGGAGGACAGGAAGGTGAGTGCAGAGCTCAGAATCTGTGTGCCCTCTCTGGCTGTTGAGCATCATAATGGGAAAGAAATGAAAGCTTCATGTTGGTGAGAAAGGGTTTTAAAAACTTATTTAACAGCTCATTTTCACAACTGTGATATTGTGCCTCCACACATGCAGGCAGTGATCTCCCCTAATTATTCGCCTTATTATCACTTTCACAACTGTGTAGTTACTGCACTGCTATCCTCCCAGGCCAAGATCTATCTGTCTGTGTTTCTGCCTGTTCCAGCTTCATATTTGAGACTACCCTCAGAACATGACAATCACTTTGGAAGTGCAATTGCTATTTTCCCTGCTGAAAAGACCAGCTTAACCAGCATGCAATTCCCATGCTAGTCTAGGCTGGTTTATACTGGGTTGGTGCTTGTCCAGCTTTCCCAATTTGGAATGCCCAATTCCCAATGCTCAATTCCCAATGCTCTCTAAGTCCTTGTGGTGGCGTAGTGACTTTCCTCAATCCGGGTGGTGGAGGACGAATCGCAGTTGCCTCGGCATCTGAGACCGTCAATCCACTCATCTTATCATGGCTTGTTGAGCGTGTTACCATCCATGCACAACTCACCACATGCCCCACTGAGAGCAAACCACATTATAGTGACCACGAGTAGGTTACCCCATGTTACTCTACCCTCCGTAGCAACTGGGATAATTTGGTTGCTTAGGAGACCTGGCTGGAGTCACTCAGCACCCCTGGATTCGAACTCGGGACTCCAGGGGTGGTAGTCAGTGTCTTGACTCGCTGAGCTACCCAGACCCTCAATATACTGCATTGTCATATACATCTGAATGTTTATGAACTACTAATACGTTAAGAAGAATGTATTTTTATTTATAACTTAAAAAAGGTATGATGTCCTTTGTCATGTATCAAGTATATCCTTTGAATTGTTAGTAATTCTTAATGCCTGCTTGTGCATAATGTACATTGTGATGTGACACACAAACAGTTTTTTCAAGTTTTATCCTACTCCCTGTAAGATATCTCACCAGTCCCTGTGACAGCATTAGACTCTGTAAACAGCAGACAAAAATATCTACCTTACTGTGGACATTTCTGTAAACAGTCTGTAGTGATATGTATTGTATATATTCTTCTGACAGACCCCAGTTGGGAAAGTATGCCGTTTGCAGGCATCGACTCTTCAACTAAAAGTCATCATTAATTAAATGTACGGTGAGAGTAGGTACGGCTCGGTCGTCCTGCTCGACCACAAATCCGTTGTTGTGGCATAATACACCACATTTTCCAGCTCTGCTTCCACTTTCTTTTTACACTCCACGTACATTTCTGGTATGGCAACCTGGCTGAAATATGTACGGGAAGGAATTGTGTCTCTTCTGTCCAACGTGCGGATAAGTTTTTGAAAGCCGTCTTTTGTCACCGTGTTAATAGACAACATATCTTTTGCGAGATAATTTGTTATGGTGTTTTTTATCTTGCGGTGTGTTCGTGAGCCCTTTTCATAAGGAGTTACAATCAAAAACGACTCTGCAATTGTAGACTGCTTGGTTGACTCGGCTGGAGCAGAAATACTTTCCTTAGACTTTTTGGCCATACACTCCTCGTATAGCCTCCCATGGTGCTTTTTCAAATGTTGGTATAGGTTTGTCGTGTTACCCTGTGTTGTGACAACTTTTTTTTGGTTTACATCTGATTTCTCAAAGCCGAAATAGCCCCAAATCACTGAAGTGCCGGTCATTTTTGGGACTAGCTCTGTAGGTTCAGCTGACGCCATTTATCCCACACGTTTTCACCTAGCTTCATTTGTTGTTGTAAAATGTACACGCCCTGTGCCGACTCTGATTGGTGAGCAGGACCGTAACATTAGGTGCATGGCGCTTTTGATTGGCGAGCAAGTCTGTCACAAAAACAAGGATGATGACGGAATTAATTTGTAACCGCATGAATGTTTAAAACGGGTCAGATGCGCTGTAATTATAAAATTTTTAATCGCAGTCTTCATGATTAGCAAGTTGCGTTCTTTCAAATCACGATTTCGATTTGAAAACGATTAATCGTTCAGCCCTAATTCCAATTGACTATTTAGGCTACATTATTTGCAACTAAAAACAATCCAGCTTGCTTTTAGCTCTACTCTGTGGACATTTCAGCTGGAAACCTACTGTCAGCAAATTCATATGAACTGATTCAAACTGATATTGGCCGATACAATACAGACCGATACAGATTTATTGTGCATCCCTATCTATATTTAGAATTTCGACCCAATCTTGCTTGCAGCCTTGTTGATAACTGCAGTTGGGCTATATTAAAGTAGAATAATCATAATATTTTAGAATTTTGTTGTGTTGGTATAGTTGGTAAGATTTGTTCTGATCAGATTGCTTTTAAACTACTGCAACAAGTAAGGCTTGTTATTACATATTTGTGCTAGCTGTGCCATTTATTATGCAGGACTATGCTTTTGTTTTCCAGTAAAGGTTTTCAGATATAATTGGCTTAAAATACTTGCTCTGCCTTGGTTCATTAGGTTGAGCCTTCATGCCTTTATTAGTGCAATGCCATCTGCACTGTTGTAGTGAACCTCTGAAAAGTGGTGAAAGTGAGAGCTTTTATTTGTGTTCAGTTAAGTACACAACCAGGCCAAACGTTCATTCCATATGCAAAGCCTCCGCAACCCCTCATGACCTAGAAAAGGATTTTGTCAGAGCTGTAAGGCTGGACTGTAAAAACATGTGTATCTGCTTAGAGACTTTTCTGTTAAGAAGAACATCTAAACTCAAACATAATCAAAATAATCCACTGTTGAAGATTTCACCTACTCCTTGTAAATACAAGAGAAATTATGTGGGAGGAAATTATATCACAAAAAGCAGGATTAGAATAATTTATCAACTAAGAGCAACGAGGGTAAACATGGTTCCTCCTGAAGAGAAAGTGACAAGAAAGATGGATGAATGTATACTCTGTGTTGACTGCGTAGGATTACAGGGCAAAATACTCTCCAGTGCCAGAACAAAGCAGGCTTCATGTTCAGTAGGGCTGCACGATTTGGACAAAAAGTCATATTGTGATTATTTTGAAAAATATAAATTTTGAACTGCGATTATGATGGTAATGTTTTCCACATGTTCTACTTTAAAAAGGCTGCTGGGGTTTTCACACTTGAGCCCTCTTAAAAAGAACCAAACTGAGACCTTTTTTTCAGTTCAACCACAAACAAATAAATATTTAAACAGTGAAACAAATTCTTCTTCATATCCAAATGTTACCATCCACCATGTACCTGTTTTTGTCCATTTTGTGACAGGATCTCAGCCCACTAATCATCATCATTAGTTTTTGAAACAGTCAACTTGAATATTAGGGATGCTCCTATCAGGATTTTAACACTCGATACCGATCTCCAATTTTCTTTTCATCTCATCAATCGATGCTGATCATTAAACTTTTTATCAGCAGCTCTGTCAAAACTGGTTATATGTAAGCTTTCTGCTCAATGTCACTGTTAACTAAATTTCCCTGTTGGTAAAACCACAGTTGTTTTAGCTGTCAAAAATAATGTTGGTTGATTTAATAATGCAATAAACACAAAATATTATTGAATTATTCCCCATCTTGTATTCCGCGTTATTATTATGATACCTGTGCCTTGTGGAGACAGAGATGCTGAGACGCAGGATGCGCCAGTTGAGTGTAAATAAAGCGTTTAGAGCACGTAAGCAAACGGAACTGAACTCTGAGCACTTCTGTTACTCTAAGCATGACAGGGCGTTGTGGAGTGCAGAACCGCTCTGAAAACACAAACCATGCTCTAACTTAATATAGACTGCAGTGCAAATAAACTTAAGCAGAATATTTATTTATTTAATTAAATCGCAGCTCTTCCAGTTTAATAATTGCACAAGGTCATATCGCGGTTTCGATTTTATTTTGATTAATTGTGCAGCCCTAGTGTTCAGTATGTGTAAACTTATGTATGTGTGAAGGCATGTTCTCCATATTTGCTTGGCTGTGTGTAGTAGTGTTCCATTGTGTTTGCTTAACCAGAGGAGGTGTAAAAAAGGAAGCCAGAACTGATAAGAGTGATAGTGTGAATAGCAACCTCCCCAAACTCGAACCACCCAGAATCTTCTGTAGTTGCCACAAATTGATCTATTATGTTCTACTGAGGCTAATGTGACACATTGCATCTTTATAAAAAAAATCCTCTTGTTTTATGTTTAGAGCCAGTTCTGATATTGAACCGGTTTCCCATAGATCACTTTTTGTTGAGAGACTGTGACTCTATGATCATTCTGTGGTTTGTCTGGTTTTTCATAGCCTACAGGCATAACCTTTCCGAGGTGGCTTTCAGAAGTTGTCGTCTGATCAGGGGTGCAGCATACCCCTCAGTTTCTGTTTCTGCATCAGTGACATCTTGGCTTCGCTCCAGGCTGTATTTATGTTACATAGCTACAGGACCTGTCATTGAGCAGGAAGAGATCTTAATCACTGCAACAGTTTGATGACATTCTTTCTCCCTAAGCTCACGCTAGGTTTAGGAAAAAATCTGGGAAAGAGGTGGACTCCCTTGGCACTCTGCTATCGTGCTGTCACCATTGATCTTAGGGCTCAAGGGTAATACTCACGGACAAAGAAGCTGTCAGCTCGGAGAACAGGTCAGCTACGTTTAGTGTTCCTGTTATTCCATTCTAGCTGGATTCCTGAATAGAGTGCAACAGTTGGGAAGTAAAGTAGAGTTTTAGCGATAATGTAAATACACCGTTCAACACAGACCTACAGGGCCTTCACTAATATTCGCTAATTTAAGAGTCCTGGGACAAAATGTTTTGCAGCATCCTGGCGACAGCCCTGCCACTAGTCTGTCACAGGTCTGATTTTAAAGGTGCAGTATGTAAGATTCAGAAACCCTTGTTATTAATGACACCTGTGTCCGTTAAGTGAACTGCAGTCAGCTACCTGTTGCTCATGCTCGCGATCGCGCACACACTCCTTAGGGACGTGAGCGAGCGAGCATCGGCCAAAACACTGACGCAACATACAAAGAGGCTGAACGTGATTCACTGGCATCATGCTGACAGATTAGGTAGCATAATTAAAATTACACAGTTATGATTAGGACTGCACCTAACGATTATTTTTTTATAGATTAATCTAACGACTATTGTTTCGATTAGTCGATTAATCTAATTACTAATTTGCTGATTTTTCTAAAGATTTATTATTATTATTATTTCTTGATTATTATAACAATTAATTATTCCAAAATAAATATAAAAAACTTGGCTCATTAATATTTCAATATTTTAATAAATAATCTTCTCTTAAACACAAACAAATGTACAAGAAACAAAGTGTGCACTGCAGGGCATTATTCTGCAACAAAAATAGCCCTGTCTTAACTGGTAATCTCCATTTTACTGTCCAACATTAATTTTATTTTGGAGAGATTTTATGTTGGACTTCTAAACTCGAGGTTGCACAATGTTTTGATATTCCTCCTGAAAGGGACTTGAATTAAACATTTGTTTCATTTATTTTGTTGTTGGATTGCTAAATGTAGATTACTTTAATTTTATTTTGGAGTGATTTTAAGTAAGAACTTGTTCAATTCGAGTAAAAGGAAAGTGCAATCTACATTTAGCAATCCAACAACAAAATAAATTAAACAAAATGCAAAATTCAAGTCACTTACAGGAGGAATATCAAAACATTGTGCAACCTCAAGTTTAGCATTCCAACATAAAATAATTTTACAGTAAAATTAGTGCAATTTGAGTAACACAAATGGTTTTCTAACAGGAATAACTAAAACTTGTGCATTCTTAATCAACTCTCAGTAATACACACAGCCAATTTACCACATTACTCTCTCCCCTCCTCCTTTCCCTCCCCTCCCTCCACATTCCACCTCTCCTCCTCTCTCCCTCCCTCCTCCTCATCTTACAGTAACATTAGTGCAATTCGAGCAACAGTTAACTTTTTCTAACAGGAATAACTAAAACTACTGCAAACTGCATTAAATCTCAGTGGGGCAAGGAATATAATTGAAACAATTTACAGTAACAGTCACACAGTTTACGCCATTTTCTCATTCATACATGGCCTTTAAAGTAAACAGAAAATATAAAACAACCAAATAACAAAATTAGATGACGCATGGTGTAAAGTTACGTTAGCAGGGGTGCAGAAATTACTTTTAACATGGGGGCGATGAGGAAACATTTAGAAAATCTATTTGAAGTGACCACTACTAACAGAAACACGTGTTGTAATACTATATCATGTTTGGGTGGGGACAGAAAGTAAACAGGACTTACGGTGCTGCCGTCTTGACAAGCGATCCGGGATGCTTTTGCTTCAAGTGTTCGTTCATGGCGGTAGTACGGCTGTGATAAGCAATTTCCAATTTCTTACACAGCACCACATCGTTGGGTCTCCGGCTAAAATACTCCCACGCTTTAGATCACCGTGGGCGAGTTTTTTTAGCTGCAGTTTGTTCTTCAGGGAATCCATGCTTAAACCGGGTGATGCCATTTCAATTATTCCATTGTGACGCACAGACGCATGTTGTGCAAATCGATGTATTTCTGTAATCGATGACGTCGATTACGTCGAAAAATCGCCCCAGCCCTAGTTGTGATTGTTTTACTACAAACTTTGAGACTAAACTAAAACTACATATCAGCTAACATTGCATGCTGATAAACACATAGAGCTACATACTAACAAAATATTCCAGACAGTTTACTGTTGCACTGTTATGTTGTATGTTGTACTACGATCAATTGTATGTTTTGTATGTCATATGTTGTACTACGATCAAGAAACCAGAGTATTTGCTTAAATGTATCTTGTATACCTGACTTTTAGTATAAAGTTTGTTGAAATTATTCGAAAGTTATGAAACAAAGGTAGCATGAAGTTGCAATTTGTCAGCGTTATCAGGCAAGATGAAGTTAGCTACAATTACACAGATCAATCTTTATGGCACTATATTTCACATGCTTTGCAATTTTATAAGTTTACCTGTCCAATAAGAAGAACGCCAATTCAGGGACGGTTTTGATCCCCAAACCCAAACGAAGGTCTCTCCAGGAATCAAATGCCCTGCATTTGTTCACTCTAGTTTTCACGATCACCTTTTCCGCTTAGCCAGATGGGATTGAGTTATGTTGTTATGTTTTTTTTTTTGTGCAGGAGACTTGTTGTGCTGGGAGCCGGCCGTTTGCTGGATTCCATCTCTAAGATAACAATAGTGTTGCAGGTCTGTTGCCTGTTGTTGCTGTTGAATAGAGGAAGAGAAGCTATTACTGAGGCAAGGATCTCGGGAGCATGCATAAATGTCACATCCTTTGGATTTTCCTGGCAAAACCGAACCTCTCCCTTCGCATGAAAATCAGTCTACAGGCTTTAATAGGCAACCTAGGAAGTCCAGGAAGAGCTCATTTTTAAGTTGCGTTACTAGGCGTTCACACAGAAAAAGGTGAATATTACATGAAAATGGTTACATACTGCACCTTTAACTGCATTAAAAAAAAAAAAACTATTACAGAGACCTCCACCAATCAGTAAAATGTACGTTACCATGAAAATAAAATGTTTAGGAAATAGAAAGCTCAGCAGTGACTTAACTGAGATGTTACATTCACTGAGCACTTTATTAAGAAGAACACTATGGTCCTAATAAGGTGGCCGATGTGGTCTTCTTCTGTTGTAGCGCATTCGCCTCAAGGTTTGACCTGTTGTGCATTCTGAGATGATATTCTGCTCACTACAATTGTACAGAGTGGTTATCTGAGTTACCGTAGCATTTCTGTCTGCTCGAAACAGTCTACGTTGACCTCAATAATCAACAAGGCATTTCTGTCCACAGAACTGCCGCTCAATCAGTTTTTTGCTTTTGGCACCATTCTAGTAAACTCTAGAGACTGTTGTTCGTGAAAATCCCAGGTGATTAGCCATTACATAAATATCCGTATCTGCTTGATTTTATGCATTGCCAATGATTCATAGAATTGTTAATATCTTCTTAAAAGGCATTAAATACACAGTACATTTGGTTTTAAACCAAAGTGTAATGTTGCAATTTCTTTTGGAGCTGGCTGGTATGGTCATGGCTTAGAGCTTTGTAGAGCTTTGAAGAATTAGTGAAAATCCCTGACTGATTGGGAAAATATACCTCAGCTGAAAAAGTGAGCAGTCACTGTTGCGTTGTATAGCTGTACTAACAACTTAATGCTCTTTGGTATTTAAATAACACTAGACAACACATGGAGATAATGAGTCTCTCTGTTTGTGAGGTCGGGCATTCATTTATATCTTTCCAGCATATACGTTGGCACAGGGATGGTGCTTGGCTCAAGTTGCTGTGCTTGTGGAATGTGAGGGGCTTGTGACAAATACCCACTTACCTTAACAGTAATTACAAAAGGCTCATTATTCTTCTTTACTTAATAATGGCTTGCATATCCTCTCCATAGACAACAGCAAAACTAGAGCGAGCACTCGACCACACTAGACAGAAGCAAACTCGACTGTAAGCAATGATTTTGTTTGCTGCAGAGTTGTATAATTATTTTGGGACAAAACATTTTAAATTGCCATTTCCTCTCTCACCACTGAATGAGCAGAGTTGAGCCACTCTGGATTCCTATGGGTGTGAGTGGCCCCTCTCTCACTTTGGACAGAGGTTTTAATGACCTGAAGAATTTCACAGGGTTAAATTGTAAAATATCTAAAGGTTTCAGGCCAAAGGAGCCCAAACGTTTATGAGACGTCTTCTTTTTTCCAGTCAAATTCTTCTTCATCTGCCCTGTGACACTGAGATGTCAAGAGTTTGTTTCCTATGAAACAAAGTGCTTGAGGGGAAATGGCATTTGGGTGAATCTCACAAAACCTCCCTAGAAATGTCCGGGTCATATTTCATCCCGAAATCAAAAGAAAAAGACAAGAAATTATATTTTGTGTTTTTAAGACCATTATCAATGGCTAATACACCTTCTTACTGCCATTGGTCCATATCATCCATAGGTGTGACCTGAAGCTCCACTTACTTTGTGACGACAGCAAATTCCCATTCAGTCAATTAAAGGTGCTGTAAGCGATTTTAGCTGTTTTACTTCCACGAGATTAAGCCGTTGATTTAGCCATGCCCCCTCTTTCCAAAACTCTTCACTCCAAAGATAGCAAATGAGCTTTATTGAGACTGACATGGTGCAGAAACGGTTATTAAAAACATCAGCAGCAAAATAGCACTCTCAACTGACAACTGTTATATATAACATGGCATAAAAATGGCATTAAGCCTCAATAATTCACTGAAATTACAATACAATAATGTCCAATATGATTGACCGGTCAAAAGCATCAGAGACCGCAATCTGTGAACATATTTTTCTTTGCTGTTTACAGGGCTGTCACAGAGACCAGTGAGATATCTTACAACACTTATAATGAAAATCTTTCAGGGAGTAGGACAATTTCCACAAGACCTTTCCATGAAAATATCACTTAGAGCACCTTTAAGATCTATGAACATGAACACATCGGCATATAGATTTATTAGCGGGCACATATTATTATATTATAGCGTGTTAGCACATTAGTGTTATGGATTCAGAATGTAAACAAGACACATTACACAATATCTACTACATATACACTCACCTAAAGGATTATTAGGAACACCTGTTCAATTTCTCATTAATGCAATTATCTAATCAACCAATCACATGGCAGTTGCTTCAATGCATTTAGGGGTGTGGTCCTGGTCAAGACAATCTCCTGAACTCCAAACTGAATGGGCGAAAATGCCTTGTTGATGCTAGAGGTCAGAGGAGAATGGGCCGATTGATTCAAGCTGATAGAAGAGCAACTTTGCCTGAAATAACCACTCGTTACAACCGAGGTATGCAGCAAAGCATTTGTGAAGCCACAACACACTCAACCTTGAGGCGGATGGGCTACAACAGTAGAAGACCCCACCGGGTACTACTCATCTCCACTACAAATAGGAAAAAGAGGCTACAATTTGCAAGAGCTCACCAAAATTGGACAGATGAAGACTGGAAAAATGTTGCCTGGTCTGATGAGTCTCGATTTCTGTTGAGACATTCAGATGGTAGAGTCAGAATTTGGCGTAAACAGAATGAGAACATGGATCCATCATGCCTTGTTACCACTGTGCAGGCTGGTGGTTGTGGTGTAATGGTGTGGGGGATGTTTTCTTGGCACACTTTAGGCCCCTTCGTGGCAATTGGGCATCGTTTAAATGCCACGGCCTACCTGAGCATTGTTTCTGACCATGTCCATCCCTTTATGGCCACCATGTACCCATCCTCTGATGGCTACTTCCAGCAGGATAATGCACCATGTCACAAAGCTCGAATCATTTCAAATTGGTTTCTTGAACATGACAATGAGTTCACTGTACTAAAATGCCCCCCACAGTCACCAGATCTCAACCCAATAGAGCATCTTTGGGATGTGGTGGAACGGGAGCTTCGTGCCCTGGATGTGCATCCCACAAATCTCCATCAACTGCAAGATGCTATCCTATCAATATGGGCCAACATTTCTAAAGAATGCTTTCAGCACCTTGTTGAATCAATGCCACGTAGAATTAAGGCAGTTCTGAAGGTGAAAGGGGGTCAAACACAGTATTAGTATGGTGTTCCTAATAATCCTTTAGGTGAGTGTATATTACTTTAAGTCATCATCGAGTAGTTAAATCTATTTGTGACTGAGACTTGGATGAATGTTGGTGACCTAAGCCCCTTTGCTGAACTTGTTCCCCCAGACTGTAATTGTTTGTGCTCTCCTCGGATTACGGGTCGGGGTGGAGGGCTCGCATCTGTTTTAAAAACAGTTTTCACTGCTGTATTTTAATGACAGACATTTTTTCTAGTTCTGAACTCCAAGTGTTTCAATTAGACCTTGCTGTTCCTGTGTTGTGTGTGGTGATTTATTGACCACCAAAATTCAACAAGGATATTTTATGTTCATTTTCTGAATTTTGGGGGGAAATTCTGCTAAAATACAATGGATTTCTAATTCTGGGAGATTTTAATATTTATGTTTGTTGTCCACCAAATCCTCTGGCTAAATATCTTTTAATCTTGTTCAATCTGTGAGGGGTCCTACGCATGAACATGGACATACACTAGATCTCGTTTTATCTTATGGGTTTTAAGCCAAATCAGTTATACTGAATTGTGACGCAGTATTTTCTGATCATTAGTTATTTTTGGTGCTTCATTCCCACATCAAAACGACAAACCTCGCTCTCCTGCTCACTTGTCACGCATTATTAACTCTTCTACTATTGACAATTTTTCAATTTCTTACTAATGCTTCACATCTTTCCACACTTGGAAGTCCCCCACCTCACTTGAGCCTTGAAGCTATGCTTACCCTGTTTAACTCCACCTGTTGAACAATTTTAGACACTATTGCTCCCATGAAAATTAAGCATGCTAAACCTAAATCAGAGGCTTTGCTAAATTATGTCACTCATGCTCTTAGACAGGCTGCAGGAGAGCTGAGCGCAAATGGAAGAAAGATAAGCTTCAGGTGTCTTATGACATTTTAAATGATTCCTTGTCTACTTATCAAAAAAACAGGAATTTACAAGGAATTTTTAAAATAGACCCAGAGTTTTGTTTAGCACTATACATTCTGTTTATCAACCCCATTGATACTGTCTGCTTTGATGTGTCATCTGCAACCTGCAAAGATTTTCTAAAATGTTTTGTTAATAAGGTTAATGAGGATATTAAATCTCATATTCCATCTGCTGCTAATGAACCATCTGCCCCTCCTGTCTGTCCTGCTGCGTTTAGCCAGTTTGGCAGTCTCTCTACTCATTTTGATAACTATTGTACAACACCTAAAATCTACTGACTATTCACAAGATGTACTTCCATCTCGCTTACTTAAACAGGTTTTTAATATTGTTGGGCCTAGTATCCTGTACATAATTTATAGCTGCTTTGCAACAGGGTCTGTGCCAGCCTATTTAAAACATACTGTAATGCAGCCTCTTCAAAAAACAAACAAAAAAAAAACCGAATTTGGATCCAACAATTTATAAACAATTTAGACCAATTTCTAAATTGCCTTTTTATCAAAAGTCTTGGAGAAAGTTGTTCTCCATCAATTGCAAACTTTTGTTTGGACAAGAATGCTCTGTTTGAGGTCGTTCAATCTAGTTTTAGAGCACACCATACCACAGAATCTGCATTTTTAAAAGTTCTGAATGATTTTTTGCTAGCTGTAGACACTAAAGACTCTGCAATACTGTTAGACATTAGTACAGCATTCAATACCATTAATCACGATATACTTATAGCCCGGCATGAACAGTCTGTGGGTATCCGAGGAACTGTTCTCGAGTGGTTTAAGTCATATTTGAGCAATAGAAGTTTTTCAGTTAATATTGGTGATTTTTCGTTTAGCATTGCTCCTCTTATCTGTGGGATCCCCCAAGGCTCTATTCTTGGCCTCATCTGGTTTTCACTGTATAAGCTTCCCATTGGGCCTATTTTTAACAAGCATGGTGTTTCTTTTTACTGTTATACAGATGATACTCAAGTCTAGCTGCCTTTGAAAAAAAAACAACAACACTATATGGCCCCTACTGGCTTGTTTGGTGGATTTAAAACCTTTAAGTCTCTAAACTTTTTACACCTCAATGTAAAACAAAAAGGAGATTGTTGTGTTTGGGGCCTCTGATTGTGTTTGAACTTCAAAATGTAACCTATGCCCTCTAGCTCCCTATAGTAAACCTATGGATAAGAACTTAGGGGCACTATTTGAGAGTTCTCTTAAATTTGACAAAGTAAAATTCTGTTGTCAAATCAAGTTTTTTCCACTTAAGATTACTGGCCAAAGTTAAGCCTCAGTGTGATGTATGCATTTGTTTCTTCACATCTATGTTACTTTAATTCCCTTTATATAGGAGTCAGCCAGTAATCTTTGTCATGACTGTAAATGGTTCAGAATGCTGTAGCTAGACTCCTGACGGGTACTCCTAAACAAGACCACATCTCCCCAATATTAGCATCGCTTCATTGGCTGCAGATCCATTATAGAACTGATTTTAAGATCTTATTGTTTGTTTTTAAATCTTTAAATGGGTTATCACCCAGCTAAATTTCTGACCTTTTACACTTACACAAGCCCCTTAAATCTCTTAGGTCATCTGATCGGAGGATTTTGAGTGCTCCTAGATCCAGACTCAAACTAAAAGGTGACCACGCATTTGCAGTAGTGGCCCCAAAGCTTTGGAACATTTTACCCCTGCATATTAGAACAGCTCCAACACTGTTATCTTTTAAATCTCAATGAAAAATGATCTCTGAGGCTTTTAATTAACCGTGAGGTGTTCTGACGGCACAGCACGCACGCACGCTGCACGAGAGTTTGTTTGTGGCCTGCTTAGCACTGCTTATTCTCATACGTTCAACGTTATAGTCATCGTTCATAGTTATATCCTTTGTCATTTTTACCGCGTCGTTCATAGTTATATCCTTTGACATTTTACCGCGTTTCAGATTCTTCCGCTTTTTCTCCCGTTTCATCTGCGTGTATTTTACCGGTTGCTGCTGACACCTAGCTTGAGTCTGTGTTTGTAGCCTTTAATCCTTAAACATCTGCCATTTTTAAGCACGCATCGGGTCTTCCCATATTATTCTCTTATCGGGATTCAACTGCGCGCATATTCCACCTGTATCCACGTTCTATTTTTATCGCGGTTAAACTGCGTGCATTTTTTCAGCGCACCCGTTTTTTCTCCTCTGCGGTACACAGATTATTGCATCGATCTCAAAGCACCGCTTATCAGAACAACCAACAACAAACCATTTTGTGAGGGATTCAAATCAATCTCAAAACCCTCACTGCTCAGGAACAACGAACAATTTGCGGTAAGTCATGGCATCGGCTCATGTTATTTGTTCATGCATTGCATGTCACATGTTTAAAATAGCCTCCTCCTTCAGCAGTGAGGGATTCACCTGTGATAAATGTAAGGAATTAGTCAGGCTGACGGAGAAGGTTAATGAGTTAGAGACTCGCATCCGAACGCTAGTAGAGGTCAGTGAGAAAGAGAAGCCGTTAGATACTGTTTTGGATGCGGGCAGTACAGAGAGCAACACACACACTTTGGTTCCGGTTATAGAGCCCCTGCAGCAGGGCATTTGGGTGACGTCTCGGCGGCATAATCGTTCAGCAAAGAGACACCACTCTCCCGCTCCTGTTAGGGTTTCCAATAAATTCTCCCCACTCAGTGATACACCCACTGAGAATCATATTGAAAGAGCCCTTGTTATCGGTGATTCTATTATAAGGAACGTGGAAATAGAGACTCCAGCCACTATTGTTAATTGCATTTCGGGGGCCAGAGCGTCTGACATCAAATCAAATTTACAAGTGCTGGCTAATGCTAAACGTAGATTTTCTAAAATTGTTATCCATGTCGGCACTAACGATGTCCGTCTTCGCCAGTCGGAGATCACTAAAGATAATGTTAAAGAGGTGTGCAAATTTGCAAAAACGATGTCAGACACTGTAATATGCTCTGGTCCTCTCCCTGCTCGTCGTGGTGACGAGGTTTATAGTAGATTAGTGTCACTGAATGGCTGGATGTCTGAGTGATGTCTGCAGAATAAAATAGGATTTATAGACAATTGGAAAAGTTTTTGGGGTAGACCTGACCTGCTAAAGAGAGACGGACTCCATCCCTCCAGGGAAGGTGCCACTCTCCTCTCTAGTAATTTGGCTCATAGACTTAATAATGATATTAATTGACTAAATGGGGCCCAGGTCAGGAAGCAGACAAACTGGTTAATCCGAACGTCTGCTAGCTGCCTTGAGACGTCACACAGGTCACATAAACTACAACACATAGAGACTGTATCACCTAGATATCTCATAGAGACTGTGTCTGTTCCCGAACTACCAAACACAAAACCCTCACTAAATCATTTAGAAAAAATTTGATTAAGGTCAAACTTGAACAAAACAAACAAATTAAAAATGTACATCATATAAAAATAGGGCTACTAAACATTAGATCTCTTTCTACCAAAGCACTAATTGTCAATGAAATTATTACAGATCATAGATTGGATGCGCTCTGTTTGACTGAAACCTGGCTTAAACCGGATGAATATATTAGTTTAAATGAATCTACTCCCCAGGTTATTGTTATAAACATGAGCCTCGTCTGAAGGGTCGAGGAGGAGGTGTTGCTACAATTTACAGTGAAGTTTTTGGTGTTACTCAGAGGACAGGATATAAATGTAAGTCTTTTGAACTAATAATGCTTAAGGTGACACCGTCAAATACAAATATAAATAAAAAATCTCTGTCGTCCTTTACCCTTGCTACAGTGTATAGATCACCCGGGCCTTATTCAGATTTCCTTAGTGAATTTGCAAATTTTTTTATCAGATCTTGTAGTTACTGTAGATAGAGCCTTAATTGTTGGTGACTTCAACATTCACATAGATAATGAAAATGATACATTGGGATTAGCATTTATCGATATTCTCAACTCTCTTGGAGTCAGACAAAATGTAACAGGACCAACTCATCGCCATAATCATACGCTAGATTTAATTCTTTCATATGAAGTTGATGTTGATAATATAGAAATTCTGCAACAGAGCGATGACATCTCGGATCATTACCTCGTCTCTTGCATGCTGCAGTCAGTTAATGTTACTCAATCTACACCACGCTATCGTTCAGGTAGAACCATTCTTTCGACCACTAAAGATAGCTTCACTAATTCTCTTCCAGATCTATCTCATATACTCAATAAACCCCAAAGCCCAGAAGAACTTGATGAAATAACAAAAAATTTAAATGCAGTCTTCTCTAGCACCCTTGATGTTGTCGCCCCACTTCGATTAAAGAAAATTAAAGAAATAAGCCCTGCACCATGGTACAATGATCACACTCATGCTCTCAAGAGAGCAGCTCGGAAAATGGAGCGCATGTGGAAAAATACAAAATTAGAAGTATTTCAGGGTGCATGGAAGGATAATGTCTGTAGCTACAAACACGCACTCAAAGCTGCCAGGTCAGCATATTTTAGTAAACTCATAGAAAATAACCACAACAATCCTAGATGTTTATTCAGTACTGTGGCTAAATTGGTTAGGAATAAAGCCTCAACCGAACCAGATATTACGTCACAGCTCAAGAGTAATGACTTCATGAATTTCTTCAAAGATAAAATTGAAATAATCAGAAATAAAATTGGAATTATGCAATCATCTGTCATAGCACCCCAGAAAACAATGTCGAATAATTTCCCTCATGTGCAACTTCAATCCTTCGCTATCATAGGTCATGAAGAGCTAACAAAACTTATCGAAACATCAAAAGCCACAACTTGTTTGTTAGATCCTATACCAACTAAGCTCTTAAAAGAGGTATCTCCTGTAATATCAGAACCTCTTCTTAATATCATTAACTCCTCGCTATGCTTTGGAAATTTCCCAAGAAACTTTAAAATGGCAATTATCAAACCGCTAATTAAGAAGCCACAACTTAATCCTGGAGAACTTGCTAATTATAGACCGATTTCAAATCTCCCGTTTATGTCAAAAATACTAGAAAAGGTAGTATCCTCCCAAATATGTTCATTTCTACAGAGAAATAGTATATATGAAGAATTTCAATCAGGATTTAGGCCTCATCACAGTACAGAGACTGCACTTATCAGAGTTACAAATGACTTGCTCTTATCATCTGATCGCGGCTGCATTTCTCTTCTAGTGCTTTTAGATCTTAGTGCTGCATTCGACACGATAGAGCACCGACATTCTCTTGAATAGGCTGGAGAATTATGTTGGAATTTGTGGAGTGGCATTAGCATGGTTTAGGTCATATTTAGCAGACCGCTACCACATTGTCTATGTAAATGAGGAATTGTCAAACCAAACAAAAGTAAAATATGGAGTGCCACAGGGATCAGTTTTAGGGCCTCTGCTTTTCTCCATGTATATGCTTCCCTGGGAGATATTATCAGGAATCGTGGAATAAGTTTCCACTGCTATACTGATCGATACACAACTTTATATTTCTTCAAAACCTGATGAGATTTCACAATTCTCAAAATTAGCAGAGTGTATTAATGAAATAAAAGATTGGATGGCCAGAAATTTCCTTCTACTCAATTCTGACAAAACAGAGGTTCTAATTATTGGACCAAAAACTCTAAAAATAAGCCACTAAAATATAATTTGACTCTAGATGGATGTACTGTTACATCATCTTCAACAGCGAAGAACTTAGGTGTTATATTTGATACCAATCTGTCCTTTGAAAATCAAATTACAAATGTTTGTAGAACAGCATTCTTCCACCTAATAAATATTGCTAAATTAAGGCATATGCTCTCTGTTGCTGATGCCGAAAAACTAATTCATGCGTTCATGACCTCAAGACTAGATTATTGTAATGCATTACTGGGAGGATGTCCAGCAAGATCAATAAATAAACTTCAATTGGTTCAAAATGCAGCAGCCAGAGTGCTGACGAGAACCAAGAAATATGATCATATTAGCCCCATTTTATCATCATTACATTGGCTACCTGTTAAATTCCGTATTGATTTTAAAATTCTGTTAACTACGTACAAAGCTTTGAATGGTCTAGCTCCACGAGTACTTAAGTGATCTTCTACCACGCTATATTCCAACACGTTCATTAAGATCGCAAAATTCTGGCCTATTAATAGTTCCTAGAATATCAAAATCCACTAAAGGAGGAAGATCCTTTTCATATTTGGCTCCTAAACTATGGAATAGTCTCCCAAACACTGTTCGAGATGCAGACACACTCTCTCAGTTTAAGTCTAGACTAAAGACTCATCTATTTAGCCAGGCATACACCTAATTTATCCTCCAACCCACAATTAGGCTGCTTTAGTTGGGTCTGCTGGAACCAGAAACCAGAAACATTGAGCATGATCTCTTACTCTGCAATAAATTAAATGGCATCTACGCTTACATCTTTTTATTTGTTTCCCTGTCTCAACCTCGGGACTCCTATCCTGAGGTCACCAGAACCGGCTGGATCCAGCACCATTCCTGCTTCATGTTGGACTCCACTGCTACATGTCGCAGAATGATGATGACTAAATGCAGCCGGTGCCAGCCAAACATCACTTCAATCTATTATGACGGACTTCAGAGGATGAAATGATGCCAACTCCAACCTGCATCACCTCGGTCTATAGATGGACTACGATCTTGAAATGGAATGCATAGACTAACTATTGCCAACAAAAGCCTTCATCAGCCAATTAACAAGGACAATTGCATCTATGTGAACTTCTGCAATTAATCAAGATGGACTTCAAAGACTTTGGTCATTAATCTTACAGTTCAAACACAATCGATGTTTAATCACTGACCCTTAACACTTAGTTTAATAATTTTAAACCATGATTTTAACTATACATAATTAACATTTACATTACATTCAAAATGTTAGCCAGAGGGAACTGGCCCCCACAGTGAGTCTGGTTTCTCCCAAGGTTATTTTTCTCCATTAATCAACATCTTATGGAGTTTTGTGTTCCTTGCCACAGTCAGCCTACAGCTTGCTCACTGGGGTTATTAATATAATTATCATTTAATTATTTTTAAACACTATTAAAAATCGTATTTTATCGAAATTACACAATGATGATTAATCGACTTTATAGACATTACAGTTTTATCGTCTGTTAATGCTGATATTCTGTAAAGCTGCTTTGAAACGATGTGTGTTGTGAAAGGCGCTATACAAATAAAATTGAATTGAAAAAAAAATTTAATTGAGCTGAGATTTGTTTGTCCCTTTGTTTAGTATGCTTATTTGATGTATTTTATACTTATACATATTTAATCTCCTCTACTTATTTTATTGTACAGCACATTGGTCAACAGTCCATTGTATTATTCCCTTTTCTCCCAATTTGGAATACCCAATTCCCACTACTTAGTAGGGGTTGCAGAGTCCAGTCAACTAATTAATTAATGCTTTGCCATGACGCTTTAAGCTTGATGTTGACTAGTTGCTGATCATGTGATTTTGACACTAACAACATAGCTGCCTAGCAGAAGACAACAGGTGAGGAGCATTGCAGCAAAGCAGCAGTAGTATATCAAGTGTGTGGAAATACTTCACTAAAGATGAAGCCTGTACAACTGTCACTTGCAAAATATGCAAGACCATCCTGAAGTACAACAAAAGTACAGGTGCAATGCACACTCATCTGAAAAGGCATCCGCTAACACTAGGTGAGGAACTATGCAAATTATCTTGACAGCTGTCAGTTAGCGACTTCACCAAACTTCCTGCTGTGACAGAGAAAAGACGGCAGCAAATCACCAATTTGTTGGTGAATTTCATTGTCAAAGACATTCGACCTTTAGCTGCAATTAGCGATGTCATGATTACCCGATTTCACAATTAACCGTGATTAAAATGGTTACGGTTATTAAACCGTAAGAATTTGGAAGCTACGGTTAAAAACCAGAAAAAACAACCATGTTGTCTATTTTAAGAAAATGTACTGAAAATGGGTCTTTCAGTGTGGGTCGAACTACTTGCGCCACGTGTGTGCCAAGCCCTCTGCCTGGCTGGTCTGTGAGGCTGTTACTATGGTAATGGAGTTCATGAGGGGATTGTCTAGGTAAGGTGGGCGTGTGCAGAGCGTGAACTTTCAGCACATGTGAAACTCTCAAAATGAAAACATGGTGGAACAACGTGATCTCCTGGAGTTGTATCCTAATTAGATAAGCTATTTGGGAGCATTTTGGCTATCTAAAAAATGTCACAGGAGTTGTTGAAGATGGGTATCCAGTATGCAAAATGCAGATGAAAAGTGTCAGCAAAAGAGGTGAACACATCTAATATGTTCCAGCACCTGAGGGATCAACATCCAGAGATTCATGACCAGATAAAGGAAATAATTTTACTAACACAGCAAATATTATATGAAGTGTACTACTTACCTTTTGGTAAAGTCAAACAGTGAATTGAAACTGTAAATTCAAAGTGTTGTTTATTTTAAGTTTAAAAGAGGAGGGATTCAGCTTTATATTGTGAATGTGATGGTTCCAAATAGTTTTTCCTTCTTGAATAAGATGTCAGTAAGCGTAAATATGCTGTGATTATCCGGCTGATCGTTAGATTACTGAATAAAGAAAGAAGGTTCTCCTAGCCTGACACCATTTTATTTTAAACATATGGTTTAAGTTATAGTTATAGTTGTTTTGTTTTTTATGTATATTTTATTTAAATTTATTGAAAGGGTATACATATTTTTGGTTGAAAAGTTACAGTACGTTTTGGTGTCAGGGGCAGATAGAGGAAATTTCACGTACAAGTACTTTACCTACTTGTTTTCAACTTAGAAGTAGGAATATATATGTTAACTGCATGTTCTAACGAATGCTGCAATAAAACTTAAGTTGTGATATGTTTGTGGAGGGTTTTATTGTTGCATAATAGGTAAATTTGCAGATATTAGTAAAAATCATGAAATCATGATTTTTTTATCAGACAATAATCGTACCATCAATAATTCACATTGTTACATCCCTAGCTGCAGTGCACAGAGAAGGTTTTAGAGAAATACTGCACTTTTTTTAACCTGGCTATCAATGTCCCATCTTACAACACACTGTGGAACACTATCAAACACCAGAATGACTGGTGAGAAATATTGGAGATGAGATGAGAGGTCAGAGTGTGTCGCTAACAACTGACTTGTGGACATCCTCCACAATGGCAGGAACAACTTGGCATAAGGGCCAACAAACTCCATACTGACTGTACTTTCCGATGTAATTCCACATTCGGAATGCTCCAGCGGCTGTTTGAGCAAATTAAGGATAGCGGTGCAATCTGTGCTTGCAGATGCATTTTTCAAAATGATCAGCACCACTCTGCATGTCGAAGTATCTGACCTGACAGCTGTAAGTGCCTTCGTTGGCAATTGGAAAAACGGTTCAAACTGGAGTCTGACGATCTGACAGAATCCATCCCCACTGTGGCCTGTATGCTCGATCTCTGGTTCAAACATTTCATTTCATCCCAGAGAGTAAACGAGAGCCAGCAAGATTTTGAGCAGCTTTTTAGGACACACTATCACAGTGGGAGGAAAATGGGACACCACTCCACAGCAGCCGAAGTAGTCTGTGAATATTTATTAACAACACCACATATTCCCACCATGGAGAACCAACTGTAGTGGTGGGCCCGCAACCTGGACACATTACCCCATTTGGCCAAGCTTTGCAAAAGCTACTTGGCTGTCCCAGATACCATCGCCTGACAGCGGGCGAGCCTTCATCCAGCCATCCAGGATTCAAAAGAAAAAACTGTGACTGAGCAGGACTGTGACAGTGAGTAGGTTTACAGCCTAGATCTTGCGTCATTATTATTTATAAATGTTTCTTTTGCACTAAAATGGGAGTTAGTGTTATTGTTGCATTGTTACTATTAAGTTGCAACATGTTATGAGCTGTCTGTCAGCATCTCTATAATATTTTGCAAATAAATGACAAATTGCGGCATGTTGCAAGCATTCCCATCTCTTTAGTTTTTATTAATGACGTCATCAGCAATTAGTCAACATTGACTCGACTTTAATCGCATAACTGTTGACTTAAAAAAATCGGAGGTCGTTCAAACCCTACTACTTAGTAGATCCTTGTGGTAGTACGGTTACTCACCTCAATCCGGGTGGCGTAGGAAATGTCTCAGTTGCCTCCCCTTCTGAGACAGTCAATATGCGCACCTTATCACTGTGCTTGACTCCACAGAGACTTCTAGCACGGGAGGCTCATGCTACACTCTGTGATCCACACACAACTTACCATGTGCCCCTTTGAGAGTGAGAACCCCTAATCGCGACCATAAGGTGGTTACCCCATGTGACTCTACCCTCCCTAGCAACCGGGCCAATTTGGTTGCTTAGGAGACCTGGCAGGAGTCTCTCAGCACACCCTGGATTTGAACTCGTGACTCCAGTGGTGGTAGTCAGCATCAATACTCGCTGAGCTACCCTTGCCCCCCCAACAGTCCGTTGTTTATAAATCTGCTTTATAAATGAATTGCCATGCCTTAAAACAACTTTTATTGATCTACTGTGAATTCTACTAATAAGGCATGAAGTCATTGATAACACATTTTAATGTCACAATAGTTGATGTTTAGTTTCCTCATATTTAAATGTTCCTCTAAACGCCTCCCGAACCTCTTTTTACCTATGAACATAAAATGAAGATAAACTTTGTAAGCTGGGGCCTGTACAGTAGGGTTGGCTTCAGTGCGATATCGGCCCTAACTCAATACTTGGGCAACAAATTAAAAAAACTCTAAAAGAACTGCATAAAGTCTTACAGATACAAATTATCCCTTTTCTGTTTTAATTTTTTTCTGGATTCCATGTTAAATGTTTTAAACAAATATTATGTTCAAATTGTGTTTAATCAAATACATACTGACAGCTTTAATCAAATGAAAATATAATACTTTTCATCAAATATATATACAACAGAGCTTTACAGTGTTAATGAAAACAATCTGATTACCTGAGGCAAAAGGCTGACATGGTTGAATCACAACATGCTAATATTCATTACACTTGCTTAAGTGATATTGCTTACAGATAATAATACTGATATAATATAATAGTAATTTAATATTAAATTATTTTTACTATGAGTATTATTGTGACTGCTTTGAATATTACACTTTTACACAGTAGTATTATTTTTCTGTCACAATGTCTTCAATTTCATGCAATCAGTTGAACAGAGCTCTCATTTCAGCAGGACTTTTAATTTGAAAGATTTTTGAAATTCTTCCCGTTTGTGAAGGGTTTGTTATATCAAGCTTCCTGTGACTCCTGAGGTGAAATCTCCGAGCTGCAACGGAAAAAGAGTTCATTTGAGGGTTCACAGCCATTTAGACTCTAAACACACTGCTCTGCAGATGGATACCATTGGACACACTGCATGAAAATAAAGCATTAGTAATGTGTGTTGCATTATGTGTGTGAAGGAGATGACGGCTGAGAGGTCCCTCTTATTCATACTGTGGCACAAAGTGCATGTGACTGTATAATATAACTGTCTTAAGTCTTTTTAAACTCAAAATCAGCTATACATTAAGAAAGGGAGGATCTATAGCATTTTATGTTGTCTATTAAACATGTAAGAAATATGAATACCACATGAATGAATACCATGGTCTTTTATATAGAAAAATCTACATTTTAAACAATCCATCTCTATGCAAACAAAATAACGTACATGAAATTAAACATGACAATAGTCAAAGCAATAAATTAGTGTTTAATGTCCAGTTTATTGAATCAAGTATTAAACAATTCAGTGTTAGCAGTTGGTGGTAAATGGTGAGTAATTCAGTGAGTTTAGTAGTCCTATCTGATGCAGGTCGTAAATTAAATTCCTCTGTACAAACAATCCATATATCATTCAACATGTGTGATACAAACAAACACTTCTTATCTCACAATAAACTCAGCAATCTTAGAAATATGAACACCCAAAAATCTGCCCATTAAGACTACATGTTAACCAGTAGTCACTTCCAAGCAATTTCTAAGCTGCTGCTCTGCAGCAAATCCTGATTTTATAACATAAGTTAAAGACAATGGTTGTGCTGTGATTTTGGCTATATTTACATGTAAAATGATCACGCAGAGAGAAACTTAGAAGCGACAGAATGTCTTACGTTTTCTCTCACACAGCGCACAGCTTTCTGAACAGAGTACACACAGAGAGAGATGTACCTGCAGCGGGAAAGCAGTACTGGTGACTCTTCTATGGAAAGTAGCTAAAATTTGTACAAAAAGTCACTAGATTTGTCGTTAGGTGCTTTTTAGAAAAAAAAAGTCGCTAAAGGAGTCTGAAAGTCACTAAATCTAGCGATAAAGTCGCTAAGTTGGCAACACCTCTTCTTATTCAATAATTTAGGAACTCGAGTACTCCTAGTGGTGAGGAAGAATATTACAGGCTATTTCACAGCCTAGTAACAGGCTTGTGACTGTTACAATATTATTTCATTAAATGACATTCTTCTGCAGTTTAATGATCACACATGGCCATTTAGAGGCTTTTTATTATTAATTTCAAATGGTCTTTGATTTCATCTCAAAACTCTCACATTGCATTACATTTTACTAATGGCAGGATACTTTAATATGTTAATGAAATTAACAGTGTTTTAAATTTTTTGGTATTGCGATTTTTGTTAGTACCGGTAAACCTCACAACCCTAATTTACAGTGATGTGAATTTGTTGGGAAATGTACACAGGCAAATTGTAATAAAATAATGTCACAATGCCAAAAATCATAATGGTGCTAAATATAATTTCCATTTTCTTTTGGGGTGAATTAGGATACGGATATGCCTTTGTGAGATTTACCCATTTGTTCCTTGCTTAGCCCAGCACACAGTGCCCTTGTGGAACCCGTCTGAACTCAGACTGACACTTTTCTTTCCTGTTAAACCTTCTGTCCCTTCAGGAGAGTCATGATTTCAGAACTCGGCTTAAATACATCACCTGAAACCAGTGTACTGTGCAAAAGTCTTGTGAAAACCTTTCCTCTGTCTGCTGGGGCAATGAAGTTCCAGACAGGCCTCATTAAAACCTCCATCATTTAAACGCAAAGCCAATGGCCTGAAAAGTCACAGTGATAAAGTAAATGAAAAAAAGTTAATCTGCTCAGTAGACTGTATTGCTAGTTTTCACCAAAACATGAAAAGAAGCTTTCTAAACTACAAAAAGAGGTTCATTAGTTCATCTCAAAACCTTTTTTGAGAGAAGTCAGTTAAGATTAGAGATCTTAATTAGCTTTTTAGAAGACAGTATTAGAATGATGCCCTTAATCATGCCCTGTCATGGGTAAATTGAATTTAAAGTGGTTAAATGCACAAATATGTCACCTGCTCAAAAAAGAATGCAGTGTGAATGTTTTCTAATTTGAAATTAGATGGTGCAATTTAAAGGCCTCTGGCTTGTTGTCGGTATTTAGGGCACACAAGTAAAATTTGCGAGCATTTTCAATAGAAACCAAGCAATGGAGGAGAGCATGTTTGTGTGAGAGTAAGGAGGAGAGTGCTTATCCTTTTTGATTCTCACAGATGGTGTACACTCCCTCCATTAGGAAGATCTAAATGAATCTCTTTGTGGTAATTACTTAGATCAATCATGTCACCGTTGAGCTGAAGGGATTTGCTCTGCACACCCCTTCTGTTGGCCAGATAAATCCTGATAAAACTTTTGTTAATGATACTTAAGCTAGCCATCCCAGGCTATGTCTGACTGTACTGTGGTTTGTGTCTTTCAGCTGTTCTAAAAGGTAACTTACACTTTGTTTAAGTAGTCTAAATTCCTTGCTTGAAGAAACAGCTTAAATCAACTCAAAATGGTTTGTTAGTCTTAGCACATCTGCCATCTTGGTCAGGCTTGTCTGGTTTGCTGGTTTTAGAGAGGTTTATGCACTTGTCAACTGATCTGGGTGGGATACCAGTTAGCCCAGTGTTTCCCAACTAAAGATTGTCAGGTGTGCCGTGGCAATCATATTCCACAAAATAAATAAATACATGAAAAAATAATTTCAGGGATCAAAACTCCTCACCTTTCAGAGAAATTAGCCATTTTTTACAAATAATCGGTCACTTTTGTGATTGTGAAGAGCAATGATAAATGTGTAAAAGTGAGTGATATTTATACGCTTTAAGGGTCTTTCACATGACTTGCGTCAGCGCTGCAGTATACATTGAAGTCTATGAAGTGACGTCACTTTACACCAAAGTGTTTTTCACACATGTTTTTGCTTCACCAATAATGTCTTGGAGGGTATTAAGCAACAAGAAATATTTAAAAACTGTCCAAATTTGTGAAGAGACATTGAATGTCTCATAATTTCTTTTAATTAAATATTACCTTATCGTTTACAAATATCAGAGACCCCAGTTATTGAAGTCATTTAAATTCACCAAGACAACGCTTAGACCTGAACATAAACAAGTCCTTTTATTACTTTCGGCTATCAAAGCAACTGCAAGCTTTTTTTCTCTCTTCCAAATACATGTTTTCAATGTTTATTGTGCACACCTCCGCTTTTTTACGTGGCAAACTCATAAAATCGCCCCACTGTGACAATTCTGCAACTCTTGTCATCTGGAGGGCAATGCGGCACTTTACGCTGGTGTTGAATGCCTCGACTCAACTCATGTGAAATGCGCTTTACAATGACGAAAGAACATTATTGAAACTTAAAATTATTATTATTTGTCGTATTATTGTGGTCTTTACTGATAAAAGCCATGCTCAGCAGTTTAAATAGGCTACTGGAGGAAATGTATACCGTAGATCTGCTTTGTGTCAGAAGGAAGTATCACCAAAATACTCTTTTATTTTGCAGCTATTTCTGCACAATTGTAAACTTGAATAAACTTGGATCACTAAAATAGCTGGAACAAATCTACAAATTAGAAAAGAAGCAAATTTGTGTTTTTTTCATTACCCATTTAGTGCTCTTGCCATCTGTGACCTCACACAGCATAGCCTACCTTTGTGACTTTTTTATTTTTATTTGCATAGCCAAATTTCAAACATTACAAGTAAACACGCTACTAAGATGGACAGAAAACATGGACAATTTCTTGAAAAGGAAAAATATTGACGATGGTTAGCCTATGTGGGAAAATGGTGTGCCATATAATTTTTTGTCATAAAAAGTGTGCCGTGGCAGAAAAGATTTTGGGAAACACTGAGTTAGCTTACCAGCTAAACCAAAATGATAGTGAATTGTGACTGAGGCTGTGATTCTTTCTAATATCTCTTTTTGTTTTCCATGTTGAAGTCATATTGGGTGAACTATACCTGTATGATGGCAAACATGGTCTTGAGTTTTCCTGTGAGCAGACACACTCCAGAAGACCTGGCTACTGTCTGAACAGAGGACACATTTTTAGAGAAATCTAGTTGATCCAGGCAATTGCTTTTATATCTTTACAGCCTCTCAGGGTGACAGAGGCCACAACTGGTGACATGTGGCCCTCATATTAAAAGTGACAGCAGACACTGTTCTTTACTCCATCCCAGTTCATGAACCAGGTCAGATAATGTTAAACACTCTTGCTCTTGTGGAAATTCTGTGCCCGCAACTTAAATCCTTGACAATGTTATTGATGAGTTGTACAGCTCAGTAATTTGGATCGTGTTGCAGTGTTGATGTCCACTGTACTTATAATTTCTTTTTTATTTAAGTTTTTTTCTATATATATATATATATATTTTTTTAGCTTTACTAAGCTTTATTACAGTTATCCACTGAGGGTTCACACTATTATATTTTTAATTGCTTTTATGTTGAATGGCTATATTTCAGATGCATTTGTGTGTGTGGTAAGATACATTCCACCGGGCAAACACTGGTGTCTGGACAAAGGTCATGCTGTCCATGGCTAGATCTGGACACACGCTTGGTTCTGTGAAATGAATGACTTGTTGCCATTGGATGCCTTCAGTACATCCAGTGATCTACCCATAAATCATTATTGTTTTCTGAAGTAAGACTGGTTTAACTATGACAGAACATTAGCTTTTAACATATATTGTTGTAGTTAATGCTTTTTTGTATAAATTGCAATCACAACTTTTTTGTTGTTGCTTCAAACAATATTCAATTGTCAATATTACACTTTAAGTCTTATCCATTTCACACATTCAGTCAAACTGGTGTGATTACACTATGCTGGGCTCAGACACCTATAATCATACCAGTGTGATCTGCATTTGTGCTGCTGTTTATCAGCAAAAGAAGGACTGAAGCGGTTGTCATAATGAACCAGCTGCTCAAATAGTCTTTTCAATGTCACAAAATGTTTTTCTTTATATGTTACAAAGATAAAAAATCTATAAAATTTAGACAACCTTATGCCAAGACATTGAAGATGCGAAATTGATGATTTCTGATATATCCAATGGTGTTGCTATGGTGAGGCAATAAATTAAGGGCAAAAATTTGAAACAAGAAGTTCCTTATATCTTCTGTGTGCATTGTATTATTTTGATGAATGTTCAGCTGTATGTTTGGTAATGGGGGCTGATCACATTTATGCGGCTATTATGGGTCACGGTCATAGCACCACCAACTGGCAGCAGGAAGTATGACATTTTAACAGACTTTGAAATAGCCCTCTTATGTTTACATTAATTGCTACAAAATTCTTTAGAATAATTTCAAGAGACTGCTGATGTAATATTGAAAAGGGATATTTGCATTTACATTTACATTTATGCATTTGGCAGACGCTTTTATCCAAAGCGACTTACAGTGCACTTCTTACAGGGACAATTCCCCCAGAGCAACCTGGAATTAAGTGCCTTGCTCAAGGACACAATGGTGTTGGCTGTGGGGATCGAACCGGCGACCTTCTGGTTAACAGTTATGTGCTGTAGCCCACTATACCACCACCACTCCAATATTTGATATCTTAAACAGTGTCTCCATGGTAATGCATTCAATTGTATTATTCCTTCCTATATTTGGGTGTTTTTGAGGCAATTGACATACATAATATTTCATGAAATTTTTCACACACGGTCATTGGCCAATAGGGCTGGGCTGGGGTGGGGGGTGGTCTCTGTAGCTCCCCATTTAAAATGGGTGTGCTAGACTGCCTCTGTAGCACTCCCATTTTCACCTGAAGTCACCAAAATTGAGACATATATAGTTTTCATCAAGCCTGAAAACTTTCTTTTCATTAACAAGACAAACAACATAAAACTCAACATAAAATATGGAATCAATTAAATACATTAAACCCCTTCCCCTGAACATGCTGCCACCCTGCCCATCTCCCCACAACACTCTTGAAATAAGGGTGCCCCAGCCGACTTCCAGTCCCTAAGGATAATTTGTCTGCCGATCATAACTCCGGCTACGACCCAACATTTTAAATGACTATCCCCAATATAATGACCACTCCATCACCTAAGATATAGTGTCTGCTAATCACATGGATGTGACTATTTTGGGTCACGGTCATAATGCCACCACTTGACAGCACGAAGTGTGGCTCTTACAACAAACTTTAAAATAGACCTCTTATAAAGTATTTACCCAAATTGCTTCAAAATTGTTTAGAATAATGCCAAATGCATGTGTCCACCTTGCTTTGTTTACCGAAAGCCTGCTTCCAGCTATATTTGAACTCTTAATCATTAATTTCTTCATTGAAGCAGGCGTGCAGTCTATCAAATGTTTTTAAGCATGAAATTAAAGGTGAAGAATGTAATCTGATCCTATCTTAACGTGCAGAGTCAACTATATGTGAGCCACTCATAGGTTTATTCCCCCTAAAAGGGTAAACACTGTAGGTCTGTAGCACTTTCAAAAATAGCTCTGTTTGTTTGATCATCCCGACATGTTGCCTCATGCAACTTTGGCTCAATTAGTGGTTTGAGTTTAAGTTGTGACTATCTGTTTTTTGGACCAATGGAAGATGAGTGAGTATTTGGGATATCTGATTGAATTTTTTGGGAATTTTATTTGGAGATGAGTAGCGCAATAATAGAAATAATGCACTTTGCACTTTGTTCACTCTCCACACAGTTCTATTAAATTTTTTTTATCTTCTAATGCAGGAACACCACGTTTTTAAGATGCCGTGTCAAAATAAATACAGACTTCAACTGTCGAAAAAGGTGATTGGTGATTACGGTGATTCGTCTAGCATTTTTTGGTAGCGCAAAGACGCATTGTATGTGAACTGTTACAGCCCTTAAGAAAGGGTTCTTTGTCATTGTCTCACATATGGAAGATGTTACACTCTGGCCTTTAACATCACTTTGGCTTGCTTTAATTTTCTCAAGTGCACATCTTTGTTTTACTCCATCACATTTTAGTACCAGCTGTCTCAATCACACTAAGTTCATATCAATAATACATTTCTAGTTACAGCCTATCTTAATTGATTTCCTATGAGATTAACACATAAAAACATTGGATTGAAATGAAAAACTAATTGATTGTGGAGGTCGGAGCATTTTTTAATCAACCACCAGAGCTGTCTTCTGGAGCTTCAAGATCAGGGAGGAAAACAGACACCTTATTTAACAGAGATGCACTTTTTGAAGTATACTTTTACTATTTTGTTCAAAGGAAATGATAAAAACAAGGTGATAATTGTAGTTTGGGCTTATACACATACAGACACTCTGGGTGATAATGAATAATACAAAAATAGATCAGGATTGAGTTGCACTGTTAGTATCCATGAAAACCTTAAAGAAATCAGTTAACCCTAGGGTGTTGTACATCCTTTTTGGTCTTTCATCATCATTTATACGAAGATATATTACATTCTTCTTTGACATGTTATTTGGAAGTTATAGTTATAGTTTTGCTGATGTACCTATTCCTTTAAAGTTTTGTTTACTGATGTAATTTTTTTAATTCAGGGCCACAGTAAAACCAGACATAGTCATAGGGAACAGAATGCCAGGGACAAGGGGAATCTATAGGTTGGACACACCCTCTTACATGATAAAACAAACCCACACCACCTTACGAAAACAAAGACGCAGTGTACTTCATTTCATGAATCTTCTCAAACACATATGGATGTTGTGGTAAGAGTTTGGATGACGACTATTGGAAGAGTGTGATCACAAGCTTTGAATTAACATTTTTACACAGTGTTTATAGCCCCAATAAAGGAAAGACAAAGAGTATAATGGCCTTATTGTTTGTGGAAAAGCTGTAAGATGACTCTAGTCAGTATTAGACCACAGTAATTGGATTTTGTTAGGTAAAAGGTTATTCTTTGATGAGAGCTGTTTATCATACATTAGCAATAAAACCTCACTCTCCTCTTATGAAAAGGACTGCTTTTATTACAAATTTTGTTACATGTTTGTTGTTTATATGCATAATGTTTACTATTTACTCTGAGTTTACATTGATATATATATAAATCGCTGAAATAGTCTCTTTAACAATATTGGCAGAAAGGGTATTAAAAGGACAATTTTATAGTCGTCCAGTACAAAATTTGGTTGCATATGCAAGTGATTTACATGCCTTATAGAAGATTGATTCAGGTATAGAATTTTGAACAGGTTTGTGTGTCCCCTGGGAACCCATGACCATGGTGTCACAAGCTCTAAGCTCCTACAGTTTACAGGAACACTATTATACTGAATGATTACAGTATTCATATACTATAATATTTACTCACTACTTCAAAGAATTATATGGTACATGTCCAGAATGCCACAATGGACCAAGTATAAAGAAAACATGTCAATATTATGGTACATTTTGCAAGTGGCTTTAAATGCCTAAGCAAATAAAAAAAATGCAATATTTTTGGTATGATCCCAGGTATGTTTAGTAATTTTGTTTTATGCTTCTTTGACACTTGCAGATTATTAAACATTAAACCATTTACTGTTAGAATAGACCATTTACACAGCTAAAGTGCTGTTGATTCATTTTCTACTCAGTGCCTACCAGTTCTGGTGCATTCACCTGACTTGTGGGCACAAGATAAGCTCTTCTCAATAATTAATTGCTGGCATTAAAGATGAATGTGAATCTAGCTATATAAGAATCAACTTATCAATAACTGAGAAGCTGTGCAGTTGGACTGCCATGTGCATTTCATACAAACTTTTCAGTGCGGTCAGACGCTGCTCATTTCAGCTAAAAGATAAGAACAAAATTCCTTGAATGACCCCCATCATTCTCGTGGCACTTTTAAAAGATGGGATGCCAAGTTACAAATCTGAAAAGGATACCCCATTCTGTTTCATTCAGCTGCTGCATCTTGCTGTTTTGAGCACAACATGTCCTGGAAGCATTCTTGTGCCCAATAGCACTATTTTTAATTGTTGGTGTATGAAAACATGCAATAGATGGACTTCTTTGACCATTTTGATGCGCTTCTGGTGATGTACACCTCTGTTCAGGATAAAACTGTATGTGTGTGCATGTCTTGTTTCACCCTGCTTGTTCATTCTCTTCTGATTGAGTTTCAAATATGGATGTATTTGAGGGGCTGTGCGATGTTAGCCAATCATAATAGTGGGCATTTACGTTGAAGTTTAGAGAAGATGCTGAGGCCAAAACTGAGCGTTTCAGACAGAGGCCCAGAGACACGGTGACAAATTATCACATTTTACTAATTTATGAAATGCAAAAAAACTGTACTGATATTATCACTGGACCTCAGGGAAGATAATTCAATTATTAAAAAGAATATGTCATGAACCCTTTAATAATCTCCTTCCATCAAACAAGAGGTTTCTTTCCTCATGGCCCACAGTCCTGGCAGATGATGGAGCATGACAGCCGAAGAAAATGGGTAAAGCACAAGTCCTGAAACCCCCCTCTCCCTCTGTTAATACTATTTTAACAGAAATAGCCTCTTCCCACTCACTGAAGTGAGTCACCACTGAACACTCCAGTGCGACATTGTTTTATCTCTCCTTAGGAACTGGCCTGCCATTTCCAACGTAGTTCAGCATGGCCTAAGTTGACCCTTGATATCTTTATTTTATTGGGTACCTCTCTGTGCCCCATTGTTCTGCAAATTCTTACAGCTAATGACCAATTTGCTGTTCAGCTGATGGTTTTATCGAAATCGACGAACAGTCCCCCTTGGGTTCAGTGCTTAATGCTGATTTTTCATGGATCAACGCTTGTGGAGTTTGAACCTACTACCTTTGGTTACCAGCCCTGATTGTTAATCACTATGCTATAACACTCCATGCACCATTATAGTTTAAGGTCTGGAGCCTTCACAAAATGGATTACAGCTGGCTACAAATGAAACTGATAAGCAAGCTTCATTAACATTAACATTAACATTAATTTAAGGAAAAATGTGCATTTGTAGTACCATTGATTGTGCCTTGTGTCTGTTTAAGCATTTGTGGTGGGGTGAGCACAGATACAGTGGCTTTGGCATTAGGCCTCAGAGAAATATTTTATTTTTTAACAATAATAAAAAAACATTAAACCCAAGTTTCCAGGGGAGTATGATGAAGAACTGAAATGACAAACGGTGTTCCTGCGGTGTCGGGACATAGTTAAGGTCTGGGAAGTGCAGAGGGAAGTCCCGTTCTGTCTGGCCACTAGACATTTTCCTCACCTGGTCCAGGGAGCAAAGAGCAGCAACTTCCTTTAGTGGCTCTCCATTTGTAGGGTCTCAGTTTAGCCAAGCCCCCGCCCCCCTTCCCCCCAACATTTTATTGATGGCAAGCAACCAATAAAGACTAGAAGGAAATCGAAGTGAAGAGGATGGGAACATGACCTAGGCCAATATGTCTGATGACTCGCACTGACTAAAAGGCCACTGCTAAACCTCTTTTTTGGACTTTTCTAAAGAAATAACAGAGTTACTGAGTGCATCTGCTTCCAGAGCAGAACAAATCAGAAGTTGCATCTTTCTCTGCTAGAAAGACGGGCATAACTGGTCAATGGCAGTTGTTGTATTTTGGATGCTGGTGTCCCCAACAGGCTTCTTAATTAGCTTGACCAGCAAGGTTTCACTTGAAAGTGCATGCTGCTTTACCAGCTTCACGAGGTAGGACATGCTGGTGAACATCTGTTAAATGCTGGTTCACCAGGTTGACCAGAACTAACCAATATAAACCAGTCTGGACCATCATGGATATTTATGCTGGGTTAAGTTGGTCTTTTCAGCACAGGTGTTTATAATTTCTCATTTAATGCACGATTAGAAATCTCAGTTGGTGGTCCATCAGAGTGTCCTGTGCCAAGACATAAAATGGAACCTGTTTTGTACACTGTTTATGTTTCTCTTGACTGACAACTCAGCTTCACCAGCATACCACAAACAAAAGCCCTATGAAACACATTAAGTGTCTGTTTGGAGCATGTCAGTATTGATCATTGCGCGGGAGACCATGAAAATATGTAATCAGTTGTTTCGGCTTGCGTCCTCCCCTATACAGGTTTGAACGTGGCTTCATGAACACATGTTCACTTCATGAACACTAATTTCATCTTACAGCTCACTGCTGTACAGATGAAAATGCTGCATGCCAGGTGTGCAGCGAACTGGAAATGTATGCTCATTTGCACCATATATTGGGATACCTGGTGCATGAACTCTTAAGGACTCAGCCATCATCTTTGTCAAAGCTGGAGGCAAAAATGGTTTCATGTACCATACGTGACCTCTCACTTTCAGCCAAGCTGTTAGTGGGTGAGAAGGAGACTTCTCATGAGAATCACACCAAAGATTTGCTAAATGTGGATGTGAAAAGAAATAATAATTTAGTCCATAATGGCGAGATTTTAACATTTTCTGAAGGAATATTAGTTAGCAAAACTAACCGCCAAATGCTAATGATTTGTGGGTGGTCCTCAGTGTGTTGCAACACTGTTACTAAAGTATTCTGGCTGATTACTTGCCAGCCAAGTAATTGCTTACTGGCCCAAATCAAAAGAGCCCCCACCCAAATCTATATTATTCTGGTACCTAGATATGGCTCAGGTCCCTTTTTCAATGTACATCTTGTCTTTTTTATCATCCGCCAGGCTAAAATTGTTAGTTTGATGACTTAGGAAAGTAATGGCACACCTCTTTCAACGAGCCGCATGATTTGAGTTATGATTCATGTTCAGAACACAAACAAATTCAGAAATCTGTAATAAACTATAATGAAGACAATCCACATAAGATCAGAGAGCCTTTTTAATGGGGATAAAAGGCAGTGATGCAGTAGTATCATTTAAATGTTAAGAGAACCCATATGAGATTTTTTTTTTTTTTTTCAGTTTTTAAATAATTTGATGCAAATAAAATAAACATTCCCACTGCTGGTTCAGGATTTCTTCCATGAGTTACTTTAGTGTTTAATGTCGGTGGTCAAAACTGCTTTCTGAGATTTAGCACCACCAGGTTCACTGGTTTTGGTAACTGCAGCAGCTTCTGACATGCAATCCAATGTGAAGAAAAATAAATCTATAAACTCACCGTAAAATAAAACGCGCTTTGTCAGCACGTGAATGTTTGCTCCAGGTGTGAATGTTATGTGAGAAATCACAGTGAAAATGTGCATTCGGTGTGCAAAAACTACATTTAAGGTTAGAGGTTTGTTAGAATACCATTGCAAAATTATATAATGACAAAAAATAGCAATAAAAAAATAAAAACAGAAATAAGTTTTAACATTTTGAGGTTAAAAAAAAATGCACATAAACATCAAGCTACATTTGTAGCACTTCAGATAACTGTGCAGTGTTGTGCAGTGTTTAACCAGTCATACAAACTCACCTCATAGTGCACCTCAGGAGTGTTCTGCCTTAATATACCTCACCTTTGCCCTTTAATGGCTTACTCTTCTAGTAATGACAAGGTCAGAGTCATTGTGTGCTTTTGGTCTTTGTGAGAGAAGTTTCAGTGAGAAGTCACGTGTCCTGCTCCCTCCCTCTCGACTCAGTAATCATGCTTACATCGGAGCGCTGCACAATACAAAGGCTTTATTGTGCTCTGTTGAATCTGCTGAATGAGTGAAGAGCTGTGAGAAAGAGCATTGCAAAAAGATTGGACAGCTTTTTATCAGCGAGCAATGACTTAGTACTGGTACAATTTCAGATTTCTTAAAATTGACACTTCTCAACCAAACAATAAGACCAATGCAATAATGTGTTGTAAAGACAACATGAGATAATATTATTTTTTTTCCTGCTATTATGGGGCGGGATTCAGCACATAACCACACTGGCTCATGGTTGGAGAATTATAATACTGAAGACAATATGAAGCAACATAAGCAGCTAATTTTTTTTAAAAGTGCAACTTAAAAGAAAACAAAATATTTTTTGTGACTCGATTTTATAAATTGGGAATTGATTAGATTGTGAAAAGTGAAAAATAACAGTCAGTAGTGGTCGACCAATATTGTTTTTTCAATGGCAGATGCTGATACCAATATATAGAAAGCAAGATGGCCGATGGCCAATATAAATGCTAAATCACATAATACAATTTAATGAAAGCAAATCAGATTTACAGAAAATTTCTAAAGTGAAACAAACACTTATATATTGCAAGTCTATTTATTAATTTACATTATACATTTGGGAGATACTTTTATGCAAAGTGACTTACAGTGCATTCAAGGTATACATTGTATCAGTTTGTACGTTCCCTGGGAATCAAACCCATAATCTTGCCGTTGCTAGCGCCATGCTCTACCAATTGAGCTACATGGCCAAATGGACAAATACTGGCCTATTAATCGGCCTGGCCGATATATCGGTCCATCACAGTTGAAAACATCTCAGATTATTTAACTGTAACCCCTGTTCCCTGATAATAGCGGAACGAGATGCTGCGCTGACTTAGCACATTGGGAACAAATTTAGGTTTGACCAGCTGTTAATATGTGTGCAACACATGATTGAAATTTACCAGAATTTATAGCCTCTGCTGGTGACCACGTGCCTCGTAGGCCAGGGCAATAGCGTCCCTTACCCAATGCAACATAGTCTGCATGGTGGCAGCAAGCCCCCTGTTGCGGCCCCCATGGCAAAGAATAGTTGCCCTGACTTAAGCCACTGGCTAGTGCGATGGACATAAGTCTGAAGGGCACGGAATGGACAAAGTCTGTGAAGTCTTTCCTGCTCCGGCGTTGTAAATGGCGGGGAGCCGAAGGCTTCAAGAGTGACCGGATGTACAGTTGAGAAAGGAACCTTAGGCAGGTAGTCATGATGAGGGTGAAAAATTGCTTTAGCCATTCCTGGGGCAAAATCGAAGCAGGCTGGCAAAACAGACAGAGCCTGTAGATCCCCAATTCTTTTTAGAGAAGTAATTGCCATAAGAAAAACCATCTTGAGAGTCTAGTTTATAAGTTTATCAGACGCTGACTCTAGAGGTTCGAAGGGGGACTCAACCAGACCCTCAAGGACTATTGCTAAGTCCCATGAAGGGATCCTGGTCCAAGCAGGAGGTCTCAGTTGCATGGCTCCACGAACGAAGCGAGCAAGCAGAGTATGTCTCCCCAACAGCACCCCGTCAATCAAGGCGTGGCAAGCCGATAGAGCGGCCACGTAAACCCTGAGAGTGGCAGGCATGTGCCTGCTGACAATTTTTCCTGCAGAATGTCCAGAACTGAGATGACCACACGGGATGCAAGATACACCCCGCCCCAGGGATAGGGGGGATGTACGTCATGCCGGTGGCACCCCGGCCTGAGATAACGGCGGGAGGAGTGTGGAGCGGAGGGGGGTGGGGCCGGGACGGAATATCGCGCGCCCGGTCCCCAATTGGCCTGATGAGGCGTGCGAGGGATAAAGGCGGCCGGTGACGATGGTTTGAGAGAGAGAGAATTACGGGCATGTCCGTCATGTGTGTGGTTATGTTTGTGCTTTTGGTTTGAGTTTTTATTAAATTATGATTTACGTTGACAAGCTGGTTCTTGCCTCCACCTTGCCCATCCTTTAACTGTTTTACACATATTTTCATACTTTTTTATTCACACGGTCAATTTCGAAATTTTTATATCCAAAGGAGATTATTTTGGGAATTCAACAATCATCTGTTATTTTGGCTCGTTGTGAGTACAGCGTTAACTGCGTAGATGCAGATGCAGATACAGATCAGTGATGCTGGCAGGCTTCGATTTTGCAAATGAATTAATTGATGTTGCAATATTTTTTTAAATGCATTTCATTACTGTTTATAATAAGTTATTGAAAACAATAATAATAATAAAAAAACATTCAAAGCATTGTCAAGTCATTCAGTTCAAGTCAAGTCAAGTCTCAAGTTGCTGGATCTCAAGTCTAAGTCAAGACAAGTCATTTTCTTCATTTGGTCAAGCAAGTCCTTTAATTTGCGACTTGAGTCAGACTTGAGTCAAGTCATGTAGCTTGAGTCCCCCACCTCTGCCTCTAGTATTGTCCTTGTGTTTAGTTTACTGTATGTCACTTTAAATTAAGTCTTCTAATTGGCATCTATTGATACTGGATGTTGACTTAAACATTTCAACCTCTTATAGTGAACAGTAACACTCCAACACAATGCATAAAATCACATGTCCTGTTTTAACAGATGGTGTTGATGAAGTGGGTGTGGGTAAAATTGAGTTAAACACATTTCCAGCCAGTTTGACACGCGTGCTGTTGTGCAGCCAGTGATTCTTGTCAGGGCACAAAGCACACCAATCCTTGGATAGTATTAGCCACAGCATTCCAAGAGCACTATGTAGTTCATCTTCCCATTTCCCTCCTCATTCATCTCCGCTAAGGCGCATCTGTGTTAAATCACAATGAAAAGCAGCCCTGGATGTCTGCAGTGTTAAGTTCCCAGGTAGGAGAGACCACACTTTTCTGCCATTCCTGTCATATCGGCTCAGATGTAGTCTGCAAACACAGATAAAAGAGAACTTTAACCATCATGCCTGCTTTTTCAAATAGTACATCTGTGTGATGGAGCACAGTGTCTCATCGGTTAACTGCATTAAACTCAAACTCCTTAAAGGTATAAAAGGAAACTTTTTGATTAATTTCTGCTCCACATGAACTTCAGTAGTTCTTAAGATCTGCTACATCTGCAAATACATTTTCACGGTCCTGATGTCTTTTTTTTTTTTTTATACATGATACAATTTTCCAAGCCTGGGAAATTGTGGTCCCACCTAATCCACCAAATCTAAGGCCACCATGATATAACCTGTCAGGCATATTAAAGGATAAATTGGCATGAATGCATGCAAAGCAATGTGGTGTTCCTCAGCATTGACTTTATGTTGAGCCTGAAGATTTCCTATAATACATGGTTTGATACAGTATGCTTGTTCTTCCCTACCAAGGTACAAAAGCCTAATTTGTTTATTACCTGCTGAGAAAAAGACCAGTTTAGACCAACCAAAGAATTTCCATGGTAGTTCTGTTTTATACTGGTTAGGTGCTGGTGTAGCTGGTTGGACCAATATACACGTGCTGTTCACCAGAAAACGTCTCTAGTGAAGCTGGTTGATCAGCACAATCTTTCTGGTGAAGCTGGCCTTGCTAGTTAAGCTAGCAAAGAAGCCTGCAGGGGACACCAGCATACCAGCACACCAGCATGCAAAACATAACCTATGCTGGTGACCAGCTATACTTGTGTTTTCAGCAGGGTAGCTGGATTCATGACTTCCTCTTTTGTTTTGTTGCAAGTTTAATGGCTAAGACTATATTTGTTCTTGTTAATGTTGTGATTTCTGAGAACATATGTATTCTGGATTCATGTTTGGCACTCTGTCTGTTCAGCTTTAGCCACATATTGTACAGTAATGAGCATATGGGTATGGCTCAGTGAGTCTTTGTTCAGCAATATCCCATGGTACCTTAGCACAAGCCCCTCTGTTTTGACTTATCCACGGTGTCTGTGGGGGAGGAATGAATCTATTCCTCAGTCGGGCCATAGTTGTCTGAACATTGTTAGTTATTGTAAAGGGATCCCTGAAGTCCTTTTAGCAATTAGACAGGAGGAGGCTTTATTGACTAGTACAGCAAGCTGCTGTAAATATGATTATAACAATGGACCTGTTTGAGCTTTCAAATAGACAAGTTTTGTGAATAACTTACGGAGATGCCACAATTCCAAAAGACTAGACGAGATAAAGATGTGTGGGAGCCCAAGTGCAGTTCAAACAACAAAACGGTTACACCTACAGTACTCGACCAAGGACTAGAGAACATGAGGGTATAAATGCCTGCACAAGGGTAAACACACGACAATGACAACCAATGACAAGACCTAACTAATAACAAGATAATAAGACTACTAAAACATTAACCAATGAAAAGACTGATAACAAGTTAACAAGACAATAAACCAATGAGAACAAAACACATGAACAAGAGGGAAACAGGATATCACATGCAAGGCAAGGCAAGGCAAGTTTATTTATATAGCACATTTCATACACAATGGTAATTCAAAGTGCTTTACATAGAAGAATAAGAATAAAAAAATGGACTATACAAGGAAGTTAACTAATTTCAAAATAAAAGACCTTAAAACATGAACATGAATCTAAACAAGAAACAAGAACACACAAAAATGTTACATATCCCCCCTCTACGGGTGGCTCCTGACGCCCAAATAAAAAATAAAAAAGTTCATGAGGGAGCTAAATAGGGGGACTAGGTGGTGCTGCAGGCCACCAGGGATCTAATGGAGGGCCGGTAAACTATGGCAGACCAGACATGACTACAGAAGGCCATGGGGAGCAGGTGAAGGGCCCAGAGACCGGCATGGAGCAGGAGACCATGGTGAAGCCAGTGGCCAGAGAAGTGGCTCAAGGAAGGGAGCGGGGTCTGGCAGTTTGGCAGGCGGCTCCAGAAAGAAGTAGGGTCCGATGAAGTCTTAGGAGGTGGAGCCGCAGCAACTGGGGGCACTGACTCTGGGACGCACAAGGCTTCAGGCACTGGCTCTGGGACGCACAAGGCTTCAGGCACTGGCTCTGGGACGCACAAGGCTTCAGGCACTGGCTCTGGGATGCACAAGGCTTCAGGCACTGGCTCTGGGACGCACAAGGCTTCAGGCTCTGGCTCTGGGACGCACAAGGCTTCAGGCTCTGGCTCTGGGACGCACAAGGCTTCAGGCTCTGGCTCTGGGACGCACAAGGCTTCAGGCTCTGGCTCTGGGACGGACAAGGCTTCAGGCTCTGGCTCTGGGACGGACAAGGCTTCAGGCTCTGGCTCTGGGAAGGACGAGGCTTCAGGCACTGGCTCGTTGACCATGGTAGGCATGGGCGCTATCTCGGAGATGTCGGCCATTATAGAAGGGTTGCACAGTAAACAGTGGACCACTGAGACACAGCGCATAGTTGATGTATTTTTCCTGAGTTCATGGAATTTTGTCACCGGGCATCAGGGAATACAGAGACTCATTTAAACCACATCGAAATTAGTATTTTAAGGCAATGTCATTAAAATTCACATGGTAATAAAGTCCACAAAAATCTGAAACATAATCCTCAAGGGGACGATTCCCCTGATGAAGTCGCAAATATTTGACTGCTGGGTTCATGTCGGTCGAGTATTCTGTAATGTTTAGGCAGGCTGGCTGAAGAGAAGATGAGAACCCAAGTGCAGATTTGTTTACAGAGCTGGTATACAAACGTGAATCCAAGACTTGACTGTTACAAACATCAATGCGATATTACACCTACAATACTCAAACAAGGACTAGAGAACATAGGGTTTAAATACATGGACGAGGGTAAACACATGACAATAGCAACCAATGACAAGACAAGACTGATAAAAAGTTAACAAGACAATAAACCAGTGAGAACAAGACACTTGAACATGAGGAAAACAGGATATCACATGACTAGACAAGGAAGTTAACTAATTTCAAAATAAAAGACCTGAAAACATGAACATGAATCTAATCATGAAACAGGAACACTCAAATATGACACCGTGTCAGTTTGCTTTCTGTATCAATAGATCAAGAATCTTCAGAATCTTTCTGAAATTCTTAAGAAAAGTATTATATTTTACAGAATATAAGTCACATTTTTTTCATTATCTGAAATGTCCTGAGACTAAGGGTGTAACGATCCATCGATCTGGATCATTGTATCGATCAAATCACCAACAAGACGAAGTCATCAATTCAACACGTAAAAATTATCGATGTATATATTTTTTAAGATGCACTGCCTTCCAGTTTTATCCGGAGGAATTGTATTCCCTAGTTCAACAGTGAAACTCGGGAAGTCAGAGCTACCCCCACCACACGGACTCGGAAACGTACGTCTGCGGCAGCCGGTGACCCCCCATCTAAGAAAAGGGCAAATTCATGGAGCGATTGTATGAAAGAGAATTCACTTTCTTAGACAGTTGCTGTCCTTTCTTCTGAGATGTCAGAGCTAAAACGTCTCCTTCAATCACTTCAGCCTGTGACGCCTGCCACTCCTGTATCTATAGCACAGGAGGATAGTTCAAATAAAGTAATTGGGGAAGCGTCTCTTAACTCAAAGAACTCAACGCAATCTTTGACCCCTCAGTTTCTCAGTTCCTGCAGACAGCTCTTCTGACTATGTGCCATGTGACCCGTGTACTAGGTACTCTTACCGCCACACTTCTGGCAGCCCGCTGCCAAGTGTGTCTTGCTCAGGCGAAACTGCCTGAGGATTGTAAGAAGACTCTGTGGGACCTCAAAATGAGTCCACTCACCAGCTGACACAGGTGCAGCGCAATTCTGCCTTTGAAGTGCCAACAGCGCAAGCTTGCCATCGCTATACATGGCAGAACAACGGTTCCACCAGCATATTACTCCATAGCCTCAGAGCCCTCAGAGGCCCCATGCTGCTGACGATGCTCAAGGTGTTTCGACCTTTTTGGTTTTTGACTACCCTGAGCAGGGGGTATGCTTTACAGTTTTGATGCTGGCCCCCCAAGTTCTCAAGGATTGTCCCTACAGTGGTCAGGGATACAGTTTGTTCAGTGACTCTCTCTTAGGAAATTTGTCCTCTGTTGGAGAAAGGAGCCATATAAAAGTTTCATCCCCTCATTCAAAGTGAGGGGTTATTTTCTAGTTCAGAAAAAAGATGGTGGTTTTCATCCAATTCTCGATTTAAGGCATCTGAACTTGTTCCTGAAAACCCTTTTTTTTGCACCTCAGCACAGGAAGTTTTAAAGCTTACCAATTCAAGGTTTTACCATTCGGTCTGTCTTTGGCCCCTTGTCATCGGTTGATTGTTGCACTCAAAAATTCTTTTAGTCTTCTCGTTTGGAGGTAGTGACAACCAATACTTCCCTCATGGGGTGGGGTACAACATGGAATCACAGGGGTATTTGTGGCAGATGGCCTCAAGATCAATTCACGGACCACATCAACCTCCTGGAGTTATGCGCGGTTTTCCTAGCCCTGCAATATTTCTTGCCAGTTCTGGCAGGCTGTCATGTGCTTATTCGGTCTGATAACACCTCGACGAAGTTGCTCAAGACCTTGCATCTCACTCACAATATTCTCACCTGGTCTCTTCCACGTCTAACATCACCAAGGGTAGTTCACCTCCCGGGGTTGAGCAATCAGGCAGCAGATGCTCTATCAAGGGATCTTCTGCATCCGGGAGAATGGCGGCTTCACCTGGATGTGGTCCAGAGCATATGGTGTCAGTTCTGCAAAGCAGAAGTGGATCTTTTCAAAGGTGAACACCCATTGTTGCTTGTGGTTTACGAGGACAGAGACATCCAGAGACATTAGGGCAGGATGCGTTGTCTCACCAGTGGCCGAACAGTGTGTAGTAAATTCAATCTAGCTTTATAATTTTAGGTTTACATACATAATATCCAGATCTAAATGCTATAACCTACATGAAATGTTTTAGTGTTTACTGAACAACTGATCCTGTTGATAGATTTAATTTATAGTTCTTGTATTGGAAATAATGATTTATTAGCTGCCAAACAATAAACTGTACCGTGCAAAAAGAACTACATGCGATACAAATAAACTTATTTATTTGGACATACATTATAAACTTTGTACACAAAAGTTCAATGTTCTCTGTAAGGCAACCATAAAACTGTATGTATTATTAAAAGCACTGTACAAATAAATTTAATTGATACTGAATTAATGTCCACACTGTTTTACAATCACATTTTCCCCTTAAGGGAAGACATGCACATTCTGCAAAGACATTCAAAAGAAAGTGAATTGCAGGCAGGAAAAATGCAGGAAAGAGAAAAATCATAATACAATTAAATTCAAACATGATAAAACATGCTCTGAGGGCATGCTTTCTACTGTACATACTGTTCCACTGTAGAATTGATCTATTTAGCGTCACATGATGAAAACAGTTGAAAACATCATCACTACTCACAGACAGTTCAGAAAAAAAAAACACTGTTCCTTTTTATACTCCGTAATAATGCAATTTCATGTGAAACATTCACAAAAAAGATGCAAAATAGAAATGATCAAACTCTTAACATTTCTAATGAAATTTTAGCAAATGTACACACACCTGTTAGCACAGTAATGCTATCATTTATGTATTCATTTCGCTCTGGATGTCTATCGTAACCATACCATAATGTTGGTTAATATAACTAATCCCTGCTGTTGTCTTCTTGCCAATAAAGTGAAAAAAGTACACAAACAAATGATTCCAAGCTTTTTCAAACAGATGTTCTTAAGTCAGTCCTCTATAGGCAGCCGGGAAGAAGCAGCATCTGGGACTGGAGTGCTGATCATAACATTGCTGTTTTAGATAAAAACTTTATTTTCACTTGATTATTAGGATAACCATTAACTGCACACATTGTCTGGGAAATTAAATGTAATGTAAGACATCTTACAACATATATGCATCACTGAATATACCTAGCTATCTTTTCCCCTCATTCATAAAGCTACAGTTTGTAATAAAATCTTGATTTTTGCTTCTCTGTAATGCCCATAGTTGAGCACTCTTTATGTTACAATGGCATTAGAGTGTGAACTTATCCACCATCGGCTACAAAGTGCAATACAGGAATGGAGAGAGAGAGAGAGAGAGATGTAGTTTACTGCCCATTGACTGTGGTTTGGCAGGAGTACCTGTGTGCCAGTTTCCTCTCCAGTCCTGGCCCTTACTACCTGTTCCACTCTGTGATCTTAATTATCTGTCTCTGGCTTGTTGGCTTTCTACCAGAAAACCTGATGTACCTTCATCTAGCCAATGGCAATGTAGAGAGACTCTATTGAGTGCATTTAAATGCACACTTAGTATGACCTCTCCTCTTCCCTTGTTAAATATTCTCATCTTTGCATTGGGTAGCCCAACATAAAGCTCAAGGTCATTTGGCTAATGCCACTGGACAACAAAGCCCTAAAGAGATATCCAAAAGCATAACCATATTTAAGTGCAGGTATTTGCAAAATACTTATTTTGTTTGTGGAAAATCTGATCATGATCAAACTGAAAAATATTGATCCTACCTTTAAAATGCATCCAAAAAGATTGACTTGTTACAAATCTAACTAAAGTTTAATTTTGATTTCACATACAATGTATGGCAAATGTCTTTTAAATAATGTAATTCCTCGCCTCTCTTGAATACTTGATTCTGATTGGTCAATTTCGGCAACCAATCTCCTACACTGTGCTAGTGTCCTCTCTCGTAGCACTCTGTGGTCTCTTCTCACATAATAAAATAAAACTCAGCAATATTTCATGTCCATTTATTCACCTATTCGGTAATTTGCCTTAGCTTGTCTGGGTTTATTTTGTTATAATGATCGGCCATATTATCTGTAGCAGTTTTTGTCCCATGGCATGATTAAGAGAGGCTGTCATCAAATGTTGCATTACCCCAAGATTTTCTGTCATTTTCACAATTTGTGTTGACTTATAACTCCAAATGATGTCTGTCATTTTAGGTAAAATTATTCCTTTATAGTGAGAAAGTCAGTTGACTGGATGTTTGCAGAGCAGGCCAACTTCTGTGATCATTTCTTACTTTTTATTTTATCAGATATAACTCCAATTCATTCTACTTTTATCTGCCGCCTGTCACACTATCCCACCTTCTGTCCCTTAACCTAGCGTGTGATTGAAAGAGAATGCTGAATGTGACAGAGCTTTCTCCACTGGTATGGCTGAAATTAAATAGGATCTCTTTCATCTTTCTCTCTGATAGACTGTGATGAAATGGAGTGTTGGAATGCTTTTCGTTTTTCACAGTAAATAGTTTTAGCAGCAAAACTGCATAATTGGTGGCAAAGTGGAATAACATTTTGTTATGTCATGCCATTGCAATATACCATTTCATTCTTATATTAAAACAAAATTCATGACCAGACAATAGAGTTTGAGCTTCACTTCTAACAAGGGCAGCCACACATGCTTTAGCGGAGTTAGACCTACAGAACACAACATGCACAAGTTAACATTGCTTTTGTTACTAACACTTTTTTGTTTAGAGTCACTGTTATGGGAATGCATTTTTTTATAGTCTGTATTTGAAAGTAATGTAATATACTGCTTATATTACCCTTTTTATTTGGGTAATACACAAATAAACACAACATTTACCAGAAAATCACATTCAATAATATTTTAAAACAGAATTTCTTTTAAAATGCACACTGTTGTTCAGATACAAAATTCAGATCTCAGATAGTGAAGATCCAAAAGGTACAGCCAGACTCTTTGTTCTTTTTCTTTTAAACCCAATCTACAATCCTTGCAGGCATTTCCAGCTTTTGTCAAATGACCTTATTTGTAGTCATATATTGACCCTCGGAGGAATGCATTGTTTTGCTTCTTGATTATATACTCCTCTTATTATGGAGACATCAAAAACTGGGGCAGTGATGACGTACATGCGTGAACAGATCACACTGTGCACATAATGAAGAATGGTTTCAGTTGTCTACAAACATTTTAGCTGGCTTAGAATTGTTGTCAGATATTGGTTTATTACTCAATAAAAAAGTTTTCATCAAAAACTATATACAAAAACTGATACTACAGTCTACAATATTACTATAGTAAAACCATAGTTTTATCATATGATATTTGTTTAGTAAAACCAGAATTACCACAAAATTTTGATTTGTATTACCATAGTTTTTGTTTTCGTGTATTATTACTATTATTACTGCAATAAATTTATTGCAAGGGCACGCAAAACTTATTGCTAGTGCATGCAAAAATATTTCAGAAAAAAAAAAGAATTATTCACACAGCACTGGTCTTGTGTTTTAACAAGCAAGTTTTAAAAATTATATATATTTTTATTTTGGGTAAAGAAGAATGTCCTTGAAAGACATACATAGGTAACTTTCTTTTAACCGTAGTACCTTGTGAAAAGAGACGCATTTCTTGTAGTCTAGAAATCCACCAGCTAGACAAGTCCTTAACCAGCCTCGACAAGCATGAGGTTATGGTCTAAACTACCCTTTTCAGCAATGGAAACCTATAGCCACATGGAAGTAGTTAAGTGGCTCATTTGAATTAGCACATTTTGAGCTAATCTTTACATCATAAAAATAGCCTTTTGGCTCAGTCAGTTACTGCCTACCATGTTTAGACAGAAATGATTGTTGTGTCATGTCACAGTGCTGAATGTGTTTTTGTATGCAGCTTCATTTCTGTTGACATAGCTCGAGTGGCCATGTGTTAATCCAGCAACATGCAGTTGTGTGTGCCACCACCCTCTTCTTTTGACACATAAAAAATACACATGCTTTCTCATATTTTCACTCACTCTCACTCTGTTTCTCACACATGGAAATACTATAAAAAGCGTGCATAGATCCTGAGACCTCATGCTTTTGTGGCAAGACAAAAGTGAGTAAGACTATAACTGGTCTCAGGTCACTATATCAACCTGGAGCACTGCAATAACTGAAGGACATGTGAGTGTAACCACAACAATAAAACATGTAACCATGCTGAAATCACACAATTTACAAATTGGTAGTCCAGCCACAAATTAATGTCATTGGTTGAACCAATGTTGGATGTTTTTAAAGGGTGGACTGTTTTCATCTTGACACGCCATCTTAAACGCATAGCGATCATCTTAAAATTTCAGCATGAATGTGTATGGATATAAAGGGAATGAATAACCCTAAAAAAATCCTGAAGATGAGAGCCTAGAACTTTTCTGTGGAAACTGCACAGACAGCACACTCTCAGCTGTACGCTAATTAAAGCATTGCTGCTAAAAATCTAAAAACTTAAAATATATATATTTTTTTAAATCTGTGAACTGGTCAACCCTACTAATTGACTTTTTTGTTATTAGACGTTTTTAAAAGTTTAACAATTTATTTTATTAGTCGACCTCACTAATCGACTATCATGACCCATCTCTATGACCTGATATATTCGCTCACTCATTTACATACACAGCTGAGGCCTGCCAGCATTTACCATCGGCAGAATGATTGGGAGATAAACATCTCTTATACGTGGTGCTCTTCCAGATCTGTTGACATAATCTCCACACTGAACTATATACCCTTCCATTGTTCACAGCTCCCCTCACACCCTTACATGTTCAGTTTTCTCCATCTATGACTCATGGATGGCCCTTGGTTTGTTGGCAGGATGGCTCATATTCTTCTAACATCAGTGCAGGCGCGGTGAGGCAGGGAGAAGATCCTTTATTTTTTACCCGGGGTCTGATTACAGCCATCTTCAGGGATATGTGTCAGAGACAGACTGAACGCTGGACCACAGTATGATGTAGAGTCACCTCCCCATCGATTTATCACCTCACACATTTTCTCTGTGGGTGTTGTCAAGAGACAAGAGATAACTTCTTCAGAATGATTACGGCACAAAACAAAACAAACAAAGGCTCTGCAGCCAAAAAGGGCCACATCCTACATGTTGCATTTTATGTTTATCCTTGAAGGAATAGTTCACCCGAAAATGAAAATTTGTTGATAATTTACTCACCCTCATCAAAATAATCCACTTGACTCCAGTCAACAAATAAAGCTCTTCTGAACCCAAGCGATTGATTAATTTTAGTAACAAAACAATTCTTGTAAACTTTTTAACTACAAATGTTTAAGACACTTAAAGGGAGGGGAGACATTGGTTGTGCAATACCCTTGAAAAGGATAACCAAGGCTTAAGGACACATGAAGGGGGCATTGTTTTGCAATACCCTTGAAAAGAGTAACCAATGCTTGCATTATTTTTGAGCCCTGATTGGGTGAGCATTTGGTCGTGCAATATTTTTGAAAATAATAACCAAAGTTTGCAATGCTTTTGAGCACTGATTGGGCAAGCTTTTTGTCATGAAATATTCTTGAAAAGAATAACCAAAGCTTGAAACATATTTAGGGCAAAGGCAGCATTGTTGTGGAATACCCTGAAAAGGATAGCAATGCTTGGGGAAGGATGAGGAAGGGATTGAATAGCTTTTTTTTTTTTCCTTTTTTTTTTTGTGATTCTACCACCACCAAAGTTGTAAGAAAGTGGTACCTTGATGAGCTGCTTACTATGAGCTGAGCTTGGTTGATGGAATGCAGGTTGGGACATATCTATGTTGTATGATGAAAAAGACCATCATCCCAGTGTCTTAATAGAAGATTCAGGAAGTCCTCATGAAGCAGCTGCTGTAGCAACTCCTATCATAAGAGTATGTTCTCGTAAGAGGTATCATTTATTAACAAGGATTAAAGATTGTTATCAATGTTTAAGAACTCTGAATTTAAATAACCTGTAAAAATGGTCACACAAACCCATTATAATAAATGTCACATCTAGGTTTGCCATTACTTAGTGTGAATAACTCCAGATCTTGTTTTTCTGTCATTACCTCAGAAAAGCACTGCTCCCTCTTTGAACAAGCGCTATGACTGAAAGGGTGAACGCTGTCTGACTGCTAATGTATTTTAGCATTTCTGCGGTTCAGGATGAACTGAAGAAAAATAGTTCTGGTGCCATGCAACTTTTGCTAAAATAATTATTTTATTTCCACTTCGAAGATTAAGAGATGCATTAATATTCATCATCATTAGTTAAAAAAACAAAACTACAGAATCAATATTTTTATTTTGTAATTTTTTTGTATCTATCCACCCATCATTACTGTGGAATAGGAATACACCCCTGTTTGACTGATCATATAAGGCAGAGGTCCCCAACCCCTGGGTCACGACCCAGTACCGGGCTGGAAGAGGTGCTACCGGGTCGAGAGAACGTTCTGGGAAAAATTTCTGTGCATCACTGATATATGCACTTCATGAAGCACTATCCAAATTTGCATAAAAGTAACGATTTCAGAAAACATGGGTTCCACTCTTCCTATAGATGAAGTTACTGTCAACAAACAAACGCTCCATCCCCACCCATTCCTAGTTCTTTTGGTTACACAGAAACAACTGCTGTCTATGGGCGCTTAGCTCAAATTGCGCTGTAACTGCCCAAAAAGTGCTGTTTTTGCGGTTGAAACACATTTCCACAGATTATTGTAGACTATGGCTTCTTTAAATTTCACGGGTCACTGTCATTGTTATCGTGTCGGCTCTATTAGACACAATTGACCCACAACAGCTGTTGGTGGATATTACATTTTTTACTAAGAAATCATGCAAACTCTGATCACAAACGGCTGTTTTTAATTTCTAAAGTGCTGTCGCTGTGACAGATATGAGGTCAAATATGATCTAAAGATTATCTATCTGATCAAGACCACTATATACGATATAACAGGAGGAACAGAACCCTGTTTGTAAAAGGATAAGTGAATAAAAATAATGTTATACTGCTAAAATGATGTCTTTGCATTTATTTTGAACGCATTAAATAATATTGCTCAATTGAAAACAGCTGTTATTAAGTTTTGATATGAAATATGATTATTTTGAAGTAAGAATATTATTATTTATTGGATGTGGGTTAACAATTTAAGCAGTTAAGCACATATTGCATGTCTAGTGGTTGTTTTTATTTTTATATATCACATTTCGTAAGCTTTAGATGTGTTATATGTGTGAGGATGTGTATTCGTCAACCTGTTACACAGTGGAAAACCCCCAAAAAGCGAGCAGAGTGGAGTCGAGTACATGATCATACAGGCTCATTGAACCAAGTTTGTGAAACTGATGCAGTTTAGTGCCGCATCAACGTGGGTGGGATTATAGGCTAATCGTTAGTTGTACCGCCTTTACTGCCGTGACATCATCTTAAATGTGACACAAACATTACGGAGCATAAACAATAACATGACCGCTAGCTGTTAGCTACTAGCTCATTGTGCTGCATTAAGCAGTTGTTGCATGGTGACTTTACACAAGTGTAACAGTTAAATTGGCCTGGTTGTTCCAGTAGCTGGTCAACTAAATAAAGTGAAACTTTCAAGCAGAATATAGAGTTAACATAACAAAATGTACCATCCTCCATCCTCCATGGTCCCTGATGGTTCTGTAGTCGCTTAAGTTTTCTTACTTTTCCCTACACTGTTGGTAGTTCCAGTGGTAACCATGTGTGGCCAACAGCTGAGGCACTTCCTGAAAGACTTTTTCATTTTGCATCGTTTCGTTCGTCGCTAACGAGAGGAATGTCTGCACCTTGTTTATTGACCACGGTGTGGTTTTGCGCACAGCCATTTCTTTTTACAATTCAAAAGTCGTGCACAAATGATAATGCTATCGCTGTTGCTAATTTTAGTTGGTTGATGTCTAGTGTCGCAAATCCAGTGACGCCGGTAGTGACAATTCTCTCTGACCAATCAGTGATCTGCAGGGTTTTGACGTCACATTTAGTATCAGCTCGTTGGAACCTCAACCGAGGCGGTACTAAAAAGTACCAGTTACTATCCACAGTGGAAAACCCCCAAAATGCGAGCAGAGTCAAGTCGAGTAGAGCTGTACCATGCAGTGGAAAAGACCCAAATGAGAGCCTAATGCTCTATAGAAATTAAATATTGCTGCTGGATTGTGATATTGATGCAGATGAGTGTTGTGATGAACAGACAACATTGACAGCAGAAAGCCCAATACAATTAAACCATCCTTTAAATACAAATAGATGAACATGATAGAGATCTTTCCATATTTCTGATGGAGATCAGCTGCTGCCTTGATGCGATGCTTTTGACAGACTTCCAGCACCGGGTCGTGTGGTAGATGCGGTGTCTTGACTGAGGGAGGTCTCCTACATGACTGAGATCTGGATGAAGATCCCAATTACGCCCCGTAGGTTTGCTAAAAGTTTAGATGGAGTGGCAGCATTGTCGAGGAGGGAAGGCAGTTTCCCAAGATGTAATGTGGGCTGGTTCACCTGTGATCTGGAGAGATCTGGGTTGGCGGAGTTGCCTTGTTTACATATCTATTATTATTACAAGGGGGCCGTGCTCCCACTGAGACTCCGGAATTGCAGACACATGCTGCGGCGAGGAGCTGCTGATCCTGGAAAAAGGTAAGGAGCCGTGATTAAATCCATATTAGCTCATCAGGGAGCGAAGCTGACTCGACGTCAGACATAGTAAGTTGTAGAAAGAATTGCCACGTTGACACTTGAAGGTAGCGGAGTGGTTGGGTGCTGGCAGACCTTTAAAGCAAGAGGTGAACAGTGATTGGTTAAAGGAAATATGAGTGAACCGATGATGTGTCATCTGTAAGGTTAGCTAACCAGACTCAGAGAACTGTTATGGTGGAATGGCTTTTCTGAAGTGGCGAGTCAGTCTGTTCTAACTATGTAAAAAAAAAAAATAAACCACGACTGTGCCAACAAGCCTGTATCGTACACAATAAGAACCATTCGGCGTATGATTCAAAAGTGCCTTTTATTGTTTAATATACAATAATGTAGAGGTTGATTTTGGACCAATGAGATTTTATGATGGGTGGGGCTAGCCAGCGTGCCGCTGCAGAAATAGAAACCAACTGACCAACAAAAAAGCTTTGTCAGTGGTTGAAGCTGATTAGGACAGAACTTTAGATTTACATTGATAAGATAAGACTTTTATCGGTTTTCGTTTCACATCTGGTTAGAACAGAGTGTTAAGATCAGACTGAAATTATCCTGGATCTTGATCAAAATAAACTTCAGTTACTCTGTCATAATGTTGGGATCCTTTGCTGTTGCGAAGGGTATGCAGAGTAGCAGGTGCTACACACAGCTAGGAATAGCACAAAGTTTGGCAAACTTTATTGACATCTAGATGCCAACTGGAATTATCACCTTTATCATGATATATAGGAATAATAGTATCCATCCTAGTTTCTTATTATTACTTCACAGTGACATGGCGGCCCATGTCGGTGAATTCTGGTGTTAATGTGTAAACATGGGCAGACAAATATTAGTGTGCTCATGGCTGTGACTGAATAGCTGATTCAAAATAGCAATGATGTGCTCCCTTTAAATGAATATTGCATTTGAACAGTTTTAGAAAAGAAAGAGAGCTGATGAAAAACATCAAACCAGATGACTCACACATTAGGAATGTAAATATATCCTAACAACATCCATTCACCATACACACAAAAATGCTTGTTGCTGAGTAGGAGAATTTCTTGCTGATTGAGTTTGGTGCTAACATGAAATATAGGAAAGGCCTTTTAAAATAGAAATGCTGCTTACTTATAAAAGCATGCTGCTTAGTGAAAGTTCTTTAATACTTGTTATGTTGCTGTTTACTGGTTGGCAGCATCATATATAGGCTCGTTTGCTCCATGCATCCTGTTTTCGAGTATTATTCTCCAGCTCTTGTGTTGTCCTTGCTCCCTGCTGTTGTACTCCAATTAAATGTTTCCTTTAGTAGGCCACCTGCCATTACTCATCAGCAGGAGGCGAGGGATTTCAGCACTTCAGAGGGCTCAGAGTAAATGAATGATGAACACAATCCTGACGCAGACTGAAGACCGTAGCTGTGATTTGTATCTGAAAGCGTGAAAAGGGATGACGTTAAACATATGGTGATAAAGCGGATTAGGAGAAGGGAGTCTTTCTCACCTCTCTTGGCCACTCACTTTTTTATTTTTCTCTCTGTTGTCTTTTCTTTCTATTATACTTGCATCATACTTTCACATTTTCCATGAGGCAATACACATAAAATGCTCACCATGCCATGGATTCCCTTTGAAAAAAAGTTTGTTGCTAACTTGCGGTTAAAATTATGTTTGCAGCCCTTCACCGTTTGTAGCAGTAAACCTTTTGCAGCAATGGTCAATTTGCAACTACTAGCAAACAGTTTTATGGCAAATAAACAGTAATTATTTCAAACTACTGGCAAGCATTTTTGTGGTACATTTTTGGCATAAAAACAGTAAATGTCTGCCATTATTTGCGAACAGCTGTCACAAACCTGTGGAAATTCATGACTAGCCATTATAGCAAAGATTATAATTAAAATGGAAAAGATTATTGTTAAAACTCTGCAAGTTTTGTACATGTTTGACCTGAAATGCTCAACAAATATATGTGGTGATAAATGAATATATTAAATTCTTTGTACGGTAGATTCTTTGAAGTTTTTGACTTGCATTCAACATTATTTGGCTTAACATTGCCTAATTTGTCTCATTTCAGATTACAACACTGATCAATCACAAAGACAAGCTTAAGAAGACAGAGAAGACCATACGGGCCATTCAGAGAGTGGGGCAGGCAGTCAGTATCGCAGTTGGCCGCTTTGTGGCCGTAGGTGAGGCCATTGCAGCAGAGAATGAAGACTTAAAGGATGAGATGGGGCTGGCTTGCTTTGAGGCCCGGAGAGCAGGTCAGTCTGACACTACACAACTGGAAGTGTATTGACATATAAGAAGCTCTCTGGATTAAGTTACCAGGCAATGATACAGAAAGTGGGCACCTTAGTTAAACGTAGTACAACTTGTCTGTTTGTAAGTCAACAACCACGACCACTTCAGGACTGATCATCAGGGTTGTGCAACTTTCAGAATATGCTTAATTAAATGGATTAAAAAAACACCTTCTAACTTTTATTTTAACTCGATAGCAAGCAGAATTCTTAATATCAAATATGAAATTGGGTGAAACTGTGATATCATATGTTATCATACATAAAACATATGCAGTATTTCCAGAAACATAATAGTAATAGTTTAAAGCTGAAGTATTTACGAACAGAAATGCAAAAATAAATGTTGTTTTTCAGCTTTCTGAATCCGCCCCATCTGCCATTGGTCAAACAAAGAGATAGTCCCACCGCCCAACTCATGCCATTGGTTGAGTCAGTGTTTTTATGTCGAGTCTCTCAAAACAAACAGAGCTACATTTATATTGCCACTGAGACATATATTCATTTGACAGATGCTTTTATCCAGAGACAGTTTTTACAATTTTCAGAAGAATTAACCTACAAATAGCTTAAGCTGGAATAGGAGAAAGTATTTTAACACAGATATAGTTACATACTTCAGCATTATGTAATAGTTTACTATTAAAACATAATAGCAATAGATAATAGTTTATATTGATTATGAATATTTGAAATAACCACCCATTGAAATGTGTTTAAATTAAATATGTTAATTGTGTTTAATAGCCTAAATTTCATTTTATGGACCCAGGAGGAAGAACAAATAATTTCCTAAAATGCCTTATTTGCCCCAAAATCTTTAAAATGGAGCTAGACAACAATTATGAGATGGAAACCTTAATTAACATGATTATTTATTCCTTTCAGTCCAATTCAGCATTCTGTATGATGTGGCCAATTCAGTTCAAATTCCAAGTAATGAATTTAATGGGAGCTAATTCTTTAATTCTGAATATTGCTCAAAATTGATGCCATATTATTCCATGTGTGCACTGAAAAGTTCATTAGCAAGTTACTGTATATCATCAGCTGTGAGTACTAGACAATACTGTGCAAAGGTTTTAGGCAGTTGTGTAAAATGTTGTATAGTGAGATTGTCATGAAAAACAATGCCATGAATAATTTTTATTTATTATGCAACGTGCAGTAAATCTAAAAAGTAAACACATTTTTGTTGTGACCACCATATGCCTTTAAAACGACACCAATTCTCTTAGGTACACTTGTGCACAGTTTTTCAAGGTTGTTGGCAGGTTGGACTTTTCAAGCATGGATAATTCACCACAGTTCTTGTATTTAGGCTGTCTCAACTGCTTCTGTCTTTTCATGTAATCCCAGACTGACTCAGTGATTTTGAGATCCGGGCTCTGTGGCGGCCATACCATCTGTTGCAGGACTCCTTGTTTAATTCTATTTGCAAAAGGAATGTTTAGAAATCTAAAACAGATATTTCCTATTTACACACTAAAGCAAAAGATATAAAATAACTGTCTTAGGACGAATGTTTTTTTTAAACATCTAATATAAACGACATGGTTATACGGTGTATACTAGAATGCTATTCAAAATGACATATGTTTAGAGCCTTTCATTTAACTTTCAATCCATATGGATGCAGCTGCTTGCATGATACAAAATCAAATTTAGTTTTTTTGTATGCATGTTTATTTGTGTGTTTTCTTGAGCATATCTGGGAATGTGAAAGGAAGAGTGGTGCAGTTTCTCTCCTATTGTGTAAGGCTTCTATGTCCCATCTGCCTCTGAAGAGTTTGCCTCTAAAAATACCCCACAAATGTGCATTTCCATATCTCTCATTCCCGATGAAGTGTTGCTGTGCTTGCTCTCAGAATAACCAACACAAGCACGAAGAGATGCGATCTGTTCTGACTTTTTTAAAGACGTTTACAAAGCCAAGCAGCTGTATAATGTAAATATTATGTAAGATGACAGCTGTACATTTTCTTATAAAGACTTCATGTTTATGTAATTTATTTTAAAGTCACATCACTTTAGTTGCCACCAGATCATTTTCAGAATGACTTATTCCTGTATTAACTCAATGAACACTCCGATGACAAAACAGCTTAAACCCAGCCTAAGTTGGTTTTCTTGTCTGATCTCATATAGCTTGGTTAGGCTGACCTGCTGATTTCTAGAAGGATTTTGTGGACTTTTCAGCTGGTCAGGTTCAGCAAACCCACTATGGCTGTTTTAATATGATTTTCAGCAAGGCCAGTTGACCAATATCATTCAAAAGAGAGTCTAAAATTATTTAGTTGCAAAACAACAGCTGTGTCAGTCAATTCCTACTGTCTGCTACACAAAGAGTGTTGCAGTTTAAATTTGTCTCTCTGGTCTGAAATAAAAGGAGCTGTGTTCTCCTCTGTATCTATAAATACAGATAGTTGGTAGTCCTCTCATACCTCCCAGGGCAAAAGATCTGCCACAACACTCGAATTAGACTGGCTTCAAGTTAGTTATTAGACTCCTCCTCACAATGCTGCACCCAAACATGTAATCCTCCTGATTATAACACAGGCTGTCTGTGTATGTCCGAAAAAAGTTTAGCACAAACACATTGAAATTTCTGTTTTTTTTTTCAACATATTTTTTTTATTTATCACAATAAACTCGTCTGCGATGGACTGGCGACCTGTCCAGGGTGTCCCCCGCCTTTCGCCCAATGTTAGCTGGGATAGGCTCCAGCCCCCCGCGACCCTGTACACAGGATAAGCGGTTGACGATGGATGGATGGATGGATGGATGGACAATAAACTCGTAAACTAATCTACATTCTAATCTTTAACTACACATTGCCACCAGTCTATTATTAAATTGATTTTAAGTTTCACTAACCTTGCAAAATTGCTTTTTACAAAAAGTACACATAACACATTAACAGGCTCATTCAACCACTTTGCTGTTCAACTATGTAACTCAGGGCTACCATAGTATGATGCATCTTTAGAGAAATAAACTAACTAGTCACGATTGTTTCCCAAAACTATGTCACACCTCAGTTGTTCAAACCATGTTGGTGCAACAATATAGAGCTGAGTAATAACTTTGGTTACACTTTATATTAGGTAGCCTTAACTTCTTAACTATTTACTGTGTAACTACATGTTGTTCTGCAAAATTCCCACATTTGCTGCTACTGAGGTTGAGGTACGGGCGGGTTTAAGAGTAAGGATAGAGTTAGGATTAGGGGTTAGAGTTAGGTTTTGGGGTAAGGGTTGGGTACATTGTACATTGTATCAAATGGTTAAGTACATAGTAGTTAAGGCCACCTAATATAAAGTGGGTTCATAACTTTTGTGGATATCAATTAGGATATAGTGGATATAGCTCATTTACACTTATTTCAGAAAGCTGTTTAAAGCTGCTGAAGACACGAACGTGGCATGCACTGTGTAAAAGTGGCAGATACATTAAAGGTGCACTCAGTAATTTTTTACCCATTAAAAACGTTTTACCCCTAAAGAAATTAATTGCAATTTGAAACCTATGTATAAAATCATGACCACTCTCATGAGATGAGGACTCTAGTCATATCAGTAACCTTATAAAAGCTATTTTATTCTACATGGGGGAGCGGTGCCCTCATAGGGGCTGCCATTTTAGAATCACATGACCAGTTGAATACTACTCGCTTAATCTCAGTAGCTGTCTTGTTATTGGACACGTTCACTCTTGGATTAAATTAATCAATGCTGATTGTGAATAGTGAACTTCTACATTTGCATCTGTTACTGAAAACTATTGATTTTTAATGATGCTGCATCTAACTAATTGCTCTGCACATGTTTCCTTCCCTCTGACTGGCTGGTCTTTGAGGCTGTTACTATGGTAACAGAGTTCACGAGTAGATTGTCTAGGTAAGGCTGGGCGCGTGCATAATGTGAACATTCGGAATGACGCAATCTCCCGGAGTTGTATCCGCTGAAGAAGCAAATTAAATGTGCTATTTAGGAGCATTTTGGCTATCTAAAAAATGACACCGGAGTTGTTGAAGACAGGTATCCAGTATGCAAAACATGCAGTCGAAAAGTGCCAACAAAGGTGGTGAAAACATCTAATATGTTCCAGCACATGAGGGATCACCATCCAGAGATTCATGCCCAGATGAAGGAAATAATTGTACAAACACAGCAAATATTATATGTAGTGTACTACTTACCTTTTGGTAAAGTCAAACACTGAATTGAACCTGTGAGGAGTTGTTTATTGTAAGAGAAAATAAAATTGGGAAGAGAAATCGGCCCGGGATTTTACATAGCAACTGGCCCAAAAGTTGAGTGGGGGAGGGTGTGTGTGTGTGTGTGTGTGTGTGTGTGTGTGTACTTTTCTGCATATCCCGGTGCTGTTTTGTGGTCCATTCTGTATAACGTGACGGCTCATTTTAGCTTATCGCGGCTCGTTTCGCGTGTAACCCACCGGCCCGCTCGGTTCTCCCAATGGCCAGTCCGGACCTGATCGGCCTCAAAGTGTGTCGGCACACCCGGAAAATGCCCGGTATGTAAGATTACCAGTCCAGCTTGTCCACTGCATCTTCAGTGGCTCTGATGCTGGGAGTACATGAAGACTGTTATGTTCAATTTTACAGCCAACAACAGAATACTTATGATGCTTATGAAGCTGAGACATTATTATTCTCACTGTATCTGCTCCAGCGTGGAAATAAATGGCGGACTGTGTGTAGATCACTCAGGGGAGGAGGGTGGAGTCCGTCACCAGTCGGGGCGAGACACAAAAACAGTGGGTCAAAATTAATGGTTTTCGTCACTTTAGGGCAGAAATGAAAACTGTTAATTTTGACACACATTTTTTGATTAATAGAAATTTAAGAAAGAGGAGTGGGTGGACTTTTAACATTGTAGGGTGGTTGTACACACACTGCCGACTCACATTTATGTACAAACACCATGTAAAAGTGAATTTTGCATAATAGGTCCCCTTTTTAAAGAGGAGGGATTCAGCTTTATATTGTGAATGTGATGATTCCAAATAGTTTTTCCTACTAAGATGTATAAGATGTCAGTAAGCGTAAACATGCTGTGATTATCCGGCTGATCGTTAGATTACTGAATAAAGAAAGAAGGTTCTCCTAGCCTGAGACCATTTTATTTTAAACATATGGTTTAAGTTATAGTTATAGTTGTTTTTATTTTTTTATTTATATTTTATTTAAATTTATTGAAAGGGTATACATACTTTTTTGATACAGGTACAGTACGTTTTGGTGTCAGAGGGCAGATAGAGGCAATTGCAAAAACTAAAGTACTTTACCTACATATTTTCAACTTGTTTTCAGTTAGAAGTAGGAATATATATGTTAACTGCATGTCCTAATGAATGCTGCAATAAAACTTAAGTTGTGATATGTTTGTGGAGGGTTTTATTGTTGCATAATAGGTACATTTGCAGATAATTGTGAAATCATGATTTTTTTTTATCAGACAATAACCGTACCATCACATTGTGACATCCCTACTGACTAACAATGATTTTTGGAAATACACCCCAGACTAAGGCTGTAAATATCTGAACTGACAACGATTTGATTCGATTTTGATTTATTTTCATAACAATTATGATGCATCGTGAAATCTGAAATTTAGTAATGATTCGATCTGATCCGATTTTATTAGATTATTTCAGAAAGAGTCATGATTATTTTCAAAAATATGTAGAAAAAGATTTATAGTTTTAACTGAACGTTCACAGACATGCACCAGACATGAGCACTAGAGTCGCAGATGCATTTAGGACAAAGGAGGTTTGTCTTATTTGTGGCTGCATATACAGCATAAACAGAAAAATAATACTAATGTTACATGCATTATACTGTAGATCTGATATGAATAAAGGATTACATAAAGCAACTAAATCAATTGATGCAATCAAATAAAATTGGAGAGCGCATTGCACTGTTTGTTCATGTTTGCGTGCGTTCAGCAAGAACAATGCTGTAATAGAAAGATATGACTTTCGTCAGTGTATTGTATTATTATTATAAATTCGTAGAATACCTCAAATTGTTCATCTGAGGTCCGAGAGTGAGATGTATTAGATGAAAGAGAGCTTTTCATTGAAAAGGGGAAGCACCGTTTTGAGAAATGACGGGTTTAACCACAGATGTGACACAGTGGCCTCCACCTCTTCAAATGCAGGAGTCTTTTGAATGATGTGCAGATTACATTACTGGGATCTGCTTTCATCTTCTCAGCAGCAGGAAGGATATAGGCGGATGTGTTTTGAGTATGAGTGGTTTTAAAGTGCACAGCTTGTGGTCCAGTATAAAAAGTTCAGTCATGACAACTTTCAAAAAGATTTAGCATGTAAGTGTGTGTGTAAAATATCGATAGGATATTGGTCTTGGCGGACTAGAATCTGCTACGCAGATGTTGCAAGTGTGGAGACTTGCTATTGAATTTCTAAATTGAATTTAAGAAACTGAATTAAGGCCTATTAACACCAAATTTGCAAAACGAACTGCATATGAAAGGTTTATTCACTCTGAGACCGTAATGAATAAAATGAACAGCAATTTCACCCCTGCACAGTAGGAGGCGCAGTTCTACAAAAATGTATTCTGGTGTACTGCATGGGTTTTTATGAATTTGGTGGTCAATGCATGAGATTAATATATTTGACATAGTTAAGGCTGTTATTTACCTAATTTGGGATAACTGTTCTTTCATGTTTTTCCATGTTTTGCTGTTTATATTTATGAATGTATTTTGCCACAAATATATTCCAAACGAACTCCTGAGCCCAGCTTCTTTTCTTTTAAATATTTTTTATTGCAGTAAAGTAGCAGTGAGGTTTGGAAATTCGTTTGTCTAAATTTATAGTAAAATATTGCATGTAAAGAGTCTGTTTATGTGTTATTTCACCATGAGCTTAGTTCAAACGAATTGCAGAACCTCACTGCTGTTTTTAATGCCAGTTTATAATACTGTAACAGGAACAGTACTATACCTATTTTATAATGCACATTAAGACAAAATACCAGGTATATTATATAATGAGGTATCAGCACATTACATATATTTTCGAAACAAACATTGCATTTACAGCTTCTATGTTATTTATTTACTGCATATTTGCATTGAATTCAGAGTTGTTGTGCATGAGACGAGTAAAAGAGCACAGCACCTGTGTTTGCCAGTTGATTAGTGCCACCAACGTGCTGGATTGTGCATCAGCAGCAGTGACTCTGGGAAAATGATAAAAAGTTAATGTGGACATGCTTCTGCTCCACAATTAGGAAAACACAAGACATGCTGCATCAGCATGTATGACACATGCTGCACAATTATGTGTAGCAGAGCTAGACATGTGGGGGTTGGAGGGTTTCAGAGGAAATTTTGTAGCATGCTGCAATGAAACCGGTTTATATGAAAACTGTGCAAATTTAAATGTTAGGCAAAGAGAGAGTACGCAAGTTGTTGGATACCCATTTACACATCAAAAGACCTATCAGCTTACACTATGTGTGCCGATTGGCTTGACATATCACATGTGAGTGAGGTGATTGGCTAACATATAACAAGTTCAAAGAACCCCTTGCTTTGCTTGCACCATTTAGAATGTCATGCCTGAACTTTGTCATTTGTCAACCTGAAGATAATGCAGAGGTTGGGAATTCTGAAGTATAGCTTAAGTTTTGCTGAGAATACATTTTTCTTCTGTTGGTTGCTCCGGGACCTCTCAGCAAGCAGCTCTATACAATACAGGGCTCAACAATAAGGATTTATTTCTGCTTTTGTGGTCAAGCCAGTAGTTCAGATTTGTACATGTATTGCCAATATATTATACTTTAGATTTTACCTTAGATTTTTTTATACTTTCATATTATTTGAGTAAAGGTTTCTTTACAAAATAACTTACAACATATAATTAATTAGGTTTTTAATTTACTACAATGTAGCATTATGGCCTCATTTTTGCTGAAAAATGATTGGTGAGTTGTTTGGAATTTTCAACAAGTCTAACCGATGTTTCCAAGAATCATGTCTCAAGCACAAATCATTCCAGAAAATCTGATCTATGTTAGCTAGATAATGTTACCTTGTCAGCAGAATTCAACATAATGCAATTCCATAATGTATTGCAAAAAATAATTTCTTCGCATAAAACTAAAATAACAGTAAGTTTGTTTGCATCGAACATACAATGCATTTATAATGCAGAACTACGGCCAACTGTATGGACTACAAATTTGCTGATATTTTAGTTTTATGTGAAGAAATTAACATTTTGTTGTAAATAGGGCAAGCCTGGAACCTCTCACAGTGGTCCCGGGCCATCAGGTAATCTCATTGTTGAACCTAGTTCTTCATCCCTCAGCTGTGTTATTTAAAGAAATAAAAATACATTGAAGAGATGCATGTCTTTAAATGCCATCAGTGCAGAAATGTCAGTGTTTTACCCTACATGGTAGCCGAATGCCTGAGCCTGTGTCTCTTTATAGCAAAATGCCAGCATTTTAGGACAGTGCCTCGGGCCCTTCTCTTGTGCGGCTAAAGGGATTCAGCTATAAACTTCCACAAAGGATCTCTTCAAAGCTCAGGAAAGACAATGAGGTAGAGAATAATACCCACCAGAAACAAGAATGTTGCAGTATGGCCATAGATAAACAAGAGACCAAAATCCTCAAAGCAGGGAAAAGTGTGTATCTCGGGCATTGTGCCCAGTCAGATGAATATAGATAAGAGTGCGCATATTGGCAAAGTAATTTGGGCCCACAATGCAGTATTCTACATGAGGCATCTTGATTGTTAAACCATTTTGATAATTGGCAAAATGAGCTGTCGGATGCAATCAGGAAAGGGTCTTCAAGAGTACTAGTCTATCTAAACATTAAACAGAGTTTTCCTTCTGAAAATACTCTAATTTCGATCACTAAAACTAGCTCTAGCTTTGTTCCGAAACCTTGTAAGCTGCCTCTTAGCCTACTGCCTACATAAACAGCTGGCTTCAAAGAGAACACCCAAACCATCTTGGAACCTCATAAGTGACTGATTTTAATCACTCTACATAGACAGCATCTCTGTGCATCACACAAGTAGTGTTCCACATGGGAAACTCAAAGGGTAGTTGCTAAGCTAATGGTGCAATACTCTAATAAAAATAAAACTACATAAAAAAGAAACCCACAAATATTTGGGAAAATAACACATTTTAATTACATTATACTATTTTTCAGTGTAATATACTTGTAACACAGTTAAGATTTGGAAAGGAGGAGGCGGGAACCGGCTGAACATTCAAAATAATATTTAATAAGAACTAGGGCTGTTGATTTTACGTGTTAATTCAGTGCGAATAATTTGATTAAAAATAACGTGATAAAACAATTTACACAATTAATCGCAATGACCCCGGACCGTAATAAGGAAGATTCCTGAGAAATGCAAGCTTGTAGTATCACCTGTTTACCCCAGAGGGCAGTATGTGAAACTTCAGCTGTGTGAGCAACGCACAGTTTATATAGTGAACAAAACAACCCTTCAGCAGGCAGCACAACGCAAACATGCGTTACGTTCTTGCGTTCAAAACACTTGATGGAGCGTAAATCCAAACTAAGAGATCTCAAGATGTGTTCTAAATATTAAGCTATATTTAACTTGACACAGTGACCTAAAACATTTATGTTTATTACGCAATGCACCCGAGCCGCTACACAAGCATGTCTGATGCAGGTGTAGATTGACGGGTTCTTAAACAAGCCCTCATAACAAATCTCCAAATGATTGACAAATTCACTTGTGAAATGGATTGCTGTGAACTGTATGCCAATGATTGAGTTATGATCAGTAATATGGTAGTAAACAATACATTGTATTCTAAAGCCGCTTTTGTATTGTCTTCTCAATGATGAACTCTTCTGCCACAAGAATGTAATGCATTTTAATTATCTGAATATTTATATATATATATATATATATATTTTTTATATTTAAAGATAACTGTGAATAATTATTTCATCATTATATATTGAATTATTGTTATATGAGGGGGTTTCTCAGTATATATTTGTATGTGATTATATGCGATTAATCGCGATTTATTAATTGGGACACCATGTAATTAATTAGATTAAAAATGTTTATCGATTGACAGCCCTAATAAGAACATAACTGAACGTAAATACACACATGACAGCTGCATGGGGCTCTCTCTCTCCCGAAATGTCCACTGGATTTATCCCTCTCCTCATCTGATTTGCCCAATTGGGGGCCGGCATTTATAGTCATAGGGGGCATTGCCCTTCTGGCTGCACCTGCCGGCAGGCTTTTCACTGCCTCCCTAGGGCTGGGGAGGGGGACAAGGGAAGGGAAAAAAACTAAAAATTAGGAGAGGGAAAGGGCAAGGGAGAGGGACAGTGTGAGAGAAAGATGGGTGGATGGTAGTGGGGAGGACTTCACGACAGCACATTACTTCCCTCCTTCCCGGATTCGGCACCAATGTAACATGGTTAAGGTTGAGAAAGGAGGAGGCGGGAACCGGCTGAACAGTCAAAATAATAATTAATAAGAACTTAAACAAAAAGACACACAGAAAACAAATGCACACATGGTAGCTGCATGTGGGTCTTTCTCTCCAAAACTGACACATTCCTCCCTCTCCTCAGCTGATTAGCCCTACGTGCATAGTCACAACCCGACCCCACCCTCCTCCTCGACACAATAATCTTCAGCATTAAATGGAAAATATCTCTTGCCTCAATCGCCATTTGGATTCCAGTTTTCACTGTGTCACATTACAATATAGAATTGGTTTTTCCATATATTGATGCTGCCTTACCGTTTGGCTAAAGTGTGGTATCTTTGTAGGCAGCATAGTTAAGATGTCTACTTTTTGGAACAGCCTTTGTCGGGAGAGCCTATGAGGCCTTAAACACCCCATGAAGTCATAATTTTACAAGTTTTGCGGCTTTAGTCCATGTCTGGTACCTTTGAAGTCATCTGTATGCTAGTGTGCTCCTAAAAGTTGACAACATCAGCAACAACGGCCCTTTTGCAGATTTATAATGTACAAAAAATGGACAAATGACCAAAATTTTTTATGAATCATTCTGTGCCACTCAGATTTTTGCCCAATCAAATGCTCTATAGAATAAGAATGCCGGCTTGTAAGTACAAATAATATTCATGGCTGTGACGTAAGCCTATAGGCTGTTTATAAAAGGTCAAATTCCTCTCTATCCCTCCTGAACTTTCTGTTTTTATAGGAACTATAATATTTACTGTAGGAAAAGAAGACTATGCTCCTCATAAGATTTCATAAGGTCTTTACAATGCTTCATCTGTAGGCAGCTCACTAGGTTTTGGAACAGAGCGTCTCTCTCCATTTCTCACCCTCTTTCCCCCATTCTCTTTTCACTTTTGTATGAGCCAGTCTTTCTGTTTCTCGGAATAACAGTGCTTTTTAGATGCACAAGGCTGGGAACTGCCCTCATCAAGCGTCCTTTCAACACATTCCAAATGGGACATGACACGCCAGACCTGCCGCCCTGACCAAAAATAAGCCAACATATAGCATTTGTGTCTGGACAGGGCTGTGTTTCCTGTGTGTGTTAGACAGTGGCCTATTATGGACGCCCACTGAGAGGAGTGAGAGTTTATATTTGTTTACAAAGTGACCGCCCACTGTGATGGATTGGTGTGTAAATAATGAAATGATGTGGTGTGAGTTTCTAAAGAGTGCCTTGATGTGCTTATTATAATGGGATATTTTTGACAGAGTAGTGACAGTTTATGAATGCATGTTGGTGTGTTTTTAAGGGTTTTAAAACCCTTTGTGTTTTTGTTTGTAATCTAACCTAGCTATACTTCAGAAAAAACTGCCCCCACAACCCGACTTCGGATAAGCGGTTGAAGATGGATGGATGGATATATATATTAGAGCTGTTGAAGTTAACGCCACTATTTTTTTTAATGCCGTTAACACACGTCTTTATGCTGAGACATGTGCCAAGCATTTTATCAATGTAGCAAAGTAGGGGAACATTTAGAATGAAGTAAGCACACAAAAAACACAGTTAGATAGTGCTCTTAACATGACTGAACACCTGCCTTGCACTGCGCACCTGAGTTTTAGTGCTGGCCAACGTGTCCAGGGATATTAAAGTGTGTCGGACAAATTGGAAAAAATCCGCTCATCTCATCTCTAAGCAGGCACATTTGAAGCTCTGTTAATTCAGGTATTACACAAATTTTGCTTTTATATCATGTTTGTGCTTAGATTAAATGCAAGTATAATTAAGAGAAATGGTGCGCATTTTAAGCGCCTTCTTTTTCTTCTTTTACTTTTTGCAATATCTTGCAATAATACACTGACATAGGCCTAATGATAAATGTGTAATTATACCAGTCTCTCCCGTGAAATCCAATCACAAGTGTTAAAATATATTAGCATATTATGACCAGTTATTATGGCGATACACACATTTCTGATTGAATCCCCCCAAACGGGTGCGAGCGGGTTCTTTTATGTTGTTTGTTTACTTGTTATCATGAATGAACTCTCCCGTTGAGTTTGTGCATGAATTACGGGATCTGCTCACCTGTTCATATACTAATGCGCTAAAGGAAGAGTTTTACACTGGTACGCTAGACGGGAACAACGCAGGCTTCTTTTGAACTTTGCAAACGTGGCAGCGCAGTGCAAATAATTTTTTAATTTGTCTGACATTTCCAGCTAATGGCAACCCTGATGCACACAGTCTCCATTTTTCTGTCAGTGTATCTGCGTAATAGCGCATTTGATAGTGCACTAGCCACTGTAGAACAACAGAAGATGCCAGATCCCTTCACGTAATCTACACTGTCATTAGCCCATTTAATCCCACCGAATGGGATTATTTTTCTTGTTTTTAAGATTTTAGATATTTTTACTGAAAAAAGTTACTTATTAAGAACAAAATTTTGTTTGGGTTTCAGAATGGCTGGTCTGTAGTTAAACAATTTTCTTTTCAAAATTACTTATAAAAAGCCTTAAAAATGTGGCGCTACTAAGCGAGATGCTGAAAAAGCAGCAAGATGCATAGTCAAACACACACAATGCTTCAACTAGCGCCTTTTCTTTACATAGAATACAAATATTTTAAGTGTGAAAAACGTTTGTTGTGAACGGCCCCTAAAAGTATGTTGTATGTCTCCATTGAGAGAGCTTGGTAAACATGTATGTGCATACACATCTCTAACATTCTGCACTCTTTTTCTTTGCAGGCTCTGCCATAGCTCAGTTGACAGATGTGTCCGGTGTGGAGCAGTGTGAGGGCGATGGGGGCAAGACTCTGTTTAGTGATAGGACGGGCATGGTTAAAGCTGCTCGCATGCTGCTCTCTTCTGTTACCAAAGTCCTGGTGCTCGCAGATTGCATCGTTATCAAACAGATCATAAGCTCTCGCAACAAAGTACGTACTGTCAGCAGTGTCCACATACACATGTAATGACCTTTACATTTTCCTGTCAAATACAAGCTTACTTTTCATAAAACGCAGCAACACAGACAAAGGGCAGTCCTTGCTCTCAGATGTTATCACAGCATGGCCACAGAAGAATATTTAGAGTCCTGCTGCTTGGGAGATAATTGAAGAGAAGATGTACAGGACAAAGTAGGAAGGCTGTCTTAACTTCCATATCAGTGAGATGAGGAAGTGTGGTGTGTGTATGTGTGTGTGACTCAGATCTGGAGCTGATCATGTCCAGTTAGTGATGTTTAGACAGCCAGGCAGCAGAACTGCTCTCCATTAGAGGGAAACACAATTGAATTTGTCCTTGACTATGCCTGATAACACCCACTGCCAGCTGATGCACCTCAAATAGAGCCTTCTCTTATCAATTTTCACCAATGTGAGAGTCTCGAATTGCTTCCGTTGAGCCTGTCTGTACATTAGAAAACATTTCTTTCTGAGGCTGACTGAAACTTTGCTCTTTTACACAAATAGCTGCAAAGTGTGTGACTCAGCATCTAAGACAGTTATTAAAATGTTAAAAGTTTGCACATTTAGTTGGGTGAGTCTCAAAAAGACAAGTACACGACTGGGTCATATTTCACTACAAAATCAGAAATGATAAGAATTATAAAGAAAGTGATGCCTAATATTTTACCATATAGAACGCCCCCAATACAAGTAAAAAAAAGATAAATAAATACAATTTTGATTACTGTGACAAAATTAAATACCTTTTAAATCTTGTACTATTTTAATATCTGGGTGTTTCTCCAACTTCAGGCACTTTTTGCACTATGGATTTTGTAGAATGTAAAGTGTCATTAAAACATTTTTCAGACTAATATTTTCAAAGTTTTTGCATAATGTACAGTATCGAAATTACAGCTTGATTGGAAATTACAGCCCAAAAATAATACTGCTCACAAGTGATACTGCACCTCAATTTTGCTTTAAGTTCAAACATTACTTCATCATTTTCATAATTCATCTCAAACATGCTCTTCACAGACACTTTTGTCTACTTGGTTTTCAAGTACACTAACTTTTGATAAAACTTTATTAGGGGCAAAATTGTTTGGTGTGGTGGAAATAACACCACAACTGTGGGACAGACGTAATTTGTGAGAAATTTATAGAAGTGGTTATTTCATTTTTTTGTTTAGAACATCATAGTTTTAAACGGATGGATTTTTATATTTTATTGCAATTTTTTGTTCTGGGACAAGGTTAAATCTGCACATGAAAGGCTTTTGAAAAGGAACAAAAATATTTTATGAAGGCATGGCAAAAAGTTTCCATGTCAGTTTTAATGTGACCTTCATATAACAAAAAGACAACAATTTGAAATCTCACAGGGACATCAAATTGTCTGAACACCCATTTATACATCATGGTAGTATTTGTTGTACTCCCTTTAACTTGTGCTAATTTTATAATTAAAATATAATTGTGTTACTGTTTAAAATAGAGTATAAATTGCATTTGCAGCACAGTAATGAGAATTTTGGGTTTAGACAATGTTTAAATCTCATGAAAAATATTCCAGTGAAAAATTCATATTTTCCTTCTTTTGATTATGAGGTGAAATTTGACCAGGACATGTTTTTTTTTTATTCGACAAGTCCTATTTGGTGTGTAAATATTAATTTGTGGAGACTTAGTCATGCATACATTATAAAATAGACCTTACTTCTCATATCTATTGAGCTTTTATAAAATATTTAGAACTCTCTGTTGTGTACCTGAAAACTCTTTGTTTGGGCATTTTTAAAGACAAAACCCAATATGTGCTGCATGCATAAGTTATATGAAACATGTCTGCAGCATTTGATTAGTTTCCTCCGGTCTAGTGCTGTAACTCCCAACACACACAGAGACCAGACAATCAGTGTTGACTAAATTACTTTACAAACTGTTTTTAATAACCATGCAGCTGTCCATCGCTCACTTTTCACCCCTTTTTGATCTCACTTTTCTCTTTGTCTGGGTATCTATTTGATGAAATGCCATATTGGTGTGAGCCAGACTCTGAATGCTTTCTGTTGAATAAAGGCTATTAATCAAACTTATTTCAGTTCAGACCTCTCCACTTAAATAGCAAACATTCAAGATAATTGAAAACATGCAAAAGTAAAATTTTGGAAATTGTTACATACATAATTACACATTTAGGCAATTCAAATCAGTCATTAAAAACAGTATCAAACACAATATATGAGTAACAATAAGGGTAGAAAGCAATCATCATTATTTCATAGCTTTTTCCATTATTTTAGACAAACTTAACTGAGATCTGGCTATAACATTTGTTTTACCTTTTGTTTTAATTTCTTCGACACTAGTATGGTGTCAGATTAATATCATCAGAACTTGAATTTGAAAAAGCCTCTGAATTCATGATCTTGAAAAAAGACTGAAATTTTGCTGTTAATTTTAAACATTTTAAAATATTTTGTGTGAATTTACCTCATAAAACTTCGGGTTGTGAAATTTAAATTTAAATTTGAATTATTCAAGTGGTGGACTTCAGTTTGTTAAATTCAGGTCTCAGTATTCAGGATATGAAATACGAGTTGAGAAATTCAGGTTGCAAAATTTGAGGATGACATCCGGGAATGCAAGGAAGAGCAAAGAGTGTCAATGTAATCCATCTCTCACTGCAAAGTGATGGAAACAGCTCAAAAAACTGTTACTGTGAAAACACAAAAAGGTATACTGTAATGATACTTATTATAATGTTTCACAAATGTGTTATGAAGAAAAGATCAACTTAATCTGTAAATTGGATCCTTCACCTATCAGCAAGTTTTGTCAAGAACCTTATTTCAAAAACATTTATATTTTTAATTATGTATATATATATATATATAGATTATTTTGAGCTGTTTCCATCACTTTGCGGTTGTCCTAGAGAGAGAGAGAGAGAGAGATGGATTACACTGACACTCGTTTGCTCTTCCTTGCATTCCCAGATGCCATCCTTGAATTTTGTGACTTGAATTTCTCAACCCGTATTTAACAACACGAATATTGAGACCTGAATTTCACAACCTGAAATTCACCACTTGAATAATTTAAACTTGAATTTCATAGCCTAAATTTTTAGGAGGTATATTCACACAAAATATTTTCTAATTTTTTTAATTAACAGCACCATTTTCATTAACATCAAATTGGCTTTTTCAAATTCAAGATCTGGTGATATTAATCTGACGCCATACACTAGCACCACTGAATGGAATTGCAAAAATTACCAATGTTTTCAAAACAGATTCCTAAATACGCCCCTCATCTGCAGTTGTTCATCAGTCAGATAGTCCCACCCCAACTCATGCCATTGGTCATATAATGTTGTTGGGGCGGGAAACAGAAACAGTGTGTTAACAGTTTTCGAGAAAATTAACCCATGAATGGCTTACTTATAGTTGTCTCAGCATATTAAACTGGGATAAAAGAAAGTCAAATTTAAAGTTACACACTTCAGCTTTAAAGATTAGTCAAAACTCAGATATTTCAATATAAATTCAAACATTTCTATTCAAATACTTCAAAGATCACAATAATTGCAGCTGGTAAAGTGAGGAAACATCTGAGACAAAGTAGATAAAACATAACTGAAAACTCTATTAACTCCACCCAAAAATGAAAATTCTCTTCATCATTTACTCAAACTCATGACAGACTTTCTCAACACAAACAAAGATTTTTAGAAGAATATTTCAGCTCTGTAGGTTCATACAATGCACTTGAATGGTGGCCAGATCTTTGAAGCTCCAAAAATCACACTAATGCAGCATAAACGTAATTCATATAAATAATCCATAAAACTCCAGTGGTTACATCCATATCTTCTGAAGTGATGCGATAGGCGTGGTTGAGAAACAGATCAATATTTAAATCCTTTTTTTTTTTACTATCAATCTCCACTTTCACATCTGAAAGTCACATTTGGTGCCTGTTTAGTTTCACTTTCACACCTGAAAGTGAACGTTGAGATTTATAGTTAAACATTACTTAAATATTGATCTGTTTCTCACCCACACCTATCATATAACTTCTGACGACATGTATTAAACCACTGAAGGCTTGTGGATTATTTATATGCTGCATTTATGTGATTTTAAGAGCTTCAAAGGTCTGACCACCATTCACTTGCATTGTAAGAACCTACAGAGCTGAAATATTCTTCTAAAAATCTTCATATGTGTTCAGCAAAAGAAATAAAGTCCGGCATGATGGTGAGTAAATGATGAGAGAATTTTCATTTTTGGGTGAACTATCCCTTTGAGTCTTCTGAGACATGGTAGTGACTTCTGATATTTTGTTTCTCTGTATTGTAGCTTTATTTGTAAATATGTCTGTTTTATGTGTGTGTGCAGGTGCTGGTTACTCTGGAGCAGCTGGAGAGAGTCAGCACTTTTCAGGAATTTGTCCAGATCTTTAGCCAATTCGGGAACGAAATGGTAGAGTTCGCCCATTTCACTGGAGACAGACAGAATGTAAGTGACCCCTCACACACATCAGATCATACACATCCCTCTGCTCATCACGCTTCCATCTCATTCCCTCACTTCACCGATAATAAAACACTGATAAAGACACTTCCTATGGCAGGTTTTTTTTGTGCCCTTGCAGATTCATACAACTAATGAGGGGACAGGGGGTTAGATAATGGAGGGATTTAAGTTTTAAAGAACTGAACTGTGCCGCACACTGCAATTTCAATCACTCAGCTCTCAAACCCCACTGATAAAAACCTTTTGGGTATGTTTCACTCGCCTGCAGCGCAGAACAGATGGATGGAGTGTAATTGTAGCTCTGTGGTGCTTATTAAAGGGAATCTAAAGTGTTAGGGCTCATATTTGTGTATTGATGCAATGCAGTAACTCACAACACATGCGTGAATATTTACCACACTCGCACTGCGTCTGAATATGCCTATTTTCTGCTATATAGTCTACAAGATGGTCTACCAGGTTGACCTTGGCCACACCAGCTGGTAGTCCAGCTAACAGACAATCTAGACCAGCTTGTACAAGCTAATGACCATAAATAACCAGCTTGAAGCAACATATGAACATCAGAAGCTAGTTTGAGCTGGATTTCCAGCTGGTTAAGGCTGTATGTTTGTCCTAAGGCCTCCTTCCGGGCATCATCATGATTAGGATAGTAATATGAATATGAATGACACCGAGAACTGATAGGAGAGGCTCTCTATTTTCAAGCAGAAAGCTTCAGTATGTGTTTGATAATGTTTCACAAACATATCACGTTCCTATCTCTGCAGTGCTTTCCTGCCAATCTGCGGCCTCCATCTTTGCAGTTTTATTCAGAAGAACATAATAACAGATAATCACATCTCCTTTTGTGAGCCGTGGCTCCCAGCCGGAGCGAGAGAGATCAAGCTCGTCTCATTTTCTCCGACATGCACACACACAGTCTGTCAGTCACAAATCCCTTATGCCTCAAGGCGTGTTGGCACTCTATTGAGTTATATTCCAGCCTCGCTCAGTGATGGTGGAAGGCATTATGTCAGCGCTATGTCTTCCAAGGACCAAATTTACCCTTCATTCTCAGCAAAACCTTGAAAAATGAGCATTTGAATGAATTCAGCGAGTTCTCTGAATCTTTTGACAGTTTGCTTTAGACCATTAAGAGTCAAGTCAAGTGCACTTCTTCTTAAACAAACATTCTGTTTTGAAGTCATGAGTCATTGGGCCCACTTTAGTAAGACAAGTTTATGGAACCTTCAATGAATAGGGTACAAAATGGGTTCTTAGACTCCATTGAAAGTCTCAATGGAAACAAATTCTCAGTGAAATGCGGTGCTTAACCAATAAAAATGATGATCGTCAACCTCAGGATGTCAAACTAAATATTAAATGAGCTTTATTTTCTATTTATTTTATGTGCAGTTTGAAATTGTTGCAACCGTTTTAACCAGTTCTGATTTGTGTTATTTAAAGCGATCATTTTTTTTCTCTTTTTTCTAGCAATTAAATAAATGAATAAACAACAGCAAAATGGTTAACAAGCTTAAAATAATTTCTATTATCCAAGCTTAAAATGCACAGACAGCTATAAGTAAGCCATTCATAGATTAATTTTCTCAAAATGTAAACACTGTGTTTCTGTTGCACTATGAAAATTCCTGTTTGTTTTGAGCTATCCACTTAGACCAGCCCTAACAATGTTACTCAACCAATGGCGTGAGTTGGGGGCGGGACTGACTCTTTGTTTGACCAACAGCAAACTGGGGGCATATTCAGAAAGCTTTTTTGAAAACATTGTTTATTTTTGCATTTACGTACGTTGGCATTAGTAGCACAGAAATGACACACTTCAGCTCTAAGAGTAATTTAGTCTCTTAATCATTAAAATCTATTCTATCTAATCTATTCTAATAAAGTGCCTTATTTTTATAAGCACTTAGCAGTGGAAATGGTAACTAAACTAAATAGTTAATACAGTGTAATTCCAGCCTTGTTGCAAGCAAATTATTTATTCTACCTGTAAAGGCTTGTGCTGGGGTGAAATCTGAGCTGAAAATTCTCAACATCTCAACAAATTTAAAGCAGTTGAGGCAGTGTGTGATTTCTCATGTTTGTCTTGTGGTTTCTCGTTTTCCTCAGGATCTGAAGGATGAGAAGAAAAGAGCTCGAATGGCCGCAGCACGTGCTGTTCTGGAGAAATGCACCATGATGCTTCTCACAGCCTCTAAGGTAAGAACAGACTGTGAAAGAAAGTATAATTTGCTGTCTAAAACATGTTAATATATTTAAAGAGTAAAGAGTATCACATGGGGTGTACTTATAGATTATTCAAACACATTCATGGTAGAATCCGTTAATAGGAAAAACATTTTTTTGGTAAAAATACATTTAAAGATAACATTGACTTTTTATGGATTACATGATACAAAAAAATCAGGCAACGGCAGCAAAAAAAAAAAATATATATATATTATTATAATTTTTTTGTGATTTTCTCCCCAATTTGGAATGCTCTATTTCCAATGCACTCTAAGTCCTCGTGGTGTTTGGACTCCAGGTGGCGGAGTACGAATCTTAATTACCTCCGCATCCGAGACCATCACTCCACGCATCTTATCACGTGGCTTGTTGAGCGCGTTACCGCGGAGACATAGCACATGTGGAGGATTCACAATATTCTCTGCGGCATCAACACACAACTCACCGGGCGCCCCACCGAGAGTGAACCACATTATAGGGACCACGAGGAGGTTACCCATGTGACTCCATCCACCCTAGCAGCCGGGCCAAATTCATTGCTTATGAGACCTGGCTGGAGTCACTCAGCACGCCCTGTATTCGAATTCGTGACTCCAGGGGTGGTTGTCAGCATCTTTACTCACTGGCAGTAAATTGCTGATAATTTATTAATCCCCCTAATTCGTCTTTTTTAATCTTTTAAATGTTCAGTACTTAATCAGCCAACCACTGATGTACGTTTGGTAAGTCTTCGAGTGTTTTCGGAAGAGGGGGTGGGGGTGTGGAACTGCACATTCATGACAGTTGATAAGGCCTGCTGCACCCCTGAGTCTTCTCTTTACTGTTGTACATTAAACTGGTGTTAGCGGGTAGAATTCAATGAAGCTGTCAGCTGAGGACATGTGAGACGTCTGTTTCTCAAACTAGAGACTCTGATGTACTTATCCTCTTGTTTAGTTGTACATCTGGCCTTCCACATCTCTTTCTGTCCTTGTTAGAGCCAGTTGTCCTTAGTCTTTGAAGACTGTAGTGCACACCTTTGTATGAAATCTTAATTTTTTGGCAATTTCAAGTATTGAACAGCCTTCATTCCTCAAAACAATGATTGACTGACGAGTTTCTAAAGAAAACCGTTTCTTTTTTGCCATTTTTGACCTAATATTGTCCTTAAGACATGCCAGTCTATTGCATACTGTGGCAACTCAAAACAAATATAAAGACAATGTTAAGCTTCAATTAACGAACCAAATGGCTTTCAACTGTGTTTGATATAATGGAAAGTGATTTCTTAGTACCTAATGAGCAATTCAGTATGATTACTCAAGGATAAGGTGTTGGAGTGATGGCTCCTGGAAATGGGACCTGTCTAGATTTGATCAAAAATGACTTTTTTCAAATAGTGATGGTGCAGTTTTTTTTACATCAGTAATGTCCTGACTATACTTTGTGATCAGTTGAATGCAACTTTGGTGAATTAAATGACCAGTTACTTCTGAATTAGCAAAATCTGTACATTATTCCAAACATTTGGTCGCCAGTGTATATATTTAAAAATCTCTCTCTTTGTCTCTCTCGTATATATATATTTTAGATATTCTAATTAAGAAAAATTCACACCACATTAACGTTATGTTAGATTACGTTACTGATAACAATTTTAGTCATATGATTTTAATCAGCATCGGATTGCAGTTCTACCCAGCAATGGACTTAAAACAAGAATCATGGTATTTTATTGAAAGGGGACAATGGTAATAATGTTATTTAAATATGCACAACTGTAATGTAGTACTGTAGTTTTCTGTGACTTCTATACCACCACTGTACTTTTTAGTTTTAGAGCTTGAATATACAACTGAACAGTGTGATAAGTGCTCATTTGTCTTCTTATGCTGGTAAAATGAGATGAATTTACATTTATTTTACCTTGCAAATTTGAATGGTTTTTATGTAGTATGACCAGTACTTCTGTTATTCCTCTGTTGTTGTTTTAAGTAATTTTTGTCCCTTTCTGTCTCTAAGACATGTCTGAGACATCCAGACTGTGAGTCGGCACGGATCAACAAAGAAGCAGTCTTCCAGCGTATGCGCCTGGCCCTGGAGCAAGTCATTGAGATTGTGACTGACGCGAGGAGCAGTGGAGAGGCCAAAGCACTTCATGTCAGCATCTACGCTGGGATTAAAGACTTTAAGGTGCAGGCGTTGTACAAGGGCTCTCAGATGAATGTTTCAATGGAATCTAGTTTCTCTTGGAAAGTCAAACTCCTGAAATTATTGCATGATTGTCCAACCAATCAAGCTGGACATACATATTATCTAGATTTTAGCTTGCTCAATGTGCATATGTTTGACAGTGTTAACATGTACAACAAAACGCTGATAAGCATTTAAATATAAACTCATTATAAAAACATGTTTTTTTAATTAATGGTTTTGCGGTTAACCTGGAAGGTTAATCGCCAAGGGTTCCCTCTGGATTTTCGTATGGGTATTTATTTGGCAGTTTTGTATTTATGTGTAAAAAAAGGTCTATAGATAAAATGAGAGGTTTAGCCTATTTTTAAGATGTATCCATTTCAATTTAATAACAAATTTTCATCTAATTGAATTGAATAGTCTTGAAGAAAATGTAATGAATAAAACTTAAGTTCTAAGTTTTAAGATTTTATACATTTTATTTGGTTAAAGATTAGGAAATTCAATTAGATGGAAATTCTACAACATAACTGATAATTTGTGGTCAAACTTCAAAGTTGAATTTTGAAGCTGCTGTGTTTAAAGTTGTATTCCAAAGGAAACCATGGCTAGAAAATGCTAATTGAGTTCAGTGTATTAAGACTACAACCTGAATGCTTCTATTGGATCAATATCTTACCAGTTGTATGTGTGTGTGTGTTCCAGGTAAAAGTGGAGGCTCTGAGAGACTCTCTGTACTGTGTGTCCTGTGAAGCTGTGTCTGCCCAGCTGGAAGCTCTGGTAGAGAAGACTGAAGACTTCACAGACTCTGCCTACACTAACCACGAGCAGAGAGAGACAATCATACAACTCTGCCAGATCACTGGTCATGAGACCAAACAGCTCATCAACACGTGGAGACAGGCGGTAAGAAAATACACACTCACATATATGTTTGTATTTCTATCATGGTGGGCACTTTCTATTGACTTGTATTGTTTTTTCATAGAGCTAATGATATTGCATATCCCCTAACCCTACCTCTAACCCTCAGAGAAAAATGTGTCCATTATTAGAATAAAAAGAAAATAGTATTTGCTTAAATTATCAATCAATAGGTCCATTCTAAATGTCCCTAAAGAGAGGTTTTGTCAGATTTAGGTCACTTCTGGGGAGAGTTTTGGCCATAAACAATAGCTATGCACGTACACACACACACACACACACACACACACACACACACACACACACACACACACACACACACACACACACACACACACACACACACACACACACACACCATCTTCATCTCTCAGCTTGTCTTTGTCCCTCTATGTTCCTTCCTTTCACATTTATATCCCATGACAGCTTGATCAAAAACATTTTACTTGGCTTGATTATCTGTCCTTCACATCTTTGTTGCGCACTGTGTAAAGGATTTTCTGCATGTCTCCCCTCCTGTGGAGTAACCATCCCTGAACCTAACAACCTCACTGTGCTCCATACATTGGGAGAAATAGGAACTGCAGTGCAGATCTATAGGTGTTCATTCAGTCCTGGTTCCAGTCCTCAGTTTCCTCTTGCCTTTTGAATAAGCTATTAATTTGCTTTCATTGTGGCATGCATGACTTTAATGTGGAGCAACTAACTATTCAGACAAGTGTTTTGTTAATATCTCATTTTTTTATGTTTAAAAATGTTTGTGTTCTGTATATAATGACATGCATGTACTTTATCTTAAATCTTATGATAGCTTTAAACAACAGAGAGATGCAAAGGAAGAAATAAGTGTAGAAAGAAGAAAAGAAACTATGAAAAACACATATTGAAATAATTTGAAAAGAAGCATATTAGATGGTTGCATTTCATTTACATGTATGGCTGGTGAAAGACAAATACTTTTCAAGGTAATAATAAAAAAGATTGAGACAGCAATTTTTTACTTTTTAAATTAATTCCAGAAAATAAAGCACAACAGTCTTGTTCCGTAAGTAAAAACCCATTCATTTTACATAGACAAATTGATATTCAATGCTTATTTATAAACCTTTAAAGATTGACCTACCGTGAGCTACGAGGTCGTTCATTGACAGTATATATCAATCGTTCTGCGTTATTTCAACTTCATTGTTTAAAAATCTTGTTTGAAAGCAGAATGCATGGGAAACAACTATATTACCTATGGTACAGCAGAGAAAGATCTACCAATCAGAAAACCGCAGCCAAAATAGCCCACGAAACATGCCAAGGAGCGACCGTCTACTCCCATGATGCACTGTGAATGACGCAACCATGTTGGCCTCTCTTCTCCCTTAAACTACTAAAATATTTAGCAATAAACTTAAAATAGATTGTTTCTATTCTTATATTTAACAACTTAAAATCAATATTTTTTTATATCCCCATTGTTTTGTATTTAATTATATTTTTCGCATTACTTCATTGGATTGTAGTTTGTGCCCTCGAGAAAAACAGTAAGTACACAGTTTTGTGCTTTTGTCTTTTTGCCAGATTTTTTGCCTCAAAACAAAGTTTGTAATGTTGTCATTCACCGTCGGAGTTGGATGCTTTGGTTAATAGTTTACAACTCCTTTATGAAGGATTTTATGAAAATAAAATCCTGGTGAAACAATGTCAAATTCTGAATGAATATTGTGTGTAGAGACATCCAAACTAGTAAGCCTTTCAAAATAACCTGTTTTCATCCCTCAACCATTACAATTTATTTTTGTGTTGTGTCTACCCTAAGATTTTGTACATAAATGCTTTTTCTGTCACCGGATAATACTGATTTAGCGAGAGTGTTGTTTTTACATGGTAAAATTTGGGTTGGCCCCCACTTTACCTGTCTACTATTTCAGTGACATAAACATTATGTGGGCCCTGCGATGGACTGGCGACCTGTCCAGGGTGTCCCCAGCCTTTCGCCCAATGTTAGCTGGGATAGGCTCCAGCCCCCCGCGACCCTGTACACAGGATAAGCGGTTGACGGATGGATGGATGGATGGATGGATGGATGGAAACATTATGTGTGTGCTCACTGAAGTGCAATGACTTTTTAAGTCACAGTGTGATGTCTCAAAGTAAAATACAGAAGGTGAGAGTGCTAGCATTCACACGCCTGTCTGTGCTGTGTTTATGTTGACATCCCGCTGTAATCCTGTCTGAAAGCAATCCCACCCACCTGTCTGCCTGCTGCAGAAAAAGTATGTTGTGTCTTACAAAGTCCATCTTTCAAGCTGCTGGGGCCATCCAGATTGAAATGTGGCGAGTTCTTCAACATGGATGCCGAATGTTAGGTTGAAAATCATCCTTTGTGCAGTGTTTGAAGTCCCCTCCCCCCTCTCTCTCTCTCTCTCTCTCTCTCTCTCTCTCTCTCTCTCTCTCTCCCTCCAGCAGAAATCACTTAAAGCCAAAGAGGCCACAGAAAAGATGGAGCTCTCTATTCTGAAAACTTGTCAGAGTGTCAGTGATCTCAGGCGAGAGGTGAGATTTTTGCAACAGACTGCACACACAGGAATTGAATCCCTTGAGTGTATGCCTCGAAGACAAACTTACTGCAGGTGTATCCATTCCAGTGTGTTTGATGCAGCACTATTCAGTGGTGGCACTGCTATTTAATCTAATGCACTATGGCTAGATTCTTTAGTTGTAAGCTTGCAGTCTGAATGGATTGTAATGAGTTATAAGGGCATGGTCATATTAAACACAGAAAGGATACTTATGCAAGAACCAATATATAGCATGACGCTGCAACCACTGTAGTCTGATTTACTAAAAAATATAAAATACATTTTGTATATTATACTTTAATGAATCAAACAAATAATTTACTGTACCCATCAGATTGGTTACCAAATTATAGTGATCGTACGCCCAAAAATGAAATTTCTCAGATAATATTCTCACTATCATGCCATCCCAGATGTGTTTGACTTTCTTTCTTCTGCTGAACACAACATTTTTAGAAGAATATTTCCGCTCTGTAGGTCCATACAATGCAAGTGAATGGTGAGCAGAACTTTGAAGGGCCAAAAATTACATAAAGACATCATGAAAATAATTCATATGAATTCAGTGGTTAAATCTATGTCTTCTAAAGCGATGCAAGCACTTTGAGTGAGAAACAGATCAAATATTCCAATCTTAATTTACTATAAATCTCCACTTTCATGTTTGGAAAATGAGAGTGAAAGTAGAGATTTATAGTAAAAAAGGATTGAAATATTTGATCTGTTTCTCACCCAAAGTGATTGCATCGCTTAAGAATACATATAATATAAATGTGGATTACTTTTATGTGATTTTATATTTTTTTGAGTTGGTCACCATTCACTTGCATTGTATGGACCTACAGAGTTGAAATATACTTCTAAAAATCTTACTTTATGTTCAGCAGAAGAAAGAAAGTCATATATATCTGGGAAGGCATGAGTGTGAGTAAATTATATGTGAATTTAATTTTTTGGATGAACTATCCCTTAACAAATGCTGGTTTTTAAGACTTGAATTAGTATAATTTCTGACATGTTCATATAACTCTAGGCCTAGTTAAAATTGCACATTAACAAAAAAAAAAATTTCTCCATTCAATGGTATTTAAAAAAGAATCAATAAATTATTTTACAAAAGCAGTATTTTTTTGTTTTTGTTGGAATTCTTTTTCACATTTTTCACTTTTCTGTCTGTCTGTCTGTCTGTCTATCTAACTGCTTGACAACTTTTCCTGTCTTTCTTCAGCTTCATAAGGTAGCGGTGGTGAGGGCCACTGAACTGCTAAAGCTGCATTCACATCACCTGGTGCTGCAGGCTCTGAAGGCTTCTGGTGGGGATGGAAACCTGGAGGCTGTGGCTGACTATGCCAGCACACTCACTGAGCACAAAGAACAGCTGCTGGAGGTGAGAGGCTCATCTATTTAATATTAGGGGTGTACCTTTTTGCTCTGACATAGATCTTGCAGATGCATTTGCATAAGACCTTCATCATGGATTACAAATATTTACTGAATTATGCAATGTGTATGTGTCATGAAATGTGAAATTTAGCAACAATTTGGTTCAGTTTCTTTGGAATTATTGTGGTACAATTCATCATTTATGATTCAGACTGTAGGATTAGGCAAAGCTGTAATCTATGCAAAGGGTGGCTATATTGATTTATCTTAAACGTAAGATTTTTTATTTGTTTAAAGCTGCACTACGTAAGATTTTTTGGTTAAAAACGAGTAATTCAGTAAATCATAAATATGTAAATTGCAGCAAATTGGTCATCTGAATATCTGAAGGATTTGTGAGATTCGACCTAACCTTAAGAGCACTTGTGCATTATCAACTCAAGGAAGACAGTTTTAATAAAATGAATTAATTTAACAAGAACAACTAACAACTACAAAATGGCACTAATATGCTAAAAGATACTTCGAATGGATAAGTAAAAGTGCATGGAATTGAAAGATGCTAGTGGCTGAGTTCGATGTAGCTATGGCAGATGGTTTATCTTATGGAAGAATAAACAGCTATTTCTCTGATAACTTATAAGGCGAAGACCTTATCTCGAAGTAAATAAATAACTTTATACACCGATTATTCCCTCTAAAGAACTTTCGAAAATCATAAACTGATGGTATAAGTGATATATTTATGTTCTGCCTGATTGAGTGATGAGCTTCATTGATGGCGACATCTTCCACTGGTTTACTGGGATGAAGCAGAGAAGCAGATGGATTCCGTTCTCACTGCCTTGAACAAGAAGAACTGGGGAACGCTGGTCTCCTGAAAACCCCGAGAGGTTTTTGTGATCTGAAATACACAGATGCAGACCTTATGTCGGAGAAGTTTCTTTATCTGGAACATGCAGATGCACGAAACTTGAAGGGAATATTTGCTTCCAGAGCTAAACCTTGTCGCTGGTATCTCTGTAGTTATCTTCCTGGTATGGTTTTTCCTCTTAGAGTGGAGATGCAGAACTGTAGAATGTTTTTCTGTTATTCTGTGTCACACTCAGAGACTCAGTTACTCACCTCTGCAGGGCCCTTTGTCTTCTAAAAAGATGCCTGGAAATTATCTTTTTAGTCTTATCTGATGGCAAAAGGCATTTGGTTACATAAGGCTTGATCACATCAGGAACCTGATTATATAAATACAAAGATTCATCCCCTGCGGTGGATGAAAGGGCTTTGGAATGCTTTTGTCTTCTTGCTGTCCACTACAACAGAGTTCAGGACAACGCTGCAGTCTGTTTGGATGTTTATCTGTTATATGTTTAATGCTTAGATATGTTGCCTGGTAGGGTTGTTAAAGCTAATATTGCTTGTCATGCTTGTATGAATCGAACATCACTCGTGTGTTAAGCAATCGTGATGTATCTACATTGGGTGAAGTTACTGTGACATGTTTACTAATATTTAAGGCTTCTGAAGTTGACTTCTTATAATTGTAATATTGCATATTAGCATAATATGTTTTATCTCCATCATTTTTAAATCCTTGTTTTATGTTTTTAGTTTACGGTGCTTTGGTGTACTATTGTAGTATTTCGATTCACTTGCGTTATCAACTGAGACTGTACAATATAATATAGCAATAAAAAAGTCTTCCATTGAACTCGTATCAGCCATATCACGAGTTTCACCTCTTAAATTGATAAGTGTAGTACAATAAAAAAATTTATAGTAGATAAAACACTTGAATAATCATATAAAAATGCTGGTAAGAGTCCCCTGTTCTCTATGTAATATCGCTTTCAGTGTAGTGTCAGAAAAGGGCTATAAGTGTAATTCATTCATTCAAAATATGCAAATACAAATGTTTTTATCTTCACCAAAGCAAGTAATATTTACGTTTTAAATGTTTAATTTTTATAACATAATATAAAAATGAAAACAGCATGTTATGACTCCGGCTCTGAATATCTCCCAATCATGATCAGACACGGGCAATGTCCAGGTATGCTCATATCATGAGATTCATCTGCCAGAATTGCAGTGCCGAAACACAACTGACGTAAAGTGTTCTTCTACAAATTGCTTGCAATTTTAAGTTTCAACCACAGATGTCGCTAGAGAGCACAATGTTACGTACTGCAGCTTTTAACATTTTTTGGTGACTTTATAATTCCAGTATTTTGTATTGTTTTTATTACTTTTATTCTAAAATGTGGAATTAGTAATATAAAGTATGAGTAAGTGTGTCCAAATTTTGACTGGTTGTGTATGCTGAAATCTAATGTAACTATCGGTACAATTTACACCATTGTGAAATATTGATAAATACAATCAATCAAATAAATTTGAAAACATTTTGAGTACAGTATTTTGGGTAACAATTGAACAGTATTTATAATCAGTTAGGATGATTGATGTATTGTACAACCCTGTTTAACATATAGACCTGAAATCATATCATCCATTTGTAATACTCTTTATCTTTCATTTGTATGTTCAATTTATTATATTTTATTACATTTCAGACTTGTCGTTTACTCTGTCATATTTCGGGGACCGAGCCTCTGGAGATCACCTGTATTCATGCTGAGGAAACCTTCCGCGTTGTTGGCCCACAGGTAAACAAAGAGACCCCACTAAAACATCTGCTCTAATACAAGTAGGCTGGCTCCTCAGCAAAATAGCAATATATATATATATATATATATATATTAATGAAGATTGTTATCCACCTTAGACAGTGCTTATCACCTATGCTTATTTGCCCCATATTGTGTTTTTTTGTTGTTGATTTTGCAACCCTGTTAACAGAATAAAAGAGAAACACACACACACACACACACACACACACACACACACACACACACACACACGCGCGCACGCGCGCACACACACACACACACACACACACTCAGAGTTATAAAATAGCAAGAAACAGAAAAAAACAAATCATGCATCGCTGCCTCCTGCTGTTTCAATCTTATTTGCTGTGCTTGGAATATGAACTTTAGATAACATTGTGCCAAGAGGAAAAGCTCAATGGAATGAAATAGAACAACTAAAATTGGGCCAATATTTATTACAGTAAACATAGAAATGCCAAATTATTGTAGCCTAATATTGTTACAGAATGTGTTCCCAACAGTTACTGGTGTATTTTTACTTGTGTGATGTGCCTTTTGTGAAACCGAGTGTATATTTGCAGTGTATTTCATCAGCAGGCTTTATTAGCATGTCTAATTGTGTGCTAGAGTGCAGGAACTAGTATTTTGACTGAGGGTGAACTCACTTCAACAGCCAATAATGACGAGTTCTAAAGATCAGCGAGCCAATATGAGCATATCATGAGAACAGCAGCTTCAGGGGTGCATAATAATTAGTTACATTATCAGTAATTCCGAAAGCTATACCAGCTGAATCCACACCCTCAGCAGAGACGAGAACTGCTTTGCTGTGTTCCTTACAGAAAGCTGTAAATCACAATTATGCTGTTGCCGAAAGAGTTAGATTGTGCATTTCTGCTCTGACACATTGGAGACCAAACAGTGATGAATATTGCTATTCAGCTTTTGTACAGCAGATAAATTATACAGTCACATCAAAAGTTATTTAAAAGTGATGAGAAAGATCTTTATTAAAATAGCAGCAGTAGGGGGGATGTGGCTCAATTTGAATTTCGCACAGTCACAAACCCTTCACGAGTGACTATCCTCAAGACAGTAGACAGAAAAATATCAATTTTACGCTTTTAACAGCCATCTAAAAAATCTATATCTGTTCAAACATATACTATAAAATAAAGAATTACTTGCAATTCATATGTTGATTTCAAACAAAAAATATTTAGTTAGAAAAGACTACTTTTGAATGGGGGTCATGGACAGTGTAGAAAGATGTTGTTTGATGTAGTTACTACACATACCAGCAGGAGCTTACCAGTGAAACTGTGAGCCCTTGGTTGCAATATAGTGCTATAATCTATATGTTTGTTCCCTCAGATCATCTCAGCGGCACAAACCCTAGCTTTGCACCCCACCAGCAAGATTGCCAAAGAGAACTTGGATGTGTTTTGCGAGGCCTGGGAGTCTCAGCTGTGTGACATGGCTATTCTACTGAAGGAGATCAACGATGTGTTTGAGGGCCGCAGAGGTACGGCACTTTCATCCAATGTAATTCTGCCATCTTTTGCCTGTCAATACAGCACAACAGCTTTAGCTGTCTTGATTCCAAAAGTAGGTAATTTTCTCATTCATTTTCTCTATTGGGATTTCAAACAATAAAGAGTTCTAAACCATGCACCAAACCCACCAGCCTAATTCTGGGATTAATCACATTATAAATTTGATTAGAAGCAAAAAATGTATTTGAAAAATAAAATAAATTTAAATCCATGAGTAAGTTTACAAACAATAAATTTTTAGGTTAAAGCAAAGCATTCAGATATATTCAAATTAGGGCGTTCAATCGATTCTTTTTTTTTTATTATTAATTACATGATGGTGATTAATTAATTGCATATTCACAATTTATCTATATATTTGTTTAGAAAGGCTACAAAATAAAATGTATTCAATATATTATGATTAAACTATTATAAATAATTATATTTAAATAATTAAAATACTTAAAATGATTGTGGCAGATGAGTATAGCAGTGCAAAAAGTGGCTTTAAAAGACAATATACTGTATACTCAATGAGCACTTTACTAGGAACACCCTTAAACCTACTTATTCATGTGATTATCTAATCAGCCAATCGTGAGTCAGCAGTGTATAAAATCATGCAGATATGGATCAAGAGCTTCAGATAATTTTCACATCAACCATCAGAATGGTGAAAAAACGTGATCTCAGTGATTTAGTCTGTGGTATTATTGATAGTGCCAGATGGGCTTGTTTGAGTATTTCTGTAACTGCAGTCTCTAGAGTTTACTCAGAATGGTGCCATCCAGTGGCAGTTCTGTGTAAGGAAACATCTTGTTGATGAGAGATCAACGGAGAATGGCCAGACTGGTTTGAGCTGACAGAAAAGCTACAGTAACTCAGATAACCACTCTGTACAATTGTAGTGAGCACAAAAGCATCTCAAGTTGCACAATACTTCAAACCTTGAGGCAGATGAGCTACAACAGCAGAAGGCCAAGTCTGGCACATTATTAGGACCATAGTGTTCCAAAAAAGTGCTCAGTGAGTGTATTGTTTATTTCCCTATTATTTAACATAAGCCTACAGTCCACAGAAATCCAGAGATTTATCATGCGTAAATGTACACGTGTCGGGCGAATGCTTTTGGAGCTCAACTCTCATTAACTTGCATCATGTCATAAACACATTGTTTAAAGTTGCTGTGTCAAGTTAACCATAATTTTAAAAACTTCGAAAACGTGTCTTGAGATCCCTGCATTCAATGTTGCGCAACGTCCAGCTGTCTTTGAATGCAAGAATGCATCCTCATCATGTGCTGGCGCTAGTGTCAAGCAAGCCAGAGTGTGGTTTGTTTTCTGTGCGTTGCCTATAAGGCTGGAGTTTCACTTACTGTCTCCTACAAGTGTTATTCAAGTGTTACTTCAATACTGAATTGTACCGATGGTAGGAATATTCTTATTATGGTCCGGGGATATGAATAATTACTCTAATGTTTTGCACTGAAGTAGCGTATTTAACCGAAAGCTGAAAGTATTTAAGATTTGCAGGAAGATCATTTCGATTATAGCATTCACGGTGCTGCATGGGTGTAAGCGATCACTGCTGAGCCCTTTTGTCATGGTTCCCGTTTCCATGGTGACAGTGAATTCTCTTGATCGGTGGATGTCTCTTCAGGGTTCATATTGGACTATTAAACACAATTATTTTTTAATTTAGTTGAAATCACAGTGACTTGTCTGGTTTGTACAGGAGCATAAGTAATTGCTTAACAACCTCAGAGCTCACTGTAAATCTTGTTAAAAATGTTTTTATCTTTAGAGAAAATAAAAGGGATTTTTGTTTGCAGAACCCAACTGTTACTCATTTCCTCCCCATCCTCCTGTATGTTCTTCCAGCTGTCCATCTTCTCCCATAAAGCCACTCACATTGCCCAAGATATTAACCCGTCATGTCTTTTATCATTTTTGAACGGTAGTTTCCACGGTATATACCACAGTATGGTAATGTGGATTTCATGGCTGTTTTTATTCCATCAGTAGCAGTCCTTTTCAGGTGCACAAAAGCATTTGTTCATGTCTGTGGGCAGGGCAACGATAACAGTTTTAAAGGTCTTTTCCCTTAGGCTAGATTCCTATCTTTTCAAGCCGCTAAAGATGTACCATTTTGACATTTACACTGCATCCACATCCCTCACATAAGGTAATTGAAAAGTGGCTGGATAAATCTCTGTAGGCAAGGTTAAGGGTGCATTGCAGCGGTCCCACTCTATTGAAGTTCGTTTACTTATTTGTTTTTGGACATACCGCTTAAGGATGTTTTTGAGTGATGCTGGCTTTCCGAAGTGATTCTGTGGTTTTCTCTCGATAGCACATAAAGCCGTAGCTTTATGTGACAGTGATATTTGTCACAGAGTCTGAAGAGAGGCATCAGTAACATGACAGAAAAGCAGTGCCTGGGGAGATGTTTTTGTTCCAGGTGAGAGGCTCTCAGTCATCATCTGTGCCAATTGAGATATTTCCCAAAACAAACTGTCATCCCCCACCAAGGATCATGCCTTTTGTATCTGTTGATCCACATCATTATCTACAACCTTTTCCCAAATATTTTTATTTGATAGTGTCCCCTTTTCAAATATAATTTTTCAAGTGAGAATTTTTGTCTTTTCCGGATTTACATTTTACCTTACACTGAAGCGTTTAATGGAATAGTTCTCCCACAAATGAAAATGATGTCATCATTTACACACCCTCATGTTGTTACAAATCCATATGACTTTCTTTCTTCTGTGGAACACAGAATGTTAGTCTCAGCCATATTCACTTTTATTGTATGGAAAATAGATGCAGTGAAAGTGAATGGGGACTGAGGCTGTTAGTCCCTAACATTCTCCTTTTGTGTTCCATGGAGGAAAGAAAGTTATATGGGTTTGGAACAGTGGGAGGGTGAGTAAATTATGATAAAATCATCATTTTTTTGGGTGATCTATCCCTTTAATACTTTTATTACATGTTTTATTTTCTAATACCTCTCAAAGAAACAATATGTTCCTCATTTTTAGGTGATAAGAAAACATATCTGTCACTACCAAGACCAGGGGTGAGTATATTGAGTGAAAGTGTATACCTTCAGAATATCTCTAAATCACAACTCTCATGTTACCTTTTCATGTCCTTCACCATATTTACTGAATCATTTCTTCCTAGAGACACTCTGCTAACCTGAAGACAGTCAAGGCTGCCAAGCTTGATGCTGAGGTACAGCTCATTTTGTAATTAATGAATGCTCAGTCAGCGCTGTTCTGTTTAAACACAACCTTTAATCTGTGATCTGACATGTCTGTTATCCTTGATTTAACCAGGAGCAAACCACCATCGCTAAACTGGGACTGGAACTGTGTCTCCTCACATCCGATGTGGACTCAGAAGTGGAACGCTGGGATGAGCAGGACCACGAGATGGTTCGACTGTGCCAGATCATGTCCAGCATGGCTTATTCCATGTACCTCTTCACCAGGTAATGATCTGCTGCAGCAGAATCCCTGCAAACCTTTTTATAAATGTCACAGTTCGTCTATCAGATTGGGTTGAGTAATACTGTATCACAAAGGAAATTAAAAGCGTGTTGGAAAAGAATGCAAGACAATTTCATCTTGCTAGGCTGTCTTTGTAAATCAGAATGTTGTCCTTAAGTGACTTGCCTGGTTAAATAATGGTGTAAATTAAAATAATATTCAGATTTTGCGCCTGTCTACAGTTCCAGCAGGTAAGAATTAGGGTCAGTGTTAGTGCCATGTTGATATAATTAGGTGCACACACCAGCACCCAGGGATGGCCCTGTTGTATGTGTTAACATTATTTAAAGGTACATTTCACCCAAAAATGAAAATTCTCTCATCATTTACTCGCATTCATGCCATCTGAGATGTGTATGACTTTCTTCTCATCTCTGTTGGTCCATACAATATGTGAATGTTTGCCAGAACTTTGAAGGTCCAAAAAGCATATAAAGGCAGCATAAAGGTAATCCATAGAGACTCCAGTTATTAAATCCTTTTAATAATTTGGTTTGTGTTCAGCAGAAGAAATAAAGTCTTACACATCTGGGATGACATGAGGGTGAGTAAATGATGAGAACATTTTTGTGTGAACTATCCCTTTATCCCCTCAATTGTTAACAACACTCAAAACAGATTCCTTGCAAATGTATGATTTAAACAAATCATTTAAATTAGATTTATATAAATATGCCTGTAACAAGGTTAAGAATGGGAAAGGAGGCAGCGGGAACCAGCTGAACAGTCAAAATAATATTTTATTTAAACAAAAAGACACAAACACACACATGGCAGCTGCATGTGGCTCTCTCTCTCTCCTGAACTGCCGTGTTCCACTGCACTTATCCCTTATAAAGTGCTTTGTATACAGTTGCTTTGTCATTTACCAAACTATGTTGTTTAAAATGTGATTTTTGATTACAAAAGTTCAAATGTTCATACTCCTTAAGTTGAATTCAATACATCACATTTAAATACATTATATGCAAAGCACATGATGGGGAGGTAAACATACAAATACCAAAAGCAGAATAATAAAGGAGTTCATATGCAATAATGATTTGTGCTCACTAAATGATGTTTCAAGCACATATTTGCATCCATGATATGGAACCTACTCCGCTATTGATTTAACTATGTGGGAACCTGGAATAATAATTGACTTTTCATGGCAAGCATGGAAGGATCTCTGTGGGAGTGAACATTGTCCATTGATTATAACATCTACTGTAGAAGATATACAAGACACTTCTAGATGGCAATTGAAAAAAGCTAATTGGTATAATTTCCCAACACTTTGTTATGAGAAGTTTAGCATAGACTGGCAAAAATATCAAGATCCAATAAAGAAAGTCACCGATATACTGATTGAAATAGCAGAAACAACTGCTCAAAAAACATCAACAAAGTCATGCCGTCAGAGAAACCCATGGTTCAATGAAGACTGTAAAAAGGATATCACTGATCGAAAGAAGGCAGAAAGAAACTTTAATAAACATCCAACAACCTCAACAGATTGACAATTTATAGAGCACAAGCACAAAGAATTATTCATGAAACAAAGAGGCAGAGTTGGAAAAAATACATATCAAGTTTAACGTCACGACACCAACAAAGAAAGTGTGGGATATGATTATTAACATCAAACCAGGATATTGTTTATAAGATTAGAGTCTTTTGTACGAGATGGTTTTATTAAAAAGGAAGATGTAGTAGCAGTATTTTTTGAGTTAGAAAAAGCTTATGATATTACATGGAGGTATGACATTCTTTTTGTACAAAATGGGTTTCAGGGGATGTCTACCCATTTTTATTTCCAATTTTTTTATCTAATAGAGTTTTTTGTGTTCGAGTAAGAAACGTGCTATCAGAATTGCATGTACAAGAATCAGGAGTGCCCCAAGGAAGTATCATTACAGTAACTGGTTTTAGCATTAAAATTAACGGGATTGTAAGTGTTATGGGGCCAAATATATTCCGTAGCCTATATGTAGATGATGTGTGCATTTGTTAGAAAGGCAAAAATATGAACGTAATTGAAAGACAAATACAAATATGTATAAATAAAATGTATGACTGGTCAGTACAAAATTGATTAAAATATATGAGAGCTGACTGGCTCTCAACTATGCAGTTAAGCTAAAAGCTAATGAACGTAACACAGCATATCTTTCAGTCTTTCATCCTCAACATTCACACCTGTATGAATCCAGACCCAGGTACATCAGTCTTTTTGGAATTCGCAGAAAACCACACTTGGAGAACATGCACATTAATCTGGATATCCTAACATCGACACATCTGTGCCCTATACCGCCCTGGAATATTAAAAAACAACTATCATGTTGAACCTGGCTCAATATACTAAAAAGATAAATCATCCAAACGTCTACCAGGAGAAATTCCTGGACATAAGATGCAGTTTACCATCAAAGTCAGACAATCATGTATTTGCAGCAGTAGTGATTGGCCCAAAATGTTATGGCAAGTGAATTCCTGGACAAAGTTTTCACAGCAGAAGCTTGTGCATTATTACTAGCTTTAGAACAAATAGAAAAGGAACAACAATGCCATTTTCTAATTCTTACAGATTCTAAATCCTGCCTGCAAGAACTCGAAGCTCTGAAAACAGGACACCCTACAATTATTAGCATAATAGAAAAAGTGGACTCTTTAAAAAAAAAAAGATTTCAATATTTTCTTTAGTTGGATACCGGGCCATATGGGATTGGCTGGCAATGAACAGGCAGATAAAGCGGCTAAAGAAGCATTACAGTTGGACATGACAGAATGTAATATACCAGCATCTGATGTTAAACACATATTGAATCTGTACATTCACAACAAATGGAATGGAATGAATGCATATATAACAAACTACATGAAGTGAGCCCAGTACTAAATCAAGGAGTTTATTATTTCCTCTTTGAAAATAGATATGATCAGGTTGATATACGAGATGTCGAATTGGTCACTCTAGACTCACTCATTCATATTTATTGAAAGGGGAAGAGGAACCGGTTTGTGATATATGTAAGAATTTCTTGAGAGTAAAACATATTTTGATTGAATGTCCATACTTTCAAAAAAAAATATTGATGGACATTTTCAAAAAGGTCTAAATCTCAAAAATAGATTACATTTTTATTCTTACAAATTTTGATATATTATTTTCAAGATTACTTTTGACTGAAGAACCAACAATGAAAAATATTTTTACAGCATTTATTAATATTATCATTGTTCATTTCAACATATAGTAATACATTTTACATGGAAAGTTTTACTAAAATAAGTTAATGTGTTATGAACGAACATGAACTAAAATGAACAAAGTTATATTTATTAATAAACATTAACCAATGTCAATAAATGCTGTAAAAATTGTTCATTGTTAGTACATGTTCACTATTGTGTGAACTAATGTTCACGTAAACAACCTTATTGTAAAATATTATCGTTTAAGATTTATGACAAATTTTCAGTCTGTTCACGAAAGGAAAATGATTTTGTTGTTGATCTGGAGTTTGCCATTCTACACAATCAATTTTATGGATCTAGAGGATGTTTGATTAACACTGCTGTTAATTTGTTTGCAACCTATCTATCTTCCATGTGTGATTAAGGGGGGAAGGCCTGCTCAAGACAACTCTGGATCTATTCCAGCAAGCTGAGGTACGGCAGCATTCACTCTCCTGTGTTTCCTCTTTCTCATAGGCTTTTTATTTAATCTGTTTGAAGTGTCATTAAGAGCAATGAAGTCCCTGGAAAAGACAGATCAATATATTATTAAAAGGACCAACTAGCATTTGTCTGTGATCCAGAGCATGTTATGTGCTGTGGATGGGTAGAACATGCTGATTATGCAGTCTGTCTTTCAATAAGTGTGGCATACTGGCCTCCACCCTACCATAACAACCTCTTATCTGACAGAACAAGCCTACCTGCTTAACATCAAAGTCAAAAGCTAACAGCAAAAAAAAAATAATAACAATAATAATAATAAAAAAGTTGTCAGGTAACGTAAAAAATGTGCTTCATGTGATAACGTCTAAATGAACTGTTTTTTTTTAAGTCAGAAAATGTAATTTAATATGACTAAATCAACCTAAATATATATGGTCACAACAAGTCATTTTTAAGGTTCAGATCAAGTAGAAACAATTCTTTAGGGTACCCACTGCTCATTAGTGGTGTCTAGGGGACCAGGATATCATAGAGACATAGTGGTGGGCTCTATTAGTTTGGGCCAGTAAACAACCACCTTGAAACCACTCAGAACCCCCTACAACATGCCAAAAAAGCACTCAGAATTCCTTTGAAATGCATAGCAAAACCCTGGCAACCAGTCTAGCATCACGGTAGTGTGTTTTGCACATGAAAGTACCACTCACATTTTATGCATAAAATGTAAAATAATTATTTCTTTATGCATTTCCAAAGACACATGAGTTCTGAATATCAAGCAGGTGTTAACCAATACATGATTTTATAATTTTATAAAGTTGTTTATTCAAGTTGTGTGATATTAATCAGGTACAGTCAGGCCTGACGTTACGGATTGTTTTCCAGGTGCTATCAGACCAGGGTATCCATCTGTGCTCCATCCTGCACACCCTCTCCACACAGGTAACACACCCACCATGCCCACCAGCCCACATGGTTCAGAGTTTAATTAGATGCTTGTAAATAAAGACTTTAAATGACTGCCATCCATCTCATTGGGACCACAGAGACATGGATAATAGTGTTAGTTAAACCCTGATCTGGCCGGGGCGGGCATGCGCTACACATCCATAATCACACAGCCTGACACATGTGGTACAGCGCATGGTTTGATTAATAATCTCAAACATGCATTTCCCCAGCTGTGAGTGCAGACTACAGCTAATATACATTGCTCACTTCTATTTACTGTATGTATCTATCTGTTCAAAGTTAGCAATTACCTCACTGTGGCAAACCTTTCAAGGAATAATTTACCCAAAAAGAAAACCAATTATCTCATAATTTACACACCATCATGCCATTCCAGATTTGTATGATTTTCTTTCTTCTTCTGAATACAAACGAAGATTTTTATAAGCATATTTCAGCTCTGTAGGTCCATTCAATGCAAGTGAATGATGACTAGACCTTTGAAGCTCCAGAAAGTGTGTAAAGGCAGCATAAAAGTAATCCATACTACTCCAGTGGTTAAATCTGTATCTTCCGAAGCAATATGATAGGTGTGGGTGAGAAACCGATCAATATTTAAGTCCTTTTTTTATTATTTACATTTACATTTATGCATTTGGCAGACGCTTTTATCCAAAGCGACTTACAGTGCACTTATTACAGGGACAATCCCCCCAGAGCAACCTGGAATTAAGTGCCTTGCTCAAGGACACAATGGTGGTGGCTGTGGGGTTAGAACCTGTGTGGGGTTAGAACCTGTGACCTTCTGATTAAGAGCCCTGTGCTTTAGCCACATAAATCTGCACTTTCACTTTCACATTCTTCTTTTGTTTTTGGCGATTCACATTCCTTGTGTATATTGCCACCTACTGGGCAGGGAGGAGAATTTATAGTAAAAAAGGACTTAAATATTTATCTATTTCTACTGATATGTGACAGCACTAGAGTGTGGAAACAGCAAACAAAAATCTTTGATCAGCCTATCAGAAGACTGCTTTCTGCCTGTCAATCATTTTGCACGTTGTTGAAGTGGATCAGTCTGGTTAAATGCCATTTTTAAGTTAATAACAGTTGTCAGTTGAGGCCACTATTTTGCTACAGTTGTGTTTGACAACCCTGAGAAGACGCACAACACCGGCGGTCTCAACGGTATCTTTGGAAGGCATGGTTTTGGAAAGAGGGGGCATGTCTAATTCAAAGGCTCTAATGAAATTTCATTTACAGCATCTTTCATATCATGTACTGTTTCTGAAAATAGCCCATAGGTTGTGTGTATGATAACATGATTATGGGTATTTCGTACTGAAAAATTAAATAAATTATTAGAGATGCACCGATACCACTTTTTCTCTTCCGATATCAGAACTCTCAGTATCAGCTAATACCGATCCGATAATGGTGTTGTCCGTTTTTTTTTTTGCATAATCAGTTTAGAATATCTATTATTGTTTGGAAATAATTGAGTGTACTCTTTAATATGTAAAGAAACACAAACCTCTAACTACACATTATTTCAATATAAATTATATCTTATTAAGAAAAACTTTATTGTTAACTAGTATACTGAATAATATAGCAGCAAAATTAACACCAGTAGAAAAGAAGCCGTTGTTTTTTTTCTTCAACTTAGTTGTTTTTCATTCACGGTTCTTTTTTTTGGAACCCATTCAACTGAAATATTATTATAATTTGTAAACCAATAATAATATATTATAATAGTAATATATCTCAATCGTGCACCTTTAACTTTTAAACCCTCGCGCTTTTATTTTGACATTCTGAACTCTCCAGGAAGTCCTGTAAGTGTCTCTGTTTGTAGGCAAGTTCACAGTAGTTGAATTCACTTCTTATTCAAATTCTTTTCAAATGCACCTCCAATGCCTTTCTAAATGCATATTATAAGTGAACCAAACTTTTGAGCATCTACATCTGAGATGTTGTTCGTGAGTAGCGCTCAAATATTGCGCACTACGTGAAGGCTAATAATAGCCACGAGCGTGTGTGTAAACAGAGCCAAGCCATTTACTGACGCACGCATTTTCTATATTTACTTATTACACACAGCCTTTTGTGTTTCATAGAGCTATCACACATCTTCAAGTGGCTTTGAATAAAATGCACAAGTCATATTAACTACTTTAATGTGTTAATGGTTCTTTTATGTCATTTTTGGAGCTTGACAGTAACAAACATGACTAACACACAGTATCGGATTTGGATCGTGCTCGTCGGACCGATATCCGATCCATTTAAAAGCTTCAATATCGGATCGGTGCAGCCTTATAAATTATAATAAAAAAATACACTTACAGCACTGCTGTGCAAAAGCAAAACGCAGTAACTACACACATTGTCAAAACTGAGTTATGAGGGAAAAAAAGGGTATTTTAGACTATGATCTGTCCTGTGACAGACGGGATGGTTTAAATATGGTCAGAGAGATTATGGAGTGTGAAAAAGTAACTACAAAATCCACACTTCAACCAAATAACTTAGAAGCCATTTTCAGTTTCAGTGTTGACGTAGTTCCTGCATCTTGTCTTTGTAGGGCAGAACAGAATTTCTTTCAAATACATTCCATCCTAATTCTTCTTCCTTACAATCAAATTATAACTACATCCTTCTTTGCAACTTCAGTTGAAACTCGAATTGAAATTTAAAAGCATACTTAATTCAGTTCTGAGTAGCACACAGCCCTGATGGCCACATGTTATGTCTGTGGAATATAGGTGTTGGATGAAGACCGAATGCTCATCATATCTGAGACAGAGAAGCTGGCAGCCTCATGTCGACAGCTGCTGGTCTGTGCCAAAGCTCCAGTTCAGGGGAAGAGCGCCATCTTTCAGAAGGTAATGGAATACAACAAGAGCACATCAAAGACCTTTGCTGGTGACTGCATTATGGTAAACAAACTTAGGACATTTTCATATCTATTTATTTATTTGGTAGGTTGTCTTGTAATAAGCGGGATGTGAAAAGAGTCCACCGTGTAGGACATTAGTTGCCAAATGTAATATGTGTTACATGGACACTGTACAAGAAAGTGTTATCATTAATATTTGACTGCACAATCAAAATGAAATAATCCATAAAGCCATGTAATAAGTAAATACAGTATATCTTAATTTATTTTAAGAAAACAATGTAGACTTTAGTTTATTGTTTTTTTAAGGTCATTGCCAAATGAGGTTAGATGATAAATGCAATGCTGTTGATCTAATCAGTTTGTCCTTCCAAGACACTGACCTTCCTCAATTTCCTGAACTCCATTTAACCTGATAAAATGGCCTGCTGTTGAGGGTCAAACTTCTGCTTTTAAAAAGAAGCAAAGGTCACACACAAAGGCGGTTTTAAATTGGTTTATAGAGGTTATGTGTTCCGAACTCCTGAAAAACAAGCTCAATGAGGATCTCCCAGCATGTCTCCAGGAACCCTCTCGTGATTTACAAGCAAATTAGTTCACAAAAACCAATTATATGTGAACCAGCCTGTTCCACAAATCATCTGTCAAAAATGTATAGATTGTTGTCTCTTGGAAATGATTGCTTGACTGCAATTAGAGCCCAAACAAGCAGCCATTGTTCACTTGTTAAAAATAAGAAAGTACTGTATTTTGGGTAGTTTGGTCAGCCACCAGTCCATTTGTTTTTCTTGTGTTATTTAGGTTGACTCATCCATACAGAACACCAAAGGCATCCTAACAGTGGTGGTCTACCTACTGCCGATCTGTAATAAGCTCATCAGAAAGGTTGGTAGCAACATGAAGGTCTGGGTTTATCCAAAATTGCTGTTTGAAATTGAAAAGACTGGTTTATAAAACAGAGATACTCTTTTCGAACAGCAATACATTTTCAGAATAAACAAACAGATTCAGACAGTCGTATGTAAGAGATAATGTCGGTCATTATTGCAAAATAATCCTTAGCAGGGTGATCAGTGCTTGTATCACTCTATAAAGGTTTATTTTGTGAAAATGACAACATTATCCTGCTTGTTACATGGCTTCTTATCAAATGTACAATCAAATGTACAAATAAATGGACATTTAAGTTTAAGTTATTTTATTAACCGAGGAGTAATACAGAGGAATTAAATTCAATAGTCAGGTAAATAGAAATCGGTTGCCAGGGTTAACAGTCAATTATATAGTTTTGCGATCATTATACAAAAATATATGACCTCAAAATGACACAATTCACCAATCAGAAATAAGTATTTCAGAGAGAGGTGTTATATATTGTTATATCAAATCTCAGTTGAGTCATATGACTCATCTAATTAAGATTATTTTGCATATCTGTTTTGAAAAACTTGAAATATACATAGCTTATATATTTTAACCTTGAGCGACTCTGCATGTACATTGTATTTTGGCTTTGCTATATACAACGCATAACTTAAATGAATTTAAACTGACTGATCTCAGTTCAGGACACTCTGGGCTGTCAGTAAAGGGTTCAAAGTTTGACGTGTAGAGTTATGTGACAAAACATCATGGCGTGGACCACAGGGTGTTTATCTTTGGGAGAAACGGCAACAAAACTACATCTGGTGCAAAACCTAATTACATCTTTACATTTAAACCTGTTTGAGTAAAAAGATTAGAGGCTCTAGGTTCGTCTGATATGCCATTTTTAAAATGTTTGCAATTTATCACGAAACGGTGTGCTTCTAAACACAATGTACACTGTGTGCTTTAGCCCATTTTTACTTAGAAATGCTATATTTACTGTGCATTATCACATTGAGAATCAATGGGTTTATCAAAAGCTGAAAAGTTTTGCTTTCAGAGGCTTTATATGGAGATAGAATGAAAATAAGGTGCATTTCAAACTGTTCTGAGACCAGTGCAGACAGATAGCACACTGGAGGTTAAGTCATTCACTAAATAGGGAGCAAAGGAGTATTCTTTAGAATGCAGCTAAGTGCATTCAATCCAAACTCCCTTTCATAAGTTCAGTTTCAGGCTGCAGAGGATCTTTGGACCACTCAACGTGTTTGACAGACATGGGACAATGGTAACGAGTATAGAGGTAGACCGATTAATCCTGCCAGTAGTTGTATCGGCAAAAAACTATGCTGATAGTTCTTTCATTTCTCCATGTTCCTCTGAAATTTAAGTTTTTTTAAATTGAAGTGAGGGCATTCAAAGAAAAATGTGACTATATAGAACTTCCTTAGACAGCACATACATTGTTTCTCCAACTTCATATTGTGAATAATAATAATAAATAGGCTATAAAAACCTTAATTTGGTAAATATTGAATAAAGAGTATTGTAACGGAGAGAAGTCTACATAATTTCAAATGAAATTTCCCTGGTGTGTTTCATGGTTGTTTAGTGTTAAAAGTCCCATGTTATGCCCCCTATTGTCTTTTTTTCTGATTATTATTGGGATTTTGGAAAAAAAAAAATAACTACATCTGGGATTGTATTCTTTTTGGACTCTTATGTCTGAGCTTACTAAGAAAATATCATCGAAATGCCACTGGCCTTTTCCACCACCTAAGTAATTATGCTAATTTCTGATGTAATGCCTGTAACGTCTCAAAAACATGAATAACCAACACATTTGGAAACATAAACAATTACTTTCTATAACCTTGTATTATTTAAAATGTATCAATTTAGTCCCGCTGTGCACATATATGGACATACATTTTTAGAAAACTATTTGCTCTAGAATGTTTTTTTTTTTGCATGTTTATTAGGTGCTACTTGTTGCATATCAAAAAGGGAAATGGAAAACGTACACCACAGTCACGCTCGGGTCTCAGGAGGTTAAAATAATCAAAGTAGTTAATTGCAGTAAATTTCACTATATAACCCTATTCAACCTTTATGCTATTTGGTCATATAGTGTGCCGGGGCCATGCTCCGTCAATTTGTTAAGATTGTCATCACACATCACATTTTACCACCAACATTGAACAAAGTAAAATTATATGATCAAATCCTAAAGCTCATTTGTTTTCCACTTTATTTTCTGCATTTAATTCCAGTGTAAATCAGAATGCAGCTGCCTGAGTTCTCCTCAGCACTGGAGAGAGAAACAGCTGAGCACTCCCGTCAACGAGGAAACTCTGAATGGCAAAGGCTCCAATGGCTTCGGGGTCAAATCCCTGGAGCAGCACATGGCCAATCTGACGTTCCTGGAGAGCAAATAGCTCTGAAAACCAAAGGCACTCGCGCCTGCTCACACACACAGTGCACAGCAATGCACTCTCTCACAGTGTGCCATTCTTTGTGCTTCTGTCCAATTGCTTTGTGGTGTACAGTAGCGTTAGCATTACAGCCTCATTCCAGTTACCAAAACATAGAAAAAACATCCACTGCATGTGATCAAGTCATAATGCAACTGTTTCAAGTGTAATGGCTGGTGAATAAGCTACAGTTTTAACTGAATCACTATTTGACTCCGTTTCAATATTGAGGTGTAAATGGAGAGAACCTCAGATCGTTATGATGCAAAACACTCTGCACACTGTTTTTAAAAGGGATAGTTCACCTAAAAATAAAAATTCAGTCATCACTTACTCATTGTTCCAAACCCGTATGCCTTTCTTAAGTGGAACACAACAGTCACCATTCACCTTCATTGGAAGGAAAATGTAACCTTCTGCCGAACATCCCTTTCTGTTATGTGCAAGAAAGTAATACAGGTTTGGAACAACATGAAGGTTAGTAAATGATGACATAATTTTCATATTTGGGTGAACTATTCCCTTAACATAACTGCCTCATGTACAAGTCGATGCCAAATATATCCACAGTTTTAATCATCTTTCTACACTGGTCTTGCCACAAGGCAGTCTGCCCAAGGCTGTAGGGCAGCATTTCAGTAACTTGGGATATTATTTTGAGAAATCAGGATCTAAATGTTCCGGGTGTTATTCTGTTGGCGAGTTCAGAGCGAGGAATGTTACTTTCCAAAGAGACATTTCTTAATGACGTTAATAGAAAAATCAGATCCTTTAAATGTACTTTTGTAGGAGTGACAGCCTTGTAATATGGTCTGCCTTGTAGGTCACTGTGATTTGTATTTTACAGCAAAGCTAACAATGTATGTTGAGCTTTGGTACAGTACATTAACCTGAAAGGTTCAAATGAAGACTATATATAAATCAGTAGGACTGTTGTGTATTGATGAGCAACTTTTTAGCATGGCACATATTACAAGGCTCTTCAGAGTTGGGTTTCTACCAATTCTAGTTAATACTTTGCTAAAATGTTCCTCTGATTTGTACTACAGTCAGTCAATACAAAAGCTTTAGAAATGATTGTGCAGCAGTTGAATTAAGTGTTGGACCATTGATGACCATTGAATGATTGAATAAAATATCCCCATCTAAATATACATTATTTTTCTTAAAATATGAATGGCTGGGTGAATTATTTATGCAATTTATGAATATTTATAATTGCTTATGATTTATTTATTACAAAACATAGCCTTTAACATAAAACTTAGTGCTTGTATTATAAATTAACATATAATAGCAAACTATTATATTTCCAAACTGAATTGGAATATTGCCAGAAGGGAGCTGTAACATTATTTAGTCGAGTTACTTAAACTATAATAACCTTCAAAACTTGAGTACTATGAGCACATTGCAACCAATGGGAAAATTAAATATGTCTTTGAGGATATACACCCATTCCTAAATTAAAAAGGCTGTTAATCAGAGAGTAAACTAAACACATGCAAAAAATATGCTTGACAATGGCGTATTCACGCATCTAAAGAATAATGGAAAAGTCCAACAAAAATGGAAGGGTTTTCTCCGCTCTCTTGAAGTGCAATCCAGTGAATTTGTCGTGGATGCAACTCTTCATTTCCTTAAGTCTTCAAATTTCCTCTATATCTAAAGATTGTTTTTAAATTTAAGGAGTTATTCTTGAAAGTGCAAACTGTAGTCAGCAAGGCTCTTGTTGTTGGTTTGTTCTTTTAGAGAGAACCTCCTGATATTGTTCTCCGTTCAGAAGGCCTTCTGTGATGCTCTTACTCTCCTCAAATTTAGGTAATATAACAGCAATGTAACCCTCTGTAGAAGGCTGAGCCAAGAAGACAAAAAAACAAAGTCACATTGGGTTTAGCCTAGTTCACACTTTTTCTTAAGACAAGAAGAAAAAAAAAAAACATTGATCACCACCAAAATTCAAAAGGGCATTTTTTCCCCTCAGCTTTTTAGGAAGTACAACTCTAGTGCTTATGATGAAAACAGATACAGGTATTTACCTTTTCCAATAACAGATCTGGTCTGTTGAGAATGGCTTCATTTACTTCTAAGAGACGTCCTCGGATACAGCTGTTGAGAAATCACAATTTAGTTCAGAAAACTTGGGCGCTGCAACTGATATTACATCTTCAGTGGCATTGTGTGATTAACAACTTTATGACTTACCTGAATATGGTGTATTCCTCTTCATCTGTACATGTTATTCTACACAGTGGGGCAAACTCTGTCAGGAACTGACCACCCTACAGAATACATTATACATATTAAAAATGTGAATAAAGGAGTACAACATTAAGATATTAATGACAATCATTCTGTATGTGTATGGTAAGGATCTTTCCAGGCAGAGGTACTCACTCTTTTTGACTTTCCAGACACTTTGTTTTTAAGTCTGCTGCATCCATCACTGATCTGGTAGTTAATGTTTTTGATTTTTCGTCCATTCTGAAGGATGGGGTGAGACTCTGCAAGTGTGATGACGCAGATCCTGAAGAACACAGATTTAGACTTTCACATAAAACTTTGTTTAGAAACAAAGAGGCCCAAATGTTTTTAGACACTTTAGCCACACTTCAAAATATATTGTCATTGCAGTACATTACACAATATAAAATTAAGTGGCATTTATTAAGAAAGAAAAACAAATAATCTGTTAGGCTTAAACTTAGAAAACCAATAAAACATTAAACACAACATTAAAACCACCTGCCTAATATTGTGTAGGTCCCCCTCGTGCCACCAAAACAGCACCAAGCTGCATCTCAGAATAGCATTCTGAGATACGGTTGGTGCTGTTTTGGCGGCACAAGGGGGGACCTACACAATATTAGGCAGGTGGTTTTAATGTTGTGGCTGATCGGTGTATATTGTTCAAAATTAGCACAACAAAAGTATGTTAGTGGAACATGTCCATTGTTAATATGATTAACTTGACCAGTGGTTACTCTGTTATAACTTGAAGGGAAATTATTTAATACATCCTCTAAAAATGACATTTAGTTGTGACCAGTTGTTTTCATTGATAACAAAATTGGTAAGTGACATGGTTTCGGAAAATGGGTTTGACACATTGCTAATGAACACACATTTAAGTTTGACTTAAGTGTCCAAATGCTTTTAGGAACCACTTTACAGTAATTAAATTATTCAGAATACATGCAAATATGGAGAGGGAGACACTTGCAAATGTTCTTCTACCTGTTGGAATGCTGTAGGATGCAGTGATCCTCACATGACTTTCCCTTTAGATCTACAACACAAATTACACCATGTTCACTGTGAGAAATCAACATATTAATCACATATGGTAACAACAGGAAAATATCTCATGCTTCGAAATGATCAAAGAATCTGAAAACACATACTTGACTACAATACTGTGTCCTTAACATTCTTAAAGGAATAATTCACCTAAAAATGAAAAATCTCTCATCTTTTTCTCGCCTTCATGCCATCCCAGATGTGTATGACTGTCTTTCTACAGCAGAACTCAAAGAAAGATTTTTTTAATATTTCAGCTCTGTAGGTCCATACAATGCAAGTGAATGGTGGCAAGAACTTTGAAATTCCAAAAAGCATATAAAGGCAGTATAAAAGTAATATATACGACTCCAGTGGTTTAATCAATGTCTTCTAGGGAGAATGTATGGTTAAAAAGGACTTAATATTGATTTGTTTATCATCCACACCTATCATATTGCTTCAGAAGACATGAATTTAACTACTGGAGTTATATGGACTATTTTTATGCTGCATTTATTTGCTTTTTGGACCTTCACAGTTCTGGCCACCATTCACTTGCATTGTATGTACCTACAGAGATGAGATATTCTAAAAATCTTTGTTTGTGTTCAGCAGAAGAAAATCATACACATCTGGGATGGCATGAGGGTGAGTATAATTAGATAAATTTAATATTTGGGAGAACTATCCCTTTAAAATCAAACCGTTACATGCAGAGAATCAATATCAATATGTTGTAATGATCAGCTCCAATTACCTGTTTTATACCAGCGAGTGAAATACCGATCAATGACTGATGGGGTTTTCTTTTCGATGTCCTCCATGACAATATCCAGCGTCTGTATAGCGTTTATACTAAAGGGATCACTTTTATTAAGAGCGAGAGGGACACACCAACTAATCAGATGCTCTAAGTCAGACGACAAATAAAGTTACACAAGAAATTGTCCGTTCTGAATCCACATCCGGTTAAATCCGCTGTTTGCGTCTATTAAGGTTTTGCGTTTCTGTGAGGTGCAATTTTTATTGAAATGACAATAAATGCATGCCTATCATCATTTAATCAATTTCAACGTTTCATACTCGCTAGTTTGGGAACACACACACACACACAAATACAACAATTTCTCTCACCGGAACTACTGCAGCAAATAAACATGTTTCCGGTTCTTTTTAATTGTAACACTCTGCAGCACTGAAGATGGCAGCGCCTGTGATGGACACATGTCATGTCTCCTGTTGTGCGAATCGCACTCCTAATGTTGTGTCATGGGGCAGAGGAGGTCTCATCGCATTTGGGACATGTAATTCAGTTGTTCTATATAATCCACAGGTACTGACTGTGCAGTTATTCTCAAATTTTAAATTATGCAGCTTGTGTTGTTGTTTAATGGCACAGTTACGTGTTACACTTATGTTTTGTTAAATTAATAGTCCAGTGACGTGCAAGCTATAAACTCATACATACATACATACATACATTTCAGAATATGCACGCTGGAGTAGTTTCATAACAAATGCTTGGAACTGTCATTTTGATCTAATTATGTTGTATTGCTGTGACGTGTTACATTCTTGTTTTATGTATTTATTGTCATCAGAAAATTAAGATTGCGCAGGTCCTAAACAAACACACTGGAAGGGTGAACGCTGTCCAGTGGGTTCATAAACATGACTGCAGTAAGTCGATTACTTTGGCCAGCACTTAAACGTCAAATAGTGTGTTTAGTGTTTACTGACGTGATTGTCTGTGTCTTCCTTCTCAACCGAATTTTATATGAACTAAAAAAAAAAAAAAACTACCTGAAAATATGAAATGTAGTCTTCCTTATCTATTTTTTAAATGTACCTCATACATGTACATTTTAAAATCGTATTTATTTCTGCAGCTCCTGAAACACAGCTGGTGTCTGGTGGGTCAGATAATAATATTGTTGTTTGGGAGAAGCATGATGGACAGGTATGTGTTTACAAACAATGAACGTACAACGTATTGCCAAAGTAGTGTGTGTTTGTGCAATGAAACAATTCAATCACTTAAAGCTGAAGTATGTAACCTTTCTGTGATAACGTTTTTAGAAAACGCCGTTTATTTTTACAATTCCATTTGGTGGCGCTAATGGCACAGAAATGACCTTATCTCCTGTAATGGTCAATAAAGATAATTAGAAAAAGAAAAAGTTAACAATAATATCAGCTGAAGTGATTTTAAAGCAGTTTGTCTGTCTTTTACCGCAGTTCACTGTATATGCAGTGTGTTCGGGACACTCCGGGCCAGTGTGTGCAGTGGATGCTGTGTCTCTGCCCTCCTCTCAATTACTGCTGGCCTCAGCATCATCTGACTCAACTGTTAAACTCTGGACCTGCACCTCTGATACAGGTAACATGAAAAGAGTTTTCATCTCATGAAAAAAAATATTTAAGCAGCATTCATTACTGTAGAATCATATATTAATTGCACATTTTTGAGTAGAAAAAACTTTCCAACACTGCAAGCCTGACATCTGCTGGTTGGATCTTGTAAATAATATTATTAGAATGCCTTGTCTCTTAGAAACACTTTTTAATACATTACAAGGTTATAATGTTTATTTAAAAATATAGAAAATGGGGTACAATACATTGATTTACTTGTTTCCACTGAAACATACAAGATGCTCTTTAGAACATTCTCAAATCATACGGGAATAACACAAACTTGTGGAGTCCATGCCAGAGTGATTGTTGCTGTCAAATACCAAGTAAATACATAGTCAAATTTATTACGTTTTCAGTTCAACTTTTCTTTCAAATTGTTATGCTTATAATTTGTAATAAAAATATTATTATTATTAAATGAGAAAAATGCAGAATAGAAGCATTGTCACTAGAGTTCTCAAGACTTTTGGACGGTGTAGATACATTTTTTTAATCACAAAAGAAAACTCAAGTCCAATTCTTGCATATTTCCAAAACGATTAATTAAAGGAATATTCCGGGTTAAATAAAAGTTGATTACCACAAAAAAATATTTCAAAATAGTCCCTCCTTTTATTTAAAAAATCAAAAATCGAAATTACAGTGAGGCACTTACAATGGAAGTAAATGGGGCCAATTCTTGGAGGTTTTAAAGGCAGAAATGTAAAGCTAATAATGTTATAAAATCACTTACATGAATTCTTCTTCTTAATGACCAGCATTATTTGCTTTCACTACTTTCTGTTGTACATGTACATACTTCAAATTGAGAGTGATATTGACTGACAGTTTAGAAAGTGTGTTATAAACTGTTAACAGAATGGGCAAGTGTTGTGTAAGACAGTATTTTATTAAAACCATCTTCTTCTCAGGTCATCAGATTATGGTGAATTGCGTCATTTCTCTACCATTCAAATGACAATGATCTGCCAAGAGATCTACCAAGTCCCAGAAACAAGCCTTGTTTTGTGGCAAAAATGTTTTAGTCACATTACTTTGTAATTTAGATCAGCAGATAATGTCAGGTTTTTCTGGATAATTGCTCTAATATAGTTAAATTGTTTGGATTGGTAATAACCTACTTTTAAAAATTGCATTGTTATTCTTAGCTGAATGCCTCCAGACCATTTCATTTGGGAGCGGGTTTGTGATGGATGTCTCTTTGGCGCTGTTGCCAGGCAGCAGAGGTAAGCTGTGCCCGCTGCTCCATGTTCATTTGCTTTTATTGTCCATCCTTATCATGTGTTAAAATCTCATTCTGGGCTTTAAATATGTCCTGGGGTGACCATATCTTGCCATTTAAGTTTTATTCCCTACTGAAGAAGTAGTTTGCTTTTAGACTGTTTATATTCACTTGTCGGGCTCAAAATGTGTCCTTGTGGAGTGCAATAGGAGAATAATTACATGTACTTGCAGTTCCAGTACTTGCCTGTGGGGGAGATGACAGCAAGGTTCACCTGTACGTGCAGATCGGTGGACAGGTAAGATTGTTAATGTTTTCTTATATTTATGAAGTAAAGATTTAAATTTAATGTTTTGGATATGAGGCATGTGTTTGGATGTCACCTGTCGATGTGTTTAGTTTCAGAGGGTTCTGACACTGCCGGGTCATGAGGATTGGGTGCGAGGTGTGGAATGGGCCGTAAAAGGTAGGTATTTTTGCAGTTACCCCAAAAAAGCTTATTCTTGATTATGTTTCAGCTCTATATTATGATGGAATACAATGGTAGAGATATTAATGTGTGTTTAAGGGTTATTATTTCACCCTGAGATCAAAAGGGGATAATTGGGGAAAATTATATATTTACATGAACAAAATGAAGCCTATTTTGAGGAGCATTAATGTTTTTTGCATTGTGACATTATTTTCATGATAAAAATGTACCTTTCTCCCCCAATTTTTATAGTCCCAAAATCCCCATAATGTAAAGTAATATTATTTTATTTTATAAATCGATGACAATATTTATATTAAGTATTTATGCTGATTTTTAAAAACAAAATGTTTTAACTGGATGATTTAATTTTTATTTTGCTGTAATGAGAATCATTATTGAAAATTATATAAATACTGTATACAAAAAATAGAATTATAAAACAAACTCAAAAACTAAGACATCTTTTTTGTTTGATTGAATGTGCACTCAGTAATTTGTCATCTTGGACTTACACTGACGTGGATGCGGCATCATTCAAAACACAATCATATTCTGTTTCAGATAACAAACTCACTATACACAGTCAGCCATAATTAATTTAATCCATCAATGAAAGTGTCTAATAACAGAGCGGTTACTGAGATTAAGTGAGTAGTTTTCAGCTGGTCATGTGATTAAAAAATCATTACGGTATATTGTGGGCCCTTTTCACCACCGCACCATTAGGGGACCCTCTCCATGTTCAATAAATCTACTTTAATAAGGTTACTGATATAACTGGATTCCTCATCTCATGTGTTTGGTCATGATTTGATATATATGTTTCAAAATTACTATTCATTTCTTGATTAAAATGTTTTTTTGCACTGAGTGCACCTTTTAAGGTTTATTGTAAAAAAAAAAAAACATAAAGACTATTCCGGGATCAGTACAAATGATTCAGCCTAAATGCTGAAGGCAAAGACCCATTTAAGATGATTAGGTAACAGCAGTGAAAATGGTCTCCGGATATAAAGTGTACTACCCTAAGGAGCTACTATCCAAGTTGATTCCACTCTCATGTTCTTTCATAATGTATGAAACAGGCACTTGCTGCCAACTGAAGGCAGTGTAACTGAAATATGCAAGTGGGAAAGCCTGGCATACTGCTTTTCACTCTTTAACTTGTGTTTTTGAACTTTTAAATGTTTAGATGGAGAGCTCTTGCTAGCCAGCTGTTCTCAAGACTGTCTGATCAGAGTGTGGAGGCTGTTTGCCAGGACTACCAATGAACCAGACCTTCAGATCAACACTGTTATTAAAATGAAGGAGAATGTCTTTGAAGTGTCTGGAGATGGTGAGGCTGGTAGTTTGTCATTTGTGTGATCATAATTAAATTGTGTGATGAGTAATGATTAAAGATATTGATATCTGGGATGATGTTTATACACTTAATTATCCTTTTAATTTTTAAAAGTCTTTTAGTCTTGCCTTATTGAAATTCAAAGCTAAATAATGCATGCATGTTGTTGTAATCGGGGTCCAAAATTAACATTCACCAAGTGGAACATGTTTGTAATACTTTGTATCAAAAGTTGTCGGCTCTTTGTTTTTGTTGTAGTGTTTGCAGTGACTCTTGAAACAGTGCTAGCTGGCCATGAAAACTGGGTTCATGGGATTCACTGGCAGCCTCCACTTATCAAAGGTATTCTCACATACTGCTTTGTATTTATCAGCTGTTTGCTTTTATTTAGGCTTAGTCTCTGTTAATACTCATTGTCTCCCCCTTCAGGTGACTCAGTGGATCAGCCCTTGAAACTGCTGTCTGCGTCAATGGACAAGACCATGATCTTATGGGGGCCAGAAGAAGATGGTGTGTGGGTGGAGCAGGTCAGTCAACTTTTCATATTTTCTTTTGTTCTTTTTTCATTTTATCCCCTTTTCTCACAATTTGGAATGCCCAATTTCCACTACTTCGTGGTGGCGTGGTTACTCACCTCAATCTGTGTGGTGGAGGACAAGTCTCAGTTGCCTCCGCTTCTGAGACCGTCAATCCGCGCATCTTATCATGTGGGTCATTTTGCATGACACCGCGGAGGCTAACAGCATATGGAGGCTCATGCTGCTCTCCACGATCCTCGCACAATTTAACACGTGCCCCATTAAGAGCGAGAACCCCTAATCGCGACCACAAGGAGGTTACCCCACGTGACTCTACACTCACTAGCAACCGGGCCAATTCTGTTGCTTAGGAGACCTGGCTGGAGTCACTCAGTATGCCCTGGATTTGAACTCGCGACTCCAGTGGTGGTAGTCAGAGTAACTTTTCATATTTTCTGTATTTGGAATATGATCCTAATTGAATACGGTGCAGTGTACACTGTATACTGCCTACTATATTATATATTTTTTTTATATATATTTTTTTTTATACTATGTGGAACACTAGTGCTGTGAAATTAAAATTTTCACTTAAATATGAATAAAATTCTAATTAAATTCTAATTTTAAAGTCACCAGGGGCCGGTTGCACCAGCTATACGAGATGTAACTTACGTATAGCTGGTGCAACCTGCCCCTGTTGACTTTAAAATTAGCCTAGCACTACTAAATATTTGAGTGTTACACCATTAAACTTAGGACATAACCCTATGTATAAACAAAATATTTACAGAAGCCTCCGACCAGGATTAATGGTTGGAATAATAAAGCAGGCGGATATTTTATGACATCAATGTGCTCATGTTTTGTGTGGCTTCAATCCTTTCAACATATATGATGATGTTGACATTCGTTTACATTTATGAGAGAGAAAACATACTTTTAAGCGGCTCTTCAGCATGAAACCGTTCAAGCGGTGCAGTTTCGCCCGGTGTCAAGTTTCAATACACAGCTTTTTTTAACACTTCTGTGCACAAATTTGAAGGCTGTTTATTGGATCAGTACAGGTAGACGTCATATTATGCGACTATGCGTTAATTTACGAAGAGCTTACGACCTGCTAGTTAAGTCTTTCTTTAAGAAAAGGTAGTGCAACCAAATTAAGCACTGACTTAGTAATAAACTAACTAGTATTTACTAAGCCCTTAGTGTGAACTTTACGTCACAACTTACGTAAGACCTCACGCACAGCTAGTGCAACCCTGCACAGGTTTTTAAATGACATTGTTTCCTAAGTCCACAAGTGGTTGCAACAATTGTATAAGGCAAACGGCACAGTTACGTGCTTATTATTGCAAAGAACATTCCTGGGTGTGCATTCCATTTTAAAGTGTAGTAAAGTGTATAATAATCATGATAATAAAAAAAGAGATTTATCAAGTTCATATTCTCAAATATTTAGTAAAAAGTAAAATGAGGAAATGAGGTGGTTACACTAGTAACCCCAGACTCAAGCTTCATAATAATGGAGATAGCACAGTGTTTTTCATACATTACAGTTGTGTGTACGTTAGTAATATTCCCAGGTATTAGTGGTATTCGGCTGAACTCAGTGGTGAAGCAGATCAGACTCTGAGCACAGGGGCAGTAGACAGATGGAGAGCAACATATTGAAACAGAACACAAGCGTCTCAAGAATTCCTTTCCTGACACAGTGTTTGAAAAAGCATTGCTTATGCTGAGAAACGCTGACAAGAGAACAAGACGCAACAGTCAAAGACCTCATCTAAAGGCCTTTGCACACTAGTGGCGACGCAATAATGCAAAACGAATTGCAGACGAATGGTCTTTTCACATTAAATGTGAGGCGAATGATCTCCATTAGAACATTCAATCAGTTACAAAAGGTGGCACTAATCGACAGTCAAATTTACCCCAGTATGATATGTGGCATAAAGCACCTCTCTGCCCTTTGCCCATCAAGGATGGGAAGAAGAACCATTCGATGAGTTCAATAGTAAACAACGAAATTACAGTATGATAGACAACTGAGTTCTCTAGCAATCCAATTACAAAAATATGCACACATATAATGACTGTGTTGTCAATTGGAACAAGATCATATCTTTTTAAATGTACATCTAGTGTACCTCTGTTATGTACTGTACATTTATTAAATAACTTGTATGTTACAAATTTAAAGTGTAACGACATTGCTTTTGTAATGAAAAAAACTTGAATCTCAAAAAAACAAAACCATCATCACTCTGACCCATTATTAGATACTTTAATACTGCTAACGACAGCACAGTCATTGTTGGTATACAAAGACATTTTGAGACAAAGACATGTATGTGGAGTGCACTGCACTTTACATCAATAGTATTAATATTATTAATATTTGGTGATAATATACATAAAAATGTTTATTAAAAAAGCGATAGGAAAGCTAAGATGCCACAATATACTGTATATTTTATTGTGAACAATACTCACGCAAGATTAAATGCAAAGGCAAAAATGCTGCAATATGAAATGCATTATGAACACAATCCAAGATCATAAAGTTTTTTTAACAGGGTGCAAGGCAGAGATGCAGCAAAATAATTTATATGCTAAGAGAACCCATATGAGAAAAGATGTTTCAGTTTTAAAGACATTGGAGGCAAATAAAATGCATGTCCTCCACTGCTTGTTCAGGATTTCTTCCACTAGTAACTTCAGTGTTTAATGTCGGTGGTCAAAACAGCTGTCTGTGCTTTAGTGCTACCAGTTGTAACTGCAGCAGCTTCTGACATGTGATCCAAAGCTAATGTTTTATTGTTCAGGGCATTTCATTGCAAGGTAAGGAAAAAAGCTTTGTCGCTCCAAGTGTGAAGGGATCTATAGGAATCTATTGTTTCTATTCAAAATGTTAATCACCGCAGCAATTGGTGGCGACAATTCGCATTTGGTGTGCAAAGGTCTTCAGGGGCTCCATCCACACAGTTTTCCATTCGTTTTGTTTTGTAAACATGCACTAGACTGAAGTGTTTGACTGTGCTTTTTGTAGATGCCGTGACAAGTTAATGAGCTTCAACCTCATATTTTATTGGTTTAAGTTTTCTTTCTCGTTGAGCAAATCAACAACAAAATGCGACTCAAGACCTGATTTTGTTAAACTGTATTTGTTGTGCTGCATTTAGCCTTTTATTAAAGGTGGGGTATGTGATTTGCAAAACGGCCGGCAGATTTTGAAAATACACAACTCTAAGGTCCTACCTTCTCTCCTCCAACGCTGGCCCTGACTCCACCCATTCGAAAAACATGGACGCGCAATCATGCACGAGCGAAAACTCAGATGCGCAGTGTTCTAGCAGTGTTCTAGACTCACTAGTCAAACAGTGCATTCACCTGTCAGACAATTTTTCAGAGCAAATTGTTGACACAGCAGGAGGAGGGGTTCGCATACCACTCTTGAAAGGTGTAGAGCTGATTTTCTCATAACTGTAAAAAAAAAGAACATAGCCAGCCCTGGCGCCTGTACAGCGGTCTTCTATTCAAAACAGGATTCATAGAAATGTGGAACAACCCCACTAGCACTATAAAAGCTCTATTCTCCATACATAAATACAATCGCTTCCTGTTACTGGGTCACGAAGCTTTGAGTATGCGCATCTAACGGGACACGCCAGCCAGGGTGGTGGGGGAGGGGGGCATGGTACGACCGCTTGATTGACACATTTTCTGTCCAATGATTCTAGATGGTCTTGAAAATGATCGGCTGGAGTTTTTCGAGTCCTGCCCGTTCCACAGATGATTAAATTGCTTAATTTTCATTTCAGTGCTTCTAATTTACAGCCAGTAAGTGGGTTAGGAATAGGATTTCAAGTTATTTTGAAAAAATGGTCAAAAAAGAAAATCACATATCCCACCTTTAAGAATGCTTGGTGCACATCCAAAATTAGAGTGCATAGTTTTAGCATTAGAATGTGTATTTGTATCTTTAATTGGATGGATATACATATTTAGAATTTTAATTTGTCACCCTTAAACCGAACACATTATGGAGGTCTTTTCAAATAGCCAGGTGGTCCGTGGAAAATCCCTGAATTTTGTACATTGTGTTGCAATGTTGTAATCAAATAGGCTAAGTAATAAAAAAGCAATTAAAAAAAACAACTCAATCTAAAGCTATTGACTAGTATAAAAATATAACATAACAGTAGTTTAGAACAATTTATTCAAACAGCCTATATAATATATAAAAGCTGCAGCTATTTCTCTGATGGTGAATGAATCTCGCTTTGGTGAATTACATGCATCTACTGGAGTTTCTGTGGATGACATTGGACAATATCCATCATACATTGAAACACAGAGCTGTTACTTCTTCCAGTACAAAAGAGAAGGGGTTTATTACATGTATTCACAGCTAACCAGCTCTGGATTAGCAAGGTCCACATATCTGACTGTGTACTATACAGTATACTAACTGTATACTGACCTTAATGCAGTAGGAAAGACTGTTCCACATCCTATTTTTTTCCACATCGCATGTGTATTCTGAGTCGTAAAGGGCATACAATATGAGGTTGGTGTGAACTTGGGTATCATAAAAGCAAAAAGTGACAGTTAACTATGAAACAGTAATTTGACAAAATTAATAATGATTAAATTGTTATTGTATCTTCACAGTTTTTTAATTTTGAATATTGTGGTGTGGTGTTATAGTTTATGTGAAAAAAAACAAATTAATCAATCAACTGTTTATTTTTCTTCAAAAGTATATGGTGCTTTATTGATGTGTAAACTCATGCTTTGACCAGGGGGAAATTCTAACAATTTACAAAAAAAAAAAAATCAGTAGCCTACTGTTCAAGCTTTGTAGTGTTCTCTGTGATGTTTCATTGTCCTGTGGATTTAGCTAAAACCAGAAATGATCAACAACAGACTGTCTCTCTAACTTCATTTTATGGTGTTTGTTTTTGCTCTCTCTGATATGAATAGTTATAGTCCTCACTTGTAAATTGCTGTACAATGACTGGTTTATTTATAAAGCACTTTAAAAACACAATAACACAATCTACAAACATGAAACCAAATGTAATGTAATTTAAACACTTTGCATACAGAAGCCTAACACAACAGGACAGCAGTGCTTGGGCGTTTTTCAAGCTTCATATGTATTCAAATTTATTGGAATTCATTATAGAGATCATTTTTATACTTTTAGTAAATAATATCATATTTGTCATGATGGTATGTAGGGCGGGGGTCTGCGAAGAATTTGGAATTATGAAAGGGGCCCTTGGTTCAAAAAAGTTTGAGAAACCCTGGTTTTACAGACTATTCCTCAGTTTCTTCCTAAATGTAAAGTAAATGCGGAACGCACATTTCCTACCATACGGCAGCATATTGCGATTTTCGCGATAAACAATTCATATCGAAATTACCAGTATATCATCCACCCCTAGTACATTCTATATACGGCAGACATAGTAGTATGGTAATGTTCTATTTTGAACAAATAATATGTAGGTGAAACATAGATAAAAGGTGTAAGCTTTTAACAGTTTCTATGTCGGATAGTATAGTAGACAGGAAATTAATGGTTATAGAGAGAATCCACAGCAGGGACAGGAAGTAATCTGCAGAGACAGAAGCTCCTCTGCTGTGTTCCACTTTCTGGGTCATGAAGGGAACATCTGCTCAATCTCTGCCAACTCTGTTAAATCCACCCCATGTGCATAACTGTAGAGAACCTTTTTCTCTTCCATCTGTCTCAGAGCCTGTAAATGTTTGATTTTGTGATTGAAATGGAATGGCAGCACCTCAGTCATCCTCATAGCAGGTCAGTTCTTCACAGGACATTTTGATTAGCGTTCCTGCTGCAGATAACATTCAAGGCTTTGGGGTTGATTATTATGAGGCACTAACTTTGATCTCAGCATACGGGCATAGGGCTCAGATCACTACTCTGCATATGGGCTTTTCCCAATTAGTGGGTGTTTTCAAAACATTGATATTCCCTACTTTCATTGGTTAGTTTAGAAACGTCCATCCTGGATTGGAAACGACCATTGATTTCTACACTAAAATTCCCTACTTTCATTGGATAGTTTAGAAACGCCCATCCCGGTTTGAAAATGCTCACAGTCATTGAGTCTGTCCTCTGCACTTCAGTGACTGTCTGGTTTGGTTCAGCTATGTAATCGGACATCAGAAGACTACAAAGGACAGTTTGGACTGCTGAGCAGATTACTGGTCACCCCCTGCCCTCCCTTCAAGAAATGTACACTTCCAGAGTGAGGAAAAGGGCTGGAAAAATCACTCTGGACCCCATTCACCCGGCCCACTACCTTTTTGAACTATTGCTGGCTCTACAGAGCACTGAGCACCTGAACCATTAGGCACAGGAACAGTTTTTTCCCCTCAGGCAATCCATCTCATTAACTGTTAAATCTGCCCCATAGAGCAATAATTAAAGTGCAGTTAAATAGACTGACTGCAGTCTATTTAACCGCACAGAGAATGACAGTTTTGGAGTTTGTACTTATTTACATGTCACGCTCCCGTATTATATTAACTTTAATTATTGATGAAATAAAGACATATCGCTAAGACATGATCTGTGTTTCTGTGATATTTTTTCTGGCCAGCAGTTCAGTATCGGTCTGCTCGGCATCCATCTTCAACTGATTTCCACGCTGAACACCGGAAACTCACATGACATGACCACATGTGCCACTCCCTAAACTGAGACAGACTGGTCATCTCTATTAGCGATGTAGATAGTGGGCAAACAGCTCTCAGAGAGAATGGGCTGTTACGTCCACACATCTCATGCACTTATTTATTTAATAAAATCGCAGCATTTGCCGTCATATAAAGAAGTGTACTACGAGAACCTGGATGATGCACTTCTTCAACCATCAAAATGGAGTGTGAAGTGTTGAACACTTCATGCAGTCCGCACATGTGGCTTGCCGAACATAGCGGAAGGGGCAGAGTTACATGGCTGCGTTGCTGGACTGAGAAAACAATTGTAAATACTGGAGAAAATGACAACTAGCAAAACTTCTGTGAAGTAAGCACCTTACAAAAGTGAGTTAAACGCTTTACCATCACACCATGCAGTGTGAATTTGTATATTATTGAGATATGTGTTGAACTGAGGGTAGATAGCATGCTAAAGCTAGCGTCAACACAATGCTTGGGTTTGAAATGCCACTTAAATCAGCTGTTAAATGCCGAATGCTTCCGTGAAGTAAAAACCGTTAAGAGTTCCATTAGGGATGGGCGATACCACTCCGATACAAAGTACTTTTAGGCCAATATCACCGATATGGATACTAATACCGATACCTCTATTAAACTGAATTTTTACAAATTATTTGGATTAAATAAGTAACTTTATTATTACTTAAAATGTTTTATATATTTATGGGCCTAAACAGAAAATTATTAGGCTGCTTTGTTTACCCTTTAAAATTTTTTGTAAGTATAAGCCACATATGAAACCTCTAAATTAACCAGAGATATTATTATATGGCCATTACTAAAACAATGTTACTATATGGATACTATAGTAATGCTGTAGCAAAACCATGTTTAATTGTATCAAAACCTTGTTCACTGCCAAAAAGAAAAAACAAAAAAAAAAACATGGTTACTAGAGTCATGGTTTATATAATATTACTACATTAAATCCACGAGGATTGAAGATCATTATCAATGTTTTAACACCTCTGAATTTAAATAAACCTGTAGAAATTGTCACACAAGACCATTATAATACATGTCATGTTTAGGTTTGTCATTACTTGGTGTGAATAACTCCAGATCCAGTTTTTCTGTCATTTCCTCAGGAAAGCACTGCTCCCTCTTTAAACAAACACTATGACTAAAAGGGTGAGCACTGTCTACTAGTGTATTTTAGCATTTCTGTGTGTCAAGATGTGCAGAAGAAAAAACTGTTCTGGTTGCAACAACCGGCATAAAACAATTCGCTCATATAATTATTCTTTTCCACTTCAAAGCTTATGAGATGCATTCATGTAATCTAAATAAGATCTCAATATTTTTTTCTCCCAATTTGGAATGCCCAATTCCCAATGTGCTTTTTAAGTCTTCTGGTCGCATAGTGATTCTCCTCAATCCGGGAGGCTGAGGACGAATCGCAGCTACTTCCACATCAGAGACCGTAAATCCCACGCATCTCATCACGTGGCTTGTTGATCGCGTTATCGCAGAGACATAGCGCGTGTGAAGGCTTCACGCAATCCACTGCAGCATACACGCTCAACTCACCACGCGCCCCACTGAAAACTAACCACATAATAGCAATCACGAGGAGGTTACCCCATGTGACTCTACCCTCCCTAGCAACCGTGCCAAACTGTTTTGCTTAGGAGACCTGGCTGGAATCACTCTAGCGAACTCCAGGGGTGGTAGCCAGCGTCTTTACCACTGAGCTACCCAGGTCCCTCGTCAATAAGATCACTTGTTAAAAAAGAAGCTTCTTTAGATCTAAACCAAACTACTAATCTTTAAATACTAAACTTTAGTATCGATCCACCCATCCTCATGTTCCATTTGGACGAAACTACACTTTGAAAATTCCTACACTACATGGCTGAGAGCATAGTACATTTTGTATGTGCATAGTATATAGTGTGTTGTTTGGGATAGCTATAGTCATTTGTAATGACATATAATGTGTGCTCTGAAATTGATCTGAAGCCAAAGTGAAAATAGGGGATCAGAAACTGGACATTAGTTTCCTTTGTAGGGTCAGTTCAAAGGCTCTCATCCACATCTGATACCCAAATTCACACCAACCTCATATTGTATGCCCTTTACAACTCAGAAGACACATGCAATGTGGAAAAAACGGGATGTGGAACAATCTTTCCTACTGCATTCAGGTACAACATAAGACCTGAACCTTGTTCTTCTTTCTACTGCAACGCACAACCTTTCATTTTTAATGTGTCGAAGTAAGAAAAAGCATGTGAGCCGCCGAATGACAAGGCATCAAGTGACAGAATCAGGGAAGTATAGGTCTCTGCAGAACAGTAATGGGTGTTTTCAAATCTCACAATCAGAATTAGCTTTATTGCCAAGTATGCTTACACATGCAAGGAATTTGTCTTGGTGACAGAACTTTCCAGTGCACAAACAATACAGCAAGAAGATAATAAAAAATTTAATACAAATAAAAAGTGAATAGAAAATATAAGTATATATAGAAATACACAATAAGACTATATACACATATACATATACAGTGCATCTGGAAGGTATTGACAGCGCTTCACTTTTTCCACATTTTGTTATGTTACAGCCATATTCCAAAATGGATTAAATTCATTATTTTCCTAAAAATTCCACAAACAATACCCCATAATGACAACGTGAAAGAAGTTTGTTTGAAATCTTTACAAATTTATAAAAAATAAAATTAAAAAAAAATTCAAATGTACATAAGTATTCACAGCCTTTTCCATGACACTCAAAATTGAGCTCAGGGGCATCCGGTTTACACTGATCATCCTTGAGATGTTTCTTCAACTTGACTGGAGTCCACCTGTGGAAAAATCAGTTGATTGGACATGATTTGGAAAGGCACACACCTGTCAGTTAACAGTGCATGTCGAGCACAAACCAAGCCATGAAGACCAAGGAATTGTCTGTAGACCTCCGAGACAGGATTGTATCGAGGCACAGATCTGGGGAAGGGTACAGAAAAATGTCTGCAGCATTGAAGGTCCCAATGAGCACAGTGGCCTCCATCATCCGTAAATGGAAAAAGTTTGGAACCACCAGGACTCTTCCTAGAGCTGGCCGCCTGGCCAAACTGAGCGATCGGGGGAGAAGGGCCTTAGTCAGGGAGGTGACCAAGAACCCGATGGTCACTCTGACAGATCTCCACCGTTTCTCTGTGGAGAGAGGAGAACAACCATCTCTGCAGCACTCCACCAATCAGGCCTGTATGGTAGAATGGCCAGACGGAAGCCACTCCTCAGTAAAAGGCACATGACAGCCCGCCTGGAGTTTGCCAAAAGGGACCTGAAGGACTTTCAGTCTGGTCTGATGTAACAAATATTGACCTCTTTTGTCTAAATGGCAAGCGTCATGTCTGGAGGAAATCAGGCACCGCTGATCACCTGGCCAATACCATCCCTATAGTGAAGCATGGTGGTGGCAGCATCATGCTGGGGGGATGTTTTTCAGCAGCAGGAACAGGGAGACTAGTCAGGATCGAGGGGAAGATGAATGCAGCAATGTACAGAGACATCCTTGATGAAAACCTGCTCCAGAGCACTCTGTACCTCAGACTGGGGTGAAGGTTAATCTTACAACAGGACAACGACCCTAAGCACACAACCAAGATAACAAAGGAGTGGCTACGGGACAACTCTGTGAATGTCTTTGAGTGGCCCAGCTAGAGCCCAGACTTGAACCCGATTGAACATCTCTGGAGAGATCTGAAAATGGCTGTGCACCGACGCTCCCCATCCAACCTGATGGAGCTTGAGAGGTCCTGCAAAGAAGAATGGGAGAAACTGCCCAAAAATAGGTGTGCCAAGCTTGTAGCATCATACACAAAAAGACTTGAGGCTGTAATTGGTGTCAAAGATGCTTCAACAAAGTATTGAGCAAAGGCTGTGAATACTTATGTACATGTCATTTATTAAGTTTTTTTATTTTTAATACATTTGCAAAGATTTCAAACAAACTTCTTTCACATTGTCATTATGGGGTATTGTTTGTAGAATTTATTTTGTAGAATTTGAGGAAAATAATGAATTTAATCAATTTTGGAATAAGGCTGCAACATAACAAAATGTGGAAAAAGTGAAGCGCTGTGAATACTTTCCGGATGCTCTGTGTGTGTGTATATATATATATATATATAAATATATATATATATCATATTTATATTATATATATGATATATATATATATATATATATATATATATATATATATATATATATATATATATATATATATATATATATATATATATATATATATTTATATATTTATATATATATATATTTAGATATATATATATATTTAGATATATTTATATATATATTTATATATATTTAGATATTTAATATATTTATATTTATATATTTATATTTATATATTTATATTTATATATATTTATATTTATATATATTTATATATATATATATATTTATATTTATATATATTTATATTTATATATATTTATATTTATATATATATATATATATATATATATATATATATTTATTTATATATATATAATCTCACACACAAATACAAATCTGTTGTATACAGATGCAAGGGAATGTAATGGCAGAACAGGTAGTGTATGTTGGATAAAGTGCAGTTAAATAGACTGACTGCAACTGTCCCACTAAGCAGTAAATGACCAACATCTCTGTGGCTTATTAACATGAGATACTCCTCCATAATTATTAGCCTAATTGGTCAGATTTAGTGGAGTGCTGGCTTGCAGTGGGGCAGCCAGGCAAACCGCTGGGAAAAGTACACCCTGCTTATGTCATGTTGTAGAACACCAGCACTGTTGAGAGCATCCTGACTTCCTGCATCACAGCCTGGTATGGCAATAGCACAGCCCTCAACCGCAAAGGCCTGAAAAAGGGGGATGCGACCTGCAAGATACATCATCGGAGGTGAGCTTCCCTCCCTACAGGACATATGTACCAGGCGGTGTGTGAAAAAATCTTGGAGGATCATCAGAGACTCCAGCCACCCGAGTCATGGGCTGCTCTCACTTCTACCATCAGGCAGGCGGTATCGCAGCATCAGGACCCGCACCAGCCGACTGCATGACAGCTTCTTCCCCCAAGCAATCAGACTTTTGAACTCTTAATCTCTCACAATCAATATAAATCAGCACTGCACTTTATTAATCTTCTTAATCTTCATCTTATTATCTTACACTTGTCTGTCATAAATTATATTTTCTCTTATAATACTGGCAACTGACTATCATCCGACAGCCTGAATGTCAATACAGCTTAATATACAACCTTCTATATATTTCATATATACTGTTTTATTGTATACTGTGTCTTCTATATTGTGTGTATTGTATTATGTACATTGTGTATTGTATTGTGTAATTATGTGTTGTGTAATCTGATGTTTTTTGTAAATGTGTATATGTCTCATCACTGTCATAAATGTTGCTCGGAACTGCACCCAAGACTTTCACCCACTGTTGCAATTGTGTTTATGGTTGTGTAAGAATAAAGTGATATGATTTTGATTTGTTGCCATTTAACAATGTGGAGGGAACATTTTGTGACCGTGAGCCTTGAGTCATTAGTGTTGTGTTTATTTTCCACCATAGGGAAGATGGGATACCAGGCCAGATTTTTTACCTCCAGATCACATGACCACCACAACACTCCTGATTGGGGATGTAATTGGTGTAGTATTGAGCTGCTCTCAGTATCAATCTTCTCACACGTTTTGGATATCAGACAACACTTTGATATTTCGATATCTTCTGATGGAGAGAGGAGTCTAGTGGGAGATCTAACATTCCTGGCGTTATCGGTCAGGATGGATGATTTAACATTCTTTCGGCAGGATGGATTATTTAACGTTCTTGCCTGGATGCAAGTACTGGATAAAAGTAGCATGAAGTAGTTAGTTATACCTATTGAGGGTACAATCCCTCTATCAGCACTGATAGTGCTGATAGTTCATGGAGATCGAGGCAGACATGTTTATACCAAGTGACAGTGTATTCAAATTATACCTCTATCAGCAGTATGCTCTACCCATTGGGGTAGAGGAACTACAAGAACATACACCCTATACATTTTGAAGGGACAATTCTCCTGGATCAACTTGAGCTTGTGCCTTGCTAAAGGGCAAAATGTTGGGGTTTGAACCCTACAACCGTTTATTTAATAGTCCAGAACTTTAACCACCAATTCTTGGTTATGTGGTCAAAATTAGTATTGAGCTGCTCTCCCTCTCGAGGATCTCAGCATCAGTGTTGCGTTGCTCACATTCAGCACCAGGAATCTCTAAATTTGCATCCAATTCCATCGCAAATTATGTGGTTTGTGTTACAACACACATCATGCCACAGGTCCATATTGGTGTTCCTTTCATAAACGAGCGATTGCACATTTTGCCTGTGAGAGTTGGCCATGATATATGAGTAGCCATGTGGACGGAATTCAAAATCAATCTGGTTAATGTTGCATCGCGCTTTCCAGAATGGCTCGCAAAGATCCATGCCATTCAAAGTGAAGTGCTCTCTTTATCTCAATCATTAGTTCTGCCATATTCACTCCATAGGACACGCCTGTGAATACGCCTCTCTATTGGTGAACACAGTACCATGAAAATGTCTGTAGCCCCTATCATTTGATGGTTTGTGGATTTACATTTGAACCCATGTTTCACAACCAGTATGGGTCTGTCCAAATAGCCCTATTTGTTTTGTGGAAGGGCTAAAATCTCCCTTTGGCAAAGTTAGATGGATGACTTGTCTGTGTACTGTCGTAATTTTGATGGAGAGCTTAAGCCAGCCAGCTGATCTGGCAATATCTTTGAGATATGCTCTACTGGACATAACAAGAGAATGTGAATCATTGAGCAGAGACAACTCTGTACTAGAGGAATCACTGCTACTCTAAAACAGCTTCTGCAAATTTCTTCCGCCGTTGTCATGATGGTGACCATGCTTTTGCCAAGTCGTACATGAAGATTTTAGCTTTAAGTTTAGGGCTATGGTTAGACAATTGGGGTTTGGACAACACTGAGAACATCTTCATACACAATCGTAGATAGATTTTGCTTTATAAACTAAGATATAAATGTGTAAGCTTATGTAAATGCCTTAAACAGTTTTTATCGGGTAAAGGTCATAAGCAGTTTGAGCAAAAAATGATCGGCACACCTAGATTGTTGCCCCTTACCCAAGTGTTGTGTGTCTGTCTATTAAACATTTTCATTTTTCATATGTAATGGTTAGTCTTAGTATGAGGTTTTAAACAACATTCTTATCAACCTATCATTTTAGAACTTAATGGTAAGGCTTGGTTGGGTTAAAGGGATAGGGATAATGATAAGGGTTATGTATAAGCATCAAAACCAATAAAAGGTGTTTATCCAAGATCATGTCCTACTTGACAAAATCACTGTCACCTTGTGATGACTGTCAAATTTATTTCAGGATGCCACTGTCTCTTGCCACACACCTCATTTTTTTTTAGAGCTGAATGTGTAATTATGTTAATTAATTTAGCACTTTTTATCCTCTGTGTTGTATTGACAATGCAGATGTTGAGGCAAGAGCACCGGTTTTGCTCACATGCTACCATGAATAAATGTAGAGGCAGGTTATTGCTGATAACATAATCATGACTAATTATCTTGTTTTAGACAATGTTTCCACTTGCTCCACAGCACGACTCACTTCCCCCATTACCGTGGGACTTTCAAGCAGTGTTAAGCATGTTAGACATGGGCCAGACAGAGGGCAAGCCACTGTTTTTTTTTTTCACGCTTGTGTTTGCTGAGAAAATTATTACAGCACTTTTGTATTCATAGAGTCTAGTCAGGGGAGTTTATAATGATTCATTCTTCATGTAACTATTTTGTCTCCTAGCTTTGCTAGTCTGAGTCTCATATTTGATTTAATGTGTACACAATGATTACATTCAGTGTCACATTAATGCATTCAAAGGAAGCAAACACGATTTATTTATCTGTTAATAGTTCTCTGTTAACACATTGCAAACTCCCGCTTTTCGTTTTCTGCCTGATTAATTGGTGTCCTGGGCACACATTAGACTGTTACTTAACTGAGACAGAGCACAGCTGTAGTCTCTCTACTCAGATTGCTGAGGATTCATGCCTGCTAATTAGTGGCCTTCTTGACCTGCAGTGTTATCAGGGAAATTGACATCACTAGCATCCAGAAAAACCTCTCATTTCTGTCTAGAACATGGTGGAGAGTGTGCCTTATAGTCCCCATGTTTTTGTATAAAGCTGCTCTTTTACCATTGTTACAATATTCACTTTTAAACTGAAGTGATACTGTGGGTGAAAAACAGCCTCACCAAGTAGCTTGCTCTCAGACTGAAGCAGTTTGAGAAAAATTATCTTCCCTGAGTTCCAATGGTAATTTTATAAAAGGTTTTTTGCACCAAAGCATTCACAATTTAGTAATATATGATAATTTTCCACCCTGTTTTTGGCCCTCTGTCTGAAACACCTGGTTTTGGCTTTAGCTTCTCCTTAAAACTTCAATGTTAATGCCCACTGTAATGATTTGCTAACATCTTGCAGCCCCTCATATTCAGAAAACTCCATCGGAAGAGAATGAACAAGCCCCTAAACTTTATAAAACAAAATTGCAGGGTTTACACACAACGAACATCTAACAAGTTGCATCCAAATATATTAAACTGTTTATTTCAAGCACAACTGTTATCACTATCAAACAGTCATGACATTTCATATATTCATGAATGAAACGATTTTTGATAGGGTCCAAGTTTCAAAAGATTTGACAGATTTCAAAACGTTTCAGCAGGGTGGCAACTATAAATGCTCGTTTTAGACTGGGGATGAGGGTTTGAGTTCTGAAATTTACAGTGTTTTATTGTACAGTTACCTCTTATGTCTAAATATCAAGAAAAATGTGATTCTCCATTTCATGACCCCTTAAGACAAAAACAGGAAAGTTGTGCTGTTCTGGTCGGAAGTGTGAGTGTGATGAGAAAGGGACAGTTCACACTGTCCATCTACAGTTTTTATATAAACACGCGCTAGACGGATGTCCTTGACTGTTGCACCAGGTCTCACTGTTCTACCAGTTTTTCGCGCAGGAGCTCTGCGTTTTTATTTTTTTCAAAAACCTGTCTCACGATACAAGTGTTCTTTTTAGTGCGCTGGGACACATTCCATCTAAACAGCCTCTAAAGAGCACTGACGTTTTTTTTTTTTTTTTGAAAGGCCTAATCATTTTAAGGTTGTAATTTCTGTTTTTAGCAACAACGTAAAACTGTGATCTTTCAAAGTTCCCTCTGGAACCTGCTTAAGTACACCTGGTGTACACATTCCCCTGGTTGGAAATCTCTGCTGTAGAATATTGATATTTTGTATGTTTATTGTTGCTCCATTATTTCTTGTTAACCTTGTGTACAATAGGTACGTGTTGGTGAAGTTGGAGGAAACACCTTGGGTTTCTATGGCTGTCAGATGAGCCCAGATGGCTCTATGATTCTAGCTCATGCCTTCCACGGAGCACTGCACCTCTGGCACCGTGACGGCGACCAGGTCAGACATAAATCTCAACATCCAACAATAACAAAGCATTATATTGAATTAAACAGACATTTCATTATTATACAGACTTAATTTTCCATGATCTTTATCTTAAACTTAAAAAAATTTAATACAATAATGATATGTATACCAAATGTGTATAATGAATATGGAGATGGGTGTGTATGTGTGTTGCACAGGGAAAGTGGAGGCCAGGTGTGGTGGTTTCGGGTCACTTTAACGCAGTGCAGGACCTGAGCTGGGACCCAGATGGAGAGTTTCTCATCTCTGTTGGATCCGACCAAACCACCAGACTCTTCACGCCCTGGAAGAGAAAAGGATCCTCACAGGTTTAAACAGATCACTATATTATATAAAAAAAAAAACTTTTACATTTTGTTGGATTATAAATTTTCAAACGATTATAATTTTTTTATTATAAAATTATGACTGTGACGTAAACTAAAGGCTATTGGCTTAATAAAAAAAATAAAAAACAGATAAATAAAAACAAGGAACAGGCACTTTAATATGTTGCACCCAAACTCGTAAACATGTCAATAGAGGGGGAAAAAAACTGAACATGTCAAGCCATTATACGGGGTCTTTAAAGGTTGATTTATGCTGTATCTGTCTGCAGAAGACCTGGCACGAGATCTCCAGGCCACAGATTCATGGCTATGACATGCAGTGTCTAACCATGGTCGGGCGGTTTCAGTTTGTGTCTGGTGCTGATGAGAAGGTCCTGCGGGTATTCAGAGCTCCACGGAATGTAGTTGAGAACTTTGCTAACATATCATGTACCTCCCTGGAGAAACTGCTGGCCTCTAATGTAAGTACTCAGAATCATCTCATCTATAAACTTTAATTAGCTATGCCAAATGGAACCTCAGGTTTAATTACTCTGTGCTCTGTCTTTGATCAGGGATATTTAAAGAGGAGTTTCACATTCCTACATTATGTAAGGAATAATTGTCGAAGAACCATTGAATTAATGAAAATAATGTACCCCAAGGTTTCCGCTGTGGCCGTTACACCTCAGGTGAAGAGTATGTGAGTGGAGTGGCAACAATTTCCCCTCGTGCGTAAAGCATTCGATAATCATTCCGCTCCAGCTCCACTCCAGGTTGTCCATTTCCTGCTCCCTTTTCTTTATTTAATTTATAAATGAATATTACCCTATCAAAGTTCTATACTTCTTTTTCAAAACTAGATAAGATTATCAAAGCTAAATTTTCAATGCTGTGTTCACTTTCAGAAATACTAGCTTTTAAATACTTAAAAGATTTAAAATCTATACCTCTCTACTTTGGCTCACGTTTGTTGAGCTTGTTCATCTGCACATGTAATTGCATAAATTATGGCACTAAAATAAATTTTAGATGGCAAACAATTAAAGTCAAACAACACCAAATAACAAATCGATTTGACCAGTTGGCATTTTAGTTAATTGACATTTCAGTTCTATTTAATGAAGGACATCCAGTAATACAGTTGAGATGGTGATGCATTAGATTAGAATGATGATATGATCATTCAAATGATTTAATAGGAGAGAGAGATGTATTACTGACCTTTTAGATTTTCTTTCCACATGTAAATGGATATTATTATGATTTCTGGAAAGATGCCTTTAAAGATTCCACAACAAACCTTTTTTCGTGAGTCATCTACAATCGAACCTACAACTCACGTTCTCCTTCCCCGTCATTTACATTTATGCATTTCGCAGACGCTTTTATCCAAAGCGACTTACAGTGCACTTATTACAGGGACAATCCCCCCGGAGCAACCTGGAGTTAAGTGCCTTGCTCAAGGACACAATGGTGGTGGCTGTGGGGATCGAACCAGCAACCTTCTGATTACCAGATTACCAGTTATGTGCTTTAGACCACTACACCACCACCACTCCATTTATTAATTCTTAATTTTATGCCAATATTGTTTAACATTGCTTAAAACATGGTGTTGTGATGGATCGTTACTGGAGCTCTCTTGGATCGAGAGAAAACAACGAAGCTATGATAAAAACAAAAAAACAAAAAAACAAGGCAAAATCATGCTGCTCCACTGCTCCCCTCACATACTTTGCTTGGGTGTGCATTATTTTTCAAGAATTCAATGGGCCGGAGTCAATTATTCCGATTATACTACAGTTACCACACCTGAAGACATTTTTCAGGGTTTTATCTCAATACATTTTCTGATTTTTGGCCCTAAAATGCTCTTGTTAGTGGAACTACTTTCTTAAACCATGAATTCAGCATCTTGCTTTGATATAGCCCAAGCCTTTGTTGCTAGTTTGAAAGCGTCACATTAGAACTAGTAACGATGCCTTGGGGTGCCACCGGGAAAATGCCCAGATTACCTATTCAACCCTGTATGCAGTTAAAAGTGAGTTCCATTTTCTATAACCTGGTGTCATGGTAAATGAGATGACATAAATGCTAGTCATAAATGTAAACTAGATTCAGGCTGATTTTGGGTAAAACTGGTTTATAAAAGAGTTTTGGCACTTCACTAACAGGGTACACTTACTGTAAGTGGTGTTGGTGTCCCATTACTTTTTTCAAAGCATTAGAGGCACAAATCCCAAGGGTTTTTTTTCTTTTGAAACTATTCTTTGTTATATAAATTATTATCTAATAGAAAAGTAATCTAGAATAAAACGGAAGGTGAAATTAGATCATCATTTTAAAATGGTGATTTTTGCCTGTCCCACCTCAGAGGTCTTCACCTTCTCAACTATATGCAACAATTAAAGTCATACAACAGTGTCATAATATTCATGATATTCAGTTGTCTCTTTATTTTAATGTTTTTAATTTCAACATCACACAAATCAGGGTTTTAAACTGAATTTACACATGTCCCAAAATGTGGTAACAGGGTTGCAAAAAAAGCAAACCTTAGGTATATAAAATTGATATAAAATAAAATAGCTTATATAATATTTAGTTTGACCTCCTCAGGTTGACTCCTCATTTTTATTGACTATTTTGTAAAATAAAAAGATTCAGCCCCTATTTTGTAGCCTATTTGTATAAAGTGCCTTTTTCGATAGAAAGATTTTGTGTGGAAGTTTTTATGGTATCTGTCCCCTGGGTGTCTAGGATGTAGCCGACCTCCCAGAGGGAGCCAGCACGCCTGCCCTTGGCCTGTCCAACAAGGCTGTGTTTCAAGGTATTCACCTTTGTGTTCGTTGACCTGAATGCACATTTACCACAGGATAATTTCCAATGAGCTGATCCGAGAAGTGGATAGGTAATTGCTAACTTTTACACTGGTTTTTGATGTATTTACAGTTGACCTTGCATCTCAGAGCACTCAACAGGACGGTGATGGTTTCAGTAGCATGTCTGACCAGTACAAAGAGTCCTACTTTCAACCTCTCAAACTCACAGGTATTTATGTGTAGTTTTACATTTATATGCATACAGACATGTTTTTGTTTTCATATATTTTCACATCAGTTCACTTCTTGAAATTACTGGCCACAAGTTTTCAATTGTGGGTGGTGACCCAAAAATTAGTTGCAGGTCTGTTCTGATTGGATTGCAGACAGCAAATAAAAATCCTGCTAAATCCCAATAATAACAAGCAACTAAACATGTGCAAAGGTAAGTAAATATGATCCAGACAACATCAAATATGTGTTTATTTGCAATGAAGGGATGGTTTGTGTTAACCAAATAGTTTTTTTGCAGTGAATTATTGGTGTTGATGTAACTTGATGTAAAATCGGGGTCCTGAAGTATCACCCTCATGTTTTCGCACCCCTATACATAACATTACATTACTTTAAAAATCAAACTATGGTTGGTCGTTTTACATCAAATGGCTTTGGCAGTACAAACTATAATATACAATATCATATATAACATTCCAAGTCCTGTTAACAATTCCTGAGTTACTCCTAAAAAACAGAATGATAACCTACATTTTTGACAAGTGGTTATTAAAGACAGTTTTCTCTGGTTTATTCATGTATCTGGGGCATGAATCTGGAGACAAATGTTATTACAGTAAAAGGGGGATGGGGGAGTGTGTGTGTGTGTGTAAGCGGGAGGTTTATGCCTCTCCCTCTAGGCAAACTATTGCAAACATTGTCAATGTGATTGAAAAAGCTCCTTAATCTGAAATCATAATTAGAAAGAAGGCTTATATAATTGCAAAGTTAAAATATTGATGACTGGGCTACGGGGAGCGCAATGAGGCGGACATTGAGTTGTTAATGGAATAATACCACTCCCTCCATCTTGTGTCTTCTGCAGCAGCAAATAGGGAAACTATTAAAAGAAAACTGCCACTCCTATAAAAAATTATATCTGGTCTCCATTCCATTTCAATTGGGGCATGTGTTGCATAAGTTTCTAAGTGTATAAGTGTCTATGTTTCTAGACAAATTTATATCAGGCTTGCACAAAGAGAGCTAACTTTGCTCATCTTTTAATTTAGCAATAGAATCTTTTAATCCACAGCACCGAAAATTGTGGATAAAGCTGCTGTTGTTCAAGGAAATTGCTCGGCTGTGGATCTATTGCTAAATTAAAAGATGAGCCTTTTGAAAAATGCAATCTATAGGTGTGCTCATTTATCATAATTATGTTTACATTTTGTGACTGACTGTGTGTGTTGTCAGAGCCCCCGACAGAGGACGACCTCTTGCAGAACACACTGTGGCCAGAGGTACAGAAGCTGTGAGTTTCCCATCCATTCTCGTTTGTGTTTGTCTGCCCTCATTGGCTGTGCTGCTGCAGGCACTAATGCTACTCCGCATTATTGCTTAACCAGCGCACGTAGCATAAATAATGCAGTGGAATAGGTATTTAGATCCCACGACAAGAGCCATTCCTCCTGTGTGCTCCTGTAAAACTTTTTCGATGTGAAAATATTTCTTCCTCTCCTAGTTTAAAGGGATAGTTCACCCAAAAATGAAAATTATCTTATTTACTCGCCCTCATGCCATCCAAGATGTGTATGACATTCATCTGCAGAATGCAACAATTTTTAGAGTTCTGTAGGTCCTTACAATGCGTGAATGGGTAATTTTTAAACTCCAAAAAGGACATAAAGGCATCATAAAAGTAATCCATATGACTCCAGTGGTTAAATCCATGTCGTCAGATGTGATATGATAGGTGTGGGTGAGAAACAAATCAACATTTAAGTACTTTTTTACTATACATTTTGTCTCTGCCCAGTAGGTGGCGATATACACAAATAATGTGAATCACCCAAAACAAAAGAAGAAGAATGTGGAAGTAAAAGTGGAAATTGGTATTGATCTGTTTCTCTCATACACCTATTATATCACTTTCTAAAGCTATGGATTTGACCACTGGGAAAGCTGTTTGAAAACACTGTTTATTTTAGCAGTTCCACTTGGTGGTGCTAATGGCACAGAAATTTCTAACTTTACCTTAAAAGTGCCAGCAACCTGAATATTAACAGATCAGAATAAGTTTTTGAATTTAAAAGCACAGACATTTGAAGTTTAAGCTGAAGTGTGTTATTTCTTAGTGACACCAAACAGAATTGCAAAAAATAATTGCTGTTTTCAAACATATTCCAGTTGTGCAAACAGATAGTTCAACCCCAAACTCAAACCATCAGTTGAACTAATGTTTCTGTGTCAGACTGGACGCTTGTGAAAGCAATGTTTTCACAGTGTTACACAGTTTACACTTATATGTGAAATCTACTTACCAATGGCTTAATTATAGTTGACTGTATATTGAGCTGATACAAGAGAATTTTTAAAGCTGAATTGTGTCATTTCTGCACCCCTAGCGCATCCAGATTGCAAAAATTAAAATTATTTTCAAATAGCTTTCACAATACACCCTTCATCTACCAGTGGTCGAAATAACAGATAGTCCCGCCCCAAACTCACACCATTGGTTGAGCCAGTTTTGTTCTGTTAGGCAAACAGAGGAATGTGGAAAGTACCACAGAGTCTGTGGTACTAGTGTTCATAAGTGTTTACACATTTCGGGGTTATCAACCTACGAATGATTTACTTGTTTTTTTGTAGCTGGGATAAGAGAAAGTATTTGAACATCAACAAACTTACATCAGCTGAAAGAACTATCGCCCCCTTGAGCATTGAGGTTTGATACTGCCACAGCAACATAAGAACACAGGTTAAAGGAATATTCAGGGTTCAATACAAGTTAAGGTCAGTCGACAGCATAATACTGATTATCACAAAAAAATACATTAAATAATTTAGACTCGACAAGGTTCCCAAGCTCTTGTTACTGAAGTATACTGTCTGTTCTGCACTGATATGATGGATGACTCTGACATTTGCAGAAACTGTAGGTTGTATGTTACAGAAATGGATGCTTAGTAGTATTTTGCTGGTGGGAAGAATGGGTTTATTATTTGAGCAATAAGGTATGACAGCAACACTGCATTGACCAATCAGCATCCAGGACAATCATCTGGTGTATAAACAAAATGAGTTTTGGCGAATAATAATTACACAGATATCAAGATAATATATCTGTATGCCTCTAGAATTCAATATCAGTTAAAATGTTCTCAATTACAGTATTAGTTTATTTCCCTCATAATAATTCAAAGTCAGTTTCCTTGATACACAGGCAGCACTAGGTAAACTATAATAATTTACATGCACAGCTGTAAGTAGCTGAAAGCTTTGACAGCGTGACTTCTCAAGCTATTCATCCAGTGCTGGAAATTACTAAGCAGATCTGCTAATGGCTGCCAAAGTGCATGGCTTTCTTCCACTCCCATAAGCATAGGACAGAATGAACGGCAGCCCTGACACACAAAGGATCTGTCATGTTTGAATCACCACCTCAACTGTCTCACTGAACCTGTCATGTTGCTCAGGCTGTATTTGTTAGCAGGCACTGACAGAGCCCTCATTAACATACCCTCTCCTCTCCGCTGCTCTGTCTCTACAGGTACGGGCATGGCTTTGAGATGTTTTGCCTGGCATCTGATTCTGCGAGGACGGTGGTGGCCTCTGCGTGTAAGGTACAGTGACATGGGCGAACAGATGGTCATTAGTGTCACACAAATGTGGCCACGGAACATCCAAACAGGACACCCACAAAAACCATGCATGCATGACCTGCACGAAGTCTAAAGGAATTTCAAAGATTTAGAAGTTTGTCATTTCTGGAATACTAGTGTTACAAAAAGGAATTGCAAAAATAATAATTTATAATTTTATATAAATATAATTTATATTTATTTGTATTGTATTATAGTATTATTATGTAATAATAATTGTGATAATAATTTTTCTAGTTATGCTCAATGAATATTTCATCAGCTATACAATGCTCTGTGTGAGTACAATCTCTATACAATGTTCAGTCCAGTAATCGTAAATCACTGGAAAATTTAAGGACATTTGTTGGTGAAAAGGTATGGGAACCCTGTTATTATCTCCATAGTGTTTACACTTTTCGGCAAAATCAACCTACAAATGGTTTGCATACAGATGCCTCTGCATATATTATACTCGGATAAAACAAAGGATTTTAACATCCAAAACATTACACTCGTCACCTTTCACAAGCATGTGTTAAATTGTTAACCTTTTATTTTTCTCATAAGAGTACAATATAATATAGAGCCGTCTATAGTATTAATTGACTCTTGGCATTGGACTCTTATGACTATGGTTGGTAGCTACCCTATGTGCCCTTAGGGCACTGTAACACACATTTTCTGAGACAGTGAAGTGAGATCATTGGTTTGTGTCCCGGTCTGCCCCGTGGTTCTGCAAATTCACGCTGATCACGCACAAAGCCCTTCCGAATGAAAGCACATTCTGTGTGTCACCTGCCATTTGTTCTCGCTCGAGTGGAGATTGTGAGGCTGATGGCGGGTTGCTGTTGGGGTCCAGCAGGCTCACATGAATTTGCTGTGGACATGCTGGCTGAATATAGTCTGCTGTATGTAGGAGGGAGTCTCTATGATCGAGATTCAGAAGAAAAGGACAAGCTCTGCTAGAAATTGTGAACTCATGTTACTATTGGCCAAAATGTTCACATAGAATTACTTTTACATATATATTGATTTGGCAGATGCTTTGCCTAAAGGGACTTACAGAATGTGATTCCTGGGAATTGAAACACAGTCTTGATGTCCCAAGCACCATGCTCTACCAGATTAGCTACAGGAAGAGCTGATGGGTGATGTGGTCAAGGGATTAAAGATTAGTTCACATTCCATAATAAGTAAAAGCTTTCTTTTCAATGGCTATTTATTGTTCAGTAGTTTTTTCCTATCCTGATGAATGACAGTGTGAAGTTGTTGGCCAATAATAACAGAGCTACATATTGAAGTCTTAAGGTGAAGAATTGAAAAAACAGCTTGTTTAAAGGGTCAAAGTTGATGGGAAATGAAGTTTACGAATGATTTTGAGCCCAGAAACCTTGACAAACACAAGTAGAATTCAAAAGTGAGTAGCATATTATATTTTTTACTATTACTCTCTGACCAGTAGGTGGCGATATGCACGAAGATTGCGAATTGCTAAAAACAAAAGAAGAAAGTGAAAGTGGAGAGTGATAGTAAAAAATTACTTAAATATTGATCTGTTTCTCACCCATACCTACCATATAGCCTCTGAAGACATGGATTAAACCACTGGAGTCATGTGGATAACTTATATGCTGCCTTAATATGATTTTTGGACCTTCAAAGTTCTTGCCACCATTCACTTGTACTCATACTCATTGTATGGACCTACAGAGCTGAAATATTCTTCCAAAAATCTTTGTGTTCTGCAAAAGACTGAAAGTCATACACATGATGAGATGGCATTAGAGTGAGTAAATGATGAAAGAATTTTCATTTTTGGGTAAAAAAGGAATTTCATTCAAATTAATAGTTCACCCAAATATTATAATTCTCTCATCATTTACTCACCCTTATGCCATCTCAAATGTGTTTCTGTTGTGGAACACAAACAAAAAAAATTTTATCCATAAAATTCAAGTCAGTGGGGTGTTATACTTTCAAACTCCATAAATAGCATAAAAGCAACATGCATCAAGCGTGAGGAAGTGTAATCAAGCTTCAGATCATGATTGTGCCAAGGAGACTGAAGCTGTCAAGATTTATAGTGAAATAGAGAGTTACAGTTAGTTCTATTTCTCATTCAAAACTGATCGCATCACTGCAGAAGACATGGATTAACCCACTTGAGTCGTATGGATTGCCTTTATGCTGCCATTTATGTTCTTTTTGGAGTTTGGAAGTGTTGGACCCCATTGACTTTCATTGTAGAGACAAAAACAAGTAAATAATGAGGATTATCATTTTTGGGTAATAGTAGAAATACAAGTACCGTAATTTCCGGACTATTGAGCGCACCTGAATATAAGCCGCACCCACTGATTTTTAAATAAAATATTATTTTGAACATAAATAAGCCGCACCTGTCTATAAGCCGCAGGTGCCTACCGGTACACTGAAACAAATGAACTTTACTCAGGCTTTAACGAAACACGGTGTGGCAGCGGGGCGTGGTCAAGCGCCCGTCCGGAGAGAAAAGCGGTAAGGGCGCTTACACCTGAGCTAAATTATGTCTAACACCGGTGTCTAATTTCAGTAAGCATGGGGAGAGCGGCATAAAAAGGCAGCAGCCACAGAGCTGAGAGAGTGACGTCAGTCTAGTGTTGGCGCATAGAAGAATTGAGAAACTTTATAAAATTGATTGTAAACATTGCTGTGGCCATTAAAAGCCTTACCTGGAACGTCAAGTGCCCTGCTGAAAACTGTCACACTGGTGCCCGTGTGACAGTTTTCCCAAGAAGGACACGTGAAGCAGGGCACTTGAAATTAGACACCGGTGTTAGACATAATTTAGCGCAGGTGTAAGCGCCCTTACAGCTTTTCTCTCCCGGACGGGCGCTTGACCACGCCCCCGCTGCCACATATGGCTTGTAATAAAACATTTGCAGTAAACAGTAGCCTACCAAGTCATTGGTCACTATCTTCCTCGTCCTGTGCACTGAAACCACTGAAGTCATCTCCTTCGGTGTCGGAGTATAGCCTCAGATTTAGTTGTCTTTTTGCACTGAGTCAATTCCTCACGCTGCTGTTTCCAGCGTCTTATCATCGACTCATTAAGACCAAGCTCCCGTGCAGCAGCCAGATCAATCGCCTTCAACTTGAAAGCAGCATCATATGCGTTTCTCCATGTCTTTGCCATGGTGAGGGTGACAAAATTACTACCGTAATCAGAATGATGGGAAGTTTGAGCACGCTCGATTTAATCTAAACAGTAAACAAAAAAGTTGTTTTGACCTTAACCCGTTCGGCAATTTCATTGGTCTAATGAAAGCTTCACGCCGCCAAAAAACTGAGCACGTCACAGAATGTTTTTTTTTTTATTATTTTTTTTTATAAAATTTGAAAGCGGGAAAAATCCATATATTAGCCGCGTCATTGTATAAGCCGCGAGGTTCAAGGCGTGGGAAAAAAGTTGCGGCTTATAGTCCGGAAATTACGGTAGATAAAGCCACAAGATCTGTTAAAGAGAGACTATGAGTAAAGTGCTGCCATATTGTAAGCAGAACTGAACTCCAGTTGACTTGGATCATGTGTTATATTTTCCAGGCCTCTAAAGCAGAGCACGCTGCAATCCTGTTGTGGAGCGCCACCTCGTGGAAACAGCTCCAGTCGCTGCCCTATCACAGTCTAACCGTCACTCAGATGGCATTCTCCCCGAATGGACACCTTCTGCTCGCTGTGTCTCGAGACCGCACCTGGTCACTATGGAGAAGAGGAAACCTTGGCACAGCTTCAGGTGAGCAGACCTGCCCTCTTCTACCCATATCAGCTCATTACCCACAATTCATTTTCTACACATCATAGATATAGGGTCAGGCTGTTTATGTCTAGTTAGCCCCTGCTGGTAGATGCCATAACTACACTATTCTGGGGCAAAAGTTGCCATCCATTCTGACTCATTTGTGCAAGCAACATACATTACAAATATTTCATTACTTTAGTAAATGTTTTGCCAGTGCACATTTTTTGGAGGGCTTATAATAGTGTGTCTACATTCAGAGTATACACAACTAAATTACTGTTGACACAAGGTAAGCAGAGGAGCATTTGTTTTTCTTTCTCCATTTTCTGACATGTCTGAGGCATTGCAGGCCGCAGAGGGCTGATGCATGGTGCAGTCTGTTCTGGTTGAAGCTGGTATTACTCACAGCCTGTATGCTGGAGATGTGTAGAGGTTACCAGTGTCACAGCTGATCAGAGAACGGCCCAGCGTGGCGGTCGAACAGTGTCAGGCATGGAGAAATCTCTATCACAAAGACAAGCTGCCTCCCCTCCACCCCCTCTCCACTGCCTCCTCTCCATTTGTCTCCCTCGCACTCTTTTTGTGTTTCTGGCTAATGAGTTGAGACTCGCCAGTCGGCGCCTGGCCAGCAGCGGCTGCCTAAGCTTTAATTAGTGGAGGCACGCGTGTGTTGGTGTGCGCGGGGCAGACGCGTGGAGAGGGTTATTGGCAGAGGTGTTGATATAAGGGTGTGTTGACCCGGTTAGCGGTGGAGATCTGAAGCTGCACTGTGGGTGACTACAAATTAAAAGTTTAGCTAATAAGATAAAATACTCAAGAATACCTACAGTATAGCCATAAAGTAATACTTGATCTATTTACTGCATTTTATAAATGAAAATTTAAAGCTGAAATGTGTGATTTCTTGGCCTCTAGTGTAGGGTTGTGCCGATGGACGATATCATCGTCCATCGTGATGGCTGACCAACATCACGATGTAGAGCCACCATCGTGATGCCACGCCCCCTTTTGCGAGTCTTGCTAGTGTGACTTACTAATCCTAGTCTCTTCTATACAGGGTTCCCACGGGTCCTTGAAATCCTTGAAAGTTTGTGAATCTGAAAAATAAAATTCAAGGCCCTGGAAAGTTCTTGAAAATAAACATACATAGATACAGGTCCTTGAAAGTGCTTGAATTTATTTTGTGCAAGAAGTTTTCTGGAAAAAAAAAATCTGTCCATTAATTTTTTATTTCGCCAACACTTCGTGGCTTATGCTGCATACTAGCCTGCTTGATTTACGTTAGTTGCGCGCATTTACGTTAAGTGTTTCCCGCACGAGGTACTTTGTTTTGTACGTTGCCATGACGTTCACGCGCGCTGGTACCTCAACGTTTCCCACTCACAGACATTGCAAAAATAGGCTGAAACGTGATGCCTGGAAAATGTAAATTTCAGGATATTTGGCTCACCAAAGAAAATTATAAAGAATGGCTTGCCAGAGATCCAAAGGGCCATCACATAGCCAGGTGCAAAGCCTGTTGTAAATCAATCAAAGTTGATAGCATGGGAGAAGCGGCGCTCTTAAGTCATGCTGCTGGATCTACACACAATACGGCACTTCGTGAAATCGAAAGCAGGTAAGTCCTACCATAGCCTGCATCTGACAGACATGTTGATTGAATGTTAGCTGCTAGCTGTTTTTTGCTGTTACTTAAATGTCTCGCTGTGAAATGTTACGCCCGTTTTACACATACTGCGTGCGTATGGTACAGGAGCAGCACGCGCTATAGCGCTTTCACATTATGCTGCATTTGCAGTGCGCAACTGATCTGCGGTTGTACCACAAACACTTACTCACTATTTGTATTTCAAATCCAGAAGTTATCAGCAACTTTTATTTAAAAAAAAAGTTGGCACCAGGCGAATCTCTTTGTACACATACCCTTTCAAAGACGCATTTTTAAATAAATGTATATGTATATGTAGATGCACAATTTAAACAACGTATTATTCAATGCATTACTTCTATATAATATAGATTATATTTTAAGTTGCTCAAGCAAGTGGTAACATATTGAACAATGTAGTTATATTAAAATCGCAAACATTTTAAATTAAAATTGACAAAAACTGCAGACTCATACCTTTTCTTTTGCATAATAAATCTTTATACAATAAATATTGCATCACAAAGAACTTGTTTTTCCACTTCCACGAATGAGACGAGTGTCATTCATTATGTCACCTTGAAGTAAATTGTAGTTTTCCTTGCTTCACCCTGGTCTTAAAGTAAAAAGATGACTGTGAAAAATAGTCGTATTTAATTAAATGCATGTATGGTGAAATTACTACATTTTCATGTTAATTTTGACCAAGAACACTTTAATTCAGCGTTTGCAGCACAGAAGAAATAGACTCGGTGTGTAAAAGATCTCTGCACTGCTGTATACGCACTGCATCTGGAACGGATCGCATTCATACTGCAAACGGAGTGAAACGGGCGTTAGTTGGGAAGGCTGTTGAGTTGAACAAGAATGTCACAATTGACTGACCGCTATTGATGTCAGTTGGAGGTGCTCGACAGAGATACATCACACATCTTGAGGATATGAGAAGAGAGATGATGCGGGAAAAAAACAATAAGAGAAAATATGTGCTGGATGAAATTGGGGAACTTAAAATGAAGGAAAAAAGACTGAAAGATGACATGGATGCACTTGAGACCTCTGCTGACAAATTGGCTCTTGAGGCAGAGAAAACAGGCAAACTAACTCTAATTGCCAAGTCTAACAGCTTAAGGAAGGGAGCAAAGGAAAAGAGCAGAAATGGTGGAAGTGGAAAAATCGCTCGACAAGAAATTGAATGAATTGAAAAGCAATTGAAGACAAAATCAACAAAGCGACAATCAACTTAAAAAGGAAAACCACCACAGAATACCTCAGGGAACGTTTTTGCTCTGTTACATATTTTAAGCTGACCTTGTGTTTTTTATTTATTGTTTAATATTGTTTATCCATTCATGGCCTTATGTTAATGTCCCATATTGGAATGTTTTATAAAGTATTTGATCTGCACTATGTTGTGATATGTTTTCAGTGCTTACACCAAAGCCAAATATGTTCAGTCAATGACTGTATATTGTTTTCAATAAAAATAAAATATTTGGGCAACAGATTATCACAAATGTTTTATTTCATGTAATGTTGAATATAATATAAACCCATGAGGCAAGAAAAACTTGAAAGTATTTTAATCTTCTGGTTACATGGGCCTAAGCTCTTTTCAATGAAATATCAAAAGTTTGAGATCATTTTAGAGTACAGTATAGGATGTACCGAATATTCTTCAGTTTTGTGCAAAACAGAAATACGACAAATAGAATATCAGATCTTTGTCAAATAGATCAAAATAATGCAAAACAAAAAGCTTTTTTGCATAGTTGTGTTTGACACATGAAAACTGTAACAATGTATCTTACAAGGTAACACGATGTAACCTTGCTCTCACTTGAAATGTGTGCCCACATCCACATTGAATTTGAGGATATTGGACCTGGAAAGTCCTTGAAAGGTCTTTGAATTTGAAGTTAACCAAGGTGTGGGATCCCTGTCTATAGTTAACCTAAAAACTTTGCAGGGATTGCTCTGTAAATTAAATTGAGAATATAACTAATGCATATATGCTATTTTAAATACTGTAGTATATGCCAGAGATGTGATGTATTAGTCTGTGAAAATACCGTGTCAGGCAGGCTACACAAATATTGATCTTGACATTGTTAGCTTCTTGTCTTTTTTTACATGTCTTGCACTGTACATTTAGATTAAAATATGTTGTGGGCTACAAGAAAATAGACTTTATTAATTAATTATTAGTAGTTGTAGTGTCTCAGAAAATCTTGCTCATTGTCACATAGCTCTTGTATACACTGAAGTCAAATCAAATGAAAGAAACAAGGTGAATATGAATAACACACATTTATTAAAACATAGAAGAACAACAAATAAAGAACAAGAAAACGGAACAACACTCAGACCGAAACTCGGCATTAACATTTCACTTATAATTAGCAGCACAATTAACTTCAGCACAGGCTACAAAATAAATTATGTTATTGAAATATTGTAAAGTGATCATATGAACTACACAAATGAACATTTAAAAAATAATATGCAAAATCGAATAGCTCCAGAACGGATGGCTGAAAAATGCGTAAAGAAGTCTAATATCTTTCACCATAGACCATGTTTAAATTTCGATGTTTCTGGCCAGAAATACCAACATATTCACTTTATCTGGTTTTAATAAGCTGCGGATTGGAGTAACTACACTACCCGCTGTGCTGAAGACCCGCTCTGATGGAGTACTGGTAGCACATATGCACAGATATTTCCGTGCTAATCTTGCCATGAACGGAAACCTTTTGTCGTTCGTTTTCCACCAAGTCAGCGGGTCCTCTTCCCCATCAATGGCCATTTCCTGCAGGTACATGGTCATTTCTGCCTCGACCTTTTGCTCATCAGTGAGTAAAATAACGAAATTATAGTTTTTAAGTGGAAAATAGTATTTATGTAAAGAGATATATTAAAATAAAAAGTGCACAACTCTTCTTAAGTGAAAGCTAAAAAAAAAATGCTTCACGTGTCGTGCAACCTACTGATAAAGCGCCGACGAGTCATTAGTTGGGTTAGTAAAATAACGAAATTATAATTTTTCATATAATTTTTGAAAATGATATGAAATGATATAATCCCCCCCCCCCAAACGACGATATCATCGTCCATCGCGATGTTTTATTGTCAACATCGTCAACTGCCAATTTAGGGGACATCGCCCAACCCTACTCTAGTGCCACCAAATGGAATTGCAATAATGATTGTTTGCAAACAGGTTTCCTCAACATGCTCCCAATCTTTCATTGGTCATTCAAATGGACAGTCCAGTCCAAACTCGCACCACTGGTCAAGTCATGGTTGCTATGCCAGGCTGGTTGGAATGCTCAAGCAAACAGCAATGTTTTGATAGTGCCACAGAGCTAGTATTTATACTTTGCTGGGAAAACTGCTTGTTAACCCTATAAAGCATACATTTTTTTTTTTTTTTACTATTTATTTTATAGTTTGTCTAATGGTACTAATAACCATATAAAATGTAATTAAAAACAAATTTTTTTTAGGGATGTGCACAAGAATTTGTCTAATCGAGTACTCGTTCTGCAGCAATTGGTCGAATATTTAAACACTTCTTGAACATAGCATATTGATTTTTGTTTGCACATTTGTCTTCCATAAGCAACACTGAATTGTACCGAACTTCCCTCTGAATCTTTCACCAAATCTCGCATTTATTATCGAGTCTAATGGAGGGCGCTGTGGATATGTGTCGTGGAGGTGTTGAGAGAGATATTTGCTTGTGCTTTCAGGCAAAGCCAAGTGTATCAATATTTTGATTCATATTGAATTGTATTCTAGTGGAATTTGTTTCTTTTTATGAGTCATGCTTAAAAAGCAGAAAAGCATCTGCTTTTGAAAGGTGCTGTAAGCAGTTTTGTTCATGGAAAGGAATGCAAAAACCTTTCTTACTCCCTGAAAGATTATTATGAAATAATTGTCATGAGATATCTCACAGGTCTCTGTGACAGCTCTTGACTACGTAAACAGCTAATAAAAATGTGTTTGCAGGTCGCGGTCTCTGACACATTTGACTTGTCAATCATTTTGAGCCTTCTCATATTATTGTAGTTTCAGCTAATTATTGAGTCTTACTGCCATTTTTATGCCATGTTGTTAATAACAGGCGTCAGTTGAGGGCACTATTTTGCTGCTGTTATTTTAAACAACTGTTTCTGCATAATATCAGCCTCAATATAGCTAATTTGGTATCTTTAGAGTGCAGGATTTTGGAAAGAAGGGACGTGGCTAATTCAACGGCTCATTCTCGTGGAAGTAAAACAGCTAAAATTGCTTGCAGCAACTTTAAGGTGGAAAGAAAGTAAAAAGCGTTACAAGAAACTTTCAGACCAGTATCTCTGAACACCTGCAGAGCACATTTTCAAAAATGCCAAATTTCACCACTTGTTTTCTGAATGTTTGTGAATATACAAATGTACATTTCACGTGTTTAACTTGTTATTTTTAAAGTTGTTTTTTTTATTATTCATGAGTAATCGATTACAAATTTTTTGTGGGTTTGAGTACTTGACTACAAAATTACTCAATGCACATCTTTGTACCCAAGCACAAAAAGGGTGTAATTTTCATAATGTTATACATAGTAGCTAGTTAGGGCCAAAGCACTGAAAGTGCGAAGGCCTTATCATTCTTCTAAGGCTTATTATTATTATTAGGGGGCCAAGCATCAAAGGTGCTGGAACCCTATTGTATCTGTTAGGATTTTTTTCTTCTTCTTCTTTTTTTTTTTGCCCTAAAAGGGAATGGGCAGCAAAGACCATAAGTCCTAGAGACACCGAACATAGCAGGATGGTCCCAAATCCCGACCGCTACTCAAGCGCATACACGCACACCCATCTGACTCTAGGTGACACTATAATAAGCACTTTTATGTTTTGGCTCATATCTCAGCAACCGTGAGGTCCAAAATCTAAATATTTTTTCCCTCCGATTCCTTGTTTCAGGCCCTACAAATGGATATCCGATTTCATTTCCGACTATACATTTTTGTCCACCATTTTAGAATTTTTTTGAATAACCTACTTTTTCAAACTCCTAGACCATTTGTTCAATAAAGTTAAATTGTTCCAAAGATATTAGCGAAACAGTTCCTTCGGTTGAACGTGATTTGAGTAATTGATCAATATTTACTCAACGCAAAATCTAAATGTAACCAAACTTGGTATACTTAGCCAGCAGGACATTTTGAAGATGTCACTTATTATATTTCACAATGTATCTTTGCATCTCACCTGTTTCTTGTTTTTTCTTTTTTCCTCCAGAGCCCAGTTTTTCTCTCTATGCAAACACTAGTAAGGACACGGCGGTTCACACACGCATCATTTGGTCATGTGACTGGAGCTCTGACAGCAAGTATTTTGTGACGTCAAGTCGAGACAAAAAGGTATCTCACGGTTTAAAGCAGCAATCCACCTCTCCTGCTGTCTGAACTTTGACGTTTGATCAGCTTTTTGTTTGTTTATTATTAGGTGATAGTTTGGGGATATCGTGGCTCTGGAAACTGTTTTGGGGAGTGTGAGCGGGCTGACGTGAGTCCCTGCTCCACTGTTTTGGATGTTGGAGATTCAGCCACTGCTGTGTCGTTCTGCCCAGTGCTGTGTTCAGACCAGAGGTAAGAAAATGATTTTACTCATGATGTGAGTAAATGTGATGACATAATTGGAAATAAGTGACATTTTAAATAATGTTTTGTTTTATTTGAATTTGTGCAGTTATTTGTTGGCTGTGGGTCTTGAGAATGGGCGGATTTTGCTGTATAAATGGAGGCCATCAGAGTCTTCTGGATCAGACTGGAGCATATGTGGGGAAACGGATGTATGGTATCCTTTTTCTTGGTGATATTCTTCTCTGCTCTCCAACACTGTATTTTACTTTTGAAACGGTCAGTTAAAAGTGTCTAGAGAATGCATATCTCAGTGGTGTGCCTGATAGGTCTGCACATAATCAGGGTTCTCACGGGTACTTAAAAAGTCGTTTTTAAATTCACTTTTAAAAGTAAAATAAAAAGAAAGGCCATATAAAGTCTTGAATATTTTAAATGGTACAAAAAAGTGTTAATTATTATTTTTAGAGGTCTTAATCATCTCCTGTTTTTATTTTCCCACATTTAAAGGGATAATTCACCTAAAAATGTAAATTCTCTCATCATTTACTAATGGCAGTGAATGGCAGAGAATGACAAAAGTGTACAGATTTGATGCAGGCCTATGGATTGTTTTGCTGCTGTCAGTTTGTACAACAATTTGCACTAAACCCCTAAAACTAAAATCTAAGTTTCTTCCTCATTCTTGCACTCTTAACATCTCATCAAAGTGACACATTCTCAAGTTAAACAAGAGAGTCATATCTACTTCCAAAGACTGGTGGTCTGGTGGTGTTTTTGACAACAATAAGGCAACATGTTTGTGAGCTGGCCCACACTGCTCGGTAGAAGCTTCAGGTAGATATGGGGGCTCCCGTGGGCAAGTTCCGCATTGATCCGTGAAAGGAGAGAATGAGGTGTCAGTGAGAGGCCAAGCTGTGCAAGCTATTCTGTTTGCACCGAGCCCTCTTTCCAGCTATCACACTTTCCCCCACAGTGGATTGAGTCCAGTCTGGCTAAACTCTCCCTTTCTGTAGGGTTGATTGATAAACCATCTGTGTGGGCACTTACAGGTATTTTTGCCCAGAAGTCACTCACCTTAAAGGAAAAGTTCAACCAAAATATCTGTCATCATTTGCTCATCCTCATGTCATTCCAAACCTATTACATTTGTATGTGTAACAAAAAAAAATTTTTTTTTTTAATTTTCATGCAGCTCTTGGTATATGGCAACACTTACCTGGGACTGTTATGTTCCAAAAAAATTACAAAGAACACCATAAAATCCCCACAGAATTGGTCCATAATACTTATGCGCTATATTACAAGTCTTCTCAAGCCATACGTTAGGTTTGTGTGAGGAATAGACCGAAATTTTTGTAACTTTTCACTGAATCTTAACCTCTTCCAGAATAAAAAAACTTCCGCGTTGTGTTGGTTTACTTCATACTCGAGAACTAATGCCATTTTGCCGTCAATTACATTTTTGGAAACTGGTTAAATTTATAAGTGAATAATGACTGATATTTGTTGGTTCCTCACACAAAGCCATTTTACAGCTATAGCTCACAAGTCATATTGACTTTTACGGGGTTTCATTGTCACCTTTTAGTAGCTTGACAGCTAAACTGTCGTTTATGGAATGAGCTACGTAACATTAACAGCAAATGGGTTTGTAACGACAACTTTAGGAATGTCAATCAATAAAATATTTGAATCAAATTAATTACGATATTCAGATTAATTAATCGAATTACTCGACTGTATTAATATTCTCTAAGAAAGCCCCTTAACAATAATTCTATATATAATGACTTAGTAAATATAAACGGTTACATTTAAATAATCATAAATAAAATATATATTATAAAACAATTCAGATAATAAAAAAGTATTACATTATCGTGGTATACGATTAAAACTTTGATTAGACAATACAAAAAGTGGCTTTAGAAGGCAATATATTGTTTATTTCCCTATCGCTGAACATAAGCCAATTATTGGCCTACAGTCCACAGCAATCCATTATATAATTGAATTTGTCAGTTTGTCTGAGATAGATTTATTATTAGGGCTTATCTAAAAACGTGTCAATGTACACATGCATCAGACGGATGCTTTTGGAGTGTCTTTCTTTGCTTGTGTCATGTCATAAACTCAGCATTTTTACAAAAGGAAGCCCGAGTATGGTTTGTTCTCTGTATAAGCTGCAGTGCCTACACAGCTGGAGTTTTGCTTACTGCCCCCTGCTAAAAACTGAACTTCTGGCTTGAATTGCTCTGATGGTAGGAATATTCCAACCTATGGACCGGTGACATGGTTAATTGCAGTAATGTTTTAATGCATTATTTTTGTATGTAATTCATCTCACTAATTTAACACATTAAATCGGCAGCCTAACAAAATGTAAAAACATGTTTTGGATGAACTATTCCTAGTGCATTTTTTTTTTCCAGTAAGTTCTGAAAACAAGATGGATTTGTGTGTTTATTTATCTGTCTGTTTATTTTTTGAAATTGTCAAGTGTACAGTATATGAAAGTTACCTAGACTGAGCAGAGATGTAATAAATCATATAAAAGAGAGACAGAGACATCCAGACAGCATGTGAGGGAAGATTTGTGTTGCCTTGAAACAACATCCATCCATTCCATCCATCATTGTGGTTTTCCTTGATCCCTCCCACCTCACAGTCAGAGTCACACACTTGTGGTGAAGAGGCTGCAATGGAGGCCAAAGCAGGGTCGGGCAGGCCAAGATGACGAGGACGGGAACGAGGACCGATCCTGGGTCCAGCTCGCCAGTGCTGGTGCTGACCATGCGGTCAAAATCTTTAACATCAAAATATCAGTGTTGTGACATCGCAACACCTCTGGTGACATACACTCTGGGTCATCAGCTGTGTCTCCAGTACTTGTCCCACTCCTGATATTCAGTGGAGGAATAGACTACATTTAACAGCCTTTCAGTCTTTGTGCTAAACAACATTTAGCATGTGGGATGCTGGGAGCCCTCTCTTAAAGGGATAGTTCACCCAAAATGAAAACTCTTGTCATTATTTACTAACACTCATGTTGTTCCAAATCCATTTGACTTTCTATCTTGGAGCATAAAAGAGAAGTAAGGCAGTGTGTTTACTCACTCACTATTCACTTTCATCACATTCATCACTTTTTCCATACTTTCCATTTTCCATGAGCTCGTCGTTCTGCCTAACTATATAATTTTGTGTTACATGGAAGAAAGTAAGAAATGCGGGTTTGAAATAAAACAATAGTGTGTAAATGATGACAGAGGTTTTCATTTTTTGGGTAATCTGTCCATTTAATATCACCTGAAAACACGTACTATCCTATTTATAGTGTATGAAAATACATGTTGCATTGCATTGTAATAAATGGCTTTTTTTCTAACACTGAAGTGTCACACAGATGATTTATCTTCACTAAAGTGCCCCAAAAAGCATCTATCACTATCTTTGCATTTAGATATTAATATTAAGTACAGGTGACGCCTGAAAACATGTGTTATTTATTTTCTCAGAACAAATTTCTCTGAAATAAGTAAAGGCTTTATGCAACTACATTGTAGGGGAACAATATGTGTGTTAGGAATTAAATTAAACTGTCTGTATGTCAATTTACAACCATTATAAGAAACATTCTTAATACAATGTCTTGTTGTATCCACTCAATGTCTATTGTAAGGAATTCACTTTAATAAGGGAAATATGATTAATTCACTTATTGGAGTAAATTGTTCTCATGGCTTATTGAACGTAATATCACAGATATTTTAGGTATATCTATAGGGACAGATCTTTGAAAAAATCAAGTGACAAGATTGTCAAATTATCTTTGAATACAAACAAGACTTTATTGCTAATCTAAACATAAAAACTAATCTAACACATACAAACATGAAACATGTTGGTGAGTAAAGTGAAAGTGACTTAGATGGAAATTATCTATAAAATACTAAATGTGCCTATGGTCCACGTACTTGGTCATTATTTATTTCAGCGTGCCTTTTCACGATAAATCTGACATTTTTAAAATGGCATATCGGCCGAAACTAGACTCCACACTTTTGACTCAAACAATTTTAATGTAAAAATGTAATTAGGTTTCTTATCAGATGTAGTTTTGTTGGCGTTTCTTCCAAAAACAAACTGCTGTGATCGGCACCATGTTGTTTTGTCACATGACTCCGTACGTGGAAAGTTTAACGCTTTAATGACAGCCTAGAGTCCCCTGAACTGAGATCAGTCAGTTTAAATTAAATTTAGTTATGCATAGCCTATAGCGATGACAAAACGTAATGTCCATGCATGTGGAAGCTGGGTCTCAGAAGGTTAAAAGAGAATAATCTTTCATCCATAATGTAAATGAAATGGAAGAAATCTTTTAAATATTAGAGTTGCAGTAAAGTTATATTGTGCCGCAGGTAATTGAGTCATAAGTGTCCCATTGTTCAGTGGATCAACACCTTGGCAAGTGTGTTGATCCACTGAATATTGGGACACTTATGACTTTATATTAATTTATAATGTGCCATAATTTATATTTACGATACAGGCGTATGCAAAAGTTTAGGCACCCCTGACAATTTCCATGATTTTCATTTATAAATAATTGGGGGTTTGGAGCAGCAATTTCATTTTGATCTATCAAATAACTGAAGGACACAGTAATATTTCAGTAGTGAAATGAGGTTTATTGGATGAACAGAAAATGTGCAATATGCATCAAAACTAAATTAGACAGGTGCATAAATTTGGGCACCCCAACAGAAATATCACATCAATATTTAGTTGAGCCTTCTTTAGCTGAAATAACAGCCTCTAGACGCTTCCTATAGCCTGTAATGAGTGTCTGGATGAAGGTATTTTGGAAGGTATGAAGGTATTTTGGACCATTCCTCCTTACAAAACATCTCCAGTTCAGTTAGGTTTGATGGTTGCCGAGCATGGACAGCCCGCTTCAAATCACCCCACAGATTTTCAATGATATTCAGGTCTGGGGAATGGGATGGCCATTCCAGAACATTGTACTTGTTCCTCTGCATAAATGCCCGAGTAGATTTTGAGCAGTGTTGTGGGTCATTGTCTTGTTGAAATATCCAGCCCTGGCTTAACTGATTCCTCTACATTATTCTCAAGTATCTGCTGATATTGAGTGGAATCCATGTGACCCTCAACTTTAACAAGATTCCCAGTACCGGCACTGGCCACACAGCCCCACAGCATGATGGAACCTCCACCAAATTTTACTGTGGGTAGCAAGTGTTTGTCTTGGAACGCTGTGTTCTTTTGCCGCCATGCATAACGCCCCTTGTTATGACCAAATAACTCATCTTTGTTTCATTAGTCCACAGCACCTTCTTCCAAAATGAAGATGGCTTGTCCAAATGTGCGTTTGCATACCTCAAGTGCCTCTGTATCGTGTGTGCAGAAAAGGCTTCTTCCGCATCACTCTCCCGTACAGCTTCTCCTTGTGGAAAGTGCACTGAATTGTTGAACGATGCACAGTGACACCATCTGCAGCAAGATGATGTTGTATGTCTTTGGAGGTGGTCTGTGGGCTGTTTTTGACTGTTCTCACTATCCTTCGCCTTTGCCTCTCCGATATTTTACTTGGCCTGTCACTTCTGGCCTTAACAAGAACTGTGCCTGTGGTCTTCCATTTCCTCACTATGTTCCTCACAGTGGACACTGACAGCTTAAATTTCTGCGATAGCTTTTTGTAGCCTTCCCCTAAACTATAATGTTGAAAAAACTTTGTTTTCAGGTCATTTGAGAATTGTTTTGAGGCCCCCTGTTGCCACTCTTCAGAGGAGAGTGAAAGAGAACAACAACTTGCAATTGGCCACCTTAAATACCTTTTCTCATGATTGGATGCACCTGTCTATGAAGTTCAAGGCTTAATGAGCTCACCAAACCAATTGTTTGTTCCAATTAATCAGTGCTAGGTAGTTACAGGTATTCAAATCAACAAAACTACATGGGTGCCCAAATTTATGCACCTGTCTAATTTAGTTTTGATGCATATTGCACATTTTCTGTTAATCCAGTGAACCTCATTTCACTACCGAAATATTACTGTGTCCTTCAGTTATTTGATAGAAAAATTAAATTGCTGATCCAAACACCCAATTATTTATAAATGAAAATCATGGAAATTGTCAGGGGTGCCTAAACTTTTGCATACGCCTGTATACTGATTCATGACATAAGTAGCTGATTGAGATGCACACCCTAAGATTTTCAGTGAATAATGAACACATATACATACTGGTCACATTGTGAATTTGGTGACCGGTAGACAGCTCTTCTGAAGAAATCATTCTGTGCATTCAGAATGACAGACCCCAGTGGTCGAAGCTGGAAGTGTTGTTGAAATGATGGGCATGTGTTGTCCAGCTTCCAGCTGAAATGTCCACAGAGTGGAGTGAAAAGCAAGTTTTCTCAGACGTTGCTTATGCAATGAGCTATCAGTAGTGCCTGAATTGAAGCAAAAATGTCTGATGGGGGATAGCACTTGTAATTCATCAAAATGGTGTTGATTTCAGGGTACATGAACATTCGAAAGCATATAACTAATCGTCTCGGTCTAATGCTCGTCTAATACTCTGTGGAGAGAAACAACATAGAGAGAAAAGGCTGATGCTGTCTCGGCCTGCTCCCATGCTAGTTACATCTCTTCCCCCCCTGAGGGATGTGGGGAACTACATGATGTCTTTTGGGGCGTTGGGGGAGGCTACTTGCAGACTGATGCACCTGCTATTACACACGCAGCAGCTTGCTTGCACCTGCATCGGTAGTTCACGTAACACAGTTCAGCTGTTGTGGCGTTTCTGTTAATGGACCCCTAGTATCACTAGATCGACACAACGTCAAGAGAGTGACAGAAGGGGAGCGTCTCGGTTACTGTTGTAATCTCCATTCCCTGATGGAGGGAACAAGATGTTGTGTCGATGTAGTGACACTAGGGGTCGCTCTTGGGAGCCCCAAACACCTATGGCCAGTGAGAACTGGCGAGTGGAATTTGCATGGCACTCCCCCAAACATACGGGTATAAAAGGAGCTGGCTGCAACCACTCATTCAGGTTTTGTGCTGAGGGCCTTCTTCAAAGAGAGGGCTTTCAGCTCGACTGGCTGTAGTTGCTCAACGAGGCTCTCCAAAGGCCCAGAAGGACCATGGAGAGATTCTGAGGGAAAGAGGCGTAGCCTAGGAGGATTCAGCCTCCTGGTGCCTTTCAGGAACCTGATAATCAGGTCGTGCTTCCCCAAGGACTTACTGTCCACCGTGTCATGGTGCACCACTATAGCGGCCACATACACCTCCTGCATGAAGGAAAGCACTGACCGACTGCACATCTCTGAGGGCCTTCGCCTCTGGAAGAACACCAATTTGCGAACAAACACCACTTCAGGGCAAATAGCTGCCTCGTAGAGGGTGACCGTGTCTACCACTGCCAGTGGTAGGCCAATTAAACCTTCAGAATCCCATCGAGGGGCCAGACATGGAGATTCAAGCGATCTGGGCATTGGTGCCAGATGGTGTACTGTCCCTGAGAGAGGAGGTCCTTCCTCAGGGGAATTTGCCAGGGAGGTGCTGTCGCAAGGAGTGTGAGGTCCGAGAACCAAGTCTGGGTGGGCCAGTATGCGGCCACGAGGGTGACTTGTTCCTCGTCCTCCCTGACCTTGCACAGGGTCTGTGCTAGGAGGCTTACTGGGGGGAACGCGTATTTGCGCTGCCAGCACTTCTGGCATTTCCAGATTTCCGCACGCAGGGTGGCAGGGTTCTTGCCCTACACCGAGGTGAAGTGGAAACTGGGAAGTCTGGTTCGGGCAGAAAAGGTGTCCTCCACGACTTTGTCAGTTCGTTGTGCATTTCCAGGAAGAAAGGGACTGGGGTGGACCAATCATCTAGCTGTGAGGGCGGCGACCTGGGAAAGCATGGCGGTCAGCTCTGCGTTGGCCTCATACTGGGCAGGTAGACCCGACAGCAGCCCAGTCGAGTCCTCAGTGTCCGACATCGCCAGCGTGCTCTCCGATGTAGGGATCGAGGGCTCATCCTGCTCGCGAGCTCCGAAAGAGACGTTAAGCTGGCCGTGAGGCGAGCTGGTCTTGTCTCAGAACTCGACAGGGGCAAACGAGTGTGCTGGGAAATGGGAGTTCCATGGGGATTACCCGCCAGGGGTAAATGGGGAGCGGCTAGAGCAACTTTCCCGCGGAAGGAGGAAAGCCATGACTGCAACGTTGCCATGGTCATGAACCATCAATGAACGCTGCCTCAACATGATTACTGCCCAGACACGTGAGGCAGCGCCCGTGGCCATCGGAGGCAAAGAGATCGCGACCACATCCAGGACTGCACAAAGATGGAAAGGCGTCTTATAAAGACGTTCATGTCAATGTTTTTTGCTCTAATAGAGAAAATATACTCTTTTGCAGAAATATATGCTCTTTTAGCACTGTCGAAGCGCCCAGGGGTGGACACTGCACTGATTGTGCAGAAGGAGAGAAAGGAATGCGCTGGAATGAGCTGTATATCCAAAAGCATATGCTTCTTCGTTTAGAGGTGATGGACCGGCAGTGGAATTCAGCTCGCTGTCACAACGGCTCAGAAGAAAAATCTGAATGAGTGGTTGCAGCAAGCTCCTTTCATACCCGTATGTCCGGGGGAGTGGCATGCTAATTCCACTCGCTAATTCTCATTGATCAAATATCAGAGGTGTTTGGTGCTCCAAGAGCGACCCCTAGTGTCACTACATGAAGGGGAAATATAGTGTAAAGGGGTTAAAGAGAAAGGAGGAGGCGAGAACCGGCTTTACAATAAAAATAATAGTTTAATATAAAACTGAAACAAAAAGACAAATACAAAGGTGTTGGACAGCTGTAAATCCGTAAATCTCTCTCTCTGTCCCACTGCAGTCTCCAGTCAGCCTTTATCCCTCTCTAAGGCTTGATTAGCCTGATTAGGGGCTGGTTGTGTGGAATCACAACCCGGCCCGCCCTCCACCCTGTCCCATATAGCTTCAAAAGAATTTGAATATATATTTTATAAGTCACACAGATGACTTTTATGGTGTTTTTTTTTGTCTAATTTGTAGCTTAAGAGTAACCGTATGCTTTCGTTGTTTGTAAAAGAACAGCGTCTTTAGTGTTTCATAGAAACAAAGAAATCCATACAGGTTCAGAATGACATGAGGTTGAGTAAATTATGACAATTTGAGTGAACCATTTCCATAATATTTCCAGGATATTTAAAAAAAATAAATAAATAAGATTAAATGAAGAACATAGGATTATTTTGATTATTTTATTAATAAAACATTTTTTGCAATAATTTATTAAAAATTGTATGATTTCCATGCAGTGTAAGGGTACAAGAAATGTGAAATGAGAACACCCACTTTGATTTGTTCAAGAGCTCCCATGTGTCTGTGTGTACCAGTGCAAACACAGTAAGCGACCAGGAGTGGAGCACACAAGTGTACACTTTCAAAAAGCACTGTATAGAAAAACAAAACAACAGTTGTGGATTTCCTCTTTTTTTTCTTTTTTTTTTTTTTCTTGATGGGCAGTGATGTTTTGTGAACTCAAAATAAATAACTAATTAAAAAAAAAAAAGCAAGAAGTCTTCCAGCACAGATTAAATAGATTTGTATAGCGATGTGTAAACTTGTAGACAGCACGTTTTCACACAGTGGCAAACAGACATACACGCTCACTGCTAACATTCTGTCATTTTAACATAATTTGTAACATCCCCCACTAACATTGTATTATACCTCTACAGAAAAAAATAAGTTGTTTACATTATATACATTATAAGTGGTTCTTCACTCTCCTGGGGTGATGAATAGGCCTTTATATATAGTTTGTTACATGATGCACTTATACACCAGAATACGCTTGGAGTCCAGCCGAACGTTTGTCAAATCATGTACAATAAATTCATGAATTTCTTCACACAATTGAGTTTTTTCTTGCTTTTAGAGAATCAGAACATTTTAATTTCAATTTAAGTGACCAACAAATCTGCAAAGTTTATTGCCAAGACAGTCCTAACCAACCAGATGTTCATTCCACAGACCATGATGCAACTTCAAAAGCGATGTGTTAACCTCGTGTTTGTTTAATTCACAGACTCATGCCCACACAGTTATTAGAATCCACAGTATAGAACCAAATGTCCAAATAAAAATCATATAAAGCACTACCTTGGTCTTTATTTTGTTTTTGCGTTTTTCCAGTGGTTTCTGTATAAAGAGACTATACATCACAAATTCACTTTTAACAGTATGTGGTGCATGGAACACTGAATATGTTTTCATATTTGTTTTTAGTATGCTCAGACAGAAGTTAGTTGTTCTGAGAATTATGACTCATAAGACAGTATTCCTGTGCAACGTCAACATTAGTGGCATAATTATTGGAAAAGTATAGGTAGTGTAAAAATGCAACGCTAACATATATTTCCAATATGATCTTTCAAATTAATATACCATCAAAAACATTCAGTATATTTATCTATACAGTTCAAATGAGCTAATTATTGCCACTTTCATAATTATTATGTTGTGCATTTGTCAGAAATTGAGACAATTATTTGAAAATGGCAATGTATGCATAGAACACCATGCACGGAAGTGAATAATTAGAAAACAATCAATAGCTATAAATAAATATTTGATGATTAATTCTTCATGTAGTAAATCTCATACATTCATTATAATGTACTGTATGATTTATCTGAACAATGTTTTTATAATCTCTTGATAATCTCTTAAATATTTTATTGATAATTTACTTTTCATTAATAATCATATAGTCAGCTTTTTTATTTAAAAGTACAGAAATAATTATTCTTGCCCTCTCCTTGAGCAGATGTTTGGCGTAAACGCTTGTAAACATCCCCTTCAACTCCAAATTTGTCAAAAAGATATTTACCTAAAATACAGATTTGAATTCCTCCTTTGGATTATTTTAAGGTTGATGTGATATATGAAGTATCTGAAGATCTTTTCATCTTTTCAATTTTCCTGTTCATGTCTGGAGGTTCACCAGCTTGCTCAAAAAATAGGACCAGAGGATTTCAGTATAGATATCTGGCTATTGTATAATACACCATAATGTATTCATTTGAATGTCATATTTCATTGGTATCAAAATTTAGAATGACATATATCACGATGACATATGCATATTGTAGATCTGAGAGGGAAAGATTTTTTTTTTTTTTTTTAAATGTTTGTCAGCAGAACAATTCAAAACACTTTAAACAACAGTGCAACCTATTGAAGAGATCCCCTACAGCATTGTTGTCATTCCCATCAAAAATTAAAGAAGGTGATACTGTGAATATGGTCCATCCTAATGAATATGTGAGCTAGCCCTTTTACTTCTACTGATTCAGTGAGCTGAACAAATATTGGTAACACTGTATTAATAACTTTCATTAGAAAACTTAGTAACACTTTACAGCAAGGTACTATTTGTTAATAAAGATATGATTGTTCATAGATGGTTCATGTTAGTTCATAATGCATTAACATGTGCAACTATTAATTTGGAAAAAAAAAAAAAAAAATGAATATATGTTCAAATTAACATATACCAACATTAATAAGTGCTGAAAAAGTATTGTTCATTGTTAGTTCACCAATGCAGTTAACTGATGTTAACGAATAAAACCTTATTGCAAAATGTTACCCAAACAATATCAAACATTACATTATAAAAAGCTTTACAGATCATTAATTCATGTACATTCAAATAGATCATGTCACAAATCTTTGATTCATATATTTCTATATAAAGTGGAAAGAAAAATTATGTGAACCCTTTGGAATTTCTTGCATTTATGTATAAATTTGAAATTTGGTTTGATCATCTAAATTACAACAATGAACAAACACAATCTGTTTGAACTAATAACACACATATTATTGTATTGTTCTTGTACATACCAGCATTGTGAATACATCATTCAAATATTCACAGTGTAGGTTGGAAAAAGTATGTGAACCCATAGGCTAATGATGTCAACAAAAGCTAATTAGAAACTACATTGGAGGTGTGGGTTAGAGCTACTTTGACTTATAAAAAGCACTCAAACATTTTGAATGAAGCCTCTGTTGACATGGACCATGCCTCGCTAAAAAAGAGTTCTCAGAAAACATCCGATCAAGAATTGTTGCTTTGCATAAAGCTGGAAAGGGTTACAAAGTTGTCTTTTAGATATTCATCTGTCCACAGTTAGACAAATTGTCTATACATGGAGATGATTTAGTACTGTGGCTACTCTTCCTAGAAATCGCCATCCTGCCAAGATGACTCAAAGGGCACACCACAGAATGCTCAGTGATGTAAAAAAGAACCCTAGAGTGACAGTTAAAGATTTGAAGGAATCATTGGAACTGTAACATCTCTGTTCAAGAGTCTACTATATGGAAAGCATTAAACAGGCATGGCGTGCATGGCAGGACACAACGAAGGAAACCACTGCTTTCCAACAAAAACATTGCTGTGCGCCAGAAGGTTGCCAAAGACCACCTTCACAACACTACTGGGAAAAGTTTTGTGGACTGATGAAACTAAGGTTGAATTGTTTGGTAAGAACATGCAGAACTACATATGGCATAAAAAGGGCACCAATCTCAACTGTGAAGTACGGTGGAGGGAGCATCATGATTTGTGGCGGCTTTTTGTTCTTTGGGGCTTTGACCTCTTGCCATCATCGAGGGAAAAATGTATAAGTTTGTCAAGATATCCAACAGAATATTGTCAAGGTGGCTGCTGAAGTTTAGTAGAGGCTGGGCGATGCAGCAGGACAATTACTCTAAACATCAAAGTACATCCACTACAGAATGGCCTCAAGAGAGCCATTCACACCAGACATTCACAGAATACGGCTGAGCTGAAGCATGTCTGTAAGGAAGAATGGTCCAAAATTCCTTCTGAATGTTGTGCAGATCTAATCCAGAAATGCTAGACTGAGGTTATTGCTGCCAGAGGATTGACCAGGGTTTACTTAATTTTCCACAGCACTGTGAATGTTTAATGGATGTGTTCAATAAAGACATTAAATATTATAATTGTTTGTGTTTTTTAGCTCAAGCACATTGTGTTTGTCTATATTTGTGGTTTTGATGAAGATGAGATCACATTTTATGAACAATTGATGCAGAAAACCAGCTAATTCCTAAGGGTTCACATACTTTTTCTTTCCATTGTAGGTAAATATTTCAGTCCACATAAACTACTGGTCTGTTTAGCATTATATGATGTTTGTTAATTATTCATTAATAAAAAATGTATTACCTAAATATATTTAAACAGGGGGTGATGTTGTACTAAGAAATAATGGAAAAAATTAAATGTTGTACATTATAATAAACCAGTTACATTTTCTTTCAATCTCCAATTTCTCTGATTGTGTCCAAAGGTGTTGTTGAAGCATTATCTGTTGCACTTCAGTACCAGTTAATCTTAGTCGACAGCATTTGTGAAATAATGTTGATTACCATAAACATTGATTTTGTCTCGTCTCTCCTTTTCTTAAAAAAAAAGAGCAAAAATCAAAGTTACACTGAGGCACTTGCAATGGAAGTGAATGGGGCCAATATATGGAGGGTGTTAAGCTTATAATTTTATAAAAGCACTGAAATGAATTCTTCTGTTAGAAATTGTGTATTATTTGAGCTTTAAAGTTTAAATCGTTGTTTACCAGGATTACAGGATTTATGTCATAATGGCGGCAAGGTTTTAAAATTGGCTATAACTTTACACAGAAAAGGTTAACGAGCGATTTTAACACACTAAAACATGCATATTTGTTAACATGCATATATTTTGCACATACCATACTTTTGAAACAGTTTGTATTTTAACATTTACTGATTGGCCCCATTCACTGCCAGTGTAAGTGCCTCACTGTATTTCTGCTTTTTTTTTTTTTTTTAAAGAAAAGGAGGGACAAGCTTAACTTGTATTGAACCCAAAATATTCCTTTAATAACTGATACTGATTGCTTAATGTGCCAAACAACATATTACGAAGACTTAATATAAACAACTAGGTTGAAAATTGGATCTGATTATAGTCTGCAATACTAGTATATAATAAGCAATAATAGTCTAAAATTTTAGGTCATATGCTGGTAAGGTCAAGTCAAATATCGTAATTTCGTCAATGAAACAATACATTTTACATATCCAAAATGAAAATAATAATAATTAAAAAAAAATATGCTACAAATTTAAGAGTAGGTCTTGGCCATCGTTTTAAGATGAGTTTACATTAATTCCCGTTGCATTGTGGGATTTTTGCGCATGTGTTTGCGTTTTTGTATTTAAAGGTCTTCATCACCCTGACTTGTTAGTGAGCGTAAGGTACTTTGACAACCGCAGCTGTTAGCCAACCCACCTCTATTATTTTCCAATCTTTTCTCGCTTGCATTAAAAGACATTAATTAACAGTGCATGTTGTGTTCTCATCGGCTAACAACCATACAGAAGGTAATTACAAATTAGAAAAAAAATTCTCATTGCGTTTACGTATGATCATATGCACAATTCGGTCCGTCAGGCTACGGTAAGACAACAGGCACACACGTAACAAATCTGACAAAAACAAAAACCAAGACACAGACGGTGAGAAATCAGCTGAAGCAAACACTCTTGCCTTTGATATGCTTGATACATAGCTTATTTCCGATAATTCATATTTTGATTACGTTTCCTTTGTTGTCACGATATAGATGTACAAAATTAGTATGACAACAGCTATATGCTGATGCTCCCTATCTCTGCAAGACGTTGTGCAAAGTTCACAGCACACAGTAATATTTCTATAGCAACTATGAGGTAAGTTCACAGTTGCTAAGAGCTAGGTGATTTATATCACTTATATCTCGGAGACTGGGGCGAAACTCTGCCATTTCTCCCTCTGAATAGAATCTATATTCTCATCCAATCCCTTTTAGCCCAAGCTACAACCAATGAAGATTAACAAATGTTTTCAAAGAAGAGAAAATAAACAGAGGGAGGGGGAAACTGAAAGACCCAAGTGTCAAAATGAGGCTTTGTTCATACGTCACTTGATCTTATTACGTTAATTACACTTGTGCTAATTTTTCAGTCATACTGTTTAATACAATATATTTCTTCTTTCGTGTTGTGTGGACCAGTTCTTTTGTGTAACCTCACAGCTTTCTGCGATGATATTTTGGTTTGGCTCTGCAAAACCAAAGTCCTACTTCCCTGTTATTATCGCAATTTGTGAGTCTTCTTGTTCTGTTACAGCCCAATCACACATCCTTAGCGTGGGGCTGCAACTGTGTGTTTTAGTCCCACTAAATGTGCTGGGGTGCCCCTTGACCTGCCAAGTATTCAGGATCACCTCACTCGGCTGTAATGGAAGACTGACCCTTTAAGCCTGCCACACTTGACAGTACTCCACAGTTTGTGGAGGCTCTTATGTTCACCAGAGGCTTTCTTAGCTGGGACTTTTTGAGGGCACTCATGTTTATCAGAGTCTTGGCCTCTAATATGACATTACATGAAGCTATAATTCAAAGTAGCTGTTTTGATACTCTATTACCAGGTCAGGCTTACGTGATGAAGTGTTTTTTAAGAACAAAATGTGGTGTGACTACAAAAGTGCAGTACACGTTGATCAACACAAGAACAGTTGGCCTGTGTTACTCTGAAACACTTGCTTTTGTTCTCTTTAGCTAAAAAAAAAGAGATTTGAATAGTCTTGTTTACCAATTACCATTATTTTCACACTATGGGGACACTGAAGCATTACAACAAATTCATACCAACCAGTTTGCAACTTTTTTTGATCTATTTCCTGGTTTGTTCACTGTTTGTAAAGTTTTCCAGAGCACCAGGCCTCATCAGAATAATACACCCCCAAATAATTCATTTTACAGCATATTCAAAGCTCACTTTGATGTTCCAATATGGTATTTACATGGCTGTTGGCATGGTGAATAGGAGGAGTGCTCGGTCACATCCGATGCCCTTTCACGGCAAGTTCCAGCAGAACCAATGTGCACGGATATTGTCAAAGGAGTTGAAAGGCTGCCAGTAGAACTGTCTCTTTGAAGCAGGTAAGGCTACAAGCTCCTGTCCTTTGTTGATCCTGCTGTTTTGGGGGGCCGTTGAGTACATTGAGTTAGGGAGGTAACGGGAGGTAACGGAACCGAGAGGGAATGGTAGTCTTGGTGGGTTACTGCAAGTGTGAGGACATCCAGTCACCTACCTCCTAGCCTGAAAGATCAGTTCTGCTCTGAAGTGGCCATGGATGGTGGGAGGGGGTCATGAATGCATAAAGAGTTGGACCCCTCCCATGGGTTGCTCACACGCTTCTGTTAACCGCTGATATTGCTCAGTCTGTTTTTAAAAATAAAAGCTGATCGCATCCTCAGAGTGCAGAGCTGTGGTGGGACTCACAGGCCAGAGACCATGACCCTGTAGGAGGGGGGCATGTGTCTGTGGTGTGGGCTGGAGGCTGGGCTGCTAGTGGGACTGCTGCAGCTCGCGTCCACCCCTCCTATGGATGGTAGATAGGCATGGTGGAGGATGGGCAGCTGCAGGGAGAGCCTGCGCTGTATGCTGTGAACAAAGAGTTCAAATGGTTATTATACTTTACATAAAATTCTCAAAACACCTAGTTTTCTTTAAAACTCTTCTGAGTATGTGTTTATTAGTGGAAAATGAACTCTGATGCAAGTAACAAAGGTTTAGTATAAATTATACCACAATAGCAGTATAAGAGCAATCTTGAAGCTAGAGAAAACACCAACCGACTTCAATAAAAAAAACTTTACTTTGTGCTCCACTTCCACTGCGCACCACTCACATAAGTAGGCAAATCATGTAATGCGGTTGAAAAACGCCCATCCTGGTTTAAAAATGCCCATTTTTGTTCTGCAGAGATGCAAGTCTCCTAAAATCAGAGTGAATGATAGGTTGATCAAAGAACCTAAGCCCTAAACCTTCAATCTAATTGATTGATTGATTGATTGATTGATTGGTTTGTTGTTCTAGGAAGATGTTGCACTTGGCAAAACACAGTAAGCTTGAAGGTGCACAAATATACAGACATTCCAGCAGCAATACACATATGCCCCCCTCTGCTTACTAGATGTTTTGCAAATTGTACATTTAAGATGATGGCCAAAAGACAACATGCTCTCTTACAATGATATTAAGATAATAAAAAAAAAAGCCCATGGATTTAGAAGGGAAGCCAATTGACTGAGATCTTATGACTGAAAAGTAGAGTTGTGTTTGAAAAGGCGTGACTTAAGTCTTAACTACTCTTAGCTCGAAAACAGGCATGTCATCTACGTACTTCCGCAGAAACCTTTAATCCACTATATAGCTGGCTGTGTGGATCCACTGACATAAAGTACATTTCATGCCTGTGTCGAATGTCAGTTTCAAACTGAACCCAAAGAGACTGAAGCCCTTTAAATCAAATATGTAAGCCAAATGCCAGTTATATAAAGTACACAAGCCATACCTCTGCCTATCGATTTTGAGACTGGAGTGTCTCCAGAGATTGGAGAGTTATTTGTTCCAATTAAATATTAATTTTACACATCAATAAAGGAAAATGTCTACTCTGTTTGAAAATAATTAACATTGATTAGTGAGATGCTACAGGTTCAAAAATGTGACAGCTTCTTATAGAAAAGTTAATGGTTATGCAATCTTTATGGCAGTGGCATTAAACCTAAATTGTTTATCCTTTATTGCAGACGAACAAGTATACTACCAATTACCAAGTGCATATTCCCTGTAGTAAAGGTTGTTATTTAGCAGGGTCAAGAGGCCATTGGCTACTGGGGTAAGTGTGAGAGCATTGTGTGTGTGCAATCAAACATTCATGTGTTCTGGGAATAGCTTTGAGAATTCAACTCTACTGTAACTTTTAGGGTCCAACACCTTTAGTGTTTGCTGGAAATCACAAGTTACATAATCCAGAACCCCCTTTGCAAGTCTTTCTTTTCCTTTTTTTTTTTTTTTTACCATGACCTCCCATTGATGTATGCAACTTTTATTCTGCATATTATTTCTCACTGGCCCTAAAATGGAGTCTAAACAAAAGAATGTATTAGTGTATACACTTAAAATTAATTAATGAAAGAATGCCATTGACAGACAAAATATTACATCAACTGGCATTTCCAAACTATATATACACTGGCAGCCAAAAGTTTGTAATAATGTACAGATTTTGCTTTTTCAGAAAGAAATTAGTACTTTAATTCACCAAAGTGCCATTCAACTGATCACAAAGTATAGTCAGACTCAGGACATTACTGATGTAAAAAACTGCACCATCACTATTTGAAAAAAGCAGACATCACTCCAACACCTTATCCTTGAGTAATCATGCTAAATTGCTAATTTGGTACTTGAAAATCACTTGCCATTATATCAAACACATTTTAAATTTATTTGGTTTGTTAAATTGAGCATAACATTGTCTTTGTTTTTGAGTTGCCACTGTATGCAATAGACTGGCAAGTCTTAAGGTCAATGTTAGGTTGCACGCTTCACTGTGTGTGTGTATCACTCTGCATTCATGCTGTTCTAAACTAAAGTGTCAGAGCAGTGCAGATCTGTAAGGAGTTACTGGCTTTATTTTTTAAATTAAATATGATATCCAGCAGGTGGTGGCAAAAGATAATTTTAGTGAGTAATATGGGCCAGTTGGTGACGTAAAGTGAATCCGTTAGTCATTGTTTACATAGAACTGCGCTCCGTGATCGCTCATATTACTAATATATTACTAAAGCTAGGAAATAGCTTTAAACAGCTTTAAACGGACAACTTCAGGATTAAGGCTCATGCTGAGAGACAAAACTGATTTATTACAGAACTCAAGTGCTTACCTTTTATCAGAGTTTCCACATTGGATAAATACTGTTTAAAATGGCAGAGGACATCGCTGTTTCTATAGTGACTGACTTGCACACCGGCTACCGCAAAATAGAGAGGAATACCCCTGCATGGACGTCTATTTTCCACTGAAAAAGCTGACAGCATCTCTGATTGGGTGTGGCAACAGGCGATTTGCACATGCTCCATCTCTCTCTCTCTCTCTTACACACACACACACACACACACACACACACACACACACACACACACACACACACACACACACACACACACACATACATACATACATACACATCCAGCCATCTATCCTTGTTTATCCAATAACTTGTTACAAGCATCACAAGCCATGATACTATTTCTGAAGTGAACTTTTTTAATTACTAACAGAGGCTTGGACGGATAATTTGTTTTGAACCAGCAACGGCAGATTCTGATTCGTCGTGTAAGAAAGTAGTTCCATGCACAAATGCGTTTTTATGACCGTACTCAGTTTTTCCTAATTTTCTTATTCTAAATCCGCTTTTTGTATTGTCTTATTAATGATTAACTCTTCTGCCACACAATGTAATGCATTTTAATTATCTGAATATATTTTATTATATATATATATATATATATATATATATATATATATATATATATATATATATATATATATATATAAATATATGGGTTTTTTTTTATAATTAAAGATAACTATGTATCATTATTTCATCATTATACCTGTATATTGAATTATATTTATATGAGGGGCTTTCTTAGCAAATATTTGTATATGCGATTAATCGCAATTACGTAACCGGGACACCATGTAATTAATTTGATTAAAAATGTTAATCGATTGACAGCCCTAATATATATATACACACACACACACACACACACACACACACACACCGATCATTAAAACCACCTGCCAAATATTGTGTAGGTCTCCCTCATGCTGCCAAAACAGCACCAACCTGCATCTCAGTGTAGCATTCTGAGATGCTATTCTTCTCACCAAAATTGTACAGAACGGTTATATGAGTTACCATAGATTTTGTCAGTTCAAACCAGTCTGGCCATTCTCCATTGACCTATCTCATCAACAAGGCATTTCCATCCACAGAACTGCCACTCACTGGATGTTTTTTGTTTTTGCCACTGGTGCCAGATGGGCTTGTTTGAGTATTTCTGTAACTGCTGATCTCCTGGGATTTTCACACACAACAGTCTCTATGAGGCTCAAAAACATCCAGTCAGCGGCAGTTCCGTGGACAGAAAAGTCTTGTTGATGATATAGGTCAACAGAGAATCTGGATCTGGACCCCATAGAAGTCAAACGAACTGAAGGTATCACAAGAAAGAGAGAGGAACAGGATCTAAGAGTGCGGGTAGGAGAATATACATGAAGAAGATCGAGAAGATAGGAAGGTGCTAGGCTATGACGAGCCTTGAATGTCAATAACAGAATCTTGTAATCAATACGAAGTTTAACAGGGAGCCAGTGAAGTTGTTGAAGAATAGGAGTTTTATGGACAGAGTTAGAAGTTTGTGAAATAATCCATACAGCCGAGGTTTGTACCAGCTGTAATTTATGCTGAAGTTTTGTGGTAGACCAAAAAGAAGGGAATTACAATAATCCAAGCGGGATGTGACCAGAGCATGTACAAGAGTGGCAGTGCTGTGAATTGGGAGGGAGGCGAAGACGATTTATGTTGCCAAGTGGAAATAAGCAGACCAGGTAATATTATTTACATGTGCTTCAAAAGAAAGAGTGCTATCCAGAATGACACCCAGACTCTTAACTTTCAAACAGGGAAGTACAGTGGAATTGTTAATGTTCAGAGCAAAACTTTTTGATTTGGCAAGATTAGACTTAGTACCTACAAGATGAACGTCTAGGTTACGTATGTAACCTCCGTTCCCCGATGGAGGGAACGAGACGTTGTGTCAGAGAAGCGACACTAGGGGTCTCTCTTGAGCGCCGATATTCACCTCTGAACTATGAAAAAAGGCCAATGAGAGTTGGCAACCAGTATTTGCATGTCCCGCCCCCGGACATACGGGTATTTAAGCGGCGCAAATACGGGAGTTCATTCAGGATTTTTCTGAGGAGCCGGAAATGGTCAGGAGCCGGAAACAGTGGCTCGGCTCAGCGATGTGGCAGGGGAGGCACAACGTCTCGTTCCCTCCATCGGGGAACGGAGGTTATATATGTAACCTAGACGTTCCCCTTCTGTCGCTCTTTCCACGTTGTGTCAGAGAAGCGACACTAGGGGTCCACTTATAAAAGTGCCATGCGCTGAGCCGTGTACGTGAACTGCTGATACAGGAGCGAGCAGGTATTCTTATGTGCAGGACGACCAACTGTATCAGGCTGCACGTACCCTTCCCCAATGCCCCATTTAAGCCATCAGGATTCCTTATCGTTACCCTGGAGGGGGGAACAAGGTGCTGGCCGCCAACCTGAGAACGGGCCTGGCCGGGCCTCTTTTCTCTCTATGTTTCTCGCATAGAGCAACTAAGGCCGGGGCCCTTACACGCATTGAGGGAAGGGGGTCTTAGCCCTTATTCAGGGCGGAGAAGACCCTGCGGAGGCCACGCCTACCCGAGAGGGGAGGCAAGTTTAAGTGGCAAAACCATCAGAGGCCTGACTTAGGGCCTATGTGGAAAAGTTGGTGTGGTGGTGGATCCAGCCTCATAAAGGGGGGAACATACAGCACTGCAACCGAGGCAGCCATGATTGCCTAAGGGAAACACGGGAGTCCGCTCGCCAGAGGGGACAGAACCGTGGTGTTACACACAGGGGGAGTCCAAAGGAGGCCTTACATGTGGAGCACCTATACCAGTACAGGGTAGCTTGCGGTACCCGCAGTGGCTTGGGTCGGCGAGTTCCTCCGCTGAACTGCGACCCACGAGGGCTAGGGAGGAATCAACCAGTGTCCCAAACCTGGGATCTCCTGGGAATGAAGCGCACTGTTTCCCTGGTTAGGGGAAAGAGCTAGGTGCAAGCGATTCACCCGGTCAGATCGGTGGGCGTGCTACCGAGTTCTCACGGGCTCGGTACCTGAGAAAACACGGGACGATACTGACTCAACTCGGAGATTGTAGAATCTCGCAAAAGTGTTAGGTGTTGCCCAGCCCACTGCTCTACAAATGTCTGCTAGGGCAGTGCCCCTAGCCAGTGCCCATGAGGACACAACACTCCTGGTGGAGTGGGCTCGGACCCGCAAGGGGAGGGGGGGCACGGCCTGGGTGTGATAAGCCAGGGAAATGGCGTTGACAACCCAGTGGGCGAGTCTCTGCTTGGAGACAGCGTTCCCTTTCTGCTGTCCCCCAAAGCAGACGAAGAGCTGCTCAGAGCATCTGGTGCTCTGTGTGCGGTCCAGATAAATCCGTAAAGCACGTACTGGACACAGCAGTGAGAGGGCTGGATCTGCCTCCTCCCAGGGCAGCGCTTGCAGGTTCACCACCTGATCCCTGAAGGGTGTGGTAGGAACCTTGGGCACATAGCCTGGTCGCGGTCTTAGGATCACAAAAGTGTCTGCCAGACCGAACTCCAGGCAAGCGTCGCTAACAGAGAACGCATGCAGGTCCCCGACCCTCTTGATGGTAGCGAGCGCGATCAGCAGGGTGGTCTTGAGAGAGAGGGCCCTGAGTCCAACTGAGTCAAGCGGCTCAAAGGGGGGTCTCTGGAGTCCTGTAAGGATGACCGAGAGATCCCAGGAGGGGAACAGTTTAGGCCGGGAGGGAGTTATCCTCCGGGCACCTTTTAGGAACCTGCCGATTAAGTCGTGCTTACCAAGAGACTTGCCGTCTACCGTGTCGTGGTGGGCCGCGATAGCGGCGACATACACCTTGAGGGTGGAGTGGGACAGCCTCCTCTCCAGCCTCTCCTGAAGAAACACGAGCACTGACCTAACTGCGCACTTCTGTGGGTCTTCGGCTCGGGAAGAACACCAGTCCGCGAACAGACGCCACTTTAGAGCGTAAAGATGCCAGTCGTCCAGCCGTGATGGCTGTGGGGAGGATGGAGGGTTCCAGTCCAAGCCCACGCTGTTGGCTGCCCGGGAAAGCATGTCGGTCATCTGTGCGTCGGCCTCAGCCTGGGCGTGCAGGCCCGAAAGCGGCAGCCCAGGGGAGTCCTCAGCATCAGATACCACGCCCTCCGAAGCTCATCTGCTTCCATCGCAAGAGGGTCGGCAGACTGGCTGTGAGTTCGAGTCGCCGCCGCCTCGAGCACGGACGGAATCAACGAGCGTGCTGGGGTGCGGGTGGTCCGAGGGGGCGTACCCGGCGGAGCTGCACCCGCTGCCATCCCCAAATCGCCTCCATCGCCAGCCGCATCATCCTCAATCCCGTGGGAAGAAGGAGCAACATGGGGGGCGGCTGGAGTGGCTTGCTCAAGGTTGTAAGCAAGCTGCGACCGCAACGTTGTCATGGTCATGTTCTCGCAGTGAGAACATGAACCATCCACAAACGCAGCCTCGGTGTGATCGCTACCCAGACACACGAGACAACGCCTGTGGCCGTCTGAAGCGGAGAGCACTCTACCGCATCCAGAAACAACACAGGGGCGGAAAGGCATCTTTATAAAGACGCGTCCTTAAAAGGACGTTCAACGCCGCTGTGTTGTGCTCTTTTAGAGGAAATTACTCTTTTAAATAAAATCACTCTTTTATGAAAAAAATTTGTGAGAGTTCTTTAATCTGCGCTGTCGAAGCGCCCAGGGGCAGGAAGTGCACAGCCGTGCAACAGGAGAAAGCCGCTGTTGTGCGCCGTAGAATCCAACAGCATGCAGCAGAGGGATATCAGGAACTCGGTGTGTACACGCAGCAGTTGCAGACACGACCATCGGCTCTGAAGAAATGTTCTGAATGAACTCCCGTATTTGCGCCGCATAAATACCCGTATGTCCGGGGGCGGGACATGCAAATACTGGTTGCCAACTCTCATTGGCCTTTTTTCATAGTTAAGAGGTGAATATCAGCGCTCAAGAGAGACCCCTAGTGTCGCTTCTCTGACACAACGTGGAGAGAGCGACAGAAGGGGAACCTCAGTTTTATTACTATTGAGTTTCAGAGAGTTACAAGAAAACCATGATTGTATTTCAAGTAAACAGTTATGAAGGGAAGACGGTGGGAGAGAAGAATTTGGTGTGTATATATATATATATATATATATATATATATATATATATATATATATATATATACACTCATACACTGGTGGCCAAAAGTTACTGTTCAACATGAAACTGGTGTTGAATTCAATGAAGCTGTCAGCTGAGGACATTTGAGGCATCTATTTCTCAAACTAGAGACTCTGATGTACTTATTCTCTTGTTTAGTTGTACATCTGGCCTTCCACATCTATTTCTGTCCTTGCTAGAGCCAGTTGTCCTTAGTCTTTGAAGACTGTAGTGTACAACATGGTATGAAATCTCAAAACAATGATTGACTGATGAGTTTATAGAGAAAGCTATTTAGCTAGTTTCTTTTTTTTTATTTTTTTTGGCATTTTTGACCTAATATTGACCTTAAGACATGCCAGTCTATTGCATACTGTGGCAACTCAAAAACAAAGACAATGTTAAGCTCAATTTAACAAACCAAATAGCTTTCAACTGTGTTTGATATAATGGCAAGTGATTTTCTCAAGGATAAGGTGTTGGAGTGATGGCTGCTGGAAATGGGACCTGTCGAGATTTGATCAAAATGACTTTTTTCAAATAGTGATGATGCTGTATTTTACATCAGTAATGTCCTGACTACACTTTGTGATCAGTTGAATGCCCTTTGGTGAACTAATGTACCAATTTCCTACCGAAACGGCAAAATCTATGAAGCAAGTTCCAATGTTTTGCATGAAAAGTGTGGTTGTGCAATCTTCCTTTAAAATAAATGCAATTTGGTTAGACATTTTGTTATCTACTGGAATGCCTTAAGTGTGGCTTAAGTGTTCAAATACTTTTGGAGCCCAGTGTACATGCAGGTGTGTGAACTCACTGTTCTGGTGAGTTGATGTCTTCTAGCGGACCTCTGCTTATCCTGGATGGATCCATGGATCCCCACTGAGCCTGGGGTTTCTGCTCTAAATGATTCTTCAGAGATTTGTCTCCATCTGCAAACAAAGGAATGACCCTCAGAACACAACTGCAGTCATTGCTGTCAGGATGTTGACATCAGTGGTGGATGCAGCTAAATAACTTTGTGTCAGAAGTTGCACCTTGCATGATATTTCAGGGTGGCATGTTTGGAGGTATGTATAACACTCCTTCAATAAATTGTTATTTTCTCTGGGTGACAGTATCAGGAAAAGAGAGTCAAATTCTAAAGTAAGCCACTGTCTTACAGCTGCGTGTGATCGACAGATTACAAACGCTATGTTTGTTATCCACTTACTCTTACCTTTGCCATCAGTGAAGTTGCGTATGCTCAGGATATTGTTTACGTCTTGGTAATGGTTTTGTTTAATGTAGGGAGTTTTTTCAGGAGTGTCTTGAAGTTGCATTGTAACCTCTTCTAGTTCCTTATCCAGCTGTAATGCACACACATTTAACATTTTGTGAAAGGTGTTTAATAAATAACTAGACTTTTTACATTTTATGAAGAAAATACTATATACACACTAAATACAATAGTGTAATGTGGGTGTTTGCAAAGGCAAAGCTATGCATTTGCTAAGCTGTTCTAGAGAGTTTTGGGTGGTTGCTAGGACATTGATAGGTGGTTACTAACCAAATTCCCCAAGTCTCATGATATTCTGCTTCCTAGATATGGTACATGCAACCTAGTCTTACAGAATAAACATTACTATAACAAAAAACGTACAATATACGTACATATTATAATATTTTTTATTATTATTATTATTTGTAAGGTTTAGATTAAAGGTTATGGAAGTGTGGTTTACTCATTAAAACATCCATCTAAAATTCACCTTAAAAACCATACTTTCACTCACTTTTGGCTCCACCAGCTAGACATTTCACAGGGAAACTGCAGCCAAACATGTAATACACCATGTAATTTTGGTGTAACAGGTAAAGGACTTGCAAGGAGGAGGCAGGAACCAGCTGAAAAGTAAACTCTCTCTCTCCCTGAACTGGCATCTCCTGCTCCCCCTTATCTCGCTCTCCCACTGATCATGGCCCGGCTATGCCCTCCTCGTCATCACATTTGGTTTGAAAAAATTGTGCCGTGGTAGTGCAGATGTCTACACGTAAATGTAGACTAAATGTAAATGTCTGTAAATGTGTAAATGAGATAAGGTTGAGTACAGCACTGTCCTTCAATGTAAGTCTATGGGGTTTTTCATAGTTTTATCGTCTACCATACCAATGTATGTCTGATTTCTTAGAAAATGAATAGCACATCTTTTCTCAACAAGCTGCACAATTTGAGGTATCATTCATGTCTGTAGCACAAACAGTGTGTACGATTTGTTCAAATTCCAGTTTTTAAGTATGAGTAATAATAATAATAGTGATGCTTATCTTAGCTAGCACCACTAAATAACTGCATCTCTGAGATGAAGTATTAGATATTGCTACCAAAAGTGATATTTGTTGTTGAAATTTCATGTTGAAGTTAGAAGTAAATCAAGGTTATTTGTTGTGTTTGCAGCCTGTGACACTTGTGTCACCTCTGTGATTCTCATTCGGAGGCGGTGGTTATCAGTCTGTAGACCATCAAGACGGGATGTGTTGGCCTGGTTAACACTCGTCACTGACGTGGAAGTCTTGGAATCTTCCTTCTTCTGGTTCTGAGTTAACTTTAACCTCCGGTTCTGCGTGGCAGCATCTGGGTTTGTTCGCATTGTGATAAACTAACAAAAGGGAGAAGGCAAATACAAACATTTAAGGTCTTGTTTTTGATTCTGCCTGTGGTATAAGGGGTTAAAAAAAAATCTCTTGTGAAAATTCTTTTATTTTGCATTTGCCTACTTTAATACAGTTTGTCATGACAAATCATAGGGTAATACTTTACAATAAGGTTCCATTAGTTAACATTAATGCGTTAGTTATCATTAACTAACAATGAACAATATATATTTTTTACAGCATTTATTATTCTTTGTTAATGTTAGTTAATAAAAACCATGTGTTCATTGTTAGTCAATGTTAGTTCTTACATTTATGCATTTGGCATTATGCAGTTCTTACTACGTTAACTAATGTTAACATACACAACCTTTGATTTATTTATTTTTTAATCAGTATATGTAGAAATTAACATGAACCAAGATTAAAAAATGTGGTAACACTTTACAATAAGGTTCCATTTGTTAACATTAGTTAACAAAATTAGTTAACATAAACTAATAATGAACAATACTTTTACAGCATTTTTAAACTTGGTTCATGTTAATCAAAAGTAGTATATATTAACATTCGTTTATAAACTATGAGCTAACATGAACTAACAATGAACAATTAAATTTTTATTAACTAACATTAACAAAGATTAATAAATGCTGTAAAAAACATGTTCATTGTAAGTTCATGATGCATAATGCATTAATTAATGTGAGCAAATGGAACCTTATTACCAATTATATTATCAGCATAAAATTTCAGTAAAAATTTGAGCTGAAAAATAAACATGAATTTCTTAGTATTTGGTATGTATATCTTTTGCATTAATGATAGCATGCACCAGAGTTGGCATGGACTACACAAGTTTTGAATCTTTTATTTATAATTATTTATTTATTAAAAAGTTTTCATAATTTAAATAAATTTATAAATGCCCAATTCCCAATGCGCTCCAAGTCCTCATGGTGGCGTAGTGACTCGCCTCAAAGTTGCTCCGCGTCTGAGACTATCAATCCACGCGTCTTATCACGTGGCTTGTTGAGCGTGTTACCGTGGAGACCTAGTGCGTGTGGAGACTTCACGCAATCCTCCACGGCATCCACGCACAACTCACCACGTGCCCCACTGAAAGCAAGAACAACATAGCAACCACTCTACCCTCCCTAGCATCCGGCCAATTGGTTGCTTAGGTAGCCTGACTGGAGTCACTCGCACTCGCACGCACTCGATTCGAACTTGCGACTCCATGTGTGGTAGTCAGCGTCTTTACTTTCTGAGCTACCAAGGCCCCCCAGGACTACACAAATTTCTGCAAAACCTGATAATACATGTTATTCCTTCATGATTTGAAAATTATAATCTTGTATGCTTCAATGTAAGCAAGGAAATCTGACCTTTTATTAACATGGCCAATGTCACAGATTTGCTTATTTGCTTTAGTGACTTAGAAATAGTGCAAAATCTTAAATATTTTAAAAAAAAATTGTATAAGACTTTACAAAAAGTTTAATGCTTTTCTAATACTTTTTAATATTTCAGTGTATTTATTTTACAGAGCTCCAGAGAGCAATGTCTCTAAATTATATTCAGGTGAACTTTCTGGGGATTTGCACAAAACAAATGCCAGAATGTGCTTTTCGCTGACCTCTACAATTACTTCCCCACAGGGTAGGATGAGGCTGTGTTTTGCAGTACTCACCTTTGGCACAAACACCAGACACAGTGTGATGGTGCTGCAGAAGATGATGACCAGTGCTACAATGCAGAACTGCACATTCGGCTGATCCCGTGTTAGGAAGGACACTGCCGCCCCAATGATACACATGATGCCCACATTGTACACACTCATACCGATGTACTTGCTGTCATTCAGGGCTGGAATGCTCACATTTCTGGTTTCCCAAGCCAAGAAACATCCAAACAACTACAAAAACAGAAGAATGGAGTCAATTATTGACTATTACAGATAAAAAAAACCAGTGCAACCACATATTCATGTTTGGGGAGGGCCAAATACAATCATTTAAGCATCAACCATTGAAACCCATTACTGATCGACCAATAATTTGAATATTGGAGGGGCTGGGATGTTCCCATCAATGTCTATGGTGGTTATGGGCACGGTTTTATAGAAAATGTGACTGCTTCTTGTTGATGTTGCCTAAGTGGTTCCTTTTAGCATGTTGCTACAGTATGCGGTTGCTAGGGTGTTCTGGGTTGTTGTTAGGTGGTTGCTAGGGTGTTCTGGTTGGTTGCTTCGTGGCCAAATTAGAATGAGCCTACCAACAAATGTCTATGATATTCTGGTTTCGTAGAATTGTCTTTGAGAGGATTTGAGTAGATTTGTTTCCTTTTGTAAACGAATTAAAAAAACAATCGCATGACATAGTCTTGGAAAATGTCTCTAAGCGAAGATCGTACAGATGCAGGAAAATTTGCACCAGCTCGCTAATAACTCTGCACACTGGTGTGTTCATGTTGTCGAGCTTCAGGGCACACCTACAAATGATGTGGACCAATGATAGTAAGAAGTTGTTTAGCAGCCGGTTAAAGGATTTCCTGAAGTTCGCCCAGACGAGCTGTTACGAACCACTGAAACGAATGCAAAATCATCCTGTTTTTGGTCAGATTTTGTTCTAAATTACATCACACCTGTTCATTCTTTGATTTCATATGAAGTATATCAGGGCCTTTAGTGTTAAGGGTTTGTACAAATGTATAGCCCAACAGTAAGTATGAGCAATAGCAATAGTCAGGCTTGGTATGGCTAAAATAATGGTTCTATATAAGTACCCATCCACTACATAGCATTGTGTCACATCGTCCAATAAAACTGGCTTTTTTTTTGGCTGCAAAGCTATTCAATATATGCAGCTTAATTTGAAAGCACATCAATGAAAGTATAAGGTTATTTATCATGGGCCATTTTCCCTAGAAAACCATCTTCACCTTCATCACTTTGTGCAGTCTCACGAGTTCACAGTGATAAATCATAATGGCAGTGAGAATGAACTGTGGCTGACTTACTTAGCACCCTAATGCCTCTAAAGACAGCTAACAACACCTGTCTAACTTTCCCAGGAAGTCTGCAGTAATCAAAGTACCTTTGTGTGCGACTGAGAGCAAACTCTGAGAAATATGACTCAGCTAACTCAATGACGCACACTCACAGATTTGATTCTGCCCCCACTTTGCTCAAATCTATTCAATTCTAATCCAATTGGAACCCATTTCACAATTTTGTTCTCCTCTCACACTTTCTTAACTTGTTCACTCTCTCTGTCTCCTACTCCTCCCTTGTTCTAGTAGAATGTGTCTACTGTAAGTGATTTAAAAAACAAGCTAATTTAGTAGCAGGTTTTCAGGTATGTCACATCTCTGAGAATGACAATCTATGGCTTAGTTCACAAAATCAGTGTTTGAGTGGCTCAAATATCAAATATCAAATTTATACCATTGACCTCTTGTACTCTTGTATACAGCGACCAAATCAAATATGGCGACTAAGTCAATAACATCAAACCTCATTGTGTGACCAAACATCATGACACAAGAACCAATGAGGTTTGGTGTTATTGATGTGTTTGATGTTATTAATGCTCTCAAACAGTGCATGCAAATCGCTTCGGTTATAGAAAGCTGTTTTCACGCTCGTTTATAGCTGAAATATTTGTGAACATAACTGTATTTAGTGCTCTAATACAGGACTGACAACCACATTCTGCTGCTCTGTGAATGTAGCCTCTATCTACTCCTCCCTATTAAAACATGTCACATGTAAAGGATTTAAAAACTGTTATAGAAGGTGTTTAAAAATTACAAGGGGAGGGGACATTTTTAGGGACTGTATGTGACATCTCAGAGAACAAGAAATGTTGAGACTGTGAGTGTATTACTGGGCAATCATGAGCATTCTTACAGATGAGCAGAGAAACAGACAGGGAGAGCTTCAACGGAGCACAGCTGAACTTTGACACAGATGGTCTACAGTAAGGTAAGTACAAGCAGAGGTAATAGCCTGTCAGTCAAGCCAACCACCTGCCGCTATTACAGCAACAAGAACAAAAGGACCAATAATGTCCACAGAGCACAATATGAGCAAAAGGGCAGGTTGTATTGTAGGATGTTGCCACCATTGACTCTAATAAAGATAATGGACAATGCTATGGGCTATAAACTGACTTACCAGTGCTCTTCAGTGAGGTTAATTGGAAAAAGCAACCTTGCTCATTTGATATGTACTTCTAGGGGTAAAATATATTAAATTCAAGTCAGTCTGCTTAATGAAATAAACTAGATTTGTGTAATACTTTTGCAATAAAAAAATTCAGATAGTAAAGGAATACATGAGGCCATATGTTACAATGATTTTATAATGAGTAAGTGGTATACTTAGGCACAACGCAAAGATGACCCTTCCTGCTCACATTTAATATAGAATGTGCCATCAGAGGTGAGTGTTTATCTGCATTTTATCTGCACATCCAATCAGAATTTTGAGTCTCAACTATCCGTTTTATAAGCAAGAAAGAAAAAACAGATCAAAATTACAATTCAGTATGCAAATATTACAATGACAGCATCATTTAGATTTTGAATGGAAAGCATTCTAACAATGTAATTGATCTTCCAATTTTAATCTAAAATACGTATTTTAGGAATTTACACAACACAAAGTATGTCCAGCAGTTTGAGCTGAATTAATTGCAGAAAATTATAGATAAGATAAAGAATAAAAAGAAGTAAGAGGTATTTTGATAACCTTATAACCAGGTTGTATTTGTTATGTTAGAAAATGCATTAGGTATCATGAACTAACAATTAACAATATGTTTTTACAGAATTTATTAATCTTTGTTAAAAGTTAATTTTCAAATATACAATTGTTCATTGTTGGTTTACATTAATTATAACACATTTTAACATATACAACTTTTAGTGTAAGAAATGTATTAGTATAGAGATTAACATTAACCAAAATCAATTGTTAGTTCATGTTAAATAATGTAGATAATTAATGTTAAAGAATACAAAATCATTGTAGTGTTAAGGAATATTCCGGTTCTATACAGTTAAAGCTCAATCAACAGCATTTGTGGCATGTTGTGTTGATTTCCACACACAAAAAAAATCAACCCATCCCTCCTTTTCTTTACAAAAAGCAAAAACTGAGGTTACAGTGAGGCACTTACAATGGAAGTGAATTGGGGTCAATTTTTGGAGGGTATAAAGCCAGAAATATGAAGCTTATAATTTCATAAAAGCACTTTCATTAATTCTTCTGTTAAAACTCCTGTATTATTTGAGCTGTAAAGTTTTTATTTTAAATAGTATTTTTACAGTCATTTTAGGGTTTGTTGACATAACATCGTCATGGCACTGAAGTTGTAAAATTGGCTATAACTTTACACAGAAAAGATTAGCAAGTGATTTTATCACACTTAAATCATATTAACATGCATATTGTTTATGTCTTGTGGCTAAACTTTTGAAACAGTATTGTAACATTTACAAATTGGCCCATTCACTTCCATTGTAAACACCTCTCTGTAACCCAGATATTAGCTTTTAGTTTATTTTTTTTTAAGGAAAGGAGGGCAAGTCAAAATACATTTTTGTGATACTGGTAATCAATATTATACCACAAATGCTATCGCACCAATCCTGGAATATTCCTATAATGGAATTTCAACATTGTGCTGCCTTGCAAATGCTGTAACATTTAAGGAAATGGCGGAATTCAGCCGCTGTTGTCGACAGGAGCAGATGGCGATCATGTTGACACTCTCTAGAATGTTCTCACTCACCATAAGGAGGCCTTTGTAGGCATATACAATCCCCAGCCAAATGGTCATGTGTGTGTTCTCACAGTGCTCCAGGAAGGGCCGGATTGCGATGTCTCGTCCCTGAGGATCCGCCTGTGGAGACGCAGTGAGGGAAAGAATGAGTGGAAAGAATCCTGACTAAAATAAAAACCTTTGTCACTAACAACAATAACGTGATGCTGAACTTGGCCTTGTTCTGCCTTGACATTAAATGTGTTAATGTGAATGTTAAGTAGGGCTGTCTTGTAAATGGATAGTTAAATACAAATTAAAATTCAGTTTTTTATACAGTATACTCTTGGGTGGCAGATTGATGTTCATTTGGGTCATGAAGTAAACCAACTGAGAACCATTTCTTTATATGATTTATTTAGAAAATGTATTAATTGGTTCCTTTAGAAGTCTTTCACTTCCACAAGTGCTATAGGTGACTTCAAAGTCACATAACTGCTTGAGGTGGATTGCATTATGTGAACAGGTATTGTGATCCCCTTAATGGCCTTTCACAGGGATAGTAACAATAACACATTCACCTCTACAGAATGCCACTTGAGTGCAACCGATTAACAATAACTCTTTATAGGTCAGACATCGATTGTTTGGAATTGATTGAGATATTTACAGTCTGGCTATGCAAACAACCTATACTGCTATGCAAAACAGGTCAGCACAACTTAAAGAGAGTCTCTAAAAAAAAGTCTCTAAAAGTAGCCAAGCTCTAAACCACTTTCTCCTGCCCCAGTTTGGAGAACCCTAAGCTCGCCATGCCTATAGCCCATACACAAAGATAGACGGAGATACAACCTCCAAAAGTATCCTTAAATCTTGCCAATTCTTTCCAGTTTAGTCACAGCACGTAAAGGGCAAGCTTTCATCTGTCTCCTGTGTAGTATCTGAGTGATTTGAGTTTGCCATTAAGGAGTTGACAGCTCAGAAAACAATTCACAAAGTGGCGGTGTGAGTAAACTGGGCCAGTCAACGCAAGAAGCTCTATTTATATATGACATTCTAAATTCTATGATGCGATGAACCTAGAAGTCAAACTGTCGGGCAATCTTTAAACTCAGTGAGGCGGCAGATAAGAGAGGAATTACTCACGGCTTGAAGGTACGCAAGTAGTTTCGAATGAAAAGTTTATGGTGATTCTTTAAAGGTGCTGTGTGTTATTTCTGCATCAAAAGATGCAACATAGTCTCCCTACACTTTAAATCAAAATGTTATTTTCTTCGATATATTTTATTTTGATTAGGTCATTTGTAATGCTTCAAGGGATTGTAGTTCATGCACTCATGAAAGATGTTGAGTACACGTGTCTTACACTATTATCTTTTTGTCTGATTTTCAAATACTACTTTGCTTCAAATAAACGTTTTTAATGTTAGTGATTCACCTCAGAGCTGGCTGGTTCAGTTCATGGCTTAGAACTCTTTTATGAAGGATTTTATGCAATCCCTATGGAAAAAATTTATGGGAAAAATACTTCCTGAACAAAGACAGATGAGAAAGGGGATGGGCAAGTTTCCCAAAAACTTTCCCAACTTCCACTGGTCGACCAAACAGGTAATCCCAACCTAAACTCACACCATTGATTGAGCCAGAAGTTTCTGTGTCAGGCACAAACAGAGCAATGTAAAAAGCATCAAAGAGCCACAGTGTTACATTTTTCGGGGAAAATAATCAGGCTTACTTGCACAGTAGTTTTCTTTGCATACTAAGCTGCAATATAGAGAGAGTATTTCAGTATCTGTCCTCACACTGATAGTAACACAATATTGCTTTTACATCTCTGTTAAACATGCAAATGTGCTCTCTGACCTTAGCAGCCCAGGCATAAAAGAAAGAAGAAAAATAACAAACAATGCATATTTCCAATTACAATACAATAAAAAGTCTGCTTCATCATAGCCTGAGCGTTAGACGAGCTGTGTGGTGTTGCCAGGCAACAGCTGGTGGGATGGGCTTAAAGAGTGTGATGGCTGCACTGCTATTCTCACTGCATTAGGCGTCTAATGTAATTGTTCAATGGAAGCTGGAAAGATGTGTGACTGACAGAGTGTCTGTGGAGAGATGGAGGCAATAGGGACATAGACGGCCGACTAGAGAATTATATCACACTTTAAAGACTAAAATAAACCATATGGCAACTGAAAACTGCATGCCGGCAATCATTAGGAGTGTATTAGAACAGGATGGGGGAACAAAAGGGCAGCATACGGGTGAATCCTGACCCCATAACTCTGCTCTAGGGTGCCGGAGACTCTAAACTCAAAACAATACTAAGATTATTTTCTAAATTGCGTCTGTAAATGATTCTATAATATTTGTTATAAAACAGATAGTTACAGTTCTGGATGTTGATGTTGATATGAAAAGAGAGAAGCCACAGAGACATAAAAGTAGTAACTGACCAGACAAGCCAGTAACCTTTGCAATGGAGAGCAGGACCAACCAAAAATGGCAGGGAGAGTGAAGAAAGTAATTGTTCCAAAAGCATACCATTTCATCCCATTGAGAACTCAGTACAGCCCCAATGAGATTTCTGTTATCCAGCTACTTTATAAGAGTTTTGATTTTGAACTAAGCTCTTGTTTAAGGGTAATGATTGTTATCATATTCATTTGGACAGGTCAGTCACCCAAGTACATCTTTTTCCCCCTGACATTGCCTCTAGTGATCTCTTATCGGGAGTAATCCTTTTACATTACATCCTGTGATCTCTCCGCGTCTGCATGGCACTGCTTAAATGTACTATGGAAAGAGAGATATTGCTCAGTGGAGATGAGAGTTGTTTAACAAGAAGTCAATTATTCGGCCATCTAATCTCAAGGTCAACCCATGTGATCCTTCACTGACCTAATCCGACCACAGCATAGCCATAACACACATCAAAGGTACAAGGCTTAGTACCAGGGTCCAATTTTAATACTTACCTAGCACCAAATGAGAGGAAAAAATTGGCTTTGGTAAATAAATCAGCAGTTATACCTAACTTAAAAACAGCAACATAATCTATAAAGTAATCTATACGACTCCAATAGAGTCAGATCTTAGTTTCAGTAGTCATGTCAAAGCAATAACTAAATCAGCATACTATCATCTGAAAAATATTGCAAGAATTAGATGCTTTGTTTCCAGTCAAGACCTAGAGAAACTTGTGCATGCTTTCATCACCAACAGGGTGGATTATTGTAACGGACTCCTCACTGGCCTTCCCAAAAAGACCATAAGACAGTTGCAGCTCATACAGAACGCTGCTGCCAGGATTCTGAGCAGAACCAGAAAATATGAACATATCACACCAGTCCTGTAACTGGCTCCCAGTTACATTTAGGATTGATTTTAAAGTATTATTACTGGTATATAAATCACTCAATGGGCTAGGACCTCAATATATTGCAGATATGCTCACTGAATATAAACCCAACAGATCACTCAGATCATTAGGATCACATCAGCTAGAAATACCAAGGGTTCACTCTAAGCAAGGAGAGTCTGCTTTTAGCTATTATGCCAGCCGCAGCTGGAACCAGCTTCCAGAAGAGATCAGATGTGCTCCTACAGTAGTCACATTCAAATCCAGACTTAAAACACATCTGTTTAGCTGTACATTTACTGAATATTAAGTAAATATTTAAATATTTACTTTTATTAAGTAAATATTTCATTTACTGAATATTAAGTAAATATTTCAGTTTTTTTTTTACACTGTGCCACTGTGTGTCCGACTGTTTGTACTGTATTTTATTTCATTTTATATTCTAAACTGTTTCAATTATTCTTATTTTAATCTCTTCTATGTAAAGCACTTTGAATTACCATTGTGTATGAAATGTGCTATATAAATAAACTTGCCTTGCCTTGCCTAATTTTGTTTATCTCAGATGTCTAAAGTTTAGTTTCTCCAGAACTCATTAAGTCACGTTAAGCCACAAAAATAATATTTTAGGGACAAAATCATGAGCTAGGTGTGGTTTCACTAAGAAACGGAGTCTGGTTTATCTTGTTTATGATGCCGGGGGTAACAGAATGTTGTTAAAAATCCTAATAATTCAAGATGCACTACTGAAATATATGAAAAATTTGGTTAATTTGAACTGCAAAGGTGAAACACAAATTAAAACAGGGGTTCCAGTTGTAAAGGAGGAGAAGAGTTTATTTGGCATAAGGTGCTTTGACAAAAAAAAAAAAGACTGCACTGGATTCATCTGTGCATCCTCACTCAAGCCTATTTAGAAAGCTTCCTCTGTCCTCCATCTTCGTGGTGCATTTAGAGAATTGATACGTCCTTTAATAGCGGACTTTGCTCGGTTAATGGGTCACAAGCTCGAGGACGGAGGAGAGAGGAAATGAGGAAGCATCAATTAGGGTATTAAGAAGCACCTTATGTGATGCCTCCTTGTTGTTCTCATCTAGCCCCAGCCTCAGACAGCATGAACTATGTCTGATGCTCATAGCTCAACAAAACTGGAAAATGCTTTCTCAATCTACTCAGTGCAAATCTGATTGGCTGGTTCAATGAAATGTCTGTGAGAAGTTGCACACAGGAAGTTTTATCAGTCCACCTGGAAGACAAGTTGTGTTTACAAGTTTACGATTTGATATAATGAGCAATTTTGAGGACGAAATAATCACAGCATTTTCCCAAGTTTGCCAGGTTAGTGACATAAAATGTTTTAAAGATATTCAGAGTTATGTTTGAGGCACGTAGCAGAAAGTACAGTGTAGATTCACGAGCAGAGCTGCACCTTCTGCTTTGTTGACTTAGTTATGTCTGTGAAATTCTCTGTAATGAGGTTTTATGTGCTGTACTTAGACTCTCTACACATTTTCTAGTATTCTCCCATGTGTTTTCTGTGCAATCGCTTGCGGAGCCTCGCACACCATTATATAAATGATTTCTTTCCCCATGTATGACTTTTATTTATGGTATAAGACATCTCTGATAACCCAGCCCCTAAACACCCCGTAATGACAAAACCGATTGCGATTGGTTGCTTTTCATGTCAGTTAGATGGCTTTTCCTGTCTAAATGGCTGGTTCTTGGCCAACTGAAGCTGCTATAGAGCCCAAACCTATGCAGTAGTCACAGGTCTGGCTATGGAAGACTATCTTCAGGCCAGTTCATCTGACGTGGGCCTCAAGCATGCTGTTATGTGAGATCATGTGACCACCTTTTACTTGTCTGTTCTGTACTTGACTGTGAAGAGTGCTATGATACAGAAATTTGGTGTTCCTCAAAACCTCAACAACATGCTGTTCAACACTGAAATACCACATATCTTAACAAATACACTTAACAGTGCCTATAACCAGATCTTAATAACATTTTTAAATGTAACATTATAATACAATCTTAATGTTTAAAATATTAGGATTGATCAAACAATGTTATATTTGGTCTTCTGCCCTTCAGATAAACTGACTGAACGACTGACCCGTTTGAACATTATGCCAATCTAACTCTATGGGATCTTAATGATTTTAGATAATCCGCAACAGGAAAACAAGTTCAGTTATAAAAGACATAATGACAAAAAAAAAAAAAAACATGGCTCCAAAGCTTTGTCAAGCCAAAACAAAGTTTCATGGCCGATAAGATATACGGTATCTATGAATGGAAAACTTTGCACCTGACAACAATGGATAGTCAGGACTAATGAGAGGATTATTTGTGCCCCCCCTGCCCACCCTGCAAGACCTGTACTTCTTCAGAGTGAGGAAACGTGCAGGTAGAATCACTCTGGACCCCACACACCCTGCCTCTTTGAACTGTTACCCTCTGGTCGGCACTAGAGCACTGAGGGCCAGGACATCCAGCAACAAGAACAGTTTTTACTCTCAGGCCATTTTCCTGTCTAATGTCTATTTATACTCTTACCTTGTATTATATTCTGTGTCTGACTGTAATATTCTGTGTGCACTTGCTTGTTTCTTCACCGAACAAAATTCCTTGTGTATGTGAGAACACTTGGCAATAAAGCTCATTCTGATTCCGATTCTGACTTTGCAATCTGTTTCTGGCTTGCTGGCTACTCGGTAAGAGCAAAAGTATCTCTGTGCAGCCCCTCAGTTGGATGTACCTGCTCCAGTTTGAAGAGATTTTAGATGAACCTGCAACTGTGAGTAGAAGCTCTGCAGATCTGTCTCCCTCTGGTGTGTGCTTATTTTTGGAGTCCACTGCTCTATACTTTACTTCAAACACGGCGTCTTCAAAGTGGCCCTGCTGCAGTCCCTGAGGCTGAGCCTGGGAGCTGCCATAACTGATTCATTACAGGCTAAATGCATCATTAGACCAGGAATATAACCCTGAACATCACGCTCATTTAAATATGCAAATGAGAACGTGTGGCAGTCTGTTTCAGATTGCTTTTGTTATTGCAACCTAAAACGCTTTTATTGACATCATTTTTTAATCAAACGCTCTGGAATATCTCTTTTTTAATCACAACTCCCATCTGTTCAATCTGCGAGTCTCCAAAGCCGATGATGCAAATTACTTTCCCCATGTTGCCATCATGTGTCGGCACACAAGTGTAACCCACAGCCTTGCCCTACACAAACACACTTATTATGAACATGTAGCTAATTTGTGAATAACAACCTTCACAAATGGGGTTCGAGTGCTTACTGTCAAACATTATTAGTGCTAACTCATGGGCAAAAATTTAAATTTGGTTACTGCTGGGACTAAACTGAGGTAGTCACACAGATGAGTCAATGAATGAATAAACGTTACAGTTATATAGCGCTTTTCTGACACTAGTGTGCAGCATCCACTTGGATGATCCGACGGCAGCCATAGTGCGCCAGTATGCTCACTAACACCAGCTATTAGTGGAGAGGAGAGAGTAGAGTTATAGAGACAATTAAAGGATGGGGATTATTAGGAGGCCATGATTGAGAAGGGCCAATTGGGGGAATTTGACCAGGACACTGGGGTTACACCCCTACTCTTTAAGAAAAGTGCCCTGGGATTTTTAATGACCACAGAGAGTCCGGACCTCAGTTTAACGTCTCATCCGAAGGACGGATTTTACAGTATAGTGTCCCGATCACTATACCTCCTGCTGGCCTCCCTAATACTGCTTGTATATGATATGTTCTCTGTATTACAGTCACGAACACACGAATAATTACATGAATCTAAATGCACTCACACGCAAACACGGAAGGCCATAATGCACACAGATGGTTTTCTTTTCTGAGGAACAATCAAGATTTGTGGCTTGGGTCGTCCATACATCCTTGTTGAGTCAAGGACACAGAGAGGACTCGCATAACCATCAGTCCTGATAACTCATTAGGATTGCTGTTTTTTCTTTTCATGAAGGCAGGCATTGCAAACTGTGAGCGATGGAAGAGGGCTTCTCTCCATCATAATGCACTCCGCTGCCCCCATGATTACTGGAGCCGCATATTTGTATACTTTTCTGTGTGCCATAGATAAAAGGGCATTGAAAGGATAGAATGGTGTTTTGTATGACCCAGGGATGTATTTTTATTAAAACTTGGTTTATTTTTCTTTTTGTTATATGAAGGTCACATTGAAAGTTTCTTGGAAACTTTTTATCTTGCCGTCATAATTTTTACCCTGCTTTTGTAATGCCTTTTATGTATAGAATTTATTGTTGTACACTTGTCCCAAGATTCTGACTTTTGTTCTTAAAATATGAAAATCCATCAAAAACATTATTACCTTTAAAACAAAACTTTGATAATAGGTGAAAACAAAAACTGACATGATCATAAACCTTAAATAATTAAGTTTTATCAAGTGTACTTGGTTATCAAGAATACAATAGTGTACATTATGAGCATGCTTGAGATGAAATGTGATGTGTGAAGAAAATAAAGAAACGTTAGGATAAACATAACTTTTGAAGAGACTTTTTTTATTGTGCATCATTTCCAATCGAACTGTAATTTAGTTTAATTATGCAAGAAGTGTAAACATACTGTATGTGACTTGCTCCATCTTTTTGAGTCACTTTAACACAGAAACACATTTTTTTGTTTATGCACTAATGTTAAAAGGAAAGTCTTGTGTTTCTAGTAATATAATTATATTTCTCCAAACCATTCGCAAAATGTAGTCATTTAAAATTTGGCTGAGATTTTCCATTTAACTTTAGTGCACTAAACTCACAATGTGTTTCTGGGTCAACGTGATTAAAGATGATGGAGCAGGTCACATAAAGCAGCGCATATATACTGTGTATTTAGAATGCATAATACCCTAGATGAAATTAGCTTTATCAAGAGAAAGTAGTCATTCATTCTAAACATTTTTGTAATGTTATTTCCATGATAATGAAATATGAAACAAAATACATAATAGAATAAAATTACATTTTGGTGGAAATGATTAAGACTTTCTGAAAAACTATAGAATTCACCTGTGATGCATTTATATCTACTATTTGGAAAAATTAAATAAACTAGTGAAAATGTGAAAAGTGTGGTTAAAGACAGATAATGGTCTAAATGTCCACACGTCCAAAAGAGGTCCAAAAGTGCCCATAGTTGAAGAAACACCCAGATATTTAGTAATAAAATACAACCGCAGATCCTGACCATGCTTACAGTGAAACAGTATGTTCAAATAGATAGCAACAATCCATTGCATTTGAGGACTGAACTGACCCAGTGCACTTCACATTAATAAGCTGACAGTAAACTTCAAACACTGTCTGATCTAATCCTCTTGGTAAAGTCTCACTTGCTGTTCATTCAACTTATTATTCCCAGACATCATCTGCCACTCATTTTCTCTTGTTCTCCATTTACCTTTGCTCTATGTGCTCCATTGAGGTGCATGTTCTGTCCAGGATATTAACATTAATTAAACATGATTATATAGCTCTGAGTGAATGTGATATCTTTTGATGGTGTTAGTTTTGTTCAAGACACTGAGTGCTCCTGGTTGTTATAACACATTTTTGTGCACTACTGCCTTCTACTGCCAAGATCTGTTTGACTCTTCATAACTGGAACAGGATAGTTCACCAAAAAAATCACCCTTTCCAACCAAGTATAACTTTCTTTCTTCTGTGGAACACAAAAGGAGGAATTTTAAATATTGTCTGGAATTTTGCACTGGTCGCGCCATACAATTAAAATGAATGGGAGATTTCAATCTTTAAAAAGGACACAAAAGCACCATGAAAGTATCATAAAAGTAGTCCATACGATGCTTCTTAAGGCATATGATCATTTTGAGTAAGAAACAGACTGAAATTGTCATTATTAACTGATAATATTTCCCTCGAGCGAGCTGATAACCACAGCAACAAGATCATTGAGTCAGTCAGTTGAAATAGAGATCAGTCAGATTTGTGAATGAAACATTCATAAGTTTTGTGTAACAGATCAACTGATTTGTCTTAAAAACAATTCACACAAAAATCACTACTTCTACTATCATGAATGCATCGATGAGAGCTAGAACAAATGTTAAGATTTCCAGTGGATAACAACTTAAATTGAGGCTTGAAGGCTCCAGTCCCCATTCATTGTGATTTCATGGAAAAGACTGACCAGCATAGTCTTCAGAATTTGTACTTTGTGTTCCACAGAAGAAAGAATGAGATATGGGTTTTGAATGACACGGGTAATTGACAGAATTTTCATTTTTGGGTGAACTATCCCTTTAATAGAGAATTTAGTTAAAAAGTTAGACCAAAAGTGTGATTCAAAGAACGATACTTCCAGCAGTGAGACAAAACTGTTCTTTTTTCTCCAACTTTTTAACTTTGGCAGTCTCACACTGATGTATCTCTTGCTTGTCGCTGCTAGCTGAGAGAGCAGTAATTGAGTCCTTGGAGGCCCAGTTTCTATCATAGGCCTGTGTTGTGATGTGTACTGGGCTGTATTATGCATAGATATAGAAAGTTGGGGAGGTCTCCTTAATAGCAGGAGCATTCATGGGCAAAGCTGATGTGAGAAGGTCACTGGCCGTAATAAACAAAGCATTTTGAAATACTGTCTAGGGCAGCTGGAACCATTGAAATGATGTATTGATGTATTTTGTACATATTTTCAATATTTTTGTTCCTGTTATGCAGAAATGTCCAAATACATTTTGTGGCAACTATACATTATAAATCTTTCACAGTTCAACTGATAACAATACAGAATCAGCACATCATCTGGTGCTTATGAATACAAAAATATCTAATTTTCTCTCTAATTTTCCACACCTCCACACCTCTCATGTTTGTTATTAACAAACATATCCAAGATGGCGGCGCGGTAGCACGCAGCGGCCACTCCGGATCCACAATGGTGCTATTTTTGTTAAAAAAGCCCGACTTTTGCAACACATGGACATCGGAGCAACCAGTGTTCGTGTCTACCATCGCCAGACACTACTCAAATATAAGACTCATGCAAAAACCAAGCTGCATGATGACCTGCAGGAGGCGCTACGCGTACTCGGCTTGCTGCGGAGACCAGGCCTCCAGCCCTCGGCGTCGCCTGATGCCGGTGGCGGGGAGAGGGCGTCGTGGCGGTGTCGCGAGCGAAGCGCGGAAAGAGGGCGGGGTCCATGCTAGGCTAAAACAAACCCTAGCCGGCCGGCTCTCCGTCTATCCTGCTCTCAAATGTTTGCTCCCTGGACAATAAACTGGACTATATCCGACTCCAGCAGGCTACGCGGCGTGAGTTTAGAGACTGCTGCGTCTTTGTTTTCACGGAGGCGTGGCTCAGCGACAGAGTTCGGATGCCGCCATTCAGCTAGACGGGCTCGCCTGCGTTTCGTGCCGACAGAAATACAGCTCTCTGCGGTAAGACTCGCGGTGGTGGCTTGTGTGTTTACATCAACGCGAATGGTGCAAGAACTCTATGCTAGTCTCTAGTTACTGTTCATCGCTGTTGGAGCTTGTGACTGTTAGATGCAGACCTTTTTATCTACCACGGGAATTCACCACTGTTTGCATAACCGGGTTTACATTCCCCAAGCTAACGCTAAGGAAGCTCTGTGAACTGTATGGGGCTATGAGCGAACTGCAGAGCGCTCACCCCGACGGACTGTTTATTGTCGCCGGAGATTTCAACCATGCAAATCTCAAGACAGTGCTCCCTAAATTCCATCAGTATGTGGACTTTGCAACGAGAGGCTGAGCAGCTTGATCTTGTTTACACAAACATCCCAGGCGTGTACGGGCGGAGCCCGCCCCCACCTCGGCTACTCAGACCACATCTCTGTTATGTTAATTCCAGCATACAGACCGGCTCGTCAGGCGCACAAAACCGCTTCAGAAGCAGGTGAAAACCTGGCCAGCAGGAGCCATCTCTGCTCTTCAGGACTGTTTTGAGTGTACTGACTGGCACATGTTCAGGGAGGCTGCAACATATGGCGATTCTACCAACTTGGAGGAATACACAGCATCAGTGACCAGCTACATCAGCAAGTGCATTGATGATGTCACTTTCTCAAGACCATCACCACACGCTCCAACCAGAAGCCGTGGATGACTGCGGAGGTGCGCACGCTGCTGAGGTCCGAGACTCCGCCTTCAGAGCAGGCGATAAGGCAGCCCTAAGAACAGCTAGGGCCAAACTGTCACGGGCAATCAGAGAGGCAAAGCGCGCTGCGCCCAGAGAATCCACAGTCACTTCCAGGACAGCGGTGACACGCGGCACATGTGGCAGGGCATCCAGGCCATCACCAACTACAGGACAACATCAGTTGCCTGTGACAAAGATGCCTCCCTTCCAGATGCGCTGAACGACTTCTACGCTCGGTTTGAAGTGCAGAACGGCGTGATGGCGAGGAAGTCCACCCCTCCTCCCAGCGACCAGGTGCTCTGTCTTACCACGGCAGATGTGAGGAAAACTCTACGTAGAGTCAACCCACGGAAGGCTGCTGGACCAGACAACATTCCTGGCAGAGTGCTCAGAGGATGTGCAGACCAGCTAGCAGATGTTCTTACCGACATCTTCAACATCTCTCTGAGCAGCGCCGTTGTTCCAACGTGCTTCAAGGCCACCACCATCATCCCCATGCCAAAGAAGTCTTCAGTGTCCTGCCTCAGCGACTACCGTCCCGTCGCACTTACACCCATCATCATGAAGTGCTTCGAGAGGCTCGTCATGAGGCAGATTAAGACCCAGCTGCCCCCTCACTAGACCCACTGCAGTTTGCGTATCGTTCAAACCGTTCAGCGGACGATGCCATCACCACAACCCTCCATCTGGCCCTCACCCACCTAGACAATAAGGACTCATACGTTCGAATGCTGTTCATAGATTTCAGCTCAGCATTCAACACAATCATTCCCCAGCACCTGATTGGAAAGCTGAACCTGCTGGGCCTGGACACCTCCCTCTGCAACTGGATCCTGGACTTCCTGACTGGGAGACCTCAGTCAGTCCGGATCGGGAACAGCATCTCCACCACCACCACACTGAGCACTGGGGCCCCCAGGGCTGTGTGCTCAGTCCACTGCTGTTCACTCTGCTGACTCACGACTGTGCAGCAATGCACAGCTCGAATCACATCATCAAGTTCGCCGATGACACGACCGTGGTGGGTCTCATCAGCAAGAACAACGAGTCAGCATACAGAGAGGAGGTGCAGCGGCTGATCGAACTGGTGTAGAGCCAACAACCTGTCCCTGAATGTCGACAAAACAAAAGAGATGGTTGTTGACTTTAGGAGAGCACAAGGTGAACACACTCCGCTGAACATCGACGGCTCCTCTGTGGAGATCGTCAAGAGCACCAAATTTCTTGGTGTTCACCTGGCGGAGAACCTCACCTGGTCCCTCAACACCAGCTCTATCACCAAGAAAGCCCAGCAGCGTCTCTACTTTCTTCGAAGGCTGAGGAAAGCACATCTCCCAACCCCCATCCTCACTACATTCTATAGAGGGACTATTGAGAGCATCCTGAGCAGCTGCATCACTGCCTGGTTTGGGACTTGCACCGTTTCGGACCGCAAAGCCCTGCAGAGGATAGTGAGGACAGCTGAGAAGATCATTGGGGTCTCTCTTCCCTCCATCAAAGACATTTTCAAAAAACACTGTATCCATAAAGCAACCAGCATTGTGGACGACCCCACACACCCCTCACACAAACTCTTTACCCTCCTCCCGTCTGGCAAGAGGTACCGAAGCATTCGGGCCCTCACGGCCAGACTGTGTAACAGCTTCTTCCCCAAGCCATCAGGCTTCTCAATACTCAGAGACTGGTTTGACACACACACGTGTCCTGAGTTGCACTTTAATAACTGTCACTTTATAACTGTCTGCTAACTGTCTGCTACCTCAATAACTGCTATGTGCATAGAACATTATCTCATAGTATGTTATGTTTACATTTTAGAAACTGTCATCTTTTTGCACTACTGAGTACTGGTCGGCGCTGCACTGTCTATTGTCCTGTTCATTGTCAGTAATTTGTTGTACTGTCCTGTACTTTTTGCACATGTTTGCACGTGCACTTTATATAGATATATATAGGTTTTTTTATATAGGTATTTTATTTCGTTGTGTAGTCTCATGTGGTCCTATGTTGGTCCTTTGTTGTTTTTATGTAGCACCATGGTCCTGGAGGAATGTTGTCTCGTTTTGCTGTGTACTGTACTAACTGTATATGGTTGAAACGACAATAAAAACCACTTGACTTGACTTGACTAACAGCTATCATTTGTCACATGTGGAGACTATGTGATGCCTCCTTGTTTTCTTCAGGCCAAGTCATCTGACATGGGCCTCAAGCATGCTGTTATGTGAGACCATGTGACCACCTTTTACTTGTCTGTTCTCCTAGGCAACCCTGAAGGCGTGACTTGCGTGCCAACTGTGAAGAGTGCTATGATACAGAAATGTTGTTTTCCTCAAAACCTCAACAACATGCTGTACAACACTGAAATACCACATATCTTAACAAAAACACTTAACAGTACCTATAACTAGATCTTAATAACATTTGTAAATGTAACATCATAATACAATCTTAATATTTAAAATATTATGTCTGATCAAACAATTTTATATATTAAACCTTGTCCTTTAGATAGCTAGATAGATGGACAGACAGACGGATTGACAGACAGACAGACAGACAGACAGATATATAGATAGATGGATAGAAAGACATATACAGACAGATGGATAGATATATAGACAGATAGATAGATGGACACAGACTGACTGACAAAAAGAAAAAAGAAAGAAAGAAAGAAAGAGAGAGAGAGACAGTTGGACAGATGATAGAAAGATGGATGGATGGAAAAACAGACAGATAGATAGATAGACAGACAGACAGACAGACAGACAGATAAATAGATAGATAGATAGATAGACAGACAGACAGACAGATAGATAGATAGATAGACAGACAGACAGACAGATGATAGAAAGATGGATGGATGGATGTACGGATCTCCGGACATACAGACAGACAGATGGATGGATAAATAGATAGAAATACAGACAGAAAGACACAGACATATAGATTGATATACGGATAGAAAGACATCGACAGAGATGGACGTTGGACAGATAGATAGATGGACAGAATGACAAAGACAGACAGATATACAGCAAGAAAGAAAGACAGACAGATGATAAAAAGATTGATGGATGGTTGGATGGATGGATGAACGAACGAACAGATGGACGTACAGATAAATAGATAACAGACAGACAGATAGATGGATGGATGGATGATGGACAGACAGATATACAGATATTTTGATAGATAACAGACAGACAGATAGATAGAAAGATAGACAGACAGATCTAAGCAGACTTAATTGAATCCAATGATCAAAGGCGGAACAAAACACCCAATAATAGTAAACTCCATCAGCGCTTACTGTAAATTACACAAGCTGTCAACGCTCCTTAAAGCAGTCCCAATCGTTCACTGCTCTAATCCGTTAGACTGGGAATATGATTTGCTTTCACAGTTGTTACAATTATTTCAAATAAATAATAAAATTACATCTTATATAATATGTTAAACAGAGATAGTATTTTAACTGAGTATCACTGTCTGAATATGGATAGACGTCAGTGGATAGCTCATGTTATGTCTTACATACTGGTATTTACCCAGTAGACCGTGCACATTTACATGTATTCATTTAGCAAACACTTTTATCAAAAGCGACTTACAAATGAGGAATACCACAACAAAAGCGATTCACTCAAGGGTGACAGTAACATGAGAAAGGCCACATTACAACATTCCAAAATGGCTCAGAAAAGTACAAAAATAAGAGCTAGCACTCTGAATTAGGTGAGACACTGAAACAAAAGAAATGTCGCGTGGCGCCATGCGAGGTTTGGACATGTGAACGGCGAGCTCTGCGCACTTTGCATGTTTTGTGTCATAAACCGGTGAGATTAAGCTCGGGAGTCAATTTGGACGGTGAAGTGAAGGAAAGTTATCATCAATTGATGAATGTGTCAGCAATGCTGACAAAGGCTGTTGCTGACTCAGAGTATCTTGCTGTAATATGTCGATCAATCACTGCCATGGAGATTAAATTCACTGAGATGGTTACAAGAGTGGGGGATATCGAGAAACGGATCAATTATCTGGAGTCATCGGAGAGGGAATTTTCTGCTTAACCGCTGGCGACCAAGGTAGATTTGAAGTGCGTCTGGGAAAAGTTGGAAGACTTGGAGAATCGTAACTGGCAAACAACGTCTGAAATGTTGGAATTCCTGAGGATGAAGATGTTAGAGATATGGTGAAATTCCTAGATGGCCTCTTCCCGAGTCTGCTCAACATAACAGGCCATAAGCTGGAAATTGAGTGAGCTCACAGAGTTCTGGCTCGGAAAACTGTGGAGTGAGACAGGCCCTGATCTATTCTGACCAAATTTCTGAGATCATCCGATAAAGATCTTGTGTTACGCGAGGCGAGGAGTAAAGAAAGGCTTTCTTGGACGAACCACAGCATTTTCTTGAGACTTTGCGAATTTGACAAGGGAGAAGAGAGAATTAGATTCAAGGAATGCAAGAAACTCTTACATCAACAGAAGGTCCCTTTTACACTGATGTTCCTGACCAAATTGAGAATAGACAATATTTTGACATGCCCACAGAAAGCAATGTCCTTCATAAAGTCAGTGGAGTTAGTAAGTAATTTTGTGGTACTCTCGATGCAGCCAAGTAAGCCTGACTCACTGAACATTCACTTGACCTTCCGAGGAAACTGAGCGCTTTTTTGTTTCTTTTTGTGCTGGTTCCACCTAGCGGCTGAAGTTTGTTTTGTGGAATAACACTCCTTCGGGACAGTTTGTGGATGAATCTGCATATTCTTGTGCTTATGCCTCCTATTGGCTGGAGTTAGTTTTGTGGAATATTTATTGCAGGACATTGGAGTGATTAGGCAATTTGTTGCACTCATGTAATAGTCAAATATGCTGGCTCACTGAACATTTGTTTGACTGCCTGAGGAAACTGAAAGTTTTTTTTTTGTGTGCTGGTTCCACTAGCGACTGGAGCTTGTTTGCGAAGCAAAACACCTTCGGGACAGTTATGTGGATGAATCTAAACACTCTTTGTGCTTATGTCTCCTATTGGCTGGAGTGTGTTTTATCTTCTCTTTTTCTGTGTAATTCTGTCTCACAAAATTTGTATAGAAGCACCGGACTTGAGAAATCCGACAACAAAGTTGTTGTGGGGGCTCTAGTAGTCGTACATGGACTGTTTGAGTTTAGAGGGAATGTTTGTGGTTTGATTGTTGCACTAATGTTGGAATGTAGTCATAATCATTTTATTTTTGACACACAATATATTTTCTATTATGTCAAATGTTAATATGAGGGATTGTCTCTCTCCACGTGGAAACTTTAACTACAACTGCCACTGTTGATATAAAATGAGGTCTAATAGATTCTACCTTTTATATTATTTCATATGAAAAAATAACATTTTGTCAAAATATAACAGTTACTTTTACTCATGTAAAATTGTGAAACAAATTTGTAAAGGTGATGGTGTGTAATAATTTTTTTAATAAAAAAAAAAGAGCACAGTGTTGCTCTTTTCCTCCTCAGTGCTGTTTGGCATATCAGGGCTACCTACTGTTTGAGTTTTTCGACTTGACTTCCTCTTTAATGCATTAAACTAGAAAAGTTTCACTAGAATTGAAATTGGTCACATCAGTTTTGATGTCTGGGCAATATCGAGGGAAGCCCAGTTGTTGCATGCGCGCACCAGAGAGAAGAGCAGATTTACACTCGTGCGAAAGTGCAGGTGCAGATGTAGCTGTTTGCGAGATTATCATTAAATCTGCCTCAGCAGTCACTTCCCAGATGGCTTTGCCGCTGAATTTTTTAGATCTTATGCTACAGAACTGGCTCCACTTTTGTTAGAAGTTTATATGGAATCATTAAAGAATGGAAAAAATCCGCCAACCATGACACAAGCCCAGATCAGTCGGACTCTTTAAAAGGTCAACGGTCCAAGCGAGTGTAAGAGTTATCGTCCAATTTCACTGATCCAGCTTGATGTAAAAATATTGTCAAAAATTTTGGATAACCCATTAAGTACATTTATGACATCTCTTATACATATAGATCAGGTGGGGTTTATTGTGGGCTGCAGCTCTTCTGATAACATAAAGCATTTCATCAATATTATGTGGTCAGTGGTGAATGATCAGGCTCTGGTCACTGCCATCTCACTTGACGCGGAAAAGGCGTTTGATTTGGTAGAATTGGATTATCTTTTTAAGAATTTGGAAATATACTTATTTTGGAAAACATTTATTGAATGGATTAAGTTACTTTATAGATACAAATAAATTGATTAATTTCTAATTATTTTACTCTGGATGGCAGGGTCTTGCCCTGGAACCATTAGCAGCTGCGATAATTAAGGATGATGATTTTCCAGGGTTGGTTGTGGGAGGTATGGCCCATAAGCTCTTGCTTTAAACAGATGATATTTTATAATTCGTCTCAAACCCCACTAGATCTATGCCTTGCCTCCACAGAATTATTCATTCCTTTTCTAAGTTCTCAGGTTACAGAGTCAGTTGGTCTAAATCTAAAGCTTTGGCTCTGACAGCATACTGCCCAGCGACGGTTATTCAGCTGAGCTTCTTCCAGTCGCCCAAACAGGGCATTAAGTGTTAAAAGCATTAATGCAAGTTTTTTATTGTTGTTTATTGTTGCAAGTGATTTATTTTTGACCCTTTAATAAAAAGGTTTTCGAGCGATGTGGGCAGGTGGGCTGCATTACATTTATCTATGATTGTGAATGTTAATGATCTTAAAATGAATTGTATTCCAAAATTCAACTACCTGCTACAATCTCTTCCTGTAGATGTCCCCCCTCTCTTATTTCAACCAATCTGATAGCATAGCGAAGTCCTTCATTTGGAATAGTAAGCATCGCAGATTACATTTCAATAAGTTACACAGGCCGATTGACAAAGGTGGGCTAGGCCTACCCAAGGTTTTGTTTTATTATTATGCATTCGGTCTCAGACATTTGACTCATTGGTCACTTCCACCTGAGAGAGCCCCTCCCTGGTTTTGTATTGAACAAGAAGTTCTTGCCATTGCAAAGCCTTTCTATAAAAATAACAGGAGAAGTTAAGTTACACCCTGTTATCTCACATTTGCACTCGGTATGGACAAAAGTATCCAGTGTTTAATTCAGAATTTTTTTTAAATGTTGCCTTGAGCATATGGCTGAACCCAAAATTCTGTATTAATAAATCCCCTTTCTGCTGGTAAGAGTGGATTATGAGGGGGGTTGCTACACTCGGTGACCTATGAGAGTGGAGTGTTGAGATCCTTTGAAAATTTGGTTCAACATTTTGGGATTCCCAGATCTTTTTTAGGTATTTATAGCTGCGCCACCTGTTCTGTAGTATTTATGGGAACAGCATACACCCCCTTAAAGAGGCAGACACTCTGGGAGTGGTGATTACTGCTTTTGTAAAAGTCATGAAGCATCAGTGTATTACTGATATATATATATATATATATATATATATAGAGAGAGAGAGAGAGAGAGAGAGAGAGAGAGAGAGAGAGAGATTTATTTATTTTGTATGTGTGTACTTATGTGAGACCACGGGGTGTTCGTTGTGGGTCGGGTGGGGTTGTTGATTGGGGAGGGGGAGGGGTAGTAGTGGGAGTTAAATGTTGATTCTTTATATATATGTTTTGCTTTTCCTTTGTCATTTTTATGAATCATTAAAAATGTCCAACTTAAAAAAAGAAATGTGTTGTATACAGTATGTAAATAACATTCACTGGCTGTGGGAAAATTGAGGCGTTGTCATGCCTCAAATGAAAACCGATCAGCTTATTGCAGATTGTAGAACAGTTTTTATTTTCTTGTTTCTCCGCTTGGTTTCTATCCCATACACGTCAGTCATAAATTGGATTACTGTGATTGTAGGTGGCCACTTGGGCAAAATACTTTGCAAGGAGTACAGAGAGATTCGCAGATAGAAATAAAAGAGGATAGATGCTTGGCTTCTGCCCCAATGCTTTTGGAAATATATTCAAACAGGAGCAGCCCATTTCTCTGTGCAGCCTGGATGTTCCCCTCCCATCGGCCCACTTTATGGGAGCCAAGAGACCAGCAATCTGTCTTTCTAACTAAGAGGAACAGGGGAAGTGAAATGCTTTTGGAAGACCACTTCTCTTGCATTCTGATGAATTGAGTGAATACACAACAGTGTGTAACAGAAACTGTGCAGAACAGTTGTGGTTCAATGTGGTGTTTTAAAACAGTGGTTTGCAGTCGATATTTGCAGACATATTGCGAACATGTCAAGTCCAATTTGTATAGTGCTTTTCACAACACACATCGTTTAAAAGCAACTTTATAGGAATGTCTGTAAAGTCATTATTGTGGAGTTTGATGAAAACTTGATTGTATATTAAGACAAAGGCAACTGTGGTAAAGAACACAAAACTCCATAAAAGGTGAGAACTTATCAAAGAGATGACAGTCATTCTGTGTGAACTATCCCTTTAAATTTGTCAGCTAAGTATGTGGGCACAAGAAAGAGAACAAGAGAAAAATACAGATGCAGAGCAATCTTAGCCTGTCAAATGACTAAATGATTAACAGTATGGAACTCTATTAATTTGTTTCCATGGATACAAATAAGCAGCTCAGTTCCAAGTCTGTTGGAATGTTCTGCTCAACGGTGATAAAGGGTCTCTTCTAACTTCACTACTTATGATAAATCATACTGCACAGCCAGCCAATGAAATAATCCCACAGTCACGCTTTGCACATGCAATTATGCATATGGCTGCATGTCTTTTCGTTTTTCACTCGCTCCTTTCACTCATATGCCATTTGCATTTATGTTGGTCATGCTGCTGACCATGTGACCTCAGATTGGTACCATATGCACTGTATGAGAGAGTGAGTATGCACGCATGTACCTATCATTACGTTTTTGTGGTCATTACCACAAAAAATGGTAATCACAACGTTGATACAAAACTAACACAGCTATGAATGAAATTGGTTGTCTTGTTGAATTAACAGTTTAAGTGAAAAATATTAAAGCAATGTCACTCAAGCAAGAGTTCAGTTGTTCTGTATATCAGCACTGCTGTGATTCAGTTGTAGGCATGAGCTGAAATATGGAATAACAGCATGACTGCACTTGTGAGATTGCTTTTATACAACAGTTCAACAAACAAGTAAATACAGCATAACACCAGTTTCAGACCAAAATTGTCAAGTTGGTTTTTGTATTTCTTCTCCGCCAGGAAAAATAGTTCTAAATAATGCCAAAGCATCAAGCACAACTCACTCTCTACACTGCTCTAAATAATCTGTTCCCTGTCAAAAAAGCTTCACTTTGATGCTGCACTGATTTAGTGCTTTGGGAACAACTTTAGGTGTGACCAGCTGTGAATATGTGTGCAACACGTCAAAGAAAATGACCAGAATTTATAGCCTCTGCTGGTGACATCATCATTGGATCACAGGTGCATCGTCAGATCTTTTGTCTTCAGATCATTTTGTGTGTTGTTCTTCTTGACTGTCAGAACTTTCTACTTTCATGTTATGAGTTAGAATTGTTAAGCAGTGTGCAGAAACCTTTCTCTTTTCTTTAAAAAAAAAGAAGAAAAAGAATGACTGATAAACAAAGCAAGCGGTGTGTGTGTTCCCATGCTCTATGGCTGAAACGGACACACAGCAGTTTTGTTTTGTGTGTTTGGGGGAAGAGCATGCTGCTCTTGTTTACAGTCAAAATGCTTCACACTCATCTCACTTACTTCCAAGAGCCAGCACCCACTCTTTCATCGTGGGGCACTTGCATACATGTAGGTCTGGCTGAGGAGCGAGAGACGAGTCCGTCCCTATCGCTAGCGCTCTCCCCAGATCCAGCTGATCCTTCTCGTAAGCCTGAAGTGTGCTTTGTCGCCTCTTCGGTTCATGAGGGGGATGTTGAACCTCTGAACATTCCACGCACAATAATATAGCGGCTGAGGAATTACTCGAGGTGGTTACTCGGGCTGTGGCCAGACTACAGTTAGACTGGGGCCATCATCCACCCAGCCCCGCCCCAGTCCTTCTAGATGGGAGGCTCAAAAACAAAGCGTGGTGAGTCGTGCTCTCCCTCAGAGAGACTTGGGGCCAGCTTGTTGCCCTCAGCAGCCCCCAAAGCAAGACCTCAGGGCAGTCATTTCTAAGAAGGAAAAACTCTGACGGTCTTACGCCCAGCCTTGTGGGGGTAACACCCCTCGGGTCGGGATGCGTAAAGCATTCACCTGTACCTTCCCAATACCCCCACGAACCTCTCCATATTCACCACCTCTGGTGTTTTGGGAGTTAGAGGTTTCCAGCAAAATGTTAGGTGTGTTCCGTTGCTTCCTGCCTTAGTCCAGGATGCGGAATACGCGACATCCCCTCAACAGGAAGTGTCAAAATCGATACCCATCTCAGAGAACCTGGCAGGGTGGATGCTACTGCCAGGTATTTCTATGTGTTTGAATGGCGTGGTCTCCACTACCGTGAAACCAGAACAGACATGTCTACTATGGAAAGAACTGCAAAATCTCTTGGTCAAAGGGGCCATAGAACATGTTCCCCTTTCATAGAAGCAGATACTTCCTGGTTCCAAAGAAGGGTGGGGGGTTGCGTCCAATTTTAGACCGTCAAGGCTTGAATCGCTCAATCAGGGCATTCAAGTTCAAGATGCTAACTGTCAAGACAGTCGTGTCTCAAATCCAATATCACGATCGACCTCATGGCTGCATATTTTCATACAGAAATTCTGCCACAACACAGGAAGTTCCTGAGGTTCGCTTTCGGGGGCCAAGCTTTCCAATATCGGGTTCTTTCATTTGGCCTAGCCCTATCACCCGGCACATTCACGATACGCATGGATGCAGCACTGGCTCCTTTGTGACTCCGGGGCATCCGCATTCTGAATTACATAGACGACTGGCTGATACTAGCAGAGTCACAAGAACTGGCAGTTCAGCACAGGGATATCGTCTTAGCTCATCTGGTTAATCTGGGTCTGAGACCCAACATCAAAAAGAGCGTTCTCTCTTCCAGTCAGGAAATTACCTATCTGGGCGTTGTATGGAATTCGATCATGATGCAGGCACAATTGTCTCCCGCTCGAATTGTGTCCATTCAGAACACCCTGAGCAATGTCAGGCTAGGCCAAGTTTGCACTGTTCTTCAGTATCAACAAATATTAGGTCTCATGGCATCTGCGTCCTTGGTGATCCCTTTGGGCCTTCTGCACATGAGACCATTTCAGTTGTGGCTCAAAGCCAGGGGATTTCATCCAAGGGCCAGTCCCCTAAGTCAGATAAGGGTTACGCACCGCGCAGTTCGTACACTTTCTATGTCGTTCGCACCCCGGTTCCTCACTTTGGGTCCCACTCTAGGTGCGTCTTGCCATCGCAAATTGCTAATGACAGACGCCTCCCTGATGGGCTGGGGTGTGGTCTTAAGTGGTCGTTCAGCTCAAGGGGAATGGGAGGTTCATCAGCTCGATTGGCACATCAACTGCCTCGAGTTGATGGCGGTAATTCTGGCCTTGAAATACTTCCTCCAGTATTTGAGAGGCTGCCATGTCCTGGTGTGGGTGGAAAACACAGCAGCAGTCTCTTACATAAATCATCAAGGAGGTCTACGTTCACCCCAGCTGAATAGACTGGCACGTCAGATTCTCCTTTGGGCCCAGGGCAAGCTCCTGTCAGTCAGGACAGTTTATATCCCTGGATGCCTGAATGTGTGGGCAGATTTACTGTCCAGACAGAAAATACAGACGGGGGAGTGGAAACTCCACCCCGAGGTAGTGGAACAAATCTGGGTGAGATTTTACAGGGCAGAAGTGGACCTCTTCGCCTCTCAACAGACAGCGCAATGTCCCCTCTACTTCTCTCTGAGTCACCCAGCCCCCCTGGGTCTGGACGCGATGGCACATACAGAATGCGCCTGTATGCATTTCCCCCAGTTTCTCTGCTCTCGGGAGTCTTGGCCAGAGTTTGCCAGCAAGGGTCCTGCCTCTTACTGATAGCGCCGCGCTGGTCGAACAGGGTATGGTTCTCGGAGATAATGTCTCTCCTCGATGGCTCGCCTTGGGCAATTCTGGACAGGAGGGACCTTCTGTCTCAGGCGCAGGGGACAATATTTCATCCCCGGCCCGAGCTGTGGAACCTTCATGTTTGGCCCCTGAAGGATACCAACTGAGGGACACTGGGTTTTCACCTGAAGTTATCGAGACCATTCTAAGTGCTAGGGCTCCCTCTTCTAGAAGAAGTTACGCCAATAAATGGGGTGTCTTTGAAAGATGGTGCAGTGCACATAATGCAGATCCAGCTAATATCAGTGCCATTGGGGAAACATCCTCTGCTCGCTTGCTTCGTTTGTGGAGCCATGCGACTGATATCTCCTGCTAGGACCAGGATCCCTTCATGGGACTTAGCAATAGTCCTTGAGGATCTGGTTGAGACCCCATTCGAACATATAGAGTCAGCGTCTGAAAAACTTCTGACTCTCAAGATGGTTTTTATAATGGAAATTACTTCTCTAAAAATAATTGGGGATCTACAGGCTCTGTCTATCTTGCCAGCCTGCTTAGATTTTGCCCCAGGAATGGCTAAAGCAATTTTGCACCCTCATCCTGACTACCTGCCTAAGGTTCCTTTCTCGACTGTACATCCAGTCACTCTTGAAGCCTTCTGCTTCCTGTCGTTTACAACGCCGGAGCAGGAAAAATGTGTCCAGTCCGTGCCCTTCAGACTTATGTCCACCGCACTAGTCAGTGGCGTAAGTCAGAGTACCAAAGTGGTCGCCTCCTCTAAAGCCTTGGCTAGAGGTGTCTCTCTGCAGCATGTTTGTGATGCGGCAGGCTTGTCCTCTCTGCACACATTCATAAGAATTTATAGGTTGGATGTTCATGCCACTCCGGGCTCTTATGTCCTTGAGTCAACATCACAAGCTCATGTCTGAAACCTCTTGCGCTCTTGTGAGCACAACTAAACAACCGTAAGGGGTCTGGACATCCACAGTGCAGCAGCGTGGGTATTCTTGTTCCCAAAGTGCTAAATCAGTGCAGCATCAAAGTGTAGCTTTTTGACAGGGAACGTCTCGGGTTACTTAAAAGCAGAACGTGATGCTGCGCTTCATTGCCGCACTGAGATGCCCCAGGACTGCTTTTCAGACAAAACACCTGACAATGCACCTGTGATGCATCTATTTATAGCCCTGCTACAGGTGCATCCAATTATGTCACCAGCAGAGGCTATAAATTCTGGTCAATTTCATTGACGTGTTGCACACATATTCACAGCTGGTCACACCTAAATTTGTTCCCAAAGCGCTAAATCAGCACAGAATCTCATTCCGATTTTATCAGGGAACAGGGGTTACAGCTAAGTAACCCGAGACGTTTTTAACTAGTGGTGTCTCTTTCGTAAACGAATCAGTCTTTTTTAACAAATCTTTTTATGGACCAATTTTCATTGATTCAATGACACACTCATTATATAAAATAGGCTAATTGGTCGCCACATATTGGAAGAAATATGCACCCTCAAGAATTGGTCACTGAACGAATCAGTACATTAAATCTAAATGAACAATTAATATAAATTCCCAGCACTATTTGAAAAGCCATGAACACGGAGAAGTGGTGTGATACAGAAAGTGAAGCACAAAATGCCACGATTGACCAGTCAGAATCAAATATTCCAGACAATCGTGTTTATGCAGGTGTGAAACAGTTCCCATTGGACCCATATTTAAGTGTGTGTGTGGTAGTGTGGTGCTGGGGCCACAGATGCCCGTCTGACTCTGGTGGATGGATTTTGGGCAGTGGGCCAGGGGGTGCATTTGAGGAAGAAGGAGGAGGGCTCGGCTCCATCCGGCTGCCAGGAGGGCTGTCAGATGGTCAGAGCTGGTTTGTTATCGGGTCTCAGCTGCTCAGAGTGGAAACAGTGTCAGTCAGCAGGCTGGTGCCACAGGCCTCCCCGTAGGTTGTCATCAGCCATAGGGGGTGCTAGAGAGATGGAAGCGTTTGAAAGTTCCATAACTGATGAAGCCATGTATAGATCTGTTCCCATTACAGCCCTTTTTTTATCTATCTATATGGTTCCTCTCATATCCTGAGACCCAAGCGTGACTGCTGTTTTGCATCCTTTTTGATTTTTAACTAGTAGTGTCTAATAAACATGCAAAAAAAATTTTACTTCTAGAGTAAATAGTTTTCCTAAATATTGATGCCCACACATGTGGACAGCAGGACTCCTTTGTGAAATTTTCCATAATACCAAGTTATAGAAAGTCAGATTTTTTCAATTAAATTATTTATTATGTTTCCCAGGATATGTTTTTGAGACGTTACAGACATTACAGCTGATTATCTTTAAAGCTGCTTTGGAAAAATGTGTATTGGGAAAAGCACAAATAAAATCAATATAAATAAAAATTATTAGACTTGATTTGACTTTTATGTAAAAAAAAAAATTCCTACCTTGGCAATAAAATCTCAATATTGTCTCATTGCACTGTCAAACAAGCAAGTGATAGACAGTGCTGATTTTACCAATCAGAAATTAGCACAATTAATCCTGATACAATTAATGGCCAGCATTGTCCAATCACTGCAAACCATGTTAAAATAAAATTAAACATTATAAATTCTGAATCTATGTACTGATAACCATTGTCCCATGTCTGCCAAACATGTTGAGTCGTCCAAACATCATCTGCTGCCTGAAACTGAACTTATGATCTGAAGTTTGGATTGAATGCAATTGGATGCATAGGAAAGCTATAGGAATTTCCCTTGCTAACTTTTTAGTGAATGATTTAACCTCCAGTGTGCTGTCTGTCTGCACTGGTCTCAGAACAGTTCTAAATGCACCTTATTTTCATCCTAACTACAGTACATAAAAAGCCTCTGAAAGCAATTTTCTTTCTCAATGTGAAAATGCACAGTAAATATAGGATATCTAATGAAAACCTTGTGCTAAACTACATTGTGTTTAGCAGTGTGGCATTTCATTATAATCCACAAAAAAAAAAAAAAAGAAAAATGGCATATCGGATGAAACTAGAGACTCTAATCTTTTGACTCAAAGAGGTTTAAATGTAAAAACGTAATTAGGGTTCGTTCTAGATGTAGATTTGTTATCGCTGTGATCGGCTCCATGTTTTTTGTCACATGACATGAATTGAAAGTTTAACTCTTTATTGACGGCCCAGAGTCTTCTGAACTGAGATTTGTCAGCTTAAATGAAATTGAATTATGCGTTGCATATAGTGAAGGCAAAATATATCATCCACGCATGTGGATGTGGGATTGCACAAGGATATGAATCTAAACCTACAGTGGGGTACAGATATATGAGACCACACTTTCTCTTTTATTTCAAAGATTTTCATTACAAATTATATTAAAATCATAACAGACTTTAAAGTTTAATTGAAAATTAGCATTCTTAGTATTTAGTATGGCTCCCTTTTGCTTTAATTTTGACATGCACACTATATGGCATGGGTTGTGCAAAACAATTTGTACAAAACTTGATGATCCATGTTATCCCAGCATGATTTCATAATGTTCCAGACCCTCTTGTTTGCTTCACTGGAAGATGAGGTAACAGTCATACGTTTGCTTTCTATTGATCACTGGCCTAAATATAGAGCAGAATCTTAAATATTTCTTCCTTAAATCCTAAACAAAACTTCAAACCTAAATCCTTGAATCCTAAAACATTTCAAAGATTTAATAAAACAAAATCACAGATTTTCAATGTGATCTCACACCATAAATACAGCATTTCCCAAATTATCTAACAAATTCTCTCAGACACGACTCTAAAAAATAAAATCAGCTCATTTGAGTCACGTCGATCTAATCCCCCAGATCGGGTCCAGCACCTGCCTCTCATATTGGCCAAATGACACATTTCATTCTCTCGAAGGCTCAAGTCTTTTGAGAGTAATGAAGAGCTGTTTGTGGCTGAGTTATCAGGCTTAGGTGGTGTGTGCGGTGCCAAAGCTATCGACCCATGCTTCAGCCTCTTTCACATAGACCCATTTTGGAGGTGAGAGCTTCAACACACTGCCTCATAGTAGTGCTGGAGAGAGACAGAGACAGTATGACACTGGGTATAATAGTCTGTGTGAGCGTGTCTGTAAGTGTAAGGAGTTTGTTCTGTGTGATTGTGTGCAGTGGGCCATTTCATTCTCAAATCATACTGGGAGAACATGGATCGTCAGGTTTTGCAAAAACTTGTGGAGAAGAAATTTTTCAATTGAACTTTTCACTGAAACTGTTATGCTAATAATATAACTTGTAATCTGTATGCAAAAAACTGTTGATTACTGCATTTTCACAAGTGCTCTCAGACTTTTGGAATCCATTGTAGCTTTTGGTCACTTCTAAAGTGTTTTACATACAGCTGACATACTGAGAAAGAAAGCTGTCAGAAACAGACTTCATCTAATAGGTTGCTTGTTCCTTCAAGTCGATCTGAACGATGCAATGATCCTGGCGCCAGTCAGGATGATTAAAAATATATGCAGGCTTCCTGCTAATTCATCATGAAATTTTAACGATAGCAGCCATTGCACTCCAAGTAGGAGCAGCATATAAGTAAAATGCTTAACTCACCCATTATGTGCCATGACTGTCACAAAACTTAAGTACTATCAGATCTGGATCCCAAAAGGAAAAGAGACCCAATGCGGAATATAAATTCATTACAGCTCATCTAATTGCCCACTAATTTGTCTAGATCTCAGATCTGATGCGAGCGGGAGGGAATGGGCAGATAGTATGCTAGTCAAAGTAGTGTATGATGACGACAATGCGGAGCAACACAGTCTGAATCAATACTTGTCAGTCTCTGATGTATTCATTATAGTGTGCATTGCTGTTTGAGATTTGAATCTTGGTCCTGTCTTGTTGAAAAATGTTCTTTTACCAGCCTAAGCTGGTTTGCTATCCTTGAATAGTCTCCAAACTTGGTCAAGCTGGTCTGTTGAATGTTTTTATAACAGCTGGTCAGGCTAAACAGCTAAACCAGCTGAGCACCAGCTCGTCCAGACTGGGAGACCAGCTAAGACCAGCAAACCAGTTTAGGCTGCTCTAAGCTGTTTTTTTCCAGCAAAGTGCCTTAGAAACTACCATTAGCGACCAAAACAGACCATACATCAGCAAAAAATTCCCCTGTGGCTCTCCACAGCAACTCTTTATGGGAGGCTTTTATATCTTCAATGTGTCCTCCCTAAAAAGGGCTACAATTCAGTACCATGGACAGCAGCATTGTTCATCCACACCAGCAGAGGGCAAAACTGCACAACGGCTAATTACAACCCTGTTGCTGTTCATTCCCTTTCAATTTCAAACCACATCCTCACACGGTTCTCCGCCAGTACTGTAGAGAGCATCCTGACTGGCTGCATTACCGCCTGGTAAGGGAACAGCACTGCCCACAACCGCAAAGCCCTGCAAAGGGTGGTGCGAACTGCCAGACACATCATCAGAGGTGAGCTTCCCTCCCTCCAGGACATCTATAACAGGCGGTGTGTGAAAAAAGCTCGGAATATCATCAGAGACTCCAACCACCCGAGTCATGGGCTGCTCTCACTGCTACCATCAGGCAGGCGGTATCGCAGCATCAGGACCCGCACCAGCCGACTGCATGACAGCTTCTTCCCCCAAGCAATCAGACTTTTGAACACTTGATCTCTCACGATCAATATACATCAGCACTGCACTTTATTAATCTTATATCTCACACTGGACTGTCATAATTATATTCTCTACAATACAACTACTGTATATTTTTATATGCTCTTTATGCTCTTTTAATTGTATGTGTATTCTATATTATGTGTATTGTTTAGTGTACATTTGATATGTAAATTGTGTTGTGTAAATATGTTGTTTATTGTAATTGGTATATGTCTCGTCACTGTCATGACTGCTATGTTGCTCGGAACTGCACACAAGACTTTCATCCACTGTTGTACTTGTGTACATGGTAGTGTGACAATAAAGTGATTTGATTTGAATTAGTTTATGTTGAATGCAGTGATATCTATTAAGACACATATAGGGCTTTTACATTTTACAGTAGCTCTACTTACCCAACAATACAACAATGTAGTGATGCTTTTGAGTTAATAGGCATCTATATCATATTTATTGAACCTTTTGCCTCCGCAACTTTGTTCATTTTAGAAAGGTCTTGAGAAAACAAACTTAAAAATGTCACGAACCCCGCTCCTCTGCTTCTCCCCGCATCGTCTAGCACACACACGCACACTCCCTCACTCCGCCCCCTCGAGCTTTTCACCATCTTTTTGCTCGCTCGAGCCCTCACGCCCACTTTGCTCCTACTCGCTTACATGCTCGTAGGCAATCTCCCTTCCTCGAGTTTCTCACGCGCTTCCAATCCCCAGAACATTATGACCACCTGCACTCGCGTCATCTGCACTCCTGCACATTAGTTTCACCTGCACTCGTCTCATCACCTGTCATGGTTTACACCTGCACTCACCCCTATATATATCACCACCCCTTCGCTGCACGGGTGTTGGTTATTGTATTTAGATTCCCATGTCTTTGCCCCCCGCTAGTCTCGTCTAGTTTTGACCCCCCTGTGATTCGTTACCCCCTTAGCTTGCCAGCTCTCTTGTTCCCCTAGCTCCCCTGTTTAGTCCTTCCCGCTACTCTATTCTGATTACCCCGGCTTTGACCCTCGTTTCCCTCGACCATTCTCATAGTATTTGCCCCTTGTTTATACTTTGATTCCCCGGCTTTTGACCCTAAGCTTCCCTCGACGATTCTCCCTCTGGATTTACCCTGTTATGTACTTTTGCCTGCTTTATTTTTATATTTCCTCCGACATTGTGACTGTCTCGTCTTGTGTGTGTGTGTGCGGGTTACAGAATAACCAACCTCACCGTTGACAGTCACAATGCCCCGCGCTAAGGATTCGCGCAGCTCACTAGAGCGGAGAAGCACGTCACATTCGGCGCAAGGAGCTACAGTGTGGAGAGATGACCACGCGCTCACGGCCCAGGGGCAGCAGGTATGCGCTATTTCTGATTTGTTTCACCCTATTTCACATGTGTCTGCCCCTGAGTCCGTTTATGCCTCCAGTGCATTTCTGAGCGCCGTGCACTCTCCACCCCCGGAGAGGTTTTATGGCTCTTCGGACGCTGACCAAGGGGTTTTCATGCGAGGCAGCAGTTGTGTAACTCATAACCCCGCCCTCGACATTGGCCTGACTCTTGGGGTTGCGTCAGGGGAGTCAACCCTTGGAGGTTTATGTTATTGATTTGTGTGCCCTGGCCAACCAGGTGAATTTTGATGAGGTGGTTCTGAAAGACATTTTTCAATATGGACTGAAAGAGCCAGCCTCATCATACATGCCTGGTGGTCACTGCTCTCTCAACCTGGCTCAGTTTATTGACCTTGCCCTGCTGTGTGTTGGTTCCTCGTTTACTGTGGGGGAGGCAGATACTGAACCAGCGCTCCACACCACGGCCCCCGTCTCGAGGCCTACCACGGCCCCTGTCTCGAAGCCTGTCACGGCCCTAGTCCCGAAGCCTGACACGGCCCTAGTCCCGAAGCCTGACACGGCCCTAGTCCCGAAGCCTGACACGGCCCCAGTCCTGAGGCCTGTCACGGCCCCAGTCCCGAGGCCTGTCACGGCCCCAGTCCCTAAGCCGGACACGGCCCTAGTTCCGAAGCCTGTCACGGTCCCAGCCTCGAAGCCTGGCACGGCCAGGGAGTCAACGCCCATGCCTGCCACGGCCAACGAGCCAGCGCCCACGGCCCACGAGCCAGCGCCCATGCCCGCCACGGCCAACGAGCCAGCGCCCAACAAGCCAGCGCCCATGCCCGCCACGGCCAACGAGCCAGCGCCCATGTCGGCCACGGTCAGCCAGCCAGCGCCTGTAGCCTCGACCGCCCCCATGGCCACATCCCCTGTTGGCCGAAGACATCAGAGAAGGAAGAGGGCCCCTTCTCCCCAGTCTCGTCTTGTGCTCAAGACCGCAGAGGTTCCCTCAGAGTCTTCCACAGCTCTACCGGTTTCTGCTCCGCCCCCAGAGTCTTCCACGGCTCTGCCGGGTTCTGCTCCGCCCCCAGAGTCTTCCACGGCTCTGCCGGGTTCTGCTCCGCCCCCAGAGTCTTCCACGGCTCTGCCGGGTTCTGCTCCGCCCCCAGAGTCTTCCACGGACCTGCCAGCCTCTGCTCGCCCCTCAGAGCCCTTGCGGGCTCCTCCTCTCAAGCCTCCCAGAGCTCTACCCCTCGAGCCCCCCCGGGCTCTGCCTCTCGAGCCTCTCAGGACTTCCCCTCTCGACCCTCTCAGGGCTTCCCCTCTCGAGCCTCTCAGGGCTCCTCCTTCCCACGAGCCTCTCAGGGCTCCGTCCCTCGAGTCTTTCATGGCTCCTCCCCTCAAGCCTCCCAGGGCTTCTCCTCACGAGTCTTTCATGGCTCCACCCCTCAAGCCTCTCAAGGCTTCACCTCACGAGTCTTTCATGGCTCCACCCCTCAAGCCTCTCACGGCTTTGCCTCTCGAGTCTCTCAGGGCTCATCCCCCTCTCAAGCCTCTCAGGGCTTCCCCTCTCGAGTCTTTCAGGGCTCCTCCTCCCCTCAAGCCTCCCAAGGCTTCTCCTCACGAGTCTTTCATGGCTCCACCCCTCAAGCCTCTCACGGCTTTGCCTCTCGAGTCTCTCAGGGCTCCTCCCCCTCTCAAGCCTCTCAGGGCTTCCCCTCTCGAGTCTTTCAGGGCTCCTCCTCCCCTCGAGCCTCTCAGGGCTCCTCCTCCCCTCGAGTCTCTCAGGGCTCCTCCCCCTCTCAAGCCTCTCAGGGCTTCCCCTCTCGAGTCTCTCAGGGCTTCTCCTCTCGAGTCTTTCAGGGCTCCACCCCCTTCCAAGCCTCTCAGGGCTTCGTCTCTCGAGTCTTTCATGGCTCCCCCCTCGAGCCTCTCGAGCCTTCCAGGGCCCCACCTCTAGAGCCTCTCAAGTCTTCCACGACCTTTTTCCCCGAGCCTCTCACGGCTCTACTCCCAGAGACTCCAGAGCTTCCTACAGCTCCGCCTCCCGAGCCTCCTACGGCTCCGCCTCCCGAGCCTCCTACGGATCCGCCTCCCGAGCCTCCTATGGCTCCGCCTCCCAGGCCTCCTACGGCTCCCCCTCCAGAGCCTCCCACGGCTCCACCTCCCGAGCCTCTCACGGCTCTGCTCCCAAAGACTCCAGAGCTTTCTACGGCTCCACCTCTCGGGCCTCCTACGGCTCCCCCTCCAGAGCCTCCCATGGCTCCACCTCCCGAGCCTCTCACGGCTCTGATCCCAAAGACTCCAGAGCTTTCTAGAGCTCCGCCCCTCGAGCCTGCTACGGCTCTACCCCCCGAGACTACAGAGCCTGCCAGGTCGTCGCCTCGGGGACCTCCCATGGCGCCACCTCCCTTGGCTCCACCTCCAGAGCCTTCCAGGCCTACCTCGCTAGAGCCTCCCACGGCGCCACCGTCATCGGCTCCACCTCCTGAGCCTTCCAGGCCTTCGCCCCTAAAGCCTCCTTCGGCTCCACCTCCAGAGCCTTCCAGGCCTACCTCGCTGGAGCCGCCCACGGCGCCACCGTCATTGGCTCTGCCTCCTGAGCCTTCCAGGCCTTCGCCCCTAAAGCCTCCTTCGGCTCCACCTCCGGAGCCTTCCAGGCCTCCGCCTCTAGAGCCTCCTGCGGCACCACCTCCCTCTGCCCTGTCCCATGGCGCTGCCTCAGCCTCTCAGTACCCCGCCTGCCGAGTCTCTCACGGCTCCGTCTTCCAAGGCTCCGTCTCCCAAGTCCTCCATGGCTCCGCCTTTCACGGCTCTTCCCTGGCCCCCTGACCCTGTCCGGTGGCCCCCTGACACTCTCCCTGTCCAGTGGCCTCTTCCAGACCCCCGGACCCAGTCCCTGTCCTCCAGTCGCCTTCCAGACCCCCTGACCCAGTCTCTGCCCTATGGCTGCCCCCTAGATCTCCCGACCACCCGCCTGTCCACTATGTTCCCCCTGACCTTACCTTGAACTGCCCATGGACTGTCTCACTTCCCTTTGTCTGTCCCCCGATCATCCTGCACCGCCTCCGCGGCCGTCAGGAGCCGTCCTATTCAGAGGGGGGAGTACTGTCACGAACCCCGCTCCTCTGCTTCTCTCCGCATCGTCTAGCACACACACGCACACTCCCTCACTCCGCCCCTCGAGCTTTTCACCATCTTTTTGCTCGCTCGAGCCCTTACGCCCACTTTGCTCCTACTCGCTCACATGCTCGTAGGCAATCTCCCTTCCTCGAGTTTCTCACGCGCTTCCAATCCCCAGAATATTATGACCACCTGCACTCGCGTCATCTGCACTCCTGCACATTAGTTTCACCTGCACTCGTCTCATCACCTGTCATGGTTTACACCTGCACTCGCCCCTATATATATCACCACCCCTTCAGCTGCACGGTGTTGGTTATTGTATTTAGATTCCGTGTCTTTGCCCCCACTAGTCTCGTCTAGTTTTGACCCCCTGTGATTCGATTACCCCTTAGCTTGCCAGCTCTCTTGTTCCCCTAGCTCCCCTGTTTAGTCCTTCCCGCTACTCTATTCTGATTACCCCGGCTTTGACCCTTGCTTCCCTCGGCCATTCTCATTGGATTTGCCCCTTGTTTATACTTTGATTCCCCGGCTTTTGACCCTACGCTTCCCTCGACGATTCTCCCTCTGGATTTACCCTGTTATGTACTTTTGCCTGCTTTATTTTTATTAAAGCAGTTTTTCCTCCGACATTGTGACTGTCTCGTCTTGTGTGTGTGTGTGTGTGTGCGGGTTACAAAAAAACACAAATATTTAGCAAACAGGAAAGTAACTGCCTTATAAAAGGCCCGTTGCCTGGGTTAATAGGTGTTTGCGTCATAGGCTCTTTGAAGCCCTTTGATGTGGCCTTGTTCTGGCCCAATGGTGCTGAGAATGGGAAGGGCATCATGGGCACAGACCTCTCTGATGTCTCTGTTGCCCTGCCCCCTCATTTAACACATAAATCTCTCTCTCGAACTACAGTTCTGAAGCAGGAATGCAATGAGAGCCCACAAAATTCAGTGGCAGACCAAGATCAAGGAGAGACTATCTATGACATTTGCATTTATGTTATTGGATGCTCTCCATTGACTAATTTATAAATGCATGTGCTTAGTTTGAGATGCTTAGGGATTATGGTCAGTTATACAGATTAGGGGTCATTAAACAAAAACATTTGACCACAAAATGCTGCAATTGACCAATCAGAATCAAGTATTCCAGAGAGATGTGTAATAAAGTTATCTTACAATGCTAGATAAAAGGGCTATGTACTTATAGATATGTCAGTGAATTTTGAATGTAGAATATTCGGTCTAAAACAATCTGAGATTTTATCATTTAAAATTTTTATAAAGCACTGTAATAAGTCTAAATAATAGTTTGAAATAAAAAGTCATTTCAGTATTAATAGCTAGAACATCTACAACATCACACAGAATCATACAGACACATTTTCCTTTGCTGCTATATGACATAATTACAGAAATATGATCTTAATTACAGATTTGGAAGATGAGCACAAACAAATACATTCACACACACAAAACACAGAGACACGGGCTCTTGATAGGCCCGGCCCATCAGAGCAGTGTGTAGTGGCATGCAGGTTAATGAATGTGCAGATGGAAGTCAGGAGGGGGGCTGCGCCTGCAGTCGGAGACGCCACCCTCCTCTCCATCTTTGTTCTTCTCTCATTCTTCATGTCTCTTTTTCTCCTTTAACATCTCCTTTATCTACTATATTCCCACCACGCACAGCTTTTCAGCTCTCACTCGGATCACCTGCTGTGTACCACCACTTTACGTGTGAGCATGTGTGTATGTGTGTGCATCTCGTGAGCAGAAGGCACACTTGATTTCACAGTTTTCTTAACAAGGGATTCGGCAGAGCAATCACAATAGCATTATTACTGCCTCCTTTTGCAGCAGAGCTCCATAACTGGGGGAAAAGGCGGGGTTAAATATGTTTGGCAGTCACCTGCGGCGTGGATCACGGAAGCATGAAATCTCAGTCTAAACACGTCCTGACAGATGGAGGCTCTGTGCAGGAAGGGCCAGGAGGGTGGGGCAATGAACGGTTAGAAAGGCGGCTATCCATGAGTATAGCCAAAGTGCTTTTAAAGGGGTAATTCACCCAAAAATAAAACTTCTGTCATCATTTATTCACCCGTATATTGTTCAACACCCAACTGACTCTCTTTATTCTGTGGAGCACAAATGGAAACGTTAGGCAAAATGTTTTGATGTTGTCATAAATTGTTCTTCTTTAGCTCAAAAAACTAAATAAAACAAAACTATTTTTTAGTTTGATTGAGCTAACGCATATGCACCTTTTCCAATAAACAAACTTCTGATGTCTCTACCAAAATGACGACTGGCACTTTTAACTGTAAGGGGGGACTTCCATTGCTACTGCTGCCATATTGAGCGTTGTAATGTCTCATATAAAAAAGGCTCTTTAAACTGTAAACGGGACTTCTTTTCCAAAACACCATATAATGTCTCAAATAAAAAGGTTATTGGCTCCTTTAACTGCAAGGTTGGACTTCTTTTCCAAAACACCATATTGAATATTGCAATGCCTCAAAAATAGGTGACTGGCTCTTTTAACTGTAAGGCGGGACTTAATTTCCAAAACACTGAAATGAGCATTGCAATGTCTCAAATATAAAGGTTATTCGCTCTTTTAACTGCAAGACCGGACTTCTTTTCCAAAACACTGAATTGAGCATTACAATGTCTCAAATAAAAAGGTGATTGGCTCTTTAAAATGTAAAGGCGCAGTTAAACATACCTTTATCATCTCAATGGGAATCCCTTCAGGTGGCGAACATCTGACCTCGCGGATTTCACGGGGAGTTCAAATTTGGTGAACTTAGACAGGTGAACTTTAGCAGGCGAATTTCAACGCATTGACCAATGGGAAGTTGCTTGGTTTGGCAGTGTCCTCTCTGTGTGTGGTGCTACATACACAGCTGCACTCAATATTAGCAGTAGACAAGGATTTCATTTTAGTGGTGAGTTTAATTTGAACTATAGTGCTGCATTAAAAAGAGGCTTCTTGACAATTATAATTTGCTGGTTTCACCAACCAAACCATCTTCACCCGTGGAATTTTGCTGTGCGCAGGTATGTTTGACCACACCATAAGGCGGGACTATAAGAAGCACTGAGATGCCATCTATCAAAAAGGCAATTGACTCTTTTAACTAAAAGGTGAGACTACAGCAGCCATGTTTGGCATTATGATTTCTCCCATTCATATGTATATGAGTGGGCTATCTTATCCCCTCATAATGTCTCTGATATAGCGAGTATGCCAGTGAGGATGCAGAGAATAGCACAGACTCATGTACGGACTCCTATGGCCCAGTGCACTGTGAGTGGTGTAGGGTTTAATAGTGCCATATGGTTTACATCCCCGCACACACCATGTCGTTCCTCCAGTGCTTGTGTGTATTGATCCTAGAGGCTTTTTCCTTCCCCTCCTCATCTACCTTTAACTATCCTTTTCCGGACTGCAGAGAGGATGGAGATAAGATCAGGAAGCCGATCGAGATGCAGTATACACTTTTCCCACCACACTGAGATATACATCTGTGATGTGACTTGAGTTCCCAGCATTTCTGATCAACTGACTTTTTATGGAGTAAATAAGCTGACTATTACCAAGTCTTGAGGTCTTAAATGTAATACTCTGTAATGAATTGTGGTTCATAAAAAAACACTTTTTTATGTGTACTTTACAACAATGGATAGATTTCTGTATTTTGAGCAAAACATTTTCCTTTTAAATTTGTATGGAATCAGCATTTTTAAAATGAAACAGAATTCTGACATACAGCCATGCTGTGAGTGGTTTCCAGAGCGTCAACATGTGGTAAATAACGTGTTCTGTTTCTTTTTCAGTGCTTTTCTATGTGGTTTCTAGGGTGTTCTAGGTGGTTTCTTAAAAGGCCCAAGACAAAAGTGCACAACCCCAAGTCTCTATGATATTCTTGTCCCTAGAACAGCTCCTTTAACCCTTGTTTTGGGTTTGTTTGTGCCAACACCTTTTGTGTTCCCAGTCAAAAATAACCGGCCCACTGATTGATTGTTAATAAATCTCAATCTCTAAATAAATCTCTCATATTGCAAATATTATCCCAAGGTATTGCATTGGATCTTTTCGTCAACTTCTTTTTTGAATCATTAGCTTAGTTATTTTTGTAGTCTTTTTTTGAACTCTTATTGCTTATTGCAGGCTAGTGGGAGGCACACCATGCATAACAAATAAATAAAGATGAAATTAATTAATAACCACTTGTTTCATCTAAACAAAATAGGTTAGAATCTGGACAATATAATGCATAAAGCTGACCATACCAATTTTGTAAATAGCATATTTCATGATTTTATTTTTTGTTTTCTCCTCTTTTCTCCCCAATTTGGAATGCCTAATTCCCAATGCAAACTAAGTCCTCGTGGTGGCATAGTGACTCGCCTCAATCCGGGTGGCGGATGTGTGTGTGTGTGTGTGTGTGTGTGTGTGTGTGTGTGTGTGCATTGTGTGTGTGTGTACACATGTCCGAGGACTTTCTGTGTGCAAACAAATCCATGTATGTGCTTACATAAAGGATTGGGATACTCCTGAACACTTAATATGTCTGTATTGTGTAGTCTAATCCATTCATTTCCAAATGGCTGGTCACATTAAATAACCACGGGTGTAACAAAGTAAAATAAAACCAATACAATTTTATGAAAATTATAAAAAAAAATAAAAAAAAATAATGTGTTCAGTTGTGTGTGAACAAATTCATTGAATTTCATTCCAACTGGATGAAATAAACTACAGCTTTTATAAAAAAAAATTAAAAATACATTTCACCGGAACACAATATAAGGGTTAATGTTAATCTATGGGATTTTTTTTAACCATTTTATCATCAACCTGGTGAAAATTGTATTACAGTCAGCAGCACAAATGGTGCAGCTATGGGTTACAAGAGTATAAGTTTAATAAAGGTTTGTTTAAATCCCTAAACCAAAGCATTCTAATATAACATATCATTTCAAGGCTGCCAATACACAATCTCCTACCAAGACCTCCACTTCCAAAGAAGCTCCATTATTTCCAAATCCAAGTTATATGTATATAAAAAGAAGTTCAGAGATGGAGCAGACAAGATCACAAATCAACCTGACACCCCTTCACACCCTCTTCATCACACAGACGGTAGCCAAGTAAACCAACACACAAGCACACACTCCAGTACTACCACTTTTATTTACAATCACATGATGAATGGACAAATACATAACCATCTCATGGCAGAATTTGTCTCGAGGGACTGTAGCTGTGAGTGACTAAGGAGACCGCATGCAAACACTTCTTCATAAAACACGCTGTGACCAAGAGAGGGCCGATCGTACGAGTGCTGCTCGCTTATTCGTGTCACCAGCTGTGTGCATCATTATGCCCAGGTGGACTGGCACACGGCGAGCTCCCCAGCCACCGCCGTAGGTTTAATTAGCCGAGCCTCAAGGCTGTGCAGTCCAGGCGCCCTCAGGGGACAGAGGGTGAGTTGTGTCACACGCAATGGTGACACTGTTGTGCTGGTCTGCCTTGCTCAGTGGAGTGTGGATACATAAAAGGTGAGTTAAAAGGATAGTACATCCAAAAATGACAATTCTGTAATTATTTACTTGTGTTTACGCTTCTATGCTTCAATGAATAGCACTAAGATTTCAATGTAGCCAAAACATTTTGTCCCATGAATGTGCAATGTTTAAGCATGGGTCATTACATAATTACATAAGATATTAAGTTTTGTTTTCAGAGAAATATAACACATTTTAGAGAGTTTTGAGAGGAAAAATAAACTCAATTAAAAGGGAAAGTTCATTTTTAATTAATCAGTTGGCAATTAGAGTTTTCTTGTTTTAAGCATAAAACTGAGCACAATAATTGAAAACAATTAATATCTTGGGTCATTTTGCTTCTCAAGCAACTGTATCTGAGTAATGTTGAGTAAGAAAATGATTCTGTGCAGCACACAACACCATTGTATGGCTTCAAAAGATTTGCGATATAAAGTTGTGAGGACCTCTTATGATTTTGCATCCTTTTTGAGGCTTGACATCTCAATCACCATTATTACCATTACATGGAATAATAAACCTAGGGCATTTTTCCAAATTTCTTCATTTTGTGTTCAAAAGAAGAAAAAGTTATTCAGTCTGGAATAACATGAGAGTGAATAAATGATGAGAGAATTTTCATTTTTGTGTGAACTAACCCTTTAACCGATGAGATTGGGTGTCACTGTTTCCCAACGGACAGAGGGGAATGGCATCTCCTCAAGGACTCGAGTAAACGGCACTGCTGTGCAGCTGGCATCTGTATGCACCATGCCACAGCACTGCTGATACAGCAGGAAAGAGCAGCAAGTGAGGGAGCAGAATGTAGCTCACACTGTTGCCCTTGCTCTGCCACACACTAATGAACAGCACTGGCCGTGTGCGTGTGCACTGGATCAGTAATCACCTCTGTGTAAGTGACCGAGACGTCTTTCTGTCCCACACACACACACTTGACGGCACATGTCTTATGCACATTCTTACTTAACAGTAGGATACTCCTGAAATGTACACCTGTGATTGTTTAACACCTGCATGGCCAATGATACTGGATCCTTAATGTTCAATTCAAATCTCAATAGAGCGCAACAGTGCCCACCCATTTTTAGCTGTCTCGGTTTCAATTTTGAAGGATTTTGTAAAATTCCTCAGAAAACAGATCTAAGCCATGAATCAAACCAACCAGATCTGATGTGATTCAAAAACTGATTAGAAGAAAAAAAATTGTATTTGACAATCGAATAAAAAGAAAGAGGTATGGATAAAAGACTGTGAACTCTCACTTTCATGATAGAAGGATATAATTCTGTAAATAAATAAATAAATACAACTTTTGATTTAAAGTTGCTGATTATATGTGTAAAAACAATATAGGTTTATTGCAGAATATTTAGATATATACTAATAAACAAGTACAAGGAGATACACTGAGAGTGACTATTGTCATTGACAGTGCAGCATGGAAGTGTTCAGTTGCTGCAGAACTCTTTAGCCACAATTTTTTCAGGATCATGGGTAGTGTAGATCTTCACCACGAATTCTGCTATTAAACATTATTTTTGACTAAAAATACAGTGAAAATTATGTGACCTGATGGCTTTTAATCAAAGCCCGTATCATTGATTAACAACTTCTGAGCTTACTATAGGTCTGTCTTTAAAGGTTTAAAAGTTGTAGTTAAAAAACTATTGCCTGTGGAAAAAATGAATGGGATATTTAACTTTCTGAACCAGAATGTTACACTCTAATAATTACCTTTAGAAACAAATAAAATCAACTAAAGACAATATTACAGTTTAGAAGAGATTACAGTTTCTAAACATATTTAGGCTACTATCCTTCATGACAAAGGTAACACTTTACAATAAGTTTGCATTCATTAACATTAGTTAACTAGATTAGTGTGATGAGGAGGACGGCGTGGCCAGGCCATGAGTGCGCATGGCCGGCCCCCAATCGGGCTAATCAGCTGAGGAGAGGGATAAGGCAGAGCAGGATGTGGCAGTTCAGGAGAGAGAGCCACACAGAGCTGCCGTGTGTTTATGTTTGTGTTTTTTGTTGAAATTTTCATTAAAATATGACTTTGATGCTTCGTCCGGTTCTCAACTTCTCCTTGCCCATTTTAACCGTGTTACAATTAGATAACAAAACAAAACCGAAAACAATGCACAATACTTTTACAGCACTTATTAATTTTGGTTAATTTCAACCTATACTAATACATTTTTAAAATAAGAAGTTATATTTGTTAGCTTTAGTTAGCCCTTTAAGCTTAGATGGGCCTGTGAGGAAAATAAATGGTTCAAAACCTGTACTTCACGCCTTCTGCCTAATTTTTTGCTTATAACTTGAAAAATTACAAATAAACAGCAACACATTCTGTAAAATCTCATTACTAAAATCATGTCTGCATGCTATGCAAACCTTTAGTCATTGTTGTGTTTGCATGTGTAATTCAGTATATACAATTATTATGTTTTATTTGTTTGGAGAGGCTTTTGGACACTTGAAGATGTTTTTGGACACTAGGAAAATTTTATTTTAATATTTTTTTCTACATTTACATTTATTCATTTGGCAGACGCTTTTATCCAAACCGACTTACAAAAGAGGAAAACATAAGCGAATCATCTTAAGGAGACAGTGGTACGAAAAGTTTCACTATCATCAGAATAGTATACAAAACATTTCTACCAAATAGTTAACCCTCCTTGTTTTTTTGTTTTTTTTAATCAAATCATTAGCCATTTTGGGTATGCCACTGAAACAGGAAATCTTTAAAAAGACCCTCAGAGTTTAAAGGATTCATGCACTATGAACTAACATGAACTAAAAATTAACAAAAGTATATTTATGCATTTTTTATATTTTTATAAAAAAGATGAATACATGCTGTAATAATATATTATTCATTGTTAGTTAATGATACCTACTGTAATGCATTTACTAATGTTAACAAATATAACCTTATTGTACCATATTACCCTGACAAATACCATACCTTGTTTTCAGGGTTGGGGAGTAACGGAATACATGTAAGGGGATTACGTATTTAAATAACAAAATAAAAGTAACTGTATTCCACTACAGTTACAATTTAAATCATTGGTAATTAGAATACAGTTACATTCAAAATATATTTTCATTACTGAAGAGATTACTTTGCATTTTATTGTTATTTGTTTCATTTAATATTTAGTCCTTACAGATGGAAAACATTTATACATAAATTATGCGATCAAAGTGCATTTGAACAGCGGTGAAACACTTTTTTATGATGTGTTACATTCATACGAGCAGAAAGAGAAGTAAGTTTGAAGTAAGTTTGGTGCAGAAGAAATAGAAATAAACCTTGTGTAAATTGTCAGCTTTATGCTAAGCTAAAATGCTATTTCTAGCCATTTTTACATGCACATGTTACCAGACACGATCTTGTTTTTTATCAAGAAAATTCACATGGATCATAATTTTTGACACAATTTTTCTAGTAAGATCTTTGATATTAGGGCAAAAATCATATTCTTGATAATAATTTTTGTATTGTTTTCCTGTAAAAATATCAAAATCAGTTTGATTAATCTTGTTTTAGAAACTACACTGCATAAGATATTTAGGTTTTTCAGAGAATGTATTTTTAATATGTGTATTTTGTCTTACTGTACTGACAGAATTTTTACAGACCTTGAGTAATCGAACAAAATAAGTTACAAATTACATTTTACAGCATGTATTCTGTATTCTGTTGTGGAATACATTTAAAAAATAACCCTACCAACCCTGCTTGTTTTATAGAAAACATGGTTACATTGATCTAACAATGGTAATGAAAATGACTTGAAATAAAAATGGTATTGAAAATGACTGAAAATAAAGTTATTTTACCTTTGGTTACAATGGTCTTACAGTTATACTATGGTTACTATGATACGATGCCCGATAAGAGTTGCTAAACTGTATACAAACACTCACGCACAATCACAAACACAAACTGTAAACATCATGTATCTGCATGATAACAATAGTTTAAAGTAGTTGTAGCGGAGCCACAGGACACTGTATTGCAGCTGTGAGTTTCTCTCTCAGTCTTTCTTTCTATTACCTGCCCTCGTGTTCACTCTCAAACACACACCCTTACTAACACACACTAATGGATTTTCTTCTTTGTGAGGAGCTGGAGAGCTGAGTGTAATGGATCTGTCTGGAGCTGTGATTGAGAGTGTCTGTTCAGCACTAGAAGCGAGCGAGTGAGAAAGTGTGTGTGTGGGGGGGGGGGGGGTGCATGTGGAAGATATGGGACTGGGTTTGATATTCTTGTATGTTTGCTCTCAACTACGGATGTAAATGGTACAATAACATGTAAAGAGAGGCCTACATTTGTGAAGAATGCAGCCAATTCTTTGCTCTTTTTGCTAATTTTATGGCTAGGGTAGTGGAGATAGGACAGGAAATTATGTGTACAAATGGGTCCGGGAAATCACAACTCATGTTGCCCACATGATCACCACAACAGAATGCATCAGAGTGTGTGTGTTGACCACTAGGCCACAGATTTGACAGATTGCTGACTCTTGTGGATATAAATGAATCCTCAAAATAATACCAGAGCTTGAAGGGAGAATGCAGAAAAAAATGGTCTACAGTACTTTTCGTCATTGAGATGAATGCCAAAAAGTGGCCCAATTTACCTGAATTCAACCAATATAAAGCCAGCATGCAATAAATGCACTAAAGAGTGCTCCAGATCTTTGATGTGCCTGTGACAATGATCTATTCAGCTGAACTGGTCTCAGGCCCTTACCAATCTGTGCATTACACTGCCCTGATGGACAATGCTCCTTGCTAAGTACAGGACCCCTTGACACTGTCTTTAATTTAGAAGGCCTTTAATTGATAAATTGCATCTCCCACACACTCAATCAGCAGTCGCATAGCAACAGTGCATTGAGAGAGAGAGAGAGAGTCTGGTTTTCAAGACCACATAAATGCAAGGGACAATGGGAAAACAGGATGATTTAAGAGAGAGAGAGAGAGCGAGCCCGAAACATACTCTACGCCAATAAGTGAACGCAAATGCTTCTACCCACACCCAGATTCACCCATTGTCACTTTTTCATAATGCAATGCAAGTATGTGCATTTTGAGCCAACCGCCTGATCTCATGAAAATTACAAGACTGAGGTTTGAGGTGAAATGTCTACTGTCACTCATCCATCCATCTTCTATAACCGCTTGTCCTATGTAGGGTCACAGGTAGTGCTGGAGCCTATTTCAGCTGTCTCGGACCGAAGGCAGAGTAACATACAGGACAAGTGGCCAGTCCATCACAGGGCTAACACACAGACAAACACATTCACACTCTCACTCACACCTACAGGCAATTTTGACATTTAGAATTCATTTGACACGCATGCTTATGGACTGTGGAGGAAGCTGGAGCACCCTGAGAAAACCTATGCAACATGGGGAGAACATGCAAACTCCACACAGAATGGCCCTGTGTGAACCTGGACTCGAACCATGGACCTTCTTGCTGTGAGGCGACAGTGCTTAACACTGAGTGACCATGCGGCTCGAAATGTCTACAGTGTGGCCCCGGAATGTAACATTTTCTTCCAGACAGATGAGGTTTTTAAGGTTAATGCACTATCGGGTTTTAAATCAACAACACCATGCCACGGCCTATCAGTTGAGCTACTGTGCAATTTGAAATAGGGATGGGCATTTAGAGTAATTTTGTAGACAAGTACTCTATCACATTAAAAACAAGTAATCGATTATTTAAAATGTAGTTCAACCTTCAACTTTTGAACCAGTTTTTCTTTTTTCTTTTTCCTTTCTCCCCAATTTGGAATGCCCAATTCCCAATGTGGCTTGTTGAACGCGTAACCGCAGAGACATAGCGTGTGTGGAGGCTTCAAGCTATTCCCCGCGACATCCACACACAACTCACACCACCGAGACCGAACCACATTATAGCCACCACAAGCCAATATAAATACAATATATACAATAACAAATACAATACAATATAGCCAATACAAACACTTTTATGATGGCAATAATGGAGAGATTTAGGTGAGAGAAGAAGTTTCAATCTTTTAATGGCAAGCAAAGGAACAAAGGAAAATCAAATTGCAATATTCGAGTAGTGATTTTACTAGTTGAAAATGTAAAGCCAAACGAGTATTCGATTAATTGTGAACATGCCTAATTTGGTCATGTCATGAAAATACTAAAATTATCTATTGTAAACATTGTTGACGTCATAAGTTACGATTGTGTGAAGTACAGGGCAAACAGTAAGTGTTTATGAAATAATCATTTGCCATATTACTTTTGGGAAAGGAATAAACCAGGAAGCTATTGCTATTTTTGCAATTTAGATTTTGCTTGCAATTAATAATTTTTAAATACATGGCTACATTTGAATGTAGAAATCTTTTTTTTTCCCCAGTATAGTTTATGGAATCTACTAGTAGGGGCTAACTGCTAAACTGTGCAATGTATTGGCTAAGCTTTGTTTGCATAATAATTCTCTGAAATGTCAATAGGACCTATCACTTGAAACATTCCTTAAACACTCATATATGGATTATGTTACATACAGTATACACACAATAAACTACCAGAAATCGTCTCTTGTCTACTTCACATCACTTAACCATGATCATATGATCATACGTTATTTCCACAATTCCTGCCAACAATTACAGATAGAGCAGAAAATAACAGTGTCCACATGATCCCCACACTCCTTAATGCAATCCTTTTCCTGCTTCACAATCATGATCAATGGAGGATTGAGGTAGGTGACTTTTCAGCCCTAAACGTCCCAGTTTGTTTTGTTGAGCCATTGATTCCTGCACAAACCACAGCCATTTAATATAAAGAGTCCTCCAAGGCCCTTCAGCTTTCTGAACACACACACACACGCACACCCACGCACGCGCGCGCACACACACACACACACACACACACGCACACACACACAGTTTTTGCAAATGTCCAAACACATAATATACAAAAGAGGCTGAAGAAAGAGACAAAAAAATGGACAGATGACTTCTTATTCCCACGATACCTGCTCTATTCAGGCATTCTTAGGCGACAGAGAATAAAAGGATTTTGTCCGAGGCTAAGTAAATCATATAATGGCCCACCCACAGTACTACACACACAGCCCAACACCTGATAGCTGTAAAGGAGCATCTTTAGCAAACAGCTACAAAAGAGCAGAGACAATAGGTGAGATCAGGTACAAATTTCTATCATGAAAAATGGCTTAGTAAACATACTTAACCATGTCTTTATGAAAATCTAAACATGCAAAAAAGTTTATGTGATGTTTAGGTTTAGGGTTAGGGGGTTAGGCAATAGAAAATATCACCAACATGATAGAAAAACAAATGTGTTTGACTAATAAATAGAGGTGTCCACTACTAAAGCCCTATTCGGATGGTATAAGTTTAATATATGGGGACGTGGGGTAATGTAATAATTACCAGCGCTTCTCAGTAATTTTAAACCCGTGCAAATTGGTCATGTCAGTAAGTTTTTCGGACTTTCCAGGACTGCACGTTCCTGCACTGGTAAAAATTACAGTGTGTTTTACCTACTATAAAAATGACCCCTAGTAATATTAATCCAGTGCAAATTCACGTTAATAAAAAGCCAGCAAATCTGCACTTTTAGTACATGGGCCCTTTAAATATAGCTGTTTCTTAAGTCTGAGAGTCTGAACTGGATGTTGGTCAAGAGAAGATACCAGAAAATGTAAGATGTGCTTCACAACTTCAGATAACGCTGGCTGTGTATTTGGACTGATGTATGTTTTTCTCAAGCTTTTTATGCTGTTGAGTGTTTATTTACCATGTAAAAGAGAATTGAGCAATTTTTGATTATGATTTGAGCAGAATGAATGAGGGAAATTATGCTGAGCCCTGCATTTCAGAACATAAAATGACATAACGTGAATAGTCCTTATTTTTAATTCAAGAGGGTAATATAAGATTTCAGGATTGTTAATGTCACCAGTTCTGTTGTTTTAGCTCGATATTCTAATCTGTTTCTTCTAATAATCACAAATACAGTATATGCTCATGTTTAATATTTCCTGCATAATTAATCGGCACAGTATACATTTTCTAATAGGTCTATTACACGTGACAGCAGCGTGAAAAATGCTGTAGACACACCCGTCTCTGTGATTTTTACAGACATAAGTGTCTGTAAAGTGATGGTAAATATTACGCAGTAATAATTACTTTATGGGCATATGGCCAGAAAACTAACCCCATCCGAATAGGACTTAAGAAGAACATTCCCTGGCCACATCAAATCTCCAGAGTGGATCCAAGCATAATCTAGACCTGCATCTAAAGCAAATTTGTTTAGACAAATTACTTACTGTAGGTCCCTCTTAAAAGGAGCATTTGCACATGAAAAGACCTGGTGACTCATGCCTGCCTACCTGTCTTCAGTCTGAGAGAGCGAGAGAGAGATAGAGAGAGAATTCTTGTGATTTGAACACTCCAGACAATTTGACAGACAGCTCACTTTCACTCAAGAACACTGAACTGCAAGTGAGCATTAATAGCAGAGTGAGTCCCTTAATTTATATAAGCGTGTATCAGTGTTAGTGTGTGAAAGAAATTAAGAGGATGAGAGTAAAGTCTATGCTTAGATTTTCTGTGTGCTGTTACGTCTCGCACAAGTATTCTAGTATTTTAAAGTATACCCTTTCCTTTGACAAGATGACTGACTGCTATGTCAAACTATTTAGTACAGTCAACTCCAGGCACATGCACTGAGATGCACACAGACTATAGGCTAGAAAAACAGTGCTGCTCGTGAACAGCCTGTGCGTGCAATGTAGCGAGGAAAACAGAAGTGTACTTTAGTCTTAATGCATTATTTAGACTGGACTAGTTTTCCAAAAGGAGGCTAGGTAAATTCACGTTTCCCAAATGTACTTTGTGATTTTAATCCAGTCCGAATTGAACAAGTCTGTGTTTTTCTTGTGCAACTTTGATCAAATTGGAGCAAATTACCTACTATCAAAAGCCTTTGAGAAGTTTATAGCTACATTTCTCATAGCACTTTCTGGTGCACCTTCATTATTGATTTCAACCTTTTTGGCCAACTTTTTGGGTAAAATAACAGTCTGTGGTTTAAGCTCTGCTGGCATCCCTTTCAACATACAATGAACATTTTATCAATAAGTAAAGTCTGATTCAGGATGCCACTGTGGTAGCAACACCATGTATTATCCTCACAATAGTTACTTCCCGTTATTAAATACAAACTGCTATAATTAATAACATCTATACACACATCTAGTGCACATTAAATTCCATAACACCCACATCCAGACACTCTCACCTAAGTAATAACTACAGAGATCTTAATCCCATCCAAATTAGTACATGAAATGACAAATGTCCTATCTTAACAATTGCAACTGACCCTATTAAATGCATGCTGCTCAATCACGTTATTAAAATGGAAATGCATCAATAAGCTCTTAGTTTTGGCATTTGTTTGTTTTCGCTTGACACATCGTTCAGCATGTACAAGAATCTCACACAAATTCTAAATATTTTCAGCATTTTATGATGTGTGTGTGTATGTTTGCAGGCGCCGTCATTACAGTGCCTGTCCAAAGCCTTTCCATGTATTTTTGTCTCTTAGATCAGCAGTGACAGCGCTGGTTTATGGGTGTCAGAAACCTTGGCTGTTACCATGGCAATACCACACTGCAATACTATGTGCAGGCAGACTGCGCTTGCTGCAGCGCGACAAGAGAACAGGAACGAGAACGGTGAGTGTTGCAGGAGAAACCTGCTGAATACTAATCAACCACTCCAGTTTGTCCTTCATCAGACCAGAGAATCAGAGCAATACTCTGTGTCTACATTATAGTTTCTCTCTCTCACTCTTTCTCTCTCTCTTTCTTTCTTTCTTTCTTTCTCTCTCTCTCTCTCATAGACCAGTATCCACATGGAGAAACATTTTGTTTTGCCAGGTAATTAAGGTTCAATCAAAAGTAATTTGCTCTGACCTGATGCTGCATTCTGTTTGTTGGTAGCAGCTTAATAACATGTCCATGAACTTGTTTGTTTCAAACCTCAATAGCTTAGGTTATTTGCTGTGTGTATAAGGGAAATTGCATATTGTAGGTGCTGCAACTGGTCAGTATAATGTATCTTTAATTGTGTGTGTGTGTGTGTGTGTGTGTGTGTGTGTGTGTGTGTGTGTGTGTGTGTGTGTGTGTGTGTGTGTGTGTAGTTCACTTACAGGTGAATTGTGTACTTCTTTAGTTTTAAAATACTTTCTCCTACACCAGCTTAATAAACAGAGATAACTAAGTAAGCCATTCGTAGGTTGATTCCCCTGAAAAGTATAAACACTGTCGGTTGTTGGCATTATGAAAACATTGCTCTGTTTGTTTGAGTGCCCTGTCCAGCCTGACACAGCAATATTGGCTCAACTAATTCTGTAAGTTTAGGGCAGGACAATCTGCTTGTTTGACCAACGTCGGATGGAAGTGTTCAGAAAACCTGTTTGTCAACTGTAATTGTTTTTGCAATTTCTTTTGAGTGACACTAGTTGAGCAGAAATTACACACTTCAAATTTAAGAAGTACTGCGGTATGACCAAATAATTGAAATTTAAATGTACAAAAATTCTATATAGTCTATTAATTCATGTCATAAAAACTGCATGTTTAATAATTTTTTCTTTTTTTATTCGTTTTAAACAAAGCATAACAAGTCACAGCTGTCACTGTTTGACATTTCAAGTCAACTTTCCTTGTATAGTGACGAACAGGTAAAAAAAATATGTTTGTTCTGCTCTATGCGGCAAATATGGCCCAGTTTTGGCTAAGTTGTTCTTTGTGCAAATTTCTGCAAACTATTAATCTGGATGAGAGGAGGCACAAATGGAGCAGGTTGACTTTGCTCTCAGCAAGCTGGAGTTTCTGGAACACAAAAAATGCTGTCCATTTAACTCTGTTTCGAGTTCCTGATAGACTGTCTCCTGTAAATGTCTCCAGCTTCATAGACATCTCTTAATTTTAAATAAACAAATAAACAAACAAACAGTCTATATTCCATTGTTACAGGTAGCCAAGTTGCTGAACTGTTGGTTGCTAGACGTAATTCCTACTCAACTGTATCAGGCAGCGAATCATGTGATCTTCGCTATCTACACTCCCAATGGCTGTCAACACATCGTATTGGTGCACATTTGCATAAAGTTTAACTTTGCTCAACTTCATACCATGCACAACAGTCATTGTCACACATATATATATATATATATATATATATATATATATATATATATATATATATATATACAAAAGCAATATCACACAAGTAAGAGTGCAATATGGACCTACATCAGCACTGCTGTGATTCGGCCGCAGGCACGAGTGCATAGGTAATTACAGCAGTGCTGATTTAGGGCCATATAGAATGATTTCAATTGTGATATTGTTCATATACAACAGTTCAATGATCAAGTAAATTTTAAAAAATTTGAAAAAACTAAGTATGGTCATAAAAACGCATTTGTGCATGGAACTACTTTCTTACGTGACCAATCAGAATCTGCCATTGCTGGTTAAAACCAAATGATGCGACCAAGCCTCTGTTAGTAATTTAAAAAGTTCACTTCGGAAATAGTAACACGGCTTGTGCTGATTCGAACAAGTTATTGGATAAACAAGGATGGATGTGTGTGTGTGTGTGTGTGTGTGTGTGTGTGTGTGTATGTGTGTAGCGTGTATTTATCACTTTGTGGGGACCAAATGTCCCCATAAGGATAGTAAAACCCGAAATTTTTGACCTTGTGGGGACATTTTGTCGGTCCCCATGAGGAAAACAGCTTATAAATCATACTAAATTATGTTTTTTGAAAATGTAAAAATGCAGAAAGTTTTCTGTGAGGGTTAGGTTTAGGGGTAGGGTTAGGTTTAGGGGATAGAATATAAAGTTTGTACAGTATAAAAACCATTATGTCTATGGAAAGTCCCCATAAAACATGGAAACACAACATGTGTGTGTGTGTGTGTGTGTGTGTGTGTGTGTGTGTGTGTGTGTGTGTGTGTGTGTGTGTGTGTGTGTGTGTGTGTGTGTGTGTGTGTGTGTGTGTGAACTCATTCAATACTGTTTAAAAGCATCCCAGGGTGATACCTCAAGAAGTTGGTTGAGAAAATGTCAAAAGTAAATTTCTGCAAATTCTAGGCAAAAGGTGACTACTTTGAAGATGCTAAGATATAACACAGTTTTCATTTATTTTGGATCTTGTTTAGTCACAACATAATTCCCATTGTTACATTTATGTTATTCCATAATTTTAATGACTTTAATATTATTCTAAAATGTGAAAAAAAGATCAATTAGAATATAGCATGAGTGTGTTTCAAAACTTTTGACCGGTAGTGTGTGTATATATATAAATGTCACATTCAAAACATATTTTGTTTTCATGCCTTTCATTTTTAAATTATTTTGGGTCTGATGTACACTTTATATAGTGGTGAATGGAGAGAGGAGGAAAGGGTAGTTCGTCTAAACAACCTAGATTGATGGGAAAGTTAATGGGCCTTTTTCTAGCACCAATCAATCTGCGCTAATCTCCCTGCTTAGAGATCTCCAGGGATGGAGGTGGACATGATTCCATAGTGTGATGGCAAAGTCCACTCAGCCACATCGCCTTTTAGTGCTGCTTAAGACCTTTTCCTCTCTCTCACTAGACCCTTTTCCATTAACGGGGTACCTCGTCCTTGAGCCTCAGAAAAGGCAGTTCTAGGCTGGAAAAACTGAGGTATGGGGACAGAATAATAATAATATCCATACATACTAAATTAAGCTTTCAAAAAAACAACAACAATTCAAAACAAAACTTGATCCAAAGAAACTAGATTGCGCCCATTTTTATCAAAGCTGTCTGCACTAGTGATGTTTCATTTGTGAAAGAATACGTCTTTTTGAATAAATCTTTTAAGTGAACGAATCGTTCTCCTTCACCTCCATACATTGATTAATATTTCTTGTTCACTGACATCTCTCCCTTTCGAAGCCAGTGAGCTCAGCAGGAGATGGCTTTGGTAACTTTTCATGCCTGTAAATACTGAGTAGAGCACAAGCCAATAGCATTCGAGTGCAGGCTGTAAAGCAGCATATCATTGGTTTTACAGACTGAACGAATAAGCCCTTTACTGAACCAATAGAGTCGGTCGTTTGAGTCTGAACAAGATGAGACGTTTCGAATGAATGAGAGGAGGAGGCAAGTGTTTGGTTTAGTTTGGCATGTGAGTCAATTGCGTTCAACAAGGAGAGACGGGTGAAATGCACTAAGACAAGTTTATAGGTATGCACATATTTATGACTATATAGTTAAAATTACATTAAGTAAGAGTTGAAATCGTTTGCTTTGATGCACAGTGTCAGATATTTAGACTTTTCTTGAACTTGATAAAAGTGAAGCCCAGCATTTTACAAAATATCAGAACAATTAAGGCAATTTTTGTAATTTGTGTCCAAAATTTGTCCTGCTTTTAGAAACTGACTATAGCGTGAGCCAATAGTATTCGAGTGTGGGCTGTGAAGGAGCAAATCATTGGTTTGACCCAATGAATGAAGACACCCCATCAGTGAACTAATATTCGGTCATTTGAGTCTGAACGAGACAAGACATCTTGTTGATGATCTGAAAACTGGTACACTGGTACACTGTTTCACAAACAAAATGAATGAAACAGTCATGAATGAGGATCTGCTGACTGGCTGAACAAGAGGAGGCGGCAAGTCATTCGTTTACAATCTCATTCAACAAGAAAAGTGGCCGGATGAATAAAAGTAAGTGATGACCACACATTACAATACGGACGTTATTTAAACTCATACATATTTTTTAGGCTAGCAGGGATCGACAATAAGGAAGGCCCTATGCCCAGGGCCAGTGTGAGAGAGATTCAGGCCAGTTGCTAGAACTGCGAATTGCCCATTCGGGCAATTGCTGCATTTATAACGTTAGTGCAAGCAGACAACAAGTGAGTGAGCACAAAAATTACAAGGAGCGAACAAAGTCTTCTAACTGAGCACTCAGAGACAAGCGAGTATGATTATATTTAGTTCGCAAAGACACGCAAGCACCTAATATTGTGGACGTGTGTACACTCAAGAACGTGCAGACACAGAGCGCGCTCTCCAAGAACTGTCCTGGCTCTTTTCCGAGTCTCAGCAGCAGTAATTACCAGTGTATAAAATAGCAGGGGAAAAAACCCACTTCAGGAATTTCGGAGTGGAATGGCACATCTTGCGTAACTTTTTAAGTATCCCTGCACATTCAGTGTTCACAGTGTGTGAAATTCCCAAATGTTTTCGTTTTTGGAACGAAAACGAAACACAAGAAATCAATAGTTTCTTTGTATTGGACTGTAAATCTCTGTCTCTACATGCATCTCTGTCATCATCTCTTTCCCATAGCATAGACAACGTTTAACGTGCATGCACTCTCTTGAAGGAACAGAGAGCTAGAATTGTTCCCCCAGTAAAAAGTGACAGCAGTGATCTCTATGGTTAGTTTAAAACTATCAACAACAACAAATTTACTACATAGGATTTTTGTACTTTTAAGTTTAAGTACCTTTTATCTCATTAATTTGTCTTTGGAGATGAAGTGCAGAATAAAACATAACAACCTTAGTTTAACCCCGATTATACACGTGGATCTGAGAATCATGAGCTCAGAATCCAAAATGTAAATATACATTTAATCAGGTAAAATTACAAAACGTAAACATTAATTTGACATGATAATAACATTTGATATAAAAAGAAGCAAAATCACACTCAATGGTCAAACTTGTCCCTCTCTCAGGGATTCATATGTTTATTACAGTCAGCCAATAATCAAATCTTTAACTCAGTGACTAAATCTTTGATCCTGGTTGTGAAAACATTACACAGGGCCCAAAAGTTGACAGAATGACTATGGGAATGGGTGACTGAAAACCTATCATTTGCTCTACAGAACTCTTCGCTTCAAAACGCGTGTGTAAATGACAGGATGGCTGAGGTTAATGTGATGAATTAATGAATTAATATCTGTAAAGTGCTTGTATGGGGTTACATAAGGCATAAATCATATCTTGTAAATTGTAAACCTGATACAATTTGGGGGGAATAATACGTCTTAAAAACGTAATATACAAGATATAAAATATATTTAGCTTCAGGCATACTTTTTTTTTATAGCCATGATGGTAAAAAAGCTTGTTTATCTTTTTGTGTTTGGGCCAGTGAAAATTTTGGCAGGGCAAGTAAAAATCTGAAGCGCTTGCCCAATTGGGCCAGTAGAAAAAATTCTTAGCGTTGAGACCTAGGCTAGTTTTGATGTCTTTTTAATATAGCTTGTAAAACATTGTGCTTAGCAGTTCAAAATATGATCAATATTCTTTGTTATCTTTTGTTGGGAAACGCTTATGATGCTTTAACACTCTGCAGAGCTGAAGTCTCTTAGTAGAATAGTAGAATAGAAGAATTTTAATAAAGGATAATTAGACTTGTTCTGACTGGCGACCTGTCCAGGGTGTCCCCCGCCTTTCGCCCAATGTTAGCTGGGATAGGCTCCAGCCCCCCGCGACCCTGTACACAGGATAAGCGGTTGACGATGGATGGATGGATGGATAGACTTGTTCTGGTCATAAATTACCTTGCTTTTGGTCCAATGTAATCACTCGTTCAAAATGTCTAAGAAGGGTAATTTGGTCCCATCTACTGGCACACAGGCGTAATTTGCAGAAATGGTCAATGAACGAATCAATGAATGAATCTGAACAAATCTTTTTGGTGAACGGATTCTAAAGACTCTAGTCGCTGAGATGAATCACAATCCCCACCACTAGTCTGCACTTGAAAACTTGATGTAACTTTAAGAAGAGCCATCCGCTACTCCACTAATCTACTGGTCAAGTATGAGAATGTCCATTTTAGCCTTGTACTCAGCAAAACATCCTCAATCACTCACGACTTAAGTCCAGCCTATTATGAAGCCCTGCTAAATTCCTTGTCACACACTTCATCCTCTGTGTGTCAACAAGCGACAGCCTCATCCAAGTGTCTTTTCTCCAAGCAAGTGTGCCAATGCCCCACATTCCAGCTGGCCTATGTACTCACGAACTTGGTTGTGGGGGGCGGTCCATGATATCTCACTTCATGAACCAAAAATAATGCACATGGTAATAAAACCTTGGGTGGTGTAAGTACTTCCTAATTATTCCAACTCCCCGTGCCTATGATGTAATTCTGATTTATTCATCATTAAGACCAGGAATGAGGAATTCTGCTGAATCGTTACATATGACACTAAAAATAAGCAAGCAAACTCGCCTCCAAGCTGTACTCTTCCACAGTTCTCTTCAGGGGATCTACAATCTGCCAGCATATGAGGATGCACAAATCAATCAATAACATCCCACCCACGATGATAAAGAGCTTCTGGTCCTTGATAATCTGGAAAAGAAAAAAACAGAGAGGGAAGAGGTGATTAAGGGATGAGAAATTGTGAGATATATAGATAAGAACCATCAATGGGCTGCTCGCTCAATTCAAAAGCGTGATCTTCTCTTGCATTCTGAAACTTTGTGGATGAAAGTGCAGCTACTGTCTGATCTTTTTTTTTCTATTCTTCTATTTAACAGTGTTTGACCTGAACAGAGCCCAAATCAAAGGAAAGGTCACAGCTAGGAGGCCTGTGTGTATTCTAGAGGAAAAATGCAAGGAAATATTATTAGCGCCCCAGCGTGTGATTTAGAGTAGATCCACTAATTCGTTTTGATCAAATGACTTTTGATGGCTTGCAGAGTGAAGCCAAAAGAAGCCAGACCAGAACATTTTTTACCTCTGAAAATATTACACCTCAAAACAAAAAGGTGGCGAAATGGCATACACACTATATGGCCAATTGCTTTAGGTGAACTATTCTTTTAAGAAGCCAAGCCAAACCAAAATGTTTCATGGATAATTATTTCAGAATGGACACTCTTTATCGAAGTTCATGGGTCCATTAAAGGGGCTAGATATTTGAAATGACACAGGATCATGACACTTCACAATGCATTAACAATATCACAGAGTGACATGATTATTGAACTTCACTTTATTGTACAAATTCTCTTTTTATAATGGCAAACGGAAGGTGATGAAGGATCAAAAACTAATAGCAATCATAAAATACCAACCTACACCTTGTCACTGCTCCAAATGCTTTCATCACCAGAAGCTATAAATACTTTCAAATTATTCTTATCAGGCACAATAACTAGTTTAATGCCTCTTATCAGGAAGCTTGTAAACTAAAATCGTTTGCTTTTAAGAGCAATATGGCTCTGTATAAGCTTTCTAATTCACAGTTTTAATGGTGCACTGTTTGTAAAAGATTATTGCTGCAGGTCTACAAGAATATGCAGTGCATTAGTGTCAGAGTGTGTTTGTGCTCCGTCAAAGTTGTGCAGGACATCATGTGCTTGTGCCTAATTGAATTTACAGATGCACACATCTCTGATACCATCTATTTGAGACACTGTACTTTCTATAATGCAGATTTGGTACAAGTAAAAAACTATTATTACTGTATGCGTTGCACTGGCGTAGCCACGGGTGTCCCAGGGTGTGCAGATGCCACCCAAAACATTTGTTTTCTCACCCAAATGAAATTAAGATTTCTTTTAATTCATATATTGACACTTGTGAAGATGACAAATTGATACATCTATTCCTGAATTTAATAATCGATTTCATTGTCTGTAATTATACTTAATTAGTTAAAGAGACTATTTCAGATTACACGTATGCTCTCACAACAGACGCAGAGCACGTGAGACTGAGAAAAGCACACGCTTTAAATTAAGCAAGCTTTTGCTACCGAGTTCAGCTTGTCTGTGTCATAATTCATAACTACGTGCCACCATTTGAGCAAACTAAGTGGCTGTTGTTCTTTTCTTCACTACTACATTACCCATATACACATTTGGAAAGGTACTGATGGTTTTACTTGTTATCATTATTTGTTCTTTATGTGCTGTATGCATATGCCATTAAGTTGCTTATTCTGTGACCCTTCTTTATTTGTAGAGACTTATGTGCCTATTTTCATGACAGATTTAATTTATGTTTTAATTGTTGTGTCAGTAACTAAACGTTTCCATTAGATGATAATGTTTATTATGCATAATCAACAATCAACTTACCATCTGTTTGTTAGTTTGCATCAAGTCAGACATGTTATCCTTTATTCATATTAGCTCAAAAATCTATGTTATATCAGTTTTATTGTTCCGTTAATATTTGCAGTCACACATAAACCAAAGCTCTCTGTACCTATTTCCTGAATGCAAAGACTGACCAGTGAATATTTTCTTACTGCTGCACGTTCTTTTGTTCCACACAATGCATCACAAATGTAATTATTATCCAAAATAATTTTTTGAGCCAGTGAGTGTACAACTTTGTGTTTTTTTGTTGTTGTTGTCATAAATAGACACGTGTTTGCATGTGCATCTATTCCAAATATACTTTTGTTTCTGCATCTCAACTTTTAATCAGGCAGGGACAGGTGCACTGTCCACCGCTGTGATTGACAAAGCCCTCACTGTGCTTCGAGGCAGAAAGAGACTGTAGCCGACCCCTCGGACCACCGGACCCGCATCGAACGTGGGCTGTCTGAGGAGTCAAAGCTGTGAGACTGCTTCTCAGCTTGATAAAGAGATTGCACACCCACATACACACTCACAAACCAGTCCTGACAGCAACCATCGCTTTACACTGCCAAAGCCCAGCAGTTCATCACTATATGGAGCAGAAGTCAGCTCACTGCCAGCTTCCTGCACACTGAAGCCAGAGGGAATCAGTCCTTAGATTAAAACCCTGAGCCTGGATGTTACATGTCTCTCGATTTATTTCTTTATGTATCTTCTGAACACTTCTAATTGACGTCTTTTCAGCAGATGTTACCAAGCCCTCTTATTTTTGTCTTGTTTCCCAGAAATTATCTATAAACATATCTTAAAACAAGATAAAAACACTTGAAAAGTAAAATGTGAGAATTGTAAACAAGAGAAAAAAATGTGTCAAAAGGGTAAGAAAAATGGACTTGTTTTAACTTATTTTCTTACCCCATTTGCAAAGTAGAGATGATAATATTTATTTATAATTATGCTTAACCTTCATAAAGATCAACATTTGTACAGCAATATTTCAGGCAGAACATTTTCTTATCATTTACTCACTCTCATGCATCCCAGATTTGTATGGCTTTCTTTCTTCAAACACAAATTAAGATTTTTAGGAGAATATTTCAGCTCTGTATGTACATTCAGCGTAAGTGTATACACTGGAGGCACATGGATTAGAATACTTTTATGCTGATTTATGTGATTTGTGGAGCTTCAATATTTTAGCACCGATTAATTTCATTGAATGAACCAAATATTCCTGAGATATTCTTCTTAAAATCTTAATTTATGTTCTGCAGAAGAAAGAAAGTCATACACATCAAGGATGGCATAAGGGTGAGTAAATTATGAGAGAATCTTCGTTTTTGGGTGAATTATTCCTTTTTAAGCAGGATGTAGCCCCTGTACCAAAGAACTTTTGCCATGCCTACTCTACCTCCTCTATTGTGCAGGACGTGACTTGCCAAGTAATCCAGCATTTTTTTGCATTCCTTGCATTGTTTGAACATGTTTTATGCACAACAATAACGCTCTGTCGGCATTAAAGGGAAATTTAGACCCTACACATAACTGAAAATCATTTTTTATAGTTGTAATAATGCAGTTAACGTACAGGACGAGTATAAACACTCGCCATATAATAGTTCTCAGGGTTATATTGTATCTCATGTCATGTTTTTGTTGAGAAAAACAAGCATATCCACGTGCTCAGTAAACTATATTCATTTGTCAGTTTAAATGATGGAATGTCCTTTACCTCAGCTAGCAAAGTCTTTCTTGGATGCCATGTTTGTTGTTTACAGAAGTGTTGCAGGGATTATGTTAATATGGGGATGCTGCTTTCTGACGAGCTGCACATATACGTGAGTAAATTGTACACCAGCTTTCTCACAGTAAGCAACATTCTCACAATAACCCACTTTTCTGGTGTCAGTACTGACAGAACCGTTTGCTCAACAAATGTGATCAACTTGTGTCCAGACTCCACAGCGCCATCCAGTGCATTCTGTAAGAACTGGCAGTTTTAGTTTGTGTGTTCAGGAATAAACATGCATCTCACTGTATATATATATATTGCCGGCAAATTAAAACTTTGGAAATTCAAATAGTATTTATACTATTCGAATAATTATTGCATAATGAATATTCGAATATTCAACTACTTGTGCACATCCCTAGTGTTTATCATAGAAAAATTATGTATTTGAATAGTTGGCATACAGTGTTCATTATAATGGGGCATAGGTTTTGCAACTCGGTACTCAATACTCACTACTCATGAGTACTTTTAAATTAGCTACTCTTTTACTCGTACTTGAGTAGTTTTTAGAACAGCTTTTATTTACTCTACTCATACTAAATTGTTTGGGAAATAACAGTACTTCTACTTGAGTAGAATTTTTCAGTACTCTTTTCACCCCTGTTTCTCACCCACATCATATCGCTTCAGAAGACATAGAATTGACCACTGAAAACATATGGATTACTTTTATGCTGCCTTTATGTGCTTTTTGGAGCTTCACAATTTTGTTACCCATTCAAGTGCATTGTATGAACCTACAGAGCTGAACTATTCTTCTATAAATCTTAGAGTTCAGCAGAATAAAGAAAATCATACACATCAGGGATGGCTCTATAATGATGGAGTAAATGATGAGAGAATTTTCATTTTTGGGGTGAACTATCCCTTTAATATCTTTTTTTGTCATCTTACTTCAAGGATATTTACTGGAAAACAGGACAGAAATACTTACTATGAAAATGATTCTTGCAGTGCACCAATTCTCTCAGTACAACACATCTTCCAATTGTACCTGCAGCATTGTTCATCACCCTCTTTCTTTCTCTCTCTCTACCTCTTTCTACTTCTTTCTCTGGATCTCGCTTGCAGTATTCATCCCCACTAATTCAGACTGCAGCAGTAGAAGTAAGCGGTGAGCTCTATAAATAAAGATGGCCAGCAGGGTGCTGGAGCTGTGGCTAGCCATCCTTTACAGCACTGTCATACAGTATCAGTTGCCACACCTGCCACATTCTTACAGTGCATTGAAAAAATAAGAGTAGAGAGAAAAAAAAGTGTATAGAGGAGGTCAGTGGGTGTGGATGAATCTGTTGTGTTAAAAAGCTGTGTGGATGTGTTTGTTCCTGTGAGTAGCTAGAGTTAAAAAAGAGGCCCTCTGTATTTCAGTGTGGTGCTTTTTCTTTTGAAAGGACAGAGGAGACTATTTCTAATGAAGGAGGAAGACACTGTTCTTTATAAAAGATCAGAGATTAATTCGGTAGGACAAGCAGTGCTGGCTGATTCTGGATGTGTCAGGAAATTGAGCATGGAGACCTTCAATGAAAAACGCAGTTCTATATTATAGCATTTTAGTTGAAAAATGAGAGAGCTGACAGCCCAAGGCAGCATGGCTTTTCTGTGATGCTTTAAATCTATTTCTCTTCTTTTTAATCATATTTCTATCTTAATATCTTAAGACAATTCTTATGTACAAACCGTAGTTTAGTTTAATCTTAGTTAAAGTCTATTTTGCTGTATTGTAATTCTATATAACCACAATAAGAATGCACTGAGATGTGACCAATGAAGCAGTCGACAGATATTTCCAGTTCCTGTGTGTTCTGCCCCAATGAAGCACAGTAATTTGTTCTGTATCATGTGACTCTGGGTGAATACAATCTTTTTATACTATCATCCAGGCTCACTTTCCTCTACAAAACACAAAAAATACTGATCCTGTAAAATTTCTTAACAAAATCTCAGTGACCCTGTTAACACATATTTTTAAGTCCAGCAGTTACCAGCCATAATTGTCTGAATGTCTATTAGAGGTGCCAGATCATTTTTAACATGCTTTGGCCACACATATCTCACCTTTTTCTTCATCTTTACATTCTTGAAGATGGCGTGCACTCTCCAGGTCTTTGCAAACATGGCACCAAACGCTGTTGTATAACCCACAATAAGGATCCATGTACGGACCTGTGAACAACAGATGTAAAAGTAAAACAAGGTTTCTTCTAGCCAAACGCTCTTATCTTTTATAGATTGACATTCAGTATCATCGACGAAGCAAAATTTGACTCTAACTCTATTCTGTAGAATATAACCAAGCGCAAGAAACTCTGAGCTGAAAACATTATGATCCCAAGTCCACTATCAGAAAGCAAATTGAGTGGCAGGTTCTGTTGAGAGCTCTGTGGAAGTTCCTGAGGCATGAATTCTCTGCTTTGTCATCTTAATCTTTCTTCCCCTTTCTACAAATTCAGGATTCCAGAATCTCTTTACTCTGTTCTCCATTGGGAGTGAAATGCATATACCATGTAAAGGTCAATCAATCTCTGTCTTCGAGTCAAAGGCAAAAACACAAACACATATTTATTTTACTTCTTAATTAAATTGCCTTGAAGACAATGAGTCGCAATGAAAAAAGAAAAACTAAACAACAAAAACAACAACAAAAAACTTCTTTAATGCTCAGGAATATTAATTGCCTGGTGGTATCCAATCATTCAAATTGTAGTGGAAGCCTACATCTCAACAGGCCAGAGAGACCAGACCTGTCTGAGGCAGGAAGCATTTGCCATTCTCGACACATTTGTCAGCTATTTCCCAGGGACTCAAGCTATTGCTGTAGCTAAAGCCTTGTAATTAAAAGGTGGATTATGGTCACATGCAAACAGGGAACAGAGGTGTGATGGGACACATCCAATCTTACTCAGTTTAGTGACACAGTTATGTGGAAAATAGAGGTGAAAGCGTTCAGATTAAAATCTAAACTAGCAGTCTAACAGCAGTGTGGGCACATCTATTCATTCTTTAGTTTGACTATATTCTGCATTTCATAATTCATAGTAGCCATCAAAACTATTCCCATGAAGATGGGAATAATGTAGAAACAACAACAACAAAAAAAAGCTAAACAAAAAGATTAAATTCTTCAAAGTATATACCATATTCGGAAAGTCACAAATATTACACATGTGCTTTTCATTTAGTTTTGACGCACTTCTAGTTTAAGCCCCACCCACAACCGGCAATATCTGAAAATAGATACAGAAATACAGTCGTGTTTATGTTTGATTCACATAAATCAGCCATTACTCACAGTGCAAAGAGTCTCAAACACTTTGTCCGACACAAAGGATCCATCCAGACCGAAGAGGAAGATGGAGGCGTACGACAGCATGCCTCCTAGAATGATTAGGTTGTTCATATATGGACTTGACATTTTGATCAGCCTGCAGATGGAGGGAAGCCCACAGCTGACACATTAAATATTCACATTTAATTTATTATTAAACGTTTCAATTATTAATTTGCATCTACACCCATAAATGTATGAGAAAAATATGAGCATGACACTACCTTATTAATTGATGTTGAAAGGTGACCCTCTTACAGTGGCTCCAAAAAGTATTTGGACTCTTAAGCCACACTTAAAAATTTATGAATTAGATAACATCAAACCAAGTGGCATTTATATTTAAGGAAGATACTGTAGCATAACCACTTTTATTGTAGATGTAGATATACTGTTAAGAAAGAATGCTGTTTTGCCACTATATGTATGTTAAATATATATTGAACACATATACATCCACTAAAACTCCCTTTGACACCAGTTGGTTAAAAGTCATTGGTCAAGTTAGTTCTGAGTTCTGACTTCAATTTTAAATGTAACTTAAATGTCCAAATATTTTTTGGTCACTCTATTTGAACTTTTTGGTTTTGTATTCTAGTTCAGCACTGACCTGTGGTTGCGGTTTTTAATGTTAAAGAAGAGAAAGGCTCCCGCCATGACCATGCCCAGGATAGTGATGGTAGACAGGATGCTATATAGGGGGACGTTTATTTGCCGGCGTTTATTTTGCACAAATGTCCGATCCTTGGGCGGTTCCACGCCTTTAAGAGAATTACAACAGTTCACAGTCAGTTACAATTGAAGTCAACTCTGAAAACGTAACCTCTGAGAATGCCTTCTGGGTGTTCTAGGAAGACGCTCCAGTTTAATTTATATTTATATGACTAGGACTTATACAGTATATACAGGATTATCTAATCACTGATGTGACATATTTGACTCTATTTCTGTGCAAGGTTATATAACAATGTTTGTGGAAGTTTTAGAGACTATGGTGGGGGTTGTGATGTTTAATGCAATCTTACATCATAATGAAAAGTTGAAGGAGAGTACATTTGACTACTTAATGGCACTGAAACAAAATGAGTCACCAAAATGAGTCAAGAACTGTTTGTGTGACAGACTTGAACCAACCTAACATCCTTAGAACTTAGTGTGACGCCCTGTCCTCGATTTAGTTTAGAAAGTACTGCAAATACTGTATACAGGCTTGGGATATAGGGTTCTACTCTTGCTTGGTACTTAAGTCCATGAATCTGTCCATACACTACATGGCCAAAGTGTACTCCCAAACACCATACCCATATGTGCATACTCAAAAACATAGGCATTAATAGGGAGTTGGCACAAGAGTGGCGATGGGGCCTTGCTTGCCAGTTGGTGTCCCAATTCATCCCAAAAGTACTCAGTGAGGTCCAATTCTTGGGTTTATGTAGGCCACTCAAGTTCTTCCACAATAATTTGTACTATTTTCATGATGTTGCCATGCTAATAGCCTCTAAGCTCTATGGAACACCCCAATTGTAGTGATAATGTTGAATATGTGGAGATGTATGCCTGTATGCTTGATTTTATTGCAACATTGATATTGATTGCACCTATTAGTAATGGATGTAGCTGAACTTATTATTTATACCTTTGGTCATCCAATGTATTTTTGGCCATAAAGGTATTTCCATTCATTATGATTAATAAAATATATACATTTTATCCATCTCAGGAACTATTTAAAAATATGCTGTAAAGTAGACCTGTCGTAAGGTTATTTCTTTTGTCTGTTTATATTGTATTTGTGCAATGCTGTTAAATCCAATTTAAACCAGCCTATTGTGTTTTTCTGGTTTAACCCTTAGATGCATACCTCAGGTCTTTAGTGACCAGGAACCTCATTCCAACCACTGTGCCTCATCCATTTTTTTTAGAGTTGTGATAAATACCTCTTTATTATTCTTTATTCTCTCTCCTATAAATAGTGTACAAAAATAAATAAAATAACAATATTAATTATAATGGTTTAGTACCAAAATTGTATAGGGTCATAAGAGACCCTAGGCAAGCAACAGTGTCATTATTTTTAGCTAGTCTTTTAGCCTTGCCATGCTGGTCTTCAGATGTTTAGCTGCTCTCCTTGCTAACAAGTGCCCAAAATGCTCTACAAAAAATTTAAAACATACCAGCCTAACCATCTTAAATTTGTTTAAATGGTCAAAAATGTACCTTTAAAAACAAAAACAAAAATGCATATCACAAAATGAAAACACTGCAAATGTACCTCATTTTTGTTCAGTGCATGGCCATTGTTTTCCCCCTGAGTACACATTGCAAATGTGCCAAATAATTCCCTCAGATCCACTTTGCCTCTTAACAAGTTCCAGTGGAGGAAGCATGAGGCATTAAAAGAATTGTTTTCCTTCAAACCATCCACCACTGTGAGTTTCTTAAGAGGCAGGGATTGTTTGAAAAGATGAAGATCCAGGGATTGAAAAAAAGCATGTCAATGTGGGCAAATGGGAAAAAATTACTCTTGCAAGTGTGGTGAACTAAATAATTTAACAGCAAGTACAAAACATTGGTAGGCATATGAATATGTTTCCCTTTCACCAATACACTGACCCACAAACAAACACAAAAAGGGATTTTCCTACCTTGGAACCTGGTGTTGTTGATAAGGTCTAGTATATCTGCTATGGCATTGTACTCGCCCACCTTCACCTCCTGACCCTCTGTGAAAGACAACGAGAATAAGAGGACAGCGGTGATAAGAGGAGAATGTTCAAAGCCTGTGGCCTCCAGAGAGAAACAAGACAATAGAGAGTACATTTCATTTCTGTGTGCTTCACTGCATAAGAAGTCCAACATATTGTCCTAAATTGCCATGACATGCTGTGTGCGATGTTGAATCTTTGCTAGTCATGTAATGTGAGGGCTACAGGAGCTGAAAGAGTGCATAAATGGTAACCTTATGTATTTGCACATCAATTAAAAGACACCTGATTTCTTAGTGTGCATATCATGTGATAAAAATAATGACGACCAGGCACCAACAGGCAGTGGGTGTAATGGTCCTGTCACTCTGTCAGTCTGGGTTTTTGTCTGACAGGACCGTGGCATTATCGTCCCATGTCTCTCTTGTGTTTCGTTGTCTGTCTTGTTGTGAGTGCGCAGTTTCGATTGTATTCCCTGCCGTGCGCTCTTTGACCTGTCTTGTTTCATGTCGGGAGAACGGTGTCTGGATCCTGACTTCCTGTCTGGTTTCGTTCTGTGTCGGGTTCCAGACACTCGTGAACCATGTCTGTCTGTTATTGACGTGAGTGCATCGCACTTATGTCATCTTGGCAGCATGCACCCGCATCAATAGTTTGTTTGTCTCTCACAAACAAGGGTGCGCCTCGTGTAGCGCTTGCATTGTGCGCCCGGGTCGCTAGCTGTCTTTGTGTTGCGCTGAGGTTCGGTCACTTCAGTCTGAGGTGTCGGGTGTGTGTGTGTGGCTTGCAACTCTTGAACAGGTGTCCTGTCTTGTTTTTGTTGCCTGTTGCGTGCATCACGTGGCGTTTGCCTCATGGTAATAATAGGCAAACAAGTAGGCAAACAAGGAGGCGGGTATGTCGTAAGACAGAGAGACGTGGCGATACAGATACAAAACAAAGCCACATGCTCTCGCAAGACAACAAAACACCCGAATAGCAGGAGCGCACATTGGAAAGACAATGAGGCAATATACGCTCATGCCAACTGACAAACAAGACAAGAGAATGCGTAGCAACGCCAAACAAAGCGATGCCACGCATTTCTTGTTTGCCTATTATTGGTTTATTAGTCACACCTGCCCTGTCTTGTTAACCTGTTCATTTCTCTCCCTATTTTTGTCTCCTCGTGTTTGCTGTCCAGTGCTGTTCGTCTTGATTCCAGTGTTGGTTTGTGTTCTTGTTATTCCCTGTTCCCGTTTCCAGACTGGTCAGTCCTGTTATTTGCATTATCCTCTGACCCAGCCTGGATACCTTTCCCCCCCTACTGGATAGTTTATGTTTGTTTTTCCCCCTTGTGGGAGTTTTGGTTTGTTTTTAATTTATTTTGTATTAATAATTTCCTGTTTATTTTTAACTCGGGCTTTTAATTAACTTTAGCTTGGGTCATGAGCCTCATTATTCTCTGCAATTCGTGACAGTGGGAATCACTTCACTTGTACATTAATTTCAAAACATATCTAAAAATGCTGTATTAAAGAACTCATGAAATCCTAATTGAAATTTTCTGCCTTAAAGTCCTTTTTTTATTTTAGATTTGACGCTTAAAATCCTTTACTTAGAATATTTACTTTACTTAGTATTTTGCCTTGTTCCAGTAAATATATCAAAATATTCTTAAAACAAGATAAATTAATTCAAGAAGCATAATGACATAAGATATTTTGTCTTGTTTTCAGAGAAAACGAACAGAATATAGTAACGTTTATGCTTTCAAAAATGATTTGCCAATGGGGTAAGAAAAAAAGGAAAAACACGTTTATTTTTCTTACACATTGGCAAATATTTTTTTCTTGTTTTAATCATAAATCCCATTTAATTTTGTTAGATTTCACGTAAAAAAACAAGGCTATTTTTTTACCGAAAATAAAACTAAAATACTAAGGAAAAAAATATTTTTGCAATGTGATGACTCATTCTGACCTCAGAAGTGGATATACATTTTTGTCCAATAAAATGCTCTCTACAATGAGAATGTCCCTCCTCTAATACCACCTGCTAGCAACAGCAAGTAACAAATCATGGTTCATGTATGTGACATAAACTGAAGGCTAATAGCAATTTAAATAAAAAGGCATGCTTTCAATGTGCCCTGCTCCAACTTCCTGTTTCAACAGGAAATATATCAACACAGGAAAGAAAACTGTGCTCATCAAGACATTTCATAGGGTCTTTAAAGACAAAAGTTAAGAATGAAATAAAACTGAGTTACTGGATATTTGTGTAGGCGATTAGACATATGTTGAGGTAATGTGTCCATAGATGCAGTAAAATAAAGCTTAGTGTCAATAAATCCTAAACAGAACAAGACTTATTCTCAGAGGTACAATTCAAAGCAAGTTTATTCCAAAAGCCATCTTAAAACTCAATATTTGTCCCTGGTGTGCACTTCAAGACTGCCTGTGTATTGACAATCACACTACCAGGGCAAGATGCATTCCTCCTTGAGATGAAAACTCACTTAAGGACACTGAACATGAAAAATAAGATATTTATAATTTAGCTCCAAGGAGTCTCAGTTTCTGGGCTGCTAATACTAAAATTGTTTACTGTTACTTTGAAATGCAGCCCTGTGCCAAACCATTTTCTGTAATTACAATTAGCAAAACAGAAAAACGAGTACAACTTTGGTAGTAAATGCAATATTCCTTATTAAAACAGGACATTGGGTATGGCATACAGTCAGGCATGTGCCGTGGGCTTTAAGACTTGGCAAGCATTAAAGATTTTTAATACACATTTTTAAACGCTGTGCCCAAAACACATAATACGGGTGAGTGTTGCAGAATCGGTGATGGCTCATATATGGTGATAAAGGGTTATGTTGTGGGTGTTAAGCACCAAGGTTCAATCGTTATGCCATGTTAAGAGACAAACAATTTATTGTGGATGAGTCATTGTAACACATAAATGACGGGCAAGGAGGAGGTGGGAACCGGACAAACCATCAAAGTAATATTTAATGAAAACTCAACAAAAAGACACAAACATCCTCGTCACAGTCATAAATGCTAATGACAACATCTCATGACTGTTCATGGCTAAATACCACTGTGGTGCATGTGGAACTGATACATCATTGTGTACCATTAAAACGTCCTTTGTATCAGGTATTTGACATATTTGACAATGGAGGCAGGAACCCTGCTAAAAAGACCAGCTTAGACTAGCAAGAGTTTCCATGCTGATCCAAGTTGGTTTATGCTGATAAGTGCCATGATGTTCCACCAGCATAAAGCTGGTTGATCATGGGAAGCTTGCTGGTTAACCTAGGTAAGAAGTGTGGTAGGGACACCAGCAAACAAGCATCCAAAACACAGCAATTGATCAACTTGTGCATGGATGCCGTGGAGAACAGCGTGAAGCCTCCACACGTGATATGTCTTCACAATAACACGCTCAACAAGCCAAGTGATAAGATGCATGGATCGATGGTCTCAGGCGCACAGGCAACTGAGATTCGTCCTACACCACCCGGATTAAGACGAGTCACTATGTCACCACGAGGACTTAGAGAGCATTGGGAATTAGGCATTCCAAATTGGGGAGAATAGGAGAGAAAATAAAAAATACAAATCATGAAATATTCTATTTACAAAACACATGTTCTTACCAGTCAACTATTCTCATCATAATCACTTCTACAAATGCTGCAACTAGACCTCCTTCAGTCAGACTTCGACCATACATTTCTTGCCTTAGGTGGTCTAGCTGTGTCAGGTGAATCACTGACTGTGATTAATCAGGTGTTGTCAGAGTAACATGTACTGTACATGATCTGCAATTCCGTACATAAGAGAACCATGACATTTAAATCATAGATCAGCAGAACACTACAGAAGCAGCGCAGGTGAGGGTATGAATGAATGTTACATTTATATAGCGCTTTTCTGATACTACACTCAAAGCACATAATATTGTGAAAAGGGAACTCTCCTAAACCAGCACCCATGTGCAGCATCCACCTGGATGATGAGACGGCAGCCAAAGTGTGCCAGTACGCTCACTAACACCAGCTGTTGGTGGAGATGATAAAGAGTGATAGAGCCTATTCATAACAGAGGATTATTAGGAGGCCATGATTGACAAGGGCCAATGGGGGGAATTTGGCCAGGACACCGGGATTTCTCTCCTACTCTTTATGAGAAATTGCTCTGGGATATTTATTGACCACAGAGAGTCAGGACCTTGGTTTAATGTCTCATCCGAAAGACGGAAGGGTAGATACAGCTTGTCCAATGTGTGCTGTTTTCAGTTTAAAGACAGATGCTGTCAGTAATGGTGGACTACAGTTCCGTGAATTGTTTGTTGTTGTCAATTGTAATGACTTCTAAAAACTTAAGAGTTTTCACATCTTGAATGTGAATGTTGAATGATTGTCTTGCTTAATAGAAAACAACATATTTGATAACAAGCATGCCAGGAGGTCAGCGCCACTGTAACTAGGTTAAAAAATGGCTCTGACTATCTTGTCCAGATGGCTTGGTGTGAGGTGGCTGAGGGTGTGACATAGAAGCTGACAGACAAGGACTCTAAAGATGGATGGATGACATGTTCAATTGAGGATCATCTTTAAATATTCAGCCTGGGCTATCCCTTCCTATCCATTAACAGTGAAGGATTGCGAAAGTAAGATAGAGAGAGATGCAGAGAGGGGGGGGAGGGGGGGGGGCAGTCAGGAACAGCTGGAAAAGAAGAGAACACAGAAAGAAACAGGGAAATCTAAGGGAATGATCTAAATGCTTGAGTGCTTATGTGAAGGAGTGAATAAATTAATAAAAAAGTGATTGAATGGATGGATGGATGAATGAGTCAATGTGTAAAAAGTGAGTGAATGAACGAAAGGGAAATTGAATGAATGAATGAGTGCGAGTAAGAGAGTGAATGAGTGAGACAGTAAGTGAGTGAATGTCTGCAAAAGTAAGTGATTAAATGAATGAGCGAGCCAGTGAAAGAGTGAGTGAATGAATGAGCCAGTGTGTGGGTAAAAAAGTTAATGAATTAGGGAGTGAGTGAATTAATGAGTGAAAGTGAAGGAGAATGTGAGTGAGTGAGTGAGTTAATTAACGAGTAAGTGAACCAGATAATAAATGAGTGGGAAATTGGTTAAATAAAATGAGTGAGAAACTGATAGATTGAATGAATGCATGAATTAATACATTAATTAATCAGTGTTGGAGAGAGAAAGTGAATCGTTCATCTCACACACGGGTGAAAGAGCACGTGAGTAAGAGAGTAAATAAATGAGTAAATGAATGAGTGAGATTGAATGAATGTGCCAGTGCATGAGTGAATGAGTGAGTTATGAGTGAAAGAATTAATGTGTAAAGGATGTGTGTATGAAAAATAGTGAGTGAGACATCTTGTGAAAGGCATGGAGGAGCCTTGGAATGACAGTGCCTTGAGCTAGTGTGAGTGTCTAGTGATTGTTCTTACAATGCTGAAGGAAGCCCTATCTAGTGCGCTGCATTTTTTATTTAGCTTTTAGGGTTAGGGTCATGGTTATTTTATTTTAAAATTTTCACTCCAATTATTTGTTAGTTTAAGTTTAGTTTTTCAGTATATTTAGTTTTTATTTTAGTTTTAGTATTGATATTAAGGGATATTGGAGGATGTTTTATGTCCATTATAATGGACTAAACAAATTATTGCATTCAAATAATCTTTATTATAAAAAAATATCTTCTTTCTATCTTAAACCAAGCATTGAGACACTTCACTGATCTTGCATCTAGAAAAAAATTATAATTTATAATTTATGTCACAAAGATTTATTTGTGTTCCTTTGCTGAGAAAAATATTTTACCAAAAAGATCATTTATATAATCCAGGCTATACATGTTTGTCCCTCTGAACTCAACCCCCTCACACCAACCATATTCAGCCCATTAAAATTTTAATTCTGCTCATATGCGACATTATTAATAAGAAGTGACATCATTCAGATGTCTTCAACAGCATGGTACAGAAACAGGTAAGAAATGTAATCATCTGTGTTCACATTTTGAAGTGTATTATAGTAAGATGGGTATGATCAAGCTCAACAACTCAACACAAGAAATTGATAAAAGATATTAAATCAGTATTTTTAAATATGATATTTTAATCCATAAATATATATATATATATATATATATATATATATATATATATATATATATATATATATATATATATATATATATATATAATTTATTAATATCATGCATGTTGTGTTGTCTTCTGTCCTACACCACATGAGGAACAGTGGCCATTTTGAGCAAAAAAATAACAACTCCATCACACTCAACCCTATCACATTTTTCACAGTAAGCCTGATGGGGTTGAGTTATTCAATACATTTATGAACATTTTAACAAAAATATGGAATAGAAAATGTATTATATATGACAAATTCTATATATTTACTTAAAGGGCACGTATTATGTCCCTTTTCACAAGATGTAATTTAAATCTTTGGTGTCCCCACAATATATCTTTGAAATTTCAGCTCAAAAAACCCTACAGATAATTTATTATACCATGCTGAAAATGCCAATTTTTGGGTGGGAATAAAACAAGCCATTTGTGTGTGTGTGTCTTTAAATGCAAATGAGCTGGTGCTCCCCGCCCCATATGCAGAATAGGGTGGAGTTTGAAATCTCTGCTTCGGATAACTAGACATCATAAGCAATATAACTGACAGCGAAAATAGTGGTGTTCAGCCCTATATGTTTGAGCCGGAGTCAGACACTGATGAGGGAGAGACTCCGTCAGAAGTAACAACTTTGAGAATGAACCAGGAAGTCTCAGAATGGTTATTTGATACATTTATTTACTGTTGTAGAGTTTTTCAGCAGTTTTGCAATGATGGTTGAGCAACACACACACACACACACACACACACAAATACTGTTACAACATTAGTTAATTTTAACATTCGTGCTTTAATGAAACAACACACAAACAAACATGCCCGTCAACAGTCGTGGGCAGAGCCTGTACAAAGTGACGTCACTTTGTACAGAATCTGCGACTGGCTTGTTCTGAGACAGTTCTTATGATTAATGGGGATTAAAACAAAAGGATTGGGTGGATTTTTATAATTATAGGGTGGGTGTGTACACACACTGCCAACACACATTTATGTTCAAACACCATGTAAAAGGAAATTTTGCATAATAGGTCCCCTTTAAATGAAACATGGTTTTAAAAATATGTGGGTGTAAGTTAGAAACGTCCCAGCTAATAGTACAGCTCTGCAATCAATTTGATTCTTCAGGACAGAAATGTAAACTGCACTGATAGGGGAGGAGGCTGTTGTCATATGATAATTATATAATGTTATGTATGGTAGTCAAAGAAAAGTCTCCATCGCCATCATTAACAGCAAGGGTGCTCACACTTCTATGGAATGAGATCTACTTTTTCCATTTTATTGCAGCAAGATCTACCATACACAATATATGTACATTGTCATAATACCAACATTTCTGTAGTTGTTATTGAAATTTGAACATTCGTGATACCAGCTTATCACAACAAATATTCACATTAACTCATTTGTTATGTAAGAATTATACTCAAATAAATATTCTAAACTACATTTCAACTACAGCTTTTCCCCACTCTTTACGTTTACTTCAGACATCACTCTGAGTTTACATGAAAACCTTACTGATGGGCATTTGGGTGGAATTTTGAAATATATTTGATCGTTCGGGCGTGTATCCGCATTATGAGCGTTCTCTGAGCACATGCGCATGTGAGCGCACAAAAAGCCATCTGACAGTGAAAGCGTGCAGCTATTCTGAAATATAAAATTATGTGACCTGAATTATTTTTAACAGCAGAATAAGAATAAGAATTTGTAAAAAGGCATTGGCTATATCACAAATATAGCTGGCTATTTTTTTGTTATTCTCATTCAGGCAACATTTCTCTTTTAATTTACCCTTCAAAAACCACTTGTCCCGGACAAGCTTTAAAGGTGCTATATGTAAGAATGACAACAAGCGTTTGAAATGGGTTCTGCAGTCCAAATGTAAAATATTGGAGAGTTGTCTGCTCCACCCCAGTTTCGAAGCTCATGTAGGTTGCCAGAATGAGAACAAGCAAATTAGCCATTAGCATCCGTTTTAAAGGATTTCTGGGCTAAATACATATATATTGTCTCCATAATCCAAAGGCAACTCAAATATTTATCCTTGTTCCACTACGCCTCTGGTCATGGTGGTTTTTAGACAGATGGCGAGGCTTTTAGGTCAGGTGGAATCTCTGATCCAGTTGGCTTCCTTGGCTGCAGCACACAGTGTTGTTTGCCTGCAAACCTGTTCGAATCTGGCAACCTGGCGGTGTCCAAATACTATTGGTGAGTGGGCAGTGGGCGGGATCAAACAGGCCAAAACATAAACAGAAATTCCGGCCCTGAATGGAAACTTCAAAGTAGAATATTGGCTGTAGCATTGTTGTCAGAGAAGCCAGAATTTCAACTTAGCATGTTTGATAATTCTCTAATGACATATTATATTCATTTTATGATTTTGCACAGTAAATATTACATATATCACCTTTACTGTCAAGCCCTGCTGAACTTCCCTGATTGCCAGTTGCCTTCACATTGACAGACAGATCAACCCTCAGCCAAACAGCTCTCCATTCAAGGCCTGCTCACAACTGCAGTCTGAAGGGGTGATGTAACACGCTACATGGGGAAACCTCTGCACCGAAGCAGAAAACACTGAAGAGGGTGGGAAAGCTGGCCTGAAGCGGTGCTGGGGTGTTTGGGGGGAATCCCCTACTCTGAGATTAAATCCCACAAACCAGAGTTAATCTCCCTGGCCCTCAGGAAACGCACGCACACACACGCACACGATTAATCACATCATGGCCCAAGCACGGGAATTCTCTGACCCCATTAAACTACAGGATGACACCAACGCTGGCACTGTGAATGCAGGTTATCTAAGTGATGTATAACACAAGCACTGGTCAAATGTTTTGCTGAGATATTTGTCTCAAGGACTGTGTATGTATCCTGTGAAATGACTTTCACAAATTGAGATGTTCATTTAATTGAATAGTTCAACCAAAATGAAAATTCTTTAGTAATTTTCTTACCCTCGTATTGTCATATAATTCATAACTTATATGACATTATTTCTTCCCACGAACATAAAAGCAGTTATTTACTGTATACAATGTGCAAGCAATAATTTCAGTTGTTATTCACTGGTAATTAAATGGAATAAGGCAGCTCTGACAATCTTGCTAAACATTTCCTATAATGTTCCACGGAAGTAAAAAAGTCAAACAGGTTTGGATTGACATGAGGGGTGAATAACTGATGACAGAATTTTCCTTTTTGGGTGAACAATCCCTATACCTTTATTGAAGACTTGAGAATGATCTACATTGGCTGAAAAACCTGAACTTCATCCAGCATTTCCTATTAAAAGGAAAAATTACCATCTGATGCACATACCTTGAAACTGGGTGAATTTTATAGTCCCCATCCGTTCCCCATTCCTAAACATCACCTGACCCTGCAAAAACATACACAAAACAACACTCAAAAGAACTGCTTATAACATGTTAGAGTGCAGAAGTCTAGATTCCACAGTTTAGACTTTAGAGGATTAATAACATGCCATTTATTGTAAGTTGGACAGATACAGTACATCTTGCAGTAATCGATTTTCCATCTTGTTGCCATATCCTTCACTCTTGGCACAGCACCAAATTGCAGTGTATACATTGAAATCTGGCTCAGTGCTTGTTTTTCAGCCCATTTATTAGATTAAAGATCTGTGAATTGATCTCTTTCTTGAGGCAAACATAATTAATAGCACCAAAATTGATCTGCTTAATGAAAGGAGCACATGGAGGTCAGAGAGGAAATCCGATAGTCAGGCCTTCCTGGTTCACAAATATTCTTTATATTTTTCAAAAGTGGTCTGTGCAAAACTCAGCATCATAATGCTAGGATATTGTGGGTGGTTGCCAGGGCATTGCTGTGTGGTTACTAGGGTATCGCTAGGGTGTTGCTTCCTGACTTCCAAGTCTCTATGATATTCAAGAATTTAAATATGGTTTCAGTGCAAGTCTAGGGGATTTATTTTTTAAAAAAATTATTCACCAGGCAAAAACTGCAAGTCCAGACTACCTTAGTCCTAACCTATAACCTATAGGTATGAGATGGCAATAAGTGCACTGTAAGAGGCTTCGAATGAAATGCATCTTCTAAACTGGAAAAAAAAAAATATATATATATATAATATGAAGTAAAATTAATCAATGCTTTTCCCCATTTACAAAATACAATGATTAGCAGAGGAAGTGAGGTTTGCCATAAAATCATTAATTCAAATATCGTGTAAGGTCTCATCAAACATTGCAGCTGTTTGAATAGTTGATCAAAGAACAGACACGTATACAGCACTTTAACATAAAAAAGATAATAAAAGCTACATCATTGAATCAAAATATGATCTAGTTTGCTCGTCATTTATTGCAGTTTCTTCTCTGTCTGCCCCCAGGGCTGCCTAATGAGCCATTTAGAAGGCTTCAGGAAAATTTGCCCCAATAAAATACCAGGTGAGTGGCAAACTGCATTACCATGGCAAAAACTAGAAGCCAATTAAAACCATGTCAACTAAGAACCGATCAAATCTCTAAAAATGCCTGTCTTTGAAGTGTAGATAGGAAGAAGTAGTACCAGTGCATACAATGCTTTGTTTAGATGCTCTGATGAGGGCGTGCTGGATAAATGCTTGCCTTCACAACACATATCATTTGTATCATACATATTTATCTGTGTAAATACTATGTTAGAAGAACTGCATTCAAATGAAACCTCTGAAATCCAAAGTAAAATTTACACATAAATAATACATGTTAAACAGCTTCAAACACATACAGTCACTAGGATTTATAAGCAGGATGTTTTTTATTTCTATCACCAGACAATTCAGAACAAGACTCTTAAATGCAGTAACAGGCTAACAAGGGGATATTGTCCTCTTGAAGGGGGGAAGAGGAATAATATGGCTATGGTTATAAATCTTATGTTCCCCAACACATAAGCTCTGTTCCAAAAACTTTTGAGCTGCCTCCCAAGGCATCATAGGTGCAATCCTGACGAGAAGGCTGTTCCAAATGGTAGAGGACTTAATTAAGATGACTCCCTAAGGCAAAATCATATGCATCCTCTGCCAAAGCAATCCCACAATTCACTCTGATGAGCTTGGTAAAAAAAATTAAAATAATAATAATCCACGATGGTGGAAAAAGCAAGACAGCTCAATATACTTACAATGTATTAAATACTGAAAATTACTGATAAAATGCAGTACCGTGCAAACGTTTTAGACACTTGTGAAAAATGTTGCATAGTGAGGATCTCTTCAAAAATAATGACATAAATAGTTTTAATTTATCACTTAAAGTCCAGTAGATATAGAAAAAAGCTAAATCAATATTTGGTGTGACCACCTTTGCTTTTAAAACAGGACCAAATCTCCTAGGTACACCTGGACACAGTTTTTCTTGGTTGTTGGCAGACAAGATGTTTCAAGCTTCTTGGAGAATTCGCCACAGTTCTTTTATCTATTTAGGCTGTCTCAATTGCTTCTATCTCTTCATGTAATCTCAGACTGTCATGATGTTCAGTGGGGGGATCTGTGGGGGCCATGACATCTGTTACAGGGCTCCCTGTTCTTTTATTCTAATAATTTCTATTTGCAAAAGTAATGTTTGGGAGTCTAACATTTATATTTTCTATTGACACACTAAAGCTGAAGATATAAATAACCATCTTAAGACAAATGCTTTTGTGAAACAGTACTATATGTTTAAAATAAGACAACTCACTTTTATTGAATGCTGAAAACATTTTTCTAAATACCTAACAAGGAAGACTTACCTAACCACAAACAATATTATCAACCTATCATCCAATCAATGATTCATTAATAAAAATGTGTAAATCACGTTAAACTCAAATGCGTCACTGCTCAAACAGTCTTTTTAATTTGAGTTTTATAATACACAGCCCTCCATGTCAATAGGCTGAAAATAGACTTATGGCTGAACTGCAGGTATGGGTTATTGGCATTGGCTTAAACATGTTGATGGCACCTTTATCACTGTGTGTGTGTGTGTGAGTCTGTACAGAGGTGTGAACAAGGGCACATGGGGGCTTTGTTGAGGCCACACAGGTGTAAAAGTCACCCTCATGCCTGCAAAAGAGGGTTTGTGGGTGGAGGTGATGAAGGTGATGCAAGCAAATGATAATGGCACTATCAGACCGAACATACAGCTAAGGATAATAGTGCAGATAGTTTAGATAGTTTAGCACTGAAATATCCCAAATGTATACAAATATGTACCAATAGCAACAGTCTATTGATGGTGCAATCACACTCAGTGTATGAGAGAATATAAAACTACATAGGTGTTTCCAAAAGTATTCTGTACTTAAGTCATGTGACTAGCAACCTCTTTTAAAGAAATTGTTTATGAAGGATGCTTCAGAATACAAAATTCTGTTTGAAACAGCCTCTGTAGTTTGTTCATAAATCGGACCACACTGTTCATGCTATGCCTTTGTTTTTATGCGTGTTGCCAGCAAAAAAAACAACACCAACAAAAGATCTTCTGTCAAACCATTATTTTGAAGTACATGTTCTTTTAAATAAGTCACATTAAATTTGGGTAAAATATATTTTCTTTTGTTTGGTTGCAGCAGTGGCAAAGCATCACAGCTAGAAAACACTGACTCTCAGTCTAAGAAACTGCTGAAAAAAAAGACTTGAGCCAAAAATGAAAATTATTTTTAACATTATATATCTCAGGGTTTAAATAAAGTAGTTCCGAAAAACTGCTTTTGTTTTGTTCCCAACCATGTCAGCCATAACTAAGTAAAATTTGTGTTGATATAACAAAGCAATCAAAAGTTATAGCATTACAAATATTATTTATTCTTGTGTCCAAAAACATCTCCAAACAAATAAAACATAATAATTGTACATATTAACTAATTACACATGCAAATACAACAGTGACTAAAGGTATGATGTCTCTCCAAAGCATGCAAGCATGATCTTATTCAGTTCCATTCTGTGTAATATGAGTCATCATTGAGTCTGTGTCATGTATTTGGCACCATTTCCTGGTTGCCATATTTAATTAGAGTAAATGCTCTTTGCACATATTTGGAAGACTTCCTCTTCTGGTTGGAGCGATCTGAATCCTATTATGATTGGTTTTGCATTCCATGAGGCTGACAATGTTCTACATCAGTGCTTCTCAAACTTTTTAGGCCAAGTACAACTGTCGATCAAATCAGAGCATTCAAAGTACTACATAGTCACCACCAATGTTCACTCAAATATTTTTTCAGCATTCGGCAGATAAACGTTTTTTGTGTGGCCTTAAGGATTGTGAGCAGCATACCATATTTCATTAATATCAATATTCCTATAGTTTACACAATCAACATGTGTGTTTCTAAAATTAAACATACAATATTAACATTCAGAAGTTTTGCAATCCAGTTCAAACAAACTACTATATATATATATATATATATATATATATATATATATATATATATATATATATATATATATATATATATATATATATATACATACAGTGGGTACGGAAATTATTCAGACCCCTTACATTTTTCACTCTTTGTTATATTGCAGCCATTTGCTAAAATCATTTAAGTTCATTTTTTTTCCTCATTATTGTACACACAGCATATTGACAGAAAAACACAGAATTGTTGACATTTTTGCACATTTATTAAAAAAGAAAAACTGAAATATCACATGGTCCTATGTATTCAGACCCTTTGTTCAGTATTTAGTAGAAGCACCCTTTTGATCTAATAAAGCCATGAGTCTTTTTGGGAAAGATGCAACAAGTTTTTCACATCTGGATTTGGGTATCCTCTGCCATTTCTCCTTGCAGATCCTCTCCAGTTCTGTCAGGTTGGATGGTAAACATTGGTGGACAGCCATTTTCAGGTCTCTCCAGAGATGCTCAATTGGGTTTAAGTCAGGGCTCTGGCTGGGCCATTCAAGAACAGTCACGGAGTTGTTGTGAAGCCACTCCTTCGTTATTTTAGCGGTGTGCTTAGGGTCATTGTCTTGTTGGAAGGTGAACCTTCGGCCCAGTCTGAGGTCCAGAGCACTCTGGAGAAGGTTTTCGTCCAGGATATCCCTGTACTTGGCCGCATTCATCTTTCCCTCGATTGCGACCAGTCGTCCTGTCCCTGCAGCTGAAAAACACCCCCACAGCATGATGCTGCCACCACCATGCTTCACTGTTGAGACTGTATTGGACAGGTGATGAGCAGTGCCTGGTTCTCTCCACACATACCGCTTAGAATTAAGGCCAAAAAGTTCTATCTTGGTCTCATCAGACCAGAGAATCTTATTTATCTTAGGCTTCCGTCGGGCCACTCTGCCATAAAGCCCTGACTGGTGGATGGCTGCAGTGATGGTTGACTTACTACAACTTTCTCCCATCTCCCGACTGCATCTCTGGAGCTCAGCCACAGTGATCTTTGGGTTCTTCTTTACCTCTCTCACCAAGGCTCTTCTCCCCCGATAGCTCAGTTTGGCCAGACGGCCAGCTCTAGGAAGGGTTCTGGTCTTCCCAAACGTCTTCCATTTAAGGATTATGGAGGCCACTGTGCTCTTATGAACCTTAAGGGCAGCAGAAATTTTTTTTGTAACCTTGGCCAGATCTGTGCCTTGCCACAATTCTGTCTCTGAGCTCTTCAGGCAGTTCCTTTGACCTCATGATTCTCATTTGCTCTGACATGCACTGTGAGCTGTAAGGTCTTATATAGACAGGTGTGTGGCTTTCCTAATCAAGTCCAATCAGTATAATCAAACACAGCTGGACTCAATTGAAGGTGTAGAACCATCTCAAGGATGATCAGAAGAAATGGACAGCACCTGAGTTAAATATATGAGTGTCACAGCAAAGGGTCTGAATACTTAGGACCATGTGATATTTCAGTTTTTCTTTTTAATAAATGTGCAAAAATGTCAACAATTCTGTGTTTTTCTGTCAATATGGGGTGCTGTGTGTACAATAATGAGTAAAAAAAGGAACTTAAATGATTTTAGCAAATGGCTGCAATATAACAAAGAGTGAAAAATGTAAGGGGTCTGAATACTTTCCGCATTACATATATACATATATATATATATATATATATATATATATATATATATATATATATATATATACATAAATTTGAGAGCTTAAGCATTGCTAGACCCTGTTTTTCATCTCAGCCCCCCTACAATTATGCAGCTAGCATCACCATTAAAATACGTGATAATGTGCATGTGATCTATGAAAACCGCGGCTGCAGTAAGCTATCTGAGGTCCATTTTACTCTGAATCATGCCCTTACCAGTTGTTAACTTTAATTTTCAAAGTAAGTATTTTCCTTCCCTCCAGTCATAGATAGACTCTTCATAGGTGACATAGCGGCAATGTTCGTCACATAGTGCTGCCTTGTGCACAGATTTCAGACACGCACTCCATTTCTCTGTCCCTCATCCAAGCAATCTTCCAGTGAAATCAAAAACAAAATCTAGCCAATTACAACCCAGTGTCTTTGAGTCAAAAGCACTATTTAAGATAATAGACTAAAAGGAAGTCTGAGATGTGCAAAATAAATGGAATGATATCAGATTTTGCTGCATGGGAATAATATTGTGGTGTGCGCACAGAGACATCAGCATAGCCACGCACAACGAGAACTACCCTATTCACATCCTGCACTGCTGATGTAAAAAAAAAAAAAGGTGATCTATCTTAAAGATATATTACATTTGTAATCATACATTACAAATGAAACGTAAAACTTTTGAATAAAATGTTAAACATTTTTTTTTTATGTAAATATCGTGGGTCATGCTGCCCACCTGAGGGCATTCCACGTACCACTGGTATTAGAACCACTGTACTACATCATTTCTGATCTAGCAAAGCTAACCTGTTTTTAGCCATATAGCATATTTTGTGCTTTTTGCATAATCTATGCTTGATCTAATGATTTACATTTACATTTCTGCATTTGGCAGACGCTTTTATCCAAAGCGACATAAAGTGCATTAATTACAGGGACAATCCCCCCAGAGCAACCTGGAGTTAAGTGCCTTGCTCAAGGACACAATGGTGGTGGCTGTGGGGATCGAACCAGCAACCTTCTGATTAACAGTTATGTGATTTAGCCCACAACGCCACCACCACTCCACCATAATGCTCTATGCATCCGTTCACTTTGTGTGTGGGGTCGTTTTAATGGAACAAATATTATATTAATATTTTAATACTTAATATTTGCTATATTTTAGCGAAGTATTTGAGATTAACAAATACGCTGGTTGTATTGTACTCTTTGAGAGCTTTCCAACAACATATGATGCATGGCTATTTATTAAGTTTGATGTTTTACAATACAATAACATATTCAGTGCAAAATTATTACAAAATTATCAAAACGTGACACTTCTGAATTGTCTGCCAGTTTCAAAGCACTTGTTCAGTTTTGGTTCATAATGCCTAAATGCATTGTAAATTACAGCTTCTAAGCTTTAAAATTATACTTTTTTAATGTTGGTCAAGACTGTAGTTATTAGTATTTTGATCAATATTTTTTTTATTTAGATAAACAAGTATTTAATGTAAAATGTAATTTTTGTATTTGCTTTTAGAAACTACTGCCCCAGGCCCACATTGGCAAAAACTCTTCTATCCAAATGAGCATGCGCACCTCCACCTCTCACTCAGAGTGATCCACAGAGACTTCTCTAAGCTAATGTTTAACTACCTGGGGCATGCTGGCACTCAATCGATAGCTCCACTCAGAGGACTCAAAGTCTTATGGAGAAGCTAGAACAGTTCGTTCTGTCGGCCACAGAGCCAGCCATCAAAAGGAGACAAACCTGGGCCTTGGGGGACCACTAAATAAACTTGTTGTTGTTAAATTGCAAATCATCTAGTTTTGAGAGACTGTGTTCTAGAAGATTCTCTGCAGTTATTCAGCTTTGATGGGAAAAGTTTCCAGTAAACATCAGGAACTCAAATTGTGAAATTCCATATCAATCTGTTTAGGCACTTAAACTAAAGTTGGGGTACTGTATACTATGTACATAAATGAATAGTTGCTACCTTGAGATTCACACATTCTTTTTCTTAGTTGTAAAAGTTAAAACAAGCTACAAATATTGATGGAATCAAGTGTTGAGTTTACAGTTGCAATTTGAATTCAGTTTCTTAAATAGATTCACTTTCTGGTCTCAACTAGGCCTCGGCCGTTATGGACTCGAACTTGATCGGTTAAAGACCAAGGCCCATTTGCAATAAACCTCTAATGTTTAGAAAACCCTTTGTAATAAACGTAAGTGTATTTATTCCAAGGTTTTTATTAACTTAAGGGGTTTTTGCACCCTTAAGGACAAGAAGCCAACACTAAATTAACACCAACCTATACTTATGATTGGGTAAACACCAAGAAACTTCTTTTAAAAGGAATAGTTCACACAAAATATGTCATCATTTACTCATTTACCAGTTTATCCATTTCACAAAGATGGTTTGAATGATTTACTCACAAGCTGGACATCAATATGAGAAAAGAAGCAGTGTTCGATTCACAAACTAATCATTCTTTTAAATCAGACCTCTTCAATACGATTATGTTCTTTCATATCACAAAACTGGTCTGAGCGATTGGTGTACAAATAGGACATTGGTACATCTCTAATGGACTCAATGGAAATAAATCTGCTCCACACACAAAGATATTGTTTGACTTCAGAAGACATACTGACCAAGACCAATTTTAGGATACTTTTGATGCTTTTGCATCCTTTTTGAAGCTCCAGTCAAGTGTAAACCAGTACATTCTTCATAATTTCTCCATTTGTGTTCCACAGAAAAAAGTCAGTCAACAAGTAATAACATGAGGATGAGTAAATGACAGAATTAAAATTTTGGGTGAACTGTCCTTTTACAAATGGTGTTCAGGCATTATTTTCTCCTTTGTGTGTTGTTTGTTTTTCCTTCCTCTCCATTAAGCTTCTACAGGTCTTGCAGCACATGCACTGTTTGCTGCCAGCCTGGCATACTCCATAAAGTATACTCTGCTACACATAAAAAATGAGAGATAACCGCTGGATAAAAACTCAAGACGGAGGGCTGGAGGACATACTCAAACCCACAATGCCCATTAACCCCTACTCTTTTTCTAGACCAACAAAATTTACTGCAATATCTCTCTCATTTTCTTTTTTACAAAGAATGTTCAGATCAGCTTCACTGCATGACTTTAGATTTGCTGACTTGCTTTCTTTTTGCAATCTATGATTCTCTCTTTTGGCAGCCAACAGCAGTGTTATCTTATAAACAAACACTCACAGAGAGATACACACATTCAGTTATGTCTGCAGACAGGCCACTCCTTGCATACCAAATATATCCTCCCCTTATCTGCTTCTCATTCTGTGTTTCAAATGCATTTCATGTTACAGTAACTGGCCTCAAATCTCAAGTTGCGTTTCCAAACGTTTTCCCAGTCTTCCCAGTCACAGGCAATTAACATCTCAATGTAAGATGACATGCATAGATCTTTTTAGACACTTGTTCCCCCAGTCGCTTTTAGCTTATAGCTAAATACTTATAGGGCTGTCAGGAAGCCTTTTAGATACTGCATTTGGCCCTAAAAGATCACATATTTCATAAATTTGAAGTATGTTAACAATGAAATAGCATTCCAGATGTGTTTTGATTGTTAGTGTTGTTCTTCCACACACAAATCCATAATGTCACAGTTACATCTAGCAAATCTTGTGAAAAGCAAAATAAAACTTTTTATAGGGCAGGTCCGACCAACACCTCAAATCTGGCCTTATTGATTGAAATGTGGAAGTGTTCTATTTGTGTGAGGTAACAAATTAACTTCAAACACAAAATATTATGAATCAGTGCAGGGTAATCTACTTTGAAACTGTTATTTCACGGCATATAATTATATCACACACACACACACACACACACACACACACACACACACACACACACACACACACACACACACACACACACACACACACACACACACACATGCACACACACAGTACAGACTTTATATTCTATCCGCTAAACCTAACACAATCCCTAAACATAACCCTCACAAAAAACCTTCTGCATTTTTACATTTTCAATAAAACATAGTTTAATATGTTTTTTAAGCTACTTAAATTATGGGGACACTAGAAATGTCCACACACACACACACACACACACACACACACACACACACACACACACACACACACACACACACACACACACACACACACACACACACACACACATACACACAGACACTTAAACCCCTTAAAGACCCGCTGACTGGTCCATAGTGGGGCAATATATCACAAAATATGATAAGTCCCTGGATACGTAATTCAGGCATATGTGATATCATTTGAAAGATTAAAATCAAAAAATTCTTACAATACCTTTAATACATAAATTATCAAAATAAGGGCTGAAAAAATCTGCATCACAAATAAGCACCACCTAGAGGTAATGTGGTAGAATTATTAATATGAATATAAAAGTTTTTACATAGCACTTAAATGGAAAAGTCATATATCAAATGAAAGCTCTCATTCTCATGAATTGTATTTGACATTATATTTTCCAAAAAAATAAGCCATTTATTACTTGTCTGTGAACTTGCTTGGGTGAATAATCCAATGGTATAAGATGTCCAGAACAAAATATGCAGTTTAGCAGAAAAAGCATGCTAATCAAATCATTGGAAAAATATATTATCTCAGCTTTCTAATAACACCTAGACTGAGCTTCTAGTCCACTCTCAGAGTCTGAGATATTCAATGAAACAATGGGGGTTGTGCCTGAACTGAAAATTAGGCTGCAGGTCTATAGATGATCAAATGCTAGAGCACCACCTACAGTTCAAATTTGCATATTGTGATGGAAGATAATAGAAGAAATTTATTCTTGTGAAAAATGGGACCAACTTTTATGCAATTTGTCCACAATATGTGTAAATGGTAAACCTTTAAATTTGAGTGTGAAAAATTGCAAGCGGCAGCCCAAAAATGCACCACACATTTTAAGTAACGGCAGGATTTTTTGAAACAGTTCATTGAAATGAACAGTCTGAATGAACAAAATAGCTAAAACAAACCATTAAAAAAACATGCTGCAATAATTCCCAGTACTACTTGAGAGAAAAAAGTTCACAAAAATAAAACAGCTCAGCAACTGTCATGCAACTGAAATATGTATTTAAGTTAGTTGGGCTGCTCCTTTATATTATACTCTGCCCATCACTATTCCTGACTCCAGGTAAATCCAAAAGGTTCACATACTTTTTCCGGAAAATGTACGTGCATGATTGTTGTTTAAACTAAATTCAATGAACATCTATTAACACAAACACCAAGCGCAAACTTACCGTCACTCCAAAGAAGTTAGTCTCGTTCATGACGTCCAGAACCATCCTGCCCACCTCACGGTCATCCACTGTGAAGTTGTGGTACATGTCATGTCTCTCCTTATGTCTTAGGAGCTCCATGACGCGGGTGAGGGTCTTTGCTATAACCCAGATGCCATCATAAGCGAAACCGTGGAACTTGCTGGCCTCCACCCCTTTCTGCTCTCGCTCCCGGTTGTACTCTCTCTCATACTCTTGTGGTGTCTGAAGACAGACAGATACAACAGTACTGTTTTACAAATTACTAATATGTTAGTGTGGGTTTTGAATAGCACATTTGTAAATTCATACAATAAAGGATAGAAAGACATTAAGTCTGGTATTTTTTGTTAGAAGCAATAGAAGTTCCAAGCTGAAAAGTCCAGTAGGTACATGTTGTGTTGTGGATGCTGGCCCCATGGAAGCAAGTGTACTGGTGTACTCCCAGACATTTCAACTAGCTTAACCAGCAGGACTACCTTGTTCAAACAGCTTCATCAGAAAATCAATGCTTGGCCCAACATGGAAATTCATGGTGGTCTAAACTGATCCTTCCAACAGAGTTACTATAAGCAGCTTAGGAAAGCTTCCTTGAGAAAATATTTAAACTGGCAATATCTCATATTTTCTCTTGCACATGGTGAGAATTATTGTCTGCCAGATATCAACAATTTCATGTGTACATTCTGATATCACAAAGCATTGCAGACACTTACCCTTCCTGATATTCCTTTAATTAGTTTGGCACTGAGAGGTTCAAAGTCCACGCTGATGTAACCCTCCATGGCTGTCAGCAGCTTTTTTGTGGTGCAGTTGGTGGAGTTCGCCTGCTCCCACCAGTTCCCCTGGTACCAGCCTGGGATGATCCACTGGTACTTACTGCCATACATGTTGAGGTTATAGGCCTGGAACACACATGAAATCATGGACTCAACTGATATTTTACCATCTGCAGAAGAACCATCATTCAAACTGTATTGACTGTACTGTCCTTTAAACGCTGGCTGACTTACACAGCAGAAGACTTTGGAGGCCAGGTTCTCATCAAACTGGCCAATGATGATCCGAACATCATTATCCTACAGAGAGTGACAAAACATAATTAAAGAGGTAGTTAATGGTTAGGGAACAATACATTAACATTTTATGCTTTTTAGCAGACACTTTGATCCAAAGCGACTTACAGTATACATTTTTATCAGTATGTGTGTTCCCTGGGAATCAAACCCATGATCTTGGTGTTCCTAACGCCATGCTCTACCAGTTGAGCTACATGAATATGACTTGAATAATGCAGTATGTTGTCAGAGATCTGGGCTGGTAACCACAAGGCTGTGGTTTTAAATCCCACAAAGGTCAATCTATAAATTATCACCATTGTCTCTTTGAGCAATTGTCCCTTTTCCATGTTTCACAGAAGAAAGAAAGTCATACTGGTTTGACTTACAGCAGAGAGCAGCCTTTCTCCTTCAGTATGGCTGTAAGAATTGCGTAAGCAGTTTCCAAAACCACAGCTAGGATGTGTAGCATTGCAGGGTGTGAATATATTATGCTGAGTGACTCCATCTATTACAGAGTGACATTAGCTACAGAGGTGTGAATTGTTTCATATCCAGAAGCAGAGATCTTCATCTGTATCCAGCATATATGCAGCACGATTGAGTTTCTAAATAATTCAGGCCAATTCAGAGCATTGTGTTGCAACCCCGTCCAGTTCTGCATCGCTGAGATTCAATCTATCACTGGAGCTGGATCTCTATGCATTACGCACCACACGGGGCCTTCACCCACTCTGTGGCATGCTGTCAGATGAGAAAAGTGGAAGTAGATGATGGGAATAGGTGTGACATCCATCTCAGAAGGATCTGGAAGAGATCTGGAGCTCATGCAGTCATTCTGTAAGCTCATCAAGACTGTGTGAAGCAATAGAAGCCAAGACCGAATACATGGAAATGAACAAATGTTCGAAATAGATCTTTATTTTGATCTTTAAAACAGATGGAAACAAGTTTAGTGTTGATTTGGTGCTGGTCTAGCTGATGAACTAGCAATTTCCATGCTAGTCTAGCCAGAGTATGTGAGTGGAGTGGCAACACTTTCAACTCCGCGCTTAAAGCATTCTGTAATAAATCCGCTCCAGCTTTACTCCGGGTTGTCCATTTCACACTCCTAGCTCCTCCCACTCACCGATAAAAGAAACTCCCTTCTGTGTAAAATTTGCACTGCAATACCACTCCACTGTTATATCAAGTTATTTCAGAATGCTTTTAAATATCACAACCCTCAGTGCAAAAGATGTATTAAATTGAAAATAAAGGAGAAAAGCTTCAACGTGCTTTATTAGAACATTAACATTAGCCCTATATATAACAAATGTCTATTCTAAATTATTTAAATGAGCTTACTTTTTAAACATGTTGGCAACTTTACCAAACCCATTAAATTAAATCAATAGATAACCAAATTATTTACACACACACACACACACACACACACACACACACACACACACACACACACACACACACACACACACACGCATGTTGTGTTTCCATGTTTTATGGGGACTTTCCATAGACATAATGGTTTTTATACTGTACAAACTTTATATTCTATCCCCTAAACCTAACCCTACCCCTAAACCTAACCCTCACAGAAAACTTTCTGCATTTTTACATTTTCAAAAAACATAATTTAGTATGATTTATAAGCTGTTTTCCTCATGGGGACCGACAAAATGTCCCCACAAGGTCAAAAATTTCGGGTTTTACTATCCTTATGGGGACATTTGGTCCCCACAAAGTGATAAATACACGCTCACACATACACACACACACACACACACACACATTTCACCCCACGCTATATATATATAGGCTAGTTTATGCTGGTTTGGTAGTGGTCTAGTGGGTGGACCAATGCAACCAATTCTCTTCCTGTTCTCATATAGTTTATGATGGCTAGTGCTGGTTCAGTACTGGCCTAGCTGGTGGACCAAATTATCCATGCTGTTCTAAGCTGGTTTTTGATGGTTGGTGTTGGTGTTGTGCTGCTCTAGCTGGTGCACCAACACAGCCAATTCCCATGCTGTTCTAGGATAGTTTATGCTGGTTTAGTACTGGTCTAGCTGGTAGACCAGCACTGCCAATTCCCATCCTGGTCTGAGCTGGTTGATGCTGATTGGTGCTAGTTTGGTGCTGGTCTAGCTGGTTGACAAGTATAGCCATGTTGTTCACAAGCAAAAGCTGCTAGCTGGTGAAGCTGGTTGACTAGTATGGTTTTCCTGGTTAACCAAGAAAGTCTTGCTGGTTAAGCTAATCAAAAAGTCTTGTTGAAACTTGACAACATGAGCATCATGAGTTGTAGACCAAAATTCCAAACACATTATATGCTGGTGACCAGCTGTTTTTTCCAGCAGGGAGATTAGATTTGGGCCTAGTTATTGGCCTAAGTATACTTTTTCTCATTTTGCGTACAATCTCAATATTCCTCTCCACCCTCTTAACTATATTGCCCTTGATCCTGCCAAATGCCAATGAAAATTTCAGGTGGAAGTCAAGCAGATTGTTTATGCTATGCCGCAGCCCCATCCATCAAAACACAGGATATTGAAATGGCCACTGGCGTGTTCCAAACTGAAATGATCATCCCTCTGCCCAATTCCCTTCGAAGACTTCACCAGCCACTGTGAGAGCTTTGGAGGGTTGAAAGTTGTGGGGCTCAAAAATAAAATTTACTCAGAACTCACCTTTTAAGTCATTTTTCAGTTCAGTTTTTTCAACAAATTCAGTTTGAAGCTATCTCACAGCATAGCTATCATGATTGATATCCCTCCGGAGGCTGATTCATTCTGTTTTGAATGCTAGGGTCATCTCTGAATAATATTTCCACTTGTGACTCTATCCTCAAGTAGAAGACAAAGGTAGAGCATTTCAAATGTACATGTACAACTAATGAGCTGCTCAATATGAGAATTTCCATGTTCAAGCCAGAGACAAAATAATGACTCCAGTGGGTGGGCTACAGAATTGTTGACATCTCTGAAAACAGTAGCATTTACAGGTAAGATCACAGCGGATACATTTAGGGGTGCTTTCACACATAGTTTGATATCTTGAACCAAATCTGAGTTTGTTTCCTCTCCCTCTCCCCCTCTCCCTGCCCCCACTGGTCTCTGTTTACTGTACATCAGATTATTTGGGTCAGAACTGCAATCTGACAGCGTCATCAGTGTGAGTACAAGCAAAATCTGTTTACAACTGTAACTAAGTAACAACTTAAGAAGACATAAGCTTCATTGTATTATTGAAGTATTCATCTCTTTGAATTTACCACCGAAACTTTACATGCACAGAACAACACATGTGTTGGTCTGCCACAGATGCATTGACTGTGAAAATGATATGATGAATTTCAGTGTTTGTCTGCCGCAAGCCTGCCAATGCATTGCAAGAGATGATGGGTGCTTCTCAAATGAAAGGCTGCAGCCTAGCTTGGCTGTGTCCTTTCTAGACCAGTCCTTCTGAGGCTGTAGGCTCCTCCTCAGCATTCAGCGATAGAATGAAACGGTCTAGTAAGTGCGCATGACAAACTATATGCTTAGACCCATTTTTTATTTTACTTTGTTTAGAAAACCCATATACATCAGAAAACGAGAAATATTTCCTTAATCTCTTAATTATTTTAGCATTTTTATTATGCACAAAGCGCATTTCAGAGTCACTCAAAAATTTATTTTTAAGAATTAATTTCAAATATGAAACAATGGAACCTAGACTTGTAAAAACTATAAAACATGTAAAGCTTTTCAAATTCATGTAACTGCCCATTTATTCATTTTATTCATTTACTGGCATTTTTTTTCTACATATTGTCATTGCTGCAAATTCAAATAAAAACTTGAAGAAAATATGAAAGCTGCATCATAAAGGTTTTCACCTCCACAGTCACACGACTCGTTTTCCGCTCTTTTTAAAAATAATTTGGGACATCTGCAAAGGATTATGGGTGATTGAAGGCCATGAAGCACACATCCGATTCATCCTCCAAAATATGGCAAACGAAGGCTGTGAAAAAAGGCTGTTCTATGGGTAATCACAATTGAGATGTTCTTCAACAGAGCTTGATGACGTGGCAGCCGAGATATCCAGCCTAACAAGGCTGCAGCCTTCTGATTGAGAAGCACCCATAAAGAATGTGAGCTGCTCTCTGGAGGCGATTTATTTGGACAAAAGCAGGTATGAGAAATGTGCTGTGCCATTATAACTGCTGAGGGGAGCTTGCAAAGACACAAATTATACTTCATCAATACCAGTTCACGTCTGCAATTTGGTACGATTGCATTTATATCAGCAATGAACTGGAGTTCACATGAACCCTACCCCATACCACCTTTTCAAGCAGATTTGGAACCACACCTGCACCCACAAACTGCACCCGTGTCCACTTAAAAATGTGGTCTGGGGTACGGTAAACGCTCGGAAAAGCGTTCACATTATCCAAACGAACTGAACTTTTACATCATTCTAACCCTTGGTGCACACCAGAAGTGTTAGTGTGAAAGCACCCTTAAACTGATCCCAGACCTGCTCTAAGGGGCAAACTCAGCAACAATGACTGAAAGCATTCACAATGCAGTCACATTCAAACTCAGTGACCAAATGAATGCAGCATTAAACTGTAGGTTTTCTACCATTATGTTCAAGTTGTTGTAGTTTTAAGCATAAATCTAACAACATTTTGTTATATTTCTCTGAAAAAAAGACTTATATCAAGTAATTTAGCTTCAGCAAATATTGAGGATGTTTGGACATGTTTCTGGAACTCAAATAAAACAGGGATTTTTTGCAATGTTGAGGGCAAACTTGACAACAATGACTGTAAACAGTGTTCATAATGGGGCCACATTCAAACTCAGTTTGAGAATGCAGCACAAAACTGTGTGTGGCTTATGCCAAACAGTTTCTTTCCGATGTGTCTCTCTGACCCAAAGCTTCTCATTTCCCACAATATCACCCCTGCGCCTTAGCAGTGCCAAAGACCCAGCTGAGAGATTTGAGCTATTGTGTGGAATACTCCTGAATGCCTTTTCAGGGCTGAATACTTGGCACAGGAACATCTTGCCTCACAATCAGCAGCCATTAGAAAGCCTACTGCCGCTCCCGACGGCGTGGACACTTAACCCGAATCCCTCAAGCTGTGTAAGTGGCTCCAGCTGTCCTGGAGTTCTGGCAACCACAAGCTTCTTCCACCCTGGCAAAATTCAGTCTAGATCTACACCAGTGCCCCAAGACCTCAGTCCCCAGTTTCTCTGCTTTTTTCCCCCAGACCTTTGTTACAAGGCTTTCCCACATTTAAATAGTGAATGTTAATGGACACCTACAGCAAATACATCCAAACACAAAAGTAATTGAGCTAATGTGTACTTCTGGAATTAAAATCAAATTTTACACTGGAAATATACACAATTCTGGGGTTTTAAAAAACTGAGTAAGAAATATTTAAAATTCTGGACAATTTCTATGCCACCAATATGATCAAAAGGGAATTCAATGTTGTTTCTAAACTTTCCAGCACTCTAACATCGGCCACATTTTGCAGAGTTAATGACAAGTGCATTCTCCCATCAGACATTAAGCCAGACGTGTGCTTACCTTCTCCTGTGATGCCACTGATTGTGTGTTGCATCAGCTGAGTGGGAGACCCAGATTCTCATCTTGCAATAAACCAGGAACTAATAATGTTCATATAATCACTGAGGAGCATGATGTGGAGGTTCCATTTCCCCTATAGTGTTACATCTTTATTGCACTGACTGTTAGGTTAACGGTTGTGGATGTATTGAAGAAAAATGGGGATATACCAATGAAATTCAGGCCAACATTTTTTAACTTTTCACTCAATGTCATGCCCATAATATATTTTTTTAAAGAAGAAAATATGTATTCATAAATTGCAACATAGAAGCAAAATGCTAAATACAATAATTTTCAGTAGTGGTCAGACTTTTAACCTGCACTGGAAATATTCCAAGATGTATAACATCTGCTATCTGTCTTGATTAAATTAGAACATGGACATCTATTTGTCTCTAAACTCTTTGGCAAAACTGATAGCTGCTGTCTCATGTCCTGTACACAGCTGTGCCAAAGTGAAAAACAGCACAGTGTGGTAAAAAAAAAAGAATACAAAAATGCACTAAAAGTCATGATAGTTTCACGGCAAGTGTAAAATGCTGTGGAAAAAACCGACTCAGCGAAAAAAGGTGAGAGCAAACCTTAGGTCAAAATTGCAAGGTGAGATAAATAGCAGACTATGGAACAATTGCCATTCGGATATAAAACAGTCCCAAATAAATTTACGGTAGCATTTCTTTCCACTTTACTTGTTTATGAGCCTTCATGCACTTATACTGACCCAGAAACTCATTTTGAGTTTTGTGGTCTTCAGTAAGAAGGAAGGTCTAATGATATAATTATTATATTTCTACTCAAAACTGCTGTCTAGATTTAATTATTTAAAAGCTTTCCTTTTTACTTTAAAGGGTCATTCAGTAGTTCTCTAGCTAGCATTAGCTTTGCTCTTCTTCGTGTACTTTTTGTCGACTAGGGGTGTAAATCAGACGTTTCATCACGATACAATCTTGAATCAATTCTCCTGGCCTGATATTTCCGATATTTTAAAGTCTGCTGCGATACGATTCGATTGCCCTCAAATGCAACCAAAATATAATTTGATTATTTTATTCAGTTTTCTGTATCCACACTGGGACATCCACAACAAAATAAGAAAATTCAGATGTTGAAAAACATTATACAGATAAAAAATATAAAAAATAAAGACCCACAACTGATCATCACTCGTTTCATGACAGCACATTTTTCAGTTTAGTCCTATTCATAATACTTACAAACCCATGACTTGTTTCCAACTATCTGTGCTATCTGTGGTTTTCTTAGCTACAACTTCCACAGTTATAATAAAAAATTCTGTTACAGTTAACTGGGATAAATGTTAGTAAGGGAATTGATGTGTAGATGTGTAAAGTCTTATCACTGATGCTGAACTGAGCAGATGTTTCTCTTTCTCTTGTTAATGCTGTTCAGTATGTCAGCATTGTCAAGATATTTCACATGGTTAAACTGCTACAGGGTACTTTAAAATAGCAAATTCTCATGTAAAATTCAAATGTGTCACATGCGCAATGATATCGATGGAAGTCCGATTAATCGTGCACGTGAGCCGCTCTTTCCTGACTTTCTATCTTGCTTCTGAACAGCCATCTAAATTGAGCAATTCTGTAATTTGGCAACTAGAAACAGCCATTTGGCTCCTCAACGTTACAGTTTAGAAGCCAATGGTTCCACAGTCATTGTTTTAGTCTGGAGCCATGCAGTACAAAAAGAGTATAAAGCTATAATTGTGGATAGCGCATCTCAGATAATTTGGTCTTAGAAAAAACTGATGATGAATGTTCAAGTTCATGTAAAATTCTCTGACTTATGATTGCAGACTTTGGTATCTTGGTCAATCTGAGCACAGGGTAAGAGGCCATTCACACCGAACACATTGCACCATCCACGCTGTTTTTTATTTGTTTTTCTATATAAATATGTGCTTGAGGGACAGCTGTGACCATTGCCCCCACGTCTTGCTGTTTTTTCAGTGTCTTGCACAGGAGTGCCAGATGCAGTGTCAAGTTAAAAACAACTTCAACTGTTAAAATGCATCTTAAGACACCTGCATTATTTTTTATTTGTTGTTTTGTGTTTTTGTTTTTTAGCACAATAATGCATTCAGTCTGAACTCCCCTTAAGACATTATTCAAATTATCTTCTTAAACTCAAGAGGAGACACATGTGACATCACTATATCTTTTTCTCAGGAGCAGGACACTTCATTAAATAAGCTTAAAAAACTTTAAAACTTAATAATTTGCTATCCATTTAATCTCATTGCAGTCTAGGAGAAACAAATGATATATTAAAGTTATATGTGTGGTTAAGGCAATAACAACTCCAACTCATTGGATTTCATTAGCATCTCTGCTTTTGGAGAACATAGTCAGCTTCTCACTGAATAAATGCATGCACAACAATGGTTGGTATCTATATGATGAATCTGTGCTGTTCTCTGCCCCATCTTCTAAATGTATTTGGAAACGTAGTCCACTTATATCTTAACACAAAAGCATACCACAAAAAATTATATATGAATGAGTTGGTCATTGTGAGCTGTTAGCTAGTCATGTTTGGTTGGTGGAGACTGGGAGATTCCTTACCTTCAGTTTCTTTACATTCACACAGGGATCATTAGAGAAACTTTCTGTGTCTGCAATCTGGATGTCTGCCTTCTCCAGCTCATTGGTCAAATCATTCCGCACCTGCCAGAGAGAGAGAGAGAGAGAGAGAGAGAGAGTGAGTGAGTGAGTGAGTAAGAGAGGGATCTGGAAACGAAACAGAACAGAATGAAAGCAGGGTTTGCGGATGGTAAACCACCCAGAAAAGTACCCAATCAAAGGCAACATTCCCTTCCTCTGATATATATCTCAATTCACTCTAATCTCCTGCCAATCTGATGTTCCTCATGCATCCCAATCAGTCTGGAGGCTCCCAGGATCCCTTTCCACAAGTGATCTGCTGTTCCCCTACCAGGCTTTGGATACAACACAGCTTCACCTCTAAGCGCTTCAAACCTTACTCACCACAGACCTCATCCATCCTTGTCAATGGACGCTTTTGAAAAATGGACCAGTCCATTGCAAGTAAAGTCTCAATACCACCCATCCACCATAAAGATTTATGGCATGAGAATGAAAGCCATGTACTCTTGAGCTATGTGTGGTGTATTGTGAACCACAATGGATGAAAAGAAAGAGATAATTTTAACCCCTCAAATCCATTGTTCCAAAACATTAACAAGCATATAGGCACACAAATCACTGTAAAAAGCAAATTCACTCAAAGGTTGAATATAAACAGAGATTAAAATTGGCTCAATCAAAAATGCCATGCTCTTACTCCTTGTGCACTGAAGTTGAGCCACAAGTGACTGTAAAGACTGTAACATAGACCGAGTTTAGTTGGATAGCCAGGTAAATTTGAGTTTATTTTGCATGGGCTGTGGGAACCACAAAAGTGGCTCATGATTGCCCTGCCCTGCACTGTCAGAATTTTTGTATTTTTTTATTGTTACCAATAGTACATACAGTTAAAAGAGACACATGAGCTGTGATAAAAAAGCACATTCATAAACAGAAGGGGGGCATAAGAACAGACAGTACGATACAGTGGCAAACACATTTTCAGAAATGTTGCATTGCAGTCATGCAATGTGATTACTTGTACAACGACCAGATCATTGCCCAGTCAGTGCTGTCAGTTGGGATGAATGGGATGAAAGTCTTGTCTACAATGTAGCCTGTATTGTGAACCCTGGATTTGACCCAAAATCTCACAGGGATGACAAGCAACAGCCATAAAGGACAGCAAAAATGTCTTGGATCACCTAAGACAGATGTTAATACCAAGTGTAATGAGCCTCTTATTGTGACAGAATGTACCTGAATAGCCTGACTGCTACACATTATTCCCTTTTAAAAAGCTACACTTATGATGCTGCGCTGAGTTAGCACTTTGGGAACAACTAAAGGTGTGACCAGCTGTGAATATGTGTGCAACACGTCAATGAACATTGACCAGAATTTATAGCCTCTGCCGGTGACATCATTGGATGCACCTGTAGCAGGGCTATAAATAGATGCGTCACAGATGCATCGTCAGATCTTTTGTCTTCAGATTCTCTGTGTGTGTGTGTGCTTCATGAGCCTGTCAGAAACTTTCTACTTTCCTCTGTTAGGAGTTAGAACTGTTAGGCAGTGAAACCTTTCTCTTTTCTTTTAAAAAAAAAAGAAGAAAAAGAATGACTGATAAACAAAGCAAGCAGTTTTGTTTTGTGTGTTTGGGGGAAGAGCATGCTGCTCTTGCATTGCGGCAGGGCGGGTGCAGGCATTGCGATCTGTTTACAGTCAAAATTCTTTACACTCGTCTCGCTTCCAAGAGCCAGCGCCCACTCTTTCGTCGTTGGGCTCTCGCATAGATCCGGCTGAGGAGCGAGAGACGGGTCCGTCCCTATCGCTCGCTCTCTCCCCAGATCCAGCTGATCCTTCTCGTAAGCCTGAAGCGCGCCTCGGCGCCTCTTCGGTTCACGAGGGGGACGCTGAACCTCTGTACATTCCACGCACAATAATAAAGCGACTGAGGAATTACTCGAGGTGGTTACTCGGGCTGTGGCCAAACTATAGTTAGGCTGGCCACGCGAACAAGAGTCGCCCCAAACGCTCCAAACTAGAAGACAGTTTTCTGTCTGGTGGCCAAAAATAAATAAATTACAAAAATGAAATAAATAAGTAAAAAAAGGGAAGGGAACGCTATATCAGTCCATTCCTTTCTTCTACAACCTCAATAACGAGCATTCTCATTCATGGAGGAATCCTTATACTTCCCGTGTCTTTGTGCCCTCGATGTAGACATATTCAACTATTGTGGGTGCTGAGGTTCGGGGGTATTATAAGGGTTTGCCTGCTAAGTAAAGTATGTAATTTATTTGATTAAAGGGATTAGTTCACCCAAAAATGTATATTCTCTGCTAAGTTTGAAGGTCTAAAAAGCACATCATAAAAGAAATCCATAAGACTCTAGTGATTAAATGAATATCTTCAGAAGCGATATGATAGGTGAGGTTAGAAACAAATCAATAATTAAGTCCCTTTTTACTATAAATCTTCACTTTCACTTTCACATTGTTCTTCTCTTATTTCAGGCCCTGAAATACTTCCTCCAGAGGCTGCCATATCTTGTTGCATGTGAACAACAAACCGGTAGTCTCTTTCATAAACCATCAAGGAGGTCTACGTTCATGCCAGCTAAACAGACTGGCAAGGCAGATTCTCCTTTGGGCCCAGGGCAAGCTCCTGTTAATCAGAGCAGTTTGTATCCCTGGATGCATGATCAGAGCAGATTTACTGTTCAGACAGAAAATACAGACGGGGGAGTGGAAACTCCACCCCAAGGTAGTGGAACAAATCTGGTTGATATTTTACAAGAGCAGAAGTGGAACTCTTCGCCTCCCAACAGACAGCGCAATGTCCCCTGTACTACTCTCTGAGTCACCCAGCACCGGCGGGTCTGGACGTGATGGCACATACATGGCCCAGAATGCGCATGTATGATTTCCCCCCGGTTTCTCTGCTCCCGGGAGTCTTGGCCAGAGTTCGCCAGCAAGGGTCCTGCCTCTTACTGATAGCAGGGTATGGTTCTCGGAGATAATGTCTCAAAACATTATGTCTTGGGCGATTCCAGACAGGAGGGACCTTCTGTCTCAGGCACAGGGGACAATATTTCATCCCTGGCTCGATCTGTGGAACCTTCATGTTTGGCCCCTGAAGGGTACCAACTGAGGGACACTGGGTTTTCACCTGAAGTTATCGAGACCATTCTAAGTGCTAGTGCTCCCTCTACCAGAAGAAGTTATGCCAAATAAATGGGGTGTCTTTGAAAGATGGTGCAGTGCACATAATGCAGATCCAGTTAACTGCCAGATTGCTTCAGTTCTAGACTTTCTGCAGGAAAAATTGTAAGCAGGCACATGCCCCACCACTCTCAGGGTCTACGTGGCCGCCATTTTGGCTTTCCACGCCTTGGTTGACGGGGTGCCGTTGTGGGTACATCCTCTACTCGCTTGCTTCTTTTGTGGAGCTATACAACTGAGGCCTCCTGCTAAGACCAGGACCCCTTCATGGGACTGGTTGAGACCCCCCTTCGAACCTCTAGAGTCAGCGTCTGATAAACTTCTTAGACTCAGGATGGTTTTTCTTATGGCAATCACCTCTCTAAAAATAATTGGGGATCTATAGGCTCTGTCTGTCTTGCCAGCCTGCTTAGATTTTGCCCCAGGAATGGCTAAAGCAATTTTGCCCCCTCACCCTGACTACCTGCCTAAGGTTCCTTTTTTGACCTTACATCCAGTCACTCTCGAAGCCTTCTGCTCCCCGCCGTTTACAACGCCAGAGCAGGAAAGGCTTCACAGACTTTGTCCAGTCTGTGCTCTTCAGACTTATGTCCACCGCACTAGCCAGTGGTGTAAGTCAGGGCAACTGTTCGTTTGCCATGGGGGCCGCAGCAGGGGAGCGGCCGCCACCAAGCAGACTATGTCGCATTGGGTGAGGGACGCTATTGCCCTGGCCTACGAGGTATGGTTCATGTTGTTCATGCCACTCTGGGCTCTTATGTCCTTGAGTCGACATCACAAGCTCATGTCTGAGACCTCTCGCGCTCTTCTGAGTACACTACACAACCGTAAGGGGTCCGGAAATCCACAGTGCGGCGGCATGGGTATTCTCGTTCCCAAAGCACTAACTCAGCGCAGCATCATAAGTGTAGCTTTTTGAAAGGGAAGTTCTCGGGTTACTTGACTGTAACCCTTGTTCCCTGATAAAAGCGGAACGAGATGCTGAGCTTCATTGCCGCACTGGGATGCTCCAGGACTGCTCTTCAGACAAAATACCTGACGATGCACCTGTGACGCATCTATTTATAGCCCTGCTACATGTAAATCCAATGATGACACCGGCAGAGGCTATAAATTCCAGTCAATGTTCATTGACGTGTTGCACACATATTCACAGCTGGTCACGCCTAAAGTTGTTCCCAAAGCGCTAACTCAGCGCAGCATCTCGTTACGCTTTTATCAGGGAACAAGGGTTACAGTCAAGTAACCCGAGACATTTTGATTACTAATGCAATGAGCGTATCTATAGCTTAATGCTGGCAGATCCCGGAAACCCCTTTCCACATGAGCAAATCTATTTGTGATGGTTGGGAAATGGAGTGTGGATGCCATGAGCTTGCATGAACAATGTGCATGTGTGCACTTGTGAGTGAGCACAAGAGACCTCCTGATGGGGAGTTTTAAGGAAGAGGAGAGATAGAGAAAGACAGGAAGAGAAAGAGAGAGAGAGGTGGGTGGGCTCTGTGCAGTAAAGGATTATGCAATTTGAGAGCTGTCCTAAAGCTGAGGAGAAATGACAATGATGTGATGTGAAATGCATAATGCATTTATGCACTGACCTGTCAAACAAACCCAGGGAACAAACGGGAGGCTGCATGAATCAGGTAGGGGGACACAAGAGCACACTACTGGGTGTCAAGAAGCCCTGCAAGCTAATTTACAACAAACCTGGCATTCCTCCTTCTCACCTGGACACAACAAACCCACTGAGACATACTGGCTTAATGCCCACAATTTAATGCCCATAAATTAATTTAAGAAGGCAACTGTCCTAAATTTATGGAGAAATAAAAGGCCAAGAGATTTGTATCAAGTGCATATGGGCCCTGTAAGTGCAATGATTCTAGACCTTTTCCCAGAACGTCACTTACAGTATATAAGCCATTTGTACACTTTAAAAACATTGTTCCCAAGGTCATTTTAAGTGGATGTATGAAATCAGTTACCTTTAAGTTATCACAGGTGTAGTTAAGCACATTGACTATAAACTAAAGTTTGATGACCAGAAAATGTTCAAATACTTTTTGTCTTAATTTGAAACTGTGCATGTCTGTTTTATAATTTTAAACCTAACATTCTTCAAGTGAGCTATTCTCTTTAAAACAAATGCCACTTGCTTTGGTATTTTGTTATCTAATGCAATGACATCCATATTTTGTATCTACACTGTATCTGCATTCTAAAGATGCTTTTTAAGGACATTTAATTTACAGACTGGCATGAGGTCAGGAGCACTCCCTGTTTTCCCCAAAAAATGTCCTTGCATTACAAGAATCCACCAGTCACCATGGCACCGAGTACTATTATTGTCTCTTTGGAGCTGCAATACCAAGCCTGTAAATGATGAATTACCACGACAAGCGTGGGTCACAGCTTATTTTTCACTCTTTTTATAAACCCACAGCGGTCCATCATCAGCCACATTTTCTGTGCCGTTCTGTGTGGCTGAGCACTGTGAGTCTGATTGGCTTGGTTTCAAGATATATAGGAAGGTGTGTGAGTGTCAGCCAGGATCTGCGCTCTGAGGCTGATGGAACAATGAGGCCTGACAGAGGACAGTGGCCAGCTAATGTGACCCGCCACTGACAAATTTCATCTGTATATGGGCACTGAGGATGCAAACTAAGATAATTTAATCTCAGAATAGAAGGGCTGCTTAGAGATTTGTATTTTCTTTTTCATCTCAGCTAAAAATGTTTCACAATTTTTAAGTCGGATTTTAAATAATATTAATCATCTGGATTTTTTAATTTTCTGATGAAAATGGTGCTTGTTCATGCAAAACTTCCCACAATTACACAGAGAAGTCTCTATGCGGTTGCTAAGATGTTCTGAGTGTTTTTAGCATACATATACATATTTGCTGAAGTGTTTTGCTCTTATGGAAAGAAATTGGTACTTTTATTCACCAAAGTGGCATTCAACTGATCACAATGTATAGTCAGGACATTTGTAATGTGAAGAATTACTATTACTACTGGAATTTTTATTTTCAGAATGTCAGTTTGTCCAGATACTCAGGTGGCATTTCACCCCACGCTTCCTGTAGCACTTGCCATAGATGTGGCTGTCTTGACGGGAACTTCTTACGCACCTTACAGTCTAGCTGATCCCACAAAAGCTCAATGGGTTAAGATTATTTGTTGTCCAATATCTGTGTTTCTTTGCCCACTCTAACCTTTTCTATTTGTTTTCTGTTTCAAAAGTGGCTTTTTCTTTGCAATTCTTCCCAGAAGGCCTGCGCCCCTGAGTCTTCTCTTAACTCCTGTACATGAAACTGGTGTTGAGCAGGTAGAATTCAATGAAGCTGTCAGCTGAGGATATGTGAGACATCTATTTCTCAAACTAGAGACTCTGCTGTACTTATCTTCTTGTTTAGTTGTACATCTGGCCTTCCACATCTATTTCTGTCCTTGTTAGAGACAGTTGTCCTTAGTCTTTGAAGACTATAGAGTGTCAAAGCCAACATCAAGCATTGAACTCACAATGAAGTTATTTAAATTTCAGTGCTTTATTACAATAATATTAAAATGTTAAATGACAGTCAACTAATTATAGTTTGTTTTAAGGAAAGAAAAAAATGTGTTAGAAACCATGCATTTATAATTCATATAGGTTGTGTAAAAGTTAATATGTGTTCAGGTATGGCTATTCACTGGTACAACAGAAAAAAAGAGATTTTGCTGTCGTTCATTGTGTATTTTTGAGTTAAGTTTGGCTTCTATTGTATTTTGTTTCCCACTTTAATGCGTGACATGTCATAGTAACAATGCCCAACTCGGAGGTAGGAGCTTCCCAGGTCCATTAGAATGCAGCATTACACTATGTGGCATAACTCGTCATGTACCTTTGTGTAACGGGCAAGAATGATATGTCAAATCGTGACTCATTTAGGAGAGGTTTGCAATTTACATTTCAAAGTGATCAGACTTAAAAATGTTGCACTCCATTTATAAAAATACAAGACTTGCATTAGAAGGGACCTCAGCCATAGGGATGAAAATATAATATACACTTGGGGGTGAGCTCTTTTGACTTGGGCCAGTAAATAACCACCGAGCAGCCACCTAGCAATGCCCTAGAACAGCTGTATTCACAATATTCAGCCCTGCCCCTTTTCAGCACTCCGCTCTTCCGAATTTTGTCATCTAACTCCCTGTTTGTATTGAAGCTACTGAGAATTGATTACGTGTGCGAGGACAGAAAGTATTTTTCAAGAGAGTTGATGGTGTGAGTCTATACCACCCATTTACTACGTAAAAATACCAGTTAGGTGTTTTCTGTCACTACATGTTTGTTTTCCAACACTCACAGAGGTACAGTAAATCAGACCTGGCAGATCACATTCAGACAGCTATGACACAGTAATAATTTGTATTAAAATGTCTAGTTGACATGACATTTCAAATAGGACAGTTTTTATTATTTTACATGCAAGTAGATAACATTAAAGGAAGTTATTTGTACTTTTTAAAATAAAATATTTCACCACAAATTTTTAAGAAGCTTAAATTTGATTTAAATAGTTGATTTACATGTATATTAATTTATATAATAACGCTAATTATAATTATTACAGACTAACCCCCACTCAAACTTAATCCCTAAAAGAAAAGATGCACTTTTAGAATAAAAACATTATTTACTTCATTTAGGAATCTTTTTACCAATTGAGAATGTCCCTGGATGATCCAAAAGGGAGGTTTTGCCAAAAATAGCTCACTTCTGGGGACAGTTTTGTCCCCAAACTATTGCTGAGTAACCATGAACTCTCAATACAAGAATAGACAAGACACTTTATATCTATAGACATACGTTCCAATGCTAGCTAACCTTTGTTCATGTTTTATTTTTGTGTTGGAATATTCCCAGTGGCCTTTACACACCTGTGTTCAGGCTGAGGAACAGATGCAACAGAGATTAATTCAGTCTGATGTAATTCTGGACATGTCTGCACTGGATTGCACCAAGGTTATTATCATAAACTAAAACTAAATGTAAAAAAAAACATTTCTGTAAACTGAAATAAAAATAAAAATCAACATAATTAGAAAAAATGAAACTAAACTAAAATACATTTTCATGGTTCTGAAAAAAACTATAAAAATAAACTTTAAAAATATGTAGTTTTTGTGTTTTTTTTTTGTTGCGATACGTTTTAAACCTTTAAACCCGCTATCACCTTAACATGAAGATGCCACTAGGCGATGATAGCACTAGCAGATGCCTATTGCCCTCATTACATTAGCAAAGACAGAGCAGAAGGGAATCACTACAGTACATCATAGTGAGAAGCTTTTTTCTTGGTCCTACTTGGTATCGTGTCTGGTGTCGATTACAGGGAAGGGAAGATATTTTATTGCACTGCACGATGATTTGCGAATACAATCATTCTAGTTTTGCAGCAATCCGCTTAGAATCTATTTGGTTACCATGACAACGACTCACGCGATTGGCACTCTCTGCTGCTCTCTGTCATCATCCAATGCAAATTACAAATGCCCAAATGAAAATGCATGTTCAACAAGCTAAAAGAAGGCAATCTATTTCTTTGCACAACACGTGAAAATGGAATTGAAATGTTTTGCTGTCATTGTAAATGTTCACTTTCCCATGGCCACAGTGTTAAATGAGAGATCGCAGGTCATATTCATACAGCTGTATTTAAAAAAAATAGTACATATAAATAGCACTTAAATGCGGAAAAGAGGAATTGTATTTTTTAACCTTTTAAGTTTCAATGTTGAATATTTTGTGTGAAAATGTGTAGCTGGCAAGAACTTTCAAGCACTGACAAGTCATATTATTATTACACAAGTAATATGACATCATATAGATAAAATAAGTATATGGAATTTGGACATTTTACAAATATCTAAAATGTAGTTACAATTGTATAATGAAATACTATTTCACATACCAAAAGATGTTATATTTAATTTAGCTACATATTTTCATACAATGTATGTCTATATGCATGTATCGTGAACCCCCCAGGTGTCCCAGTTTGAGACTTTCAAAATCTAGTCACCCTATAGACAACATCAGTTGATCTTATTAAAAATAAGATTTGAAATATTGTAAGTATTATTTACAAACTGTACATTTGTCCAGCTATACATATGACCCAAGTTGCAAAAATGCCTGTTTTCCCCACTCTATATGTATCACTTTATATATGTAAAAACTAAAACTAAAAAATAAATCTAAACTATAAAATATTTAAAAACTAAAACTAACAAAGAACTAACAAACAAAATGAAAACTAAACTAAATTGGTGTGAAATGTTTTAAATGAAACAGAAATAAAAACGATATTAAAAATGTAAAACTATTATAACCTTGGATTGCACTGTAGTGCTAAGATTCCCCCATGTCCAGAAGCAGCCTTTAAACTGAAACAGACGTGGTCAGGCACAAAGCAAAACACAATGGCTCATCACATGCACACACACACACACACGAATGCTGATGCGCACAGATACTGCTGCCCATGATGTCCGTTTCGTAACAGGACATTTGGATGACTTGTTCTAAGATCATCTCCTTGGGGAATGCAATTAGCTCGGCTTCCTAACTGTTTAATCACTGATCAAACAAGCAGAAGCTTCATTACACGCACACACTCATGCAACCACATGTACATGTATTCCTGAATAGAGACCCATTACTAAATCTACTGGAGTGTGTCCAATTGGTCAGTAATGGAGCACCTTGGTGTAAAAGAGGACAGTACAGAAGAGAAACCATATGGTGACCTGCTCTAAATTCTCTCTTGATTTTCACACATTTCGAAAGAAAGAGAAGGTGAAAGAGATGAAGCCTTCGATGAAAGTGTTAACACAAACCAAAATAAACATTTGCATTTACTCTTTGGAATTACCTGATTTTGTATAATGTATGTATAAATGTGTCATTACATCTTGTTTGATCTTCATCTAAGTTACAATAATGAACAAACAAAATCAATTTTAAATAACAATGCACACGTTATTGTATTGTTCTGTACATATTTAATATATCATTCAAACATTCACAGTGTAGGTTGGAAAAAGTATGTGAACCCTTAGGTTAATGACACCAACAAAAGCTAATTAGAGTCAGGAGTAAGCACACCTGGCATCCAATTAATGTAATGAGATTGGAGGTGTGGGTTAGAGCTACTTTGGTTAATGAAACACACTCAAAAAGTTTGCCATTCACATCAAGCATCTGCTGTTGTGGACAATGCCTCACAAAAAAAGAAATCTCAGAAGACCTATGATCAAGAATTGGTAATTTGCACAAAGCTAGTAAGGGTTACAAAGTTATCTTGAAGACCTTAGATTTTCATCTGTCCACAGTTAGACAAATCATCTAAAAATTGAGACAATTTAGTACTGTAGGTACTCTCCATAGAAGTGGCCGTCCAATTTATATAAAAAAAAATGCCAAGTTTTCTTTTGACTGATGAGGCAAATTAATTGTTGAATCAGACTTTTTATCAAACTTAAATCTAATTTAGTTTTTTTGCTACTGAAGTTTAAATGAGAGACGCTATCTAAACATCTGTCTCAATGTTTGCAAGTCAGGCAGAATGTTAGTCACCATTCATTTTCAGTGCATCTTTTTTAAATAGGGCTAAAATTCTTCCTAACATCTACTTTTTTATTTCATGGAAGAAAGTAATGCATTTGGAACTTTTAGAATATTTTAGAACAACAAGAGGGTGAGTTAATGGTGACAGAATATAGATTTGTTTGGGTGAACTGTCCTTTTAAAGGGCAAATCAAAAGTATATTAAAATCATCACAATATTTGCTGTGTCGATTTATTTTATATCACCGGCAAAATAATTTATAATATATAGGGAATATTAAATAAATATAGCCCAGGCCTAGGTATTATGTGGGAAGAATTCCAATAAAGCAATTAGATCTAGGAGCTTCTGCCTTTGAAATGGATATTATTAACACCAGCAATCATAGGCAACTGAAGCCTCCAAGAAATGGCCAGGGACATTCAGGTTCTTAGGTTGTACGCTTCCTAATTTCTGTGACACAACAGATGCACCTCCTCCTGAAATGTCACATCACACAATGAGGGCAAGCTACACTGCGGTACAGCACTGCCGAGGGCGAGAGAGTATGACACCAATATACACATACTATTCAGACTTTCAGTGCCCTCCCCAGGCAGGCTGATGGGATCAGGTTCTTCCTCTGTGCTGTTTAACTTCATCCGGAGGCAAAGATAAAGGGATTTATACCTTCATCAACTCGTTACCAATCCCCCCTCCAACCCCCTTTATCCCCCATCCCCCAAAGCCTATAGCACAATGCTGTTCACTCAGTTTGGTACAGAGAGTGAGCTTACAAAAGCTTTTTCTTTTTTGTTTTTTTTTATAGTCAAATCAGATTTTCAGTCTTGAATACTAACTGTTGGATAGTAACAAATTGACTCTGCAAAAAAAATAAAATAAATAACCATCTCAATACATATCTTTTGTATAAACATACATAAAAGGAGAGGAATTTACATAAGAAGCTAAATTGCATAAGGTATTAAAGGGCTAGTTATCTCCAAAATGAAAATGTAGTCATTTACTCACCCACATGTTGTTCCAAACCCATTATGAGGCCAATGTAAAGAATGTTGACAGTGCACCTCCCCATGAAATGAAAGTGAATAGTTACTGAGGCTGTCAGTACCTAACATTCTGCCTAACATCTCTTTGTGTTCAACAGATGAAAGAAAATCATACAGGTTTTTGCAGTGAATCATTAAAAGACGACTGAGATCTTGGCAAATACGTAAAGGAAAATGTACATTCAGATGATTTTTTCTCAAAATAAACTTAGACAGGGTGAACAGGATCTTGTCTGAAGGGGTTTATTTTGCAATAAAAACCGTCTGACTGTACATTATCCTGCTTATTACATGGCTACTAACCAAATAACCAAATAAATGGATATAAAATATTAATTTGCATTGAAATCATGTTATTATGTGAGACAAAAACAAATCGCTGAACAGCTGCATTCTACCTCCGGTTTGTGTCCGAGTTCTGTTGGTGTTTATTTTGTAAAATTACCATCTGATTGCTCATTATTCAGCTTACTACAAGACTACTTGCCAAATAAATAAGTAAATGTACATAAAATATTGATTTGATTTGAAATTACTTTATTATGTGAGAAGAAAGAAATTACTGAACAGCTGATCTGCATCTCTGGTTTGCTTTGAGTTCTGTTGGTGTTTATTCTGCAAAAATGTCTGGCTGCTCATTATCCAGCTCACTACAAGGCTACTTGTCAAATAAATAAATAAATGGACATAAACAATTGATATGACTTGAAATTATTGTATTGCTTACTTGTAGAGATTGCAGAGTGATTCAGAAGTAGGAAAGATGACTTGCAATACCCGTCTGATATGTCTTAATTCCCGGACGTGTTGTTTTATCAGACCGCTAGATGGCAACATTGACCAATGAGAACCAAGTATTCCAGAGACCCATGTAATATATTGGAGTAAACAGATACAGGAAAAAGTAGTTCTCTTTAGCTATAATCATTGTCATCTGTGGTACAGTGCAACACTTTTCTATAAGCAACCAAAAACAGTAGTGTTAACTGTATAGATCTAAAACAAACAGGTTGTCATGGCTACGTGAATCTGTAATGACGATCTTAGCTTTAGATGTATTGCCTGAGGAATTATTTGAACTCTGACAGCATGCGGTTACTATGGAGCAGTTGTGTGAGAAAGGCACGCTAATATCGTTTCGCCCCAGGGGGGTTTCAACTACATATCCCACCGGAGGAAGGAATTTCCAGAAGCTTACAATAAACATTCAAACACAACACAATCCATAATATTTTTATGTATTCATGTCTCATCCAATCCAGCTAAATTCTTTAAACTGTCATGCACTGAATTCACTGAATTCTACTAGAGAATCTGGCTATTCTATTATTATAGCTTATTTTAATTATGGCTATTATTACTATTATATCTATTCACTTGAAATACAAATAAGAGGAAAAAATACACAAACAAATATATGACTTGTGTTTCTTAGTACCATTGTTTCTCTAAACCATTAAGGTGGCATGTGAAGCTGGTTATGTAAAACAAAATAACATTTCACTCATCAATACTTTATTTCACCAATGATAAGGGCTAAAATCAGAAAACAGAGGGATTTCACAAGAAAAAGCACAGAAAACATAATATCTGTGATCTACAAGTATTATATTAACATTTGAGGTTGAGGTTTAATGACTCAATGTCAACACTATATAAGCTTTTGTGTAAAGGTATTATATATAAAGGTATAAAGCATTATTGAAACATGTTTTCCTGATTTACTCTCCTAAAGAAAAATGGGTAACACTTTATTTTACAGTGTCCGTATTACACATATTACATGGTACTGATATAATTACTAAAGTAATAACAATAACAAGCACAAGCAGCTCTACAAAATAATTACACAGCAAATACATGTAGTTGATTAGTATTAATCAGTAATTACCTATGTAAATTCACAGTAACATGAACACTGTAAAATAATGTTTGACCTAAATTGTTTGACTTAAATCCTATTTTCATTTAAATGCTGGCACTTATGAAGAAAAAGTTGGGCTAAAAGAACAGTCTCAACATGTCTTTCTCTGGATCTGTTTTGAACACAAACAACAACACTTTCAGCTTCAAATTGACTAAATACTAAAACATCTTTGATAAATTAACAGTCTGATGAGTAATATAAGTTCAGTCATAACAACTTCCTGAAACATTTAGCATGTTTATGTGGGTATGACATATTGATAGGATTTTGGTCTTCCTGGATTAGATATGCTATGTTGCTGCTGCTACTACTACTACTGCAGAGCAATTACGGAGACTTGCTATTGCTAGAACATACACAGAAATACTGAGTCAGCATGTGGACATGCGGCTGCTGACACAAGACATTCTGCATCAACCATGTATGACAAGCTGCTGCCCAATTAGACAAACAAAATCCCCCAATAAAGCATTGAAGCTGCAAAAATGCATAACACATAACACAACCCCCAAACAAGAAGTTCCACCGCCAAGACTTGTGTACTAATGCTGCTCCAAAGAAATGTATGCTACCAAGTTGTGCCTTGGCCTGCTTGGCCGAACGGCATAATGCTAATGATCTAAATCTCTGTGTGCCTAAGCCAGTTGACCAAATGGCTTTAAGGACTCGTGACCTGACTCATAATGTGTACCCGGACCTGGAAAGCCCAGAGCATATTTAACTAGTGACTTCGCCGAGCTATGTGAGGATTTATTCAAACTAATGACCTAAGATAGCGATGTATGCTAGTGCCTGATTCTGCTACGGCTTACCTTGATAAAGATGCGTTTCTATGTGTCATGGCCAAAAGCAGACCTTACTGTGCAAGCTGGTATAAGAAAGAGCCCCAGCAACAACCTGATCAAATAGCATTTTCAGAGAAATCTCTTGCAGCGTGGCTTACTGGCTTACTTGCAAACTGAGAAAATTTACATTTTAGGCACAGAGAGTGTATGAAAGTTGATTGGCTAACCAATTACACATAAAAATGCATCCAAAACCGTAGGCAGCTGACTTGCTGCCAAATCAGTTAATGGCTTAACAGGCAGTGATTTTGAACGAATGGAACTCTCAATGAAACTGGTCACAGAACAGTTTAAAAAGCACCTTATTTTCATCCTACATCCGAATACAGCCTCCGCAGGCAGCAATTTTCACTTTTGGACGCAGCACATGTGAGTCGATTATCTTGACATGTCACATGTGAGCAAGCTGACTGGCTAAAAGATAACAAGTTAAAAAGAACCAATCAGCTTGCGCCATTCAGAGTTTCATGTCTGAACTCAATCATTTGGTCTTACTTAGCTGTCCAAGGCAGGTCTGTGCCCTAATTTTGAAGTATTTTTTTCCCCTTGACATACAGTACCTCAGAAAACCGCTGAACATCCTGAGTCAGGGTTCCCACTCTGCTCCAGTTGTAATAGTTGAGAAACTTCACAACAGCAGGGTTCACAGCATTGTCTGAAGGGACTGTCCTGAAGAAGTTTGGATACTTTTTCCTGTCTGCCAGCACAGGGGTTGTGGCCGCAAAAGAAAGCTGAAAAAAAAAGGTAGAGGAGGCTTATGTTAGATAAGGACTGGTCACATATGAGACACAAATCTGCATGATTATGCTTTGTGTGATGATTTTAATTCATATATTAGAAGCAACATTATCAGGAGGAAAATATTTACCACTTGAAGAGAAAATGTTATGTTCAATATGGCAACTATATGATGTGCATGAGTATTAGCTGGACCACACACACACACACATATCCACATTTTTTACAACAAATGTCTAGCACAATGTGTTAAAAGTATTAAATATCATGTACAGAAAAAAAATACACATTCAAAAATATGTAGAAAAAAATTTAATAAAAATCAGATGCTAATGTACTCAAATCATGCACATGTAGATAATGTAAAGTCATATTATGTGCAAATTAAATGCAGTAGTTTGTCAGTATATGATAAATTATGTCACCATGGCATAATTAAACTGAGATAAAAGAGTGTGCTCACATTAAACTTTGGGCTGTTTTGCCAAGCATGCTGGATAGAGCACAATTGGTCGGCCCGTAGCCAGTGTGCCAGGACTCCAGGAGTCTAGATTGTAGGTGTGAATGAATCAACACAGTAACACATCTCTATAAAAAAGACAGCACTCACACCTTTGGAGAGTGCCCATGGTGACAGAAGCAGTTAACGTTGGCACCGCTGATGGTTGACCTCAGCAAATCAGCTTGTGAATTTATGAACAGACTCAGAACCGAAAATTTTAAAGGACACCGAAAACCCATAGCCTATGCAATGGTGCTCTGACTGAAATGTAATCATTATTCACTAATAAAATTCTCCTCCATTGAGCTGTTAACTCAAGAGTCAGTGAGAGGAATTTGAGAAAATTGTCAGTCAGATACATGAACAAATCATTTTTTTGAGCAGGTTCTTTTTTTTTAACCAGTTCAACGGACTGAAAGATAAATCATTTCTTGACTTCAATTTGGGTCTGTTTAATCTGTTCAAGCAATCATATGATTTCAGGGGATTTAAAATAAAGTATATGAGTCATGTGGACTCATGGAGCAGGCATGGTCACTATGAAATGTTGTTGTAAGGAAAAGGGAATGGGATGTGCATGCATAAACAATGACATCATTTTCTTATTTGGGTGAACTGTCCCTTTAAGTGTATGTTCTCCATCTTGTTCAGCGAGTGAATTGAGCTTTGCTCTGCCTCAAATAACAAAAGGTCCTTTAAAACAAAAACTCCTCCATGTACTGTTGAGATTTTACATGTTAAGCATGTTTATGTATTTTCAGGCTTTGAAAAGGGAAGGTTTAAATGAGGCTTCACACATTTGAAGAGTTTTTTTTGCTCAAAACATGCCCTCTTTCATGTTGTCAAACACCAAGTGGAGCATCTTAAGCCTCAACTGGAGCAAAAAAAAGCCCTAAACATCATGGTATGATTTTTATGCCAGTGCTCCTACAGTAGATTAACAAATGTTCCTCTGGTTATAATACATCCTGAGGGTTGTAGTCTCTTAGAGATAAACATATGGAAATGCTTTGAATTCAAATAGAAAAAGCTGTCTTATACTTGTTAAGGCACACTATTTGCTTACAGTCATAAAATGTCTGCCTGGCTGCGTGGCTGCACATTTAATTTGACAAAATCTTCAGTGCGTGGCAAAAAAATCTAAACTGAATAGCTGGTAATGTAATCTTTCAAAAGCGGAATGTTGATGTTTTTATGAAAACATACATGGCTGGGTTGTTGAATTTGCAGGTGTGTTCAATGAATTTAAGCAGCTGTGAACAGCACAATAGAGGCCAAGGAAACACCTCAATAGAAAAATGTGATTAGTTCTATGCAATTCCAGTCTACATCAGCGTTTCTATTGAAAATGAAACTGGAATTGGTTTCTTTGCTTGGGATTAGATCAACTAAATTAATTTAGCTGTGAATAGAATTGGAGGTGTGAAATGGAATTGACTTTTGCTCTGGGGTGTGCAGTGGCCGTGACCCCCTGACCTCTGGAAAGCTGTGGGAACAGTGTCTCATATAGACTCATTTGTAGCCCCTCTGGTAAATGAAAGTGGTGATGTAGTCACAGGATGACAGTGATAAAGGGTGTGCTGTTCGTGTCTCTAAAGAAAGATGGGCCATGCCAAAGAGAACAGGTTCTGAATGTAGCTGAATTATTGTAGCTCTAATATCTAATATAAGCAGGAAACTTAGCAAGCTGCCTATAAAGCATTTAAAGGCATCATAAATGTAAAGGCTGTTCCAAAAGCTAGGCATCTTATTTGACATTTTGCTAAGCCCCCCCATCCTAGTTTCCATTGCTCGCTCTGACAAGCTTTGCAGAACATTAGAATCAATGGAAGTGTGCCGTGAATGGAGTGTTTTTTGGCTTAATATTCTGTAAATCAGAATTGAGGCAAACGATTATCACAGTCACTTGAAAAGAGAAAAGTGTAATTTAATGGCAATTACACACCTGATAACATTAGTGTAAGTGAACAGCACTGCTCATAACGTCTCATACTCTCACTATGATGCTGTGAATCCTTTATTTATTATCGCCATTGCTATGCCTGAATCAACACTTAAATGAATTAATGTTTAAGTGAACGGCGCGTTTGTGTGTCAACGCAAACAGTTGAACTCCGAGTCCAAGTGTCACTGAGCCGCACCAAGGAGGTCAACCAGCGCCTGTCCTGAAGAGAAGTGCTCTGATGCACATGCTGAGGCCCACGCCAAACTCCCATGAGTTTCACTTTAAGCGATCGTGCAATGGCAAATGTTCCTGGTTCATACACACTTTGTTAATGACACGCAGTGAAAAAGAGGAGGAGACACACGCTTACTCTGAGATTTCGTTTGATCATTTTTATCACTCCACAGAAATAAAGGTTTTGTTTCATGACAAATAAGGGCTTGTGGGTTTAATCAGAGCATTAAAGTAATGTATGAAAGTGTAAAAATAAGGAAATAAATGTCTTAAATTGCAAAATATAATAAATATATAATATAAATATAATACATATATAATAAAATATAATATAAATATAATAAAACAATATTTATTTATTTGATTTATTTGAAGTAAAATATGTAAAAATTACATCTTAAGGTGTTTGAAGCACATATGCAGAAAAAAGCAGACCTTAAAAATATGACAATTTATTTGAAAATTAATCGTTAAAGCTCTTAACGAGATAATTAATCACCACAGCCCAAAAACAGAATATTAATCATCATAATCGCAATTATTTGTTTGACAATTAATCGTCAGTCACATTTCATAATCGCGACAGCTCTAGTGACACTGAAGAATATATTGATAAGGTAAACATACACAAACACACACACAAATCTATGCTTAAATAATAATCTCCGACATATACCATTTTGTGTACACAACACAAGATTACTCTAATAGAGACATTCATTAAGATGAAGATCACAGACCAAATTACCTTGAAAATAACTTAATTTGACAAATGTTTACACATTTACCTCAGCTAAAATGCCTTAAAAAGATAAGCAAGCTGAATTTTTTTTGCAGAGAAAAAGAAAAAAAACCAAATTATTCTTTCCCTCATCTCAGAATGGCACACTAGTGTGTACACACCATGACAGCCAGAGAACATGCGAATAACAACAGTCTTACATTTCAGTGAATTCTATTAAACCCTGTTAAAACATTTAGACCTGTGAATATTTAGACAACGACAGACAGATTTGAAAAAAGGCTTACTTCCACTGTTATATTATAAAGGAAATGTGTGAAGCTACGCTATAGCTCACAGTAGAGTGCGGACATAATCAGACAACCTGCTCCATGTTAAACAGTAAGGAGGGCCAATATGACAACCATTTTTCCTTTTAACATGGATATGGCCATATGAAAGGGGATTGGAAAAGATTGAAGTAATCTAATATAATGATTTTATTTCCTCTAGGAGAGATATTGATTTCAATCAACATAGGGTTAATTGCTGTGGAGGAGAAGATAAGACATTAAGATTCCTGATAATGGCAGAGATTATTAGTTTGTGATTCTCTTTAAACAAGTGTGCTTTAACTCAGAGACAGACACTATCTAGATTGGTTGAGTTTTTGCCTTCAGTCCTGCATCAATGAAACCCGTTTCATCACCTGAAAGTACCTCGTTTCATGACAGTGTTTGTCACACCTGTTGAACATATGAAACCCAATTGTACAATCGGTTAAAGGGATAGTGAATTTCGGTCAGTTCCTCACACAAAGCTATTGTATGGCTTTAAGATGTAATCAAGCACTCTAGTCATATGAACTACAATACTGTAATGGTACTTCTGTATTTATCTGCAAAAAATAAATATCATATGCTTATTGTTTTCAAACAGGCAAAAAGTGACATGTTTCCAGCGACAAATAATTTCTCTGTCCACACTGAACATGAAACTGCTGTGCAACACAACTAGAGGTCTGCAACCCGACCTGGTGGGACTCGAGAACCCGAGAGGTTTCGGGCCGTGTTGGGGTCAGTTTTTCAAGAAGGACTTCGGGTTCGGGTCAGGTTAGTAATTAATAAAACAGGCCTACCGAACTCGTTTCACACACGCAATCTCACTCAAAGATGCATGAATGGACGAGTTAGGGGTCGTTCACACCAAATGCGTTTATTGCACTTGTCTGATCTGTTTTCCCATTATATTCCTATGTAAGCACATGCTAGACGAATGTCTTTGACTGTTGCGCCATGTCTCGTTGTTTCTCTAGTGTCTCGCGCAGGACCGGCACTGTTTAATCCGTGTCATGTTAAAATAACTTCACATTTTCAAAACACATGTCAAAACACCTGCGCTCTGTTTCATTCTTTGCACTGCATCTAGATTGTTTTTAACGCAGATGTCACAACGATTCAATGTTCTGAACAAGTTCAGGCAGTAAAGAGGGTTGTATTGTTTATATTATCCCAGATAGTTCTGCACCAAGTGAAGTTTCAGCATATAAATGGTAAGTCAATGCTTTTTTCCCGTTCTGCTCTAGTGTACTGAGGGGCTGCCATGCCTTGATAAAACTGTATGTTTCAAATACTGTTATGAATATTGCCTATATGCATACATAAAATATAACCTATTGCAACAGCAAAGAAACAATAAAGAAAGTGAGCGATTTCGGGTTTGTGCTTGTAATGTGACGGTATCGTTCGGACCGTGTAGGGTCCGGTCACACGTCTCGGGTACGGGTCGGGTTCAGGATTCATTTTAAGGCACGTGCAGACATCTAAACACAGCACAAACACAGTCAATTATAAGATATTTGATGTTTAATAAACTGTACATTTATGAGTAGTGCTGATAGTGATGTAACAAAATGCATTAAGATGCATTTCTGGTGATCCGATGTGGTCAGTGCTAAATACAGGTGTAAACGGGGTGAAAAATGTTCATATCACAAAACCACATACGGAGGTAGTCAAAAAGTGGGTGGAGCTACCCAGCACGATGCCACAGAAATATATACTTAGAGATCGGCAAAATGTCCTGACATCATGCTCTTAGATTGTCGTGGTTGTGGCTGGTAAGAACAAAAACTCAAATTTTCATGGAAGAGGTTTTTTTTCTCTTGTCACTTTAATTGTTTATTGTATCATGCCTGTTATAACATGGTGTTATCCTGTAAAACTGAATACTGAAGTACCTCAAATTAATGCAGTGCAAAATTTTCAATCACAATGCTCATTCCTCCCTTTCTCAAATGAGAGATTGGAGTGTTTAGAAGCATTACAATTTGTTCTTGTGCAGCAAATTAGCTGATTTATCAGTGTAATCCTGCTTTCACTTCAACGGCCAACTCCAGAAAAAGAGGCAGCAACACTGCCATGTCGTGCCATGTCGTGCCATGTTACTCCGTCGCTCAGCTCAATTAAGTTTTTGTTGTTCAAAACACACAGATTAGTGCTGCCAATTAAGGATTTTTTATCATGCTAGTGCCACTAAATCCAAATGCACCTACGGGACTCTCTGAGCATTAAAGGGTCTCTTGGAGGTTGCTCTAATCTTTGTTTTGTTGAGACTAGCCTACACGCTGAATGCTCAATCCACACAGGGGAGCAGTCAGAGCACAATGCACTGAGATACAAATCTTTTTTTTTTTTTGTGAGAAAGGCTGCTGTAGCATCTTGCTGATAAAAAAAAAAAAAAAAAACTATTTTAGGATAATAAATCTTCATATTCACAAACAACTGATGAGTCACAGATACAATCTAGTCCCACAGCAGTTCTTAAAGGTGAATTGTGTCATTTTTGTGCCACTAGTGTCACAAAATTAAATGCTAAATTATGACAGATTTTCCCATACAAGGCCCCAGTTTCCCATTAGCTGCTCAAACAGATAGTCCCACCCAAAACTCACGCCATTGTTTGAACCACTGTTGCTGTGTCATGCTGGCTGGGATAAACAAACAAACAAAGTTTTGATTGTTTTAAACAGTGTAACTGAGCCACAGTGTTTATACATTTCAGGGGAATCAATCTACGAATAGCTTACTTAGAGTCTCTGCATTTTAAGCAGGGATAGTGGAAAGTATTTCGTAAGTAAGGCAGATTGAAAAAAGTAATGACCTCTAATGAATTAGATTTCCTCCACTTCCTGTCAAGTCACAAGATCAGTGTGATCATTCAGTTTCTCAACAAGGCAGAATAAGAAAGATTTAGGCTTTCTTCTTTCCTCACTAGGGTTGCCACCTATGTCTGATAAAAAACCTGGACAAATCAATGACCCGGCCACCGCTTTGCTCACAAGTGAAAATGTCCATTAGACTCAGAAGACACAATTGGTCGTTGTGCAGTAAGATTGTGCATAGTCGTGAATATTTTAAACATCTCAAGTATTCTCACTTATCTTAACTTATAGCTTACCTGGTTGCTTAGATACTGTGCTTGTGCTTGCTTTTGCTTTGCTAAAGAAATAAGTAGAGGGATGACATTAGATTTGCATTTACCATACCTTAGCCACATCTATAGCCACTTTTATTTAGTATGTCTCAATCAGACATTGGAATAACAAATCAAAATCATACATAAATGGGCCTTAGCTTACCTAGTCTTCCATCTATACTTGGCGTTTCCCTTTGCTGCAGCTATCAGTGGTTTCTGTTCTTCAATGAATGTCTTGAATTCAGTGCATGACAATTTGAAATTCAATCTGACCTGAAGCTCAGACTTCACCATTGCAACTAACAGTCTGTTTCTTTTATCGGACCAAACATCCTCCATATGACTGAACACTCTTTCTGCATAGGCATTACTGACTGGTATGGAAAAAACAAAAGCAACTACTTTCAACAGCTCAGTGGATTCAGTTGCCTTGCTAAAAAATTATTTGTTTTAGCATGGTCATCCAAAGCAGTTTTGCCTTCATGTTTAACCAGAATTTTAACTGAGCATACGGAGCAGGTAGCATAAAGTGGGTCGCCTGGTGTTGGCTTTAGCCATGTGGAGTAATTGTCATTTTTCAACCAGTCATTATTAAAGTATGTCGAATGTTTCATTTTCTTTTTACTGGCCTGTCCGTCTTTGTGAACACACTGTCATCTTCGTCTTCCGTCTCGCCACCCATGTTAACGCTAACGAACGACGTTGACGTACAATCTTCTTTTCACACTGCTTCTCAAATTGCCACCTGTAGTAACTGGCTAGCTGCCAAGAAGACAGACGCGCTAGATGACGTAGCCTACGTCACGTCACACGTCCCAGAGCCAATGATAGCGGATTCTACACACAAGAGACACGGACCACTCTGTGCACAACGCATAGGCTATTTCAAGTGGAGAGAAAATAGATAGTTGAATATACATATTCACGTAGCCTTTCGAAAACCGGGACATTTAGTGTCCCGGGAGAGTGGATAAATTTCCCGGGACAGGTTATTAAAAAGAAGGACAATCCCGGTAAAACCGGGACAGGTGGCAACACTATTCCTCACAGATTCCCTCGCAGGGGAGACCAGCATTTCCAGGTGGTATCAAGCCTTGAAACTCTTATTTAAAATGCAAGGTCTCCATTGAACTGTGATCACCAGTCTCTTAAAGGTGCGCTCTGCAGGTGCATATGGATGTGGTCAAATACGCATGTCCCCACATTGTATCTGAGGTGTAAACACAAACCTGTCCTGAATGTATCAAGGACATAGCGAAGCACCAACCCTCACCTGTCAATCATCAATTTGGCAGTTACATGTGGATTTAAAAGGATATAACTATCTGATCTGAACCTTTTAAAAAGCGCTTTAAATAAAACACGCACAAGTTCTTAACGAAACATTGTGTCTGTATCAACATGCAGGGACACAGATGAGAAGCACACACATCTGAAGCTCAGGTTTTAGGTATTCCACTAAAATAACAGATAATTCTGTTCGAAATGTTGCGTTTGTGCTTGCATAAATTTTCAACTGCATCTGGGAGAAAAATTGCGCTATTTTATTACTAAATTACTACTTTTTTGTGTGCTTTCTTTAACATTTAAGACTTTTTTGCTGTTGTTTTGCTATCATTCAGTAACACACTGACATTATGATTGATGTGTGTCGTCATGAAATTAAAGACCCTCCCCTTGAAATCGAACACAAGTGGTCACAAAAGATGCATTTAAGGGAACAGGTATAAACAGCGATGTGTCTCTCCTGACCACATGTGATCAGGTCACCCGAGACGCATCTTAATACCAGGTGTAAATATGGTCATACTCACATGATGCATTTATGCACATTTAGAGAACAACAAAAAAAAAAACACACACACATACATATGCTATTCCAACGGGATCAAATTACATTTTATAATACAGATAGTTCTTTTGAAGTCAATGTAAAATGACAAGAAATGTACATCAGACCACTCAAACAAACAGAGGGATGAATTCACTAAAAATTAATTGAGTCATGAAAAAGCGCAGTTTATTTACACACTATGCTAGTTTAGTGACTGATTCACTAAAGCAATTATGCAGATCAGGTAACGGTGTAAATCTTGCTACAAAATATGCACTAAATGCAATTTGAACAGTGTAATTCCGATCTTGCGGGCCAGTTCTGAGCGCTATACAGCATGATGAGGATGCAGCACACCACCTTAATCTGGCTCACTCTGCATCACTAAACTACTGTGATCCACACATGCCGAAAGTGTGCTTGACAACACTGCGCATCTGGATATATAACTTGGCATATATCCAGATGTGCAGTGTTGTCAAGCACACTTTCGGCATGTGTGGATCACAGTAGTTTAGTGATGCAGAGTGAGCCAGATTAAGGTGGTGTGCTCAAATGACCATTCTATAATTAGAATGGTCATTTGATTATGCCATGTTCAATAGAAAATGTACACAAACACTTCTTTACAATAAATCTCAGGTTACTCCCTGCTTTCCTCACACTGTAATAGCACAATGTTCATTGAGCTGGGCAAATAGCACATAGAGTTAAATCAGTGTAATTTGCAGTGTAATGAGTGACTCTGGTGGCTTATAACTTTCATTTTTATTTACTTCTTGTTCCAGCATCTTTTCAGATCTGCACCTATGCCAAAACACAAACATAAATAAACACAAAATTCTTAAGGGTGGTGGCAGCAGGTGAGCTCCCATTCGTCTCCTAATCCCTCACTCACCTTTCCTCTCCTCCCACATTGTCCCTTCTTCCTGTTGCTTGTGCCACTACAGAGTTTTAATTGCCACCCCTCGCCAGTGGCAAGGCCATGCCGACAACCCGTGTCTTCTCTCCATCAATCTCCCAATGCCAGTGTTAATTAAAACTACACAGAAGAGCCACAGCCTGTCACACCTCTCAGATCCACAGCCCAGGGATTGGAAGGTCACAGTGCTCACCTAATAAGTCTAATAAAGGAGACCAGGGATTTTTAGTCCAGATGACATTGAGACTGTAGGGGTGAATACACTGCAAAAAATAATGTTCTAACTCATTGTTCTATTTTTGTTTTCTGTAAACAATACACAAAATCTTTTTTTTTGTTTTCTATTCTGGAAAAGCAAATTCTTGAGAAGCAAAACTACATTAAAGCTTGTTTTCAGAGAAATCAGTAAATTTGTATTGCCATTATTTGAAATGTAATAGTTTAATTTTATTGTATCAACTTTTGTATCAACGACGTTTCCAAAAATGTCTTAACAGAGATAATTATTGACATACAGTAAGAACTCTCTCTCTCTCTCTCTCTCTCTCTCTCTCTCTCTATATATATATATATATATATATATACACTCACCTAAAGGATTATTAGGAACTCCTGTTCAATTTCTCATTAATGCAATTATCTAATCAACCAATCACATGGCAGTTGCTTCAATGCATTTAGGGGCGTGGTCCTGGTCAAGACAATCTCCTGAACTCCAAACTGAATGTCAGAATGGGAAAGAAAGGTGATTTAAGCAATTTTGAGCGTGGCATGGTTGTTGGTGCCAGACGGGCCGGTCTGAGTATTTCACAATCTGCTCAGTTACTGGGATTTTCACGCACAACCATTTCTAGGGTTCACAAAGAAATGTTAAGAATGGTGTGAAAAGGGAAAAATATCCAGTATGCGGCAGTCCTGTGGGCGAAAAATGCCTTGTTGATGCTAGAGGTCAGGGGAGACTGATTCAAGCTGATAGAAGAGCAACTTTGCCTGAAATAACCACTCGTTACAACCAAGGTATGCAGAAAAGCATTTGTGAAGCCACAACACGCACAACCTTGAGGCGGATGGGCTACAACAGCAGAAGACCCCACCGGGTACCACTCATCTCCACTACAAATAGGAAAAAGAGGCTACAATTTGCAAGAGCTCACCAAAATTTGACAGTTGAAGACTGGAAAAATGTTGCCTGGTCTGATGAGTCTCGATTTCTGTTGAGACATTCAGATGGTAGAGTCAGAATTTCGCGTAAACAGAATGAGAACATGGATCCATCATGCCTTGTTACCACTGTGCAGGCTGGTGGTGGTGGTGTAATGGTGTGGGGGATGTTTTTTTGGCACACTTTAGGCCCCTTAGTGCCAATTGGGCATCGTTTAAATGCCACGGCCTACCTGAGCATTGTTTCTGACCATGTCCATCCCTTTATGGCCACCATGTACCCATCCTCTGATGGCTACTTCCAGCAGGATAATGCACCATGTCACAAAGCTCGAATCATTTCAAACTGGTTTCTTGAACATGACAATGAGTTCACTGTACTAAAATGGCCCCCACAGTCACCAGATCTCAACCCAATAGAGCATCTTTGGGATGTGGTGGAACGGGAGCTTCGTGCCCTTGATGTGCATCCCATCAACTGCAAGATGCTATCCTATCAATATGGGCCAACATTTCTAAAGAATGCTTTCAGCACCTTGTTGAATCAATGCCACGTAGAATTAAGGCAGTTCTGAAGGCAAAAGGGGGTCAAACACAGTATTAGTATGGTGTTCCTAATAATCCTTTAGGTGAGTGTATATATATATATAATGTAGATAGCATAGCTCAGATCATTTTGAATTTGGTGAGAAAAGAGGAGTTGAAATATTTGATTTTGATTTCAAACTTTGGGATCTGGGCCAATCAGAGAACAAATTGACACATTATTGAGATGTCTTCTGAAACTCTAGAGAAGACATTTGTGAGATTATTGGAGTCTTTTTCCAGCAAAAGTCTCAATTAAATGACATTGAATTCTTGGAGGAACAATTGAGATGTTAAAGAGACCTCACTTGTGATTTTCCTTTGCTTTTGATATGCATGTGAAAGAGAACAAGTGAGTGTGATTGACATTACAAAGGGATTATTTGGAAGAAAAAGGAATGGAGGGCCAGAAAATCAGGCATTTCGCATTCTGGGAGCACACCCTACTGTAACTGAGTTCTAGTGTAGCCGACTCTCTTGATACTTGGGCTGCCTGAGTCAGTAGACAGCATTTCATTCTCATTAAGGTTTTCTAGCCAATTCAAGTGGCCTTGAAATATGAACATTGCACAATATTGTTTTCAGCAATGCTGCCATTGAATGAGCTTAGCTTTTCTGCTCTTGCAAACATATAAACTGAAAGATTAACGAATGAAACAGAGATTGAAATGGAATCATGTTGATAATGGAACCGTGTTTTCCCATTTATATTTAATGGTAAATATAGTTTTGTTCAGTGCATCCCTCCAAAAATACACATTGCTAACAATCTTAAGTGTAGCAAGACAACATAATACCCCAATTTACTGTTTAAGTGGGAAATACTGTGCTTGTCAAGTGATTTCATGAGGTATTTAAAGGTGCAGTAAGTAATTTTAAGTCTTTGTTTACTGGCCAATTCATTAGCAGTAAAAACTGTTAGTGAAATAAAAAGTGAGTAGAATCTGGCTAATCATGTGATCTCAACCCTGTGTCAAAAGTATTATTCACTTTGTTTTTTATAGTGGAAAATGTTACATCGTGCAGCCTGACAAATTTGAATAAACCAAACTGTTTTTTTCTGGTTATGACAAAATGTAGTTTAGTGAAGTTTATTAGAAACAGGGCCCTATTTTAAGAGCACTAGCATTAAGAGCAGCTCAAACACGCAAAGTTAATAGGCATGGCCAGGAACCTTTGGTATTTTCATGCAAGCATGCGCTAAGTATAGGCACAAATGGGTTTGGCGAAATTGCACGCACAAAGCGCTAATGGGCTGGGTTAAGTGCAATTTAATTCTGAGGTTCTTCTCCTTCAACGTCTGTGTCCTATTATAAAGTATAGTCCATTCACTGTCAAGCACTAGTGATATAAACAAAGACAGCACATTCATAAGAAGTTGGTAGTGTAAACAGACTGAATGCAATGAATTAGTAGAGTTGAAAAAATTGAGAATGTAAATATTATTAATCATTTTCATCTACTGACACACAAATCATGGCTATTAACAGTGATTATATCATAATGCACTTCACTTCTACCAGTCAATTTAAATTTTGAAAAAATACATACATTTATTGAAACAAACAAATTTAACCAAAAATATGTGGTCAAAAAAGCATACCAAATACAAACATTTTACTCTCTTCAACTTCTTCCACTGGCCTCTTTTGAAGACTTAAAAATCACACTACAAGCACAGGTGGAAAAATACCAATACAAATTAGACCATAAAAACAATTGTACATTATAAACATATTAAAAATAATTGAAAAATAAATCAAATGCAGGAACTGATTTTGGACTTTGCGCTGAGTTAAGATCCATGGTGGTATTGAAATGCCTTAGCACAATGACCCATTTCTCTGGAAAATAGCAAATTGCTCTTTGTGTCAATTCATTATAATACACCCACAGTTAGTTTGCATACAGCCATAGATAGCGCATACACTCTCACCCACAGCCATTTAAGCTTTGTTCTAGTACGAAAATTGCGTTTAGAATTAGCGCTCTCACGAAAATTGGATAAGACATTGCGTGTGATCTTAGCTCTGCGCATTGAGCACTCACAAAAATAGAGCCCACCTTTTATAGACATAAAAGGTTACAGATTTTTAGCTAAATAAGCAAAAATTGTCAACAGCTAAAGAAAAACAACAATTTAGAGTGTGATGATGCATACTAATAGCCATATACTAGAAGGTAAAACATGAGGGTTGGTGTTTGGATACCTTATGAAAAATAAACCAATAAGAGCAGGATGTACAGTACTGTGCAAAGGTTTAGGCACTTGTGAAAAATGTTGCATAGTGAGGATGTCTTCAAAATTAATGGCTTAAATAGTTTTCATTTATCACTTAATGTCATACAAAGTCCAGTAAACATAAAAAAGCAAAATCAATATTTGGTGTGACCACCTTTGCATTTAAAACATATAGCACCAAATCTCCTAGGTACACCTGGACACAGTTTTTCTTGGTTGTTGGCAGACAAGATGTTTCAAGCTTCTTGGAGAATTCGCCACAGTTCTTTTATCTATTTAGGCTGTCTCAATTGCTTCTGTCTCTTTATGTAATCTCAGACTGTCATGATGTTCAGTGGGGGGATCTGTGGGGGCCATGACATCTGTTACAGGGCTCCCTGTTCTTTTATTCTAATAATTTCTATTTGCAAAAGTAATGTTTGGGAGTCTAACATTTATATTTCTTATTGACACACAGCTCAAGATATAAATAACCATCTTAAGACAAATGCTTTTGCGTAATACTTTTGCTCAGTACTGTATCTCCAGGGAAGAACTAGCAACAAGTAAACTGGATCTCAAGGTCAAAGGAGGTCTAATTAGTGAATGGGAATTTTTTAAGTTGACATCTATAGGGAGACTCAGGTCCTGACCTTCTGACTAACCGGAAGGTAGAGACACAGTCCTCCACACCATTGCCTGGCTCGCAACCAATCATTTTTCTTCAGAGCTGAGCTCATTCATTGGTCATTCAACCAATGTGGTACGATGAAACTGAAAGTCCGGGAAAGTGTTTTGGTGCGTCTTTGTGTCGGTACAACAAGGCGCAGTTCCTTAGCTGACCGCAGGCTTCTGGTGGGAATGTATCTCTGCAGAAATTATTTTAGGTATGCTGGACCAGACCCAGTGTTCTGTATGCCAGCATCGTAGCTTTGAATTTGATACGTGCATCAACTGGCAGTCAGTGAAGAGAGACAAGGAGTGGTGTAACTGTGTTATTAGGACAAGGTTATTTGTCACAAATGTCAGTTTGGTGCAAGTTTTCACATTTTTATTGAGGCAAGCCGTTATATGTGTTTTATTCAATTTGTTTATTAAAATATTTGTCATCCACAACAATTGTTTTAGAATTTTGACATTTTTTGCTATTTTTTGAAAAGTTTTGTTTCATAAATGTTGTACTGTTTAGATTCATATGCCCTGCTATTATGCTCAATTAACTAAATTCATCAAGCACTTTGATAGGAACACCTGTACCCCTAATTATTCATGCAATTATCTAATCAGCCAATCGTGTAGCAACAGTGATATGCATAAAATCATGCAGGTATGGGTCAGGAACTTCAGTTAATGTTCACATTAGCTATCAGAATGGGGGGAAATGTTATCTCAGTGATTTCGACTGTGGCATGATTGTTGGTGCTAGACGGACTGGTTTAAGCATTTCTGTAACTGCTGATCTCCTGGGATTTTTATGAACAACAGTCTCTAGAATATACTTATAATGGTGCCAAAAACAAAATACATCCAGTGAGTGGCAGTACTGCAGATGTAAATGCCTTATTGATGAGAGTGGTCAATGGAGAATTGCCAGACTGGTTCAAACTGACAGAAAGTCAACGGTAACTAAGATAACACTGTACAATTGTAGTGAGCAGAATAGCATCTCAGAATGCACAACACATCAAACCTTGAAGCAGATGGGTTTCAATGGCAGAAGGCCACATCAGGCACTTCATTAGGGCCATAGTGTGTTCCTTATAAAGTGCTTGGTGAGTGTATATAACCCTAACCATAACCCTATATTTTTTACTGAGCAATAAATGTGAAAAAGTTCAACTTACCCTAAGAATTATTTTTTAGAGTAAAAAGTTTTACAAATAGCCCCAGTCTCCCCTATATAAAACATTTATCACTTCACTTGTTAGCGTGTTTATTGACCCAATCCTTATCACAGGACTCAGTAAGATTAATGGATTTTAAATGGTAACTTTGGGATTTTCTCAAGGGAAGCAAGACTTCAGTGGGACATCAATAACACATGATTAGAGGGGTAGCCCAAGGACACTGTGTTTTTTAATGACCCGATATTCCTTTTCTATTCCAATATTTACCATAATGAGGGCAGGTGGCTTTCAAAGACATCTTCACACAAACACATATAGACAAAAAAACACAAAATCATCACAGGCAAAGAGGATAAATCCCCTTTACGTCATTACCGATCTGATATTCATGGTGAGGATATTCACACTGGGAAAGAGGTTTAATCAGCCACCAAAGATCATGAAGTCTAAACAAAGGATGCTCTTGATATTCAGTATTCAAGAGAAGTATTTGGCACTCTGCATGATAGCTCTGCACACTTACACATACACACCCAGCTCATTAAATCATAATATACACCCAAGGCAGGGTAAGACTTCAATTGTATTCGGGGTCAAAACCCAAGAGATGCTTTTGTGTAATATAAATCTTGGGTAATATAAAGCTTTATTAACTGTTATTCCAGAACTCTGTCATCTATAAAATGCTGTTCTTGTAGGTTAACTGTAACGTAATGGTTGCATATCTAGGATGCTCACACAAAGGGTACATACAACTTAGCCAAATACATTTAAACTACATTTTTCAAAATTCCTGACATTTAATGATAGAAAACTTTCCCTGTCTTAGGTCAGTTAGGATCACTACTTTATTTTAATAATCTGAAATGTCAGAATAATAGTATATTATAATAATAGATAATTATTTATTTCAGCTTTTATTATTTCATCACATTCCCAGTGGGTCAGAGGTTTACATACACTTTGTTAGTATTTGGTAGCATTGCCTTTAAATTGTTTAACTTGGGCCAAGCATAACTTGGCATAACTTCCACAAGCTTCTCACAATAAGTTGATGGAATTTTGGCCCATTCATCCAGACAGAACTGGTGTAACCGAGTCAGGTTTGTAGGCCTCCTTGCTCACACATGCTTTTTCAGTTCTGCCCACACATTTTCTATCGGATTGAGGTCAGGGCTTTGTGATGGCCACTCAAATACCTTGACTTTGTTGTCCTTCAGCCATTTTGCCACATCTTTGCAGGTATGCTTGGGGTCATTGCCATTTGGAAGACACATTTGCGACCAAGCTTTAACTTCCTGGCTAATGTCTATACTTAGTGTATGTAAACTTCTGACCCACTGGAATTGTGATTATAGTCAATTAAAAGTGAAATCTGACTGTAAACAACTGTTGAAAAAATTACTAGTAAAAAAATTGCCACCATTACTAGTATCATACACAAAGTAGATATCTGTGGAGTGGTTAAAAATAGTTTTTATGACTTCAACCTAAGTGTATGTAAACTTCTGACTTCTACTGTATGTACTCCGGACTCATTGTGCTGTGGTGTTCATTTGGTAAATATGAGTTTGAATCATACTGGCAACATTCTGGATTGCTTGCTGTCTCACATATCGGCCACATTCACAGAGCAGCAGAATATGGTTGTCAATCCTGTTTTGTGTGTTTAATACGGTTACATTCACAGACAAGTCGGTTATTTATGAGACAACCACATTTTACAACCGAACTGACACCCGGCAAACCTGTGCTGTGTGAAAAGAACCGTCTGTCATGTCATATAATGTGAAAGCTATGCTGCACTGTATATGTGCATGTCTCGTGTTAATCATGAGAGGTTTCATGACTCAAAGAGATGGAGATATGAGCTTCATGTCCTCCGAAGATCCAACCACTCTTTCACCGAAGCTGCTTGCCGTGCGACAGATACTGCGCTCTGCACTCGGTTAAGAGCAATCAAAGCCACTGTTGGTTAATTATGATCTGATAGATTAACTTGCGCCTCACTTAAACTTGTTTATTTAATAACGCAGCATCAATTGTGATAAAACATGCTGGTGATATGGGCGTCGCCATCTTTGATATTTACTTTAGTCTCTGTCACTATGGTTACAGATGTTAGAATACAGGTTTGACTTCGGTTGTTCGTTCATACAGAAACTTTTTAAGCCGCAACTATAAGATGTTAAATTAATTGTCAATCCCAAATACTGACTGTGTGAATGTAACCTTTATATCAGAAACTTTATTTTGTCTTTATTTAACCATTTTACCTTAGTCCATATAACAAAATATAATAAAATGTGTTTCTGGGTCAGACTAACTCAAAATGGTGGAGCAGGTCACAAATCATCCACATGGCCTTAAGTGATCCCACTTAATGCTGTCCTTGCAATTGTAGTGTCAGTCACTTTGGATGAAAAATGTCTGCTAAATTGGTAGTAACAAACTAAGTAACTGACATGAAACTGATTGGTTGGACAATGAGTGTGTGTGTGCTATTGAGTGCATCCATTACATGAATAATCAATCATTCAACTCTGCTCAGAACCTCTTGTCATGACCAGAAAATGTTTATTTAATGAGCAACCAAAACATAATTACTCCCACATTTGGAGGTCATTGAAGCCTGCACTTGTTGACACCTTTTGGTTTGACATTCTATAGTAAAACTATCAAATTCAACATTAGTCTCTGTCAAAATCAATCTCATGCTGGCATCTCTAGCCATGATAGTGGCCAATGATTAGAAAAGCTCTCTCTCTCATCAAACTAAACACACACAAACTCACCCACAGAAAAACCTATTAGAGGGCACAGTTGAAAAGATGCCTCTCACTTTCCACCATCTGCAGCCATATCACCCCCTCCCATGCACCCAGCATGTAGACCCAATGATGATATGGCAATCGATTTTGTAAGGGAGCTGGCGTTTCATTCTCCACACCGCTGCGAGGGTTAGCACCACATGAGTGAGTCTGCAGAGTACCGCACCTGTACCATCCCCAATCCTCCTCTCCCTCAGGGAAGACGGAGAGACTAAAAAGAGACGTTGGCTGCACAACTCTGTCAATGCACTGCTAATTGAGGGCATTTAACCCCAATTACCGCAATCCATCCAGCAGGTTGTTTAGATGCATGTCACAACAGAAAGGACCAGCCCTTGTCCCTCATTTCTATGGCATTTTTTCTTGGCGTCGTTGTGTGCGTGTGGTTGGGGTGAGAGGGCAAAAATTTGTTGATTTGTGGTATGACAGGAGAGGCAAACAAATGCTTAAGTTGTTTTGTTATGGTATATGGGAACTCTCGACTCACTGGGAGACAATTCCATGTCAAACAGTAAGTTATGACATCTCGATTATAAATTGTGAAATAACAGCAGTTCACATCCTCTAAAGCCCTGCCTCAATTGTGCCGTTTTGTGCTTCAGCCGTTTTGTGCTTCAACAGACCAGAAAGAAGATTTGTGTCGCATTGTCTGAGAAATAACAACATCCATCTTGGAGTATCTATTGTTATTACTTAAAAAAAAAAAAAAAAAAACTGAAACTGAAGAAAAAAATCAAAAACTAAATGAAAAGAATTTTGTTAACATAAAACTCACAACCACACTAAACCTTTTAGTTTGAAAACTTATTTTCAGGTTCCTAAATTTCATTGTTTTCCAAACTATGCAATAATGGAGAGCGTTTTCGTAAGACTTCATTTCTGGTGGAGGAAAACAGTGCTACAGTAAGGACGTGAGGCATAAACAGTGAAATCAATGCATTTTCAAACAAAAATGTATTAGTTTGTATGTGGCCTGAAACTAAACTAAAATACAAAAATATCAATTTAATTACTCCAAATAGGAGTGTGACAGTGTGCTCTAACAACGATTTGATTCGATTCTCCGATATCTGAAATTTGGTAATGATCCGATAAAATTCGATTTGATTATTTTGGAATAATTCATAATAATTTTCAAAAATATGCCTAAAAATATTCAACGTTTTTACTGAACGTTCCTAAACAGCACAGAAATGCCCCAGACTTGAGCGCTAGTGGAACATGCATTTAGGACCAAGGAGGTTTGGCTTATATGTGGCTGCATATATTAACAAAACATTTATTAAATGATATGCATTATAAATATTATGAATGTGTTAATTATACACATGATGTGGTCCATATAGATATGGTAACATGTATAATAGATATCCGATATGAATAAAGAATAACATGTCTGACGTAACATAATGCACACACACAAACAGATGGTAAACCATTAAATAAGCATGATTGATTTGCATATAATGAAACGTTAAGATATTGCACCAATAATTAAAGATAAAATGTTATGTGCAGGTAGATAAGATCCATGTTTAAATTGAGCAGCATCATCGATTAAAAAACTGTCTAGTAGTTAAGGACTGAACTGAAAATGCTATTAAATAATGTTAATACTAGACAGCCCAGAGAAATTATACAGCATTAATAATATTTGAATCATATCAGTAAACACATTAAATTGGCATCAGTTTAAAAAGACCAAAAAAAAAAAAAAGAGAAACCTGACACCTATACTGAGAAAAAGAAAACTAAAACTGACAGCAGGTGTTTCAATGTTGAACTACTTTCTTATATTCCACCTTAATATGCAAAGACAATTGTTTGCAGAGACAAACGTTTACCATATGTAGGTTAATTTCCCCATGTTTTATGGCACTTTCAATATTGTTATGTTTGTTTGACCAGTCCAGGCAGACCAACACACCAACATTGGGTCAACCTGGTCACATTGGTGCAGGAGTTTGGGGCGGGAATAATTGTTAGTTCGACCAATAGCAGACAAAGGGCGTTTTGGAAAGTTGTTTAAAAACAATGTTTATTTTTATCAATGTATATTCTTTCAATCTATTTCCACCCAATTTCAGTTTTTTGAGACTCTCAGAGGCGTCTGAGCTGGTGCAAACTGCAATAGAGCAGCAGAGAAATTCTGCACCTGCAATACGGTAGAAGAGAAAGACAAAATGTTGCACAATGATCCACAGCACTCAGAGTCAGGCATAAATACGGTGGGCCGACGAGCCTCCTCTCTCAGCAGGGTAATTCATCTGAGGCACTGTGTTTTCCCGCGTGTGTCTGGAATGGGTGATTTGACGAGCTGCAACATTAATCAATATGGAGAGTTAGCTGTCACCAACGCTCTCCTGGATGAAAAGGAAGAGGATGGAGTAAACAGCGTATGACCTGGTTAAACAGCCGGGTTATTGATCATGTGACTTGGGTGTCCTTCAGAATCCCAAGTTTCCTGGAAGATGATGATAGTATTCCTTCTGCACGCTGAGAGAAGTGACTAAGGAGCCCTCGTTTCATCAGCTTATTGATCTGTGTAGGAGAGCTACACTCCTGCATGACCGATTTGAAGCCATTAAAATCACCTTTATAACGCCATTATAATCACCTTGAAATGCTCCACGGAAGGAGATTTACGTTCTGATACCAGGAATCTGCCAGCCATTTAGAAGAGTGGAGGACTTATTAAAGCTGAGAAGTTTGATAAGGATGGCTAACACAAAGGGGTTTAATACCTAGCTAAACTAGCATACCTAGCCCAAATTCAGCATAGTGTGATTCATGAACTTTTGATGCCCTTTTGCTCAGACCGTGACGGAAAATGTATGCTACAGTGATGAATCAGGGACAAAAAAATTAATGGAATATGAAAAAATGTATATTTATACATTAGATGATTAAAGGACAATCCCTAAAAGTAAACATTTTACATTATCAGCACCTGTCTATGAGCTTAAAGCTGCTATGTTTAATTTCTCTAATTGCATCATTTGCTCAAACAGGTTGTCCCATGCTAAACTCACGCCAATATCATGCCACTTATTGCCATAAATGAATGTGTTTACATGCACACCAATTCGCTGATAACTACCAAAAATCTTTTAATATAATAAATCTGACAATGCAAGAAAATTAGGTTTCATGAGACTTGATATAATCGTCATACCAAAAATAGGCATGTGTATGAATTGTATCAAGTAAAGGTTAGGAGTAATAAGCAAACATCTACTTTCACATCTACATATAAAAAATTGACTGAGACCCTGTAAAAGATAAAGCGGAAAAAAAAAAATCTGAGTCCACTTTCAAGTAAACTAGATCCTTTTTTACACTGTTTGCATTTGGTCCAAATAAAGAGGGCAAGGTTTGGTTCTTTTTGACTCAATTGTAGAAACCTTACATGTTGTCGACTGATTAAGCATGATTGGTTTAAGAATGTACAAATGATAAACATGTTCAATGTTGCTCTGTTGGGCTGCTCAAACTAACAGAGCAATGTTTAGATAGCGCCACAGTGTTGCTGGGGAATGGCTTACTTGCAGTGTACTGTAGTTTACTCTGTAAATTACACTGCAATAAAATGTTATTACACTATAGCATCGAATAAATTACTCAGGTCTTAATCAACCAGAATGTGTCAAAATACTTTGTCTCAGTTTTGAATAATATGTCTATATCTATTGTTTTATGATTCAAAACATAACAAACTTAGTTTGGTGAAATGTGCTATCTTTAAAATATGCCACATGATATGTATAGGCTGAAGACATTGGTCCAGACAACCATCTGAATTCCACCATTTGGGGTAGTAATAGGTGCCCGCCACGATCGAGTGAGCTCATCATGCACTTCCAGGAAGAAAGGTACGAGGGCGGGGTGCGGTGGAGTGTGGCCGTAAGCGGAACTCGGATCCCCGGGAGAATGTGAAAGGAAATGTTTCATGAGTTATGCGTAATAAGCTGTAATAACTCACAAACTCACAAAACGTCTAGGTTACTGACGTAACCTCTATGCCATGGGACAAAACCCAAGAAGCCACAACACCCCTGGTAGAATGGGCTCGTAGGCTAGCAGGGAGCGGTACGTGCTGGGCGTGGTATGCCATAGTGATGGCATCGACGACCCAGTGGGCGATCCTCTGTTTGGAGTCAGTGCTTCCCTTCCGTTATCCACCGAAGCAGACAAAGATCTGCTCGGAGCTTTTAAAGCTCTGCATGCTATCCAAGTAGATGCGAAGAGCACACACCGGACACAGCAACACCAAGGCTGGGTCTGCCTCCTCCTGGGGCAGCGCTTGCAGGTTCACCACCTGATCCCAGAAAGGGGTCGTGGGAACCTCAGGATGACGTGAGAGTAAGCCGGACCGAACTCTAGGCACAGTTCGCTGACAGAGAAAGCCTGCAGGTCCCCTACCCTCTTGATGGAGGTGAGTGCCCTTGGCGACAAACAGACGGGGGTGCGAGACATTGCGTCGCGCCAAGCAGGATGTGTTGAATGGTCCCCGTCTGCCTTTTAACCACTGAGGATTGCTGGGCGAAATCCTCTATGGTGCCGCCGAATAGGGCAAACTGGTTCGACCAAGTTGGGCCAAAGGTGGCGCTCCTGGACCACTAAGGTGGACATCGCCTGCCCGAGAGACCACGCCATGACCATCATCGCTCGGAGGGCGAGACCAGTCACTGAGCGCAGCTCCTGCATAAATCTCGGGTCAAAACTACCCATGTGCAGTTCTTTGAGCGCCACGGCTTGGTGCACTTGCAGGAGAGCCACTTGCAGAACGGAAGCGGCCTGTCCAGTGTCACTGTAGGCTCAGTCGTGAGTGACGACATAAACCCACGGGCCCTGGACCGGAGACTCTGACGGCTCTGCCAGGTGGCGGCGTTCTGCGGGCACAAATGCACCGCGATCGCCTTACCAAACTGGGGAGTCGCCGAGCACCCCCTGGCAGACCCACTGTTGAGGGTAGTGAGAGAGTACGAGCCTGCGACCGGGTATGGGCAGTAAAAGGTGCCCGCCATGATCACGTGAGCTCATCATGCACTTCCGGGAAGAAAGGTACGGGGGCACGCCGGCGGTCACATTGCAAACTCGCTGGGGCAAACGAGCGTGCTGAGCAATGGGATATCCGTGGGGGGTTTCCCGGTGAAGAAGCTCCCATTGAAATCCCCAAATCGCCCCCAGTGCTAACCGACCCCGCATGATACCTGTGGCTAGAAGGACCTGAATTGGGGAGCCACTGGAGTGGCTTTCTCTCTTACAAGAGAAAGCCGCGACCACGACGTTGCCAGAATCATGCCCTGGCAGTGAGAGCATGATCCATCCACAAACGCTGTCCCTGCGTGGGCAGTGCCCAACACGAGAGGCAGCGATAGTGGCCATGGGAAGTGGAGAAGTAACAATCGCAACCAGGAAACATACACAAAAGAAAAAGGCATATTGAAAAAGAAGTTTTTCATTTGCGCCAATCTTTTAGAGGAAATTAAACTCTTTTTTGTGTTTTTATATATATATATATATATATATATATATATATATATATATATATATATATAAACAAAGTTGTTCATTCCGTAGTTTTCTGCTGCTGAAGTGCCCAGGGGTAACTGCTCAGCACAACCGTGGTGTGTGAGGGGGAGGACCGCTGGAATGCGCCGTAGATCCAACAGCGTAGAGAGATGAATGGAGGTGGCAGAGGAATTCAGCTTTGCTCGCTCGGCTCCGAAGAAGATATCTGATGTGTGTTTACAGCATCACTCCTTTTATACCCGTATGTCCGGGGGAGTGTCATGAAAATTCCACACGCCAATTTCCACTGGCCTTTTCTCAAGATCCGAGATGTCTGGGCTCCGCAGGAGCGACCCCTAATGTCAACTCATCGACACAACGTTGAGTTAGTGACAGATAGGGAACATAAAAAAATTTGCTCATTTTTAATTGTACTTCAAAGAATAATGAAGAAACTCTGTAAAAGTTTTCTCTATTGATCACGCCAGTGGTTTTCAGCAGTTGATCAAATTACCTGTTATCAGTGCAATAGAAACACTGGCCGATGAACAGATGTAAAAAATGAAAGCAATGCACTCAAAAAGAGATGAATGATTGTGTTCCATCAAAGTCTGTATAACTCTGTCTATTTATAAATTGAGATTTGATAGCGTAACCTGAAATCTCACTGCACTGCCGCTGCTGGCAGATCGCGCTGTATGAAAGATTAATGAGCAGATGCTGAACTGTAGAAACCATTATTATTCTTTTTCTTCTCCTCGTCACTCCTTCCAACAGAGAGGGAGAGCATTAGCTATACAAGCTGGGAAAATTGCATTTTTAGCGTAAAATGAGGTAAAGAATCACAATTTATGATTCCAGTATTGTCCGATTTTATTGCTGATTTGAAATATGTTCTTTGATCGTAATCTTGACCAACCGTTTTTGAGATTTTGGTCATTCTCCATTCAAGTAGATAAGAACTGCTCTGGCATGACTGGAAATAGCCTCCCGAGAGCATTACAAAGATGGCAGACAGTGGACTGACTTGCTAGAAAGACTTTGATATAATGTAGTTAGCTTAGCAATATGCTAATGATAAACTCCATTGAAATCAAATGTGAGTTGAGTTTCCCATTCGCTTCACATGAAGAGCGCAAATTGTGTGATGAGTTCAGTCGCTGTCTATAGCTGCCTTAGAAGTTAGCTGCCTATGTAAGCCATAGGCCACTAGTTAGCTTACTAGGTTTTTCTTTCTCTTTCTTTCTTTCTTTCTTTCTTTCTTTTCTTTCTTTCTTTCTTTCTGTCTCTCACTTTCTCTTAATTAATTTGTAAAAGAAACATCAGAAGCCAGAAACAGGGAATCTTCACTTGGGGCTATTTGGCTCTGTTTGTTGAACGTCTGCTTTCCCCTCTTCCAATTAAATTATTGAAGGCAAAATAAATAAGGAATGAGTATACAACAAAATACAAATGAATGCAAGCACATAGCTTGAGTGCAGAACCTCCATGTTTTTTTTTTTTTAAAATTGAAACAGAGAGGCATTGATTGAGAATAAGTCCAAGGTTACTTTCATGACAGAAAAGCACTGTGAAATCCTGCTGGTCGAAAACATATTTCCTGGCTCAATTTGATCTGCCAGGAAATACTGTGGACGCTATGCACCCCCTTTTTTTCTTTTTAGGTAACACTGAAGTGAGCTAAGATATTGCATTAGCAGGCAATTGAATATAATGTGTGCTTGATAAGTTACAATGTCTTGTCAAAGTCTTGGAGGCTCAGACAGTAATTGGTTATATATCCATGGAAGTGTTCCCTTGAAATCAATATAAGTGGCAGGCCCATTTCCTCCCCCCATTCACAAAAAATAAATAAAAATATAACCCTCCATTTTCTTTTAGAATGTCATGGAGATCGGGACAGCCCTTACTGCACATTACACTTTCCTCTTAGTATCAGTAATTAATTTTCGAGTCCACCAATTGTGTCCTTGTGGAAAGATGGAGAGATCTGTCTATAGTTCATCCGGATATCTCAAAAGAGGCAATGGTTTAACCTAACCAAACTGTCTCAGATTCATTGTAATTTGAAAAGCTCTATACTTAAGTACCTTCTCTTTCATGTTTTTAAATTAGTTAAAACTAGACTTGGAAACCTCAGCATTCTGATAGAAACTCCAGTCCCAAAGAGCTACAGTACATTCAGTGTTATTTGAAAATGTTATTGATAGACTACAGATCTGAATTTCTTGGTAACACTTTAATTAAAAACATTACTTTTATAATCTTTATCAAATCATTAGTTTATGATAATTTAAATAGTTAAAAAAGTAATGGAAATTATTAAGAGAGTTCTAAATAATTTATATACTATCTTACATACTGTGCAGTGGCAACACAACCCCCTGGTTGAAAATACTGGACTTGGTAAAATGGTCTGCACATAACAGACTATGTTACAGTACATTAATACCACACCAAGGTTCCCTAGGCTAACAACAGCACAGTCTACTACTGTGAGTTTGCTTTTGGCTGCTCACTTAATCCGAATTAAGAAAAGAATATGATATGCATATGATATGAGTGTTTAGATGTAGCCCATGCCCAAATCGCCCTAGAAAAATCAAATCTTGTATGTGCGTTTAGCTGTTTACAAGCATGCAAAAAGACATCTGTGCCAGATATAAAGTATTATGCATTTATGATATAATGTACATATGCAGATATGTAATGCATTATATTTTGTTACATATTATTTTCTTTTCTTCTCTAGATGGAAATACATTTTGACAAGTAAAAAGTATATATAGTGTCAAATTTCAGCACTTTCATAATCTGTAACTAACAATTTACAATTAAAAATTATGTGAATAATAGCGATACAATTTTTTAATCGACTGACAGCACTAATTAAAATAAAACAAATTATAATAAAAATTATAATAAAGCATAAACAAAATTAAATAAATAAAAATAAAAAGTAAACATTCACACATACATACATATGTACATATTAACCAAATGCTAACTTAAAAAAATACATGTTGTTAAATACTTTTTAAATTGTATATGCTTGGAGCCTGTCTAATTTTATTGGTAGAATGTTCCAGATCTTTGGGGCATAGTGGCTAAAAGCTGATTCTCCTGAACTTTTTGACATGGTTTGAAGCAGAGGCAGGACTCAAATGCAGGGATAAAAAACAAAAGGATTTATTTATACAACCAAAAAGAAAAAAACAAACATAAACAACCCCGTAGGGGCAAAACTCCATCAATGCAGGTAATCCTCTGGAGCTGGACTGGGACAGACAAATAGGGACCAGGACCAATTGGAAGACATTGCGAACAGGACTGACCTGAGACACAAAACAAGAACAAGACAAACTGGCACTGGACAGTACACATCAGGAGACTTAAATAGGGAAGGAAATCAAATAGGTTAACCTTCTGGGGTCTGAAGGTGTTTTGGACCCTAGAGAATTTTGACATGCCTTGTCATTTGTGCTTTTTTAAGTTGCTTAAAAATATATTAATGGCTGAAGTCTGATAACACAGTATTCAGCACAAACTGGGCTACAGTAATATGTGAGCAACATGGGTGTACTTTTGAGAAAATAACGTTTATGCGTGGTTTTTGAAAAAACTAAAATTTAAAGTACTGAAATAAGGCCATATAACACATACTAAACATTTGTCCACAAGCCTTTTGAGAACTGGATCTTGTAGCCTAGAATTTTTCTACAAAATTATGTGAAAACCATCCTGATCACTCATTCATCCAAAACAAAATAGTAATCGAAATTTTGTAAGACACTTTTAGTGTTAGAAAGGTCATATGCGAGCAGGCATGAACTATCATGAATATTGATTGTAATTCACACCTGAGGAGACAAAAGACCCCTCCCCTGGGCCTATCAATGAGGAATGTGACAGAAAGAGAATTAATGTGAGGAGACTTAATGATCAAAATCAAGTTTTAAGTTAAAAGAATTAATGACTATACATTTTCTTTACATAAAGACTTTACTTAATTTTAGACCTACACTACCGTTTAAAGAAGACTGCATTTATTTGATCCAAAATACAGTAAAAACAGTGATATTTTAAACAGTTTTCTATTTGAATATATTGTAAAATGCAATTTGTGATTAAAGCTGAATTTTCAGCATCATTATTGCAGTCTTCAGTGTCACATGATCCTTCAGAAATCATTATAAGATGCTGAATTTCTAATATGGGCATATTTAAAGTGCATTTTACTCATTTAACCTGAACACATTTGCAAGCATATTCATTGATGATAATGAGGCAGCATAACCACTAGATAAAATATATTCTAAACATTCATATAATTTTACATCATATTACATATCATATTTATATCATACAGCATACAATTTAAATACCTGCTTTTGCCGAAACAGCATTTAAATGTACTAAAACTTGCTTATTAGGACATATTTCAAATTTCAATACTCTGAATCCTGGCTGGCAAGATTGGAAACAGTCCCACTAGTAAAGTAGGTACATGTTTATATAAAATAGCATGTCAACTAATGAAAACTTAAAGACTTACTCGTCCAAAATTGTATCCTCGGCTGGATCAAGTCTCTCTTCAAAATACAAACATTCATCGGAGACCCGCTGTTCTAGAATGTTAATTCTTTCTTACTATCCAGGAGTTTCCGAGCCTGTGTATCATTACAAACGTGCAGAAAAATTTATAAATTGTGTTTAAATCAAACCTCACTTTCGGCGGCATGCACCATTTGCCTTGATCGTCTCAGCACATTAGCGTATAAATGGCGCCCTCTGCCCGTGGGTGTGATCACATTAGAGATCATTCGCTGAGCCAGTAAAAACTGTACATCACTTTGTTTCATACAGATTACATTGCTGGAGAATACTTGTTTTAAATTTGAATTGTTTTATTTAAAAGTAGAAATCTTAAGCTTTCTTTAGACATATGTTTCATGTTTGTGTGATAAGTATTCGCGGAGTTTCAGTTCATTTTTGTGACGTGTTTCAGATATATGCTCGTGAACACAGAGACGTCTGATCACTCACCCTTATTATTTTCTTTATTTTACAAAAGCACAAGATTTTGTTGTTATTGTGAGTGTACACAAATAAAAGTAGACCCTTTATAGTCTCTAATGATGCCCCAAAATGAGTATTTTAAGTTGTTTCCGCTGTAATGACGAAAATATCCGGCAGGATGTGCCAACGCGTCCGTCGACCCCAGAGGGTTAAAGGCAGAAAAGTGAAGCTTATAATTTTCTAAAGCACTTGTATTAATTCTTCTGTTAAAACTCATGAATTATTTGAGCTATAAAGCTGATTAAATCGTAATTTATACAATGATTTTAGGGTTTGTTGACATTACATTGTCATGGTAACAGAGTTGTAAAATTGGGTATAACTTTACACAGAAAAGGTTAGTAAGTGATTTAATCACCCTAAAATCATGTTTACACACATATCCTTTTGTGTCTTGTCTTAACTTGTATTGAACCCGGAATATTCCTTTAAGTGTTGTACTATGTAAAAAGTGCAGTTTACTGTCTGAATGTGACACTTGTCTGATTTACCTCTGTGCTCTTGGTTAAAACACTTTCAGAAAACATTCCGCTTACATTTTCACATGTTGTGCAAAGACATAGATCGGCTTCTTTCAACTCATTGATGAAAACGCATTTTTGCATTATTTTGGACATTTACATAATTTTTTACATTTCAGCTGATTTGCTGAAGACTAGAATGAATGTAACATCAAATCAACGTGGGACAATTTTTTTTTATTTTTCTCTGCAAACGATTCCAGAGACAATCGCGAGAAGGACAATGAGGAGATTTAATTTAAGAAGAAAACGATCTGTGAACCTACCAAAAACCGTGACTCTCCTGTGTAATAAACCAGGATGTCTGGTCACCCACTCTGTAATTAAATTATGAACAAAACTTTTCCCTGCCCAAAATAACTTCATTGTGCATTTATTTGGGGGAAAAACTGTAAAAGAACATATTTTAAGCAGCTCGTCAGTGCATTTAAAATAGAAAATCAATACATAGGCGCTGTTTATCTGTTTTCAGAGTTGCAGTCTGCTTTCGAAATAAAAAAAATTAATTCCCGACTGTTTAAAATGTTACAGTTAATTCATCACTGCATTGACCACAGATGCCTACATGTGTAGATACATTACACCTGAAAAGACTTAATAGCTCAATAGTAATAATATTATTCTGAATTTCTATATGTTGTTTTCATCAGTGTCCATTTATTTCTGTTTCATTATTTTTATTTTTTTTGTTCATTGCATCACAAATCAAATGCCATAGACTCGGCTGGACTCAGAAAATAATCCCATGTCCCAAAGGCTCGAGTCCGACATATGTATAATGCACTGTAAAAAGCAGTAACTTACAATTGTTACCAGGAAGCTATTTCTACTTGATCTAACCCATAGTTTTGTTGGTGTAATCTAATGTGTTCAGGTTGATTTGGGATGTTAACAAATATTTTTGACTTGAATAAAACAAATTCATTTAGATATTACCACATGAAGCACAAAAGTGGAAAAAGAATTAACTGCAGTAGCCACATGCGGTCAGTTGGAGAGCAGCGATATTTTCACATGTTAAGTCACTAAAATCATTAGACAATTTCTTTATACTGTAAATTACTTGCAGTCAGAGGTTAAGAATTAAGTGGCATTTAGTCCTCATACAGAGGGCAGTGTTCCAGTATTCTCACTTCAATGACTGCAAATATACTCTGTCGATAAAGCAAATACGTTTTTAAGCAGTCCTGTTAAGAAAACAAACATCCTGACAACAAACACACTGTCAATCAACAGCTGTGTTGTACAGATTCGTGCATCACTCTTGTGCCACTGCTGGCTTACAATTCATACAGAAGAATATCAGGAAATCAATAAACAAGTGAGCAACTGAGGAAGTCCTTATCTTGATGGGACAGCTGGGTTGTGGGGATGCATTCTGCAACAGTCAATCAGGCATGCATATAGTAGTTAACAGACACTACACACACACACAGATCCAATAGTGATGGTGGGTTTTTCCACACACAACCATCAAACCAAGCTAGACGTTACCTTGAGGTGCTATTTCTATTTCTTCTTACCTTTCAAAAATTCCTAACCTTATTTTAATAAAACCAGTTAATATAGATTTTACCACATTTTAGGTTAGGACTACTAAAAAGAATATTCCAGCATACAGTGTATACATTACTATTAGTTTGGGGATTTCATTTGGCCATTTGAACTTTGACCAGAAAAAAAAAATCCACACATTACTAATAAGCTTTGGTGGTGACAGCTTTAAAGAAAATGGCATGCCAAAAATCCTTGTGAGCAGCAGCTTCAGCATGAATAATGTATGAATTTAATATCTAAACCCAGGCACTTATTTTGCCTTCACTTCCTAGCCTTCACGTGTTCGGGCCTCGATGCCGTGGATTATGCCCATTGGATTATAACTGCATGACCTGAGGTCTGTGCTTGGGTTATGTGTCACTTAGTATGCAGAAAGATGCTTAACATAAGTGCCGATATGCAACGCACATATACTTGAGTGATGTTTATATAAAAATGACACTCAGAATCAAGAAAGCCCATTAATTAAGACAATGTTCTTTTTTTAATAGTTCAAATGTCTGAGTTAATTTGTGAAAATGCTTCTGTTTAACTTTTTAAATGATTTAAAACTGTTTATTTCATTATGAATTTTATTATAAAACAAACAGTTTGTTATGAAAAGTTGAACTGATAACATTTTTATGAATATCCTAGTATTTGGTATGTGCCAATATTCCTGTAATGACAGCATGTAGGCCTACCTGAGCTGGTATTGGACTTCACAAGTTTGTGCAAAACCTGATGATTAATGTAATCCAGCATGATTAAAGAGCATCTTGTGTGCTTAAATGGAAACGTCTTGGGTTACGTGGTGTAACCCTTGTTCCCTGAAAAAGTGGAACGAGATGCTGCGCTGAGAAAAGAGCTTTGGGAACAATCCTACATTGTGACCAGCTGTGAATATGTGTGTAACACTTCAATGAATATTGACCGGAAATTAGAGCCTCGGCTGGTGAGATCATTGGATGCACCTGTGGCCAGGCTATAAATAGATGCGTCACCAGCGTGTCGTCAGATATTTTTTCTGAAGAGCAGTCCTGGGACATCCCAGTGCGGCAAAGAAGAGCAGCATCTCGTTCGGCTTTTTTCAGGGAACAAGGGTTACACCATGTAACCCGAGACGTTCCCTTTACAAAAATCTTCACTAGGAAGCTGGGCTGAGAAAAGCGCTTTGGGAAAGAAACTACCTGTCCGTACGGTTGTGAAGTGTGCTCACAAGAACGTGAGAAGTCTCAGACATGAGCTTGAGATGTCGACTCAAGGACATAAGAGCCCGGAGTAGCATGAACATCCAAACTATAAAATTTGATGAATGTGTGCGGAGAGGTCAAGCCTGCCGCATCACAAACTTGCTGCAGAGGGACCCCTCTAGCCAAGGCTTTAGAAGAGACGAACTCTCTGGAAGAGTGAGCCCTGATACTTACTGGTGAAGCTTGACAGTGCGCCTCATAGGCCAGGGCAGTAGCGTCCCTCACCCAATGCAACATATTCTGCTTGGAGGTGGCTGCCCCCTGGTTGCGGCTCCCATGGTAAACGAATAGTTGCCCTGACTTACGCCACTGGCTAGTGCGGTGGACATAAATCTAAAGAGCACAGACTGGACACAGTCTGTGGAGTCTTTGCTGCTCCGGCATTGCAAACAGCAGGTGACTCAGGGAGAAGGTCCTCTTCTGCCATGTAAAATCTCATCCAGATGTGATCCAAGTGGAGGGAGCCCTAGCACTTAAAATGGTCTCGATAACCTCAGGAGAAAGCCCTGTGTCCCTCAGTTGGTACCCCTCAGGGGTCAAGCATGAAGGTTCCACAATTCGGGCCGGGGATGAAATATTGTCCCATGCGCCTGAGACAGAAGGTCCCTCCTGTCCGGAATCGCCCAAGACGAGCCGTCGAGGAGAGACCTTTTCTCTGAGAACCATAACCTGTTCGGCCAGTGCGGCGCTATCAGTAAGAGGCAAGACCCTTGCTGGCAAACTCTGGACAAGACTCCCGGGAGCAGAGAATACGGGGTGAAATCATACAGGCACCTTCTGGGCCATGTATGTCCCATTGCGTTCAGACCCCAGGGGGGGATGGGCGACTCAGAGAGAAGTAGAGGGGACATTGCACTGTCTGTTAGGAGGCGAAGAGGTCCACTTCTGCTCTTGTAAAATCTCAACCAGATTTGTTCACTACCTTGGGTGGAGTTTGCACTCCTCCATCGGTATTTTCTGTCTGGACAGTAAATCTGCTCCCATTCAGGCATCCAGGGATATAAGCTGCTCTATTTAACAGGAGCTTGCCCTGGGCCCAATGGAGAATTTGCCATGCCAGTCTGTTGAGCTGGCGTGAACTTAGACCTCCTTGATGGTTTATGTAAGAGACTACCGCTGTGTTGTCCACCCACACCAAGACATGTCAGCCTCTGGAGGAGGTATTTCAGGGCCAGAAATACAGCCATCAACTCGAGACAGTTAATGTGACAATCGCGCTGACAACCCTCCCATTCCCCTTGAGCTGGACGACCACTTAAGGCCGCTACCCAGCCCGTCAGGGAGGCGTCTGTCGTTAGCAACCTGCGATGACAAGACGCACCTAGAGTGGGAACCAAGGTAAGAAACCGGGGTCTGAACCACATATAAAGGGAACGAAGCATGTGACGCGTAACCCTTATTTGCCTTAGGGGACTGGCCCTAGGATGAGATCCCCTGGCATTAGCCACAGCTGAAACGGTCTCATAATGGTTAAGTTCTCGCAGTGAGAACAAGAACCATCCACAAAAGCCTCCTCAGTGTGATCGCAGCCCAGACACACAAGGCAGCGTCTATGACCGCCAGGAGCGGAGAGATATCGATCCAGGAACTACATTGAGACAGAAGAGCATCTTTAAAAAGACACGTCCTGAAAAGGACATTCAACGCCTGCTGTGTGTGCTCTTTTAGAGAAAATAAACTCTTTTAACAAAATACTCCCTTTTTCAGAAGCGCTGTCAAAGCACCCAGGGGCAAAGCTGCACTGGCGTGCAGAGAAAGAGAAAGCTGCTGATATGCGCCGTATATCCAACAGCAATGCTTTGCTGAGGTGAGTGGAACAGAAGTGATCTCAGCTCGCTGATCGCACAACCGCTCGGCTCAGAAGAAAAAATTTGAATGGAGCGATGCACAATTCCCTCCTTTTATAGCCGTATGTCCGTGGGAGGGACATCCAAATTCTGTCTGCCAATTTCTCATTGGCCTTTTCTCAAATTCAGAGGTAACCGAGGCCTTCAGGAAAGACCTCTATTGTCACCTCATTCGACACAATGTCGAGTAATCGACAGACGAGGGACTACACGAGGAACTACACTTTTAAATACCTTGGGTCTCCCTATACAGTTTTGGTCCTTAAAACATTATTAAAAAAAATCCAATTTTGCAATTTATAAGAGATAGATTGAGTAATACTAAAGAGGTTTGGGCACAACTCAAATAAATGAATGGATGAGGTACAGGGTTGGAACTAGGTCCCTGGTCTCTACATACCTGAGGTATGCGTTTAAGGGTTAAAATGCTGAAATTAGTTTAAATAATGATGTAGACCTACAACTTTCTGGCAGTTTTTTATATGTGTGGAATCACAAAATTATTTGTAATCGTGACATTTTTTTAATCTACTGACATTCAAAGATTCTGGGGTTCAAAAACAGTGTTTTTTCTTGTCTGAGGCATACATTTAACATAATTTTGTGAAGTTTATGTTGAAGAAAGAAAGAAAGAAAGAAAGAAAGAAAGAACATAATGGCCAGTAAAATAAAAATAAAAAATTTCTCTGCAAAACTTAATTCAAGATATATTCTCTGAAAACAAGTCTCATTATCTTACACTATTTTACTTCTCTAATAAATGAATGTTTCTTGTTTTAAGGCTGCTTTGATATTTTTACTGGTTTTTACATAAAAAAAATACTGTTTTAACAATAATTGTATTTTATTTATTTGTTATTAAATTTTTTGCAGTATGGTGGTTGGACATGTCCATACAGTTATATTGGTTGTTATGGAATGTTAGAGGAAGAAGCAGTCTCTGTCTGGCAATGTGAGGTGGTCCACCCAAATATTCTTCATTTTGCATCAGTGATGTAACCTTACACAGTGCCCAACAGTGTGGCGCTACTGACAGGCTGAGTAATTATGTAAGACCTACAGCATGGTTGAGTGAGGGGCTCTAGAGAGCTTTAATTTAGGATATGATGACGGGAATTTGCATGGCTGTTGAGGCAGTGAGTTGAAGCTGAAAAGGGCAGAGAGAATCTGATGAGGTTCACTGCAGGGATTGTGAGTGCTAAGAAATATTCAACAATGAATCATGAGTGATCGTGAGACCTCCACCCACTTCTTCATCATCCCTCCCAGCCAGCTAAAAATGAGCACTAAATAGTGTGTGAGAAAAATGGAGCATGGCTGGCTGCGCTTGACTGAACGCACCTGAAGCCTATTGCTCTTATACATTTCTATCACAGCACTCCAAAAAGGAAGTGAGTTGTATGTGTAGTGCATGGTCTGTGCTTCTCTTGTTTTGTTTTAAAAGAAGACTGTGACAAAGCTGCACTGACTCAAAAAAGAGAAAGAAAATATTAGAGCCAAGACCTAGTGGTTACCACATGTCTTCTGTCACATTGAGCTTTGTTGCTCATATGGGTGACACAAGATCAAGTCCAGTTTGTGTCATTTCATAATCCTGTTTCTTTCTTTCATCCACAACAATTCCTGCCTGTAGTCTCTACTGTATCTTTCAATATAAAGTGGTATTGAGATAAACATAAAGACAACACAGTAAAACATGCTTGGACAGGAAACCTAAAATGTGCTACATTTGGAAACATCTAAATTAATTGCTTTGATTCAAGAAATATGTGTCTGAATCAACCTGAATACATTGGATACATTACACCAACAAAACTAATATTAAGGGTTAGATCAAGTAGAAATAACTCTTTGAGGTAACAATTGCAGGTTACCATTTTGTGCAGTGGGTAGGCATTTATACGTCTTGGTTACTGATGTAACATCTGTTCCCTGTCTGTCACTCACTCAATGTTGTGTCGATGCAGTGACACTAGGGGTTCGATCTTGAGAGCCCCAATCACCTTTGCTTAAATTAAAAAGTCCAATGATAATTGGCGAGTGGAAGTTGCATGCCACTCTCCACCCCCGGACAAACGGGTATAAAAGTAGATGGTGTGCACCACTCATTCAGATTTATGCTGAGGACCTGGGAAGTGCTATTCCCACTCCAGGAAGGAGAGCACTATGGAGACCACATCCTACCGGAGGGAGGTTAACATGTGGAGAATACCTCACATGGACTTACCAACGGGGAAGTTCACATATATAATTTTAGAGAAAGCTCTGGCGAGGGGAAACACAGGGTTCACCTTAAGGGAAATTGAACAGTGGAAACTCATCATACGGGATTACCAAGGGAGAATCACCACGCATGAAGCACTGAACCATAGCACATAGGCTCACCAGAAAAGGGGCATACAACGAGTACTGGGCCTGGTGTCGTTACTCCTCTGCCGAGTTCATCACCAAACAGTGTTTAAGAATTAAAGAGGTGTCCGAGGTTCACCGGATACAGGGAACTGTTGTGGACAAAAAGGCACAATTATCACCTTTGAAAAAAGGGGAAAGGCACAATGCAAGTGTCACACCCAACCGGCTGCCCGGTCTACGTGCTGTTACCGAATAACACTCAGGTCAAAACCGGGTCTATGCGTAGGTTATAAAATCTCATAAAGGTATTCAGTGTAGCCCAACCTGCAGCTCTGCATATGTCTGCTAGAGTGGCCCCCCTTGCCAGTGCCCAGAAGGATGCAACATCTGAAGTGGAGTGCGCCCAGTCTCACAAGCGGTACGGCAAGTCCTGAGATTGGTATTCAAGAGAAATGGCATCCACAATCCAATGGGCTAACCTCTGCTTGGAGACAGCTTTCCCATTCTGCTGTTCTCCAAAACAGACAAAGATCTGCTCAGAGCATCTAAAGCTCTGTGGTCCAGATAGATTCACAGGGTGTGAAGTGGACACAGCAACTTTGGGCACGTAACTGGGCTGGGGTCTCAAGATCACATGAGAATGTGCTGGCCCGAACTCCAGGCATTCGCAGGTAACAGAGAGCACCTCCACCCTGTTGATGGAAGTGAACGCCACCAGGAGGGCCATCTTCAGAGAGAAAGTGCTGAGCTCAGCCTACTCCAGCAGCTCAAAGGGAGCTCTCAGTAGGGCAGGTAGGACCACAGAGAGATCCCAAGAGGGAAGTAGGCATGGTCTAGGAAGATTCAACCTCCTCGCGCCCTTAAGGAACCTGTTGATCAAAAAAGACAGCACAGACCCAACAGCACATCTCTGTGGAACCAGTTCACAAAGAGATGGCACTTAAAAGCATACAGCCGCCTCTTAGAGGGGGCTCTGGACTGAGAGATCGTGCTTACACACTAGGTCTTCCGCATCCTGATTAGGAGCCAGATGTGGAGATTCCAGATGTCAGGCCGCGGGTGCTGGAGCATGCCCTGCCCCTGAGTGAGAAGGTCCTGCCTTAGGGGAATGCGCCAGTGTTGTGCTACTACCAGGAGTATCAGATCCAAGAACCAAGTTCAGTTGGGCCAGTACCATGCAATGAACCGGACTTGCTTCTCGTCCCCCCCTGACATTGCACAGAGTCTGTGCAATGAGGCTCACTGGAGCAGATGTATACTTGTGTGGCCCCCGAGGCCAGCTGTGTGCCAAGGCACCTGTGCCGAGGGGAGCCTCGGACAGGGAGTACCAAAGGGGGCAGTGAGAGAACTTTTGGGAGGCGAAGAGGTCTACCTGAGCCTCGCCAAATCTCCTCCAAATCAGCTGGACTACGTGGGGGTGGAATGCAACCTGCCGTGACATTGTGTCCACTGCATCGTTGAGGACACCCAGAAGGTGAGTTACTCACAGCGACTTCAATGTCTGCTAACTCCAGAGGAGGTCATAAGATGTGCCATGAGAGAGACTGAGTCTAACTCCATACATAGAAAAGAGATGCTCTGCATAGGGGAGAGCTTGTTCTTCTCCCAGTTGACCTTAAGCCTGAGTCGGTTGAGTTGCTGAAGTAAAAGGTCCCTGTGCTCCCTCTTGGAAGATGGGCACATCAAGAAAGCAAACTATTTCAGTGTCATGTAACTCTGCTAGGTTGAGCCAAATCTGCTGCTCTTGGACCATAAGAGTGGACATCGTCCAGCCCAGGGCATGCGCAGTGTCTTTCATCGCTAGTAAGGCGAGGTCGGTGGCAGTGCGCAGTTCCTTCATCAGACCTGGATTTACCCCCGTGCAGATCTTTCAACGCCTTGGCCTGATGGACCTGCAGGATGGTCATGGCGTGCAGAGCAGAAGCGGCTTGCCTTTAAGGCCTTGTAAGCCAGGGATTTTCAAACTGGGGGCCACAAGAGGGAGCTAGGGGGTCCGTGAAAAACTTGACAGAAAAAAAACATATATGTAAGATTATATTTTTGTTTTACATAATTTATTTTTTAACCTAAAGATGTTAATAACCAAATCAACATACAGTTTTGTGATGTATAAGAGTGGTTCCTTGTAACATGTTTATCCCAAAATACTGCACTTATATTAATTATATTTGCACTTATAGTAAGGTGAATGGAGCAATTAGCGGCTAAGTACATGCTCTACAAATTATGGAAAGATTTTTGAATAATCGCGCTCCTGCAAGCAGTTCGTGTCAATCTGACTTGGCGAACGCTAAACAAAAAACTAGAAAATATGACAAATCTTACATTACGTTTGGTTTTACCTGTATGTTAAAGCAGGGAGTCGAGAGACCCCAGTGTGTTCTCTGTCAAGAGATTCTCTCCAATGAGTGCATGAAACCATCCAAGCTCAAACGCCATCTACAGCAGAAACATCCCAGTGAGTCAGGAAAGTCCACTGACTATTTCAAACATCAGGAGTTGTGTTTGGCCCAGCAGACTAGTACTTTTTGGCAGCAAGCATCGGTACCTGAGAGGAGTTTGAAGGCATCATATTTGGCATCACTCCACATCGTGCATGCTAAGAAGCCGCACAGGATTGGCGAAGCATTATTATTACCAGATACTAAAGACATTGTCAGGGAGTTATTTGGAGAGGAAGCAGCATGAAAAGTAGATTGTGTGCCTTTGTCGGACAATACAGTGTGCAGACGCATAGGTGAAATGTCCAATGATATTGCTTTGCAGCTTTTAGAACAAGTGCAAGCCAGTGAATATTTTGCACTGCAATTGGTTGAAAGCACTGATGTTGCAAATCAAGCACAGCTTATGGTCTACATTCGTTTCCTCGGGCAGGACAAATTTATCGAGGAACTTCTTTTTTGTAGACCCCTTGAAGGCAGAACCACAGGGCAGGACATATTTAATATGATGGATCAGTTTATGATGGTCAATTCAATAGACTGGTCTCGGTGTGTTGGTGTGTGCACTGATGGTGCTGTCGCTATGACCGGTAAGCGCAGTGGTGTGGTGACCCTGATCAAAGTGAAAGCCCCCAATGCTGTTGCCACACACTGTATGCTTCACCGTGAGGCTCTTGTGGCCAAACGCATTGATGATGATTTGCATCTCGTGCTGAGGGATGTAGTTAAAACTGTGAACTATATAAAATCATACCCCTTGAAACACAGACTATTCGGTTTACTCTGCAAAGAAATGGGTGCTGATTATGAGAGCTTGCTGCTTCTCTCAGAGGTTCGCTGGCTTTCCCACGGCACTGTGTTAAATCACGTGTATGCGCTGCGCAAAGAGCTGAGAGAGTTTCTCTGGTGAAAAATCAGAGCTTGCCAGCTGTTTTGAAGATGGCTCATGGATACTGAAGTTGTCATACATGGCAGATTTTTTTCCAGCATCTCAGTGTCCTCAATCAGAGCATGCAAGGGCACAACATTCACATACTGAATGCACAAGATAAGGTGCGCACGTTCACGCAAAAATTATCTCTGTGGGAAAACTTTGTGCAAACTGAAAGAGGGAGTTACAGAAATGTTTCCTCTCTATAACCAGGAGTGCATCTACTCCACTGCTGACAACATCACACCTAGGGCTGGGATAAACGATTATTTTAGGAAAAGATGATCGGTTCATGAGCAGCTTTAACTGAGGCAATCTGTCACGACACATTAAAGAGCCACAAAATAGTAGGCCTATTTATGGTTTAATTTTCTTTGAATGACCAAATTTTAAAGTTGAGACTTTATTAAATGTTACCTGCTTGGTCCTGTCTGTCAGCCGTTTGTCAGTGTCCTCTATGTATTTTTCACGACATTCATTGCTATAAGCGCATTATTAATAGCTATAAGCTTGAAAACTTTAGGTGTCGACAACGTATTATAGCCTACTCCAACATCGAGTGCAAAGTGGGGAGTTGAAAAAACGTACGGTGCTCTGTCATCTGCAGCTGCTCCCAGGTGGCGCCTCTTCAGATGCTGGTGCATTGCCGTGGTGCTAGAATGGAAGGCCATCTCCATTTTGCAAAGACGACATATCACGGAATTGTTTCCTTTTAAATTAAAGAATTCCCATACTTTAGAGGAACGAGTGCATGCCGCCTTGCACTTCTGATAGTCTGGGGAGCCACTTGTGTTGCTACTAATCGCCGGCGCCGCCATCTTTGTTTTGGGTCCGACGAATCGACGCGCATATTTTGCGTCAACGTATTTTTTGCGTCGACGTCATCGATGGCGTCGACGCGTTGTCCCAGCCCTAATCACACCCATAATCCAGTCTCACCTGTCACATCTTCAGGGCTATTTTAAATAATATTTCCCAGATTTGAACAACACCCACCTGGACTATGTTAGAAACCCATTTGCACCAGGAATTGGATCTAGCAGCCCAAGAGCAACTAATTGATTTGACAAATGAGGGAGGGATAAAAACAAACTTCCCCTGCCTTCCTCTGTCAGAGTTTTGGATGTCTGTGAGAAAGGACTACCCTGTTTTGTCTGAGAAGGCAATAAAGTGTCTTTTACCATTTGCCACAACCTACATTTTCATTGGACTGAAAGTACTTCAGTCCAAGCACCGGGCCCGTCTAGAGGTCGAAAGTGACATGCGCCTGGCTCTCACTAAAATGAAACCACGCATTGACAAACTGTGTAGAAGCCACCAGGCTCATCCATCCCATTAGGACCTCTTGAATCAGTGAATGTGGTGTTGTTTAGTTTGATTCACATGTTTGAATATGCAAATGCTGCCCTTCAGGTTTCAATTTTCATCTACCAGTGCATTAATACTGTGAAAAAATGTACCCTGTTCAGTTAATGTATATATGTTTTAATTGTTCAGAAATACAAAAAACTACAGAAGCTACATATAATTGTTAATTGTGAGAATTATTTTTGGCTATAGTGAGTTGCCAAATAATAAAAGAAAATTGTTATTGAAACAGCATTTCATATTTACCTTTATTGTAATATGAATTTAAATATGTCTTTACATTATATACAATTATTTACTAAAAAATACATAGTTACCTTTATATTTTAGGTAAGGGGGTCCCCAGAATGTAATCATCATATTTGGGGGTCCTTGTGATTAAAAAGTTTGAAAACCCCTGTTGTAAGCCTTCGTTAATAATGAGGAAGAGAACTTACAGGCCTTGGAAGGGAGCCTTGGTCTTGGGCATAAATGCACTGCTAAGGCGCACTCTACCTGGGGAAGCTCGACAATCTCCGCCGTCGAGGGTAGTCAGAGTGGACGAGCCTGCGAAGCATGTATGGGCTGAAAAAGGTGACTTCGTTAGCTCCTTGTACAATTCCGGGAAGAAAAGAACTGGGGCGGGGCACGGCCATGAGTCGTGCTCTGAGCTTAGAAACCAATCATCCAGCCGCAAACGCTCAGGGCAGGCTGGAAGGTTCCACTTCAGCTCGATGTTCGCAGTCGCCGGGCAAGCACGGCTGCCATCTCAGTGTCCGCCTTATCCTGTGCTCTACCGCCCATGGGCGGGAGCTCAGAAGATTCGTCTGCTTCCAATAGCAGAACCCCACCTTTCAATGCAGCGACCAATACCTCATCCTCTTCACGAACCACGACACTAAATCTGCCCTATGGCGGACCGCCTGTATAGCTTGTTAGCTCTTCCGGATAGAACGAGCAAGCATGGGAGGTCCGTGGGTGTTGAGTAAGCAAAAATGCTCCCATATCCACATCCAGATCACCCACGGTACTTGCTGACTTGGCCAGCATCAGCCCAGGACGGAGCAGGTTGGGTAGCAGCCACGGTGGCTCCTTGCTTCATGAAGAAGGAAGAGAGCCACGACCACAACGTTCTGATGGGCATTTTCTCACAATGAGAACATAACCCTTCCATGAACGCTGCCTCTTTGTGCTGGTGCCCCAAGCACTTGAGACAGATTTCATGGCTGTCAGGAGGCGAGAGATAACGGCCACACCCAGTAGCGCAAACACGGAAGGACATCTTTAAAAAGACGCCAAGCGTTTGAGCGAGCTCTTTTAGAAAGGAAATATACTCTTTTGAATATACTCTTTTAGCACCCGTGGACTCAGCCACCGAAGCACCTAGGGGAAGCATAACACTCGACTGTGCGAGAGTGACCGCTTTTATGTGCTGTAAAATCCAGCTGCGTAAGTGAAAGGTGAGAGGATGAACACAAGCATGCATTCGGCTCCGAAGAAAAAATCTGAATGAGTGGTGCACACATCTCCTTTTATACCCATATGTCCGGGGGCGAAGAGTGGCATGCAAATTCCAATCGCCAATTCTCACTGGCCTTTTCTATTTTAAGTAAAGGTGATTGGGGCTCTAAAGATCAAACCCCTAGTGTCACTACATCGACACAATGTTGAGTGAGTGACAGACAGAGAACTAACAATCTAATCTAACATGCATTTCAGCCTGGTTGTTTTTTTTTGCCAGTGTATTCCTATACTAATTTAAATACATATATACTGATTTTTAAGATGATATAGCCTTAGCAACTCCTGAAGAGGTTGATTGCAGTTCATATGTTAGAAAGTAGATAGGAAGGAATGAATCTGGTTAATAACACTTTTTTGCAAGTCTGGTAAAAGATATCTCAGTGGTCCATTGCCCATCCAGCCTAATCAGTGCTGACGGCTTGGTTCTGGGTGGAAATTAGAGTGAGATCAAAGCACCAGACGTTCACTGTAGTATCAGCCAATAGATCAGGTTAGTTTTTGTATTTTTTTCTTCCAATTTATATATTAGTTTATATTTCGTGTGTTTTGTTTTTAATTCCATGTAATTCGTATGCATTTAAATCCACATTTGCAGTTTACTATCTCTAGTTTTATTATGTTTGACAAAGAATTTTTATTATTTTTATTATAAATAAAATGGCAAAGTGCTTCACTCCTCTGAGGGTGTGTTCACACTTGTAGTTTGGTTCTCTTGGTCCGGACCAAAAAAGACAATGATACATTTAGTCCTGATTCGCTTAGCGTTTACACTGGCATTTTTACCACTGAACCTAAAGATACAAAACAAAAGGCATCAGGAAAAAGTCACAACCTGAATGGACAGCTTTTATGATGTATATTTTGCGATGGAACTTGCTGAACATCCAAAACAATACTGGCTGCTTGGCGAAATGCGCTCGTTGGATGTATATATGTATATATGGTGGTATTTTTACCAGCTGAGAACAAACAAAGAGCTAATAAAATGTCAAAGGAGTCAAAACCAAGCCAGGAATTGCTCCGTTACACCCAAAAATTAAGATATGCTGCAAGGACGACACTTGTGCCGAACTGTAATGGGCAACATAGCTCCTATGATGAGAAGAACTAGGTATGCATTCATGTTGCATCCATATATCAGTCGAACCGCACCAGAGTTTGTTTGGAAGCGGACCGCTGTCCAATTGTTTGGTGCGCACCAAGGTTCGGATGGCAGCATTCACACTTGTTCAAATGAACCGCACTAACAGAGCAATCGCACCAGAGTGCGTTTTAATCGAACCAAACCTGCCAAGTGTGAACACACCCTGAGTTGTCTTGTGTGAAGAGATTAGAAGTTAGGGCAAGAAAAATAAAAATAAAGAGAAAGAATATCGAGATCAGTTAAAGCGCAGGGGACGAAAACCTCTGGGTCGTCAAGGATTCTCCCCACATAAAGCATTTGATTTTTCTGCAGCCACTGTGACTGGGGCCCCTACAGCATGGATCACACTGATCTGAATCTAGACACATTGTGATTGCGTTTTGCAGGGTTATCGACTTTGTGTTAAACCCTGGGCCATCACACAAACTCCTTCCCTACTTCACATTTTCTTTCCTTTCTTTATTCAATAACTCTTGAATAATGACTCTAGTCATTTCTCTCTGTCCTCACAGCCCTCTGTCCATATTCAGACGAGGCATGAAAAATCAATGACACATAATTAAGTAGATACATCTTTTTTCCATTTAACATTTTAATGCAAGTAACATTAACCTGAAAATTGCATGCAATGTGCAATGCAGTTCAGGTTTTAATTTTGAAGCACAGGTAAGTAAAATTACAAATAAGTAAGTTTAATATCTCTGTTGTTTCTACTGTGAAGAAATTGTTATCATTTTACCGCCCAGCCCTAAGACAAATTTCAATTTAGTACACTTAAAATGTGATTTTCATCAAAACATGCAGTAAGTAATACAAATGTTTTTTTTTTGTCAAATAAAAATCAATAAAACAGACACAATGCAGAAAACACACATAAATGGTGTGAGATTATAATAAATACACAATGCAGGGAAAAAAAAACACACACACATACAGGTTTGTTTGATTATATTAGTGATCTCTCATTGACTTCCACTGATTTCATTTCAGGCTAATTTTATTTTTAATTTACAAACTCTACACTTAAACCTAACCATCACACAAAGATGTGCACATCACTAGATTTGAAGGTCAACATCATCTGACCCATTTGAGCATTTATTTATTAATTTGTGGCCCTTACAAGTGTAGACAAACCTGTTTGTATATACCAAACATATCACACAAGTCGAAGTCTGTGTCTGAACCCTGTGTGACAAAGTTTCTGGTGGAAAATTGATGTTTAATGTATAAAATAAATTACAGGTAACACAATAATTACTGTCAAGATCTGACTGTGGAGCATGTTCAGGTTTGACAGCATATTGGAGCATCATTGTAAAATCTGACACTTCAACACGTGGTTTAGAATTTTTTTTTACAATTTGAGAAAAATAACTTTTTTTTTTTATAATGTCTAAATATATATCCAATGCATAACTTGTGACAATATCTAAAAATGTGTTACAACATATGCTTATAGAGATCAGTCATTGTATGGAGCACTGGAGCCATCTACGGAACATAGTTCTTAATTCATTTCATTGTTGTTTTTGATTCCAGCAGATGTCACCAGAGACCCCCCCAATGCATGACAAACTGTGATATTTTGACACTCTTTCAATTGACTGAAATTAAGGTTTTTATTGAAGAGAAGATAACATAAAATGTGCTAGTTTTATATGAAAATTAATGGTTTAATTTAGGGCTAAATAAAGTCTAAATACCATTAATCTACATGAAATACCCTCCACACACACACACACGAAATGCACAACTAACTGTTTTTCCTTTAGTAAAATTATTGTTTTTACATATCTTTAAAAAACTAAAATTCCACACAAAAAAAAGTAAAAGAAAAGAAAGATGTATTTTCAGATAATTTTTGACTCGTGAACACTCACAATCGAACACCGCACAAGGGTTAATAAAGACGATAGTAAATTAAAAATTCACATCATCATAGTGAGCAGTTCCGTTCATTTTTACTAATGTTATTAGGTGTGTAATCACCATCAAAAGACGCTTTTCTCTATTCAAGTGATTGTTATAATCATTTGCTTTGATTCTGATTCACAGTCTGCATGGTTTTCAATCCAATTACTGTGTAATTTATCTATTTATTTGACAACAAACGTCAGTTAAATATGCTCTACAATATCACTCCTCATTCCAGCCCACGTAAGAATATTCTCAATTTAATTTATAAGATAATTTAGCTGAAAGTCGAACCGTTCACGCCAATCTCCCATTCATTCCTATGGGAAGTTCTGCAAGGCTCGTCAAAGCGAGGAGCAGTAACCAAAGGGCGGAGCTTAGCAAAGGGTCAATTACAAAGATACAAATGATTGTGATCAAAATCAGATATTTCAACGTGAACTCATAATTTCTTATCAAATTCTTCCAAGACCAAGCTATCTGGACAATTTAATCCATATACTGTACATTTTAGCGTTATTCTCTTCCTGTAAGTCACAAATTGTGTCATTTGGGTCTATCTCAGATGTTTCTCTTTAGGAGAAATAAAAATAAAGTTGATGTGTAAATTAAACATAACTGAGAACTCTATTAAGTTTCGTAAACCTTTGAAAAAGCAAACTTTAAGCAAATAATCTGCTGTACGTCCAAATTACAATAAATTAAGTGTCCTATATTAATGTTCTATTTCTTTTCTGCGTTGCAAACATAACCTTGCATTTTGATCATAGGCATGCTATGTTTGCTATTGGAACTGTGTTCAGCAGTCTGATCAAAGTAACACAGAATGTGAAAAAACTAAAAATAAACATTCTTGTAGGGCAAACAAGTCAAAATCTTTTGAGGCTAATTTCAGAAACACTCAAAGCTTGTGCATTTTATGATTCGAGTAGCTGTATTATTTTTTATTTGTCTATACTCATAACACATGCGTGTGTCCTTGTTCTATCAACAGCTCTGTGTTGTCTTCCCAAAGCGATCACACACAAAGCCAATCTACAGCAGGATAGGAGACATTATTGTATTCCTACACTAGACAGCTGCATTACCTAAAACCTGACTTCACTGAGAACATGGAAAGGAGGATTCAATGGGGTATTCTATCAGTCTCTTCCTAACTCTTGTGTCCAGGCAATACTTGTACTTCTTTTTTTTTTCCAAGCTCTGGGGCAAATTCACTCAAGAAATTCGCACAACAGAAGGGCCACCTTTGCACGCAGCACAGCGTAATACCCTGCGTCTTGTTCACTAACTTCACAATCTGGTTTATCCAGCTGCTGAATGTGCTAAAATAGTGCTGCTCTAAAATAATGTTGCACTAAAAGAGATGTTTGTGAAAATTTTCTAGTGATCATGGCAGCAATAGTTCATTAATTGATAATGAAGTAATTTAGTAGAGCATTATAACAGGGCATATATCCAGACGTGTGGTATAGTCAGTGTCGGGTTTACGATTTCTGAGGCCCCACGCAACCAACCAACATGGGCCCCCTTTCTAAGTTTTTTTATTTTAAATCATAATTTTAAATTATTCCTTTCAGCCGTTGTAACCAAGTACATTCAACATATTTAATGGAATAAAAATCTAGTTAAAGATAATTAATGAATGCTTTCCAGTTTTTTCCACAATACAGTGATAAAAAAGCTAAATTTACCTACATATAGTATGTTTACAAAACACTTGACTGAAATGTTTCTTATGATCTTAAAATCTTTTGATCTGAAGGCGTATGATTAAATGTTTGAAATTAGTTTTGTAGTTTAAACTAAAATTCGTTTTGTAAACTAAAATTTTATAAAAAAGAAACGTTTTTGAAACTGATGACTTGGACCAAATAATAAAAAAAGCAGCCAATAAAAGCCCAACATAGATGGGAACTCCTTCAATACTGTTTAAAAAGCATCCCAGGGTGATACCTCAAGAAGTTGGTTGAGAAAATGTCAAGAGTACATGTCTGCAAATTCTAGGCAAAGGGGACAACTTTGAATTTGAAAGTAAAAAATTGTAACAATCACCTCTTTGCAGCCTGAACTTGTTCAGAATGTTAAATCTTAGGGAAACCTGCACTAAAAACAGTCTAGACGTGGTGCAATGAACGAAACAGAATGCAGGTGTCTCAACGAATTTTGAAACCTGAAGTTATTTTTAACTTGACACAGTGTCTAAAAATGAGGGGTCTTGTGTGAGACACTGAAGAAATAGCGAGACGTGGTACAGCAGTCAAGGATGTCCAGTGTGTGTTTACATAGAAAAACAATGGAAAAACAGAGTAGACCCACGCAAAACACATTCAGTGTTAATGGCCCCCCATTCATTTGCGCGTATCTGTGTGAGTGAGAGTGTGTGGGTGAAACAAGTTCGGAAGGCCTGTATATTTTTGTCATTAATTACAAACTCGAACCCAAAGTCCCAATGAACCGAACCCAGCAGCTTCGTGATCCACTCTGAGACCGCAGTCAACAGCATATTCGCGTGTGTACCCATAACAACATGTCACCCCTCATGTGATTTTTGAAGAGCTTTCCAACCTGGGCCGGGGAATTTATTATTTATTAAAACCAGAAGTCCTTGAGCATGATATCATATCCTGTCCATTGCGGTGTCCAAAATAGTTTAGCATGCTTAACTCTTTCCCCGCCAGCGTTTTTAAAAAAAGTTGCCAACCACCGCCAGGGTTTTTGACGATTTTCGCTAAATTTAATGGCCCGCAGAATATTTCCTTCCATGAATATATGAAGATGCTATATATCAAAATAAAGATCTGAGTCTCTACTTTTAGGCAAAAAAAACGATTTTATTTTATCTTCATTTGTTCTTTTTTTATTGCCACTTGAACAGAGGTAGGTTTTGTCAAAAACAACATTTCGGACAAAAAGCTGAGAAAAAGGCATTTTTATCAAACAAGTGCTTTAGTATTAGTATGGTGTTCCACTTCACGTTTGAGACAATCGCAGTCTGTTTCTTTGATCAAAGAGTTGCGTACTCTTTCAAAACATGCGCGCGGGTCTTCCTTACCGTATACCACCTAAAACACGGATGCCCGGAAAATTCCGTGTTTGGCGGGGAAAGAGCCTAGTGAAATCAAATGCGCTCAAGGATGAGAATGTCACCTCGCCTAATACTCCCTACCTTAATTGTACTAGCAGTAGCTATTAGCAAATCATGGTTCAAGGCATTGAAATGTAAAATAACGACTATTGGTTATTTAAAACAAAGGGATGAGCCCTTCATAATGTAAAACCCCAACTACCTGTTTCTATAGGAAATACATCAACACAGGAAGGAAAACTGGGCTCGTCCAACCATTTCACTGTCTTCAACATACAGTGGCAAGTAAAAGTATGTGAACCTTTTGGAATTACCTGCATTCATGTATACAACTGTTTTGAATCTGGTTTGATCTTCATCTAAGTTACAATAACGAACAAACACAATCTGTTTTAACTAATAAAGTTCTTGTACATATTGAATACATCTTTCAAACATTCACAGTGTAGGTTGGAAAAAGTATATGATCCCCTAGGCTAAAGATGTCAACAAAAGCCAATTAGTCAGGAGTTGGCAAACCTGGCATCCAATTAATGACACAAGGTGTGGGCTAGAGCTACTATGACTTATAAAAAGCATTTTGAGTTTGCTGTTCACAAGAAGTATCTGCTGATGTGGACCATGCTTCGCGAAAATGACTTACGATCAAGAATTTTAGTTTTGCATAAAGCTGGAATGGGTTACAAAGTTATCTCTAAGAGCTTAGATATTCATCTGTCTTCAGATATACAAACTGTCTATAAATGGAGTCAGTTTAGGACTGTGGCTACCAACATGCATACCAACATGAAAACATGATCCCAATGGTAAAGTATGGTGGAGGGAGCATCATGATTTGGGGGTGCTTTGCTGCCTCGGGGCCTGGACCACTTGTTATCATCGTGGAAAAAAGTAATTCTCAAGTTTATCAAGATATTGTATAGGATAATGTCAGGGTGGCTGTGTGCAGGTTGAAGCTCATTAGAAGTTGGGTGATGCAGCAGGACAATGACCTTAAACATCAAAATAAATCCAATAAAGAATGTCTTCAAAAAAAAAACTAGTCCAAAATTCCTTCGGAACATTTTGCAGGTCTAATCCACAGCTACCAGAAATGCTTGGTTGAGGTTATTGCTGCCAAAGGAGGATCGACCAGATATTAAATCCAAGGGTTCACTTACTTTTTCAACAGCAATGTTAATTTTTAATGGGATGTGTTCAATACAGACATTAAATATTATAATTGTTTGTGTATTGTTAGCTTAAGCACATTGTGTCTGTCTATATTTGTGATTTTGGTGAATGCTAATTCCAAAGGGTTCACACACTTTTTCTTGCCACGGCATCTACAGTTTGTACAACTGCAAATGAGAAGGATAGGGTCACCTTGGTGAGGGGAACCACAATTGACAGAGGAAATACCACTGTGCAAAGAGCACATCAGTAAGAGACAGACTTCATTAGGACAAGAAACACCCCCCAAATCCAGTCTCCAGAGCTCATGGCACAGTTGCTTCAGCAGCTCCCTATTCAACAGAGCCTCAGTCTGCCTGAAGACACAGCAGTGTGCCAAGCATCTAGAAATATCTCCACACCAGGAAAATGACTCTGGCTGTCAACTTGAGAAACCAATTCCCCCCCCACCCAAGCCCAGACACATTCTCGAAATAGTCTGCCTTTGTTCAGAGGAAGAACATTTCTGTGATTTTTCTTGCCATGAAAGTTCAGCCCTGTGTCAGACACCATGGGCATGGGCAATGGTGTGCAGCGACAAAGAAGAGTTAATAAAAATTTGAAAAAAAGACTAAAGATTGGGATGTTTTCATTTTCAGCCATTTGTATTTTGTTCTTGATAGTGTCATCAATGCAGCCTGCTTCAGTGGCCCCTAAAGGTATTTGGGCACTTAAGTCACATTTAAACACTTAAAAATGTAATTGCATTAGAAAAATAAATAACATATTAAATCAAAGTGGCATTTTAAAGAAAGATAGCACAGGCAAACTTTCAAGTAAAACAATTTACAAAAAGAAATTTGTTGGGTTTTAAATGATTTACAATTGCTATGCTGTTATTTGGAAACTTTCTTATTGTCAAAACGTTCATAGATATGTGATGAACTACAACTGTGGTTACTCTGCTCAAGACACATTTGTGAACTTGAAAGGAACTGTCTTCCCCAGTAAAATTACCTTGGGACCAGCTCGTTGGAAGTAATTGCAAAATTGTCTAAGAAAAGATAAGTGAAGGTCTAGCATCCTTTGTTTGCAGATGAAACTTGGACTGATATTGAGTTATCTAATGCATTGATGTTCATACATTTTTAAGAGTTGCTTAAAAGTACATTTTGGGCCAATTTATAGGTGTATTCTACTCTACACTCAGATTCCTGTGCCATTCCAATACCAGCTCATATTTCCACATTCTGCCTTTCAAAAATTAGGCCAATTCATGGCATCCTCCAGACACAAGATTAGAGCGGTTGATTTGGTTACATTTATGGGCTGAGAGTGGACACAAGCACTCTTGTGTGTGTTTTTCAAGGGAAAATGGGTGGGGGGTTAAGTGTGCTCAGAGAGGGATGACACATCTTATAGGCTGACACCCAGCTCAGCTGAGGCAGACACCTACACTTCCTCATCTGAGGGGCTCATCGCCAGACCGTGATTACGTGGCGTTAGCCCAGTTCGCCACTGACGTGACTAGGCTACCAATGAAGCCTGTTGTCCTATCAGGCTATCAGAGCTCATCTGTGGCACACTGGCGCCAAGGACTCTCAATGTTAGATGCGGCATCAGGCTCCCACTCTAGCGCACATCTGTCTTTAACACACTGTTTGTTTTAGACAGTCTGGAATTAAAGGACATTTGAATGGCATTGAATACAATGGGACAAATTCAGTAAGCAGTTATGCCACTTTTGTGTGCAGCATTTCAGTACAAAAAAAAAAAAGCATCTTATTAACAAACCACTCAAAATCCAGTTTAACCAACTGGCCTCAAGGTCATTTTCTAGGTGATTTATAAATATTTAGACAGTTCCTCCTCAAGTTTATAAAGATGCCATAATCACATTAACTATGGACATGTTCCACAACTTTGACAACCTGAAAATGTCCAAAAACATAGTCTCAGCTGAACAGTATACACTGCCTGGCCAAAAAACTAAAGTCTGGATTTTATATAAGTGGATACTTAAGAGCCTATGAAAGGATCATGATTGCGGTGATTAATATGTTTCAACAATTCTTTTAACCCTAACTGATACAGTGTGTAGCTTCTCATTTCTTTAACAACCATATCGGAAGACATATCCTGTGGTCGTGGAAAAGATGTTACTGTGTTTCAGAAGAGGCAAATTATTGGCCTGCATCAAGTAAAGAAAACAGCTCAGGAGATTGCTGAAATCATGGGTGAAGAACTGTCCAATGCATTATTAAAATCTGGAAGGATAGTGATGAACTGTCAGCTTTGCGGAAGAAATAAGGTTGGACAAAAATCTTGAATGAAAACACTTTGTGAAGTCACATCGTTGAAAAATCGACAGTAAAATTCAAGGCTATATTTATTCAAGTAAGTAAGAGCATTTCCACATGAAGTGCAACGAGAACTTACAGGACTGGGTCTGAACAGATGTGTGGCCACAAGAAAGCCACTTTAAGTGAGGCTTATTGGAAAAAAACTACAATTTGCCAGGGAGCATAAAGATTGGACTGTGGAGCAATAGAAAAAGGTCATGTGGTCCGATGAGTCCAGATTGACCCTATTCTAAAGCGATGGGAGGGTCAGGGTAGTGCATGAAATGATGCTTGTAACGTTTGGTGTCCTAGGAGTCAAGAGACGCAGGAGTAGGAACTTTACATCCTTTATTCACAAAGCTGGAGTAGAGCAAACACTGGAGTAGAGCAAACACTGGAGCGACATCAAACATAACAATCCAAGGACTGACAACAACCAAGGGAATGACACACAGGTGGGATAATGGAGTGATTAGGAAAGTGACTTCTGGGAAATGTAGTGAGGGAGAGAACTTCAAAATAAGAGTCCTTGAACGTGGAGCAGACAGACTATGACAGTGGTTTGACTCTCCCATCATCGGCCAAAAATGTATGCAACTCTTGATGAAAATAAATGTTATGACATTGCATAATGTTGTCGAGACAATGCCACAATGAATGTGCACCTTAATCAAAGCTAAAGTCATTCCAACCAAATATTAGAGTATGTGACTTTTTTTTGGCCAGGCAGTGTATCTATTGCTTTATATTTAAAAATTTAACAAACATATTTTTACTTAAAAAGTGCTATTTTCTAGCAATGATGGGCAGCAGTAATTCATCAAACGATCAAATGATGGAAAAAAGCATATGATAGAATTTAGTCACTGTAAAAATTATACACAATGTATGTAACATTCAGAACTGAACCAAATTTATACAGTTAAAAAAGCCACACTTTTTTATCCTAGATAAACAAAGCCTGCGTTTATAGTACGTGCAGCCTTATTTTAAAATTTGTTTGTTAAGGGTAACATCATGGATGTAATGCCAATAATGCAGGTCTTTCTCTGTGGATTGCCATTTTAGGGCTTCATGACTTATTTGCCTGATTGAACTTGTCACAAAGCCTTTTCCACAAGTTACTTGATCTGATTCCATAAAAAACTAAATCTCTTTCCATGCATTTGGCATGACCATATTGTTTTGTAATGTTTGTGTTGAGCATTATATGAAAAAAGTGTATTTCTGAACAACCTCGGAGAGACAGGCTTCCAAGTTATCCATTTTCAACATTAAGATTAATAACGTTAAAAATGTTAATGATGCGAAAATGACGTCACAATGCCGGCAGCTCTTCTTGCATACCAGCAGCCCTTTTGAGATGTCCTTGTCCAACGAAAAGCTTAGATGGTGAAATGTTCACGGTCTGCCTGGGCCCAAACATTGAACACTGGTTAAGGTAGCTAGCTTCAGTCTCCTTAGCTGGCATGCTTGATTGTAAATAAACAAAGCCATCTCCAAACCACACCTAAGATTAATTTTAACCAATCATTCCTGCTCTGCGAATAGCTGAGTTCTCCTGGTTTAAGCATTTGAGGGATGTGCTGGAACAGGATAAATCACCAAACGAACCTTAGCAGAACAAAAACTTCAGTGCATTTTGTTATAATTTTTGGCAAACTTAAGAAAGCCTCTTCCCCCACTAAGTATAATTAAGCATAATTAGCTTTTAGAGTGAGAGTATCCTCTTACACACCTCTACATTGTCATATGGGATATAGGTTTCAGGTTTAATATGGATCTGTATGAGACCTTTACACAATATCTTCTCTGCATTTTAACCATCAGTCAAACCCTTATCATGTTCTAGATTATCTTCTTTCCCTCATCTATTGTCCACTCCCTGCCTCCCTTGTTAAATGCTTGCAGGGCATGGAGGCCATCAAGCAGTCACCTATAACTATCAGTTCCCCTCTCATGCGTATAGAACAATAATAATAGAGCCATATGAGGGGAATAATTCACTCAGCACAGGAAGCAAAGTTGAGCGAAGAACACAGAATAGAAATTAATTAACCCAAGCCTGGTCAGTTAATAATGGGTTCTCAATTTCCCATCCAATGGTAGATATGAAAGGCCAGCAAAACTTACTGTACCTCCAGACCCCGGAGGTGAACCAATTGTGGTGCTCCACCTCCATTGAGACTCACTCAAGATGAGTATATTTTTACAGATAGTATCTGCAAGCTTCAAAGCAGCCAGACAAGAGACTGTAACTCAAAGTATCTTGCTGCAGACTTTTCAATTTGTCCAGACCTTAGGGGGCAGGCATACTAAGTTCTCAGAGAAAGTGTAAATATTTTAAATCCCATCACCCTTCCTCCGAGCAGGACATGGCCTGGGTCAAAGATGTGAGAAATCACAGTCACCTGACTACCTTAAGGCCTAAATGGGTTGTGATTTGCTTTACCTCTTCAGATGGGCTATAAAGAGGGAAAGTGATTAAAAGATTATTAAATTTACTGCAAAAGAGTCAACACTGTACATCAAATTAAGAGGGCTTAATGTATTTCAGCCGTAGTGTCTGCACTGTGTGAAATTGGCATTTGGAGTCTGCCAGCACCATACACATGTACTCTGTATATATTATATGGTAATGTAATCATTTATTTAGCAATAAAATTCCAAGTGTTATACAGTAAGTTTTAATGACGCATCTTATGTCCCAACAATAAATGCAGGGTGCAAGGATGTAACCACAATCAGGATTGGTGGGGAGCAATGTAACAGTTTATGAATAGACCATTAAAGGGTTCATGAAATGGAGAATGAAATTTTCCTTTATATTTTGACATAAGAGGTAACTATACTATAAAAACATGCTGTATATTTCATAACTCAAAACTTCCTCCCCAGTCTAAAAAGAGAATTTATAGTTGCCACCTTGCTGAAACGTCTCTTTTTGAAATCTGTCTGCTCATGATGTTACAAAACATTGCTCATTTTTATTTACACATCCCACAACATGTGTCATCGCACCCTTGGCCCCGCCCACTGGCGTGCAGTTCAAGTCAAGATGGCAGACATTGTGTGTCTAACTATTCCTAACATAACACCAAAGGGGACCCATCTGGACTATTTTTTATTATTTTGTATATTAACATGAGCTACAGAGACTCTTTGACCGCTGCCATGTATCTCACCACTATTAAAAGTTGTGGTGTCAAGTTGCAACTCCGAAAGTGAGAAGCAATTCTCTTTCATTCAGCTGTTGCCTGTTGTTGTTTTGAGCACAAATGTGTCATGGATGCAATCTTTCGCACATCTGCGCTATTTTTAATTGTTGGTGTTTGTAAACATGAACTAAGATGGACGTCTAGGACCATTTTGATGTGTGTGTGTGTGTGTGTGTGTGTGTGTGTGTGTGTGTCTTGTTTCACCACTCTGGACTATGTGTGTTCGTCAAAATATGATTCAAGCTTTGCAAAGGAACTATTATTGAAGTAAGGGGCAGTTAAAACACTTCCCCCCTATCAAAAACGTATGGAAATAATTTAATTCATGAATATTTCAAATGTCATGATTATTTGATAGTTTATGGTGCTGAGTGATTACAGTTGTGCTTGAGATTAACAGTTTAATGTATTCAGATGCAATGTGTTGGGTGTGAGTTATGTGTAAAACCTGCAATTTTGTTTTATAATGTTGAGGGCTTGTTCATTGTCTTCCGATCATAACAGTGGGTGTTTACGTTGAAGTTTTAAGGAGGCGCTTAGGCCAAAACTGAGCGTTTCAGACAGAGGGCCAAAAACAGTGAAGAAAATTATTATATGATACTAAATTCTGACTCTTTTGGTACCAAAATCTTTTATAATATTATCATTGGAAGATAATAAAATGATCAAAAATAGCACATCCTTTAAAAAAATCCATATAGACTCACCATTATTTACAAACATACACACATATATAGTATGTGAAAGCGTGCATTTTGCTTTATATATAATTTTCACCAATTGTTATCACATTTTAGATTTTTTTTTTAATGTGGTGTGAATTAAATTAAAAAAATTACAAATGTTTTCTCTCAATTAATGTCCTAAAATTGCATGTATAAAAATAATACGAGCTGTCATTGTTTAAAATTTCATGTCAGCTACAGATTTTCACACAGATTATTCATAACGTTGGCCAGAATTTTGTGTATTATGAAAAAGCTCCTGGTCCAAGCTCTGGTTATTTCAAGACTGGACTACTGCAATGCTCTGTTGGCTGGCCTTCCAGCTAACACAATTAAGCCACTACAGGTGGTTCAAAATGCAGCAGCTTATCTGGTCTTCAATCAACCAAAAGGGCTCATGTCACCCCACTCTTGAGTTCACTCCACTTGCTACCAGTAGCTGCCTGCATCAAATTCAAGGCTTTGACTCTGACTTTCAGGACATCCAATGGAACCACACTCTCTCACTTCAATTCACTTTTCCAGGTCTATGCTCCAACTCGCTCTCTGCGGTCTCTGAACAAGCGACGCCTGATGGTCACATCACAAAGAGGCTCAAAGTCTATTTCACAATCATTCACTTTCTCTGTTCCACTGTGGTGGAATTAACTTCCAACCTTCACAGAATCTGCTACCTTCTCAACTTTCAAGAACCAGATGTATATCTGTTCTGCAAGCACTTAACCAACCCACACTAATTGCTCTTACTACTGCACTTAACCTGCACTTAATGTAAAAATAAATCCTTGTCTGAGTCTTTCTTCTGTGCTAGCATCTATATCACTCCAGCCACTATGAAAACTTGGCAGTTGTATACTGCAGATGTTGTTAAAATTTGTACTACAAATTGCTTGCTATGTGTCTCATTTGAAAGTCACTTTGAACATAAGCGTCTGCTAAATGACTAAATGTAATTAAAAAAAGTATGTGTTTCAGCTGTCCAAATGTGAGCTACAATGTCCGATTTACCTCTATGGGTGTAAGAAAATTTACATTTACATTGACATCAAAACCGGAACTTCATTTGTCATTTCATCTTTTATGTGGGAAGTTGACATATCAACCCTCTATGGACATGTTAGGAAAAAAAATCGCCACTGGCTAGTAAAGATTTGTTTTTACTCTCTAGACTTTTGACACAACACGCAAGCGTAATGCAACTGAAAACTGAAAAAGGTATTAGATTTGTTTTTACTCTCTAGACTTTTGACACAACAGTTTTCAGTTTTGACACGACAGTTTTCAGTTTTCAGTTGCATTACGCTTGCGTGTCGTGTCAAAAGTCTAGAGAGTAAAAACAAATCTTTACTAGCCAGTGGCGATTTTTTTTCCTAACATGTCCATAGAGGGTTGATATGTCAACTTCAAAAATATGGAAATATGGAATCTTTACATTTATATAGTATTTGTATGACTTAATATGCTATAGTATTTGAGTGTATATTTTATTTCATATTTCGTTTTTCATTTTTTTTTATTGCATTTTAGATTTTTTTAAATGTACAAAAGTTTAAATTTTTATGAATTTATTTGATGTCATGAAATTGTATTTATAATAATGATACAAGCTGTTGTCACTGTTTCACACTATTAACACAAACTATTCAAAAGTTTATAACCTAATAATGAAAATAAAATTACTAATACATGAAAAGTACTATGTAAAAAATAAATAAATGAGTAAAATAAAAAAAATTGGTTTATGGGGCAGGGCTTAGCACAGGCTTTTACCAAAGTTAAAATATTTCATAATGTATGACTGTCCCTTTTAATATTTTATTATGCATTTATTAAACATGTTGTTACATGCATAATTTGTACAATGTACAAGTGTTTAAACTGAGTTTATGTTGATAAGTATAACAAGCACTAAAATGGTAGAAGTTTTTTTTGTTATTCAATTTTTTTCCCACATCTGTGCAATGTTTTATTAAAATGTATGTTTTTTTGTTTGATCAAAACTGACTGCAAATAACAAAAGGACATTTAAAAAAACATTTTGAAATGAACACTGTAGGATCTTCTGGGCAGAAGAATAAACAAAATGATTGGAATCCAGAATATAAACTGATATTTTTTTTCAAGTTATTAACTAAGACACTGAGGCCTGAAAAGAGTCCAAAGAGCTCTGTTGAGTGTCAAACTCACCAAAACTCCTTCTCCAGGTTGTAAATCAGGAATTCCCTGAAAACGATTGCTCATCACATGACTTAAAGACTACTCTTCCGAAGAAACCCCCATGCCAGAAATTTAAAAGAAGTAAATTTGTTTAAATTATTTAGTAACACACAAACACTTAAAAATGAGACATTTCCTGTGTCACATACTAAAAACTCATTACCAAGACACAGAGCTAAAACAGACTCCCTTATGAGACCCTCATGTTTGCAATGGACAACACAATTCTAATACTAAGATATTTCATCTTAGTCCATGAACATTTCACACAAAGTCACAGTACTTTGCTGACTTAACACTCCAAAATGCACAGAATCTACCTTTTTGTACCAAAATGTTTTTGTGACCTGTAATCACATTGCTAACTAATGAATTGATGATTATATCTTTCATCTTGTCTTATTCATGTCATATTACTAGAATGGTAACCATTCATGATAAAGCACATCATGTTTACTATCGTAAAGATTCTTTCTGCATTTCAGGAATGTTTATGTTAATTATTCTTTTATATATTCAGTTGTATCCGAGATATAAAATGTTACGATTAAACATCGTTCTATTTTGAGCGGGAAACTGGATTCTTCACAGACAAAGGCTCATCAATCACCTTCAGAACGAGGGACAGAAATTACCATGTGACCCTGCAAAAGACACTTCTGATTGGCTCAAGTCACCTTTAGGGTGCGGGCAACCACAACAGTACAAAGCCTCCCCACTAAGGCAGAACTCTCTTCTTCTTTGGCTCACTTCTGCTCTTCTTTCCTTCCCTTCCCTCGTGGTTCTTAGCCTTTCCTCGGCTGGCTTTGCATCGGCACCTGCCAGGTTCCGCACAATGTAGAGTCCAGGAATACTCTGAATTAAAACTTCAGAGGAAGCCCTTCTCTTGTCTGCACTACTACTCACCAATGTGATGGGGAGTCACGAGTCTCCTTGGTGGGAGGTCTCGCTCCAAAGCCCCACCTCATCATTCAAATCCACGATCTAAACAGAGGTCTAAAACATCGATGGAGAAATAGAACTTTCCACAAAGAACCAAAGCAATGCAAGGAAACACAAGTATCTCCAACTTTCGCTGAAATTGCTGGTGTCTCTTTAATATAATTTGAGTAACCCGAATGCAAATCAAGGTATTTATTCTAAATGGAAGTTGCTGGTTCTCAAGGCATTGTCTATAGACTCCATAAAGTTCAGTTTCTCTGTACAGTTAATTTTATTCACCTTTTGTTACAATTTAATCATCAACCTGTTTGTTATGTTCGTCTATGTGTTTAGATTAGCAATAAAGTCTTGTTTGTTTTCAAAGTTAATTTGACTGTGGTATATTTTTATAAATAATCTCGTCACTGGATTTTTCAAAAGATCTGCGCTCCAAAACTCAAACCACATCTAAGCATATTTGTGATATAAGTTTCAATAGCCATGAGAATAGTATTACTCTAAAGAGCTCACATCTGCATCATATCAACTCAGTGTGGCCGAGTGATTAGACGTATACAATAATTCTTGAGTGAATTAATCATAATTTCTTTAAGACTTTTTGTGATTGAATTAGGGTTGGGCGATGTCCCCTAAATTGGCAGTTGATGATGTTGACAGTAAAACATCGCGATGGACGATGATATCTTTAGCTTTCACTTAAGAAGAGTTGTGCACTTTTTATTTTAATATATCTCTTTACATAAATACTATTTTCCACTTAAAAACTATAATTTAGTTATTTTACTATCCCAACTGACTCATCCGCGCTTTCCAATAGGTTGCACGTAAGGGGGAAAAATATTTCTTCCACTTAAGAAGAGTTGTGCACTTTTAAGCACTTTTTATTTTAATATATCTCTTTACATAGATATTTTTTTTCTACTGAAAAACTATAATTTCGTTATTTTACTAGCCCAACTAATTAGTACTCATCCGGGCTTTTTAATATATTGCGCCTAAGAAAAAAAAGTCGTCTTTGGGCAGCCTTCTTACGAAGAGAGCAGCCACAGCCACGCTCACTGATGAGCAAAAGGTCGAGGCAGAAATGACCATGTACCTGCAGGAAATGGCCATTGATGGGGAAGAGGACCCGCTGACTTGGTGGAAAACGAACGACAAAAGGTTTCAGTTCATGGCAAGATTAGCACGGAAATATCTGTGCATATGTGCTACCAGTACTCCATCAGAGCGGGTCTTCAGCACAGCGGGTAGTGTAGTTACTCCAATCCGCAGCTTATTAAAACCAGATAAAGTGAATATGTTGGTATTTCTGGCCAGAAACATCGAAATTTAAACATGGTCTATGGTGAAAGATATTAGACTTCTTTACGCATTTTTCGCCATCCGTTGTGGAGCTATTCGATTTTGCATATTATTTTTTAAATGTTCATTTGTGTAGTTCATATGACCACTTTACAATATTTCAATAACATAATTTATTTTGTAGCCTGTGCTGAAGTTAATTGTGCTGCTAATTATAAGTGAAATGTTAATGCCGAGTTTCGGTCTGAGTGTTGTTCCGTTTTCTTGTTCTTTATTTGTTGTTCTTCTATGTTTTAATAAATGTGTGTTATTCATATTCACCTTGTTTCTTTCATTTGATTTGACATTATGGATTTATGACCAAGGAAATTTTTCTTTAAAAGTATTAACCAGACAAAAGTTATTTGACGTTCGCTGGTCTGGGTTTATCACTGCCGCTTCAGTGTATACAAGAGCTATGTGACAATGAGCAAGATTTTCTGAGACACTATAACTACTAATAATTAATTAATAAAGGCTATTTTCTTGTAGCCTACAACATAAAATATTTTAATCTAAATGTACAGTGTAAGACATTTAAAAAAAAAGACAAGAAGCTAACAATGTCAAGATCAATATTTGTGTAGCCTGCCTGACACAGTATTTTCACAGACTAACACGTCACGTCTCTGGCATATACTACAGTATTTAAAATAGCATATATGCATTAGTTATATTCTCAATTTAATTTACAGAGCAATCCCTGCAAAGTTTTTAGGTTAACTATAGAAGAGACTAGGATTAGTGGGTCACACTAGCAAGACTTGCAAAAGGGGGCGTGGCATCACGATGGTGGCTCGACATCGTGATGTTGGTCAGCCATCACGATGGACGATGATATCGTCCATCGGCACAACCCTAGATTGAATACAACGAGCCTGTTTCATCAGGTGGAGAATCTTTATTCAGATTTCTAATCGAATTATTTGTCATTTTTCCTTCTTATAATGGTGTTCGAATGCAGCTAGTTCCATTATTTAATTTCCTACGTATTATTTTTGGAGATACTGTATACAAAGTCACAAATTTTCTCAAATAATGGCGGACAGTTAATTTAATTCCTAACACACATACATTTCCTTACATATTATTGGTGAAGGTACGTGGGTACTTTAAACCTTACCGTGTACATTTATACAACTAAAAATCCTACAAAATTTGCATGCAAATCATCTTTGGACACATTACACGGAACTAGTAAATCAACTAAACAACTCAATATCTTGTGAGAGAAATCTTAACATTTACTAGCAAGTGGCTAATAACTCACACATTTAGTTGCATATACAAGTTATTTACTTGCAATATAAAGGGCTGCATTTTTAACACATTTTATAAGGTCTATTAAGATCCACCTTTAGACCTCCTACAGTTTCTCAAATAAACATCACTTTATGTAAATTTTTGAATGGTAATCCAAAATTTTCACTTACTATCTGTGAATGTAGTCAAACATATTTTCATTCAAATGAATCAAACATGCACATGGCCCTTGAACTTCACCCCAACCAGCACCAACACTTTCCCATTGGCTGTACTGTTTGAGGTGTTAGCGGATAAAGCGCAGTCTCTGTGTGATAAGATGAGAAGCTCTGGCCCAGGAGAGCTGAAGAGGTCAGGCTTTATTTTGACATCCTCTATATCAAACCACTGACCTTTGAGGCCAAACAGAGCTGCCAAGTTCGTTGTGTACAGGAGAGATAAATGTTTTATAGGGAGACTACATAAGATTCTGTCTACTTTTAATCTCAACTGTTTGTTCATTTTTTGCTACACTATTTGTATATTTGCTCTCTTTTTTTTACACCAACAATTAAGGTTATCACAATTCGAAAAATTTCAGTAGCCAATGAAATACCAGCAATACCAATCTCAATACCAATTTCGATACAACAGTGAAAATTCATATGCTATTGAAAATACAGCTTTATTTAAAAAAAAAAAAAAATCTAATGTTGTTATTTGCTGTACAAATAAAACTGTCTTGACTTGATACTCCTACCACTAATGCAGAGGAACAGTAGCACAGACATAGTAAATAAGAAAATGGAATGCATCTCCCTGAGTGTCTATAACAAATAGTGCAAGCATTTGTTCATAGTCTTTGCTGATATACAGTGCGACACTGGAATTGTGTAGCTAATTGTTCAGAAATGTGAGGAATGCAGAGAGGAGCCAATGGCATCTGCTTATGCAGCAACTGCCTTAGGTAGCATTATTCAGACAGAACTGCTGGCTACTCATCCCTAAAGTACAACCAGAGACAGCATGGTGCAAGAGAGGACTGGAGAAAGAGAAAAAGGGAGAAAAAATAGCTGGTGAAGGGCCCAAAAGAGCTCTCTATGCTCACACTGCAGAAAAGGGCCTGAACATCTGCGATGCTTTGCCCTCAAACAGCACTGGCTCTCAGTCACACTGATTAATGGGAAGTGGAGGAAGGGGGTGTGTTTGTACAAAGGGGAATTCATAGAGAGCAATCAATAGTAAAAAATAAATACTTCACTCTGGCAGAGCAATGGGAAGGTGTATATTGCTATGCAAGGATGGAGAGTCTCAGGAAATCTTGAAGTTCTTTTCGAAAACTTTTGAGAGGAAAAGCAAAGAATGCACTTATGGGGAGATGGCTGCTTTTAATATTAGAGTTGTGTTGCTTGTAGTCTGTTTGCTTTGATGTCATGTATGCTAGTGTACTCCTGAAACATGCATTTTAAAGTTTAAATTTCTGGTCCTATTCAGGCTTATTATAGTTTTTAATTTTATATTAAGTTTGTCATCCAAGTTTAGTTTTCGTTAGTTTTCACACTTTGTTAGTTTTAGTTTAGTTTTATTTTCTCAGCGTTTTCTTGTTTCAGTTTAGTATTTTAGTTTTAGTAATTTATGGCTTCCAATGCTTAAAAGGGTCATGAAATGCTCTTTTTTTTATCATTTTATTATCTTCCCTGAGGTCACAAATAATGTAAGTAAAGTTTTTTTTTTCTCACCAAAACAGTCATTTAGCTTTAGTTAATGACAATAAAACTGGTCTTATTCACATCCATTGTAAGTGCCTAACTGTAACCATGAGTTTTTTAGATAAATGAGGGATGAGTCAAAGATACTACCTGTGATAATCAAAATGATGTTGCATATGCTGTTGATTGAGCTTAACTTGTATTGAAACTGAAACATTCCTTTAAGGCAGTATAAAGAAATACTAGTTAATTATGGCTTAAAGGGTAAAGCTTCTGACGTTATCATATCTTGGACATTTGTGTCGTGATCTTTGAATGAAAAGCTAACGGAAATGTCAACAGCATTCTTGCAAGTTTTCAGCTCTGTTTGTTTGCTGAGGTTTTAATCTTTCAAGGAATGTGCGGGTTACTTTCAATTATTTTCTTTATTGCTGGTAAAGGACAGGCTGGCTGTTTGTGTGCATTTCCCAACATAAGGCAAGAAAGTCTTGCTTGTAAATCAGTAGTTCTCTTTAAATATGCACAGTATCCACCACAGGAAGCCATGACCTGCCACTGCTAACCTATCAAAAAACAAATATCAGGTCACACATACAATCAAATTGCTGCTCTCCTACTGGCACGCTGGGCAGATGTGCTTCTCATGAAATAATGGACCAGAAGCATTTCACAGATTCAGCAGTAATGGTTTGATATATAAAAGCATGGAGACTTTCAGATAGGTGTACATAAACAGGCTATGAAACAAAGTAATTTGCTCAACAACGATTTGAAACTAGAACTATTTATTTATTACATATACACTATCCAGCCACTTTATGTATTTATTCATGTGATTACCAAATCAGCCAATGATGTGGCAGCAGTGTAATGCAGAAATGGGTCAGGAGCTTCAGTTAATGTTCACATCAACTATCAGAATGGAGAAAAACGTGATCTCAGTGATTAAGACCATGGAATGATTGTTGGTACCTGATGGGCTGGTTTGAGTATTTCTGTAACTGCTGATCTCCTGGGATTTTCACACACAACAGTTTCTACAGCTTACTCAAAATGGTGCCAAAAACAAAAAAATATACTGTGAGCAACAGTTCTGCAGACGGAAACGCCTTGTTGATGAGTGAGGTCAGTGGAGAATGGCCAGTCTGGTTTGAGCTGACAGAAAGGCTACAGTAGCTCAGACAAACTCTCTGTACAATTGTAGTGAGCAGAATGCCATCTCAGAATGCACAACATGCTCAGAATGCGCAACACGTCGAACCTTGATGTGAATGGTCCACAACAGCGGAAGACCACCTTGGGTTCCACTTCTATCAGCCAAGAACAGAAATCTGAGGCTGCAGTGGGCCTTCCATTTGTGTACCTCAGCAGAAATCCAGATTTTTTTAGACCAAGCAATGTTTTTCCAATCTTCTAATGTCCAGTTTTGGTGAACCTATGCCTACTGCACTTCCTGTTGTTAGCTGACAGTAGTGGTACCCGGAGGGGTCTTCTGCTGGTGTAGCCCATTCGCCTCAATATTCGACATGTTGTATGTTCAGAAATGCTTTTCCCCATGGAACTGTTATAACGTGTGGTTATTTGGGTTACTGTCACCTTCCTGTCAGCTTCCTCCTCTGACCTCTGTCATTAACAAGATGTTTTCGTCCACAGAACTGCCGCTCATTGTATGTTTTTTTGTTTTTCGTACCATTCACTTTACACTCTAGAGACTGTTGTGCATGAAAATCCCAGGAGATCAGCAGTTACAGAAATACTCAAACCAGCCTTCTTTCTAAAATATGCCACTTGGATTGATATTGTGTTGTCTAATGCAATGGCATTCATACATTTTTAATTGTGGCTTAAAAGTCAACATGAAATGGCATTTGCAACCCATTTTACTTCAATACTACATTTTTTAAATGTATTTGAAAACACGTGAAACAGGATATTCAACAAAAGAGTAGAGCAGTACTTGATATTATTCATCGGAAATTGATTGGACTGTGAAAAGTGCTCTCAATATTACAGGTGGCTGAGTGACATAGTAAGTTATAACATTTTTAATAAAGATTATGAAGAAAAACGTTTTATTTTCATCGTAAAAATGCACACTAATATTTTTTGGGGCCACTATACTATATACCATTATGACATATTTTCCCCAAAGGTTGCCAAGGACAAACATCTGGTAGAAGAAGAAAAAAACAGCAATATTGATATAAAGTCAGTGTAACCCCTCTGACAACTGTATAAATAACAAGGTCTGGGGCGACTCAATGGAGATCAGGCATGTGATCACAGAAGCATATATTAAATCTAACTAGACTTTCAGCCAGCACCACATTGAATGACCGAGCTTCAAGAGAGAGCAAAAGGCAAAATCATACATTTCTTCACAGCAATTTTATTTTTTCAGACAGACCACAGGGCCAAGCCATCACACATAATTGATCTGTGATCAATAAAATTGTGTAATGATTTCTCCCAGTGACCTTGCCAGTGCGATAGTAGATGAAATCAGCAGAACACCACTGAAAAAAACAACTCTGAATGAAGTTATTAAACCTTTTATTCATTCTAAAACAATAGCCAAATCAATAAATCTATAAGTTCAGGCTTATCTTAAAGCAGAATGTGTCCAGTATTTACATGGACATCACTGTAATGCTTTGAAACAACCACATGCACATAAGACTATGAAACAAGTACAATGGCAAGTTGATTTCACAATTCTGCCTTTACACAAATTTTAGCCATTTTTTGAAGAGAGACATTTTTTCGCTGGGGTACCAATAGCAGTCCAAGCTCTCTAGGTGACTTAGGCTAGATAAGATATGTCAAAAGAACAACTTAGAAGTTCATTATATAAGTGTTAGATTATTTAGTCTAGTCTTAAAGTTTTAATTTAGTGTATAAGGACATCTGGGTTCAACTCCTGACATTAGTGCCAAAAATGCAAGTTCTTGTGTAATCATGCAATGGATGTCAATATTTAAAAAAGGGAATTTTTCACTGTAAATTCTATTTTTGAGTTGTTTCTCATCAAAACCTTGGACAATTTCTTTGATACTTTTGTGTATCATAAAATACTTATATTTTGAACTCATTCTGATTCAAAGTAATGGCCAGCATCATCCAATCACTGCCAACAATCTTAAAATAAAATTATACATTATAAATTATGAATCTATGTACTGATAACCATTGTCCCATGTCTACCAATCATGTTGAGTGGTTCAAATATTATCTATAGCCTGAAATTGAACTTTTGTTTTGATGTTAGGAGTGAATGCACTTAGCTGAATAGAAAATCTATAGGATGCTCCCTTGCTCCCTATTTAGTGAAGGACTCCAGTGAGCTGTTTGTCTGCACTGGTCTCAGAACTGTAGATTTACTGTAGAGGCCTGAAACCAGAAACGTTCCGCTCTGTATTCCTTTATTATAGAAATATAAAAGAGTTCTAATACAATCTCCTGAGTGCATATCTAGAGTTGAAAGTAGGGTGTAGAACACCTACTTGTCTAAATCTTTTCAGTGTGCACAGAAGATAAGGCATGGAAAAGATTTTCCATTCTGAATGTAATGGGCCACTTCTCTAAATTCTATATTTCTGTTATATGGTTTCCTAATTTGTAAATTTATAGTTGTAGCGCTTCTGTTTAAGAAGATTCAGGACCAGAGGGGGGTGAACAATTTCTAGGTGGTCGCTGTTCATGGAGAGGAATCAGTCATCCCTGAAACATGCCATCCCACTTTTCCGTAATCCATTGGGTCAGAGGAAGATGCGTGTTTGTGCCTGTGTGTGTATCTGTGTGGGTGTGTAGTTTGGGACGGTACAGCAGGCAGTTCTGTAATGAGCCTATTTTCCTTTGTCTCCAAGGCCATTTTCTGGAACTAGCTCAGGCACTTGCCTCATCCCGCTAAAAGGTTTTGATTAAAATTTAAAACAGGACAGCGCCATTCTTGTGTGTCCCTGTTTATATTTAAACTGCATTTAAGAGGCCACTAGTTCTCCGCTACTCCACCTATCTATCGAAATTCTGGTTTTAAAATTGGCAATAGAATGGCCTCGTGTGACACAGGGGAGTGCATTTTCAAACATGAAAAATAAATGCATCCATGACACCGCATGAACAATGTGCACATCTCCAGGTACCCATGCATGATGCGACATGCATTTGAAACACCAGTCATTCACAAATGCTCCAAAACGCCAACAACATAGGAGATATAATGTAGATATCAATATGTTAACGAGCTTGCTTATCTAATGTCTCAAAAGTATATTATCTTTCTGAACCATTATGGTACATTTGCTTAATTTTCTGTAAAAAAAAAAAAAAAAAAAAAAAGTGTAGCAGCATATTAGTGCTAAAAAGTCAACATATAAGGAAGCAGTTTGTGAGTCACTGATGTTGAAAATATAAAGTGCTCAGACAAATTCCTGTAGCCAAACTTTTTCTGATGCTGATTCTCACAAACACTGTCAAGAAAATGTCCTTGGCTGTTTTTCCCAAAAGCGTCATACGCTTAAGTTGATTGAAGAAACTATTGCCATCAATGGTCTCTATTAGTGTTGTCACAGAACCAAAATTTCAGCTGTCGGTACCAATACTAGCGAAATTTCACACTGCTCGATACCATTTTTGGTACCAAAGCAAAACACAAAAACAGGTTACTAAAAACTCTCTTTTATTTACAAAGTTAACAAAACATTAGCAGCAGAACTAAGAACAAAAATATGCCATTGAGCAACACTTTAATTTAAATATATTATTTTTGAATTATAACATGTATGCTTAAAGTATTTTTGAACACTTATATAAGATTTGCTTCAACTTTTACTTTAAGTTTTTAACAAGTACAAAAAAAAAGCCTAAATAAACAAGCATAAAATAGAATGAATAAAAAACTATTTCCAAACTAATGTGCAAAGTGCTCTCATATTAATAATGCTGCATATTGCCAATTTTCTTCACGATAATAAATGCACAGTGAAATATATTATGATTAAATAAGTTGCGAGCAATCGCATTCTAATCTAGCTGCATTAAGCGTCCGCGCTCGAGGGATGAGCGTCCACGAGGCAGAGTCTCTCTCAGCCAGGTGCAGTTTCAATCTCTCCCCCTTAGATCGGGACATTCGCGCAACTCATAGAAGAGGCACCGACCACACAGAGAAATGCCAGTTTCTGAGTTTAAAGTTATTAACATGCTTCTGTATTAATTGAACTTTAATAAAGCTATAATGCATTAAATATAACTGCATTTAAGATGTAACGCATGTTTCCTTTAAAGAGCGCTGGCTCCGCTTATTCCACAACGAGAGTGCTTCTGAATTTATTATAATTTTTTTTTGTATAATTCCCTAATACTTTGGGATCTACATAAGATGAAGCTGTGAAATTTTAGAGTACATCTGGACTGATCTGTATAATTCTTCCTCTCCTCCGTCAGGTGTGAACTGCAGTGATGCTCTCACGCTTCATCATCACAGTTTAATGTGATTTCATGTTACGTTAAATGAGATGAAAGGACTATTAGACAACGAAAAATTTTCTCGACAATTTTTGATTTTCGACGTTGTCGATAATGTCGACTAAACATTTCAGCTCTAATGCAAATGATAATATGCTTTTAAACTCACCTGCTTTATTTGCTTGAATTAATCCCATTATCTGTCTTTCAGGTGCTTTATTAAGTTTGATGTGTTTCCTCCTTTCGTCAGAAAATTGCAAAAGCAGCATTTACAAACAGGTTTTTGCTGATCTATGATGTTTCCCTTTTCATCAGCCTCAAATCCAAAGACATTCCCAACCTGGATTTTTCCACTTTTCTTTTCGACAAGATTAAGTTGAGACTCCGCAGCAGCAGCTACTTTGCTTGTCGTCATCTTTTGCTTGTTGTGAGCGTTCGAAAGTTCCCAACTCTGCATGGGTGCCGGGTAGACCCGGTACTCGGTACTCCGGTACGTTCAGAAATTCTGGTATCATACATTTTTTTTTGTTTGAGTACCGACTTGGTACCGGAGTACTGGTATTTTTGACAACACTAGTCTCTATGATCTTAGGCCTACAATGCTTTTGGGAAACACTGCCCTGGTCATATTGCACCGCAAATCAATAAAAAAAAAATTGTAAATAATTTATTTAGAATAATTGAATCTTTATTTTGCATGAAGAAAATTAAGCCTACAGTAAGGACCATAAAGATTTTTTTGAATTGTGACGTTATTTTTAGGACACTTAAGCATTTTACCCCTCAATTCTCATTACAGTCGGTTCATTTAACTTTTACTATTCTCATTGTTTTCAATTATGATTTACAGTTTTACTGTATTCCAAAAGAAGCTAAATACCTTAAAAGTCACAAGCTTGTTTTATTTCATAAAACATGCCATTAATCTCTAATGTTACCTACAAGTAATGTTAAAATAATCATATGGGTGCACATGAACACTACCACAATGACATGATTACCAGTGGAAAATCAGGACTTTTTAAGGTCTAACTTTCTGAGTTTGGGCATGTCAATTGAAGAACCATGGCAAAAGCTAATTTGGTTGTAATTGTGAATGTTGGCTGTACAGGTTCGTTTGTACAAATTTTGTATACTAATAATGAAGAATGCTGATAAAGCTTCTTAGAATATACTACTCATTTAGCAGATGTAATAGGTAACAGGCTTGCAAAAAAAAAAACGTCATGGTTACTGTTGTAACCTCCGTACCCTGAGGGAGGGAACGAGATATTGTGTCGTATGAAGTGATACAAGGGGTCTTCATTGGGAGCCTAGCGTAACTCTGAACTTGAGAAAAGGCAAATGAGAAATTGGCAGACTGAATTTGCATGCCCCTCCCCCGGATGTACAGGTATAAAGGAAAAGGGAAAGGTCAGTCAAGATTTTGCACTGAGGAGCCGAGAATAAGGTACGGCCGTATACAGTGGTAGGTCTAGTGCTGTGGCAGAAGGGACACAATGTCTTGTTCCCTCCCTCAGGGAACGGAGGTTACAACAGTAACCATGACATTACCCTTCTTTCACTCACTTAACGTTGTGTCGAATGAAGTGACACAAGGGTCCCATTCAAAAGCGCCACGCACTAGCCCGTGTTACGTGAACTGCTGAGATAGGTGCAAGCAGGCTGCTGCATGCTAGATGCAACTGTATCGGCTGCACATAACCCTCCCCAATGCCCCCAAAAGAGATGTCATATACAGACCTTAGGTTCCAGAGTTGTATCATCTATAGGAGATCTTCTCTGAAGTACATACAAAGAAGTGTTTTCAGCTGGTTCTTGAATGTTGAGTTGGTATTAGCAGATTGTGTGAATGTTGGAAGCTCATTCCACTACAGTGGAACAGAGAAAGTGAATGATTGTGAAATAGACTTTGAGCCTCTTTTGATGTGACTACCAGGCGTCACTCGTTCATTGACTGCAGAGAGCGAGTTGGAGCACAGACCTGGAGAAGTGAATTGAAATAAGTGGGTGCATTCTATTGGCTTTCCTGAAGGCCAGAGTCAAAGGTAGCCAGTGATGTATTTTTACATTTTAAATACCAAACTATTTAATTTAGAAAGTGAAGGTACATTTTCATATGCAATAGTCGAAATTCCAGATTCACTTTTTGTTAAACAAATAAATCTCTTTAAATATCACAAAATATCTATGTCTCAAAATCATTTTTCATAAATGCAACATTTCGATTTTTTTTTTCTGGTGATCGACAGGGAAATTAAAATGACTAAAATTAACATCAGCAATGAGTCTGATTTTACAGATCTAATTTATTTCTGCACTGATTCGAGATCAGTTACAGCCTGCATTTAGCTAGGGGGATCAACCCCCCCAGCGTAACCGTGAAATATTTCAAAACGTTTTGAAAATGTTTCGAAACAGTATAATGTAACGAAGCATAGTTTGCTGAAATCACGTGACTTGGCCAGTTTGATACGCGCTCCAAAGCATTGGTTTGAAACAAATGATTCGTAAAGGTTTCAAAGCTTCATGAAGGGTGTTTTGAAAGTGCCCATCACTACACGACAGAAAGGGCACTTACACACAAGGGAAAGTTCAGACGGAGCGTTGGACGCATGGGACTGTAAAAAGGTCCATCTGGAAGGCTTGCACAACATTGGGTAGATGTGGTCACGGATAGAGATGGTTATTTAAAATATATATTTTTGATAATGTACCAGTAAACCTTGAAACTCTTCTCCAGGCTCTCTCTCCACAATTACTATCTCTTTAGCCTGACAGAGAAAGAAAATAGAGGGAATGAATACACCGTATGTTTGAGCTTGTCCACCATGTTTTTCGATTTCACACTGCAGCTAGTCCCACCTCTCCGAGATTCTCATAGGTCAACGGATGCCTACACCAGAGTTTGTTGACGCAAAAGTCAAAATGTGCTCAACTTTTGGTCACATGATGGAGCTTTACTATCGGAAACCCTTGCATTTTCCTTGTCCTGCCAGAATCCTCAGACTTATGTTGACTTTGTTTTGTTGTGGCTGGATCCTGACACTCGTATGTGTCTCCCTTGTTATATTAGTGCACATGGCTTTTTTAGGTTTTCATTGCGATGTGCACTCGTGTCAGTTCAATCTTGAGTGAAACCCCGACCCCTTGTTTGTTTTGTTATCAGTTTATCAGTTACACTTCCCTTCCCTTGTTACCCTCCTTATGTGTTTCCCTATTTAATTCCCTTGTTGTGCTCTGTCCTGTGCTGGTTCATTCCTCTTGTCTTATCATGTTTTATGGTCAGTCTGGTTTGTGTCAGTTGGTACTTGTTTTAGTGTAATTTCATTTATCTACTGTGTTTGGCTAAGACTGGGCCTTTTGGGGTTTGAGGTGTTTGGCCCCATTCCGGTTCTACCAATGGCCAGTCCACCCCTAGGTTCAGCAGATGACAGGAAGTGTCCAGCTTGGCTGCTCTCTCTTCAACTCCTCCCCCGAATTGCAAACGGCAAATCTCACCGATTGGCAATTCGAGATGCAGTTGAAGTCGAACACACCTAATCTCTTCTGTTTGTGTCACTTTACAGGGGAATGTGTGTGTGAAAACAGCTATGCCAAGAAAACACTAACTGTCAAAAAGAACAATTTGGATGAATTGCAATAGCAGGGCTGAATGCCTTTGTAGGTTTCACAATCCCACTGCTGTCCCCGAGGAAAAGTGCTCATGAAAACAGTGTCATGAGAGACATATTACAGTGGCTAAAATTAGGATTTTATGGTTTTAGATACAATGTGTGCAAACAGCGTGATTACACAGCTATGTTGATCGATGAAGTTGAGTTGAGTTGAGAGTGAGCAGCCATGATGTTGTTTATAACAGCAAGTCACTGTTGTAGGACTGATATAGTTATGAAGACGAGTTCTAATGGAAGCACAAGGCTATAAAGATAAAGGTTCCCCCTATTAAGGTTACTAACGTTATGCCTTCATAAACTACACTTCCATCCAAGGTTTTTTTTTTTTTAGCGCATCAATATAAAGTTGATGGAAACGCAAATTATCGCTAAAATTTCACAGATGTCAACATTACATTTTTCCGTTCAGCTGTAGCGCATAAACTCTGTGTCGTTACTTCAAATGTCACGAAAAACTGGTTTGGAAACACTTTTTGTCGAGAAAATTTGCATTAACGCAAACATTTTGTGTCACATGACAGAGTTTACCCCAATCGTTAGCCTGTGTTAATTATGACAATTTAAATAATTGAAAGCCAATTTATTGTACGTGATTATGGATTGATCCTAACGGCATATACGTAGATCTGATGCTGCAAACATGACACTTCCAGGAGTGCCAACACAAATATCTCGTATCATGCACATCAACAAGTGCACGGAGAACAAATTAATGGCCACATTTAATCGCTGTAGACATCCATTTATTTATTACATTTTCTTTTCCACACCATTCAAAATATTAGATGGCAGTCACTGAATTAGCCCACAATACAAAAATTTCTAACACACAAAGATGATTTAAATTAAAAATAAATACACAATACTAAGAGAAAAGCATCAGTGTGATTTTTTGGAACACTAACATGTAAAATTATTCTATAAAATTATTTTGTTTACTTTTGAACAAATGCTAGCAAAATTCACTGTATGAAATTAGGCTAAATAAATTTCCAAATGAATAAAGCATTAAATAAAATAATGAGTTACCAAATGAACAAAATTATATTTTTAGACCTATGTAGGCCTTTTCTTTGCACAAACTTAAATTAGCTTTACCCTGTTCTGTAGACAAAAAATGTCGGCTGAATGACATTCTCAGAATGTTCTGCACTTTTTTTAATCAGATCTATTTGTCTAATGCTGTGTTCACTTTAAGAAAATTAGCTTTTGAACATTTTAAAATGTTTAAATATTTTAAATCTAACCCTCTTCACCTCGGATCACATTTGATGCTTCTTCAGAAAATGTAAATTGCATTATGACACTAAAATACATTTTTGATGATAATCAAGTTCAGTTGGTCCTTATAAGCTGCTGGAGAAATATGCAGAACATAATGCAGTTATGATAGCAATGCTTTATATTAGATGATTGTTCAAAATAGCTTATTGAATATCAGTAGTGTATCATATGTAAACCCTGATATTACACCACATAAATATTTATTTAATAGCTGTGCACACAGCTTATACACATCGATGGATGGTCCTTATACTAAGACCAAAAGTTTCCCCACTACTTGGTGCTGGTTGTCAGCTTGAACAGGACCATTGTGATTCGCTTTCAGGTTGGAACAGGTGCCAACCTGCGATAGGTGCAACATCAGGACCAATAGTTCAGTCCTATCAGAAGCAGCAACTGTTTCCTTTTTATTGAAATTCCTCTACTGATTGCTTTTATTTGTGAAATTAAAATGACAGTAAGCTGTCTAATTTCAATGAATTGTCTCAATACTCTCCCCATTTTACCAAAACTCCAGAGGAAAGAAAATTAGGGACATCTGGGAGGCGAATGGTACACCTTTAGTGATAAACACACATTTCTGTATGGAAACAGTTTAAGGGCAGATTTCTTTTGCGATAAACCAAAACGTATGCGGCAAGTGTTTCCAAATATTTTTTTAGGCATGATGTCATCACGCACACTATTTATATCGATAAAAGACATTTGAATGGAAACAGGCTGAAGATGGCAAATTTCCCAAACTTTTTTTATGCATTTTCACTTTGTCGATAACAAAATAGCGCAAAATGTGGATGAAAACTAGGCTATAGGTAAGAAGCATTTTTTTCTGTCTTGTTTTTCCACCTGTATCAACAGTGAAACATTGCACTTCAATTCACTGGCTGAATTTAACTATTTATCACCATGTCAAATTCCTTAGGAGAACTTAAACTGCTTTAAAAAAAACAGTCTAAACTGACTTTTTACAGCTTACTTTGAAGCATTTTCTATATAAGCTGTTTCCTCTTAAAATAAAATAGTATCTCTCATTACAACTTAATTTAGTTTTGACAGCCAAACAATCAACACTTCCTGAAATATGGTGTACATAATGAAGCAAAATCAACCAAGCAAAACCAACTATGTTCATGGAGGGACAGTTTGATAAAATTTTAATTTTGAGAATCTGTTTTTTTCCACTCTTAATCCAAATATTTCCTCATGCACTTTCTAGATTCAAGACAGGCCCAAGTGTTCTGCCCTTGCAAATGAGATTTCATATGCACTGAGTTGAATGCATTGAGGATATGGTAAATGTGTCATTCCAAGCAAAATGTTTGTGTGTGTCAGTTAAGAATGGGAACATTTGTGCATGCTAAATGATTGACGTGCAAATGTTCAGCATATAAAGATCTAAATGTATACCATTAGCCAGTGCGACACAGCAGAAGGTGGGCTAAATTGTCCAGTAAAAAGACTCCCAACACACTCTAAATGGACCATTAACACAACTCTAAACCACCCAAGAAAATAAATCATAACCTTCTATCTTTTTTATGTCTAATATAAGATTTAACACAAATACTATGTAATGCTCTCCTTTCTCCAAGTACATTTATTTAAATTAAAATTTTAGGCCATAAAGCATCTATTCAATATATGCACAGAATAATAAAGTCAAAATGCAGTGGATTGAGATCTTCATTCACTGTTTATAGCTTTGAACTGTGTTGAGGACAAATTCACTCATGCTCAAACAATCTTGAAATAGAAAGGACTGCAAATTAAATTAAGAGAAAATTGTGGTATTCGTGGAAAAAAATAATAAGGTCTTATAGACTGAATGCTGTCTAATATGATTGGTTCATCACAGCATTTCAAACCCTGATTCCCCCAGGGGAAAAGGTGGGAAGCATGCAGGAATTAGCTGTGGATGGTATGGCATGAAAATCCAGCATGATAATTGAAAATGTGTGTGTATTTGTGTGTTCACTTGCATTCAGATCCAGCAAGGAAGTAAGAGCAGAAAGGTGGAGGGTACTAAGCTGTAGATTGCGGACAAAATTGTGATCAACATTGCGCTAAAGCTGACAAAACCAACAAAACTACATCTGATAAGAAACCTAATTAAGTTTTTAAATGATTGAATATAGAAACCTGTATGAATCTGTTCTGAGACCAGTGAAGACACACAGCACACTGGAGGTTAAGTCATTCACTAAATAGGGAGCAAGGGATCATCCTAATGCTTTCTATGCAACTAAGTGCATTCAGTCCAAACTTCGAATCATAAGTTCAGTTTCAGGCTGCATATGATATTTGGACCACTCAACATGTTTGGCAGACATGGGACAATGTTTATCAGTACATAGATTCAGAATGAATAATGATTCATTTTATTTTAACATGGTTGGCAGTGATTGGATGATGTGGCCGTTACTTTGAATCAGAATTAATTAGGCTAATTTCTGATGTAATGTCTGTAACGTCTCAAAAACATAAATAACCGGACTTTCTATAGCTTGGTATTACTTAAAATTTCACAAGTTAGAAGTACTGCTAGCAACATATGTTGCCATACATTTTTAGGAAAAATGTTTGCTCTAGGATCTTTTAAATAAAAAAAATTAAAAATGTGTGTGCGTTAGCTCAGGGTGTGGAGTGGACTCGTCCATTCTAATACAGTTTTGCTTTTTCTCACTTGCATTCTGCCCGTCTGACTGGGAGATTATGCTACAGATATTAGTGAGCTGTGTCAGACTTTTAACTGGCTTTTATTGATCCTCTGTGTCGATCTAACAAAAGCACTTTTTAATGGATTGTAATGGATCTGCACTTTGAAGTCTATCCCTTCTCTAAATCTAAGCTTGTTTTTCTCTCGTTCTCAGGCATGTTTTTGCACAAGAGTTTAAAGAGTCTTTTTGATTGCAATCAAGGCATTTGCCTTGCCTATTTCCCAGGAGTCCATCCCTTCAATCGCTTCACCACTGAGGCTAATGGAGAGTCAGGGAAGGAAAGGAATGATCTAGAATTAGTCTGCTTGAGTGTGTGGGCTGAAAGTCATTAGACATTCCAAGTATCTCAACGGTCATCACTGTTGTGTCACTTCTTTGTAGGTAAAGTAACAAGCTTATGGGTGATTTAAATTGGTATTGACTTCCAGGGACCTCAGATTGTTTTAAAGAACTTTGTGACTCCTTAAACCTTGTGAAACTTATTAATGCACCAACAAGGCCAAATCCCAAAGTACAAAATAATATACCTTGCTTGATTAAATTATAACGAATACATTTTAGAATTACACTTCAATTGGCATATTTTGTTAGTGATCGATGTGCAATTGCTTGTGTTAGGAACACAAAGTTTCCCAAGGTAAAACCCCACTTCATTTTTAAAAGATATTTTAAAAGTTTTGAAGAGCAGGCTTTTCTGCATGATTTGTGCTACAGTGATCTTAGCAGAATTACTCTGATTCCAGATGTTAAAATGGCGTGGGAATATTTTCATTCAATCTTTTTTCTATCTCTAATAAACATGTTCCCATTAAGAAGTTTGGAATCAGTGGTAGGGACAATCCCTGGTTCTCTGACAGTCTTTCAGAACTAACTCATTTAAGAAATAAATCATGGGCCCAAGCTAGATTTACAAACTCCTCTGCTGATTGGACAACATTTAGAACCCTAAGGAACAATGGTACCTTAATGATCAGAAATTCCAAATCAGAGATTTATCTTAAGTCCGTTACAGAGAACCTAAATACCCCTCAAAATTCTGGAAATGAATTAAAACTTTGTCATGTACACATGTTGCTACAAGCCTCTCTGATTCTGGTTCTGGTTGGTTCTCTTGGAGGAAATATAGGACCAGGCCAAAATTTTCAATCAGTTTAACAAATACTTTATCCATGCTGGATCTGTATTTCATAGCAGAAATGAAAATACCTCAATCCCTTGTTCTATCACCACGGAAATGGATGGAATTTGGAATTTGCTTGATTTTAAAGCCATTTCAGTTGCTCAAGTTTGTAAATCTCTGAAAGATATTGACCACAAAATGTCTGCAGGTCCAGACAATCTGGATCCTTATTTTTTTAAAGGTGTCGGCATATATTATTGCAGAGCCTGTTACTTATATTTTTAATTTGAGTCTTCTGACAAGTTCCGATACCAAAAATGTGGAAAGCTGCTTATGTTCACCCCTTACTTAAAAGTGGAGACCCCTCAGAGTTGAACAACTACCATCCGATTTCCAAACGTTCAGACCTGGCTAAGATCTTTGAATCACAGGTAAATGAATCAGAGGGCCAGTGTGACGAGGAGGAGGGTGGGGCCGGGCCGGGCCTGGCCTGGCCGTAATTGGGCTAATCAGCCGAGGAGAGGGATAAAGCAGAGCTGGATATGGCAGTTCGAGAGAGAGAGCCACACGCAGCTGCCGTGTGTGCTTATGTTTGTGTTTTTTACGTTTTCGTTAAACATTATTTAGATTTTTCTGCCTCCTCCTTGCCCAGCCTAACCCTGTTGCAGCCATAAATCTGTTTTTCTTGAGATAACTAAAGGTGTCCTCCAGGGTACCTATTTTGTTTTCCATTTTTATAAATGAATTGGGTACCGACATTCAAGCTAAATTACACCTGTAATTACATTATACATATGCACTGTCCATAGTGCATGCAGAGCAAGAGCTTCAGACAGCATTTCAGTCATTAAAACTTCTCTGCAGAGTATAAAATTGTTTTTGAATGCTCAAAAAACAAAGTTTATGGTCTTCTCAAAAGCTTGTTTAGCTGCTTGATGATGTTAGAATTCTGACGTCTGATGGTAAATCCATTGAAAAGGTGTGCTTGTACAATTATTTGGGTATATGGATCGACGACAAGCTTTTATTTAATGTACATATTGCTAATCTAGTTAAGAAGCTCAAAGTAAAGATTGGCTTTTATATTAGAAATAAATCTTGCTTTACTTTTAATGGCAAGAAAAAACTGTGATTGATTACGGTGATATGTTGTATTTGCATGAAGCCTTCCCGATGTTTCAAAGCCTTGATTCAGTATACCATGCATCTCTAAGTTTCATTACAAATGCAAAGTCTCTTACTCACCATTGTATTCTTTATGATTTAGTGAGTTGGACATCATTGACCAATCGCAGACAACAGTATTGGTATATTTTTATCTATAAAGCTCTATTAGGTAAACTTCCAGCCTACCTCTGTACCCTTCTCTGCCTCAGAATTGGTAATTACCAACCACGCTCTTCCAAGTGGTTGCTTTTTAATGTACCATGGGTTGTGACAGATCTGGGGACAACTGCATTTTACTACTATGCTCTTTGGAAATGTAATAATCTACAGAAAGATTTCAATTAAACTTATTTATATCTATTGATGTATTTAAGGGCATCATAAAGAATGAGGTGAAGGAGGCATGTGACTATTTTTAGTGAGAGACCACTGTAATTAAATAAGCGTACATGTTGATATTTATAGGTTACATTTTAATATGTTTTGAGTTTGTATGGCTGCTACCTTGGTCAGGTCTCTCTTGTAAAAGAGATTTTTTTTATCTCAATGGAACTTCCTGGTAAAATAAAGGTAAAAATAAAATTATGAACATTGCATCACTGTTCAGGTATTCGTACAGTTGAACAGTTACATTTTCTATGTTTGGACAGACACAGATATGTACAACATAAACATATGGACAGCTTCGGAAATGTAAAGCATTTACATATGTACTTTAGAGGTACAAAAAAGTTAATGATTCACATTTCCCAAGTAATTTTGTATATTCAATATGTTTATCCTTTAGGAGCTCTCCATACACTGATATTGTATGTATCAGTATCTATCCAAAGTTAAAAAACAATTATGTGACCTCAAACTACACTTTATGTACAAATAGCTACTGTATGAAAATTAATGAAATTAAGTAACTGATTTGCCTGCAATATCTTTGAATGATCCCAATATCAAAATGTATATCACAAGATCATTTTCGGTGAAATTTATCAGAGCAAAAAAAAAAAAACCTACAGTGCCATCCTCCTACTGTAGAATGTGATATGTTGGTAAAAAATGTAGGGAAGCTTTTGACCTTCAAAGTCCAATCTTGCATTTGATGGCAGAGCTGGCACTGCGTGACGCTGGCATTCTGAGGATAATGATGCCACCAGTATGTGCAGTGTAAATGTGGCCAGTCCATTCCAATGACCACAGGTCTCTGTTTCCCCAGCAGACATGAGTTAACACATTGTCATATGCCTGAACCCATCTGGGGCTTTTTTCACAAGCACGTTCGGCACTGTAACTAAGAGCTCTGTCTCTAAGATCTACTGACACACTAGCCCAGTGGCCACAGGGACTGAAAATGGATATGTTTGCTTCAACGCAAAGCAGTGGATTACTGTCTCAAAGGCACATTTGTAATAAAAAAAAACTAAATGCAAAATTAACTAGATTTGAGTGGTGATCACCTGTACAAATCAGGTTTGCCATGATGCTAGCACATTCTGGTTGGTTGGTAAGGTGTTGCTATGTGGTTGCTAAAGTGTTCTAGCTGTTTTTAGTTCATTGCTTTGAGGTTACTAGGGTGTTCCAGGTGATTGCTAGGTGGTTTCTTACCAGCCTTTTGACATTCCAAAAAATCCTATCCCCAAGTGTCTTTGATTGTCACCCATTTTATCGTTCACCTGGCGAAAATCAGTCATCCGATTGCTTAGAAAAGTGACAGCTCAAAAGCCACATGATTTGAGACAACTTTCATGTCTGTACCACAAATGGTAAAGGATGAGTTACATGATAAAGTTTAATACTTATCTATAACCCTAAAAGATAACAGGCACCACTAACAAGGTCCAAATCTAGGAGAAGGTTTTGATTGTCTGGCATCTTATGCTATAATTGTGATTGATTTGTAACAAAATATATTTCTCAGTTTTTTCCCCCCAGGAAGAGGCACTAATAAAGAATTAAAAATCTGCTCAGAGGATGCTTACCGAGCCCCTAATTTGCACAGCAGCTTAGAATTAATTGTATCTGTGACATCTTGCTGGTGCTGCAGTCTTAATGTATCCGCTAAAAAACACAACACTGCTAATGTGTTGTAGAAATAGAGGCAGCAGCCCCACACACTGCCATACTCATGTTGAGAAAACTAAGCCCACCCCCCCACCCCCCTCTCTCTCTCTGAGTCACAGTGTGGAGACAGTGAGCTGTGACTCTTTCATGTTCCTCCTTGTGCTGTCTGTGTTACATCACCAGCTTGGGCATTTGAATACATACTCTCTGTGATCCAGAAAGAGCAAAAACCTGTCCTCTTATTTCACAAGATATAGCTGTGTCTATAAAATGTATTTTATATATATATATATATATATATATATATATATATATATATATTACAAAAATAGAGTGCAACAGTTCCTGCCCAGTTTTTAAGCCACCTGTGCTCCAGAAGTATTTTCCTCATTCATTTCTTCAATAGACTTTTAATAAAATCCTTCATAAAACAGTTCTAAGCCATGAACCAAACCAACCAGCTCCGAGGTGAATCACAACATTACAAACTTTGTTTTGAGGCAAAAAAATGTTTTGAAAATGGGACATAAAGACAAAGGTACAACACTCTGTACTTACCGTCTTTCATTAAGGCACAAACTACAATCCCATGAAGCACTGCGAATTATGTAATTGAATAAAAAACACTGGGAATATATAAAATTATTGATTTTAGGTTGTTGATTATAAGTATAGAAACTATATATTTTATATATAAGTTTACTGCAAAATATATCGATACATACAAATATATAAGTAGTTTAAGGCTGAAGGGAGACTGACTCGATTACGTCATTCACAGTGTGTCATGGAGTGGGCGGTCTCTCAGAGGCACCTTTCATGCGGTCGCTCCTAGGCATGTTTCGCTGGTGTTGTTGGCTGCAGTTCTCTGATTGGTGGATCTTTCTCTGCTGTACCATTGGTAATGCAGTTGTTTACAATGAATTCCTCTATCAAACTAAATCTTTAAACAATGAAGTTGAAAGAACGCAGATGGATGGCTTTAACAGAAGCATATACCATTGATGAACAATAGGGCTGAAATGTTTAGTCGACGTTATCGACAACGTCGACCATAAAAATGTGTCTAAAAATTCGAATAGTCGTTTGATCTCATTTAACATATCATGAGATCATATGAATCTAATGATGACGTGCGAGAGCAGCACTGCAGCTCATGTCTGACTGAGGAGAGGAAGAATTACATAGTCCAGATGAACTCTAAAGTTTCACAGCTTCAGGTGATGTAGATCGCAAAATATGAGGGAATTATAATGCAAAAAATACAAAATAAGTAAATACAGAAGCACTCTCATTGTGGAATAGTGGAGTTGGAGCTGCCGCTCCGCTGAAGCAAAACTTGCATATCAGAGCATTTTTAAATGAAAAACCCTGGTGTTACATCTTTAATGCAGTTCTCTTTAATGCATTATAGCTTTAATAAAGTTCAAATAATACGGAAGCAGATAATGTAAATAACTAACTCGAAACCCTATCCAAACCCATACTCTAAACCCTAACATAACCTAACCCTAACCCTGCTCCTAAATCTCCCCGTATATCAACCTCAGTAGCTGCTAATGTGAATCTTATGATCATTTTGCAGAACAACATGTTGTTACACAGTAAATACATTGTATTGTGTGTATTTTAATGTTAGTACATATTAGTTAGAGACACCTAATATAAAGTGTGACCCAACTGTTTGTAAGGTGTTTTACAAGGAAATATGAGTCCATTATAATGCATTAAGAATTACATTTTTAATGCATTATATGGTTTGTTGAAATGTTTTGTGGCATGGTATACTCCATCTAGAACTATTTAAGACAACATTAATTATCATTCGATTTCTTGTTGTGTCTATTAATTAATTTATTAACTACTGTATGTTATATATAACATTTGTCATTTAAAAAATGCACGTGTCACACTGCAAAAAGTGCAAAGCAAAGGTGATTAAATATGATTACAATTTTTTTTTTTATTATCACCATTTCCTTATACCTTATAAAGAATTGAAAGGTCTAAAATGGAAACTTTGTCAACTTCAAGCATCGCAGAGGTTTTTTTCTTTTTCTTTCTATTTTTCGTTAAAATATTTGTGCATTTATATGAGGGTCTTGAAAACAGGTGACACAAAATTAAGTAACACTCAACAAAGATGTAGAACTGTGCTGCAATGAGTAAGTGAACTGTACAGTGTTCAATAAAACCAGATAGCACCTCGTATAAATAACCCTCATTTATTTATAGCTTAGTTTTTAGTTGATTATATAAGTATATATTAGTATTGTTTATTATAATATGCTGTTTATTATTTCCCTTTTTTATAGTTATTTCACCTATCCAGACTTTCATTTTGATGTGCCGTTTCTCTGAAGAATGGGAGAGTGAAAGGAAGTGAAGAGAGCAATCAGCACACTATACATAACAGTTAATGAGTCACTGTGTAATTCAAGTTGTAGATTAGATTAAATTAGAGTTGTAAAGTGGAAGTTTGTAATTTATTTTTTTGTTTTTGATCTAGTTTTATATGTATATATTTTGTATAGTTTTTCTTCATGTCATTTCTTTGGTTTATGGTTAGTTTTATGTTGTTAATGTTTAGATGTTGGGTTAAATATGTAGTTTTGTTGTAAAATGGCCAGATGTTTAAATCTATTTCCTCTGCAAATACCCACACTATGTTATTTGCTTGTATTATCTCTTACGGTGTGCTGTGGAGTCAAATCATGTGAAAGGAATAAAAGGAAGACAATCACAAACATCCATTTTTTGCACTATTTTGTATCGACAAAGTGAAAATGCGTAGAAAATAAATTTCTATCAATAAAAATTGGGTGTGTGACGACGTCATGCCTTAAAAAACGACCAACTGAACTTGATTGTCATCAAAAATAAATTTTAGTGTCATAATACAATTGACATTTTCTGAAGAAGCATCAAATGTGATCCGAGGTAAAGAGGGTTAGATTTAAAATATTTAAACATTTAAAAAATGTTCAAAAGCTAATTTTCTTAAAGTGAACTCAGCATTAGACAAATAGATCTGATCAAAAAAAGTGCAGAACATTCTGAGAATGTCATTCAGCCGACATTTTTTGTCTACAGAACAGGGTAAAGCTAATTTAAGTTTGTGCAAAGAAAAGGCCTACATAGGTCTAAAAATATAATTTTGTTCATTTGGTAACTCATTGTGGCAGGGTGGAGGGCGGGGCCGGGTCGTAGTGTAAAGGTATTCAATGGAAAGGAGGAGGCAAGAACCGGCTTTTCAATATATGGCTTAAACATGCAGTGTAGATCACGCTGCATGTCACATGATTCTCGAGACAGCGACACTGAAGTGCTCCCCTGAAGAGGGCTTAAAGAATTCAAGTGAGGGACCATTTCACTATAAACAGTGGTTACATTGACTGCAAAAACTATGGAATATGACAAAAAATCACTATGATCATCCGTCGAGTTAGAGGTCAGTGCCGGACTGTTTTTTCCACCCTGCTACCATAACTTTCTGTCACGCAACTGAACTTTTCCGATGAATTTTCATCCATTTTCAACCGTTCTCCACCAGCAGCGATTTTCTTCCCGACTGCGCACATTCCCTCAACCTCACATTTGTTTTCCACATAGGGCGAAAGCCATACAAATAGACGACAAGTGTACACATAGACATTACATTTTTTCCTGGTATTGCTATTATCAGATGACACGTGACATGATGACTATTTGACTTGCCTGTGGTTGGTTTCTTAACACTAAATTGACCATTTTCATGTCTGAGTTACACATCCTTTGATGCCAGAGTCCCATCCCATCATGTCCACATCTCATGGAATCACTATCCGCTCCCGCCTTCAACTTGGAAATTGAAGAAACAACTTGCGGGAGCTCCACGGGAATCCACCTCTATGTCCCGTCACCAGTGCTTCTATCCCAACTAGACAAAAACTGTCATGCTGAATCTTCTGCATATTTCATCATCTTATTCAAGAGCCCTTCATTCATTCAGATTTGAAATGTATGACTACTTTCCCATATAATGTTTTGGGGTGTTTATAACATCGATGTGTGCATCATAAGTATTTTTTAAACATGTGATTACGCTTATCAATTTTTTTTAATTAGCAGAAATTTTTGTCTTCATACAGGGTAGCTGCAGAGTTCAAAAAAATGTAAGACTTTTTAAGACCTTTTTCAAGACCTGAACATATAAAATGAATACCGTATCCCAATTCCAAAACAAACCCACACAATATCAAAATAAATCATGTATCACAGACTCTTACTTACACAGGCAGTGGCACGCATTCAACACGGCCTTAACATTGCTTTCAGTAAAAAAGGGAAGGTTATATACAAGATTAAAATACTCTAGACATGTTTTTCACATAAATATTACATAAAAATAGGTTTATGTATAAATAAATACAAATTAGAGTTCAACCAATATTGGATTTTGCTGATTCGATAATGTGTTGAAATAATAATCTGCAAATAGTATTTAAAATTGTTAGCCTATATTACATGTACTTAGTCTTTCCTTCCTGTGATTGGGAGGGCCAGACAGAGGATACAAGAGTCCAAATTGAATTAAATTGCACATGCAGATTAAGGTGCAAACAAAATAGGGAGGGGGGTGGCTTTATACATTATTTTGAAATGTTTGCGCTTCAATTCTTCCAGCTGCTCATTCAAACAGATAATGGATATTTACATTTACATTTATGCATTTGGCAGATGCTTTTATCCAAAGCGACTTACAGAGCACTTATTATAGGGACAATCCCCCGGAGCAACCTGGAGTTAAGTGCCTTGCTCAAGGACACAATAGTGATGGCTGTAAGGATCGAACTTTCTGATTAACAGTTATGTGCCTTAGCCCACTATGCCGCCACCACGCCACTATATAAATATACATAAAGTAAACATTGTCATATTTCATCAACACTATATCATCATCATCATCTAGAGTTGATCTTTAGTGATAGTTTTAATAAGTCATACATTTCTGATATGGATTCATGATTGGGAACTGCTCTGCAACAGCTGGAAACACTCACAAGAAAATACAACAATGTCATGTTTTCACTCTGAAGGACACATTTATTTAATTAAATTGTATTCTTTTGAAGTTTGATCACATCACGATTCCTGTCTTTCCGCCCCCCAAATTTAAAACCTGTTAAAATGAAAATTAAGATATTCTTTGTATCATTTAAGATCTTTAAGGCTTTTTAAGACCATACATTTTTGAAAACTGAATTTAAGACCTTTTCAGGATCCACAGGAACCCTGTCATATAGCCTATATTAATTTCCTTTCATAATATAATGCATTCAGTCTTTATACATAGTATGTCTCTTAAGCAAAGATGCAAAATTAAAATTTATTTATTTTTTGGAGATCAGGAAAACAGTTTTAATATCACATTAAGTTGATTTTAAAGCACTGTTTAATTAAATAAACAAATTGCCTTTGGTAGTCCAAATAAATGGATAAATTGAGTATCCCACACAAAACTGAAATCCATGCACATTCTTTATGTATAGGCCTATGATAAGATTATGAAATATCTTCAATATATTCTTTATTTACTCAAAATAAAACAATAGCCTACTTGATGGTGTTACATCACGCCATGGTAGCGTCATCTCTCCAACTCTCTACAGTATTCATATTAGCAGTGTCCATATCATTTATGTAAATATAATAATACAAAAGGTAAAAATGCTATTTGGAGTCTTCTGTGATTTGCAGTATTAACAATTAATCAATTATCTTGTTAAGTAACATTCAACCATTAAAAATGACTGAAAATGTACATATCTTATTAGTATTATTATAATTAAAATCAGGGATGTTGAGTTACATTTCATGCCACCCTTGAATGAGTCTGTGACCTACATGGGCCACTCCAGTCAAAAAAGTCTGGACACGCCACTGACAACTTCCAAACAAATCACATAACACCTTGCTAATATGTTACTCTCTGATCATTAACAGAGACAGAACTACATTTTTGGATTTAACTGACAAGCCAACAAGCACTATGACTGCAGATCGTAAAGCACATTTGATATTATGTAATTAATGCATATTTATTTTGGATAAGCAATAATCACAGGATCCATTCATAGTGGTATTTCCATGTTCAAAGCCCTTTTTCCACCAGTAAATAATTTATTCTCCAAATCTTCAAAGTGGTGCAGAAAATATGACCTAAATAAAAAATATCAAAGCCAAAAAATCCAGTACCAGAACAGGCCTGAAAAATATGAGACCGGGTCTTTCAGCCATCTCTTCAGCACTTAATAATACATTTGTAACATGAGTAAAATGGGCAAGGAGGAGGCGGGATCCGGACAAAGCATCAAAGTAATATTTTAATGAAAACTTAAACAAAAAACACAAACATAAACACACACACACACACACGGCAGCTGCATGTGGCTCTCTCTCTCCCTAACTGTCACATCCGGCTCTACCTTATCCCTCTCCTCGGCTGATTAGCCCGATTCGGGCCCGGCCGTGCACACTCACGACCCTCCCCTTCTCCTCATCACTCTCCTCCCTCCTTTGCCTCCCATGCCTGTCAGCATGCTTTCCCCACATTTTAAGACCTGGGAGGGAGATAAGGGGAGGGAAATGAGGAAAGGGAAACAGCAAGGCAGAGAGACAGTGAGAGAGAGAGAGAGAGAGAGAGAGAGAGAGAGAGAGAGAGAGAGAGAGAGAGAGCGAGAGAGAGAGAAAAAAAACTGCTCGCCGGTTCCCAGACATGCCGTCGCCTGGTCCTCGACCACTCCCACACCCTCTGGTGGATGATAGCCGTTCCTCCCCCCGGCGGACCGGAGCGAGTCGTCCGACCCCTGGTGGATGGAATGCCCCTCCGCCCCTGTCAGCAGCTCCGTGTGTGTGTTAGTTTGTGTGTATGTGTGTGTGAGAGACAGAGAGCGAGAGAGAGAAAGAAAGAGAGAGAGAGAGAGAGAGAGAGAGAGCTAGTATAGATACTAATTGGCTCTGTTAAGCGAATTAAGCTTTAAGCTTTCTTCTATCCCTTTCGTCTGATTCTAACAGCCTCAGAGAAGTCTCAGCCAGAAAAAAAAAAAATATTCTCAACTGCCAATTCACCAATCTAATAACTCAACCCTGATACCAACCACATCAGTACATTGTTGTGTGCACTAGTCATTTTCAAGGCACTGGACACTGTTACACACCACGTGGACCTGCATTACATCACCTGTACTACTGCAAAAAATTACTGTACAGAGAGTTTTAACCAGAAAATATTTTCTTTTTTTTTTTAAACTGTTGTAAAATGGCAGAAGGTCACACTTGTGGTGTTACCAGTCAAAAATTACTTGCCCATTAAAATGTATATAAATCTCTCATTATGAACATACTTTATTTTCACTAGATATTGCATTAGATCTTTTTGTTTACTTGATTTATCGTAATTAGAACAGGTTTTGTACTTCTTCTGGAATTTATTCATAGTAGGCTTTGACCTAACCTTCCATGTCCGAGAAGGTCAAGAAAAGTTCAGAAGTTGCCTGAGATATCAAAGGGTGTGTGTATGTGTGTTTATATTCAAAGACAAATGCACATACGTGCTCATCTAATGGTTGGACAGGCTTCTAAACACAATTTTGTTTTTCTTGTAACCTCATCCATTCATTCCTAATGGCCAGTCATTTCTGACCGGGAACCCCACAGGTGTGCATGTGTGTGTGTGTGCACATGTATGAGGACACACACAATCACCCACACACCCCATGCACCCCCACATGCCCTTTGGATTCCCAGGCAAACTCTGAGCCTTTGCTGCATTGGTAAAAATCATACAAAATATAAGTGCAAACCAATGTGTGTGTGTCTGTGTGTTTGTGTGAGTGTATGTGTGTGGGTGTGTGTGTGTATGGGTGTAACAAAGTGAAATAAAACTAAGAAAACAACTGTTATTAAATTTGAATGTAGAATATGATATTGAAGTCAAATATTATTATGTACTATATGTGGTAAATAATTTAAGCTGATCAGTTTTTGCTTAAATTGTTTATGACCTTACTCCATTAAAAGAAATCTGTTTCCGACGTTTGGGCTTACAATGCATGGCTGTCGATAAACAGGTTAAAAAAAAATCCCTTAGACTTACATTTAGGGTTACAGAATAGAGACCTAGGGGTGGGGTCTTTTGACTTGGGCAAGACAACCAAACCAGAGCACTCTTTCAACCACCTAGCAACATTATAGTAATCAACAAGAACACTGTACTAACCACATAGCAACACCCTGGCAACCACATACAACACCAAATTGTGGCAGCAACTTTTACACTACTCACAATCTTCAGAAATCTAATTTATTGTGTGTTGTCTGGCGTTGTTGTTGTTGTTAGCTGATGTAACATCACTCACTGCCACATGTCATATTCTAGATCCAGAAAAATGGTTTTATCATTATTCCTTCAATAATGATAAACCTGACTTTGTGGATGCCACATTAACAGACTCAGTTCTTCATTTAGGTCATGCTCATCAAATTGCCTTCAGCATTCAGCCCAACCTGTGATTTTTTTTAACTTCAACTTGGAGCCCATGAAATATGGATATCGAACAAGAAAGGGTTTGACGTTAGCTGAGCAGCACACAGCAGCGGCACATGTTTTATTTAGGAGTTTACTGTGGCACTTCAAGGAATTGCAGCAAACTAGCTTTACCTTCCAAAAGAATAGAATAGTGTTGGGGAAAAGAAAGGAAGAGATACAGAGAAAGATATAGGAACAATCTCTTGTTCCAAGGAAACAACAACTGATTCTGTACAGGAAACAGAACAGTGTTTATGAGTGAGTTAATATATTTATTTCTGGGTTGTCCATAATTCTTACTGTTACACTGGATCAGATTCTGCCTATTATCAATTATTGCCCAGTGTTGCAAAGCTGCATGTGAGTAGGGCAATGCAAAGAAACTATTGTTAAAGAATGTTCAAACTAAGGGAACACAGAGAGGTCAAATGGCATAATGGGAGAACCTGTGGATTTCTGGTCCGACAAATTTGGCTGTATCTATATTTGTTAAAAGTATTTCCACTGCCTGAACAGCATAAACGACGTAAGCTGAAAAGGGCAATTGTTTCAGAGATTTTTCAGAGTTACTTACAATAATGTGCACTGATAAAGCAGTTTTTCAACCAAGCATTAATTTTAGTTCAACTGAGAAATCAACATTTGTGATATTGCACTAAATTACAACAGAGCAGTATGCGGAAGCCATTATTTCTCAAAAACAGGAAAAAAAGGATACAACACATTAAGCTTTGAAAAGTTTATGGTGCTATAAAACCCTTTCTGCCACACACGATTTATAATGGGCATATAACTTGCAGATAATTAAATATTCACTACTAACAACTAATTGATCGACAAAGTCAGTCCAACTTTGGGTGCAGACCACTTCCAAGGGTTGTTGGCAAAGATTTTTAGCTGTGTGCCAAAACCTCCATTATTTAATGACAGAGTGGCCTATAAAACATCTATACAAACATCTACGTTCACATGAGCCTAGATTAAATAGCTACAACAATATAACATATTAAATTAGAGCAGTTTTGGGAAATAGCTACTGTACCTAAAACGTGATAGTAGCTTCACTGTTTTCAAGCTTTGTAACAAGCTACTTTTTCCAACGTGTAGCGGTGTAGCATGCCACAATTGTAAATCTATATATTTTTTACATATATATCTATATATTTTTTACAATCTATATAATTGCACGTGCGGCTTTACAGCCAAGCGAACTGCAGTAATTATCAAAAGAGTTTACTAAAACACCCTTTCTCTCATTTGAAGCATTGGGAAGTTCAAATCATTTCAGTAAATCTGTCAGTTTGGATGAAATGAGTCCCTGCACAGACACCTATGTGGCATTGTATGTTTTTTCTTTTTTTTTAGGGATATACAAATAAATGCAATAAATTAGTGCTCTCAGTCAATTAAGAATTTTATAGTTAATCACGATTAATCACAGATTTTAAAAGGTCTGAAGTTTGACTCTAAATATAATTATTTTCCTGTCAAAATGCACTTATTTAATTCTTAGGAAAGAAAGATTTATTAAAAAAGCTTTATTAACATTTTCCAAACAAAGCCTTCCACAGTACAAAGACAGAAATGCACTAAAATACCACTAATTCAAGTAACATATCACAAAGTCTAAGGGGGAGTTTGACTTATTGACAGAACTAGTCTACAAATAGGTTGCATGTTCATTGCAATGGGCATTAAATCTCTTAAACTTTCATCCTCCACAATATTAATCAGTTGACAGACTTTGGCTATGTGCTTTGCAAAGGCAATCGTGCAGCCGAATTCATGATTTGGGTCAGGGCCTAATTGTCAGTGTAATGACTCCGGGCGGACACATCACAAAGTTTCCCCCCTACTCTGACCAGTGCATATGCTGGTTTCTGCTGTATTAATGGTAAATGCTTTAATTGCTTTTAAGAAAAATTAACAGATTAAACTTTTTGAATTGAACACATTAACGTGCTCTAATAAAAATATTTATTGGAATCATTTAAAAAAATAATACTGTATAATATTTAGTTAAATGCTGTGGTTCATCACTATATATTTCACTCTGTTGTATAACATATGGTGATTTATAGTTTTATTGGTGGTGTTTAGAGAAAATACCTCTGTAAAGGGATTATGGGAAAGGAGGAGGCGAGAACCGGCTTGACAATATAAATAATAGTTTAATGAAAAACTTAAACCAAAAGACACAAACACACACATATGACGGACAGCTGCCCGTAAACGCTCTCTCTCTGTCGCACCACCATCTGCAGTCAGCCTTTATCCCTCTCGGAGGCTTGATTAGCCTGATAAGGGACCGGATGTGTAGAATCACGTCCCGGCCCCTCGCTCCACCCTGTCACAACCTCTCAAACAGCTTCAATGTCTTTAGCTACTATGTGTTAGGTGTTTGTAGTGTAGAGTAGCTAACTACCTTTTTTAAAAGGTATCTTGACAAGCAACAGTTTCAAAGTAGCTTCCCCAACACAGAATTATATTATAGCTGATTATTCAGAATGACAGAACCATTTTGCCTCCTTTTTTGGCAGTTTGTCTGGCTGTATCTTCCTTTGAGCAGTGTATCTTTAACTGTAACTGTATCTTAAATGTATCTTTCTTCCGCAGTCACGTTTCGTTGCAAGACCTCTAAGAACAGAGCTGGAACAGAGAGTGTGAACCTCTCACTAATACCATACAGGGGCATCATGGGTTGATCATGAGTCACAATCAGGATGTGTTAGAGCTGCTTGTGGATCAGTTGTTACATAAATCTGAGGGCAGATGGTATCCACAAACTGATCACGGCAACACCCACAGCAAAATGTGAGAGGTGTGTATATGTGTATGCAAAATTTGTTTGAATTCATCAGTGCTTACAACAAGAATTTTCACAGGTTCAGCATTGAGCCAGCATCATGTTTGACATGGACTAATGATTTTTACCTGTATTTTTTCAAGTTACATGAATTCAAGTTGGACAGGTTGAGATATTCCATTTATTCAACAAGACTGGTGGTCTCTTTGTATTTCCTACTCCAAGCAAATGCGAAAAAGACAGGTAACTTTTCTCTAAATATTCCTTAGAGGTCTGAACTTCTTAATGGCATATTGTAACAGGTAAAGGATGGGAAAGGAGGAGGTGGGAACCGACTGAACAGTCAATATAAAGTTGAATGTAAAACTCAACATAAAACAAACATAAACAAACAAACATGCAGCGTGGCCGTGTGCATCTCTCTCGAACTGGCATCTCTAGCCCCACTTTATCTCTCTCTCCTGCTGATCATCTGATTCAGCGCCAGCCATGCATCCTCATGGCCCAGCCACACCCGCCTCCTCGTCACACTCCTCCCCCACCCGATTCAGGCTGGGATGCCACCGGACTGACTTACTTCCCCACCATTCTGGAGGGGAGACGCTGCCCTTCCAGCCGTTCTGTCAGCCGGTGGTCCACCCCGACTCCTGGGAACCTGAGGGAGAGATGAGGGGAGGCGTGGGGAGACGGAAAGGGCAAGCGATAGACACGAGGGAGAGAGAGAGGAGAGAGAGAAAAATTTGCTCACCGGTTACAGGTAAAGGATGGGCAAGGAGGAGGCGGGAACTGGCTGATAAGTCAACATAAAGTTTAATGTAAAACTCAACATAAAACAAACATAAACACACACACAGCGCAGCTGCACACGTCTCTCTCTCTATCTCGAACTGGCGTGTCCGGCCCCCCTTTATCTCGCTCTCCCGTTGATCATCTGATTCAGCGCCGGCCGTGCACCCTAACGGCCCAGCCAAGCCCTCCTTCTCATCGCACTTATTCTCTATCCAGCCTTTCTGTTTCAATACGCAAACAAGCTGTCATTTGTACATATTCCCAGGCTCACTATAAAAATTCGAACAAAAATTTGTTATAGGTCCTACAGTACATTAACTACGGGTGCTAACTACATTAAAAAATAAAAAGTACCTCAAGGAGTTTTGATCCTTAAACAGGTGCTTATTCATAAATACTGAGAAACAGAATGTAGGAAAGAGCTCTGTACAGTTACTTTAAACTTCTTTGTAATAAGCAACTTAAGGAACCCATATGTAACACAAAAGAAGTTTAAAGGCAGAATGATAGCCTTAGTCACATTCACTTTTATTGAATTTTTTCCTATTCTATGAAAATGAATGCTGAATGAGGTTAGGATTCTGCCTAATACTTTCTTTTGTGTTCCACAGAAGAAAGAATGTCATATGTGTTTGTAAAAACATTAGGATGAATAAATGATTAATTATTAAATGTGAGCTATCCCTTTAATGACACATTCTCTAACTGGACTGTCTGTTTCAAATAATTTGCACATATTTCCAGGCTCACTATAAAATAATAAAATAAAAGTGTTGTAGGCCCTAAATTAACTTTGTGCTAAGCTCTCTCTGTCAGTCTGGAAAGTGGCCATATGTAAACAGCTAAGGGAGTTGTCTGTTCTTCTCACTCCTGTAGTTGACGTCAAAGAGGAAGATGGTGTCTGCCGAAGCACGTCGACAACAGTCTGGTTCTGGCTCATGCTCGGCTGGGAGCATATGAGAGGATGACAGACTCAAAGATATACCGCTTGGATCTCAACAATACCAGGAATAATGCGAGCGTAACAGCAAACCCCCATGAAATCATCTCAAAATTATCGAAGCACTGTCTATTTATACTACTTTTGGCCTAATTTTAGTACTGTGATGTGCATAATGATGGCATACACCCATAACGAATCTGTCAGCCTAGCAAATCAAGGAATGTGGAAGTGCCATTTGCAAACATTGACATCAAATGATTTATTTAAGCCATTGATTTATTTTATAGGACAGAACATAGAGCAGAACGTAATGGGGCGAAAAGGTGGGAATGGTTTCCGGAATGAATCGGTTCATCTGGTTCACAAAACGTCTAAATCGTTTGTTCACTATTATCAAGTCAACTCACAGACTCACTGAACCTTGACTCATAATGGACTGAGAAATGATGACAGAGCTGATACTAAGAACATTTTGTGTGTACCAAAGATTTGACTGATGAGGCGAAAAAGAAACTTCTTTAATAGCCGAATAGCAGAAATGATCAAAAACATGTTTAAGACTTGATTGTATGGCAGTTTTATCAAAGTAAGTCAAATGAAACAGAGTTGGATTTTAAAAATAGCATAGAGCAAAATGTTTTTCAACTGTTGGGTAGCATGTGTGCTAGCCAATAGATTATGGCTCTGCAACTTGACTTGATTTACTAGAACCAGACAGCACCATTGTCTTTGCATACTATCCCTAACTTCATGTTGTCTTTACAAACTTTTCCTCAGAAACAGATGGACTCTATCAACAAAATAGCTGCCCAATTCAAACTACAGTGAAAAATGAAAAGTACCTCAAGCTGATTTGACACTTTAACAGATGTTATTTGTTCAATATTGAGAGCCAGAAAGCCAGGAAAAACAGTACTAGTGTATAGCAATAATCTTCTATAGTATATGCACTTTATCCTCAACTTGTCAGCTATCTTTCAAAGATACCAGGGGTAGTAGGTAGTTTTGCTTATTCAAAAATATAGTACAGCATTATTTTTAAGATGTACGTATTTAAATTTAATAAAATAAAAAAATCCATCAAATTGAATTGTGTACTTTTGAAAAATATATATATTTTTTCCTTTTTATTATTAATTGATTTTTAAAGAAGATATCTCAATTCAATTTGATGTAACGTAATTATGTAACTGACATGCATACAGCCTAAAAAAAGTTTAATTCAAGCAACAATTTTGTCTCAGATGTTTCTCCTTAAAACTAATAAAACTAGGCACACATTAGTTCATATTGTAATGTCAAATAGATCAAACATTCAAATACTTTTTTGCAGACTTTGGTATATGGGCAAATCTGAGCGATATCGCTTGTGCAAGGCGCAATTGGTGATTGGTCAAGTGCAATTTTATTTGGAGGTTCTTCTCTGGCACCATCTGCATCCTATTATATAGTGCATTCCCTCGAGCACAAGCCATATAAACAAAGACAGCACATTCATAAGAATTTGGTAGTGAAAAAAGACTGTATGCAATGAATTAGAAGAATACAAATATCAATTTGCATTATTATGTGCATAATATTTAAACCAAATCCAAAGATTTTATTCTCTCCAAATTCTTCCACCATTGCCTTTTCCAGTTACTTAAATCACTCTATGACAACAGGTGGAAAAATACCAATACAAATGAGGTCATAAATACAATTGTGTATATATAAACATAAACATAATAATTATTGAAAAATAAACCATGACCTATAGATAGTTTTACTCTTCATTACCATACAATACACCCACAGATAGCGCAAACACTCCCACCCACGGAACACAAAAATTACACTTAGAATTATCTCTGAGGCACGTGAGATTATTGGATTTGAGGATAAACATTTGAGATATTAAAGAGATATAATTTGTGATCTCTTTCCTCCTGTGTATGCCCATCACTGTCAAAGTAGGTTTTCAGTTACTTGTGGCAACTAAAAGTCTGATTGCATCTTAACATAGCAGTCAATATATACGGTAAGTTTAACCTCATTTAATCACTCTGTTGAGATCTTATGAGCACTGGTACCTTCATTAGAACTTTGAAGGGGGCTTGTTTAAGATTATTATAACTTCTCGAGAAGTGCCTGCGAATGTGGTCAACAATAAGACCTGCCTATTAGTTGAATAATAAAAAACAGTGTTCTCCCTTGTTTAACATTTTCCCTGAGATAAGAAAAGGAGGGCACAATTTCATCTCAGAGCTTTTTTATCTCGTCTCAAAATAATCATTCTCTTACAGTCTGGGTGACATCCAATTTGATTCAAAGCACTCGAGTCATGTTAATATCGCTGCACATCGCAAGCACTGATGTAAGCCACTTCATAACAGTGGAGCCATTCAGAGGCACTGAATGCCAAGTGACGATTTGAAAACCACAAAGGAAGCTCAGCACTATTTAATTAGACAGTATGCAATAGCAGAATGCCTGTGAAAACTGACATTCTAACCGATTTTAAATGGCTCTTGAGGTCAAAAGTTTACTATTGACTGTTTGCATGTTGGCACATCTCTGTAAGCTATACAGTTTGAAAACGTAAATATAATTTCAGTGGTTAAAACACAACTGTGTGCTGTAACAGCAAACTATTCTGACTGCCTGTCTCATTTTTTGCTGTCGTAATCATCCGAAGCTTTCATTAAACATAATTACACAATCCATCAAATAGGCGCCTTTTCTACGCCATCTCAAATTCTCATCAAATGCATCCCTTAATTGATAAATAAAGGTACAGCCTCTTAGTGTTGATGTGGGGTTCTTATGAAGCTGGATAATATGTTTCCTTAATGTTAATTTCAACTGTGTTATGAAACAGATCAGGCCTTGGTGAAATAAAACAGGTGTGACAGAGAATCCTCCAGCCATTGGCACCTGGCCCTCCTCCATTGTCCCCTATGCAGCTTCACAATAAAGCTGTGTGGCCAAGAGGAGGGGAGTGGAAATGGAACATTGTGAAAACAGCGTAATGATGTGCTCCTTTTACTTATTGCCTCATCAATGCTACCATAAATCTAGCACTTCATAGTTGAAGAGATGCTCTACACTACAGTAGAGCTGCACGACATGGAGGAATGTGTAATGCGATAAATTGTTGGAAAATGCAATATGCCGTACAATAATCTTAGGATGATGTCATCGGAGCACGCAGAACTTCCGAACCCCCACCACCCAAATGAACTGTTTATTGGAATAAAAAGGATCTATCCCAGAGATCACAAACATAGTTGTCTTTTGTTCCAAATTACATATACCTGTAGACTGCATACAGTTTTACCATTAGCTATGAAGTCATCAATTATTTCTATTTTTTTGTAAAACACCATATTGTGGGATTTCCTAAAAGATACTGTATTGTATAATATTACATTTTATACACTTTAATTCATGTTCGTTTTTCATAATTATTCAGTGGGTTGCCTGAACGGTCTTGAGGAAGCCCTACATAACCATGCTGGATTCAGGTCTACCTGCGCCCGATCAGACAGTTTCTTAGGGGGTGTTGACGTATGATGTGTTCTCGAGTTTAAAAACAGATAGATATAGTGCAACAAAATGGAACAGAATGCAGGGGTCTCGAGTTACATGTTGAAATAAATGGATGTTTTTTTTCAACAAGACACCACACCATTAGAAAATGTCAAATAATAATAATAATAACAAATAATTTTAAGCTAAATAAGACAGTGCTTTAAGGTTGAAACATATACCTGTCTAGCTTCGTAAGCTCGATTTTATTTGTTGTTGCATTCCAAAATGTGTCAGACCACAATCATTACTCTTCACAAGTATGTGTTGTATTATCAACGTTGCCACAAGAGGCACTATAGAGGGCATTGTAATGTTCACTTTTGAGGTGGGTTTTTTATTTCAAGCCAACTACTGTTATGGCAGAGCAAAAGTTTGAAGAGAATATTGCTGAGGAAGTCAGGTTAAGTCAACATATTTATTATTTTCCAACTTGCCTGATAATAACGCATCCAGTTTATGGCATAGACTTTTGACGGTAACTATATCACCAGTAACGCAAAAACGCAAGTTAAACCAGACTGCACGCTGGCAATGTGATGGTCAAGTGCTAGCATTTGCGGACTTGCGTGAATTATGTTTCTGTAAAGTTTCTGACATGGTTTACTAATAGCTAAATCACAGCATGCTGTCAACATGCTATTTAAAGCACCACTGCTAAAAATGTCAAAACTAGTCAAATATAAGACAAAATATAGATATATTAGTCAATCTCACAGATCAACTATTTGACTATTGGATGACTTGCCATCTAGTCTACATTTTACCTTTCACAATCTTGGATGCTTTAGTCTAAATCACTTCCTTTGTTTGTGTTTTATTTTGTCATATAAAAGCCTTTCTGAGGCATGTCACTGCTAATCCCACTGTGTATGCATTTACATCCCATCACACTGACTAATTAGAGATCTACTCAGCTGGGGTTAATGGGAGATTAATCCACAAATTAGGACTTCTGTAAGTTTATCCTTTACTCCAACCCTTTAGGAAGGCGACAACAGTCCAAATGACAAGGATATTTTTTTCATATGTGATATTCCCCTGATTCATTATGGTCAATATATGTTGTTAAATGTGTTGATTTGTTTTCATTTCTTACAATTTTATTGGGCTGGTTGGTCCGTAGGAACATTAAATATACTCAAATCCTTTTCCAATTCAATAGGGAGTCATTTTATACTTAAATTGCACTTAGAATTGTGTGCAGTACTGTAAATGTTATGGGAAAAAGCCAATTTTGAGGAATAACTTGGGAAAAGTGCCAGGTTTTCTTGGTGAAATGTCAGCTGGCTTAGAGGCTGACCACTAAAACATCTGCCAACACAAAAGTGAAAGCGTGGTAGCCGAAGGGGATTCCTCAGTGGCATTCCTTTATAGCCCCCCATGCCCATCATCAGAAAGATTACAACTGATTTACTTCCTCAAGCTTTCCTTTTCATGTATGCCAATGGCAACCTCACATACAAGTTTTGTCAGTGATACATTAATACACAGATTACAGATATCACTGGGTATTGCAAACAAGAGGCAAAGACAGGCTGAGAGAAGCCAAATGCAGACTTCCTGTTAAAATCACAGTATTACCACACTAAACACCCCCTCAGGTGCGCTCAAAACAGAAATCTCTGTAGTAGCTGGCTTAAAACCGCAGGGAGAAGCTTACAAATTTTTCCCATTTTTATCAGCATTGGGATTGAGTTTCTGGCATCGCTCTGCCAGTCTTTGATTTTAGATGGTAGTTTTTATTTATGTCACAGAGGAAGTCATTAGCGCAGATATTTGGCAAGAAATTTCCATGTGTGTATAATCAGAGTATGATACGAAACATTACATTTTGAAGAAAAAAGTGCATTTTTAATCGTATACTGTAGTGTTTGCCAATCCTGGTTCTAGAGTACCCCCAACACTGCACATTTCGGAGGTCTCCCTTATTTTACACACATTTAGTTCATGGAGCCTCTACTAATGAGATGATCGAGTGTCTTAGATAAGAGGCATCAGTTCAGTGCATCGAAATCCCCACACTTTCAGAGTATGTACTGCATTTGATGAAGAACTTATTTCTTGACCCTTAATAAAGTATGCTCTGAAGTTATGGGATAACAATATGTCCACTATCTTGTCCAAATATCTTACTGTGTCATGAATACTACGTTTTTGGAAATCCAACAAATTTGACACTGCTTTTTGAATACTGTGAGAAGCAGGGAAGCGTGCATGTTTGGACATGGGAAAGGAAATGGATTGGGAAACACTGGTATTCTGTAAAGCAAATAGATATGACAATACAAGCTTAATGATTTAGATATTTGCTGTGACACTAACCTGTACGAGATTCCACCCCTCTAAAGATTCAGCAATGATTGAAGTCACTGATGGACAAACTCCTCCAAAGATCATCAAATGTTTTGGACCGTAGCAGATTGCATCAAAGAAAGCCCGCAATCCCTTTGCATTGTCACACTGTGAGAGAGGGAGAGAGATAGAAAGAAAAGAAAAATTAAGTTCAAAAGTAAATTCTACTAATGTACATGGAATAGTAATGTCAAACATAGTGACAACATTAGATGTACTGTACATGCTCTGAATTCATTCACCCTAAAAAAGCAGGTTTCAACCTTGAGAGCATTTTCTTGATTTATATTCTTCTTGTATAACCACATTGCACAACCAGAATTGCAATTGCAATATTTCTTTCATAATATAGTCAATGGAAAATGGAAAATAATAAATAAGTGTAAATGGAAAAAAAAAGTATGGACATTGAATATTTAAATGTGCACATCATACTGTGATGTACAGAAGAGCGCAACTGCTGCAGCACTATGCAGCCATTTCATATCACTATGGCAACACTCTTAGCTCTATGGAAGTGCTGAAGGAAAGAAAATGTGGAGCTGAGCTACTGATTGCGATGTGAGTCTCTAACTGTTTTATCTTTGATTTTCTCATGTTGGTAATGATATTTCAGTCTCTGGTAAACAATTCCGAAGGTCAATTAATGGCAGTCAGCTTGACCTGACTCAATCATGGTTGTAATGAGAATGTCGCAACACTACACACCATTACCCGGCCAAGACTTTCCTATCTGTGTTTGACCTTTTTTGTCTTGTTCTGGATTAGACTGGGTTTAAGCAAAAAAAAAAACAGAATTTCAAAAAAAGAAAATAGGTTTATTTTTTAGCATTATTATTAATTTGTTGAAAATGTAAGGGCATTCTGTCTGCACCATTTATTAATTGTTTGTCTATGTACACATATGCTAGACGGATGTTTTTGTGCCATGTCTCACGTCTTTTGCCATATTTTTAAGACCCTGTGTCGTTAAAATAGATAAACCTTTGACACTCAGTGCAGCAGATCTTTGTCAATTGTTAAACAATGGAAAAATCAGATAATTCTGGGGTGGGATAAGCATATGTTTATAAACTTATTGAATGTTTATATTAGCAAAGGTTTATGGAAGTTAAAATGCCTATAAACTCCCTTTCTGTTCCATCAAGCTGTTTTTAACACAAGAACACATCCTGTTTGAACTTCCCCTAACTCCTTTAAAATAAAAAGGACAATTTTCAGCACAATTTATGTGGTGGCTATTGCTGACCTACAACCAACAATGAACCCATTATCATCCTTACACAATTTCTCAATTTCTGACACTAGAGCACACTGGTTAGTGTACTGAAGCACACTAGCCAATGTGCTTCAGTCCGTGTCAGAAATAGAAGTGTTGAAAATAGGCTGTGGCATATGAAATCCTGGAATATGTAATGAGGTACTGCTAGGTGAGTTGATTGAAGTGATGGCGTTCATAATGCTGAATAAAACAGCAGGCTTTTAAAATCTCTCATTTGTGTAATTCCTCCATATTCACTGGTCATCAATAACCACGAAAACACTGAAAATCAGTGCAAATCAAGCCATTCCTCTTGTTTAACAGAATATTGTCTGTTCTCCAGCGAGATGGAAGTTCAACTTGGTGAATATAGCTGTTGTGGTGGGGGCGTGGTTATGAGCCGGTTTGTGAATGGAGAGGGAGATCAGGAGATGAGAATGGTCAGGATCATCACCTGGCAATGATTGCCTCTAACAGCTATTTGTCATTGCAGTGAGAGTTGAGACATGCTTTAAATAAGCGAGCCAGACACCAGTGAGCGAGAGAGAGCTGCACGGAGCAGAGTGTTCCAGAGTGCGATATTTGTGGTGTGTTGAAAAGCCTTATTTGAGTGTGTCCACTGAAAAGTGTGATTTATCGTCTGTGAAAAGTATGGGAAATAAAGCACCTTTTGAGTTGGATCTTGCCATATCCTGCTTCCTCCTTGCAACGAAAACTAAGAACTTTGTTACACTGTTGCCGAAACCAGGGAATTAAGGGAGGAAGAACAGTGCCATGGATCCCTCACCTCTAGAGGACGTGATCAAGACCCTCGCCAGTATCCACCAGACGCAACATCAGTACCTCCTCGAGCTGCAACAGCGATTCATTGCGCTCCTCCAGGCCCAAGCGGAGGACCGGCAGATGTTCCGGAGCTTGCAGCACCAGGAGGGTGCTGCCACTGTGACCTCAGACCCCATGACCGCCCGGCCACAGGTTCCGCTAGTCAAGATGTGTCCTCTTGACGATCCGGAGGCCTTCTTAGAGCTCTTTGAATGGACAGTAGGGGCATGCAGATGGTCGAGCACCCAGTGTGCAGTCCGACTGATTTTACTGCTGTCTGGGGAAGCCCAACTCTTGGTGCAGCAGTTACCAGTGGAGAACCTCCTGGAGTACGCCGACTTGAGAAAAGCCATCCAGCTGGACACCCGAGCAGCAACGGCAACACTTCCGCTCTATGCCCATTTGCAAGCATGGCTGCCCGTCCGCCTTCACCTAAAAGCTCCGGGACACCTGCCGGAGTTGGTTGCTGGCTGAGCAATGCGACGTTGGAGCTGTCATCGAACTGGTGGTACTGAAGCAGTTCATCGCTCGACTTCCAAGAGGGATGGCGGAGTCGGTCCAGTGCCACTGTCCGGCGTTGCTCCAAATGTCCATCCAGCTGGCAGAGGACCAAATGGCAGTGTATTTGGGAGCCAGCGATCCCTGAGATCCTTCTCTATCTCTCTCTCTCTCTCTCTCTCTCTCTCCCTCTCTCTCTCTCATTCCCTTTACTCCCCTCCTCCCCTTGCTTTCTATCCTGTCCCTCCCATACCGGCTCCTCGACTCTGAGGATTGCACTAACCACAGGTTTCCCCTGCCCCTCTCTGGTCTCATTCCCAGGTTGGTGAACCCACCTTCGCAGGTATGGAGCCTGAGCCGGCCTGCAGGGAGCCTGGGCATTTCCGGGACAAGTGCCCGCTGATGGAGACTATAATGTTGGTTCGGGTCCCCGACACGCCGCAGGCCGGCCCCCGATTGAGCTGGGACCTACTGTATTCCTGTGAGTATTAAGGGGGTTGCATACCAGGCTGGAAACTCCATCTGCCTGGTTCAAGATGAGGCTTTTTATGCTAGTCACAAGGTGAAGGTAAGGTATGAGCATGGAGATATCCACGATTATCCTGTATAGACCATAACGATTCAATTTATGGACAAAAGCATAGTGTCGAGGCTGCCGTTATTTCGCGCCTCACCCATTCACTAATTCTGGGCATGAATTGGTAAGCACTTTCAAATGGATGGCTTGGTACACCCCTGCCAATCTTGATGACATCACTATATACAGTAATGATTGGCAGTGGCATTTGCAACATCTGAGGGCAGTTCTGAGGCCGCTGCGACGGGCGGGACTCACGGCAAACCCTAAGAAGTGTGCAATTGGACAGGTGGAGGAACGGTATCCACTTGGGTCATGGGCAGGTGTGCCCCCAAATCGATAAGACCGCAGAGGTTGCGGCCTGCCAAAAAGGAGGTGAGACACTAAAAAGGGAGCCCCAGACACGGTCCAGTGGTCTGAGGTGTGCCAACAGCCTTTTATGCAGGTGAAGGCTACATTTTGTAGTGGAATATTGTTACATGCTCCTGATTTGTCTCTCCCCTTGTTGTACAGATGACACTTCGGACAGGGTGTTGGGAGCCGTGTTGTCCCAGGTGGTCAAGGGGGAGGAGTGCCCGGTGCTGTACATCAGCTTTCTTCGAGAGAGGAAAAGTACAGCACTGTTGAGAAGGAGTGTCTAGCCATCAAGTGGGTGGTCCTCACCCTTCAGTAGTACCTCCTAGGATGGGCTTTCACCCTCTGTTCGGACCACGCCTCGCTCCAGTGGCTCCTTCGCATGAAGAATACCAACACATAGATCACATTTTGGTATCTGGCTCTTCAGCCTTTTAAGTTCGATGTGGTCCACAAACAGGGGCACAGATGGCTGTCGCTGACTTTCACACCAGAAATAGTGGGGAGTACTGGGCAGGCCAGATGGCTCCCCAAAGTCAGTCGATGGGGTATATGGTGGTGGTGTCTTGGTTAAGCGCCGGTTTGTGAATGGAAAGCGAGACCAGGAGATGTGAATGTAAGGATCATCACCTTGCAATGATTGCCTCTAACAGCTGTTTGTCATTGCCAGTGAGGGAGAGAGAGCTGCACGGAGCAGAGTATTCCAGATTTGTGTTCTGCTGAAAATCCTTTTTTGAGTATGTCCACTGGAAAGTGTGTTTTATCGATTGTGAAAAGTGTGGGAAATAAAGCCCCTTTTGAGTTGGATCTCACTGTCTCCCGCTTCCTCCTTACCACGAAAGCTAAGACATTTGTTACAATAGTGTGTGTAAATTCACTGTAATCAGTGGTTCTATGGTAAGCATCTACTCTATGCAAAATAAGGACTACTGTTGAAACACATTATGTCTTCCAAAAGGCACCTTTGCATACCAGAATTTGCCAAGAAAGCATTGATCATGTTGTCAGGGTAACACACTCCTCACTTTGAGCGAAAAATGAAGGAGATGGCAAGACCAGCATTGATAGATATAGCATGGCTTTGCTGTTACAATCATGAGGCTATTAATCAGTATTCAGAAGTGATGTTGAAGGCTTAATTTTAGATTAGCAGAGCTTTTGCCAGAATGAGAGAATTTCCAACAATAGAAGTCACCACCACACTACTGCAAATTAATTTATTTAATAATTTAGCAGTGATATAAATTAAGCTTTAAAAAAAATTCAACAAATATAATGGGACATTGATTGAGGGTCACTGATGCTTGTTTGACTATCTAGCAACTAGCAACCATGGGCAAGTAGCTCAACAAGATTGTACAAAATCAAAGGCAGCCACCTTGCTGCCTAGTCTGTCAATGACAGTGTTTTAGTATGATGGAACCACCTTTTAAGGCACAACAGCATCATTTTAATGATCTACAACATATGGCAGTTGAGTTTGGATATCAACAGTGTCTCTCAGGAAACGCTGAGTGCACCTTTAATTACCTAGACTGTGACGGCACAGTTTCATAATGAACCAAAAATATTTGTACACTTCTCATAACAACATAAAAGATCTGTAACGTTGTGTTTTGTGCCGTTACTTTGGCAAAGCATCTCCCAGTCAGATTTTTGAAGGGGCAAGTGAAAGACAATTTTACTTGACTGACCAGACAAGCAGACTCATCAATAACAAAAAAATAACCAGCTATATTTGTGATGGCCTAGGCATGTGTAACTTATTACAAAGTTCATATTCTTATTCTGCTGTTGAAAGTAATCAAGAACACATAAATGTATAATTCGCAAGCGATCTAGTAACAGCTGCACCCTGTTTGATTGACAGCCGACATATGTGTGTCTTGATCATGCGTGTGTGTTCTGAAAGTGCTCGCGCTAATGTGCACCTGATCGGTCAAATACATTTCAAAATTCAGCCAAAATGTCCACCTTGGTGAGGTATTCATGTAACTTTATCTCTCATCCTCCACAACACAATCCGTAACTATCTGCTTTGTTACAGCAATCGTGAAGGCGTATTCATGATTCACATTAGGGTTCAGCACCACTTTGAACTACATATGAAAGGCGCTTGCAGACAAAAACATCTCATTCTGTTTATTGGTTATAGTTGAGACATGACGTGCTTCTGTGGTAATTAAAATGTGCCCTACTTAGGCTGAAAAATACAACAATAAGCATCAAAATTTCTTTTCCCCATCATTTGATCACTACCACGGCTGTTGTGTGTTTGTGGTGTGTCTGTCCGTGTAATGAGTCTGGGCGGACACGTTGCAAAGGTTCTGCTCTTCTAACCAGTGTTTATGCTGGTTTGTGCAGTATTAACAGTAAATGTGTAATCGCAAGTAAGAAAAAATACGCATTAAAACTTTTTAAGTAATCATGCAGTAACATTCATTTTTACAGCTACAATATATATATATATATATATATATATATATATATATATTATAAAAACAATTTACAATATAATAATCATATTAATAAATAGATTTCCTTTCTTAACTTTAATGTAGTTAGCTACTTTTCTTCATAACTTTCAGTGTAGATAACTAATTTTTAAAAAGGGTAGCTTAACTGTAACTACTTAAATTTCAGCTTCCCCAACACTGGTAAACACCATAACAGTGTTAATGCGTCACAGCTGATGATTTAGTACAACCAAGCATTAGAGATTAGACAACAATTTGAATATATAATTATAACAATGTTTATTTCTTAGTAAAAAATTAAAGAAAATGTACATTTGTACACCCAATAACGGCTTTCGATTACTTTACCAACTGCTGAAATGCATGGTCAGTATTGTAGGATATTATAGGCAGCGAACACATATACTGTATGATGCCTTAAAAAATCAGTTACATGGAGTCATCTTAGAAGACAGGATATTATCCAAACATTGAATTTGGATGTGCTTCGATGCGTTCCTACTGTACGTGCCTGAAAAGGCAATATTTTCAGGTTTTAGAAACACCCTAAATCTGTGTTTACTGAAATGAGCCCCAAACTGCTCTTTAAGTCCTGTCAGTAGAGCTGTTAGCATGGTAAGCCAGCCCAGTACAGTGACCACAATGCTGTTGACACACCATCTCTCCAGTGGCCGGATTCTAGACCTCCAGTAGATCAGAAGGAAAATATATAAAGCCAGACCTAAAGCTCTAAGAGCGCACATTTTCTGTAGATTCAGAGAGGCATGATATTATATTTCCTCTTGAAAAAAAAAAACATGTTACACAGAACTAGTTCCTTAAGGAAAATTGGTTAAACAAACTGGTTATTTATAGCACCAGTTGTAATTAGGACCGTTGGCAGAATTTACATATAAGGCACATCTTCAACAGCTCTTAATTTTAATATATTTTTTTTTTAAATGTTCTCCCCTTTTCTCCCCAATTTGCTATGCCCAATTCACAATATGCTCTAAGTCCTCGTAGTGGCGTTGTAACTCGCCTCATTCCGGGTGGCGGAGGACGCATCTCAGTTGCCTCCGCTTCTTAGACCGTCAATCTGTGCATCCTGTCATGTGGATTGTTGAACGCATTATCGTGGAGACATAGCGTGTGTGGAGGCTTCACACTGTTCTCCATGGTATCTACGCACAACTCACCACGTGCCCCACCGAGAGCGAGAACCACATTATAGCGACCAAGAGGAGGTTACACCATGTGACTCTACCCTCCCTAGCAACCGGGCCAATTTGGTTACTTAGAAGACCTGGCTGGAGTACAGAGCATGCCCTGGATTCAAACTCACAACTCCAGGTGTGGTAGTCAACGTCTTTACTCGCTGAGCAACCCAGGCCCCCCTTAAACAGCTCTTTAAATCAGATTGTAAACAAACACGTTTTAGATCCAAAATATACTCAAAAGCTTTTATTCTTGTGTATCTGATGGAAACTGGAAATAGAAGAGGACACATAAATTTGCAATTGCAGAACCAAATGACTCGGAAAGGACAGTTGGCTAAGGATTATTAATAGAACTATTTCCTCAGGCATCATCAGCATCATAAAATGGCCACCCGAGGTATTGTGTCGACAACAAGGGATAATCATGGCTTGTTAACAGTCGCAATGGCAGCAGCTGCACCTGTCGCCAGTCAATGGCAAATTATTGCAGCCAAATATGTAACCTGAAGTCTTCAGGGCTAGGAAAAAGAGGGAGAGATTGAGAAAGAAAAAAAGAGAGTGCAAATGGGGACCACCATGTCGCATGCTCTAAAGGGCTTAAAGTCATGCACAATATGAAGTTGACTAAATGTGCAGGCACATACAACTGGAAGAATCTGAAATCTATTTATCGATTCTTCCCAGTATCCATCTTTTATTGACCTTTTATCTTATCAATGTTCATTGTCTTTTGATTATTAAATACTTATTAGAAACGTTCTCGGGTCATAGAGTTTAAATCGTATCAACATTACAAGGAATTGTCCCAGTCACCCTCAATCTACTCTCAGCTACTGTGTTGGCAAAACCCCTCTATTGTTATTAAGTGAGCTTTCTGCAATAGAACAAGAAAAAGATGTTCTTTAAACAATTACATTTATTGGTCAACTGCTTTTCAAACACAAATGTGTTTATATCACAAATCAGCCTTAAGTTCAGGGCATTGGTTCATAAGATTTGGAGAAAGTATAACATATTTTACTATATAATACATCAGCATTATATTCAGAAATGATTAGAACATAAAATTATTGGCTCGTTATGCCTTAGACGGGCAGTCAATAGTAGGGCTAGGTACGAGTACACATGTACTCAAGTATTTGGAAGTGCCAGCCATGATCGATCATGACACAATAATTGCGTGACTTTTCCATCACTTCGAAACATTACATTTTTATTTTGTGATTGGTTAAGATTGCATATTGGGTGGTACCTTGCAGTCTGATAGGTTAAAGTGTTTACACAGGATATTGTCTTGCATTTAAAAACATTTAGATGGAATGCATCTGATGGAGTGGAATTGAACACGTTCAAGAACTAATTTAAATTTGAAACACTGTCTTAAAAAACTTGATGCTAATGGCACGAGATGTTAAATAAACAGTGAGATGAATGACAATGGACATCTATCTGGCACACTGTATAGTACATAGCCCAACAATTAAAAAATAGAACAGATGTTACTCACTATATCACCCCACATCCCACCTCAAATATTCGGGAGACATATCTGTTGAGACCTCAAATAGAAAAAATTATCAAAATCCCTAGTCAATATACTCATCATTAAGGTCCAGATATACTTCCTACAAACTCAAAGAACGAATGGGTATGATGTAATTTTGAACGAAATCTGTAAGTTTTTCTGCTCATTTTGGTGGACCGTAACAGTTTGCCTGGGCAAACTTTTAGAAAACTTCTAACAGGCTGGTAAACACCTTCTTACAGCCATTGGTCCACATCACCGGTATATGTGACCTAAAGCTCCATGTAATACTTTGTTTATGTTTTTCAGTCAGTATTCAACATGAGCACACCGTCATGCAATTATTTGTTTAATTAGTCTACAAAAGATTTTGTTTAGACATTCTTTTGTCTGTATTCTGAATATTAAACCTTTCTTTTCAGTAGTATCAGTGTCTTCATACATAACAATAACAGAGTGTAATTGGCACATATTAAGGCCAAGTATAGTGTGTTAGCTAATTAGCGCCATGAATTCAGAATATAAACAATATATACTGCATATATATTACTTTAAATCATCATCGAGTGGTTAAAACAACTTCTTTTACTGACCTCATTTGAATTTTACTCATAGAATGAGGCATAATGTCATTTTGAAATTGCGCATAAAAATCCTGAATGGAAACACTTCAATGTTCAAGGAGGAGGTGGATTTTCTAGAGTTTTGCATTAATAAAAATGCACATTAAGGTGATGAAAACGATATCGCAAAATGATGACAGGTTTGAACATTTGTGCATGTGTTATGAGTGTGCGATAGGTTGATGTGAGTAGCCCAATGGAAGGTCTGACCTTGGTACACAATTCTTTAAAACAAAGCTTAACATTCTGATGTGTTTAACCAACAGCTGGTCATTAAAGTGGGTCCTCATCATCGAACAGTTTGAGCACAGGCGCTCCCAGGTTTGCGGAGAATGGTGGTGTGTGGGCATCGCATCAAGTTCAGTCCTCATTAAATCAGATATTACACTTGTATTACAGCATCTTCTGGCAGCATTAAATAAAATGAGGTACAATAGCTAAAATCCTGTAATTAAAACTTTCCCCGAAACAAGGAGGTAATTTAGCTGCTCCATCATGACAAGGTGACTCCCTCAAGATAATGCGCAGGAAGTAGAAAAGCAATGATTCTTATTTTAGAAATGCTAAACATTTAGATGGAAAATCAGCTATTGATAACACATTTTTGTCACATTAGATTTTACATCCTTTTACATCCCATTTTTTCCTCATATTTAAATGCTCCTCTAAACGCCTCCCACAGCAGTGTGACCGCTGTCTGAATGTTTGCAAACAGTATAACGTTACTTGACTTCTTTTTACTCCTGAATGAAGAATGAAGAAAAACTTCTCCGGAAGTATTTCAGGGCCTTTAAGGTAAAAATCGCAGGTTGCCACACTTTACAGTGTACTAGTAAGATGGCTTTCATAGAAATGCCTAATGCGATTCTTTTAAGGATTACAAGAAATTTGGTGCAGTGGGTAAAAATAACGCTTTTATCTATAGTTAAACAATGTTATTATGGGTTCTTAATCCAAAGAAGCTGTGCATTTCAACTTTGACGTTTACCATCAAAAAGGCAATAGGGTTTAGTCCATTCTATCAACAATTCAGTGATTCGTCAGAATATATCACCAAGATGAGAGCTCTTGATTATCTTATGTATTTGGCAATAGCATGTAGGGAAATCGCGAAGCCTAAAATTAGGGTTGTTTACAGTGTTTTGATCCAAAAGCTGATGTCGGAATCTCCCACCACATCTAGAACAAACACGAGTGAGGGCAAAAGCATTCCTGTGCATTTGCTCCCCTTCACAGGGCTCAGAGATCCAACAAGCTCCACTCACGTGCATAAATCCACCTCGATTTTTAAGACCTCAAGACAATTGGCTTGGGCTTTTGGACATTTTTGATTGCAAACCACAGCTGTGGTGTGCCTGAGATGTTCACACCTTTGTGTCGCATGAAACAGAACCAAGTAGCCTGGATTTGTAAGAAAACTTTTGTACAACACAAACTGGAGTACTTAGCTTAGAGGCTGCATTGACTGACTGAGATTGTGTGACATTGCTGAAGAAGCTTTATCTCTGAAAGTAAAAAAAGAGATCTATAAATCATCTCATTTGTTTCCCCTAAACAGAGAGATCAAATTTAGACTTCTGCAAAAATGGACAGTTCATAGTAAAAATTCCCAAGACAACATTGTTCTCCTACCAACTGTGTCTACTGTACGGTATATGGCAAGTTTGAAATCTTTTGAAATGGGTTGTAAATGTTTTTTCATTTCTTAATATTTGAACACAAGTAGGTCATTGGAATAATGCCTCTTCCAGAAGACTGTGAACTAAACATCTCCAGATCAGCCCATATTGGATTTGAAAGTCTATAAAGGAAAGTCCATAAAAATCCATAAAGGATTTTTAAAAGCAATAAGCCTTTATTAGCAGTTTGTGGTTGTCAGGAGACCTCCAAACTGCTTTATTGGACTAAGCTCATAAAACGTTACACCACTTAGTTGTTAGCTGAGAAATGACAAAATGCATTAATATTTCTCCAATCCATCACCTTCAGTGTAAGCTATGTTTAAGTCATGTAAAAATGTTAAGCAAGAGTGGAGCATCCAGCAGGTTGCATCATTGTGACATCAAGCACTGTGCAGGTAATTTCATAGTCTGATATTGGGAGAGGTTCCCACATGATGATTAATGGTGCACCGTAAGGAAAGCTATTAGTATACTGTTACGAAAAGGCTTAAAACAATGTATATTTGTAATTGGTGGAAATGTGAAATGTGAAGGATGGCTGTGGAAAGGGAGGCCATTATCAAGTTAATTATTTCTTGGCCCGAGGTCCTACATTCTCCCCAGGATGTCTCCACTGGCGAGCCAGGGAGGAGAGGCAGGGTAATTACTGCGATTTTGGATAATTGTGGCGATGTGGCGCTTGGTGTAGCATCAGACCAGGATAAAAGGCAAAAACGTTTCCGGCTTTACTTTCAGGCAAGGAACAAAAGTTCAGGCCTGTTCTGAGCTTTGAGTTTGGCCCTCTGGAGTTCCTTTACCCAGACCCCCGTTCTTTACAATGCTTCCCTTCAGCAGTCCTCTGCCCTATAAATCTCCCCTTCAAATGAAAATCTGCTCAGTATTTTACTCTGAAGTGGTAAATTGAAACAAACATGATCATATAAAACACAGAGAATACGTCTAAATGTCCAGTTATAGCCTAATCAAGCAAAAGCAGGTTTTTGTAATGTTGGAGCATGTGCACAATCACGGGGCCAATTGTGGCTTTTATACACGCTGGACACAGACAAGCTACAATTGCATTATCTAGGTCTGTTAGTCCGAATACGCAAAATCTGACACATTTAACTGATTTTAGACTGACTAAAGCATTAACATGACATTTAAAAAAGAAGAATTACTGTTTAAGTCTGACTGAAATCTAATTTTAAAGTGCATGTAAAAATATTGCGTATCAGTGCATACGCTGTTGAAAAGACCAGCTTAGACTAGTATGAATTTCCATGCCGGCCCATGGTGGAAATTGCAGGTTTGATGTTGGTCTTGAATAAGCATAACCCTTGCAGCATGGACTTTCTGATACAGCTTGTTGACCAAGGTAGTCTTGCAGGTTACGTGGTCTTTTCAGCAGGATACCTCCTAAATTAAAATGTATACACATTCATTCTTTCCAGGAAAGCTTTCCAATGCTGCTCTATGGCAGAAGGTGCCAATATTTCTACACACAACTAAATTATCTTCTTAGCAGCCAAAAATATGCATTGCAGGAACCATGAGTAACCTAGCACTTGTAAGTTCCTCCTACCTCCTGACAGCTAACGTGCTGTTGATCCATGGTTCTGCTGGGGACAGGTTATTACTTAAAACTATCACTCCGTCTGCACAGAAATCCTATTTTCGAGCCGTAGCCACACCCTAAACACTCATACTGCTTTCATTTATTTGTCATTACTCCTGTTGCCATGTCTGAGGCTATTAAACATTCTAACCTCAATGAGAAGAGAAATGCATTTCACAAGCAAAAATATACAGTACATACAACAGATTCTAATGCATAAGATCATTCAGATGTCTGATAAGAGGTTTGTATCTCAGTTGTTCACCATTCACTTTACTTGCATTTTTTTTCTTCATACAATGAGATTGAATAGTGACTGAGGCTAACATTCAGCTAAGCATTTCCTTTTGTGTTCCACAGAAAAGTGTAGAAAGTCATACAGGACAAACATGAGAGCAAGTAGACATCGACAGAATTTACAGTATAAAGCAAAAAATCTGCGGAAAGCTCAACTTAACTGGACTGACAAAATTTAGACATGTGAATAGGTGATTTCTGCCACAGAAAATGCCTAAATTTTTTTATTGTTTTTTGGTAACTTTTTTGTTACAGTCCAAATTCACTTTGAAAAATCTATTTGAATAGGCATGATGCTTCTAGCATCAGGCATTGGTGACAGTGTGTGGAAATGGCGACTCGATGGTATGTGTTCTGCAGGTCTAGAGCATATGCTGGTCATTCTGTGAGACAAGCAGTCTCACCATTACATTCAGGGTAAAATACTTCTCTTGCTCAAGGCCCAAATATCCTCCCATCTGCTGCAGCCCATAATGTTCAGAGTAATGGGTACCATTCATCAAGTTGACTGCTCTCGGACACGGAGCAGAGGAAAGGGTGGACAGTTGATTGACTCGCTCATATTAAAGTCTGCTCAGAGACTCACACTATTTGGAGTATTATGACAATAGCATGCCACCTCTGTCTAACATAACTCCATTTAATCAGGTGCATCATCACTCCATGTCTAGACATAGCTATACTCACATTGCAATGATACACACTGTAATCCTCACATGTAATCCATTGTTTAAAAATGTTATTGAAATTACAGGAACATATGAACCATTTTAAAAAGCAAGAAACACATATGTTATGATTATAAAAGTGTCCTAACTAGATTCAGATGTGGTTCCCTTGATTAAGAACATCAAGCTACAATTTAAGTACAGTGCTTCCGAAAAGTATTCACAGCACCTCACTTTTTCCACATTTTGTTATGTTTTGCAGCCTTATTCCAAAATGGATTAAATTCATTATTTTTCAAAAAATTCTACAAACAATAATACCCCATAAAGACAACGTGAAAGAAGTTTGTTTGAAATCTTTGCAAATTTATTAAAAATGTAAAAGAAAGAAAAAAATAAAAAAAACACATGTACATAAGTATTCACAGCCTTTGCTCAATACTTTGTTGAAGCATCTTTGGCACCAATTACAGCCTCAAGTCTTTTTGTGTATAATGCTACAAGCTTGGCACACCTATTTTTGGGCAGATTCTCCCATTCTTCTTTGCAGGACCTCTCAAGCTCCATCAGGTTGGATGGGGAGTGTCGGTGCACAGCCATTTTCAGATCTCTCCAGAGATGTTCAGTCGGGTTCAAGTCTGGGCTCTGGCTGGGCCACTCAAGGACATTCACAGAGTTGTCCTGTAGCCACTCCTTTGTTATCTTGGTTGTGTGTTTAGGGTCATTGTCCTGTTGGAAGATGAACCTTCCCCTCAGTCTGAGGTCCAGAGTGCTCTGGAGCAGGTTTTCATCAAGGATGTCCCTGTACATTGCTGCATTCATCTTCCCCTCGATCCTGACTAGTCTCCCAGTTACTGCCACTGAAAAACATCCCCACAGCATGATGCTGCCACCACCATGCTTCACTATAGGGATGGTATTGGCCAGGTGATGAGGTTTCCTCCAGACATGACGCTTTCCATTCAGTCCAAAGAAATCAATATTTGTTTCATCAGAACAGAGAATTTTGTTTCTCATGGTCTGAGAGTCCAACAGGTGCCTTTTGGCAAACTGCAGGCAGGCTGTCATGTGCCTTTTATTGAGGAGTGGCTTCCATCTGGCCACTCTACCAAACAGGCCTGATTGGTGGAGTGCTGCAGAGATGGTTTTTCTCCTGGGAGGTTCTCCTCTCTCCACAGAGAAATGCTGGAGCTCTGTCAGAGTGACCATCAGGTTCTTGGTCACCTCCATGACTAAGGCCCTTCTCCCCCAATCGCTCAATTTGGCCGGGCGGCCAGCTCTTGGAAGAGTCCCGGTGGTTCCAAACGTCTTCCATTTACGGATGATGGAGGCCACTGTGCTCATTGGGACCATCAATGCTGCAGAAATGTTTCTGTACCCTTCCCCAAATCTGTGCCTCGATACAATCCTGTCTCGGAGGTCTACAGACAATTCCTTGGACTTCATGGCTTGGTTTGGGCTCTGACATGCACTGTTAACTGTGGGACCTTATATAGACAGGTGTGTGCCTTTCCAAATCATGTCCAATCAACTGAATTTACCACAGGTGGACCCCAATCAAGTTGTAGAAACATCTCAAGGATGATCAGTGGAAACAGGATGCACCTGAGCTCAATTTTGAGTGGCATGGATAAGGCTGTGAATACTCATGTACATGTGATTTTTTCGTTTTTTATTTTTAATAAATTTGCAAAGATTTCAAACAAACTTCAAACAAAGTTGTCATTATTGGGTATTGTTTGTAGAATTTTTAGTAAAATAATGAATTTAATCAATTTTGGAATAAGGCTGTAACATAACAAAATGTGGAAAAAGTGAAGCATTGTGAATACTTTCCAGATGCATTGTATCTTGCCCAACACTGATCCAATAGATTAAAATCTTGTTTGCTAGTACATGCATGCCACGATCTATAGGATAAAATTAATTAGCTGATAAGAGCTGACATGGAATTTAAGCTTGGGGTTGTTTTTTTATGATGATTTGCCAATACAAGACAGTGTTTGCTCTAAGCCACAAACAAAACAAGGTAATGACAGAATGCTATGTTGGTCTTGTAATATTCGTGATTATCATTGTTCCCTGATGAAAAAATCCCGAATGCTGGTGCACATTCTATATGCTTGTGTGCTGATGCTCCAACAAGGCTTTTTGAGCCTTTACCAGCAAGACATCGAAGTTTAACTAGCATTACCAGAAAATAAATACTTGTCATCCAGCTTTACCAGCTAAAAAGCAGCACTAACCAGCATAAACCAACCTGGACCTGCATTAAACTATTCTTTTTAGTATGTATTGTAGTTCAGTTTAGATTGCCGTAAATTTGTTAAAGGAGAGGTTACAAATCTTCAGACCATCAGACCTAACCCAGACCATTTTACTAATACATTTTACCAATTCATTGAAAAGAACAGACTCAAAAGTGTGAATAATTCATGAATTAGCCATTGCTAGTTCTGATTGTTAACAAGCTAGTCATACAGAAAATACAGGACACTCGAAATGATTGCTGATTTTATATGTTTAATTGTATAGACAGTATACAAACTTAATTTTCTTATTTAATTGCTTGGAAATATGAAAGAATGTTTACTTCCTTAAAGAAATCATTATTAGTGTTTGTGGTGATGTCAAAATTGAAGATGGTATCGACCACAGAAATGTAATTATTTTCACGAAACTATAAGACACTTCTCTCTGTAAAGACTTTTTTTTTTTTTTTACAAATGTACAAATCCATTTAAATTATAATCTTGCATGACTGCAGCCACATTAGCATTTTGTGTGTTCTCAACTGACATTCCAGGGAGGAAATGGCTTCTCCTCCACACTGTGTTCGTGGCAAGAAGTGTTCCTGGTGGCATGCCTTCAGTCATAGAGCAGGGAAATGAAGCAATGCCTGCTGACACTCTGAAGGAGAATTATGCAGAGGCATTGTGATGCGCAGCTCTGGAGTGTCTGTTCACATGGAGAGCTTTGAGTGCTGCAGCCCAGCTCTGATTGTGTGGTACACAAGAACACAGATGCATTAACCTACATGTTTACCCTTGGCAATCACCAATCGGTTAACAAAGGAGCACAGCTATATCCATGGACCAGGTGGCCAGCTATGACATGTCAGAGACATTACAAGGTGAGGATATGGACCACTCATTTATATATTTTGAATGGGAGAATTTGTAACACTAAAAATGGGGCAAGTAGTCCAGCTATAAAACCTTTCTGACAGAGGTATGGCAAAGCTAAATATGGCAGCTGTACAATTGTCAGCCCTAACTTACAGTTAAAAGAGTCAATGGCCTGTTTGTTTACTCTCAAACATGCTTGAACATTAGTTAGGCCAAAAATAATTATTTTTTTTTTTTGTTCAGTTTGTTTTGTTCATTTTATTTCGTTCCATTGCGTTTCGGTCTGCTCAGTTGGTTCCGTTTCATTCCGTTTTGTTTTTGTTTTGTTTTGTTTCATTTAGCTAAAGTACAATTTATGATACTGTTGAGATTTACAGATTTTATTCCTAATTTTAAATATTATTTTTTTATTGTAATCTTAAGCAACAATTGGGGAGATTTCTGTCTTTTTCTATTCAAGTAAATATGAGCTTCACTTGTGTGTATGTAATATGGCCGCCATGTAAACTGACTTGCCTTAAAAAAGACTTTGTATCAATTAAACATCTAGCTAGAACATAAATTAACTGTACATAAAGATCAAAGGAATTTGCCATCTTATTCAAATTGCTAAATGACATTATAAAACAAATTCAGTACAAGATTCCCACTCAGTGTTCAGTGCCCTTGAGGTTGTCTTTGCTGAGAAAAATTAAACATGAAGTAAACATACATGTCTGCATGCCACTATAGTATTTTGACAGCCTTATTTTGAGTTAAAGAGGCTAGTTCACACATAAAAATTATATTCTGTAATCATTTACTCACCTTCATCTACGGGACTTTCTCTATTCCATGAAACACAAAAGGAGGGTGTAAAACAGACTTTTAGCCTCATTTACCATTCACATTTAATGTATGGTGAAGAGCAGTTTCTGAACATTCTTATAAATGTATCTTCATCGTGTACCATGTAAGAAAGTCACACAGGTTTGGAACGACTTAAAGTTGAGTAAATTATGACAGAATTTTAGGTAAACTAACCCTTTAACAAAAAAAAAAACAAATGTAATCACTTAATTCATGCAATAAAAAGCACTGTGGCATTTTTTTCTCCAAGAGGGCAATGCAAGTTCATAGCTATTTATTGTAGCCTGTAGCTGACAAAAGTTCTGGAAGACTGAGATTTATCGCTCTTAAGGAAATAATATGCAAACTCTTTTGACCTTATATGCACCGTAGGCTGCAGAACAATACAGAATGGATAAACAGAAGAGCATTAAACCAAATATCCATTCAAAGAGCTGGGCTTATTCCCTTTTTGGTGGCAGATTTAATCAAGGTGATTGTACAATTGAGTCCACTGTACACCAAACAAGTGACCATACAAATGCTGTGACAGTAGCTGATATCAGACAATGCATTGCCATGACTACAGGGAATGAGCAGTGAGGTTTAATCTTAAAAAAAATGTAAGGGAAAATTTGCCCGTTTTAACATTTTAGACAGCTAAATAACTGCTCAATTAAATTAATAGTTTCTGAACAATGGAATACTCTTGGTTTTAAAGGGATAGTTCACTCAAAAAAGAAAATTCTGTTAACATTTACACACGTGTTGTTTCAAACCTGTATGACAAAAAAGTGGATGTTTTGAACAATGTTCACATTGGTTTTTCAATAATTTTTGTGAAGAAAAGATTGAAATTTACACTCAAAAATCTTTCCATTTCCCATTGCTCTCAAATCTCATTCATCCGTCAGCATATTCAAACTGACCATAATGATACAAAACCACTGATTCCTGCATGTCTCATAATAGATCACAACATGCAAAGTTTGAAAATATACAGTGCAAATGAGATTTCAAAACTGTAACAAAGAGGAGATTATCAGTGAATAAAACTCTCAAATTTCAGTCTGTTCCTCGCAATCATCACATTATTGTATGTTGTGTTCCACGGAAGAAAGTCATATGGGTTTGGAACTTCGATTTTTGGGTGAACTATTCCTTTAAGAATTCCAGATAAGCCCCAGCTGGATAAGATACATTTTGTACAAGTGACCTGTGAGATTGTGTGGTCTGTTTCCTCTCTCCTGGAATGAGCAAACTCAAACTTTGCAAGTTAAAAAAGAATCAGCATGAAAACAGAAGCAGCTCATAGGAGACTTTCCACACAGTCTAGGTTAGCTGTTAAGAGAGTGAGACAAAATGATTCGTAAAAACTCTTCATAGAAACACCCTTCGGAGCCAAAATGGCTTTAAGCGACTCACTTCCATTTTTCATCAAACATGTCTCCAGCATACATATGCTTCACTTATGGCTTTTTGATGGCTTAATTGTTCAAGTGCTGTTTTTCTTGCATAGGCTATGCCAAATAAACACAAAGCGCTTGTAAGCAAAGCTATGCAGGCAGGGAAACAACTATGGCTTTAACTCAAATGCAAAAAGCAGGGCTCCAGAATAAAAACATAAATATAAAACTTTTAGAAGTTAATTACTTTCTTTCTTTTTTTTTTTTTTTTTGCTAAATTACAGAATCATTCATTATAGATGGTTGTTCAGAAGCACTGTCGTCCATGTACTATCACACTGCAGAGGTTGAAGATCCACAGATACATACATTAAACTCTGTAAATGTACCTCACCGTTGTTGAAAATCAGTCCCTTTCAAGGCAAGTCAGTCCACTCATAGCCTGGGCAGCTATTTTCTATAGATACAAGAGGTATGATGGTACAGCTCTTTTCTACTTGAATGGGGAAAGACCAAAATCTCCAAAACGGTTGGTCAAGATTACGATCTTAGAACATTTTTCAAATCGGCAGTAAAATATGACAACAATGGTATCATAAATTGTGCTTCTTTAGCTCAGTTCAAGCTAAAAAAAAAAAAGGTACTATATTTCAGGAAGCCTGATCTCACCTAAAAATCTGCAAGTGTGTGCCGATTTTTATTTAGACAAAATCGGTATATGTTGACCGAATTTGAAAACACTGCCCTCAGAGGCTAAAGCGGTAAGTGTTTCAGAGCATATAAACAAGTGTGATATTAATATATATCCAGAAGAGGTCGCCAGAAGCCAGATGTATAAATTATTATTTTCAGCTGAACTGGGTGTAAAACAATGAAGTGAAATGCTTATTTTATTTAATCTACCCCCCCAACCAAAACCCAAATCTAACCCTAACCATTAGTAGAGACAAAATTCAATGTTAGGGCTAAAAATGCAATCTCCTTATCATGCTCGTGGTTGTTTATACATATGTGATTACTTCCTTGTTTGAATGGGGATTGAACTGTGATCTCCCATGCAACTGACGTAACACGCTACCAGTTGTGCCAAGGGAAAGTAATTGTTTTTGAGCTGTTCCAAATATGTCCGATGGGAGATAGGGCATGTCAGTGAGTCGGCATACTGTTGCCGATCCTACAGTACCGGATCGGAAACAGCATGCTGACTCCCCGTGTGATGATGTTGATTTCAGGCTGGTCCAGCTAATGGGCATTCTCGAGTTGATGTAATTTCTGTATCTAAAAGGTGATTGGCACTTTTACCTGTGAGGCTGGACTTCCTTTCTACAAGTGCTCCATCTCGGGGCTAAATAAACTCTGGATCAGTTAGTATGTGGAACATACTTTGTAGTACAAGTGCATAAATAAATATTGAATATTTGCATCAGTTCATTGACTGCATAGTTATTTACTTTGCTTAAACCCCCTAAAATTCATCTCATCCCCTTTAGAAATCTGTAGCTCTGCAATCAGCAAGCAAATCTTTTAAACAGCGGCAGAGCTGCACTAGTTTGAAGCATGAGACTGCTTTGGTGGCTTGTCCCACCTGTAAAGAATTAAAGCATGAGCCAATAGCATTGGAGAGTGGGCTGTGAAGGAGCATATCATTGTTTGACACACGTAACAAATACACCCAATTTCACAATCAATTCATGAACGAGCAAGGATCAGCATCTGTTGACCAACTTAAGGAAAGGAGGCATGTTGTTAGTTTATTTCTGTATTCTTGTTTAACAAGGAGAGAAAGGGGCTGCAATAATAAAGAGTAAAAGTAACTGATGATATTACATTGACATCAGGACATAATTAAAACTTTTTAGGCTAATATTGTAGTCTTCTTTGAATAGCTTGACACTCATGCACAGCAGTTCACAAATGTGTGCTTTGCTCTCATTTGCGGAGAAATGCTTATGATGCTAAAACACTCTGCTGAAGTGCTGAAATTTTAATAAAGTATAATTAGACTTGTTTTGATCATTAAAGACTCAGTGCTTTATCAATGGTTTAATAACTCACTCAAAACACATAAAAGACTTTCATTTGTTGCCAACGTCTGCTATAAAACTGTGATTTATTTTTTTATTTTACAATCTTAAATTAGGTAAACAGTAAAAAAAATAAAAATAAATAATCTATCTATGCAATAAAGTGGAATACATTAAATGTACACAACTTATAGTGTCATTGGGGCCTAAGCAACCTAAGATTGAAATCCTAGAATTCCCCCTGCATGTCACTCACCTTACAGTTTTACTGCAAAATAAAATTCTCCATCACAGTTGGTTTATCTTTCAGTTGGGCCTCACTATGCTAATAATAACTGTCTCACATTTACATTTATGCATTTGGCAGTCACTTTTATCCAACGCAACTTATAGTACAGCACACTTTTTACAGGGACAATCACCCCAGAGCAACATGGAGTTAAGTGCCTTGCTCAAGGACACAATAGAGGTGACTGTGGGGGTAGAACCGGCAACCTTCTGCTTACCAGTTATGTGCTTTAGCCCACTATGCCACCATCAACATATTCATACCATTTATAAATTTATTACAGCAAATCTAAACAAACAAAACCATTATGAATATGAATCTTTTTGTTTTCATATGAACAGTCGGTAATTAGACTGATGTTAAGTTTGACGAACCTAAAGTACATTTCACAGAAACTGTGAAATGACTCACTGATTGAGTCTTACTCAAACTGTTAACTTGCTTTCATTTCCATTTTGTGAATCCTTTCGAGTGATTCATAAAAAAAAAAAACGCTTCTGATTCTTCAGTCATTTGCTAATAAATCAAACACCAGAAACAACAGAAGCTGAATAGTGGTGCAGGAAACACTGGTTTACATTCCAAAGATTTAATTAACTAACTAACTTGCAAGATTTCCCACACACAAAGTTTTCCAGAGTATCAACAACGGCATCTAGAATTACTATTTTTGTTGCATTTGCAATCATTTTAGTCCCAGGCTGGAGCCCTGAAATTTAAAATATCTAATCAGTCAAAATGCTACAATGGCTTTGCCCTGTTTTTTGAAGCAATTTTAAAGTATTTCTACCACGTTCATAAGGTCACCTTCGATAAATAGCATCCATCAGATAGGTTCATTACAATAATACACTCCATACACTCCAAAAACTGTGATCCCAGACCTACTGTATATAACAGTTACAACCACATACTCTCCTCTTTCAGATTAATATTTGACGAAGTGAGCCGGTTGAGTCTTGATTACAGCAGAAACCAAACCTGGAAACAATGGGGTCTTGCAGCTTGCATATGCTGAAGCAGGTCAGATTTCATCATGTTATCCCAACCAGAAAACTCATCTCACTAGAGAAATTTCATAGCACCACTTCCACTTCCTCTTTTCCTGCTACACTGATTAGCCTGAGTAATATGGAACTAAATGCATGCTATCACATGCCATTTCCGAGACTCAACTTGAAATATTGTTGGAGAACTTAAACCACAAAGTTTACAGGTTCAGCATACAGAAGCAATGGCCTTTGTTTCTGGAATATTCTGACTGCTGGCCTCGGCTCGGAAACTGACCCCTCAGTGTTATTATTCTGCTGACCTGCTGGGGAACAAGGATATAATCGGTGGGTTCTGATGACAAAAGATGATGTGATCTGATGCCACACAACACATAAAAAGAGGATTACTGTTTGTGCCAATTCAGTTTTCAGATTTATACTGATAACCTGTAGAATTAATATATCACGTATTGGTAGTGTTGGATTGTTCAGATGATGTTTTTCACTCTTATGTTATTCCAAACTTTGACATTTGGGTGAGTTTGACTTTCTTTCTTCAATGGAACACAGTTCACATTGCTTTTTTACATACATCGAAAACATACAGTGAGCCAGGTCTGTCAAGCTCCAAAAAAGAAAAAAGAAAAGAAAATACCTTAGCACAGTAGGCATGTCATAAAATATTGATACAACGATTATACATCGGCACTTTATTTGATCTAAGTGTTTTTGAGGCATCGATATATTAACATTAGCCGACATTTAAATTAGAAGCCTATTTTGCATGCTTTCGGATTCACTCAGTTTTGCTTCTGTTTAATGTCTGACCTAATAGCGTTGGGAGATTACAGGGGGGTGATATAACATTAACTGAAGTTTATGCACAGGACGCATACACACAAAAGTTACAAATGTTTTTGTACTTCAAGAATGAACAAAGTGACATTGATGAGTTTGCAGGTTAGTGTATGAAACTGGTTTAACTGCACAAACTGAACGATTAAGATTATTATGCAATTTCTCTGTATGTAGCTTTGAAGAGGTTTCATTCAAGCTGTCAAATCACAAAACAACAGACTGTATTTTTGTAACTGAAAATACATTGTTTAGGCTATATGAAAAATGCATATACACAATATATTATCCATCGATGGCTAGAGTAAATAATATTTGTCCTTTGGTAATGATTTGGGTCGAATTTATTAAAAAAATTGGCAAGATATACAAGTTTTTACAGAAACAATAATTTATGCTGTACTGTTCGAAATCTTCATGAGAAAACTTTAGACAGCCATGCTATTGCCTGTGATCCCTAGGCACTGTCAGTCTGAAATCTGTGCTCTCAAGTTGTGTAAAGCTGATTTGGTAGCACACTTCCATTATTCACTCTTTCAGTATAGCCACAGAGAGGCTAGTTCCTTCCACCTGTTAAAAATGGCACCTAGAGTCAGTTAGCCCCAACAGGAAGCAAGCTGTGGAAGTGAAGGGGTGGCTGATTCTCTACTGTGAAGTGAAAAAAAGCTCTCTTCCCAAGCTGTGCACCATGCCACCACCCGTAAAAGAATGCACATTTGGTCACACCACCGCTTGATTGATAGGCTGGAAAAAGGAGGCCAGTTTTTTTCTTCTCTGGAGCATCTGACAACAGAGACAGATCTCTCTCAGAGCTCTTTACGCAAGCTCTACGCACGGTATGCTGTAGCTACATATCAGAATTGCATAATCAATCTTTTATTCTATTTCTGAAGGTGATCCAATGAGCTGAGTACTATGAAGACAAGAGCCCCCACATACAAGAAGAGTGGGAGATGTGTTACTCTCGATTTAGCAGATTGGTGATGACAATTTAAAGGGATAGTTCACCCAAAAAAGAAAATTCTGTCTTCATTTCCTCAGCCTCTTTTGTTCCAAACCTCTATGACTTTCTTTCTTTGGTGGAAAACAAAAGGAGTTATTCATAGCAGAATGTTCAAGCTGCTCTTTGTGATACTATGAAAGTGAACGATGACCACTGCTGTCAAGTAAGATTTCAGTAAATAATGACTTAGCTTTGTGTTAGGAATAGACTGAAATTTATCATATGGCTTGACAAGACTTGGAATATAGTGCACAAGTCATTTGAAGTACTTTTATTATACTTTTATACAAACCCCAACAAATATACCACCAAAAAAAGACATTTATAAATGGAATGAATTATGACAGAACTTGTCAAAACACGTCAGCGGGTCAGAGGTAGAACATCTCCTCTGACTGAGCTCAGGGCTCGACATTAACCCTTGTCCTATTGTCCCGACAAGTGGATTTTTGAAGGGGCAAGTGAAAGAGAATTTTATTTGTCCGACCGTACAAGTAGCCTGATTAAAATGTCAATAATGAAAAATTCTTCTTCATTTTTTGGCTGCTCCCATTAGGGGTCGCCATAGCGGACCATCCGTGATCCGAATATTTTATTTGCCGTCAACATCGAAAAAATAACAGACTATGTTTGTGCCTAGGCCTGTGTCACTTATTACAGAAATCATACGTAGTCTTATTGTGCTGTTGAAAATAATCCACAGCATGTAAATTTGGTGGCTTGTGTGTACGCGCTTTACATGAGCGTGTGCTCCGTGAATTCTCACGCTAATGTAGATACATGCCTAAACAGTCAAATACACTTAAAATACACTTAAAATTCCATCAATATTTGCGAGGTATTCATGTTAACACAGTGAGTTATTTCTAAAGTGAATGGAAACAGTGGGGAAAAGGTGGATTTGTATCAAAATTTGTGTGTTATAACATAATGAACCTGCTGCTGTCTCTGTGTTAATATGATTTTTTGTGTGTGAATAGAGTAAATTACACACATACACACGATTTTGCCATAAAATCAGTGGACATGCTGTAATTAAAAGTTGGGCAAACTCTTCTGTCGTTTTCAAATGTACTTTTTTTTAATAATAGGATCAAAGGGGCAGATTCAATTCATATCAAGATTTATTTGCAAGATAAATTTAAGAGCACTAACCAATGCATTATAAGACACTATACATACAGATACAAAACAAATTGAATACTGTATTTTATTTGCTTATTTTGGTTTGAATTTAATTTGCTGACGTTTAAAATCTCATATTATTTTCTGCCCTGCGTCGTGGCCACATAACCACCTCAAGGTGCGCATTATTTTTCAATAATTCAGTGGTCAGTCGTCAGTTACTCCTTACATATTCTGTGTGTAAATATAAATGCATTATATACAGTATATAGAGTATATAATTTATATATACAAAGATAACACACTCATTCTTTATTATAATATTTCTCTTTTTTCACATTTTAGAATAATATTAAAGTCATCAAAACTATGGAATAACATAAATAGAACTATAGAAATTATGTTGTGACTAAACAAGATCCAAAATAAATAAAAACTTGTGTTATATATTTTAGCATCTTCAAAGTAGTCACCCTTTGCCTAGAATTTGCAGAAATTTACTCTTGGCATTTTCTCAACAAACATCTTGAGATATCACACTGGGATGCTTTTTAAACAGTGTTGAAGGAGTTACCATCTATGTTGGGCTTTTATTGGCTGCTTTTCTTTATTATATGGTCCACGTCATCAATTTCAAAAATGTTTTATAATTAAATAAATTAATATGTTGGCACAATTATATTAATATTGTCTACAAAACTAATTTCAAACATTTCAGATCAAAAGATTTTTAAGATCATGAGAAACATTTAAGTCAAATGTTTCAAAACCTTTGACCGGTAGTTTATGTGTGTATATATATATATATATATATATATATATATAATACAGTATACAAATTAACTACTGATCTGTTAAGCATTATATATAATGACTTTTAATTAATAAAAGTCATTATGAAGTGTTAGATAATTTAAATAAAATAAAGAAAAAAGTACTGAACAGCACCTAAAATGTTATATTAGTTTGGCATGTTAAGTATCAAACTAATAAGATGCATGCAGTTTTTGTTGCTGTTTCTGTTTCATGGTTTATGTGTATTCCAATTGTGAAACAAAACTTCAGAGGATATTTGTGGCATGCTGGCTTCTCCCAGGTTTTGACGTTTGCTTGCTATTTGCACAGAGTTCCCTAGTTTTGACACTTTTAGTGAGAGTTAGGCCGAGTTAGATAGGTGAAGGCTGTTGAGAACCTCACAACAGCACGCATTGCAAACCACAACTCCTTTAAGCAACACAACACGAGCGGAAGGAAATGGGAGTGAATACACCCGAAACTACATTCTGCATTGTGTGTGTGTTGCTCAAAAAAAGTAATACAGTGAAAGGCAAACAAACAAGGGATGTGCAATACTACACATTTTCAAAATCTAGAAGTTTGTGGGTTATTTGAAGGACTAGTCAATTAATCGTACTTAAAGAAGCCCTGTTTCATTAGGCTGGTTTTGGGTTCACCTGACCCTGATTTGATACATTTCTTAAGGGGTGCTAAGGGGGCGTTCTTGATTTCAAAAACAGGTAGTCGGAGAGAACAAAATGGAAGGATCTCAAGACAAGTTCTTAAAAGTGGAACTATTTTTACTTTAACAGAGCAACTACCATGGCAGGATATTCACAAATCAGCTCAAGATGTGACATAACGACCCAAGACGTAATTAATGTCTTTCATGAGGGAATGAACTACAATCCCAATCCCAAAACTGTGGAATTAAAAATGATGGAAAAATATGAAAAAATGCAAAAACTATTGATTTAAAGTTATTGAAGTACACAAACAATAAGTAGTTTTAGATTGTAGGAAGAGCGACTCGGTTGCATCATTCGCAGTGCGCCATGGGATTGGGCGGTCGCTGCAGAGCTCTTTTGCTGCAATTCTGGTGGAGTTTTCAGTGATGGGTCATGGGTAATATAGTTCATCACCACAAATACCACTTTTAAAAAGATTTTTTTTTTTTTTCAAATAATTTCAAGATCAAATAATGCAGATTGTTGTCTTCAATAGAAGCATATACCATTGATTGGCAACCTAGGATTTCACTGTAGGTCTTGAAAGGTTAATCATTTATTGTTAAAAATGATTTAACCTATGGAGAAAATGAAGGGAATTTTAAATTATACCAGACTGCTCCTGGGCTCTATAAATATAAAAGCTGCAACTTTTTAGAGACTTTTTTACCATGCAAACTTTCTAACAGCACGCTGTTATCATGCTAATCGCTAAAAATAATAAAAATAATAAAATATCGATAAACTAGTCAACCTCACTATTCAACTAGTCAGTTGTTGGACAACTAGTTAACCATTGTGTCCCATCCCTAATAGAAATTATTTGTGAGCAAGAGAGAGAAAAGAGAGATGCAGAAACTGTCTGGCCTTTTGATGAAGATGTGCAGTGACAGTATGGGAACAGGATCTTGTGTCTCTTCCATCATTCTGTGCTGAGTCTCACAATTTCTTTTTCACTCTCTATGCCACTTCTTTTCTTAATCGTGCTCTCTCTCTCTCTCTCTCTCTCTCTCTCTCTCCTGTCTCTCCCTGGAGACCTGAGAAGGATATTTCTTATAGTTTTTTTCCTTCCTGCACAGCTCTGAAATGCCCGAAAAGTTCAATCCTGCACACATTTAGCCTTAATATTTTTATCATCCAGATAATGTACACTGTAATAAGCAGTAGCCTACGATTGTTAGCCTACCATTAGGAGCTATTTCTGTCTTATCTACCCTTAAATTTAGTTAGGTTATTGTAACATAATGTTGTCAGGTTGATTCAGTAATGCTTAATAATAGTTTTGAGTTTAATAAAACTAGTAAAATTTGTAGGTTATTATTTAGTGTACAATAGAATATACGATAAGAGCTTTGTGGAAAGCTGAGCTAAATTTTAAAATGAGACTCTTAACCCAAAATTGAAGAAATAAATTAAGCCTACTTTTAGAACTATTATGATTATTTACATTTACATACATTTAGCAGACACTTTTATTAAAAATTTATTTATTTGCATTATTTCCCCACAAAATTCATATTACAATATACCACAGTTAGTTCCAGTCCTCAAATCTGATTGGATGAGAGATGTTCCATGAGCACTGATGGTGTGACACCATCAGCACTCGGATGCTTCACTGTGTGTGTATCACTCTGCGTTCATGCTGTTCTAAACCAAAATGTATCTGTTAGGAGTTATTGGATTAATTTTTTAAATTACATGTGTTAGCCAGCAGGTGGTGGCAAAAGATCATTTTTGTGTGTAATATGAGCCAGTTGGTGACGTGGTGAGTTGGTGAGTATCCACATTGGATACATACTGTTTAAATTGGCGGAGGACATCACTGTTTAGTTAGTGAATGACTCTTGCGGAACGGCTACCACGAAATAGTGAGGAATACCCCTGCTTGGACGTCTATATTCCACTGTTAAAGCTGACAGCATCTCTGATTGGGTGTGGCAACAGGCGATTGCACATGCTCCATCTCTCTCTCTCTCTCTCTCTCTCTCTCTCTCTCTCACACACACACACACACACACACATGTTGTGTTTCCATGTTTTATGGGGACTTTCCATAGACATAATGGTTTTTATACTGTACAAACTTTATATTCTATCCCCTAAACCTAACCCTACCCCTAAACCTAACCCTCACAGAAAACTTTCTGCATTTTTACATTTTCAAAAAACATAATTTAGTATGATTTATAAGCTGTTTTCCTCATGGGGACCGACAAAATGTCCCCACAAGGTCAAACATTTCGGGTTTTACTATCCTTATGGGGACATTTGGTCCCCACAAAGTGATAAATACACGCTCACACACACACACACACACACACACACACACACAGACACACGCATCCAGCCGTCTATCCTTGTTTATCCAATAACTTGTTAGAAACAGCACAAGCCATGATACTACTTCTGAAGTGAACTTTTTGAATTACTAATGAAGTCTTGGACACATCATTTGTTTTGAGCCAGCAATGGCAGATTCTGATTCGTCGTGTAAGAAAGTAGTTCCATGCACATATGCGTTTTTATGACCATACTAGGTTTTTCCTAATTTTTTTAAATGTTCTTGTTGTTGTATATAAGCAATATCACACTCGCAATTGAGCTATATTGCCCTACATCAGCACTGCTGTAATTACCTATGGCACTCGGCCTGCAGCCGAATCACAGCAGTGCTGATGTAGGGCAATATAGCACGATTGCGAGTGTGATATTTCTTAAATAATTCATCCAAACCACAGATAGATTTACTTTCTTTGGAAAGACAAAATATGGAATTCTTAAAATGCAAGTCAGTCATTTGATGATGCGAGACAGTTATTTCAGAATAATGGTCAACTTTAAAATGATTATGAATCCCTTAATCACTATCAGATTCTGCAAAAGAATTTGCAATAATATTTGATGCCATTGTGAATGGCATTATTCAACTGATATCAGGTGATACTGTATGGCATCAGGATGGATTAATTTTTCCACATATAATACACAAATAAGAGTGAACTGTGTCAACATTTCAGTTAAAAATGTAATATATATATATATATTACAGATATGGAGACTACGTGAGTGTTCTGTAATATAGAGGAAGAGACCATAAATCACTTTTTCTTTGAATGTTTGTATTCCAAAAACTGGATTGACATTGAGCATTTAATATTTACACTCATAACATTGAAGACTCAGCTAACTGGTAAAGGTATAGTTTTATTGTATGAGAACAGGAGTTTTGAACACAATTTTGTAATTAATTTGTTTATAATATACGGAAAATACTACATTAACAAACAGAAATGGGCAAACAATAAACCTAACAACCACCAATATAATATATTGTGACAAAATATTGAGACTCTAAAAGAAGTAAAAAATCAAAAAACAAAACTATTTTAAATAGTATTTAAAGCCTTTCCTCTATATTTAAATTAAATTAAAATCATTTAAATTAATCATTTAGACGAAAGGCTCCAAATCACAATCAGAAATATTTTATTTTGGTGCTATTGTGATAGTAGGTGCACATTTTAATACTCTTATATTTGTAATTGTTTGTAACTGTTTTTGTCCTGCAATAAAACAAATATTAATAAAAAAAGATCAGTGGTCCAGACATTTTACTAGATTTTTTAAATTCCCATTATTATCATTTGTATTCATTAGAAACTCCTTACTGTAATACAGTTTTTACTGTCTTACTGTAAACAAAATTATGAAATACAATGATGTTTTATGTTAAATTTGCACAAATTTAAGCTATTACTTCAAATACTACCACTATGTATTAATACATTAATGAGAATAAGATTTTTTTGCATTACAGCAATGAAAACTGGGGGAAAATGCTTTATTGTAATGAAAATAATATAAAAATGCAAAAACTCCTAATGCTCCTTAAAAAAGTTATTTACAGGTTGCATGAGATTCACCCATATAGCAGCAACAAATCCCTCATTGTCATGAATGCCTAATGGTTTCTTTGGAAGAACATAAGTGCAGAGGAGAGGAACGACAGATAAGGAGAAAGAGCAACATGGTGATTGAGAGAGAGAGAGATCTCGCAGCAAGAGGTTAGAACTATATGCGCATGATGTGGGAGGAAGAGCGTGGGCACAGGAGAAAGCGGGCGCACAGAGAAGCCATGCACCTCTTTTTTTCTCTTTCTTTCTTTCTTTCTCTCCTTTTGAATGACTTCCTCCTCTTCCAGTTCCACACTGCCTCATCTCAGGGATTTGTACTGTCACTCTTTCATATGTCATTTCTCACTCTCTCTCCCAACCAGACACCTCATGTTAGTAAGGACCATAATCATTAAAGGGATATTTAACCAAAACATTTCAGTTCTCTTATCGTTTACTCAACCCTGTGTTGTTTCAAATCTGAATGAATTTCTTTTTTCCTAAAGGAACAACATGAGGGTAAGTAAATGATGACAGAATTTTGAGTGAACTATCCCTAGCATGAGTGCAGATTTAATTAAACAGAGAAAATATGTTCATTTCTGCCAGAAGAACAAAGTGTGCAAAAGATCGTTGAAGAGGAACATCCCAACAAACTTACTGCTCATATCATCATCAGTAGGGCAGAAATGCTTATGTCACAAATATAGTTTGTACTATCTAATGTGGAATTTGAGAGCTGGAATTAGTCAGCATCAGTATTTGACAGTCTAGCTGTTCCCATAGCAACAGTATACCTGTTGTGGGGTTAAACAATCCAACTGTGTAAAAAGGAAAATGTTATATCCCTACAATGGAATGTGTCTGATTGTGTTGCCAAAACAAATATGACAACAAAAGAAAGCATAATGTTGTATTCAGCGATGTAAACATGCCTGTATGTTTGCGTTAGTGTTTGTGTGTCAGTGTTTTTAAATACAATCCTCATTTTTCTGCTCAAGTCTGAGTGGTTTCTATGGTTACGCCGCAGCTGAAAGTCATAAATGGTGAGCTTTCTTAAATAACATTTTAAACTGAAGGCAAGTGTTTTCAGTAGTTGTGTTTCTCCCACGGGAGCGTCTCCCTCTGGCCTTTCAGTGTCAGACAGTATGAAACCTCGGGAAACCAAAACACAAGCTGCCGTAAGGGGTCAAATCTCACATTCAACATACTGTTATGATGCTGTTTCACACAATCAGGTGCCTCAATGAAACCCTCCAAACACTGAGACAGGAGAATAGAAAGTAGACAACAAGAGAAGCATAATCAGGCATCAAACACGATACCAAACATACTCATATACACAATGGCCTGAGAGGTGTTACATCCTAAAAATATAAACAGAGATTGCTCATACTTTGTACTTAGGGTTCACCCTATGTATTACACTTTGGTGCAAAAGTCATCAAATTTTTGCTACAGACAATAATAATACCTCAAATTGTACTGTAACACAGTTCAAAATGAGAAAGGAGGAGAAGGGAACCGTCTGAACATTCAAAGTAATATTTTAATAAGAACTTAAACAAAAAGACACAAACATAAACACACACACGGCACTCTATGGCTCTCTCTCTCTCCCGAACTGATTAAGCCTGATTGGGCTCCTCCTCATCACATGTACAATTACTTTTCTTAGCGATTTTCTCCTGGCAGACGATAAAACAGGTTAAAAGATCCCTAATCTGTAATGTTATATTATTGTGTTATTAAATACCATACTCTCCAAATCTAAAGGAAAAGAGTTTTGTGTATCATCGTGAGACTTTTCACAAATAAAGCAGCCTCAACTGCCAGCATTTGTGCATGACATAATGGAAATGGTTGCAGGCGAAACGCTAGACGCACAAAACATCAAATGCACAACCTTCAATGCTGTACTACATTCATTTTGAGTTCCTGAATACAAAGGTTTTACTGAGGACAACAACAAAAACATCTCTTTTATTCAAGAAATGAGCCAGCCGACAGTGAAGGACCCTAACATTAGGTCACACGGCCCACTTTGATCTCCCCGTCATTTATCAGGTGTTAGATTCGGTTACATCTACTTGTCTAAAGGCATGCCCTTAATTTGACCTTCAATAGACAGGAACTCACCTGTTTACAGGAAAGAGCCATGCCAGAAATGAAAAGAGAAGTCTTACTTCCTGCTGGTTAGTGGTTCTTGCTAAGGCAGTTCACTATTACTATTGCTCATAACAATAGTCTGACAAACCCCTTAACCCAAGCTTTAAACTTTGGTACATAACGAATCCTGCACTGTAGACATGACTGGTACCATGGATGATGGGGTGTGTATTACTTTTCTAAGTGATCAGACTTCCGACTTTCGCAATCGCATGCATGCATTATAGTGGATATGGCTGTATGCTTGTGCTGTATTATCAAGCATGTGATCAGCCGAACAAAATGTTCTGTCTACGTCATAAGCGAGTGGCATGGCATGATGCAACAAAAACAAATTGCTTCCACAATAATCACTGACGCAGTTTACAATGGATGCGTCCACATTGCGTTGCACTGATGTTGCAGCACTGATATAAGAAAATGTATAATTAAAAACTGAGGTCAAAAGAGCCCGTAGGTACAGAATCACGCGGAAACTGACCATTGCCATAACAAACAAGCCAGCGTTATCATTATAACTACGACTTCCCGCAATGTGTTTTCTTAGTTCAATCCGTAATTCTGTATGCTGAAATTCACACTTGTTTTGGTGTTGAATGAAGGCATAGCATAAACATAACCACTTTTTCACTGTGTGAAATAAAGAAAGTGTTTGTTTTGAGCACTTACTGCTGTTGCTGCAGTGATGAACTTCAGTCGAGTGACAGAGCGCCACTGTAAAGTTCTGGAGCCGTAAAAGTCCCTTTCAAAAATCTCTCAATAAGTTACACATTTATTAACACTTATTGAATTAAAACCAGTAATGTAATGACAGTAACAGCCCCCATTGTAAAGAAGAGTACATTTTTTTCATTCAAATTTTACTTAAGAGTAAAAAATTCCCACCATTAAACTTAAAAATGTTTAATTTTTTCCAAAAGGTTTCTCAATTAAATGTAACGGAGTAAATGTAGCATGTTACTACCCACCTCTGCTCATCTTGCACTGTCTGCTATCTGTAAGTGTGGTTTGTTCTCTGTATAAGCTGTGCATTGCCTATACTGCTGGAGTTTTGCTTACTGCCCAGTGGAGCAAACAGGTGGTACTTAAAGCAACATTCCTTATTATGGTCAGGGGACATGATTGATTGCTTTAATTTTTTAACACGTCATTTTTTATATAAATAATCACACTGAAAGCATTAAATCAACAGCATTAGTATAAATCTTATTTTAATGTTTTACAGCTATGAGTGTATTTCCTTAACACACATTAGTGGCAAGACTCGTGTCATTCTTGATCACTCAGAATGGCTCTCAATGGATTCTGTCATGGGGCTGTGCAGTCTATTATGTGCCGCAGTCTCCGACAGGCCTGCTGCTCCTCTAATGGACATTTGTGCGAGCGCAACACCCATCCTCAAAACTCACTCTGCATAATGAGAACAATTCCCCAGATGAGCCCAACCACACACAACTGCAGTATCACTAATCACTGGACTAGAGAGAGAGAGATAAAGGATGTAAAAGGAGAATATTCCACATTCCACGAATACAGAATGCATTGGCGTTTCGTTACTTTTTCAAAGCATTGGTGAGGCACTCTGTTTTTTGTTATGAGAAGTCATAGTTCCGAACAAACGCGTTCTTAAAAAAGCTTGATGCTGAGCAACAAATGGAACACAACACAGGTGTCTCAAAATAGTTGGAGTTCTTATAACTTGACATAGCTTATTAAAAACATGACGTTCATGCACGAGACATGGTGCAACAGTCAAAGCCGTACATCCAACTCATGTTGATGTAGACAAAATAAATACAAAATGTTGGGTGTGAATGGTCACTTAGATGTTTTTGTTGAAATACAATCTGACTTAAATGTACATGTCTGGGTTTCTTCCTGCATTTATACATGTCCTGAATTTTGGTGACAATTTTGGATGACAATCATCATTTTCAGTGAACATTTCAATGATAATAAATACTCCAGTTATTCAGGCACTATTTTAAACCCTACTCATGGACTTTCAATATTCCCTGAAGATATCTTGCAAAATTCAATAACTTTCTATTAGCATCAGCTCATATTGGTAAAATACTACTGGGTAAGCAGAACCACAAAAAACTAAAAATATCCCCTTTGTGTGCAAAATCCAGAAAGTGAAAGGTAAGTTTTCATTTGAACCTTGAAGAAGTCACTAGTTTCCAAAAAGAGAGGAAGCCAAAAGTCCCCAGTGCATGTGTTGGTTAGCTGTAATGAATAAGTCAGTGTGAGAGGCACACAGGGCTGCAGCATTAACAGCTTCCTATGAAATCTTAAAGTCCTGAAGCAAGCCTTGTATCTAAAAGCTACTCCGGGCGCAGAGTCCTCTCTTCTCCAAGTGTCAGCAGAGCTCCCAGTCTCATGATGCACTCGTGTGGAACTGCTCTGGCCAGCACGGAAAGACTCACTGACATATGATCAGGAGGGTCTCTGTGTCCTACTTTTTTCTGTGCTGGATCAGGGGTCGAATTGTATATGGTTGAATTGTATAGTGACTGCTAAACTGTATAAACTGCATAGCTGTATTCATTTCTTCTTTTATATGACTCAACAGTCTCTTTCTTCTTACAAAATTATCAAATTAAATTCAAATTGAAATATTTTAACATTTCATGTCCATTTATTTATTTATTTGGCAAGAAGCCATGTAACTGTCTCACTGTATATTATCTCTTACAAATACTGGATCATGTCGTATTTTATACCTCTCTACGAAATGAGTTGTTGATTTCTAGCAGGTAGAGGAAGTTCAATGCTTGTTTCTGAGTTAACAAGACAGCTAACGGAAGCTTTAATGCACTAACAATTGGTAAAACTTTGCTTTTTGCTCACAGGCATCCGTTTTCGGACTTCATGAAGTAGCCAATAGAAAATCCCTTAAAGGTTTACACTCTTGAAACAGAAGGAACATATTGGTTTTGAAAGGTTGCTGGTGGAATTCAAACAAGCATCACTCACTGTACTGAGGGCATTTTGACCTTCACAATGCCAGTTTTGTCATTAACATTGTCCTGCCCTGCAGCTACTAGAGCCAATAAATCTTGCTCTTATTTATTCTTACGTCTTTGCCAGATTATATTCTCCTTCCATGTTCTGAATGTGGAATATTTCATCAAATCAGGCCCATGCAGTTTAGATGACATGACCATGACAACAGCATGGCAAACACCTTGTCAAACAATTACATATAACGTAACAGAAGCATTGACATAGTGAAAAATCAGTGTTCATGTAAAATGTTCCTCTTATAATTAGAGTAATATTTGCAGTATTTAAATAAATATTGTCCATTATTTTAAACAGTTGTTGGAGCCTAGCTCATTATTCCATTGTAAATCTTCCTAACAAGATTTTACCAAAGTTTACCAAAATTCAGGCTCAAGCCACAAGTAATTGTCAGTGTCAGCAAGAAAGCTAAAGAATACATTGTAAAACACACATGATTATAGTCGTGCATACAGTAGCGTGGAGCTCTGTGGGGAGGGCGGCAGTAAAACAGGCAGAGGAGTGTGAACTGTGACTCCTGTAGAAACATGTCCACAGGCCCTATGGATTTGACCAGATCAGACCAAAGGAGTCAAAAGGGCCACCGTAATGTGCTACACACCCAACCCCCCCGCTCACTTCCACTTACACACTCAAAAACAAATACATAGATGGCAGTATCCAATAGAAAATCATGGCCCCTCCCCTCCCCTCCACAACCATATCCGATTTTTCTGCAGGCATTTAAGCAGTCTTCCTTTCTGATGTGGCACGGCTGCGATTCTGATGGTTAGTGGCAGCTCCATCTCCCTGTGTTTCAGTATTTCCCTTTGATAAAGCCCAGTGAAAGGCCTTGTGTCCCAATGGGTGGTGTTTTCCTCACAGCTGCCATGGCAACGACATGTGATAGCAGGAGCACATGGCAAGAGAGCGTCTTGGTAACTCGCCCTGTGCATCTTACCAACCCTGTTCTCTAATTGCCAGCTAAGATCCTACCTTATTCTCAACATCTACATATACATGTTTATGAGAGACTGTAGGCCAAGGCGTTGCTCCAGTAGATCATATCTAGCGATGCTTCAGTCTCCCGGTATTTCTTATATTTTCTCAGTCCACCTTAAAATCTGTGATTACTTTTAAATCTGTAATATATAAGATAACAACTCTTGTTTTCAGAGAATCTTGAATTCTCTTATAATGTTTCTTCAGCATCACTGTCAAATAATCTTTTATTTCTTGTTTGAAAATACTGTAAACCATAAATCTAACAACATTTTGTAAGGTGTAACGGTGGCACACCCTTGTAAAAAGATTCTTTAAATTTGAAATTAATTAGTTCGGGTTCCAGGTAGATTTAGTCTACCACATTCAATGGTTTAGGCCGGATAGCTCAAAGGCCACCAGTTACATACAAAACAAAAGATATAATAAACCAATACAAAAACATTACCAAAGGGGTTCGCAGTAAATATTTATATTCTTCGTCTTTTACAAAACAGCGTGCGCTGCAGACGCTCCACACAGGTGATCCGAGTCAACCAGCTTCACCCGTAAAGTTCCTTCCACACATAACTCTTAGTAGCAAGAGGAAGATTCAAGTGTGAACGAAGATAACTTGAGCTATGACTGCTGACTGTTCCACTTCTGCCTTCTCGTTTACCGAACTCCCTTCATTTCCTTTCCGCTTCCTTTTTATACCCGTTGCTTCATCCTCTGTCTGTCTCCTGATTGGTTAGTCTCATTCATTCATACAATAATTAAAGTGCGGGTTCATCCCGAAATCGTCACAAAGGTTTATGCTTAAAACCAAGAAAAAAACAATTAGCCAATGGAGTAAGGAAGATGAACATAATTCAAGATGTATTCTCTGAAAGAACATCATTTTATTGTTTACCACAATTTTGCTCTTCAAGTAAATTTATCCTGTTAAGATATTTTTACTGCAAAACATGATAAAAATACAGATTTTGTTTTGCAGTGTAAAGTGACCTCTCCAATTTTGTTGGAAACAGCTGCAGTAGTAAGTTATCTAATGTTATTTCACTCTGAATCCTGCTGACATAATGAAGCTGACGTAACTTCTGTGACACCAGCGACACTGAACGGAATGGGAAAAATAAACCATGTTTTCAAATCAGCTTTCTGAATATGCCCCTCTGACACCATTGTTTGAGTAACACTGTTGGGGCGGGTCTAACACCTGTTTTACATTGCACACCGAAGAAGTCCATGAGCTGAACTGAAGCAGTTCGTCACAAAAATTTTGCAGCAAACAACATGTATAAATTTACACCAGCAGCGTTTCTGCTGCAGAAACTGCTGCACTCTATACAGAAAATAAAGTTATAAAATGGTTATCAGGAGTGAATTATTAATAGGTGTTACAAGCTTGATCGTCATGAAATCTTATTTACATGATGATGGTGTTATCTAATGCAGACTTGTAAAATGGTTTCATGTAGTGGCACCCAACTCAATAAGCTCTGCTCATTTTTTAACATCATTATTTAGTGGATGGGGAGGTCAATGAGGCTGAATGTTGTTTTGCACAACAGAGGACAGTTTGACCACTCCATTTGGCTCGATCACACTTAATAATATAGCTTAATAATATCATCAGAAAAAAGTATTTATGCACAACTACTGAATAGTGATATCTCTTCATTCAAACACCAGTCCAAATGTTTAAGTGTTGAGTACTTTCCTCTCAAAAAGGACGCAATTCCAATATGTTAACTCACCATATTAACCAACAGCCAGGTATGGCATCCCACATTTTTTTTCTTTGTTAATTAATCCTTATAAAGATTCGAGAGCAATAGAGCACTTTAATACAAGTGTCTTTCAATACAAGACTGAGGTAAGTTCTGAATTTACCGACCACACGTGTTGTCACATGCATTTGTTTACATTTGGTAGCACACTCTGCTGTATACTAGTATTTAGACCTGATCTCAATGCAACAGTATATAAAAGGGCAGTTATATTTTGTTTGGTTAAGGCTATGACTTGTAGTTAATTGTGGTTTCTAATTATAAAAGTATGTGTGTGATTAAAATGATTACCTTTTTACCTTAAATGGCAGTTAATTTTTTTGTTTTCCTACGAGCTGTAATTAAAATAAAAACAAACTACACTACAAATATATGCTTAATCTGTGCAATATATGCTTTTTTTGTGTCAACTCATCTTCATGTCCATCAACACTGCACTTTCACGTTAATTCAGCACGAGCAGCACAGCAAGCAAATACAGAGTCAACGCCGAAACTCCCGCAGCAGTGCAGCTCACGTGCTGCTTCTGCTTCCGAATTAAATACACTCATTTGTTAACATGGATGCACACTGCTTCTGTCCTGCTTTGGCGTGCGGTGTAAAACAAGCATAAGCGGGTCACTCAAAACAAACAGGAATTTTTAATGTGCCACAGAGACACAGCGCTCACAGTTTTGAAGAAAATTAACATATAGTTGTCTGCATATTAACTGGGATAAAATAAAGTGTTTTCCTTACCTCTTGTCTGTGCCAGACCCGGTCACAGGCAATAGAGTACTGTGCAAAAGTCTTAGGCACTTAAGATGTTTCACAAAAACATTTGTCTTAAGATGGTTATTTATATCTTCAGCTTTAGAGTGTCAATAGAAAACATACATTTTAGACTCCCAAATATTACTTTTGCAAATAGAATAGAATAGAAAAGAAGAACAGGGTGCTCTGCAAGAGATGGCCCCCAACAGAACATCGGGTCAGTCTGGGATTACATGAAGAGACAGAAGCAATTGAGACAGCCTAAATAGATAGAAGAACTGTGGCGAATTCTCCAAGAAACCTGAAACATCCTATCTGCCAACAACCAAGGAAAAATGTGTCCAGGTGTACCAAGGAGAATAAGAAGTTTTAAAAGGCAAAGGTGGTCACACCAAATATTGATTTAGCTTTTTTATGTTTACTGGACTTTGTATGATGTTAATTGGTTAATGAAAACTATTTAAGCCTATTTTTTGAAGACATCCTCACTATGCAACATTTTTCACAAGTGCCTAAAACCTTTGCACAGTACTGTATATTGTAGGCACACAGCTGTCACAAGCTGGGTTTCCATCCACGTATGTTTATGCATATTTTGGAATATCACATAAAAACTGTCGGATGGAAACACCAAGATGCAAATAAAACCTCACTTTTAAATGACACTTTTAAAAAATATATTGTAGATCCACACAGCAAAGACATAAGGAAAGTGTGACGCACTGTCGCTCCCATATATGAGACAAAGTTTGTCTAGAGTGTTTTTCTGCATGCTCTAAATTAGTGGTGCACCGATCAGGAAATTTGAGGTCGATACCGATCTCCGATTTTTTTAACAATAAGACCGGCCGATACCGATTTTTTTTTAAGTGCCCTTTGTCACACTTTTGCGAGTTATATGCTCCAATTATACGTTTATGCCCCACACAGTAAAATTACAGTGACATTTTAGAAAAAGTTTCCATTTGTTAACATTATTTAACAACATTACTGTAATTAACATGAACTAATTAACTTAATGTTACTTACAACATATACTATTACATTTTTATAATCAAAAGTTGTATTAGTTAACATTAGTTAATACACTATGAACTAACATGAACTAACAATGAACAATTGTATTTTTATTAACTAAACATTATGCTTAATAAGTGCTGTAAAATATATTATTCATTATTTGTTCATGATACCTAATGCATTAAATAATGTTAAAGAAATTAAACCTTTTAATAAAGTATTACCAAAATTACATTAAAATTACATTAATTGTGAATTGCTAATATTTATTTGTTTTAAAGCAGTTATGAATAGTTCTGTTGCCAATGTCAAAAGGTCAGTGTGACATACTGGCAACCAGTAAAAACAATGAGACCATCACACACAGTAGAGATTCTTTTAAAAATAAGAAAAATATATGCATTACAAGCTCTAAAACTGTTACAGTGAGAAATCATTAATATCTATGATTTGTTTACTGTCTTTGGCATTTTGCTGTAACACAAATCACACATTATTAAGCAAATGCATGAAGATGTGGTGCCATTAAGTTTAAAATGTAATTGCTGTGATTAATGGTATTGTGACCAACATCAGTTTGATTTAAATTGGGATCCTCACAGAATAGCGTTGAGATGAGTGACTGATGAGATATGGAGAGTACCTGGAGAGTGCACATGTTTGATTGACAATGAGAGCGCTGGCGTTAAAGTGTGTGAGGCTAAAAGTGCTCATGAAGGCTCAAACACTCTCTATCACTGCACACAACGTCTGATTTTCACGACTCGCGTTACATCGCGTGTATTCAGATTTGTATTTGCTTGTTTATTTGTTGTTTAATTTGTTTTATACCTGTTAGCAGCCTCTTTATCCTCTTCCTGCTCACTGTGCAGTTAGTCAGAATAACTACCGTAATGACTCTAGAAAATGGGCAACTTAATATTCATACACATGTAATTCTTACAGATTTTAAAAACAAAACAGAATATTCATGTCAATTACATCGTCTGAAATTACATTGTCACAGTGGCTACAATTGCTCCGCAAGTGACGATTTTGTGCTTTTGAACTCATGAAATGGAAATGCAGCTTTATTCGCACATGGTTTTTGCAAAATTATGTTTTTTTTTACATCAATTTAATTTGCAAATTGGATGGAGAAACATAGTGACAGATATGCACATCCAATCTGCATTACAGTGAAATCGCTAAATGCATCTAAATGCATTAACATTACTGATCTACTGACAAGATTCAAACTCAAGACCCCAAGATTTGCAATGTCATGCATTAAAGAAATGTTTCTCCAAAAATGTCATCATTTACTCATCCTCATATTATTTTTTTCTTCCTTTGAACACAAAAGAGATGTTAGGCATAAGTGACCATTTACTTTCATTGTATGGGGAAAATTATGCAATGAAAGTGAATGGTGTCTGAGACAGTAGGCCCCCAATATTCTGCCTAATATCTAATTTTGTGTTCCACAGAAGAAAGTAACTTATACAGGTTTGGAAAATCATATAGGTAATTAATAGTAAATAATGACAGAAGGTGTTGAGCCTCCCTAGAGGCGCAATCACATTTACCTTCACACAGTGATTACAGTCATTTAAATAGGACTTTGCTTGAACGAGAATTTCACATTGGCAAAGAATTTCCCCTCGTGGATTTTGAGTTGAGATCAAGTTTGGTGAACTTTGACAGGTCAATTTGCCATGTTGACCAATAGAAAGTTGCTTGGTTTTCCAGTGACCTCTGTGTGGGTGGTGCTTCGTACACAGCTGCACAGAATATTCACAATGGACAAGGATATAATTTTAGTTGCAAGTTTCTTTTAACTTTGCTCAGCATATAAAAAGTATTTTTGGCAATTGTTTTTTTTTTTGCTGGATTTACACGTGCTCAACGTCCACCCATGCCTTGGACCCATGGAATTTCACCATGCAAAGATAAGTGTGACAGTGCCTTAAGTCTGAAATCTAAGAATTGGCCCTGTGAAAGACCCCAAGACGGACACTGATGCACAAAATAAAAATTTGGCTAGTGAGTCTGTTTTTACCAAAAGCCTCACACACTTGTTTAAAATTAGCTAAATGTGTGGGCACACACTGCAACGAGCATGCTCATAAAATGCAAAAGTCCCTCCCAACCAAATACCCTCCTACTCTATATTCACAAGATTCCTCGTTTAGCTTCAGTTAGAATGTCTTTTCTATTGTTATTAGTGAGGGGAATTAGTTAACTTTGCAATTTAAATTTAGGACAAAAATCAACTAGCCTTTTCTTGTATTTTGCTAATAAGGATAATTATTAGACATCTTGTGTGAGACTTTAAAGTCAGCGGTACAAGGGTCCCATGCTGTGTTGGAATGGTGAATAGATTAACCTGTGCTGTGAAGCCACGAGAGGAGCATCTAAATAAAATATTCAGAGCAGAGTGCCGTGTGAACAGACTCAGGTCCCAGCATTAAGCTTTTGCTGTCTGCTGCCAGTGTTAATATTTCAATTACACGCATGAATAAATGAATTAAATCGGCCCTAACATTGTTCCTTTTCTGTAGGAATTACCGCATTGTACCAGATAAGTCAGGGTTCTAAACAAAGTTTGTTTCTGTCTGTTTGTGGCATAGGGCAGAATCTATAGTAATGAATGTCCACAAAGGTTTGTTAAAGAGGCAGTATGTTAAACATCTTTCTCTAAGGCACATCTCACCACATGCTGGTGAAAGATATCTCACATATGGCACCTCAGGTTTAGCAGTCAAGGTGTTTCATGACATACTCTGGCACGTCCAATGACCATATGATATGATATGCTGAGCTTTACATATTCTCATTAATATTAAAAGATGTTCAGTGATTACAAAATAAGATAAATGGATGTCACAGTGTTATTTAAGTGTGTGAAAAGAGTGCTGTTGTACTGAATATCAGCAAGACTGTGATTCGGCTACAAGTAATGACAGCTGTGCAGATATTCAGTACAACAGAATAATTGTGAGTGTGATAAGCTATTCTTTACAACAATTCAATAAACAAGACGTTAATATGAAATAACTTCCATTTTAGACACAATATGGTCAGTTATTTTGTCTAGTTTTCCTCCGCCAATGAAAATAGCTCAAAAAGAAGCCAAAGCACATTTATCAGTACTTTTGAAACGCAGTTCGTCCAATCAGATTAGAGGACCGTAACTCTATAAATCTTGATAAAGGGCTGAAAGAGTACTTTAACCATTAACTCTAATCTGATGTGAGTTTATTATTTGTTCATAATAGCAACTGATTAAAACAATAGACTATTTATAAATGTATTTGATGTTTATTCATTTCCTTCGCTTATTTCTAATGACAATTTGCAATGGCCAAAATGATTTGCCCTCTGCAATAGCAAATCTTCATTAAAGGGGTACTCCTTCACTTGTCTGGGTACAAGAGTGTGCAATAAAATATATCTTGAAAAAAGTAATATCAAAGCTTAAAAGAGTCAGTTCAATCCAAAAGGAAAATTCTGTTTTACTCACCCTCATGTCGTTCCAAACCAATGTGATTTTTTTTCTCCAGTGGAACACAATATCAGATGTTTGCCATACAATAATGTGGACAGGCTCAGTCACCATTCACATTCATCGTTTAGAAAACAAATGCCATGAAAGTGAATGGTGATAACATCTCCTTTGGTTCTACATGAAAAAAAGAAAGTCATTCGAATTTGAAACAATATGAGGGTGCGTAAATGACATTCATTTCAATTTCTGGGTAAACTATCCCTTTTGGAACTGAGCATAGGAACAGTTTTGGGGTGCATTTTATTCCCTTGTGTGTTTGCATTCCTCAGCACTCGCCTAAATTTTCTGGCCTTCCTCCACTGTCAGAACTCATTTAGCACTTTCTCCCAGGCTTCCAGACCTTTCCACTGCCTGACATAACTGACATTTACATTTGCCCTCTATCAAAGAAAGAGAAACAAGGGTTTAGATCTCTCCACTCTCATAACAATCTCTCTCGAAAGGGCAGCAGAGAAATGACCATCCTCGCAGCAATCTTATCAGACTCTATTTAATCATGGGAAAATCAGAGTGAGAATCCATTTTCCAGGTTGTCAATGCTACAATGGCCTAACTGTTGATTCACAATGGAAGAATGACACATCATTGTAGTAGCTTGGTTTGAATGAACTGTATGTTACACTTAAATTATGTTCCTCACAGCTTTCCCTTCACTAATTATTTTCTGTGCTCGCACCTTAACAGAATAATACAGAACGTAACCATTTATGGATGTTGCGTTTTACGGTGGTCGCTCATCCTTGGGGTATTACCACTTCAAAGCAGTGTGTGCAGATAAAACAGAGACTGGAGGAGAAATGCTAATTCATACAGTTCAAAATGCAGGCATAAAGGACAGGAAGAAATCAATAGAGCTCCCCTGCGCGAGGGAGTCAACAGAGCAGAAGAGTCCAGTGCCCTAGCACATAAATAATATTTATGTAGACTCCAGAACCAAATAACCACAGGGGACCATGTATAATTCTGATTCAGACATCTGAGAAGCAATGATCTGGTAAATGTGAGACCCACTCATTTATTTTACACAAAGAGGGTCAGAGGCATCAGGCTGGCAACTGGTGATTGTTAAGCCTTATTTCTGTGATTTCCATGCTCAAATGTAAAAGCAGTTAAGGTTTGGGGTTCTAAACAAAGTTTGTTTGTGTCTGTGGCATAGAGCTGAATCTATACTAATGCATGCACTCAGTGTTATGCTAGCTGATTAATTAGATCTATCTCACATAGTGACCGCATTTACATGCAAAACACTTTGCTGATACTGTAAGTATCAAATATCAATTTACTTCTGCAATAAAACATTCAAACATAAGAAACACAGGACACAACCCATGTTTTTGGTGGTGTGTTAAGATCCAAGAATTTTGGTTGAAATTTCAGTTTTATGCGTGACGTATTGGGAACTAAAATTTCATTTTGCCCCAGACTCTGTATTTTAGGCAATGGAGTGGTTATTAATATAGGGGATGAAGACATAAAAAAATTGAAGAATTCCACCAACATGATTTGAAACGAGAAAAAAACAGCCTTTCAGTTTGGAATGTTTCAACGTCTTAAATTACCGGCCTTCAACAAGAACCCCCACACCAGGCTGTTCTGTGTAAGGTTACCAGGACCATCAGATTTGCACAACTCTAAGATATTTAATCTTAATCTAGCCTGGCTAGATAATGCTGAAAATCACTTTGAACTGTGGTAACATTTGTACCTGACAAATTAATGATTATAGACTGATGGAACTCTTTAAAATGTGTGTAGTGATATATAATCACCTATAATTGATAAATATAATCTTTAATTTTGTATGATTCATCTCATTCTACTAATAATGGTAACTATAAGGCTTAATTTGATAAAATACAATGATGTGTAAAACCAATATGATTTAAAAAAATGTCATGTTTAGTATGTAGGCATGTGTTTGGGTATGAAGAAAAATCTGGTGAAAATGAATATCATGTCTCTTCCCAAAAGCATCTTAACTTAAGTAGTACTTGAAAATGATAAGAACATCGTAAGGACACAGACTTATGCAGACACTTGCAGGACAATCATGAAATTACACCTATTACAATTTAAATACCTATAGCTATACTTTAGGCCCATTTAATATCAGTATACATATGTTTTATTTTATTATTATTTTTAACCGACAATGATAATAATAATAATAATAATAATAATAACAATAATAAATGCAGCAAATGGTTAAGTTAATATTGGATGAACAGATAAATTAATAAGTAAAAAAATAAAGTTATTCGTGGACTAGTTGGTAACAACAAAGTGGTGGGATGATTGTTGCAGAGAACTGTAAAAATTACAATCAGAGACAGAAGGAAAAAGTAAATAACATGATGCCGTACATGAAAATCGTCTGTATAGTATAATGGCTCCTCATCCTCGACTCCTCCTCTCTGACACCTAAGGGCGCTCTCGCCCGCACCACACGTTGTCAATTTTGGTAGTAAAGAGCAGTCCTCCATTTGATTGGTGAATGTCCCTAAAGCGCAGCTTCCACATGTCCCCTTATTTTGCGCTCCGTAATAACACTGTGAACCTCACTATATTCAATTAATGCTAGTCATTAGCAGGACCATACACAGGGTCTCCGGTGTCTTCACTGATCCTGGAAGACTTCATATCGACCCACAGAGCAAATTTTGAAAACGGAATATTAAAATACACATCTGATGAACGAAGCAGCGAGTCAATAAATATATAGTTCCGCACAAAACGACAGCAAAACAAAATGCAATTATGTGGTGAATTAAATTGTAAATTTAAGAAAATATTTTAAATATTTCCAGCGAGATAAATTACAAAGTTTTTATAATTACGCAGCAGCACTATACGGTCACATTTCAGCACTTGACGTTTGTGGACAGTGTCTCTCTTAAGTAGCACTTAAAGCACGTCCTGGCATGGTCATGTAAAGGCAGTTTTGAGAAACGCACGTAAAAAATGGATCACGGTCAGGTGCGGCCCTAAATTGATAAAACCGCAGTGAATGCGACCTGCCCAAGACCCATGACCAAAAAGGAGGTGAGACAGTTCCTGGGGCTGGATGGCTATTATAGAAGGTTTGTGCCTAATTATTCAGACATCACCAGCCAACTGACAGATCTCACTACAAAGGGAGCTCTAGAATGGTTCCAGTGGACAGAGTCGTGCCAACAAGGATTCATTTTTGGCGGGCCTCTTCTGCATTCCCCTGACTTCTCTTTCCCTTTTGTTTTGCAGATGGATGCATCAGACAGGGGGCTGGGGGCTGTACTGTCCCAGGTGGTGAAGGAGGAGGTGTGCCCAGTGCTGTACATTAGTCAGAAGCCCTATATGAGAGAGATACTTAGTCTCACACAGCACCATAGAGAAGGAGTGCTTGGCCATCAAATGGGTGGTCCTCACCCTCCGCTTCTATTTGTTGGGACGTGCATTCACCCTCTGTTCAGACCATGCCCTGCTCCAATGGCTCCTCTGCATAAAGGATGCCAATGCCCGGATCACCCGTTGGTATCGCGGTGGGGGTATGTGGAGGCGAAGGCATGGTCGAGCGTCCATCTGGGAAGAGAGTAAGTGGAAAGGGTTCGCACCTGAAATTAATTGCTGGTAATTGCTTGTTTCTGTATTTGCAGTGAATAAATAAAAAGGGGCCAGACCGCAGAATGTGGAGAGTGAACCCGTCATTTAACCAGTTACACTGCTAAAACAGAAGTCTCACTGCTAATAGAACAGTTTAGACAATCTTACAGCAACAAACATTTTTAACTGAAGAACTCATCTGCTTTAACAAACATTCGAGCTCCACATACAAGCTCTCAAATTACAGCACTCTAAATGAGACTTTATTCATTGGCTTATCTATCAAAGTTATATTTTGTTTCTCTGGTCTAAGAAGAATTCCTTATAACCTCTTAAGATGCTGCTATTTCCTTGAATATTGTGAGCACAAAGCTAAATATTACTGCATATATACACTCACCTAAAGGATTATTAGGAACACCTGTTCAATTTCTCATTAATGCAATTATCTAATCAACCAATCACATGGCAGTTGCTTCAATGCATTTAGGGGTGTGGTCCTGGTGAAGACAATCTCCTGAACTCCAAACTGAATGTCAGAATGGGAAAGAAAGGTGATTTAAGCAATTTTGAGCATGGCATGGTTGTTGGTGCCAGACGGGCCGGTCTGAGTATTTCACAATCTGCTCAGTTACTGGGATTTTCACGCACAACCATTTCTAAGGTTTACAAAGAATGGTGTGAAAAGGGAAAAACATCCAGTATGCGGCAGTCCTGTGGGCTGAAAATGCCTTGTTGATGCTAGAGGTCAGAGGAGAATGGGCCGACTGATTCAAGCTGATAGAAGAGCAACTTTGCCTGAAATAACCACTCGTTACAACCAAGGTATGCAGCAAAGCATTTGTGAAGCCACAACACGCACAACCTTGAGGCGGATGGGCTACAACAGCAGAAGACCCCACCGGGTACCACTCATTTCCACTACAAATAGGAAAAAGAGGCTACAATTTGCAAGAGCTCACCAAAATTGGACAGTTGAAGACTGGAAAAATGTTGCCTGGTCTGATGAGTCTCGATTTCTGTTGAGACATTCAGATGGTAGAGTCAGAATTTGGCGTAAACAGAATGAGAACATGGATCCATCATTCCTTGTTACCACTGTGCAGGCTGGTGGTGGTAGTGTAATGGTGTGGGGGATGTTTTCTTGGCACACTTTAGGCCCCTTAGTGCCAATTGGGCATCGTTTAAATGTCACGGCCTACCTGAGCATGTCCATCCCTTTATGGCCACCATGTACCCATCCTCTGATGGCTATTTCCAGCAGGATAATGCACCATGTCACAATCATTTCAAATTGGTTTCTTGAACATGACAATGAGTTCCCTGTACTAAAATTGCCCCCACAGTCACCAGATCTCAACCCAATAGAGCATCTTTGGGATGTGGTGGAACGGGAGCTTCGTGCCCTGGATGTGCATCCCACAAATCTCCATCAACTGCAAGATGCTATCCTATCAATATGGGCCAACATTTCTAAAGAATGCTTTCAGCACCTTGTTGAATCAATGCCATGTAGAATTAAGGCAGTTCTGAAGGTGAAAGGGGGTCAAACACAGCATTAGTATGGTGTTCCTAATAATCCTTTAGGTGAGTGTATATGTAGTGGGCCAAATGCATTATAATGAATTGGTCAATGATGGCTCCAGGAAGTAACCATTATAGCTGATCTAAGTGATGGCATTGAAGAAGAAAACATGACAACCCAATACACCACACAATTGCCATGCAGGCCTCTGCAGACACAAGGAAGAAGGAAAATTAATAAAATTAATATTAATTTCATTTTTGTTTCAGCCGTTTTATGGTCTGGAATAATCCAGAACACATAAAATAATGAAATAACAATCACTTACAGACAGGGTTCTATTGGATTACCTAAACAGACAACATTCATCCTAAATGTATCAGCAGATACAGCCAGATATGTTTCATTTGAGATATCAATCACTTTAAACTGACAAGAATATCTGCAACAAGGCTGAGTTAATGTAAAATGGTGAAGAGTTACGCCTTCTGGTGGCAGATGATGAGAAGTTATTTGGGCCATAATCTGGACGAAAACTTTAAATTGATCTATGTCAGTAATAAAAAAGGGTGACCATTTCTCAAACATACCCTCAAGACTTTACTCCTCCATTTAATACACCCTGTTCACATAAGGACTACGTTGAGCCAGCCTGTCCGCCTTTTCAGGACTTTGTTAAACGTTGTCAGAATCCCATCTATTCCGCGTCTCTGCAATTATTCATCCCACCATTTGTGTAATTGCAGACTGTAAGACAGGCGATATGTTTAGCTTATGGTTCAGTGCTTTTGCAGAGAATGTCTCCTAGTCATGCAAAGCAGTGTGCAGAGAGCTTTGTGATTATGACTTACAGAAAGAGAGAAGTGGTTGTGTTCTTAATTCTTGGCTACAGCCCAATAAACTACAGGCATCCTGCCATTACTTTATCTGTAGTCATTGAATCAATATGAGTAAGGGGCATTTGAATGCCAGAGCATTTCTCAAGGAAAATGAGGAAGAGCCATTAGGGCAAACATCAAAATTCACCAAAAATAAGCCTGACCCCATCCCACTAGTCATTTTTGTAAAGGTTCAAAATATGGATAAACACACACTGAGCACTTTATTAGGAAGTCCTGTACACCTACTTATTCACGTGATTATCTAATCAGCCAATCATGAGGCATTAGTGCAATGCATAAAATCATGCAAATATGGATCAGGAGCTTCAGTTAATGTTCACATCAACCATTAGAAAGGGTGAAAAATGTGATTTCAGTGATTTCAACCATGGCATGATTGTTGGTGCCAGACAGGCTGGTTTGTGTAATCACTCTGTACAATTGTAGTGAGCAGATTAGCATCTCAGAATGCACAACACATTGAACCTTGAGGAGGATTGGCTACATCAGTAGAAGACCATGTCTGGCACTTTATTAGGACCATAGTGTTCCTAATAAAGTTCTCAGTGAGTGTAAATTATGCTTATTTGAAAAACTGTAAGGCACCTAAAGGTTGATTTAAATGTTAAAAATGTGTTTATGTGACCCATTTAAAATAGTTAATCTATTCCAAATCCAACGCTAAATTCCACTGAAAAGAGGCATATATCTGCGACATGCTTACCTTGCATATGATACATTATTGTACACTAAATATAGAACATAGCACGCATTCACTGAATCAACGTTAGTGAATATTTAACAGGCATATTTATTGAAAACAATTGAATGAAAAGTGCAGGACCAATAGAGCAACCCAGCCTGCTCTAAACAGAATTCAACAAGTAAACATTACTTAACATATTAAAACAGTCAGGACATTGTTGAAAATAATTAACAAGTAGTCTAAGCCAAATACAAGATGAAAATTTGGAAGATTTGCAGGCGTGCATTAGCCATTGATCTAATATAGCAGCTGTTCAGTAAACCAATAACAGTTACAGATATGCTGTATATAAAAAAATAAAAAATACATTTAAAAAAGGTATCTATATGATAGAAAAAAATAGGCCTGTGAAGCCTACAATAAACCTAATGGATTATGAAAATGAAGCGCACATAGAATAGATAGTTTAAAGTGTTAAGCAGTCGCCAACTCGTTGAAAAAGCCTTCTTAATCAGCAGATTTAAAAAATGGCATACTTAGCGTAAAACAGTCATTTTTTAGGCTACTTACTTAAAAGCACAAATTTTTGGATGAACAAAATTAACATGTCGACATGGTCCGGTGAAAGACGGGACTTGACTTACCAGATGCAGCTATCCTGCATTTGAAAAAGCCAGCACAGCAGAAACATAATGTACAAACATGCAGATTTAAAAGAAGACTCAAATGTGAAAACATCCATAGGGTCTTTCAAACATTTGGAAATCTGATTCCCACACCACCACAGAAGTGATTTCATAACTACTGAGTTTGCTTGTCTATCGAGAGGACATTGTCCTGCGTGCGCCATGAGTGAGAGATGGAAGAAACACATGAAGCCTGAGGCGAAATTAAACTTTGTATCTGCTCCAGAAATCCTCTTTTTTAAATAATATTTGTATTATTAAATCTATTTAAAATATGTAACATTAATATGACAGTAATTTAAGTGCAACCTCTGTAAAAATATAAAGCAAATGTAAACGTGTAAAAAGGTTGATCAGTTTAATGGGGGGAAATATTAGCCGACTAGTAATTCCAGTGTCGACTAGCAGCATCAGAACCGTTTAGTCGACTAGTCTCGCACATCCCTACTTTTTATACCTACAGCCGTGGCCAAAAGTATTGGCAGTGACATAAAATTTGCATAAAACATTTTCTGCTACAGATGTTGTGGTGTTGATTCACATTGTTTCTATATTATTGTGAAGAGTGATCAGATGCATTTGAAATCATTGCAAAAAAGCTTCACTGGCTACAAAAATGGTCTTTATCACAAAAAACATAATTTCACAGTTTTTTGGCCCTGGCACAAAATGACCAGCTAACATCATTTCACTAATCATATCAAAAGCACCTGGGAAAGTGTGAATGAGTACTAGTCAGGTAAAATCACTCTATCATTCTGATTGGATTATAAGAGCAGACTGATTGCTATAAGAGGAGGTATGAAGTGCTTCCAATCATTGTGTTCTTGTTAGCAATGGTTACTTCTAAAGAAAGATGTGCAGCCATCATCGCTTTGCATCAAAATGGCCTCAAAAGCAAGGAAATTGCTGCAAAGAATATTGCACCTGAAAGAACCATTTACCGGATCATGCAGATATTGAGAATTGAGAATATTCAGATTAATGGGTGACAAATTCAATCCAAACACAAACTCTATGTATATCAAACTAAAATATCAAACATGTTTGATTTTCGCAAAATCATACTCTGAAGGTAAGATTTCAGAGTCTGTATCCAACATATACTATGTAATTTCTGTCAACTCCGAATAGCCCACAATCTACAGACTGGTGCCAACGAGCACTGACTTGGCCTGTTTGCAAATCAAGGCTAAAATTGGTTTAAAGTCAGCTAGTGTAATTTAACACCAGCTGTGAACGCGACTCATCCAATCAGAATTCTGTTTTATACACCTTTCTCCTGAACACAGAAGTCTTAATTTTCCGGTCTCCTATGTTTTTACTCCCATCGGCGTATATTCTTAACAGATAATGTGATATTTGCCATATTAAATTTATAAAACTTGTCATAAAAGCACGTTGCTACATAGTGTTGATCCTGTAGAGTAAAGTGTAAAGAGTTGGTGAATGACGTGAAATGATGGCCCAGGGTTAGTTACACTGATATCATCATTAGTTACTTTCAGTTAATATGACAGCCAACAACTGCACAATTTTAACTCCAACTAACACTTGTTGTTGTTCTCCATCTGAATTAGAATCATCATGGCAGTGCCCAGTGGTTATAGTCAGGAAAACTGTGGATAAATGTGGTAACATTCTTGATGCGTTTCTCTACCGATTGAGTAAGCTCATGTAGGACTCATGTAGGACCTGGCCCTAATGCAGTCCTCTGCCCTGCACTGACCTGTACAGCTTGCTTAATAAAGCTGTCCCATGGAGCTTTCAGCTCAGCTATTCACTGCAGCCATACCTGTGTCTTAGGGTTGAAGTGTGAAGCCCTGGAGGATTTCTGGATAAGAGAGTTTTTTTGGTGTAACAAATGAGCAAACTGTACTAGTATTATGCAGTCTGAAGTCTGCAGATAGCAGCATTCCAGTAATACTTCATTAGATAGAGACTGGCCTTTAACAAGCCACGCCCATTCATCAGCCAACACATACCGCTCTGTGATCAATGGCCTATGAGATTGTCCATTTAAGAATGAACCCACTAAAGGCACGTGGCGGCTTGAATGTTGTCGGTGCAACTGTTTGGCAGAGGCTCTGCGTTGTCTTAAAGTTATTGTTTTATGGAGCCAGATATAATTTTTGTTTTCTTTGCACTGCTTAGAAAAGTTATAATGATTGCTATGCCCCTGATTCTGAATAATGATTAATCATTGGATTGAAATTGCTTGTACTACGATTTTGATAGTGTTGGGTTCGAGTCTGAGTTGAGTCTGAGTCCAAAAGAGGCAGAGTCGGACTCAAGACCGAATCCAAAACAGGCCGAGTCGAGTTTGAGTCCGAATAAATCTGTTCATGAATCTGAATTAAAATTGTAACTATAAACTCAACATCAATATTTTAAGCTTATTTTAAACTTCACAACTAAGAAAAACAGTTTGTCAATATATATTAAACAAAAACATCTCATATCTATTTTATGATTAGTATCCTGCTGAACAAACTTAATTTGTTTTCTTTGCTTTAGGTGTATGAAGACATAACTGTCCTTCAAAAAATATCTTATTGCATTCTGTTGACATTTTTATTTTTAACCTCCAACATAGACTAAAGAAAGTTATTATTATTTTGAATTTTAATTTAGTTTTTATTTCTCGTTCATTTTCAATTTGTCAATTCAATTTAATTTAGTTTTATTTAAAATATCCCTTTCTACAGAAATAATAGTCTATACTGAGATGTCTTTCTGAATCTGCCGACTGATTTGGGAAAATACAGTACAAATAAGTCAACACATTAGTAATTAGCACTCACTGAGAAGTTAATCTCATGATTTGACTGCAAGTGCAGCCTACAAATTGACTACATCCAAAACACTGGAAAAGCCCACTGACAATATTAGGGCCGTGTCATCACAGACATGATTTTCTAGTTAATTTGCAGGACACCGCTCAATACAGGGCAGTTCTGCATGCTGCTCATGTACCTAAATCCCTGATGCGTCCGTGTGCTAGGCTTGCCATGGTATACAGTGCTACTGGTTATACTCTGTACATATATTTTATACTGAAATTGACATGAAACACAGACACCTTCAATATGAGTTGGAGATGCATCCAGCCGCATTAGGTAACAATATTGGTGAGTTGTGTGAGATCTCCCTGGTCGTACCCTTTTCCATTAGGCCTATTTCAGGGTTTCTGCAGGTATCATCAAATCTCATTTAATGCCTTTTTTAATGCCATTATTAAAATTTGTAATGCCATACATGACCCAAGACTAACCATGTGTACACACACACACACACACACACACGTAGTGTTTCCATGTTTTATGGGGACTTTCCATAGACATATTGGTTTTTATACTGTACAAACTTTATATTCTATCCCCTAAACCTAACCCTACCCCTAAACCTCACAGAAAACTTTCTGCATTTTTACATTTTCAAAAAACATAATTTAGTATGATTTATAAGCTGTTTTCCTCATGGGGACCGACAAAATGTCCCCACAAGGTCAAACATTTCGGGTTTTACTATCCTTATGTAGTAAAAAAAGTGATAAACAAACGCACGCACGCACGCACGCACGCACGCACGCACGCACGCACGCACGCACGCACGCACGCACGCACGCACGCACGCACGCACGCAGGGGCGGTAGTGTAGCGGTTAGCGCGCTGCACTACGAACCTGGTGACCTGAGTTCGATTCCTGCTCATGGCCAACATCAGTGATGATTATATGAACTGGTCCTGGGCCTCCCCTAGGTTGACTCAGCCTAAAATGAGTACCTGGTGCAGTGTGTAAACATCGCCACTGGGGAGACAAAGGCGTGTGTGTGTGTGTGTGTGTGTGTGTGTGTGTGTGTGTGTGTGTGTGTGTGTGTGTGTGTGTGTGTGTGTGAGCGTGTATTTATCACTTTGTGGGGACCAAATGTCCCCATAAGGATAGTAAAACCCGAAATTTTTGACCTTGTGGGGACATTTTGTCGGTCCCCATGAGGAAAACAGCTTATAAATCATACTAAATTATGTTTTTTGAAAATGTAAAAATGCAGAAAGTTTTCTGTGAGGGTTAGGTTTAGGGGTAGGGTTAGGTTTAGGGGATAGAATATAAAGTTTGTACAGTATAAAAACCATTATGTCTATGGAAAGTCCCCATAAAACATGGAAACACAACTGTGTGTGTGTGTGTGTGTGTGTGTGTGTGTGTGTGTGTGTGTGTGTGTGTGTGTGTGTGTGTGTGTTCACACCCCCATATATATATCACATACAAACAATACATTTTTAAAAAGCCCTTGTCCCAATTGTAACCATTCAATCTGACAATGATGCAATGATGATAATCTTGGATATTTGAGACAATCTACATAATTAAAATAAACTTTATCACTCTGACCTGAATTAGAAATGGCTCAGGAGACCGCTTAAAATATAAAAATGTATTTGCATATATGTCAAATATTATTTAACATAGTACCAAGCCATGTTTATGTTTGTATAAATTGTACCGCCATTGAATACACGTAAACTCCTTCAACTATAACCACAAATTCTGTCAGTCTGGACAGTGAAGGAAAAACTAAGGCTGGAACTTAATGTATGCAAAATTCAAGTGCTATTGAAATTACACAGTTTTGACTTTGTGTAAATAATTAATCCATTGCATTATTTCGCTCACTTCTAGTTCCAACTCTGACTAAAAAATGTTCAAATCATTGCATTTGTCCTTGTATCTCCTCATAGTATTAGATTTTGTAATAATTTGAGCCATGAGTGTGTTAGATTTGTTTTTGGCAGCTCAGCTAGTTCATCGACATCATTCTTAAGGCTGGCGCACATACACCTTCATGACTGGTACTGCACCTCTGCCTGCAGCGTCGCATTCAAACCAAACGCTCAAAGTTCGATCGATTGTCCTTCGGTAGTGGCTCCGCAGAAAGCGGTGGTCACTACAGCAGCAGTTGTGGTGGTAGTAGTAGTTGCTGAAGATGTTACTTTGTCGGTCACAGCGAAGTAACTTGAGATAGTTAATTGCTGTCTGCCTTTTACAGCCGATTTGTGGTCGGACTGCATATGAGATTTAACGGCTCCATGTTGACAACCAAAAATGTAAGCAACCATGTCCTAAATTCTTTGTCTTCTAGCCACTTTTGCTGGAATTTGCACTTATCCATTTCTTTGTAACTTTAATACATTTACGTTCTCTGTTCTAACTCCTCCAGGTCCCAGCCCGCCGCTGTCCAAACATCCAGCGTTACGTCAATTTTGCACCGGCCGGAAGCAATTACCAAACTGGATCAGCGTGTTTATCACACTAATGTACATATTTGGTTATTAATGGTGAAGGCTATATTCAAAATAAATTGGTAATATTATTTTTTTCAAAACTATCTAAAATTTTTATTGCCTGTAGGAATAACATTTAATGCTTTTTAATGCTTTTAAAGGCCTTCATTTTTGCAAAATCCATTTAATGACTTTTAATGCCCTGCGGAAACCCTGTATTTATATAGGTATAAGGACGTGTATTTGCATCATTCAGTGCTGTTTTTCAATGTAATTATGTTCTAGTTGGATCTATTTGACAGCTGACAGCTTACCAGTTAAAAATTATCTCCAAAACATGTCTCAATACCCCATTATCCAAGATCAAGATTTATCGGAATGAACTGAGTTATAATTACCATAAAAGAGTGACATCTCCCGTGACATCTCCCGTTTAAAAATCCCCATTAATCATAAGCAATGTCTCAGAACAAGCCGTTTGCAGATTCTGTACAAAGTGACGTCACTTTGTACAGGCCCTGGCCACCACTGTTGATGGACACTGCCGAGGGACAAGTTTGTTTGTGTGTGTGGTTTCGTTATAGCGCATAGCGAACATTGTAACAGTATGTGTGTGTGTGTGTGTGTGTGTGTGTGTGTGTGTGTGTGTGTGTGTGTGTGTGTGTGTGTGTGTGTTGCTCATTCATCGTTGCAAACTGCTGAAAAAACTCTACAACAAATAAATACATGTATCAAATAATACATGTCTCTCCCTCATCAGTGTCTGTCTCCAGTTCAAACACAACACACAAAGACACACACAAAAACAACTCTATTTATTCTCACCCAAACATTGGGTGGATACTTAAACCCATTTTCAACATGGTATAATAAATTATCTGTAGGGTTTTTTGAGCTGAAACTTCACAGACACCAAAGTTTTAAATTACATCTTGTGAAAAAGGGGCATAGTATGTGCTCTTTAAATTTTCCCAAACATGTACAGCTGTGCACTGAATACACAACTTGTCAATTTCGGCATCAATATACTTAATCACGTCTTTGTTTGGCAGATGCTATTGATCTGACATAGCACATTTTCATCAACCAAATATTCAGAAGAGCCCTGATTTTGACCATTTACTGATTTTGACCATTTACTGACCAGTACTGTTGATTCTCAATTCTCTGTTGATCTGTTGAGGTTAGCTGTTAGCTAGATATGAAAAATTAGGGAATATGTATCATGGTTCTGAAACCTCTGACCTGACTCTAAGAAACACCCCGTCTTTGACACTGATCCCACCTTAATCCCCAGTTGGCATTCTTTGGCACAAGGGCAATCGGCGAGCAAAAGGCCATTGGCCGTTGGCCCAGGGGAAGTCCAGACAAGACACAATGAAGCCCCGGAATTGACAGTGGGAACCCAACTGGTCCTGGTATGCATTAGCATGGCCTCATTTGTCCTCATTGTGGAAATGTGGCCAATGAATGTGTGCTGTGGTACTTGCCAGCATCTGCCTGTGGACCACCACATTGCACAGCTGTGACCAGACCATCCCTCCGTCCCTGGAGAGACACATCACATGGACTAGCTTTCTCCCATTTATGCAGCCACACACATACAAATATGCACACACACATTTTGTCTGTGCATCAGCGGCTCCTTCTTTGCTGTCCAGGATTTACACAGGATTTAATGTAATTAGAGGACTGACAAGGGCAAACTTTACGCTTATTACTCAGTGCTCGCCCCTGGAGAAAGACAGCATGGCATTTGGCCAATCTTAAAAGACAAAACCTAAATCCTATTATTTCATTTAACTTGCACTTTGTTTACAGCCGTATTCCATACATTGAGTATTAACTGAAATTACAAGTGATTTGTAATAAGCTACTGTCCATTTATTTGCATGCAATTTCATGCACGCATCAGTGCTTATGAAAATCTCTATGTCTCAGAAATACACAAACGCTAGTTTGACTCCAGGTGCTGATAAAGGCACAATCCTATCATAAAGACAAACCTTTTTTCATCCTAAATAAAAAGCTCATTCTATCTGTTCCCTAAGCAATAAGAAAGCAACAAAATTAAAGGATATAAAAGAAAACATCCCTCTAAACGCAATGGTCTACAGAGTTTTAAGTCTATAAATACATGAATGCAGAAAGCGCACTTGTAACAGTTATTAAGGACACACTTCTTAAGATGAAGCTCATGTTTTCAGACTTACTCTTAAAGAAACGCTCAAAATAACAGTGTGGGAGGGCTGCATTCTGATGTTATCCAGTCCAGTAGCCAGCAGAAGCCAAATTCAAGCTGTGTCCATTTTTCTCACAACGTTTTGGAGGGCAGTGAGAGAAATCAGATTGGACATGTCCCCACCCTCATTTCTCCTCTTCTGACATACAATCAGCCCTACTCCCCATTGCCCTAAGCAGCAGAAACAATAACTGGGCAAATGTTTGTTTTACTTTCTGGTAGCCAGAATCTCCAAACAGCACCTTTTGGTTAATAAGAAATGGTTTAACAAATCTTGTTTGGTAGATAATCAAAGAGACGGATGCCACCTCTTAAACAGCTATGGAATGTGTTTTTAATGAGCACGTCCATGTGGTTAAGCTTATGAGCTAAACTTGACTGCATATACTGTCGCTAAAATTGAGTAGTTGATTTGAGAGGGTTCATTTTGTATTTCATCTATAAGATATTTGGCAATCCCTGTCAATAAAATGTCATAAAAAAACACCATCAGTTATTCTAGGATTACTGCTCTAAAATAATCCATAGGTGGCCATTGACATTGAAAGCATTTTTGCATCATTAAAAAAAAATTATAATAATCTAGGTAAATATGCACTAGACTAGACAGATATCTTGTGTGTGTGTGTGTGTGTGTGTGTGTGTGTGTTGCACCACATCTTACAAAAAAGGGCGGCATGTTTTTTAGACACCATGTCAAGTTTAAAAAACTTCAAATGTTCTAAAACACATCTGTTCTATTAATTGCACTGAGTAACATTTGTTTACGCAAAAACACTATTAGTCTAAACGGCCCATAATACCTTCCAGCATGCTACTGTTTAAATACACTGGGAACAGGGATGAGTGTATTCCCGAGTGAAACAATATATAAGAAAATGCATGGCGGGGCATGATCCATCAAGAAATATTTAGATCATGAAAAGTGGACATTATATAAAAGAATGGAGCCAGGCATTTGTAGGGGAGGGGTTGAGAAGTAGGAGGGATTGGCGACGTAAGCCAAAAATGTTTTTTTTTAGAAACTGGCTGAACTGAACTGGCTACTCTGAAAGCAAATTGCTTGTTGTTGTGCTTGAAAACCTGTATAGCATACTGTACTGCATTGAAGCCCTGGGTCTTCAGGGATGTGAACGTCGCACAGCAGCAAAGAAAAAGACTGGAATAACTCCTGGCTATGAGTATCACTATAGGTCAGCAATTAAGAGCCCATTTAAAATATCCAACAACAAGCATTTAACTACAAATTAAACAAAAAAAAAAGTGATGCTTTATAAGTGAAAAGTATTGTCAGCAGAAGTGCATTAGCTTGAACATTAAGTCAACCCACACAACTCATCATATGCACTTTATTTTTTTCTATTTACATTGCATGTTATCTCATCTGACCTCCATAAAGGCGAGCCCTCCGTCTTTTAAAAAGGCAAACCAAAAACCACATGGCTGAAAGCATGTTAAACTACCTAATTTCCTGAACCCCGAAAGCAGTAACCTCCTATGGAATAGCAACATGATCTTCACATAAGAATCAATGCTTCCCGCCTCCCACATAGATACAATCACTTCACTATTATTTTTGGAATCGAAGGCATCTATGGGGTTGCACGGTTGTTTGTACTCATTTTCCACACCACACTTCATGAATGTCAAAGTAGTAGCTGCAGAAGCCCATCTGATATCCATGTAGACCCTCATAGCACAAAGTGTCAGAGAAGCCCAGGATGACAAGTTTACAGAGTTCATAAATGCAGTAATGTGCATGACCCAATGGAAGTTACAATTAACTACTGTACATTTTGAGGCAGATAGGAGAAATCAAATGCACCTCATGTTGTTCCAAACCAGTATGACTTACTTTCTTTCAAAAGGAGATGTTAGGCTGAATGACTCACCATTCACTGTCTCACATATTTTTTCCATTCAATGAAAGTGAATGGTGTCTGAAGCTAACTACTTCTTTTGACTAATGTTATTTTCATAGAAGGATAGGATGGGATGGGGCGGGGGGGCTTTAAACACATGTATACTCTGTCATCTTGAGACATATTACTGTTTAATTGAATGTGACCTATTATGGCAATGCTTTTTAGAAAAATTGTAACTCACTGCGACAACACAACAAGATGCTTTACTTAAGCTCAGGGCTTTTGGTCTTTTGAGAATAACAGAAATGTATGGCAAGAACTGAGAGCTCTGCAAGGGTTCCTGCACTCTGTGTGCAAATCTGACAAGACGCATTTGCTCCTCTGTGAGGCGTAAGTTCCAGTGATATCTGTATGCATGACACCAGAGCTGTAATATGAGAAGGGCTCACTGAGGTCAACAGTAGCACAACAGAGACAAGACAGAGAATGGCTTTCTGCATATGAAAATACTGTCCCTGAAAATGATTTCTCAATCTTATCTATTAGAAAATTAACAAATAGAATCAGTCATAGTTTCAGGTATTAGTTTAAAAATCTGTTTTTCATAAAGAAACATGGCATCTGTAACTGGCATTAAACGGCTGGTCTATTGTGAATCTCTCGTTTTCTTTTAATCTTTTATGTAGGTGAAACTCTATGAGGTGCAAATGTTGGTCCACTGCCTCTAATTCTTTTAGGAGACCAATCAGGTACTCAGACCCTAAATCTTTCTGTCTTTATATTAGTAACACCTCCTGTTTTATATCACTGTTTAACATGGGCTCTTACAGTACATTGTGGTTTGGTCTGATGCAAATTCCTTTCTCTAAATATGAAGTATTGAATCCACATTACCATAAATGAAAAATTTACAGAAAACTCTTCTAAACACTGCAGTAAGCTATAAGCAATATAACAGACAACAATTGAGTCATTTTTAAAATCTCTGCCCAATAAAAATGCAGTAATGTTTTGTCTTGTCTATTTGTGCCCTGCTTACTATTTTTAGAATATGAAAAATACTCAACATGAACAAAATAATTTACCAAAGATGAAAGTACACTCCAACAAAACTGGGCTAAAAGTAAACCAAAGGCATGCTGTCTAGATGATCTATGACCAAACTGTGACCTTTAGCAAAGCTAATGATCTACAGTTCACAGACTAAACTGAGATGGGCCTTCAAAGTGCAAAATGTTATGTGGGATACTCTCTTTAATTTATCTACAGATCTTTCAAGTGAATCTGTGAAAGGCTGAGTGCTGTGCTCACGGCCGGAAGCACCCAGGCCTAGGTGTGTGGATGGGTTCTGCCTGCCTGGGGATGTGGTGAGAGGGGATAAAGGGATAAAGATCCTCTGCTCTGGCACTGATTACTAACATCTGCCCTGTTAAATCCTTGCATGCATATGCACTGCTACTACTGTTAGCTTTGATTACTGTTTGTGTTATATGTGTGCATGTGTATGTGTATGTGTGTGAATGCATAAGAGAGGAAAACATAGGTTTTAGAAACTAAAATAAAAACTTATGGTAGGTAATTTTGAAAACAAAATGTCAATGATATCATGAGTGATTGAATATAAACACTCTGTCAAAGTTTGTAGCTCTTCAACAAAGGTGGTGGTAGTTGGAGAAACTTTTTAACAACTCAAAATCGCTTTTCAGCTGACTCAAAACCAACAAAGTGTCTGTGTGTGTGTGTGTGTGTGTGTGTGTGTGTGTGTGTGTGTGTGTGTGTATGTGTGAGCGTGTATTTATCACTTTGTGGGGACCAAATGTCCCCATAAGGATAGTAAAACCCGAAATTTTTGACCTTGTGGGGACATTTTGTTGGTCCCCATGAGGAAAACAGCTTATAAATCATACTAAATTATGTTTTTTGAAAATGTAAAAATGCAGAACGTTTTCTGTGAGGGTTAGGTTTAGGGGTAGGGTTAGGTTTAGTGGATAGAATATAAAGTTTGTACAGTATAAAAACCATTATGTCTATGGAAAGTCCCCATAAAACATGGAAACACAACATGTGTGTGTGTGTGTGTGTGTGTGTGTGTGTGTGTGTGTGTGTGTGTGTGTGTGTGTGTGTGTGTGTGTGTGTGCGTGTATTTATCACTTTGTGGGGACCAAATGTCCCCATAAGGATAGTAAAACCTGAAATTTTTGACCCTGTGGGGACATTTTGTCGGTCCCCATGAGGAAAACAGCTTATAAATCATACTAAATTATGTTTTTTGAAAATGTAAAAATGCAGAAAGTTTTCTGTGATGGTTAGGTTTAGGGGTAGGGTTAGGTTTAGGGGATAGAATATAAAGTTTGTACAGTATAAAAACCATTATGTCTATGGAAAGTCCCCATAAAACATGGAAACACAACATGTGTGTGTGTGTGTGTGTGTGTGTGTGTAGCTCTCGCTCTCACACGTCGTCTGGCTCACTCTTAAATCCGTCTCCACTCTCACTGCAATGACAAACAGCTGTTAAAGACAATCAATGACAGGTGATGACCCTCACTGTTCTCATCTCCTGATCTCGCTCTCCATTCACAAGCCAGCCCTCGACCATATAATTGAAACGATTTACAGTAACAGTCACAGAGTTTACGCCATTTTGTCATTCATACATGGCCGTTAAAGTAAACAGAAAATATAAAACGGCCAAATAACAAAATTAGATGACGCATGGTGTAAAGTTACGTTAGCAGCGGTGCAGAAATTACTTTTAACATGGGGGCGATGAGGAAACATTTAGAAAATCTATTTTAAGTGACTACTACTAACAGAAACACGTGTTGTAATACTATATCATGTTTGGGTGGGTGGGGACAAAAAGTAAACAGGATTTACGGTGATGCCGTCTTGACAAGCGCTCCGGGATGCTTTCGCTTCAAGTGTTTGTTCATGGCAATTGTACGGCTGTGATAAGCCATTTCCAATTTGCATATCTTACACAGCACCACATCGTTGGGTCTCTGGCTAAAATACTCCCACGCTTTAGATCACCGTGGGCAAGTTTTTTTTAGCTGCAGCTTGTTCTTCGGGAAATCCATGCTTAAACCAGGTGCTGCCATTTTAATTATTCCAATGCAACGCACCGACGCATGTTATGCAAATCGACGTATTTCTGTAATCGATGACGTCGATGAATCGTCCTACCCCTACTGGTGATGTCCGAATAAAAAGGCACAACCCTTCTATATTAGCCAGCCAGCCCCAGGAACTGTCTCACCTCCTTTTCGGTCTTGGATCTCAAGTGGAACCACAGACAACGTACCTCCACATGTCCAATTGCACACTTCTTGGGGTTTCCCGCCTGTCGCAGTGACCTCAGAACAGCCCTCAGATGCTGCATGCGCCGCTGCCAATAACTAATGAATATAATGATGTCATCGAGATAGGCAGCAACATAAAGGGGGTCAGAGGACTCTGTCCATAAGGTGATGGAACGTAGCTGAGGCCATGACCAAACTGAACAGATGTGTCATGAATTGGTGGAAGCCAAACGGTGTGGAGAAGGTAATTTTTTCACGGGACATTGGCATTAAGGAGATCTGCCAATAACCCTTTGTCAAATCCGAGTCAAGTGTCGAGTAAAAGCGAGCCGCGCCCATCAGATCGAGCGGTTCGTCATTGCAACGCATCAAATTTAGACACCATGTTGACTATAATCTATACAGAACTGAACCTAGCCATCGCTCTTCAGAACCAGCACCACCGGGCTGGCCCAGTCGCTGTGGGATTATTCTATTTTGAAACTTTATTCTCCTAATTTCTTGAGGCTAATATGGTTCAAAAGGATGACATATGTTCTTTGATGCTTATATTTTAGAAGAGCACAAAACACAAAGTATTTCCAACTATAATTCATATGCAAAACATGAAATACAAGCTAGTTTCCCTGCATCCTACCTCAAAATTTGCAGTCACTGTGGGATTCTTCTATTACCCAAATATCGAGCATGGCCTTTCATTCTTCCCGAACAAATTTTTTTTTGTGCTCAGTTTTTCTTTGTTTCAATACTGTGTTCTATAAAATTCTCCTGTGATAGCTGGCCCAATGTGTGGAGTTTTGCTCTCAGGTCATGAATGTACTGAATTTAGTTTTTGCTGTTTGAGGGTCCCTCCTCCCAATTTTCCCTCACTTCGTCTAAGACCCCACAAGGCTTATGCCCATACAATAATTCAAACAGGGAGAACCCTGTGGAGGCTTCCGAGACATCTCAAACTAAGAATCACAGGGGTTTAAGCCACTTATCCCAATTCAGAGCATCTTTGTGCACAAACTTACGAATCATGATTTTTAGGCTTTGATGGATGGACGCGCGTCGATCCCAGAGGGTTAACCATCAAACCCTAAAAATCATGATTCATGATGTGATCACACCCACAAGCAGAGCGTGGTATTCATACGCTAATGTGCTGAGCTGATCAAGGGAAATGGTACACGCCCCCAACAGTGTTCAGAGGTTTAATGTAAACAATTCATTCATTTTACTGCGCGTGTTTGTAAAGAAACACAGGCGATGAAATTCCTGGACATTAAGGAAGAGTTAACATTTTCCTCAGAAGAAGAGCAGGACTCCGATGAACGTTTGTATTTTGAAGAGAGACTTGATCCAACAGAGGATACAATTTTGGACGAGTAAGTCATTTAGTTTTCTTTAGCTGACATGCTAGTTTATATAAACATGTACATATTTTACTAGTGGGACTGTTTCCAGACTTGACAGCCAGGATTCAGAGTATTGCATTTGAAATATGTCCTAATAAGCAAGTTTTAGTACATTTAAATGCTGTTTCGGCAAAGCAGGTATTTAAATTGTGTGTTGTATGATATAAATATGATGTAAAAATAATATGAATGTTTATATTATATTTTAACTAGAGATTATGCTGCCTCATTATCATAAACAAAGCTTGAGCTTGCAAATATCTGTTCAGGTGTAAATGAGTAAAATGCACTTTAAATATGCCCATATTAGAAAATCAGCACATTATAATAATTTCTGAAGGATCATGTGACACTGAAGACTGCAGTAATGATGCTGAAAATTCAGCTTTGATCACAAATAGCATTTTACAATATATTTAAATAGAAAACTGTTCTTTTAAATTGTAAAAATATCACTGTTTTTACTGTATTTTGGATCACATAAATGCAGTCTTATTTAAAGAAAATGTACGGTCAGATACTTATAACTTAAAACTTGATTTTGATCATTAAGTCTCCTCACATTCATTCTCTCTCTGTCACATTACTCATTGATAGGCCCAGGGGACGGGTCTTTGTGTCCTAAGGTGTAAATTACCTCAATATTCATGATAGTTCACGCCTCCTCGCATATCGCCTTTCAACACTAAAATTGTCTTACAAATGTTAAATTAGTATTTTGTTTTGTATGAATGAGTGATCTGGATGGTTTTCACATCATTTTGTAGCAAAAACTCTAGGCTACAAGATCCAGTTCTCAAAAGTCTTGTGGACAAATGTTTAGCATGTGTTATATGGCCTTATTTCAATTACTTAAAATAAACGCATAAACGTTATTTTCTCAAAAATACAAACATGTACACACATGTTGCTCAGATATAATTTTAGCCCAGTTTGTGCTAAATACAGTGTTATCAGACTTTAGCCATTAATATGTTTTTAAGCAACTGAAAAAAAGCAAAAATGTCAAGGCATGTCAAAACTTCTCCAGGGCCCAAAACACCCTCAGACCCCAGAGGGTTAAAGACACTGACCATCAATCGTTTTAACTTTGTCGAAGGCGTGTCTAAGGGTCTCATCTCGCGTCTGCTCCAGAAAGAAAACCCCAGCATGGAATCCTCTAAGGGCTGGGGAAGACGAGACTTCCCTCTCCCTTACGTCATCCTGATTTCGAACTGACGTAGACGGCCCTGGCTCCACCTCCCCAGCCAAACTCCACACCGAGACACTTTGTTACAGGACCCATAAGCACAAATTTCCCTTAATAGAGTGGTAAACGCTGGCCAAGTCGTACCCAAAATTAGCAGATGGATGAGGCGGGGAGTAACCGCAGCCTCAACAATATGCTTTTTTCCACGGAATTGAATAGTAAAAGTATCACTACAGTATTCCCATTGGATATCACCATGCACACATCTGACCTTCACCTTGTGACTAGCACCCAAAGCCTCATCTTGAACAAGGTATTGATGGATGGAGGTTTGGTTGCAACCCGAATCCACCAAGGCCTGGTATGTAACCCCCTTAATACTCTGTATGCGCTACATCCCGGAGCTGCTGGACGAAGGCAAACAGGTGGCCGTGCTTATCAAGGGACAGTGACCAGAAGCGTTGATGCTATTGCTCTGGTGTCCAGCCGACCCTTGCAGGATGGCTTTCTTTAAAAATGCGTACACAAGGAGGTTCTCAGCTGGTAACTGCTCTGCCACAAATTGGGCCTCCCCTGACAGTAGTAGTAATAAGCAGATCGCACACTGAGTGCTTGGCCAACTGCAGGCCCCTGCTGTCCATTCAAAGAGCTCCAAGAAGGCCTCCGGATCGTCTTGGTCCCCATCTTGATCAGCAGAACATGGGGTCCGGCGTTGCGGCGACAGCCCCTTCCTTGGGTAGCAAGCCCACGGAGCACCTGCCAACCCTCCGCTTGAGCCTGGAGACGCGCGATGAACCTCTGCTCCAGCTCAAGGAGGGCCTGATGCTGATATTGGTGGATGCTGATGAGGGTCTTAAATACTTCCTCCAGTGGTGAGGCATCCATGGTAACGTTCTTCCTCTTTAACTTCCGGGTTTTCGGCACCAGTGTCACAAAGTTTGAAGCAGGAGGTTAAACTCAAAATTTATATTTTTATTCCTTACAACTCAAAACTCCCTTTTCAGCAGACTTAAAACCAACACAGTCTTGTGTGTGTGTGTGTGTGTGTGTGTGTGTGTGTGTGTGTGTGTGTGTGTGTGTGTGTTTAACAGCTGTTAAAGACAATCAATGACAGGTGATCAATGACCCTCACCATTCGCATTTCCCGATCTCACTCTCCATTCACAAGCCGGCACTAGACCACGCCCTCCCCCACCCTCCCCACACACAGGCGCACACACTTAGCACATAATCAGGAACTCTATGGTCCTAATTAAGTGCCTGATGTGGTCTTCTGCAGTTGTAGCCCATCTGCCTCAATGTTCGACGTGTTGTGCATTTAGAAAAGCTCTGCTCACAATTCAACAGAGAGGTTATCTGAGTTACCGAACCTTTCTGTCAGCTCGAACCAGTCTGGTTCAATTCTCCATTGACCTCTCTCATCAACAAGGTGTTTCCATCCACAGAACTGACACTCACTGGATGTTTGTTTATTTTTGGCAACATTCTGAGTAATCTCTAGAGACTGTTGTGTGTGAAAATCCAAGGAGATTAGCAGTTAGCAATACTATAACCAGTTTGTCTGGCACCAACAATCATGCCACGGTCTAAATCACTAAGATCCAATTTTTCCCCATTCTGATGGTTGATGTGATCATTAACTGAAGCTTCTGACCAGTATATGCATAATATTATTAATTGCACTGCTGCCACAAATGTTACATGTACAAATGCTCATTGATAGGTTTGTCATTCATAATGGCGTTGAACATTATATGATGCCGGAGGCCATGGGTGGCTCCAGGGCTGGGCTACCGGGCCTTGCGCCACACATTTTTTCCGTAAAGCCCTGAATGTTTTGATCATCTTTTTGTAGTGTGATACTTTGTCAGATGTATCAGAGCTTGGGTATCAATTTGATATGAAAACAAATTACCATATTACATAAAATTTGGTCCATCCAGATGCAGTAAGTACCAAAGATTTAGATATATATCCCTGAAAACAAGGAAAAATATATAAAGATGTACTCGAGGAATTTGCTAACTTTAAAGTCACAAGCCAGGACATTTGCTTTTTTAGCATTTAACTCTTTATTAAGACACAATGTAATAAACCTTGCAAACTTTAGCAGCTAGCTCATCTCTAGTACCTTGGGGTGGGTGATATACCAGTAGACATGATAAACCGGTAAAAATGAAGCCAATCGGTATACATTTGGATTATCGTCTCTATCACGGTAACACAAAATTGTCACACGAGAAATGTGTAAAGCACATAACACACAAGCATTACACACTCTGTCAGATAAATGAAGGAAGGCGGAGCAACAGCTCATTCTTCAGATTTCTTTGAATGAGAAGGTAAGAGGAGATTATGAAAAAAAAGTGCATCTTCCATTGTGTGGAATTGGTTTGGCTTTATAAAGCGCGATACAATGCAGAAAACAGTCATTTGCAAGGTTTGTGCATTGTGTATGTCGATAAATCCATGTGCCTTCACGTGAGACTGATAGAAATAATGAAACTCCTTTTTTCACAGAGAGCTGCACGTGTCATTAGATGAAAATTTTGTCTAGAATGTGAGAAAAAAATTACGCTTCAGAGGCATAAAAATTCACTTGAGCCACCGTCAAAGCAAATTCAATGACATTCATCCCATGCTCCAAACATGCCTGCCATCCAAACAGCTGTGTTTTGTGCGAGTGTTATGCACGCAGTCTGAAACACGCAAGTGAGGGGAAGATTTGAAGTCAGCCCCTTCCCTTTTATGCTCCTGTGACAGAAAAAGCACAGATCACACCCACTACCAATTCTGGTTTCTCACGATGTCAATTGGGTTTTTAAAATACACAGCAAACCCCTTTCTAAAATTCTGTTCAAAGGATGTTTGATATTAGTAAACAAACAAGCCATAGCCTATTTTCCTTCAGATATTTTATATGTTCTATGTTTAAACACAAAGAGCCTAATTAAGTGTTTTATTTATGGATATATTTATATTTTTTTATTTATGTTATTTAAATTTTTTAACTGTTTTTGAGAGGATAGTTTCTTGAGGATAGTTATAACAATAATTATAATAATAACAATAACAACAACAATAATAAATATAATAAAAAGAAGAACATTGGTGCACATCATCAGACTGAAATGTGGCATTTATTTTTTTACTCTGACTAAGTTTTCATTAATAAAGTATTTAATTCACTGACTGTACTACTCAAAATTACACATTGTGACATGGCTTAATGTATATAGTCTAATACAATGTTATTGATTTTTCAGAAAAATGTAGGCTAACTATATTGTGATATATATATTGTTATCGTGATATAAAATTACTCATATTGTGATATATGATTTTGGTCATATCCCCCACCCCTACTAGTACCTATTAAGCCTATTTACAACCTACTTTCTTGTAAATTAACTTAAGCTCCCAACAAATCAATGAAAACTGTATACAGCTGTAAACAGTGGCTGTGTGTCGTTTGGAAGGCTGCGTCCTCCAGAGGTCGCATTTGTCGCCCGCATACGTCACCGAGGCTGTCTCGTTTCAGAAAAGCGAGTAGGACACTCCAAATACAGCCTTCGAATACGACATTCATTCACAGGAATTCAGAGGATGCATGAGGTGTATCCTTCGTGGGCACTCACAACCCAAAATTCTTTGCTTCAACGGAAATGTCTAAAAAAACAAATCATGCCAATTTGCCCGTAAAAATTATGTTCAAATGCGTGGAATGTTAATTCCAAAGCTGAAGTACCTCAGTTGTTATATATTAATATATAACTAAAATAAAGTATTAGATTAAAAATACACCTGTAAAATCTACTTTCTTTGCTCTTTACATCATTATAGCTCTCCTAAAATGTACCTCATGCATTCCCTTGCAGAGGGACTTTGTTCCCTTCTCACTCAAGGCACTTCCGCTTGTTAAAGAGTGGCGTGCTGTCATAGCAACCATGTTACGTTCCGTTTCCATTTGTCCTACGAAGGCCGTCTCGTTTAAACGAGGCTTGTTTAAAGAAGGACACTCGGTATACTGCAGCCTTCAAAGGACGTGCCCTACCTAGCATGCAGCCTTCAAAACGAAAAAATACAGAAAGCTGAAAGGGACAAAAGAGTGGTTTTTTTTTTATTGAGTTTTAAAGTATAGGTGTTAAAACCATGCAATTTCTGATCTGCGAGCGTATCTAAGGCTGAGACAAAAGTTTGTGAGACTTTTTTAGTTTACTCTATAAATGGAACCTCATAGATTTATTCAAATCTTTATTATAAAGTGTATTATATTCCAATATTTCATCAACGTATTGCCCCATATCCACAGAGGTCTGGGCTAAGCCCCGAATGTCCACTGACCCTAGCACCGCCCTTGCCAGAGGCTGGTTGCACTTTGAATACACTACGTAATTTAGTGGCCTGTCCTTTTAAGCAGTTTACACATACATTTAAATGTAAGCTTTGCATGAATTCATGGGCACATATGGCTGGTTAACATGTAATATAGGGAAAACTTTACAACAAGTTTCCATTTGTTAACATTAGTTAACATGAACTAACAATGAAAGATACTTTTACAGCATCTACTAATCATGGTTAATGTTAGTTTCAACATACACTAATACATTTTTTAAATCAAAAGGTGTATATGTTAAAATTAGTTCATGCACTATCAACTAACATGAACTAACGATGAGCAATTGTATTTGTATCAACTAACATTAACTAAGATAAAAAAATGCTGTAGGCCTAAATATATATTGTTCATTGAATGTTCATGATACATAAATACATTACCTAATGTTAACAAATGTAACCATATTGTTAAGTGGGGGTGGTTGAATTTAAATGTTTTATTGCTGCTGAAAAAACATCTCATTATGATTTGTTTAAAAGACGAGAGAAATATTTGAACCTAAAGCCTCTGAGAGCATAAATGCATCATGACGACGTAAAGTTTTGTTAAATATATAAAATCAATATGGCGATCAATGAGCAATCTAGATACATAAATTGATTAGGAGTCATGTACCTTCATGTTCAATTCAAATTATTCCGATTCTAGCATGTGCTATGTACATAGTGACGTTTTATTTCTAATGAGCTCACTTTTACAGATATGTTAACGCCTTGTTAATGTACGCCTACGTTTCACGTCGATAACTCCACAAGCCTCCAGCTATGTTTTCGCGCGCTTTCTCATTCCCCTTTTGTCACACTTGTGAAACCATGGTGATAAATAGCGATTGATTAGCTTCTCTTCTCCCCAGGTGATCGCACCTCCAGAAATAGTAGAATATAAGAGGACAAAAAGTGACTCGATCATAAAGGAGTAATGCTAATATTTCCTGAGGCGTTTTAGTCACAAAAGCAACACGAAATTCAATAGACCACTTTCTTGAAACAAGGCATACCTGTGAGCTTATCCACTGCCCATGATATATGTTAGCCTATTTAGTCCGTTCGATTGTAAGTTAATTAACCCGTTGAATTAACATTTTAATGAGCGTTTTAATTAGCTATCCAAAAACGTCACGCAATTTTGAAAGACCAGTGTTACGGGTTGGGCTTTCGATATTTCTAATGACAACATCAAGGACAAAGAATAACAAAAGGTTAAACCAATCTGTTTATTCATCAATAAATCAATGAACAAATAATTCAATCAATGTGGTATAACCTGCTGTGATTCAGGGACATAACATTTGTAACACGCACTTTAAAATTGTATTAATCCTTAGGGACCTTAAGAGGGAAGATAAGGGGGAAATGACTGCCATCTTCATGTGTAAGGCAAACCGTTCCTACGTTTAAAACGTTTATAAGATCGTGTAATTTCATAGGAACTCTCATACCAGTGAGGAAAATGTCACTTTTGTTTTGCATGGACGTAATATCAATTAGCCTAGTGTGTTGTTGTAACAGCTCATTTCTTGACTCCTCACTTTGACTTTATTTCCAAATCTCATTAAGAATGCTGAGTATATCAGGCCCAAAAACCACTGTCAAAATAAAAACATTAATGGCCCATTTGAATGTTCAATGTTATTTCGTCAAAGGTAGGCTATTGTCATTAGGCATTAATGGTTATTTCATAGAACCAGCTTAGAACAGATACTGTGTTCAGGAAATATATTTTCCTAATGTTAGTGATCATGCATGAAAACAGGCTGCATTTAAGGCACGAGCCATTGGCATGTGCGCAGCCCATCAAGGAAGAGCAACACCTGTGTGCACTTCATTCTCAATTCAAGGGGGCGGTGACTGTATTAAAGAAATCTAAGGACTTCAAAAACTAAACTTGTTACGTTTTGCTTTCTCCGATTCCGAACAGTTCATGGAAAATACAAGTAGCACGTCATTCCACAATTATACCGACCATAGCAAAATCCTGTTTTCCACATGAGCGCGCGCTGACTGCACACTGTCCGCAGTTTACCCCCGCAACATGCATGCACAAATACGACCAAAACTGACCCAGCCCCCGACGCCACACTAAACAACACCCAAATGCAATGCACTTACCTCTGTGTCGTAGATTTTGGTTATGAGGGAAAAGGAGTACTGCCTGGACTCGCGTATGTGTTGGATGGCCAGCTGAACGGCCGGTTCGATGCCTTGACTGATGCTGCTCATCAGCGCCGATTCGTTCATCGGCATCAGGACCATGATAGGCAACTTCTCGCCATCCCTCGCGTACCAGTTGTTGTCCAGGCCGTGCCTTGTGTAATCGTGGCAAACCTTCGCCAGTGCAGGTTGAAACCCTAAGAAGGACAGGACTATGCATCCCGACAAAAAGATCATCTCACATCTGCAGTCCCTCCGGGACGGAGCCATGCTACCGTTCAGGAAGAACAACTGAGATCCACCTTCTCACTGTCCTGGCATCGCAATCTTTAGCTTAGTCTTGGACGCTCCGTTTACCCTAAGAGAAAAGGCATTAGACGCGGTTTGTACGAAAACTGCAAGGTAATTCTATAGGTTCTCTTGCGGTGTGGCGCGCGCTCGGATGCTTCAGTGCAGTAATTCCTGCGGACCCTAACGCTGGAGTTGAGATGGGTAAAACCAGAGGATGCCCAGTCGCAAAAGGGGTTCAAAGCTGTATTGGTTCCGCTTTAGTGTTCCACACTTGTTCTGGTTAAATTCGGTCCGGCCCTATCCTTCTTTCCACGTCCAGTACACTACCAAATGCGCACATTACAATCCGTCGTCTCAAGGTGTGGAAAGCTCTGATTTGAGTCAGAGTGCAAATTTGTAAACACTAAAATATATTCCAAGCAGTTGGCAGAGCTCTGGTATCCCTTTAAGTGTTATAGGTAAGGTGAGGTCGTAGAGGGCAATCCGAGTGAGGATATCCGTGTGACGTTTAGTTGACAGCCTGAACGACTGCACTCACTGATGCTGATGCTTCGGCGGATGCGGCTGCCTGAGTGCCTGTGAAAAGAGATTCACTTCTTTCGCGCTTACCGCACAGTGCATGTGCGCGCGTGTGTGTGCGGGCGCGCGCAGCAGAGAGAAATCATTTTCCTAAACGATGTTCTCTCAAAAAATAACCGACTGCCAGACAAAGGAGCTGGTCACTCGTAACGTGTTGAATAACCTACCAAATATGCCTCGAGTGAGGTAAAATGTGAGGTAAATTGCCCACCTGAGCACTTTACGTTCTAAAATATGTATTCAGTTCAGTCTGCGTATATTTAACAGGTTCAGCGTCGAGTTTCGGTGGTTTATTAGAAAGATTCATTCATGTGCAAGGTGTTGACACATCCCATAATTAAGTCATACGTTATTGAACGTTATAATTTTAATTTGGCCGTCGAGGTGCAATATAACAGCTAAATAAATACTGCCACCTAGCTATTCTAAGCTCAAACGTGAATGATGAATTCACATTTAATGTTCTGATGGTATTTCGTCGCAATTTTAATTAGCCTTAAAATATGCGCCTTTCATGTTGCACCACCGCATTAAGATCTGTTCTGCTATGAAAATAATGACAAGCAAAATATGTCGTAGGAATTCATTAAAGGGTTAGTTCACCAAAAATGTAAAATATCTGATCATTTACTCACCCTCATGCCATCCCAGATGTGTATGACTTTCTTTCTTCTGCTGAACACAAAGGAAAAAAGATTTTTAGATGAACATTGTAGCTCTGTAGGTCGATGCAATGCAAGTGAATGGTGGTCAGAACTGTGAAGCACTAAAAAGCACATAAAGGGAGCATAATTTAATCCATAAGACTCCAGTGGGTAAATACATGTCTTCAGAAGAGATATAATAGGTGTGGGAGAGAAAAAGCTCAATATTTAAGTCATTTTTGACTATAAATTCTCCTCCCTGCCCAACAGGTGGCGATATGCACAAAGAATGTGAATCTCCAAAAACATAAGTAAAAGGTTAAAGTGGAGATGTATAGTAAAAAAGGACTTAAATATTGATTTGTTTCTCACCCACACCAATTATATGACTTCTGAAGTCATGGAATAACTACTGGAGTCTTATGGATTACGTTTATGCTGCCTTTATATGCTTTTTGGAGATTTATAGTTCTGGCCACTGTTCACTTGTATTGTTTGGATCTGAAGAGGTGAGATATTCTAAAATATGCATGAATAGAGATTAGTCCAATTCCAGTGTTGCTGTCCAAGGTGCTGAAAGCAGCTTCACATTGTTTTCTGGGTGGTTTTGCTTACTGTCCACTTCTGAATTAACATATAGGAAGAATTCAGGCAATTTGGACCACTTATTTACAGGTATGCCAAAATGTTTTACAAATAACAGACATTTAAAAGCCAGGAAAAAACATAAAACCAACAAACTAACACAGCTGATGATGTGTAGTTAAATCTGCCTACTAATAACAACTAACTAAATAACTGGTGGTTAAAATAAAACTCACTTACCGTTTTGCTGAAAAAAAAAAAAGAAAGAAAAAAAAAAGATGGTCATATATACTGAGAAATAAACTTCAAGATTTGAAATATACAGTCTTTGAATAAGATAAACGTAATAATTACTACACTAATTATTAAAGGAATATTCCGGGTTCAATACAAGTTAAGCTCAATCAACAGCAATTGTGGCATAATGTTGATTACCACAAAAATTTTATTAGGCTAGTCCCTCCTTTTCTTAAAAAAAAAAGAAAAAAACAGTGGTCACAGTGAGGCGCTTTCAATGGAAGTGAATAGGGCCAATTATTAAGAAGTTTAAAGGCAGAAAAGTGAAGCTTATAAATGTATAAAAGGCAGCACATACATTAATTCTTCTTTAGTTTTTTTTAAATTTTATTTTTTTACAGCCATTTTAGAATTGATTTACAGCATTATGTTGTCATGGCAACGAAGTGGTAAAATTGGAAATAAGGTTAGTAAGAAGGTTAGAAAGTGATTTTGTCACACCAAAATCATGTTAACACACATATTGTTGATGTCATGTGGCTATACGCTTGAAACAGTGAGTATTGTAATGTTTCCTGACTGACCCCAATCACTTCCATTGTAACTGTCTCACTATAACCCAGATTTTTGCTTTTATTAAAGAAAAGGCGTGACAGGTCTAAATTATATTTTGTGGTCATCAACATTATGCCAAATGACGTTAGAGATTAACTTGTATTGAAATATACTCTGAGACTGTTTTTGTTCGCAACATATGTTTATTTAAAAATAAGTAAATAAACATAGGGTTTTATAAACTGAACTGGGGCCAAAATATTCATTTTTCTTTTTTTATCTTGCTCTTATTGATACTAACATGTTAACATGTAAAAACAAAACTTAAAAATGTGTTTATTTACATTCAAATAGCATTTTCAAACATTTTCAAAGTCTGGCCATAAATTCATTTTTAAGATCTGGCTGGAGAACAAATATGACCTTACATCCTTAACTAACAAATAGCTTTTTTATTAACTTTACTTTGAAAATAAAACATACAATGAGGGTTATTGTTTATTAAAACTGAGAAAGAATATTTTGACCTGCTAAAGTCTGTATCTTTGTCAATATCAACACACAATGTGAAACTGGAGTTTTACACAAAATATATGTAGTCTAAAACTGAAAAAGAGCATTAGGAGCATTATTATTATCCTCCCATTCAATGAGGGAAGCATTTGCCTTCCTTTTCATGCACACATTAATTGGCACACAGGAGCCAGATACTTGTGTAGATAATAATCATTAGAAACAGTGAACAGGGCTGGTGCCAGCTACTTTTGAATGCTGGTGCTGAAGTGCTAAATCATTGACAGGGGGAGCTGAGCTTTGGTCACTAAATAAATGGAAAACCCGGCATGGCCATGCAATTTTATTCATATCAGTTTGCATGTGGTGACAACAGAAGTGAAATATCTACTTTGCAACCTCAATAAAACAGGCAACACACTTTCAGGGGTGTTTACAGATTTTTACAGTACTGTCTGAAGCATAGGTACAGCAATACAGTGTACCCTTATTGATGGTCTGGGGACATGGTCCCCCATTTTGCAACAATGGCACAAAAGCATTTGATTCTGGTGCCTTTAGGAACAGCATTTTTACCTTTTCACAAGAATATACAGTATCTCACAAAAGTGAGTACACCCCTCACATTTTTTTTAATATTTGATTATTCCTTTTCATATGACAACACTGAAGAAATGACACTTTACTACAATGTAAAGTAGTGAGTGTACAGCTTGTATAACAGTGTAAATTTGCTGTCCCCTCAAAATAACTCAACACACAGCCATTAATGTATAAACCGCTGGCAACAAAAGTGAGTACACCCTTAAGTGAAAATGTCCAAATTGGGCCCAATTAGCCATTTTCTCTCCCCGGTGTCATGTGACTTGTTAGTGTTAGGTCTCAGGTGTGAATGGGGAGCAGGTATGTTAAATTTGGTGTCATCGCTCTCACACTCCCTCATACTGGTCACTAGAAGTTCAACATGGCACCTCATGGCAAAGAACTCTCTGAGGATCTCAACTCTCTCGAGAGTTGTCGTGAGACATGCAGTTGGAGTGTGCTTAATAAAGTTTCAACAGTTAAGTTTACCTCCTCATCTGCTTTGTCTATCATGACAGTAAATGTTCCACTTGATTGTTTTCTGTTTTATTTATTTAATTTCTTTTTTTACTGAGTGAGAAACGCTCCATAGGATACAGTGCTTAGATGTCTAAATGATTCTGACCTTTTTGCTAAACCGTTTGATTTATTCTTTTAAGGAATCGACTAAAATGAGTAATTATTTTGTAAATAATCACTAGTTCTGATTCTAAACAGGCAACAGAAATACAGGACACACAACATGATTGCTAAAATATTGTCAGGAAAAAAAATTATTTATACAATTTTCATACAGAGAATAATCTGCTGGCTGTTACAAACATTTGTTGGGGGGGATACAGGGTTGCTATGGACTTTCTTGGGGAGGCTGAATCACACACTAGCCCCTCTCTAGTCTCGCCTCTGATGGTGAACAAACTGATTTGATGATGTTCAGGATTGAGAATGATGTAAAACCAAACACTATCAGGATTCATGCATATGTAGGTTCAATGACACTTCACATAATCTTTTTATGAGAACTGCAGAAAAGAATGGAGTATAAAAGCAAATTTTCCTATGTCTTTTCTTTGAAGGTTCGGTTTTCATCATTGATTTGCCTTTTGTGAAAAAAGGTTGTGCATATGAGCTGACATCACTTCTGTAACAGCTTTTTTTTAAGTCTGTACTTTTGACTGCGCCCAGCAACAAAGGCAATTTGCATAAATAAATTTAAGCGAATAAGACACGATAAAATGTGCTCACCTAAAAGTTGCTGGTTCATGTTTTTGGAGAAGAGTGTAACTGAACTATGCCCAGACAAGCTTTAACATGTGTGCTCCTCCGGAACTGGACCACGAATAGCTTGATGAGTGCCGAAGCTGTTGCATATATGGAGTGTTTTTAAACTCACAGCTGAGTTATGCTCCGAGAGTGTTTGGATGTTTACAGCGACTTTATCAAAAATAATTTGGAAGGTCAGATAAAAGTGATTGGTGGGCCGCATCAAATCACTGACTTAAATAAATATATTACATTTTACTGGAAGACTGAGAAGTGATGGTAAGCAAGAAAAACTGACGTAGTCTGTAGAGTAGGCCTATATAAGAGAAGTGCAGGTACTGCGTCAGTTCAGCAGTGAAAAGAACCAGAGCACAAGCGGTTAACAGTACAGGCAAGAAGGTACAGCCATCTCCTATTGCTTTTCAGGACTACAGGGCAAACTATGTCAGGTTAATAAAGTACATTTTTTTTACTTTTAAAACACGATTGTGTTGCTGATAATTACAATGGGGTGAGCTCTCGTCTAATTGAAGTAAATTGCACTGAAGCCATAGACACAAGTTTGGTTTAAAGAAAAATGTACACACTTGGTTTAAGTTGTGTTCTTGTTTTTATATTTGTTAAATGGCAGACAACATTTGGAATCATCAGTTTTTAAAAAATCATTAAATGACGGACATATTTTCGTACACAATCTCTACACACTCTCAGGAACCCCTTGGCCTTATTTAAGGGATGAACGGATCGATACTAAAGTATCGATACTTCTGATACTGATGTGGTATCAAGAATATCGATCCTCACAAAAGAATATCAATTCTGAAGTTTTTTTTAACTAGTGATCTTATTATTTAGATAACTTGAATATTAATGCATCTCATAAGCTTCGAAGTGGAAAAAAAATATTATATAAGCGAATTGTTGGATGACACTGGAACTATTTTTTCTTGTGCTCATCTTGATGCGCCGGAATGTTGAAATAGACTATCAGTCACAGACAGTGTTCACATTTTCAGGCATAGCACTCGTTCAAAGAGAGAGAGTAGAGCTTTCCTGGGGTAATGACAGAAAAACAGGATCTGGAGTTATTCACACAAAATAATGACAAACCTAAACATGACATGTATTATAATGGTCTTGTGTTACCATTTATACATTTTTATTTAAATTCAAGTGTTAAAACATTGATAATGATCTTTAATCCTTGTTAATAAATGATACCCTTATGAAAACATGGATTTACTTTAGTAATGTTGTATTAACCATGACTAGTAATCACGACTGTAGTAACCATGGTTTTATTTATTAATTAATTTTTTCAGTAACCAAGGTTTTGATACAATTAACCATGGTTTTGCTACAGCATTACTGTAGTATACATATGGTAATGTGGTTTTAGTAATAGCCATATAATAATATCTATGGTTAACTTTGTGGTTTTATATGTTGCTTATACTTACTCATTTTTAAAAGGTAAACAAGATACATTTCAGAATAGGTATCGATATTGGCAATACTGGCCTAAAAGTACTTGGTATCAGATCGAAAAAGACAATAAGTGGTATCGCCCAACCCTGCGTTTCTTCACAAACCCCCATTTGGGAAACCCTGTACAAGAGAATGTGATAAGAAAATCAGCTATGGCCGAGACAGACAGACAGACAGACAGACAGACAGATAGACAGATAGACAGATAGACAGACAGACAGACAGACAGATAGATAGATAGATAGATAGATAGATAGATTTTTTTATTGTCATTGTTTCAAAAACAATAAAAAAACAGTTTAGCTGCTCTTAAGGATTGGCAGAGACAAAATACAGGGACACGGAACAGAAAGTCTTAAGGACTAGCAAAACTATTGCCAAAAGTTTACATTTTTCATCAGGCATTGCATTAGCCGTTAACAAAGCGAGGAAAGCAAATCATTCATAAATTAGTTTTAGAAAAACAAATTACAGATTGTTTCGTTGCATCTAACAGAAATTGGATTGATGCTGAGCATTAAAATGGTTGAGAATTTAGTGTAATTTAGATTAATTGTACAGTAATATGCATGCAGAATTATGCTTTGTTTTATCAACTTGTCTTCTAAAGCAGTACATCTGCAAGACAACTATGTTGTAACACGTCTCAAAAGAACCTGGATTCATTATGTGAAGTTCATATCCAGTGAAGGCCACACTTGGCACAGGTGAATACATAGCTATCTGTCTGCTTAAAGCACATGTACGCACACACACACACACACACACACACACACACACACACACACACACACACACACACACACACACAGTCCTGGCTGACATGTCTCTACTTAATAGAGATTAATGGGACAACCTGAGGACATTCTTCAGTGAAGCACTGACAATAAATTCCTGCTGGATGCATCCTGAATTTTGAACATCATATATTTAAAACAGCGTGAATGAAAAATGAAGCCGTGTGAAATGGTCATTCCAAGATTTCTCTGGGTCTAGCCATATATTACGGAAATGGTATCTTAAAGTGTTATCAAATTATGTGTGAGTGATAATCATTTATGATTCCTGTGAGACAAATATTCATTACCACAAGTGATTTATGCCATGCCACTTCGACAGAATAAAACACATCCATAAAAACAAGGACAAGGAAAATGTAAGGTCTGAAATGATATTTTCCCTTCATTACCTAATAATAAACAAATGTATTATAGCGCATGTATTTACTGAACTCTCTGTGTGTAGTGAGGCTAGTGAATTCAGAATACAGACGGGGATGGTGTATATTCACACAAGAGGTTTTTGGAAGTGGGGGCATGGTTGAGTGACGGTTTGTGAATGGAGAGCGAGATCAGGAGATGAGAAAGGTAAGGATCATCACCTGACAGTGAATGTCTAACAGCTGTTTGAAAACAGGCTTTTAAGAGCGAGCCAGAGGCCAGTGAGGGGGAGAGAGCTGCACGGAGCAGTGTTCCAGTGTGCAATATTTCTTTTGTGATGAAAAGCATTATTGAGTGTGTACACTGAAAAGTGTGATTTTTGAGTCCCGCTTCCTCCTTTTCCATAAAAACCTTTGAGTACCGCTTCCTCCTTTTCCATGAAAACTAAGAACTTTGTTACACTGGTGCAGAAACCCAGGATTAAGGGAGGAAGAACATCGCCATGGATCCCTCATCTCTGGAGGACGTGGTCAAGACCCTCACCAGCATCCACCAGACACAACATCAGGCCCTCCTGGAGCTGCGCACAGAGCAGGAACAGCAATTCATTGCACTCCCCAGGCAGAGGATCGGCAGATTTTCTGGAGCTTGCTGCACCAGGAGGGTACTGCCGCTGTGACCGCCCTGTCCCAGGTTCAGCTAGCCAAGATGTTCCTCCTCGATGAACCGGAGGCCTTCTTGGAGCTCTTTAAGTGAAGGCAGGGGCATGCAAATGGCTCCCCTGTGTGCGGTCCGATTACTTCCACTGCTCTCCGGGGAACCTCAACTCACAGCTCAGCAGTTATCAGTGGAGAACCTCCTGGTGTACGCTGACTTGAGAAAAGCCATCCTGCAACGGGCCGGCCAGACACCCAAGCAGCAGTGCCAGAGCTTCTGCTCTATCACCATTGGTGAGCACACCTTGGCCAAACAGCTCTGGTACACCTGCCGGAGGTGGTTGCTGGCCAAGCAATGCAACGTCGGAGCTGTCATTGGTCTGGTGGTACTGGAGCAGTTCATCGCTCGACTTCTGAGAGGGACGATGGAGTGGGTCCAGTGCCACCATCCAGCTTCACTCCAAACCGCCATCCAGCTGACAGAGGACCACATGGTGGCGTATTCGGGAGCCGGCGAGCCCCAAGATTCTTCTCTCTCTCTCTCACTCGTTCTCTTGTCTCCCCTCCTCCCCCTGCTTTCCGTCCTGTTCCTCCTCCTCGGAAACGGAGAGGAGTTTCCCCTGCCCTTCTCCGCTCTCACTCCCAGGGTGGTGAACCTGCTGTCATGGGTGCGGAGCCTGGGGCGGTCTATTGGGGCTGCGGGGAGCCTGGGCATTTCCAGGACCAGTGCCCGCTGATGGAGGTGGGCACAATGGTTTGGGTCCCTGATGCAACACAGGCTGCCCCGATCGAGCTGGGATGTGCAGCATACCTTTGAGTATTAAGGGGGGTACATACCAGGCCTTGGTGGATTCGGTTTACAGCCAAACCTGGTTCAAGATGAGGCTTTGGGTGCTAGTCACAAGGTGAAGGAAAGGTGGTGCATGGGGATATTCAAGATTATTCTGTAGTGACTGTGAAGATTTAATTTTGGGGACAAAAGCATAGTGTCGAGGCTGAGTTTAGTTTGCGTCTCACCCATCCGCTAATTTTGGGCACAAATTTGTGCGGATGGGTCCTGTAAAAGCGCATCTCGGTGTGGGATTTACCTCTGGAGCAGATGAGAGACAAGACTCTTAGGCACGCCTTCGACCAAGTGAGAGTGATTGATGTTCACCACCTTCAGCCAGACATTGCACTCACATATCCATACTTTTCTATTATAAATGACCGGTTGTATCAAGTTACGCAGAATGCTCAGACAAAGGAAGATACAGCCCAGTTATTGATAATGTTATTCCAGACTCCTCATTATAATCTGATGGCGGGTCACTTAGGGCAGGAAAATACACTGAACCGTCTAATGGCCCATTTCTATTGGCCGGGCATTTGCAGGGATGTTTGCGTCATGCCGTGAATGTCAGCTGCTGAATCCAACTGCCAGCACCTTTGCATCCACTTCCATTGATCAAGGTCCCCTTCAAAACAATTGGTATGGACCTCATTGGCCATTATAGCGGACGTCATGCTGGCATCACTTTGTGTTAGTTCTGGGGGACTATGCAACACAATATCCAGAAGCAGTGCCTTTGCGCAACATCTCAGCACGTACGTAGTGTTGCGGATGCACTCTTCAAAATTATCTCCCGAGTGGGGATTCCGAAAGAAATCCTCACTGATCAATGCACTACATTGATGTCATGTACATTACATGAGCTGTACAAATTATTGGCCATTATATTGATTCGGACAATTGTCTATCGCAGGTAAATGAATGGCTTGGTCGAAAGGTTTAATAAAACCCTGAAAAACATGATTTGAAAGTTTGTGCACGAAGATGCTCGCAATTGGATAAGTGGCCATTGTATGGGCATACTGTACGCCTTGCGGTTTCTTAGATGTCATGAAGGATAATTGGGAGAAGGGACCTTCAAACAGAAAAAATTTAATTCAATACGTTCTTGACTTGAGAGCAAAATATGTGATTTGTGGTGATAGTGGTACCCGAGAGGGAGGAGCTCGGGCCGAAGGTGAACTTAAAAGCCAATCATGGCACCCCGATCATTTGCGGAGACCACCTCTCACCGTCGCAAATCATGGACGTGGCCTGGTTGCAAAGAGAATTTTCGGATATGTTCTCACCCCTTCCCATTCGTACGAACTTCATAAAACTCCATATCGAAACATCCCCAGGGGTAGTGGTGCACAGTCTTCCCTACTGATTACCTGAGCACAAAAAAAAGTGGTTAGAGAAGAATTAACCCTCTGGGGTCGATGGACGCGTCCTCCTGGATATTTTCGTCATTACAGCTGAAACAACTTAAAATACTCCGTCATTTTAGGGTATACAGATAAGTGCAAGACATCATTAGAGACTATAAAGTGTCTACTTTTATTTTTTACACTCACAATAACAACGAAACCTTATGCTTTTGTAAAATAAATAAAATAAAAAGGGTGAGCTTTCAGCTGTCTCTGTGTTCACGAGCATATTTCAGAAACACGTCACAAAAATGAACTGAAACTCTGCGAATATTTATCACACAAACATGAAACATATGTCTAAAGAAAGCTTAAGATTTTAAATTTAAACTTTTAAATAAAACAATTCAAATTTAAACAAATATTCTCCTGCAATGTAATCTGTATGAAACAAAGCGCTATAAATTTTTTACAGGCTTAGCTCATTATAGGTAATGTGATCACACCCACCAGCAGAGCGCGCCATTCATACGCTAATGTGCTGAGACGATCAATGCAAATGGTAAATGCCCCCGACAGTGTTCAGAGGTTTGATGTAATCAATTCATTCATTTTACTGCATGTTTGTAATGATACACATGCGATAGGAAGGAAGAGTTAACATTTTCCTCAGAAGAAGAGCGGGACTCCGATCAACGTTTGTATTTTGAAGAGAGACTTGATCCAGCCGAGGATACAATTTTGGACGAGTAAGTCATTTAGTTTTCATTAGTTGACATGCTATTTTATATAAACATGTACATATTTTACTAGTGGGACTGTTTCCAGGCTTGACAGACAGGATTCAGAAGATTGAAATTTGAAATATGACTCCTAATAAGCAAGTTTTAGTTACATTTAAATGCTGTTTCGGCTAAAGCAGTTAAATTGTATGCTGTATGATATAAATATGATATGAAATATGATGTAAAATTATATGAATGTTTAAAATATATTTTATCTAGTGTTTATGCTGCCTCATTATCATCAATGCTTGTGCTTGCAAATATCTGTTCAGGTGTAAATGAGTAAAATGCACTTTAAATATGCCCATATTAGAAAATCAGCATCTTATAATGATTTCTGAAGGACCATGTGACACTGAAGACTGTAGTAATGTTGCTGAAAATTCAGCTTTGATCACAAATAGCATTTTGCAATATATTCAAATAGAAAACTGTTCTTTTAAATTGTAAAATGAGTTCACACAATGTTTTTACTGTATTTTGGATCAAATAAATGCAGTCTTGGTGAGCAGAAGAGACTTCTTCTAAAACTTTAAAATGGTTGTGTAGGTCTAAAATTAAGTAAAGCATTTATGTAAAGATGTAACTTTTATGTAACTTTTTTTAACTTAAAACTTGATTTTGATCATTAAGTCTCCTCACATTCATTCTCTTTCTGTCACATTCCTCATTGATAGGCCCAGGGGAGGGGTCTTTGTGTCCTCAGGTGTGAATTACCTATTCGTGTGAATTACCTCAATATTCATGATAGTTCACGCTTCAACACGAAAAGTGTCTAACAAAAGTTCAATTACAATTTTGTTTTGTATGAATGAGTGATCTGGATGGTTTTCACATCATTTTGTAGCAAAAACTCTAGGCTACAAGATCCAGTTCTCAAAAGTCTTGTGGACAAATGTTTAGTATGTGTTATATGATCTTATTTCAATGACTTAAAAAAATTGTTTTTTCAAAAACCACGCATAAACGTTATTTTCTCAAAAATACAAACATGTTCACACATGTTGCTCACATATTATTGTGGCCCAGTTTGTGCTGAATACAGTGTTATCAGACTTTAGCCATTAATGTGTTTTTAAGCAACTGAAAAAAGCACAAATGTCAAGGCATGTCAAATCTTTTCGGTTTGTTTGGGGCCCCGGCTATGTTTCAGCACCTTATGGACAGATTCCTCAGACTGCAATCTGTTTACGCTGCTACCAATCTGGATGATATCATTATATATAGTAATGCAGCAGTTCTGAGGGCGCTGTGACGGGTGGGACTCTTGGAAACCCTAAGAAGTGAGCAATTGGATGGGTGGAGGTATGGTATCTGGGGTTCTACTTGGGTCACGGGCAGGTGCGCCCCCAAATTGATAAGACTGCAGCTGTTGAGGCCTGTCCGAGACCCACAACCTAATTATTCTGATGTCACCAGCCCGCTAACTGATATCACTAAAATGGGAGCCCCAGATATGGTCCAGTGGTCTGAGCAGTGCCAACAGGCTTTTATGCAGGTGAAAGCTGCGCTTTGTAGAAGAAGAAGTTTTATTTATATAGCGCCTTTCCATAGCTCAAGGTCGCTTTACATTGTACATTTCAAATACATTTAGACGCCCTCACATACATTAGTCACATAGGATACAGAGTCACCTTATCAAAAACGCATGTTAAATAGATATGTTTTTAACTGGGTCTTGAAAGTAGCCACAGATGAGGTATTACGTAGTGTAAGAGGTAGCGAATTCCATAATTGAGGAGCATTAATACTAAAAGACCTTCCACCTACAGTAGACAACCTGAAACGAGGGATGGACAGTAAACCAAGTTCAGCTGATCTAAGGGACCGGGCAGGACGGTAAGGGTAGAGTAGGTCAGACAGATATTGGGGAGCAAGACAATTTAATGCTTTGAATGTTAGCAGCACTACCTTATAGTGGATACGTGATGCCACAGGTAGCCAGTGAAGGTCATGAAGCAGAGGAGTAATGTGAGCAGAACGCCTGGTAGAGGTGAGAACTCTTGCTGCAGAGTTCTGCACATACTGTAATCTTGCAATAAGTTTTTTGGGAAGACCAAGAAATAAGGCATTGCAATAGTCCAGGCGTGATGTGATTAATGCATGAATTAAGGTTTCGGCATTCAGCTAAAGTGAGAGAGGATCGTAGACGAGCAATATTACGAAGATGGAAAAAAGAGTTTTTAACAACAGAGGAAATATGAGAGCCAAAAGATAGAGTTGGATCGAATAAGACACCAAGGTTACGAATCGATGACGAAGGCTTAACGTGAATGCCATCAATGTCAAAGGACTGGTCCATCCTTTTAACTGAGGCAGTAGAGCCAATCACTAATATCTCAGTTTTCTTATCATTTAATTTGAGGAAATTCAGGGACATCCAATGCTTGATGTCCTTGATACATGCAGTGAGTGAGTCAGGCAGAGATGGCCTATCGGAGCTGGTTGTTAGATAGATTTGAATATCATCAGCATAGCAATGGAATTTTTGTAGTGGGCCGTTGTTACATATTCCTGATTTTTCTCTCCCTTTTTTTGTACAGACTGACATGTCGGACAGGGGGTTGGGAGTCGTGTTGTCCCAGGTGATGGAGGGGGAGGAGCTTTCGTTGCTGTACATCAGCCATAAGCTTTCGGCAAGAGAGGTGAGGTATAGCACCATTGTGAAGGAGTGTCTGGCCATCAAGTGGGCAGTCCTCACCCTTCGTTACTACCTACTGGGACGGGCTTACACCTTCTGTTCGGACCACTCCAGTGGCTCCTTCGCATGAAGCATACCAGTGCGCAGATCATCTGTTGGTATCTGGCTCTTCAGCCTTTTAAATTCGAGGTGGTCCACAGACCGGGGGCACAGATGGCTCTCGTGGACTTTCTCTCCAGAAATCGGGGCGAGTACTGGGTAGGCCTGATGGGTCCCTGGCCCAATGGGGGTATGGGGTAGTGGGGGCATGGTTGAGCAACGGTTTGTGAATGGAGAGCGAGATCAGGAGATAAGAATGGTAAGGACCATCACCTGGCAGTGATTATCTAACAGCTGTTTGTAATTTTAGTGAGAGTGGAGGCGGATTTTAAGTGCAAGCCAGCTCCCAGTGAGGGGAAGGGAGCTGCACAGAGCAGAGTGTTTCAGCGTGCAATATTTCTGTTGTGCTGAAAAGCATTATTGAGTGTATACACTGAAAAGTGTGATTTTTGAGTCTGTGAAGGTGTGGGAAATAAAGCCCCTTTTGAGTTGGATCTCGCTGTCTCACGTTTCCTCCTTTTCCACGAAAACTATGAATTTTGTTAAAGGTTAAAACAACAAGTATCAAAAAGGAAACTGTTGTGCACCTGTTAAAGTGATCCTAAAATGTATCTTTTTTTCCAGGTTAACATCCTGTCTAATGTCTCCTTTTGTATTCCACATTAGATAAAAAGTCATGGGTTTGGAAGCATGGGTGCGTAAATGATTACAGAATTTTCATTTTTAGGAACAGTGACGTTCATGTTTTGAATGAAATTAACAAGATATTATTTTACAGCTCTTTGTGTGTGTGTGTGTGTGTGTGTGTGTGTGTCTGGATGAACAGCTGAACAATGTTATTCTGGATGAAAAATTGAAATTTTGCTGATACAAAGAACTGTTCCAGTCTTCAGGGCAGTTATAGCTAAGGCTCAGATTTCAGTAGTCATTCAGGCAGTTCTAAATACACTATGAGCTGCTAAAGTCATTCTGAAGGCCTCTTAACTTTTCTCTGTGATTCCAACGGTCAGACAGCTTCCTTTTCTGGGGAGGGTCCCTCAAGTCTCTCACCAAAATTGGCAATGAAATTGCAGTGATTAACATTTTAAGCCTCTTTGAGTGCAGTTTTATACTTCCAGAGCCCAAGAGTAAATGTGTTTTCAAGGGATAAATAATTGTAAAACTTTTAGGAATGCTTTATGTCATAGCAGAATACGAATGATGCAAACATTGGAGAGTGAGCAGCTTGCAAAATGAAAAAAATACTTGTGCAAGACTAATCACAGGATAAACACATTCTTGAGTCGTAGTGTTGTATGCACAGTAGTAGTGTAATGAAAAAGAGATGATGCAAGGCCATGAGCTGTGGTGCATTTCCATATAGGCAACAAGATGCAATGTTTCTTATTTGTTTGTGCTACACATATACAGAAGTTGGGATGGTTTCAGGGCTGTTTTGTGAAAAATTGCTTTTGCTATGTGAAACAGAAGTCCCAGTTTTGCAAATCTCATGCATACCAAGTAGATACAAGTGATTCTCACACCATTTGCAACAGTCAGGGTAAAATGTATACTTGGTGTAGAGGTAAAATTAGACCAGTGTTGCAAATTCCACATACACTCATAAGGCACAAATTCAGTTGTGTTGTCCTGAGATTCAATGATTACCCAGAGAAAAACTCATTATGGAAATAATGTGCACAAATGTGCATTATGGGTTCAGTGCACACCTACAGAATGCTTCTTTAGACCAGTTGTCTGAACAAGTCTGAGGCAAGCAGTTTATGAGTGAATAAAGAGTTTGACAAGGCAACTATTATTAATGTGGGGCCTTTAATAGATTACATAGATAAGCAATTCATTCTATGATGAAAATTTGCTTAAAATATAAAGGATTCAGATGAGAAAGTGTATGGGCATTTTGAAAAATGTGTATCTTAACTTTAAACAAACATTTGATGGACTCCCATTTCACCCAAAATAATGACACTCATCAGTATGCTAGCTAATTTATCCTTCTAGGACTAGGACTGTTCTATAGTAGGGGTGTGCGATATTGACAAAAAATTATATATCGATATTTTCTGAGATTTTGCCGATAACGATAAACAGACAATATTTTGCATCCTTCAAAATAATTTCTGTAGAAGGCTTATATTGTAATAGTTCCCTCTTACAACATTTTAATAGCATAACAAGATAATAATGATTGTTGATATTATTAATCGAATAAATATATTGAAGGAAGAGATCTTTATTGTTTTAAACTGAAGCATTAAAGTAAGAACAATACAAAACATTGCTCTGCTGTAAGGTGAACTGTGCAGCAAATAAGCAAGAAACTAAAATATGACATTGTAATAAAAGTCACCAAATGCAAACTTCTTTCAAACACAGCACAAGGAAAAAACTTTTATTGCATTTGTAAACAAATTACACCCTTGTGCATAAAGTCAAAGATGCAAAAAAAAAAAAAGCCCAGGCAGTGTGTATCTTGGGTCTAAAGTCTTCAAAAGTTGTTTAAAACCATCTCTCTCAACCTCTTGAATTGGCACCATGTCTTTTGCGATGTAATTGGTGATAGCGTTTGTTATATCTTCCATCTGTCGCAAGGAACTTTTTTGTTAAACGAAGTTTGTTGAGTGTGTTTTTTTGCTTTTACCCTGTCAGCTGCAGGCATGTTGTTTTCAGTTGACTCGCAAAGCTTTTCATATCCCTCATATTCAGTGCGGAGGGTAGTTCGAAGATGGTGAAACAGGTTGGTCGTCGAATGTAACCGATTTTTGGCATAGTTTGCAGATTGGCGTCTTTTGACTAGCATCTAACCTTTCAAAACCAAACCACCTCCATGCTATTTATGATGAACCACGTCTAGCAATTTAATCTAGCGTGGGTTGTGAGGTTGTTGATGTTTGATGATCTTCTCCTTTCGCCGTTTCTTCGCTCATTTTTCAATTCTTTCATTCACACAGCAATCTAATATGAAATATCACGATCTGAATGTGCAGTAGTATATACTAATTTGCTGCAGCACGCAGTGAATTAGTGGACACGTAATACGGCTTTTTGATTGATTTTTTTTTTTTAAATGAGTGACATACTCAATGTGATTTCGCATATCATTAAAACAACAATTGCGGTATTATCGTAGACGATATATATATCGCACACCCCTATTCTCTCTCTCTCTATATATATATATATACACATATATATATATATATATATATATATATATATATATATATATATATATATACACATACATAAAGATTAAGGATTACATTGTTGAAAAGACAAGAGTGATCTTCATCAAATAGGTCAGCAATAAGAATTAGAATCATTTTTAGAAAGATACATTCCAGACTACTGTCCAGTACTGTACTAATTTCCAGGTACACTGATAATCCAAGATTTTTTATAGAATAGCAAAGATTATGATTTAACTAAAAGATTGCTGAAAGACATGACATTATAATAAACTTCTGCAGTATCCCACTCTCAATCGTGCTGTTGTTCCGTGTATCAGTGCGGCTGTGATTTGGCTGTAGGCACGACACACGAGGCCGCAAATACTTTTTATACAACATTTAAGTAAATAATATTAACTAGCTTACATTTCAGACAAAAGTTGGCAAGTAAGTTCGTGCATTTCTTCTCCTTCAGCAAAAATAGTTCCAAAAGAAGCCAATTAAAGGGATAGTTCACCCAAAAATTAAAATGCTCTCATCATTTACTCACCTCCATGTCATCCCAGATGTGTATGACTTTCTTTCTTCTGCTGAGCACAAATGAAGATTTTTAGAAAATATTTCAGCTCTGTAGGTCCATACAATGCAAGTGAATGATGCCCAGAAACTTGAATCTCCTAAATGCACATAATGCAGCATAAAAGTAATCCATACGACTCCAGTGAACACATCTATATCCTCAGAAGTGATATGACAGGTGTGGGTTAGAAACAGACCAATATTGAAGTCCTTTTTTCCTATAACTTCTCCTCCCTGCCTAGTAGGTGGCAACATGCACGAAGAATGCAAATCGCCAAAAACTAAAGAAAAAGTGAAAGTTGAGATTTATAGTAAAAAGGACTTAAATGTTGATCTGTTTCTCACTGACACCAATCATATCACTTCTGAAGATATTGATTTAACCACTGGTGTTGTAGCTTCAAAAGTTTGGTACCTATTCACTTGCATTGTGAGGACCAACAGAGCTGAAATATTCGTCTAAAAATCTGTGTTTGTGTTCAGCAGAAGAAAGAATGTCATACACATAGCATGAGGGTGGGAAATGATGAGAGAATGTTTTGTTCTAATCTTTAAAGAGAACAGTCTTTGACATTCACTTGCATTGTTTCAGTGGTGAACTCCTGTGATTTTAACTAATCAATCGAGCCAATGATTCTTGATAACATCATAACACCAGGTAACATAAAAGATGCTCATTTGTCGAAACCTTCTGGTGAAAATATGCAATCATAGAAATGGTCACTGAACGAATCTGTGAATGAAATCAAATTGAATGTGGAATCAAAATCCCCATCATTATTTGGAAAGACAAGAACACAGAGAAATGGAGTGATACAAATAGTGAAGCATCCTAGTACTGTTGGACTGTATATGAGCACTCTTGTAATGTGAGCCATGTTGGAATGGAATCCAATCAAATTCAAGGACCAGAACAAACTGTTATAAAAAAAATAATAACATTCATTAATTATGAAACAATAAAGCAAACCAGACAAGAACTTTTTGTAATATTGATAATGAAAATTATTTCAGCTCCTGGAGAAATAAATGAGCATTAAAAAAAATTATTGTATTCTCATCATGGCGAACAGAAATGTGTATGATTAATGCTACCCAATCTATTGGCATTAAAGATTGTGTTTAAAATGGTTTCATGTTGAGGTTGATGGATTCACAGACAACTCATTTTCTCAGCAACACATGCACAGAGCGAGCCAGAGGAGGCTGTAAATATGTCTCAGTGCTGTCTCAGCATACTGAGCTTTCGACCTGTATACAGTATGTTTGTGCAAACAGATGCTCTGTTCATTAGTGAATGTGCCGAGGGCTTGCCCTGTTTCATGGTGCGTAAAATAGAAGGAAACAACACTTGATTGTTTCTTTAATATCTCCACCACTTCAGCTGTCCAGTGTTTAAAGGTATTGTCTCGCTTGTTCTTGTTTTGACATGAAGCATAGGCCATACATTTTTAATAAAAATAATAATTTTTTTAATGAAAAGCTTCAAGGAATAATTCACTACTATATCATTATAAACCTTTTTGACTTTGTCTTCTCTGAAAAACAAAAGATGTTTTGCAGAATGTCTGAGCTACTCTTTTCCATTCAGTGAAAATAAATGTGAACGGAGCTGTCAAGCTGCAAAAATGATGAAATGTACCATAAAAGTACCAGTTGCATGCTATATTTAGGTCATTTGAAGCCATATGGTAGCTTTGTGTGAGAAAGAGACTGCCATGGTTCTCAAATCATTGACACCCATAATCAATTCAAATGTGATGCATCACTCCAAGTTAGATGTCATGATTTTAAAAAGTAATTGTCATCATTCTTGTGTGTCTCGTCATCATCATTGACATCAAACCTAACATGATGCCCTTTGACTTCTCAAGTTTTAAAAGGGTCATGACATGAGTAATAACATTTGCCTTGATATGTTGACACATAAGAGGTCATTCTACTATAAAAACATACTGTAAATTTCAGAACTCTAAACTTTATCCCCAATGCAATAAAACTATATGCAAAAACGCATCATGCTCGATTTACCTCATGATTTCACTAGGTGGTCCATTATTTCATGAACACCTCTACAGCAATATCATCAACGCCTACTTTACATCATCGTGCCCTTGGCCCCGCCCACTGGTGCTCAGTTCATAAACACAGACAGACAGGCCTACTAACTATTCCTGAACACCAAAAGGGACCCATCTAGACTATAAACATGCAAGAAACAAAAGCAACAGAAAGATAGCGTTGTAATTTATCTTGCGCCGCTTTTAAAAGATGCAGTGTCAAGATACAACTCTGAAAAGGAGATCCATTCTGTTTCATTCAGCTTCTGCATCTTGTTGTTTTGAGTACAAACGCATCCTGAGAGCATTCTTGCACTCATTAGTGCTATTTTTAATTGTTGGTGTATAAAAACATGCACTAGATGACCGTTTACGTGGCACGTTGATGTGTTTCCAGTGATGTGCACCTCAGCTCAGAATGATGATGTACGTGTGTGCGTGTGTCATCTTTTATCATGCTTTGGACTATGTTTGTGTTTTTTGTGTTTTTTCATATCAGTGTGGATTGCTTGTGAACCAGTCATAATATGATTCAAGCTTTGCAAAAGGAACTATTTTTGAAGGATGGGGCAGTTAAAAACACTAGGGGACATGATAGCAAAACATTAAGTAAACAATTTTATTCATTAATATTTCAATGTCATGACTGTTTTATAGTTCATGGTGCTGATGTGCTTGAGTGAACAGTTTAATATAATCGGATGCAATGTGTTGGATGTTTGTTATGTGTGAAACCTAAAATGTAGTTTTATAATGTTGTGGAGATTGTTCATTCCCAATTATAACAGCGGGTATTTACGATAAAGTTTAAAGGAGGCGCAAAACCGAGCATTTCAGACCAGAGACATGGTGGGATATTATCATATATTACCAAATTATGACTGTTTTGGTACAAAAAACTTTAATTAAATTATCAGCGGACCTCAGAGAAGATAATAAAATGATAGATAAAAAAGGGTATGTCATGACCACTTTCATTGAATAAGAACTTTTATTTACGCTAAAATCGACCCCATTCTGAGAAATTACTGACAAGCGCCAACCCACATCAAATATTTTTGCATCAATACTTATGGTTTTACCTTTCCCTCTGGCGCGATTGATAGCACGTTAAACAACGGGCATGTAAAACAATGGTTTGCATCATTTGGAGGTTGCATTTCACTCTTGAGTTTTCTACTCCATTGACATTTTTTTTAGGGTTGGGTTTGTGTTAAGGTATATGGTTAATAAATATTTACAACTTGCTTTTGGCACACCCTGTGAACATTTCACCCAGAAACTGGAGATCACACATGCGCATACGCTTAAAAAAACTTGTCCCCTGGGGACAGAGGTTTGAATTTTGATAAGCACAGACCAATATCAGTAGCAGAAAGGTAGGCCTACTGTCACCAAAATTCAAAGTTCGATCAGTCCAAATTACGTAAACTAGCACTCTGAACATTCTGTAATAGGCTATATCTACAGTAAGTAATGACATGATTTCATTTTTTTTTTTAACTAGTATAATTCTTGTCTGAAAAATTTTAAATGCACAGACCCACACTAATAAAAGACAACAGTTTTTCGCTTTGAGCATTTTCGGGTGAAGCTACAGTTTCAAGACTCTTGCAGCCAACTGAATGATGCCAGGTCTGAGCTAGCTTTTTAGGACTCAGATATAGCCATGATGTGACTGGCATGAAGGGTCCTGAAATACTTTATGGACATCACAGGCCTCTGAAAGCTTCACATGTCATGTCAAAGTGAGTCCTGTTTTCCTCCATCACTCAGGGTGGCAGTCAGCTCTGGACAATTAACCCTGCATTCAGCCGGCCAGCATTACACATCTCTCCGTCAGCTCTCCAAGCATCAGGTCAACTCCCTGAGGGACTTCCTCTCTCCCTCCTTAGACCACAAACTCACTGCAAACCATGTGCACCATCCCCAGAACTATGGTTTTCTATTTGTATTCAGATTCAGTCCACCATCATTGCTAGCTCAGAGAAAAAAAGCTACAATGACTTGAAACAAAAGCAACAGAAATCCCTTGACTGAATTCATATTGTATGAGCATGAAATGATAATAGTGTGGCATACTGTTCTATGCATTGCTTTCATTGTGAGCCTAGCACTCTGACTATATCTGCTTGAAGAATCTGTCACTTTGAAGGCTGTTTAAAGTCAACATGAAATGGCATTTGCAACCCATTATTTCGGTAATGTGACATATTTCAGAGTGCAACAAAATATACAATTAGAAAGAAATGTACTACGGGACTTTGTTTTCCATTGGGAATTGTTTGGATTGTGAAATGTGAGTATTCCATATCAGAACAGAACCAGACCTGAATGCAAGTTTGTAGTTTATTATGGAGGGGACTGCATTTCTCCTGCAACACGTGTGGCACTTACATTTGAGGGGACTTTTTAACCAGGTCCTGGAGGCTTTTTGCCATAGCTTTTATACTATTGTAGTCACAACGCGAAGGCTGAGGTTCTTTTCTTACAGATGTTTAATGCATTCAACGACATAGACACCAACATCGACACAGACATCAACACCATAGAACACTTTTGCCTGCTTGTGAGCTAAGAGAGGGGTTTGTATCTTGACGTTACTTAATCAGATGGCTTATGATTGTAGAGAAATACACCTTCAACTTAGAGATGATAACATCCTGGTTACTTTCGTAACCTCCATTCCATGATGGAGGGAACGAGACGATGTGTCAATATAGTGACACTAGGGGTCACTCTTGAGAGCTCGAGACACCTCTGATCTTTGATAAAAGGCCAATGGGAATTGGTGAGTGGAAATCAAACAGGGCTGACATTTGTGAACACTGCTGGGCATCAACAATGCACAGATCGGCTCAAAGGTGTTGGGTGTAGCCCAGCCCGCTGCTCTGCAAATGTCAGCTAGCCACTGGTCAGAGCCCAGGAAACCACCACACTCCTGGTGGAATGGGCTCATAGCCCTGCAGGGGGTGGCACATGCTGTATGCCAGCGTGTCTATGCAGAGGGGGCCTCGGTCAGGGCGTACCAGAGCGGGCAATGGTGGGATTCCGGGGAGGCAAACAGGTCTGCCTGTGCCTGCCTGTATCAGATCCTGCAGGGGGTGGCACATGCTGCGCCTGGTAGGCAACAGCTATTGCATCGGTGATCAAGTGGGCGATCCTCTGTTTGGAGACAACGCTTCCTTTCTGCTGTCCACCAAAGCAGACAAAGAGCTGCTCAGAGATCCTAAAACTTTGCTTTTAGGATGCGTAAAGCATGCACCAGATACAGCAACGCTAAGGCAGTGCTTGCAGGTCCACCACTTGGTCCCTGAAAGGGGTCGTGGGAGCCTTGGGCACATAGCCTGGTCAGGGTCTCAGGATCACGTGAGAGTAGCCCGGACCGAACTCCAGGCACGTTTTGCTGACAGAGAACGCTTGCAGGTCCCCTACCCTCTTAATGGAGGTGAGTGCCGTCAGGAGGGCAGTCTTCAAGGAGAGTACCTTAAGCTCTACTGACTCTAAGGGCTCGAAGGGAGCCTCACGCAGGCCTTTCAGGACTACGAAGAGGTACCATTGAGGGAACGAGGCGGGGTCTGGAGGGATTCAACCTCCTAGTGCCTCTCAGGAACCTGATCATCAGGATGTGCTTTCCTAAGGACTTGCCGTCCACTGTGTCATGGTGCACAGCTATGGCCGCTATGTACACCTTCGAGGTGGAGGGGGACAGCCGTCCCTCCAACCTCTCCTGCAGAAAGGAAAGCACTGAGCTGACTGCACATCTCTGGGTGTCTTTGTGTCGGGAAGTACACCGCTTAGCGAACAGATGTCACTTCAAGTCATACCTGAGGCCCTAGCCTGAGTGATGGCCACTGAGGTCTTCCACATCCCGTCCAAGGGCCAGACATGGAGGTTCCAGAGGTTTGGTTGCAGGTGCCAGATGTTGCCCCGTCCCTGAGAAAGAAGGTCCTTCCTCAGGGGAATATGCCAGGGAAGAACTGACATGAGGAGCATGAGGTCCGAGAACCAAGTATGGGTGGGCCAGTAGGGAGCCACTAGGATGACCTGCTCCTCATCCTCCCTGACCTTGCACAGGGTCTGTGCAAGTAGGCTCACTGGGGGGAATGCATTCTGTACTTGCATTGTCCAGGTGGGCCAGCTGTATGCCAGCGTGTCTATGCCGAGGGGGGCCTCAGTCAGGGCGTACCAGAGCGGGCAATGGTAGGATTCCGGGGAGACAAACAGGTCTACCTGTGCCTGGCTGTATCAGATCCAAATTAGCTGAACCACCTGAGGGTGGAGTCTGCACTCTTCCTTGCAGGATGCAAGTCGCTCGCAGCAATTTGAAGTGCTACTGACTCCAGAGGAGGAAATGGCAGGGGAGTTGTAACATGCAAGGGTAGCATAACCCGCCTTGTTGTCTATTCAAACCAACACGTGCTTGCCCTGGATCAATGGTCGGAACCTCCGCAGGGCGAGCAGTATTGCCAACAACGAGGCAGTTGATGTGCCAACGTAGCCACGGGCATGTCCAGGGGCCGGCGGCCGCGTGCCCATTGCATATAGTGCCCCAGCCTGTCTTGGAGGCGTTGGTTGTGACCACAACGTGCCTGGAGACCTGTTCTAGGGGAACCCCTGCCTGTAGAAATGTGAGGTCGTTCCAAGTGCTGGAGAGGCGGCGATAGACAGATCGGCCTGATGGCCACGCGGTGTGTGCTGTGGCGCCATGCCCATCTCGGGACTCGAGTCCAGAGCCAGTGCTGAAGAGGTCTCATATGCATCGACCAGAGCAGTGTGGCCACTGCAGAGGACGCCATATACCCCAGGAGCCTCTGAAATAGTTTTAGTGGGATCACGGTCTTCTGTCTGAATTCCTTCAGGCAGGCCAGCACTGACTGGGTGCGCTCGTTCATGAGGCGCACCATCATCGAGACAAGAGCTTGCTCTTTCCCCGGTTGATCCGAAGCCCTAGGTGCGCGAGCACCAGGTCCCTGTGTGCACACAACACGTCCCTAGAGAGAGCTAGGGAGGAGTTTGTACTGGTATGCCTGACCCTCAAATGCAAACCGCAGGAAGGGTCTGTATCGAGGTAGAATCGAGACGTGGATGTACACATCCTTCAGGTCTACTGCCACAAACCAATCTTGATTTCGGACACTTGCTAAAATGCACCTTAGCGTCAACATCTTGAACGGGAGTCTGTGTAAGGCCCGGTTCAGAACTTTAAGAACTAGAACTAGAGGCAGGCAGATTCATGACGAATCTACAACCTAACTCTTTCACACGTTCTTGTTCTATTCCCTTCATCATTTCCAGGAACTCTCTTTTTGCACCAACAAAGTTGGTACCTTGGTCACTATGTATTTGACTTACATTGCCACGTATAGAAATAAAGCAACGTAGTGCATTAAGCATCAGTATGAAGATAATTTAGTACTTCAAGATGAACAGCATGCAGGTAAGCAAAAGTCTGTATCTCTTCAGCCCTTTTATTCCTTCCTTAACCCTCTGGGTTCTGAGGGTGTTTTGGGCCCTGGAGAAGTTTTGACATGCCTTGACATTTGTCAAGTCTGGAAATAGTCCCACTAGTAAAATATGTACATGTTTATTTAAAATAGCATGTCAACTAATGTAAGTAAAACCAAATTATTTACTCATCTGACATTGTATCCTCGGCTGGATCAAGTCATTCTTCAAAATACAAACGGTCATCAGAGTCCCGCTGTTCTTCTGAGGAAAACGTTATCTCTTCCTTACTATTCAGGAGCTTCCTCACCTATGTATCATGCCATCTTCCAAACGCACAGAAAAGTGAATGAACTTAATGCTTTTTAAGACACAGTCGGGGGCGTTTACCATTTGCATTGATTGTCTCAGCACATTACCATATGAAAAGCGCTCTCTGCCCATGGGTGTGATCACATTAGGGATAATTAGCTGAGCCAGGAAAAACTGTACATCGCTTTGTTTCATACAGATTAAATTGCAGGAGAATATTTGTTTTAAATTTGAATCATTTTATTTAAAAGTAGGCATTTTAAGCTTTCTTTAGACATATGTTTCATTTTTTTGGTGAGATTGGAGAGTTTCAGTTAATTTTTGAGAGGTGTTTCAGAAATATGCTCGTGTACACAGAGACTGCTGAAAGCGCACCCTTTTTATTTTCTTTATTTAACAAAAGCACAAGGTTTTGTTGTTATTGTGAGACCCTTTATAGTCTCTAATGATGTCTTACACATATCTGTATGCCTCAAAATTATGGAGTATTTTAAGTTGATTCCGCTATATACAAAAAAATCCAGCAGGCCCGTCGACCCCAGAGGGTTAACATAAAATGTTCCAAAGCAACCCATACCACAGTAGGTAAATGGAGGAGTAGTTTCCATCTTGTCTGATGGTAAATCAGCCATCTTTTGTTCCTGATTGCACATTCGTAACTTCCTACACTTGGCGTATTTGTAAATGAGAGATGATACTTCACTACTACATCCCAAAATCCAAACACCATTAGAGCAGATTTCATTAATGGTTATACCACGACCTCGATGATGCACCTTCTCATGGAAGTGCTTTATGAGAAGATGAGATATATGAAGCCCTTTTGGAAGAATGACCAGATGCTTAACATGGGGGTGAAGTTCTGCCTGTGTCAATTTTCCTCCCACCCGTAGGATATCATGATCATCGACAAACGGACTAAACTTATAACTTGGACTAATTTGAATTAATTTATTTTCCTTGTTTTAGAGACTTGATTTCATCACTGAACACTTCTTTAACTATCCGAATTATGAATTGTTTAGCATCTTTCCTTTCTTCAATCATTGTGGATTCACTGGATCATTCTATCAGACCATTCACACACTTTGCACAACGTTTAAGTCTCACTATGGCTTTCACTACCCTTTTCCAATCTGAAAACCATTGTAGGCGATCTGACGTAGATCCCTCTACCTTAGTCACAACAACCTGTGCGCTTTTGAGCTCTGGGTCTCCATCATCAACCTCTCCCACCTTAAATGTCTTCTTTAGGGAGTTCTTTTTGCCAGTGGAAACTTGGCCCAGTGAACCAGTTTGACCCTATGAGTTCCCTTGTGGTAAGCTCACGAGAGGCATGGTCAGCTGGGTTTTGTTCTGAAGCAACACATCGCCATTGGCTACAAATACATGGAACCATCTTGCATCATTGTTAATGTAACCAAGAACAACCTAGGATCACCAGTTCTTGTGGCTACAACTGCAGCTGAGAGCTCCAGTCTTGGGATTGTTGTTACCTTTGTTTGGGAAACTCTTGCTTTACCCACAACTAGAGTGCAGTAGACTTCCCCAGACTTGGTCACAGTTCTGTGGTATGAACATACTCCATAGCCCGACACGCTGGCATCAGAAAAATGGTGCAGCTCATATTGATGGACATCTTTAAATGCTGATGCACATGACATTACGGTATCTTTACCGAAGACAGGTTAAGAAAGTCTCACAGCCAAGCTTCCCAATGCGGACTGAGGTCATCAGGAAGTGGTTCGTCCCAGCCTATCTCGTCTTCACACATCCTTTGAAGGGTCTTTTTCCCAACTAGAATGGAGCGAGAAATCCAAGAGGATCAAAAATGGAAACAACTGTAGACAGCACTCCTCTTCTAGGGAAAGGATATTAATTTACTAGTACTCTGAAATGGAACCTGTCTGAAGCTACACACCATTGGACTCCGAGCGCCCTTTCTATTTTAGGTTCTCCTAGGGCCAAATCAAAGTAATTTGCACCTTCAGCACATACCTCCTTTAGGATTGTGGCAATCATCTTCATGCAGTTGTTGATGAATTTGTGCAAGTGAAGCTTCCCAGTATTGCAGAGATCTCTGGCTTCCTTCACAAGCTGTATAGCTTCTTCTTCTTCCATGTCCCCACTTGTCAAACCATCATCAACATAAAAATCGCATTGTATGAACTTCACCGTAGTTTGATTAAACTTGCCTTCACCTTGTGCAGTAAGGTACTTGAGCCCGAAGTTTACACATCCAGGTGAGGAGGCAGCCCCAAACAGATGAATCTTCATCCGAAAAACTGATGCACCAAAGGAACCTGAAGTAGTCTCGATTCTTTAGAGCAAAATGAAACTGATGAAACATATGCTCCACATCACACATGATGCTACCTGTCCTTTCTGGAAATTACATAAGACCCCAACAAGGGTATTTGTGAGGTCAGTCCCAGTTAGTAGAAGTTCATTCAGAGAAGTATTCTGAAACCTTGCAGAACAATCAAAGACCTTGCCTAGCTTTTGCGGGTTACGAGGAATATACCATGCTGGTTGATTGCTTATCTCCATCTCTGGAACCTTTTCAGCATCGCCTCTTACTATTATGTCCTTCATGAAAGCAAGTTAGTCCTTGTGGTATTGCTCATCTTTCTTTAGACATTTCTCTAGGGATTTGAGTGATGTTCTGCACAAGCTTTGTTGTTTGGCAAATTCGGTCTCTCGTCTTGAAAAGGCAATGGCATTTCACAGTGCCCATCTTGCTTTTGTTCAATGCCTTTGTTTAACTTTGACAAAAACTGTGACATAGAGACTTCTCAACTATTCTTTTCAACATTGTCTGACTCAAAAACCTTCAGTATATCTGCTGGAGTGATAATTTCCTTAACTTTGTTCCTACACACAAAGTAGACTTCAGACTTGAGTTTGTGAAATGGTTCAACAGCTGGTAGAACTGGTAGATAATCCTATGACTCACACCGATTTCATCTTCGTAGCCACAGTCGTAGTTGTTGTATCTGATGATGCTCCAACCCAACACAGATCTTTGTGCAAATGGCTGATCTTCATTACCACTGAGAACATCTCTGGGGATTAAGGCTTGAGGACAGTTATAGCCTATTAGAAAACCTACTTAACAGTCAAGTTCTGAGACATTTCATCTGCCAGATGTTCAAGATGAGGCCAGTTCTTTGCGGTTTCACATGTGGGTATATGAGATCTATTGACAGGTATATAGTCTCTGATATAAGTCATTGGAAGTTTGATTTTCACTTCAGACTTAATGCCTCTTACTTGTAGTCCATTCAATTTGTGACAGAACACAACCATCATTTTGGAAGTTATTGTAGATATCTTGAATTTGACTGGTTCTTTCTTTGTATCAAGTGTTTCAGCTGTGTCCTTTAAATGAAGGTAATGTCACTCTGTATCAAGCAAGGCGTACACTAGAATCTCTTTCTTTGGTTCAGCTATTGTTGAGACATATACTGGAATGATTGATGATGTATTAGTGTCCCTCCTTTTTTGAACTACTCTGTTGGAAGTCACCGGCTTGGACTCTTGTATCTTCTGTGATTCAGCTGTTCTTTCTGCAGATCCTTGATTGACATCTGACTGATCTTGGTTGGTTCTAAATCTTTGTCTCTTTGTAATATATTTTCACGATCTTGATGTAGACACGTTGGTTGACGCTTTTCACATTTGTCATACATACATTTAGAGGTGCAGCTTTTGGAGTTATGACCAGTCTTAAGACAGCCAAAGCACAATTTCTCTGACTGTACAAATTTCACTCTTACTTCAACTGGTCTTTCCATGAACTTGAGACACTTATGAAGAGTATGGCCTTATCTCTTACAAAAGGCACATATAATGCTAGTCCTTTCACTAGAATTAGTGGTGAATGTCTTGGCACTTGTTGCGATTCCGTTGAAACTTACAATAATCTTTATCAGTTTGATTAAATCTTTCTTGTTCTGTTCGCTTTATTGCTTGCAGTGAAGTGATGGGGTTGCATGCAATTCTGGCTTCTTTGTTGAGAAATTCTACAAAATATCTGAAATCAGGTAATCTTTTGCATTCATTTTGGAACTTTGTGACTACTCTGTTCCAACATGAACTCAACCACGCTGGTAATTTGGCTAATATCCTTTGATTCTCAACACAGCCATTTAGAGCTTATAAACCTTGAACATAAGGCATGGCTGATTCAACACTGCTCAGGAAATCTACAAATTCACGGAAATCCTTGCTGTCTTTGGTAGCAATCTTATGCCATGACTGTATTTTGTCACGATATGACTTGCCAACTACGAACGCATTTCCAAATCTGTCATAAAGTATGTTCAAGGTAGCAATGAAAGCGGTTCCTGTTCCAACCAGGAAGTGTCCTTCAATTGCTCTCTTGGCTGGGCCACTTACATACTTACATTTACATTTATTCATTTGTCAGATGCTTTTTTCCAAAGCGACTTACAAAAGAGGAAACATAAGCGAATCATCTTAAAAGTGCCATATTACAAAGTTTCACTAGCATCAGAATAGTATTCAAAACGTATACAAATTTTATTCTTTTTTTTGGTTAGTGATTAATTAAGCAAATAAATTATGCTGCACTTTAGCAATAAATAATACTCTAAAACAAGTGAAGCGCTGTATATAGATACTAAGAAACAAGTCAAAACAATATAGCACACACACACGTTTAAGTGACATGAGTTCAAGTCAGTAAACAGACAAGCACAAGTCTACCGATGAATACCGCAATTCAACAAAGAAAAACAATGAAATAAACACACTTACACACAACTGCAGACTCCTGTCGATAGATCGCTTTACCTGAATGACTATAGATCTCATGGTTTAAATATAGTACCTGGGGCTGGTCGTGCCCTAATGCTACCTAGCACAACAAAGATAGTCACTAAGGTGACAAGTGTGGGAACAAATCGGTTTCGGTACACAGCAAATAAATTATGCTGCACTATAGCAATAAATAATACTCTAAAATAAGTGAAGTGCTGTATATATATATATACACTAAGAAACAACAATGGTAATTTTACACACACTGGATAACCGACTCTAAATCTAGCAGTGCATATTTGGGACAAGTCAAAACAATATAGCGCGCACGCACGCACGCACGCGTTTAAGTGACGTGAGTTAAAGTCAGTAAACAGACAACACAAGTCTAGCAATGAATACCGCTATTCAACAACGTAAAACAATGAAATAAACACACTTACACACAACTGCAGACTCCTGTCGATAGATCGCTTTACTTGTCGATAGATCATATACTTGTGTAAAAAGAAGAGCTTTTCTTGGGCTGGTAAGTTCTTGTGATCAATTAATGTATGGAATGACAGCTTCCAGTCATTATACTTCAGAGGGTTTCCTAAGAAAACAGCAGGTTCTGGAATTGGAATCCTATTGGCCGTAATTGCTTCAGCGAGTGCTTTCACTAGGTCTTTAGCTTCAATGGAAGTAGCAAGTGTAGCAGATTGACAGATATGAGCTTGAGTGATTGGAACACTTTGAGGAGAATAAGAAGGTTGGTTTAAAGGAGCATTGACTTGAGTGAGCATGAATGGCTGAGAGAGAGAAATAGGAACGTTTGGTTGAGAAACATAACCTTCTTGTCTTTGTTGAAGAGGAGCAGCAGAACGCTGTCTCATCACATTTGATGCTTTCAGCATAAACCTTTAGCCTTGCTTGAACTGCATTGTACCTTTTCAGTTCCTCTAATTGTTCCACTTCTTTTTTCTTCTCTTCCAACTTCATTTTCCTAATGGTACTTTCTGAGATAAATTGAGCTCTTTTTCTGGCATAATCTGCTTTTATTTCCCTTTCTTGAGCTTCTCTCTTGGCTATGAACCTTTCATCCTCTGCCTTAAGTTTTCTAATTTCCTCTTCATATTGATGTTGTGTCTTCATTATTTTAATCACCTCTTGTGTGGCTGCCACTTCAGCTACTGCTTCTTGTTTTTTCAGCAGACAATTTTGGGAAGATTGACTAGACCAGACTAGTTTTTTGGAAACAGACTTTGACTTACTGGAAGTTGCTGAGATAATGCTCGACACAGTGGTTTCAAACACTGAATCGGAATCAGGCCAGGGTATGTCTTCAGGGTCTTCATTGAGGAAACGTTGAGCCTTTTCATTTGCAGTGCTAGTAATTGCAAGGCAAGTGTCATTTTTCCTCCAGATTTCAGGTTCAGGGCTTGTGATGCTTCTTATGTCACCATAAATATGATCATAAATTGTGAGGTTGTGAGCACCATTAAGTGGCATTAATGGTGCTCACAACCTCATAAATCAATTCTGCATCATCATTGTTCTTAATGGCTTTTTTCAAACCATTGATATAATTCGGTTCGAAATCCCTCATTAGATCAATTAATTTAGCATCTTGTGGTGCTTTACCTCTTTTGGTGAGCGTGTGTGTACGTACGCTGGCTTCTTTTAATGTCTGGGAACTGTGTGTTATCTGCCACCTGAGGTTGTTGTCCTTGTGCAGCCACATTAACTTTCTCACCTGTATCAGGCTGCTGTAGTGGGATGGCCTGCTCTGCATTGCCAACTTTTTGTGCAGTAGGGTCTGCATGGCTGACTTCTTTAGTGGACAGCACTGTACTTTCCCTTCTGACATGCTAAATCTGTGTTGTACTATATAATGTGATATTCAAAAGATAATTTAAAGTTCTAGTGTAGGCAATTATTTTAGTTAGATTTATGTAACCCAACAATGTAAACTATAGAACTGTCAAGTAGCAGGAATATAAATAAAACCTTGTAAAATATAAATATCAACACACTTGACATGATAAAATATGCACACAAAAAAACTATTAAATGTGACACACAGAAAATTGAAACTTTAGTCAATACATAAATCTACATTTGCTTATCTATTTAGTCTGTAGTTTCTTAGTAAGCTGCCCAATAACAGGGAAATCTTCAGAATAAACATGATGGAAATACCAGTGCAATTGAAACTTCAGCGGCAGTTCACAAGACCTTGCGCGAATTACAAGACACAAACTTAAAAGTGCTTGCTTGTTCAGCCTTTACTTGCCCACTGGCTGCTTCAATCATTCAATTGCGATCGTTTTAAACATTGTACTTCCCTTTGCAAACATGTGACATCTCTTGCTGGATGACTTCCACGTGCAGCTTTACCATCTGATGCTCTTGGCCTTCACCGACACAGTGAAGTGTTCTACTGTGCCGTCCCTAGTCACAACGCGAAGGCTGAGGTTCTTTTCTTACAGATGTTTATGCATTCATTGACATAGACACCGACATCAACACCATAGAACACTTTTGCCTGCTTGTGAGCTAAGAGAGGTGTTTGTACCTTGAAGTTACTTAATCGGATGGCTTATAATTGTAGAGAAAAACACCTTAATCTTAGTGATGATAACATCGTTAAATCTCCTCATGCAAACGATAAAACAGGAAGTGACCTGTCCAGAATGCACTATGGGAATAAAAATCAAATATAACCAAAAACTCTTAGAAAGAATAAATCATTCGCAAAATAAATGACAATTGAGTGTAGAAATCACAATAAGTACTATGAAATAGTAAAAATATAAAAACAAACTAATTAAACTAATCAAAATTTACTGAAATAAACGAGTGTTTAAGCATACAAGCGCCATCTAGTGGACGTAAACATCATAGACACAGGAAGCTTTGTGACTGCAATTACAACTTTTAAAGAAATATTCTGGGTTCAGTTCAAGTTAAGCTCAGTCGACAGCATTTGTGGCATAATGTTGCTTACCACAAAAATTTATTTGGACTCATCCCTCCTTTTCTTTAAAAAAAGCAAAAATCAAGGTTACAGAGAGGCACTTACAAATGAAGTGAATGCTACTTCTTGGAGTGTATAAAGGTGAAAAAGTGAAGCTTATAATTTTATTAAAAAACACTGACATTAATTCTTCTGTTTAAAACTCATGTTTTATTTGAGCTGTAAAGTTGTTTAAATTGCCATTTTTACAGTGGTTTTGAGGGTTTTAGGGTTTGTTGGAATTACATTGTCATGGCAACGAAGTTGTAAAATGGCATTAATTTAACACAGAAAATGTTTGTAAGTGATTTTATCACACTAAAATCATGTTAACACACATTTTTCACGTCTTGTGGATAATGGATATACTTTTGAAACTGAGTATTTTAACGTTTACTGATTAGCCCCATTCACTTCCATTGTAAGTAACTTTACTGGAACACTACTGGATTTTTACTGTATTTAAAAAAAAGGAGGGGCAAGTCAAAATTCATTATTGTGGTAATCAATACTATGTCGCAAATGCTGTAGATTGAGCCTAACTTGTATTGAACCCAAAATATTCCTTTAATGCAGCATTTTTTAAACTATGAATAGCCTACTATGTGTATTTGGGTTTAACCCAAATTGGGCGGCATTTGATTAAATTGTTTGTGTCGGTTTCTGCAATTATTGTTACTATGCCTACTATAAAACTCATATGGTATCACATGTGTAATAAGAATCTTCCTGACTAAATAAGTTGCCACCAGTTAGGGTTTTATTGTTTGTTAATGTACTGTTTATATTTTATTTTATTAACAATAATTGAAGTCTATGTGGTATTTCTTGTAGAAAAATAGTTGCCATGGTACATGTTTGTAGGGGTCTCGCGCCTACAAAAAATATGATGCAGTTCAAACTGTATTCAGTTGATTTTACCCATTATAGATTTTTTGTTTGTTGTCTTTTTCCCATACAATTCAAGAGTGTGCATATCTGTGTGCATGTTCAAATGTTTAATTAAAAAAAAAATAGTATTACATATTTGGGTCCTGGGCTGAGAAAGTTTAAGAACCCCTGCTTTAATGTTAGAATTAAATTACTACTTTAACTATAAGCACAACTTTAGAAAGGCTGCCATACTCACAACAGTGGCATAAAACAATACCTAAATAGCTACAGGTGTGAGGCAAGACTGATATTACTCTGAATTCAGTGACATTAGGTTGAAAGTTCTGCTGACTCAGTTTGTGCTTACCGAATTTGAATCACTGCCCCCAGTGGCCAAAGCTGGATGTGTTTTGAACTTATTGGCATGTGTGATCTACATTTTCCTGGTGAAATGTCCACAGAGTGACACCAAATGTTAAATGTTTTTAGTTGTAAATTATGTACAGTCAACAAAATGCATATTTTATCAACCATATGCCCTAACCCCAACCCTACACCTTACCATCAGTATAGTAAAAATGTAATATTATAGGGAAAATGCTACTTCTGATTCACGCTCACCAATGTTTATGTGTACGTGATTACTTCCTGGTTTCCATGGGTCTAGAACCCGTGTCTCTGAGGCTGCCCATACAACATACTATGATTAGCGCCACATGAAAAGGTAAACACATTTTAATTAACTTGAATTATTTTGGCAATAAAGGCAACATCTCAATTTCCTGTCTGATCATGTTGATTTGTTGAGTTTATGTCAGCCAAAAAGGTAAACTGTTTTAGAGATGGTGCAAATGATTACATTTTGATGAAAGATTATGAAGACAAACATATTTCCTTTGTGATAACGTGCACTGATGGATCGTGCACATTAAGACCGAGAATTATAAAAGTAAATAGGGTTAACTTCGATTTTACATTGACTTTATAAACACATGGCCAAATCTCATAAGGAATCCTTTCCATCTGTTTCTTAAATTACTTTTGTGGCCTTCATAATTCAACCAAACCACTTTGTTTGTTTACATCACAACTCTCCATTCAGGCAGATTTAACTTCTGCCATCTTCTGCAAACACAATACTTCAGAAACAAGCCATGTGTGGAATTAACAAAGGATGAAATTTGAGGGGGAGTTGTAGTGCGGGAAGGCAGGTAAATATCTTTTAGGCCTTTTGGTAAATCACTGCTTGTTTGGAACAGCTTGCACAATAAACATAAGGTGCAGGCCTATGGCAAGCATTACGTTCAGTCACCATTGTGTGAATGAGAGTGCATATTACGTGCTCTCTAGTCACCTGGCCCCTTTCAAAGCACAGTCTAAAAGGTGCTGTAAGCAATGTTACGTCTTTAGTCCAGGAAAAAGGAGTAGGGTCCAGTGTCCACACGTGCTCCCCTCCTGTTCCGGGGTGAGGGGTGGCAACATCTTCTTACGGACTAGCTTCTCTGGGCCACTGCGTGTGAGGAGCATGGCATTCTGGCATATTGGCTCATTGACTGCGACTCATGCTCCAATTCCCGGCGATGCATGTAATTCGTGTCAGGGTATCCAGGGAGCGGGTCCGGCAATGCATCTGACACCGGTGATGAGGCCCAATTAACATCAGGTGAGCCTCATCACACGCTGCCCAACGAGAGTTGTTAACATGCACCCCTCCTCTTGCTCTCTCTCGCCCAGGGAGCCTAGGAAATGCGGCTGATCCGAGAGGCAGGGCGTGGCTGATGATGGGGAGTAGGTAGTTACATCACGGGGTATTTACACTTGGTCACTTAAATGTGTCTCCGCAAAACAGATTTACAAATTACTATAGTAAATCCATGGTTAATTTTCGTAGAATAGGGTAACAAATCAAATTTAACATTAATTTGTACTAAACATAAATTAGAAATATTTAAATATAGTGATAAACTACAGCCATTAACTTAATACTTTGCTTAAAAAAAAAAGAAGGCAAAGTACTTTTGAGGCTGTGCTGGTCTGAAGTGAATCAGTGAATCATGTATGTGAACTAGGCTTTCAGCACCTTTATTGTCCAACCTTCACTATTTTGGTTTTCCTTTACAGTCAACAAGCAAAACTGGGTGGGGAGATTTGGCTCCAGCTCTGTATGTTCCTATATTTAGATCTATGCATAAACACATTCTGCTCTCTCCTGGAGCTCGTTTCCATGACTTGCTCAGTTGTGCATCACTTGAACACAGTTCTCCCTCTGAGGAACGTGAGTTTACCCCCACACTAATGAAGCATAGCACACACGCACCACAGATCTCCCTCCCCTTACAGTGGAACTTTGCTCTAGAACGTCATACCAGCATCATTAATTATGGAATGAGCCAAATCGGAGAAGGAATGTTTGCTCCGGAAAGGTTGAAAGGGCGTTGACGATCTTCGAGGTTGGAATAGAATTTCATAGACAGACGAGGCTAATGACAATTTGAAACACTTAGCTTCTTAGACAATATGGATCAATTGCATGCCCAGACCTCAGCAGAGGCGGGTGCGGAAGGATACAAAAAGGGCACTGATAATTTGTGAATGAGTGGTATTTACTGTATATATATATATATATATATATATATATATATATATATATATATATATACTTCACTAATTTATTTGCTTTTACGGTATATAAGCATTTTTATTTTATTTTATAGTCCTACATATCCTAATTTTTAAATTTTCCTTTTCTGTTATCTTTTTCACAAAAAGTAAAATGGTATTACAATATATATACAGTAAAACCATGGTATTTTCTGAAGTACCTTGAAACACCATGAAAATATAATTAAATATGAATACAATTATAATACATTTTCTCTTCACTTTCTCGTATCTCTGCTCCCTCACTTCATCCTGTCATCTCTGCTGCTTTCACTCTGACCTCAACACCATCTTTATAGAACTGACATCTATCTAGTCTATCAAGACTGCTCCCATTGTAATTAACAAAGATTTCTACACTACAAGGGTGCGTATTAAGTATTATTGTGCAAGTATTATTTTTTTATGAACTTACACTACAATAATGTACAGGGCAAATCGGCCTGGGAATTGACATGGTTACATGGCAACCGTCCGTTTCTGCATATCGTGGTCATCGACATTTTGTGGTCTGTTCTGCTGAACGCGGCGGCTCATTTTAGCTTATCGCAGCCCATTCGGCACGTTCCGCGGACAACCTACTGACCCGCTCGGTTCTCCCAATGGACAGTCCGCCCCTGATTGGCCCCAAAGTCCATCGGCCCAGTTTAACAGTCCAGTCCTGATAAGGTACATAGAGTGGACTTTTTATCTGACATGTCAATCGTATGAACCAACGCCACTTTGATTATCCCAGAGGCGAATTCTTGGGTTTGAGGGTTCTGCGGGATGGGGACACAACTCAAAGGGTTGATCCAAATGAAAGTGAGAAAATGTATGCTTTCTGAAAGGCCCCATCCACAAGAATATTAGAGAAGGGAACATTTATACAGTAATGCTATGTTCCTTTCAGAGTACCCACTTCAAGTGCTCTGCCCTTTGGAGTGAGTTGGCAATAGGGATGATCACTTTCAAATGGAATTCACCCCAATCTACTGTAGCGCACACTGTTAAAGGTCAATTACCAGGAAATCTTACATTGACACATTATTACTGTTATTGTGAGATTATTAAGAGATTTAAATTTTGTTTTATTTAAAAAAAATTATTTTTATTATTATATTTTCTCCCCTTTCAGGGCACCTGTAGACTGTTAAACGAAAGGGTCCCCTGCTGACCCCTCTCTGTGCACACCACTGTATAGATCGATGATGGAGTATTAATGTGTTTGCTCTCTTCTCATCTATCTAAAGAGGGCAGGGCAGGCACAGACAGACAGTAAGAGCAGACAATAAGAGCTCCTTTTCTTTTTGACATTAATAGAAATACTGGAAGACCTAATGGCATGCAAAACCTCTTAAAGACAGATTCTTAACTGATTTAGCAAGAACCAAACTAACAGTTAAGAAATGTGTTAGGAAACATTTGGTTGGTGATAAAGTGTTTTATAATTATTTAGCTGATTCATTGTAAATCATAATTCACAAGTTTTTGAAGGTCAGTTCACGTAATGCTGCAAAGGTGTAGCATTTATCCTAGTTAGCGACTAATCTTTTCTGTTTTTTTTTTATTTTTTTTTAATCTACTTGTCAGAAAACACAAGGAACAAGACTATAGTTATACAAGATAGAAAATAAAACTGGTAATTCATTCATATTTAATGAACTGGTCAAAAAAGCTTTCCTCCGACAAAGAAAACAACCTGCATGAGAGTGAAAAGGAGTAATTAGCTTGTCTTCAGCTGAAACAAGATTTGTACAGAAAATTACAGACAACCCCTAGTGAAAAGGCCAGCTTAGACCAGCTTGAATTGCCATGCTGGTCCAGGCTTGTTTATGCTGGTCTAGCTGGTGGTTCACTAGCAAAACGTAGCAGGCAAAGCTAATTGAGGAACATGGTTTTTCTGGTTAGCAAGCTAATTGACCAAGGAAGTATTGGCAGTTAAACTTGTCAAGAGGTCTTGTTGGAATACCAGCACACTAGCAACCAAAACATAACATGTGTTAGCAACCAGACAGAGGCTGTTGTGTCTGTCTGTGCTGTTTTTTTTAATTTACATTTTTTTCCTATGCAAACATGTGCAAAACCAAAGTCTTTGAGCCATGTCTTGTTTTTTCAGCATCTCTCACAGAAGCGTCACGTTTATATAACGCTGTGTTAAGTTAAAGAAACTTTAACTTTTAAAAGTGTGTCTCAAGGCACTGGAATACTTATCCATTCATTGTGCTGCATATAGCTGTTTTACACAATAATACGTTCTAAACGGCCCCTTATGATGTTTATAAGGTACAAAACTATATTTATTTGTGAAGTCTTTCAAATATCGTTATTTGAAAGACTGTGTATACCACACAGACCCCTCCACTCAATTTTACTCATTCACTCTTTTGTTGTACACACACACACACACACACACACACACACACACACACACATAAATGTTAGTGCTTGCAGATCCTTCCTTCTCTCAGCATGCTGCCCCATCATCCCATTACCAGTCTGAGATGCGCATCAAGTGACCACATCAATCGATAATGATGCAGACTTCTCTCATTAGGAGAAGGAGCCCAACTGCCAGGCAACCTGCCACAATCCTTCTCACCTCATCACATAATACTGACATTGCTCTATGGTGCACAAGCCTAGAAGCCTATTTTAAAATGTAAAAAAAACTGGACAGATGGAGCCTAGTATTCACATGACTTAGATCTGTGAATCACAGAAGTACAGTATGTGGTGGTTGGCAGTTTCATTTATTTAGAAGGAAGAATTGTGTAGCTATTTCAAAGCAAAGATATTAAACGTATGTATAATGTTTAAATAAAGTATTCTTTGGCCCAAGGGAAACTTGTCATTTAGCATATAATAATTTTCTCAGTAAATGTAATCTCAGCAGATTCATTTTTGTGTACATGACAGAATAAAATCCCTCAAGTTGATACCCAACATCACCACTTAGGGCCTAAAATGAAGTAAGCCACATAAGATTAATTTGCTACCAAAGTGGATTCTGGCACTTAGGCACAAGAGCAACAGCACAGTGTTTGATCAAAGAGCATCATCTATTGGACAGTTTTCATATTTAAAACATTCTCTTTTAACAGTATCTTCACAAATACTTTTCACAGTAACAAATCTTTTTGTAAAAGTAAATCTATACAGGTGAAACTCGAAAAATTAGAATATCGTGCAAAAGTTCATTAATTTCAGTAATTCAACTTAAAAGGTGAAACTAATATATTATATAGACTCATTACAAGCAAAGTAAGATATTTCAAGCCTTTATTTGATATAATTTTGATGATTATGGCTTACAACTTATGAAAACCCCAAATTCAGGATCTCAGAAAATTTGAATATTACATGAAATCAATAAAAAAAGGATTTTAAATACAGAAATGTCGGCCCTCTGAAAAGTATAATCATGCATATGTACTCAGTACTTGGTTTGGGCCCCTTTTGTATTAATTACTGCCTCAATGTGGCGTGGCATGGATGCTATCAGCCTGTGGCACTGCTGAGGTGTTATGGAAGACCAAGATGCTTCAATAGCGGCCTTCAGCTCTTCTGCATTGTTTGGTCTCATGTCTCTCATCTTTCTCTTAGCAATGCCCCATAGATTCTCTATGGGGTTCAGGTCAGGCGAGTTTGCTGGCCAATCAAGCACAGTAATACCATGGTCATTGAACCAGGCTTTGGTACTTTTGGCAGTGTGGGCAGGTGCCAAGTCCTGCTGGAAAATGAAGTCAGCATCTCCATAAAGCTTGTCTGCTGAAGGAAGCATGAAGTGCTCTAAAATGTCCCGGTAGATGGCTGCGTTGACTCTGGACTTAATAAAGCACAGTGGACCAACACCAGCCGATGACATGGCTCCCCAAACCAACACAGACTGTGGAAACTTCACACTGGACTTCAAGCATCTTGGATTGTGTGCCTCTCCATTCTTCCTCCAGACTCTGGGACCTTGGTTTCCAAATGAGATGCAAAATTTGCTCTCATCAGAAAAGAGGACTTTGAACCACTGAGCAACAGACCAGTTCTTTTTTTCTTTAGCCCAGGTAAGACGTTTGACATTTGAAGCCCATGTCCAGGACCCGTCTGTGTGTGGTGGCTCTTGATGCAGTAACTCCAGCCTCAGTCCACTCCTTGTGAAGCTCCCCACACATTTGAATGGCCTTTTCCTGACAATCCTCTCCAGGCTACGGTCATCCCTGCTGCTTGTGCACCTTTTTCTTCCACACTTTTCCCTTCCACTTAACTTTCTATTAATGTGCTTTGATACAGCACTTTGAGAACATCCAACTTCTTTTGCAATTACCTTTTGAGGCTTTCCCTCCTTGTGGAGGGTGTCAATGATGGTTTTCTGCACAACTGTCAGGTCAGCAGTCTTCCCCATGATTGTGAATTCAACTGAACCAGACTGAGAGACCATTTAAAGGCTCAGGAACCCTTTGCAGGTGTTTAGCTGATTAGAGTGTGACACTTTGAGCCTACAATACTGAACCTTTTCACAATATTCTAATTTTCTGAGATTCTGAATTTGGGGTTTTCATAAGCTGTAAGCCATAATCATCAAATATTTATCAAATAAAGGCTTAAAATATCTTACTTTGCTTGTAATGAGTCTATATAACATATTAGTTTCACCTTTTAAGTTGAATTACTGAAATTAATGAACTTTTGCACGATATTCTAATTTTTCGAGTTTCACCTGTAGATTGTCGGGAGGAATCAAGCGATGTTTCTGTACATCAAGCAGTGTCATGAAAAATGACTACATCTGGTTACTGGTGCTTGCATATGTTTTTGTTTGGAAAAACATTCATTTCGCTGCATCTATGCCTCTCATCCACACTAGATAGGCATTTCCCCTAAGTGCATACTTTGTAAAATGATGACGAAAGGAAAGTAAAAAATGTATACTGTTGACATCGCTTTAAGGTGCACTCAGTAAATTCTTTCCTCATTAAAAAACTTTTACTGCAGAAAGTCATTTTGAAACATATGTATAAAATCATGTATACTCATATGAGATGAGGACTGTAGTCATATCAGTAACCTTATAAAAGCTGTTTAAATCTACATGGAGAGGGTCGCCCTCATGGAGGCTGCCATGTTATGATCACATGACCAGCCGAATACTACTCGCTTAATATCAGTAATCATACTGTTATTGGACACTTTCACTCATTGATTAAAGTAATCATGGCTGGCTGAGAATAATTCATTTATAAAATGGCATCTGTAACTGAAAACTATTGATTTTGAATGTTGCTGCATCCAAGCCGCTTGGTGTCAGTGTAAATCCAAATGACGCTAACAAACTGTCAATGAAAAAATAAATATTACTTGTTTTTATGAGTGCCAACCCTTCTAAATGATGTGGCTATTATTATTTCTGGATTGTGCTTATCAATTCACAGTTTTAACACAAGTGTGTGTTCACCCAAAAACACATTTTTGTCACATCCGAAAGGCAAGCTCATGTCCCCATCTAAACTGGAAAAAACTTTTCTGATGTCTGGACTCTATCTGCAGGGGTCTAAGATTATACATAAATATTATTTGATATACTCAGGGCTGGCCCAAGCCTTTATGGAGCCCTAAGCAGGATTTGATTTGGGGACCCCTCTAAGCTGCCAATACACAGACTATTGTCAATGCTTGATTATTCGCACACTATAAATCTAACACACCCTTATCAATTTTATTAGTTGTATCTGTTATGCTTACATCATACCAATGTCTGCCTGGCATGATTTTACCCTTTTAATTGTGTTGTAACAGAAGCAAACCCACAAGAGTGGTCAGGTGTTAATTTGCACTTTAATATTCAAAGTTTTACAGTACAAAGTGGCATACTTAATGTGGTGTACTGAAAAGTAGCAAAATATTTGGTTAAAAGAAATGTGTACAAACAATTAATTAACAACAATAGCTTAAGATTAACAGCATTACATTAATAAGTAGAAATATTAATCAGGATATTCTACAGTAACTGAGCAAATACAAAGGCTGCTGTGCTTTTAATTAACTTGCCACATCTGCTGAGGTTGAAACAGACATGGAAGGAACAGTAGGATCAGTGGATGTATGTGCTGGGAAGTGCTCCTCGCCTGCAGAGGATGGACCTGATGAAAGATAAAAATATTAATAATAAAAGCTAGCCATGTTAGATGTCATATTAGAAGGTAATTCAACTGTCTGTCAAAAACAATAAAAAAGGTCTCACAAAAGGCATGGTTTATCCATATAAATATATTGATCTGGGATTGTTGAAAAATCATCATCAGCTCTAGCACTGGCACTTGGGGCAGGTGGTGTTGGTTGTGCCCCACCTCCATAATATTTTAACAGTGCTCCTAGGGAAGTTTCATAAGAGTACATATTTGACAGACCAGAATGCTATTTTAACAATATAAATTATTATACACAGCAGCAAGTCATCTGTACTCCTAAAACAACAACTCTTAATCTATAACTGGCTAACTGAGGCATAATGATATTGGAATATAATAGCAAAGACCCCAAAATGGTAGGATAATGTTAAGCCGTTATCAGTACCAAGTTTATGGAACAGAAACTTATTTTTATTACAAAAATATATACCCAGGAACAAGTTATTTTTACACAAAAGACAACAACTTTAATCTAAAACTAGCTAAGTAATATATTGTATTATATTTAGAGCCATCGATTTAACGCGTTAATTCAATGCGATTAATTTAACAAAAAAATTGTGCGTTAAAAAAATTTACGCAATTAATCGCAACGCCCCCGGACCGTAATAAGGAAGATTCCTGAGAAATGCAAGCCTGTAGTACCACCTGTTTACCCCAGAGGGAAGTAAGTGAAACTTCAGCTATATGAACAATGTGCAGTTTATACAGTGAAGAACACAACCATCCAGCAGCAGAACAACACAAAAATGCGTACATTCTTGCGTTCAAAACACTTGAAGGAGAGCAAATGTGAACTATGGGATCTCAAGATGTGTTTAAAGATTGAGTATTAAACAATATTTAACTTGACACAGTGACCTAAACATTTTATGTTTATTGACGCAATGCACCCGAGACACTAACACAAGCATGTCTGACGCAGGTGTAGATTGACGGGTTCTTAAACAAGCCCTCATAACAAATCTCCAAATGATTGACAAATTCACTTGTGAAATGGATTGCTGTGAACTGTATGCCAATGATTGACTTCTGATAAATAATATGGTAGTAAACAATACATTGTATTCTAAAGCCACTTTTGTATTGTCTTATCAATGATAAACTCTTCTGCTACAAGAATATAATGCATTTTAATTATCTGAATATTTTTTTTATTTTCTATATATATCATTTTTAAATATTTAAAGATAACTATATATAATTATTTCATCATTATATTTTGAATTATTGTTATATAATGGGCTTTCTCAGCAAATATTTGTATATGCGATTAATTGCGATTAATTAATCGGGACACCATGTAATTAATTTGATTAAAAAATGTAATCGATTGACAGCCCTAATTATAATATATGAAGATGCCAATGCTATTTACGGATGTTTAATCAAACGTGAACTTTCCTAAATCAAGAAGATATGCTAACTAGACTATGTTAACTAACTAGCCAGCTAACGTTAGCACGCAACATGGCCTAGCTACTTAACATACCTTTATCTTGCTGTTTTTTTTTTCCTTTTCTCTGCACCAGAGGGATATATCCTTTTTTGTGACATTGCTGGTTTGCTACAATGTTAATGCCTCTTCATTCAAATAACTGTCTGACTGTGCTTGCATCCTGCAGCACGTTAACATAATATTGCGTTTTTGGATAATTACCATTGTCCATTGATATAATATATCACAAATTAATAAATAAATAAAAATCAAGCTGTCATTTCATGTGCTCTTGGGGGCCAACTGGTGGCCACGGGGCCCTAAGCAGCTGCTTAGTTCGCTTATGCCTAGGGCCGGATCTGGATATACTGGTAATGAGTACTTTATATATGAAGTTCAATTTCAAATTTTCTCTGAAAATGTCATTGTGGCAAGGAGGAGGGCGGGGATGGGGCTGTGATGATGCACACATCAAGCCGATGAGAGGGATAAAGGGAGAGATAGAGCTACAGGCAGCTGCCCTGTTTGTGTGTTTTTGTTTAATTAAATATTACTTTGATGCTTTGTCCGGTTCTCGCCTCCTCCTTTCCATTTCATTGGTGCCGAAGCCCGAGAATGAGGATGTAGTACAGTCCTCACCACTACCACCCACCCCAAAGGAGCAGCCGTGGCCATCTGCCTGGGGACGGAGGAGCCTGGCCACCTGAAAGTGGAGGAATGACTGCTGACTACGAGGGGAGGAGGGGCTCCTTACCGACTGCCTGCAGTGGTCCAGGGGCGGAGGAGACAGCCACTACAACACAGCGGGATCAAAGAGAAGACTGCCGTCTGCGAGCGGGGAGGGGCTCACTGCCGACTGCTTAGAGCGGGAGAACCGCTGTCAGGGGAGGAGGAGACCCCTATCATCCACCAAAACACGCCGGGGTGTTCCGCCACCAGGGGCCGGAGGACTGCCACAGATCCACCCGGGGAGGAGTGGCCATCATCCACTAGAGAGTGGAGGGGTGACCTAGGACCAGGCTACAGCATATCAGAGAACCGGCGAAAACTTTTCCCGCTGTCGCTCCGTGATGGCCTTTTCCTCACTTTTTTGTTAATGTTGTTTTTCTCTCCCCTTGTCTCCCTCCCAGGTCCGAGAAGGCAGGGAAGAGAGAGAGCTACAGGCAGCCGCCCTGTATGTGTTTATGTTTGTGTGTTTTTGTTTAATTAAATATTACTTTAATGCTTGTCCGGTTCTCGCCGCCTCCTTTCCATTTTCCCCCTTACAGTCATCCATAATGCTGGAATTGCCCTTTTATCAAATAAAAGCTTCACATTTCTGCCTTAAATACCCATTAAAAAATTGGCCCCACTCACTTCCATTGTAAGTGCCTCACTGTAACCTCATATTTTTTACTGCAAACCAACATGCTAAAAACCATTCACAACAAATTATCAACATCATAGCAACTCCCCTACAACCACCCACAACACAATAGCATCATGTCAGCAAGTTTTTGCCAGGGCAAACACCTCTCATATTTCCTTTAGAAAATACACCAATCTTTAATCTGCAATTTAAATGTCTGATCCTGTGCTTCCACTAACTCTTTATACATTGGTAATACTTTTTCACTTGTTACTGTTGGAGGTGTGGTAGCATATGGGCAGGAGCATGCTTTGGCAAGACTTGAGTTTGAAATAGTAGCCCCCCCAAGGCTGGTGTGGTCACGCACCGGGCACCACAGGGACACAGACACTCACCACCTGCAACAAAACAGTGGGGGCACCAGCAACCCTGAGCAATTAGCACGCCACTGCTGTCTGTATGAACTTCCTCTCACCCACCTGACAGGCGTGAATGTTCCGGAGCCCCAGTGCTAGGCCTCATCGATTGCCTTTTTGAAAAGGTCGGTATCTTGGCAAGACACCGGCACCCCCTGCACACAGTCTCTTCACAGCCCACTCACCCACCACAGAGAGAGCGGACTGATAAATTGTAGCAGGGAACACTAACAGAAATACAGGACACCCTGTAGCGGCACTACCTAAACATTGGATTTTGTGCACATGCAAATGTCTCAACAGTATCTCCCCTGGAATTTGAGGAATCCTTGAAATTCTCATAAGAGAGAATAAGTATCTGTGCTATCCGACAACAAAGCGTTTGTACTCCTGACAGAAAAATTGATGAAGGCTTTACAGTGATGCCACCATGCCTGTCAGCAGTGGATCTCTTCAAATCTTTTAGGTGGCTGTCATGTGCTAGCCGTGATTGACACATGGATTCTTTGTAAAACAGCTTTCAAAGCACTTGCGCTTCAGTCTCCCGCCTGAAAATAAAAACTGTCAGAGGACACTCCTCTTTAAAATATCTTTTATCTCACTTGCTGCAAACTGCCTCTCTTACAAAACCCATCTAACAGACAAAGTATGTCTATTGAGCTCAATTAACCATGTATTTTGAATTATGTGAAAGAAGTGGATGGATGGATGGATGGATGGATGGATGGATGGACAAATGTCAAAAAGCTTTTTGTGAAAGTCTGTAGCTGAAGCCCTTAAACTTATCAATGGAGAGATATTTTGCTGGGTTGTTTCATTGAAGAAGTGACCCTGACAATTAACACATTCGTACATCCACAAGCCAATTACATAGCCCATGACAAATATGAAGCACAAGAAAAAAAGGCTCAGCTGGTCAGGCTTATGGCACAACTCCACTCATTTGTTTCCTTGGCTATCAATCAGATCTTTCAGATATGACATAGAGGTTCAAGCATTTCAGGTTTCAGCATTGCTTTTAGAGAAGCTTCAAAATTCTCCTAATAATGTACAGAGAACCAACATTCTAGACATGAAAAACAGGACCTATCACCGCTACTTGCATAGTTGTGTTGAATAAGATTATTAACTAAATTGAAGGCTAAAACAGAGACTAACAGTAACAATAACTGCAAAAATCTACACAATGCAAAAAATAGCTCAAAGGCATTTTCCTCAGGCTGGAGGTGAAATAAGCAGACATTTCAGCTGTTTCAGAAGTGTCAACTGGATTTTTCCCTTCCCAGAATAAAACGTGCTTGTTTTGACAGGAAATGCCATGAACATTTGTTTTGGGATGAAAAGATGAGCAGATTCCATACTTTGCAGTGCAAGTGTGATATGTGTTTTGACTGCGCTCATAATTCTGTCATCATGGAAAGAATTATTCCACTTCTCAGATGGATCTCAAATAGGAAACAGTGACATTGTTTATTTACATTGTGAGTGACTATCTCTGAATAACTCTCTCTGACTTTGATGCAGCCTCACAATCATTGTAGTTGTGATTGATATTTTTTTATTTTGCTGAAACCTTAGAATGATCATGTTCAACTAAACAGAGAAATCAATTACGATGGGCTTAATATGTGATTAAGTATTTAACTCAGACGGCTAAACAACATCAGTTTAATTGCAAAGAGTCCTTTCCTCTATGCATATAATCACAAATTATAAAGTACAGCCATATTTAATTTTGTATACTATACTGTAGATTCAGTGCAAATCTGCAAATCTCCCAGCCGGAAGGACATTTAAAAATAAAAGCTTACAGGAATAGTTCAAATGAAAATTGTTTATCATTTACTCATCCTAATATTGTTCTAAAGTTTAGAATCTAAACCCATATAACTTTTTTCTTCTTCTGTGGAACACAAAAGAAGATAATTTCCTGGCAGATCTTTTCCATAAAATGAAAGTGAATCAGGACTGGGGCTCCAAAAGGGCACCATAAACGTACCAGTTTTGAGGTCACAAAGTCAATCGTCATTGGTTCTTGCGTGTCTTGAGATAAAAATGTCCATCTCGTAGATCCACGTTGCTATAACTACATCTTTGCAAAATGAGTTGTGCGTGCTTCGTTCTACATATCGCTGCAGTGTTCTGGTGAAATAAACACTAGAGTTGCAATAACAACACGTTTTATTCACTCACATTAATCACGAGTAAAACGTCAGATTAACACTTCTTAAACATTTTTATGTGCTCTCTTCCCCACACAATGCTTCCTCACGACATCCAAACACTTTTACTATAATGCATTATTTCAAAACATTTACATTTTAACGCTGGCATTACATAACCAACTACATTTACAAGCTTCTTCAATTGTGATGAAGTTGTGCTGTGGCGCAGCTGATAGAGTGTTGAACTTTAAATGCATGAGACTGGAGTTTGAGTCCAGCAAAGCACGTGAGTCGACACATGAGCCGAAAGTGCCATTAAAGCACCATGAAATAAGGTTGATTCAGCTATTGTGTTTTTCATCTAACGTTTGCTTTTTAGGTGTTGTTCACCCTTACATTTGCTTTATGACACTTTTGGTTATGATTAGGTTTAGGATTTCAGGTAAGAATGCTGGCTTTGTTTATTTAAAACTACAAAAACAGATGAGGGTTGTAAGGTTAATGGTCTATCATCTCACATTTGCTTTTTATGACACCAATGGTTAGGTTTCGGTTAATGTTTAGGCTAGGTTTTCTTCATTTTAAACTCCATAGAGCATTAACCTGAAAAACATTGTCTCTTGGGAGAACATTCACTTGTAGTGCCCCTTAGAGGACATTACACCTCGAAACTGCAGTGATACTTGAAATGATCCATCTAATATGTAAATGTTGCCACAGTCTTATAATTTTCATGAGATCAGGATGAAATTTCAACAAACATTTGTATAGTTTCAGAAGACATGTATTACAGTACACAAGTTGAATGGACTACTTTTATATCTGACATTATATTGTGTGAAAATTCAACCTTGCAATAAATGCAGCTAACAATATTTTTCATGAAATAATATGCCAACAACCTACAACAGGTGTAGATCAGACTATTAATCAAGTATACCATTTTGTAACTGCAGTAATTTACATTAAGAAGTTCACTGGAGTTGTGTTGTTCTTTCTGACTCCTGCAGCCACATGAGGACCATGTGCAACTTCCCATCTCTGGTGCTTTGCTTCAAAGCCGAGACAACATGAGAGGAGGCACTGAGCCAAGGGTCTCTCTTAGAAGCGGATTCTTTTTTATATACAGTCTGTAGCTCCCTGCAGTCCTGCATATACGTCAGCCTGCGGTAGAACACTCTACAGCTGTAGCCTTCTCTCCAGCCCTGCTCAATGTGTGGCATCAACCTCCCCAGGTCAGTGTAGTAGCACAGACACCCTAAGCACTTATACCTCTTCTTCCCACAAACCACTTCTGTCACTGTTATGGTTTGGATAAAACAAGAGTCTATTCCTGAGTTTTGATGATATTTGGAATAGTGCTGTGCAGGTGACTTGCTGTCCATTCCAGTGGAGGACCTGAGATCTGCTGTTCTGATGATGCTCTGAAGGTGACCAGTATGTCTGTTGGACAGTTTGATAGTACATAGCCTTGTGAGGAGCTTAGAGCGGCTGGGGTTGGGTCAGGATGAAGAGTTCTCCATGGTTTTGGTTTGGACCATCAAACAGTTGGTTCGGCTTTCACAACCTGCACAAAAACCTGTTTTATTCTTTCCCTTGCACAGTAATTGTCTTTTTTACATTATCATGGCTATAGGAACAAAATTACATTTAAATTTAAAGGTCAAATATATTTGAAAGTACAGAAAAATAATGAAAAATGAGTTTAATTTGCTTTGACCTTTAACAAGTGTGTGAGTCGCTTGTAAATACATCTAAGATATATACTTTTCACAAGAGAAAGCCACTGTGATTACATGCCATAGATCATTTCCTTTCTACGTGTTGAAATGATATGAGAGGATATGAGTTGTACTGTAAATCAATAAATCTGACAAAATACACAGAAAGACTTTAGAACAACATACAGTAAATATCAGCTTGAAAAATCACATAAAGCGTGATCACAGTCAAGCTTTTCTTGTTAAAGATGTGCATTTTATATGTAAATATAGATATATAGATATAGATCATGAGAAATTGAATTTTCCTTCAACTTTTGAAATAAAAGTTTTTTGTTTTTTACAATATTTTCAAAAGACAAAAAAAAGAATTTACAATAAAACTGAACTGAAAAGTCCAAAAAGACAATTATTAAAAAGAAGCTCATTTTAAAATTGCTGTACATGACTATTCATCTTTTCAAGTCAATGACACCAGTGTTATGCAACTTGGCCTGCCCTGTCGTGGTGAGGTAATAAGGAGAAATCCGAATAGATAAAGAACAAAAGTACCAACAAATAATGATAACAGTCAAATGTGGTAAAGTTCACAAATCTTGTGCAGTTTTAGGGATAGTTCACCCAAAAAGGTAAATGTTCTCATCATTTACTCACCCAGATGTGTATGACTTTCTTTCTTCTGCAGAACACAAACAAAGATTTTTAGAAGAATGTTTTAACTCTGTAGGTCATTTCAATGCAAGTGAATGGTGACCAGACATTTTAACCTCCATAAACATAATCCATCAAATTCAGTGGTTTAACATATATCGGCTGAAACAATGCAATTGGTTTGGTTAAGAAACAGATACAGTTTTAAATACTTTTTTACTATAAATCTCCACTTTTACTTTCAGAATGTGAAAGTGAATGTGGAGATTTATAATAATAAAGGACTTAAATATGAATCTGTTTCTAACCCACACAAATCATACAGTATCACTTCTGATGATATGGATTGAACCACTGGAGTCATTTGGATAACTTCAATAGTGCCTTTATGTGATTTTCTAATGATTTTCTAGAAAGTTCTAGTCACCATTCACTTGCATTGAAAGGAACTACTGTACAGAGCTGAGATATTCTTCTAAATGTCTTTGTCTGTGTTCTGCAGAAGAAAGAATGTTATATACATCTGGGATGGCATGAGGGTGAGTAAAGGATGAGAGAATTTTCATTTTTGGGTGAACAATTCTTTAAAAGTTTTGAGGGCCACAAAAATCTTTGTAAATCTAATGCAGGCTTTGCCAAGAGGCTGTTACTGAAAAATGAGGCAATTAATAACTATCCGGACTCAACAACAAACCCACAGCCTATGTGTGAGTGCAACAAAGTGTTGTAACTCGCTTCACATGAGAAGAGACCATTTACATAAAGGAGTCTTTAAAGTCACAGCAGTAAAAAAACACATGTTTAATTCAAAGTATGAGAGAGAGAGAGAGAGAGAGAGAGAGAGAGAGAGAGATAAATACTAACGTGCACAGACCTTAGCAGGGGTGAAAGGACATGGACAGTGTGTAAAGAGAAACCAGGATTGGGGGGGTTGTGCTGTAGTAAAGACACATCCGCTTAAATCTCCACACTCAAAACAAAAAGTACTATATGTACTATTCTTACCTCCTTAACTCTCAACCATGGATCTGTAAATTTAAAACCGGTAGGCAATGTACCCAAGATGTACCAAGGCTTTGGTTTACAGTGCAATAACAGTGATGCATTCATTTCACTGTTGGATTTGTCATTATTTCACTGTTAGTTGCCTGTATTTCTTGTATGGGCAACTTTTCTTGTCACCTGAAATCATAGAGGAGCAGATGAGGCTGACAGAGTTCTGCTATTACCTTCCCCTGTAGGTTGTCAGTGTCCATAATAGCAGTATTTCTGTGGCTGATCATGTTACATTGCCACTTTGAAAGGTGACTGTAGACATCAAGCTCTAGTTTAAGTGGAGAGACAAATATCTGAGACAAGTAAAAGCAATTGTCCATAAATAAATCACATGAAATTAAATTATGTTGTTGCCGTAGAGGAAATTGGTTGTGCAAGACTGTGCCCAAGTGTTTAGAAGACAAATGGAAGTGGAAATGGAGCATTTGAAAATGTCGAATTAGAAACAAATGGTGTAAATTCCTGCAATCTTTTGTAAAAAAAAATAAATAAAAAAAATAAACTGATTTAAAATGAATAAAGTGCATAACAAATGAAAACAATAAGGCATCCATTTAATAAAGTGGTGAGAGAGAGAGAGAGAGAGAGAGAGAGAGAGAGAGAGAGAGAGAGAGGCAGAGAGAAAAATGGGCCATGAAATGTACAGAATGCAACTCCATAGGGAGTTAAATTATATATAATAGCCCCGATGGTAATTTACAAAAAGCTCAGCCAGGAGGCATAACTTCTCACTGCAGGCCACAACAAAACAAATATGGAACATAAGAAAAAAACATTTTCATTAAAGAACAACACTCTTACCTTGAATGCCCTTCACAATAGAGTACATCATATATTTAAAAGTTCACCGTTCAAATACTCTTGTCTGTTGTAACTTTTACAATATAGAAAAGTAACAACATTCCTCATTTCTGTTGCTTTTTAAATTTGTTTACTGTTGCCTGGGGAACCAGAATACTACTATGTTTAACCCCGGGTTAAGGCCACTTGTAACCCTTGGATAAGAAACCTCTGAAAAGGAATTAGCACTCAGCTAAACCTGGTAATGAAGTCCTGCTCCCAAGTTTTAAATAAAACGTTGAATGAAAATCATCAATAATATATGTCAAATGGGGGTTGATTAGGTCAGGGGAACATACTAAAATAATTTGAAGGGAAAATGAAAGGCTAAAGGTATAGTTCACCCAAAAATGAAAATTATGGAATTATTTCTCCTTGGCGATCATGATTTCACGATTACACATCCTATAGCGCCGTCTAGCTTCTGCACATGCGTAAAGCACTAGAAAGTGTAATTGAGCCTGAAATCACAATCGTGCTAACAGACTGCCATGGCAAGATGTACAGTGAAAAAGCAGTTATATTTTCACTTCAGAAGAGTTTGGAGCTTCAATGGCCTGATCACCATTCACTTGCATTTTATGGACCTACAGAGCTGAGATATTCTTCTAAAAATCTTTGTTTGTGTTCAGCAGAAGAAATAAAGTCAGACAAATCTGGGATGGCATGCAGGTGAGTAAATGATGACAGATTTTCCTTTTTTGGTGAACTATCCATTTAAGAGTTAGTTATATTGTATATGCATAGTAAAGTCAAGCTTCTATGCTTTAAAACGACACCCATTTTGTTTTGGTAGTTATTCATTATTTTGATTATTGTTTCCAGCATGGAGCATCAAAGCATGCAAGAATATTTATTTATTTATTATTTAAGTAAGCCTCAAAAGCAAGCATACAGTATAAGCATGATTTATTTTCTCTCTGCATTGCAGGCAGCATGTATGATAAATAATATGTACCTAAATCTCAACATGTACATATTTTATGAACTTGTTTTAAATGCTACAATAATTCAATTAATACCTTTGAATCCACAAATTGCAGATGCCTTTGTTTATTTATGGAATTTTAGAGTTATTTTAGAAATGAAGACATTTTCTCTTAATATACTAATACTAGCACTTGGCTGGGAACTCACAGAACGAGGCAGATACACCTACACAGTTTCTATGGCATAGGTTCGATGCAGAAGTATAAAGCCCAAAGTTCGAATTTGAAAACAACAACAATGGATGTGCAGGTGTGTGAGGAGGTCATGAGATACCTGCATTTATATAACTCGAGTCTGAAGATATGTAAAGACATCTTTATGGGTCTAAACTCCTCAAGAATAATAGTCCAGTATCTCACAGCAGTCCTAGCATTCATGCGGCAACCGTCTGTGTATGCACGCACAATCAAATTAAGGATACTTTGAGCTTTAAGTCTAACCCTCACAGCCTCGTTGTCACTCCCATCAAAAATTCATGATGCCCTTACTGTGAATAAGGTCCAAATGACCCTGGGATAACAATTTCAAGATTGAGAAGTTACCCTATATATGATGTAGAGATGCATAATTTATGTGCATGTACCATTTCAATCGATCAACATTTTTGGACAACCTAGCTCAACCTGATATGAAAACCTGGAGGACCAGGTGAAATGAGACTTGTGAAGAGTCTCAAATGAGACAGTGAAGGCTGCCCAGTCAATGGTTCAACAACATGAGGCAGCTCAATAGAAAATGTAGAAATTGATAGTGTAGGTCTGTCAGTGTCTTTCTATTTTATCTTTGCCAACTCAAGCTTATTTCCATCTCTGAAAAGAGGCTTGGGTATACACAGAGACCTTGTTAAGCAACACATGGGACGTAGGCGAGCAAGCTGCCCTCATATCTCAGATCCCCAAATGCTTCATAAGGAGGAAAGAGCTGTTTTCTACATAAGAGATAATTTCTATATTTAATGTCCCTTTCTAAAGCTAAAAAGTGACATGGTTATAATCCCATTTGGAGGCAACTACAGTGCGCTGTTGATGAAAAATAGTTGTGCGGAAGCAAAAAGACGCAAACAAGGTTCTCTGCAGTGATTCACACAGACGGCACATCTAATGCTTCTCTGGCAGCAGTGTCAGCACTGACGGCATGAAACTGTTTCCGGAAAGCCTGCCGGAGTGTTGTGTGCTAATCTCATTTTGCAACCGTAGAGCACGGCAGATGACACTATACAAAAGAGGCCCACGAACAGTATGAAATATCAAGCAGACGCGCATCATAAATGAGTAATTGAGAATGACTGCGGGGCAGAGCACATAGTGCGGAGCACTTGGCATGAGCGCTTCCTCAGACTGTGATGCGCGTCTTCAAGCCAATCAGATAGGGTGCCAATGTGACCCCGATTCTCCTCTTTCTCTGCAATTGCTACTCCAACATGAATAAAAAGAACAAGCACACATTCAGAGGGTGAATGAGAGTAGTGCTTTATAAAGGAAAAGGTTTTAGATGTATTATTTCCCCATTCTCCTCAGTGTGCATGAATTGTTCTACAAATTTGTTTATTTGTTTATTTGTTTATTAAAAGGATCCCCATTAGCTGACACCGAGACGACAGCTAGTCTTCCTGGGGTCCAAACAATACATCCAAAAGCCAATAATTACAATCACAATTACTCACAAATATATCATATATAAATACACAAAAACAAAAAATAAATAATATGAATAACATAGCACATAATGCAACCTCACTCAACCAATCCAGACGATATTATGATGTTGAAAACCAATACAGTCTTAGACTTTTTTTAAAACCAGTTTTACCCTTGATTTCACGAACCACAACAGGAAGATTATTCCAAAATACAATTGACCTATAAAACACAGTCCTCTTCATAGAGTCAGATTTAGGTAGGGGTAAAGAAATCTGTCGACTATTCACCCCTCTTGTGTAATGTGAATGCATATCTGAACAATAAATTATATTATCATAAAGAAATTTAGGAATCCGGGTGTTAATAATTCTATGAAAATATACTAACATATTAACAGATAGTCTATTCTTGACCACCAGCCAAGCAAGACGTTCATGCATCTCTGCAACACTAGTTCTAGAAGAACAACCAAGAACCAGTCTTGCAGCCTTATTTTGTGCCACTTGTAATTTTTTTAAATGACTGCTTGATGCAGCAGACCATACAACAGAACAGTAATCCAAATGACACAAAACCAATGTACAGACAACACGACTAAACAACTGTAATTTTAAAAACTGTGCACATTTACGCACTACTGCAACAGCTCTACCCATTTTAGCAACAACTTTGTTGATGTGATCAGACCATGACAATGTGGAATCGAGCCAAAGTCCCAGAAGCTTCACCTTTTTTACTTGCTGTACATTTTGACCATTTACTTGTATATTAATTTTAGGATTATCAGATAATCTATACTTAGAACCGAATATTATACTCACAGTTTTTGAAATATTTAGAACAAGTTTATTTGTTTTGATCCAATTATACAATTTGCTAATCTCGCAAGACAGAACCTGATTAAGCTCTGAACATGTAGGGGCTGCATAATAAAGAGTAGAATCATCAGCAAACATAGTCAATGTAGCCTTACTGAGTATATACGGCATATCATTTGTAAAAATTTAAAATACAAAGGTCCTAGGCAACTTCCTTGAGGAACACCACAATCCAGGGACTTGCTACTAGATAATGCACCATTAAAATAAACTCTTAGCGACCTCTCCGACAAATAGCTCTTAAACCACTTGATTGCTGAGAAAGTAAAACCATAACTAATAAGTTTAGAAATCAAAATTTCATGGTCAATCACATTGAAGGCAGCACTAAAGTCTAGTAGTAGTGTACCCACTAGCATTGAGTTATCAATTGATGTTAACCAGCTATCCGACATTTGTGTCATTGCAGTGCAGGTGGAACGACCATACCTATAAGCATGCTGAAACATAGTAGTCAAATCATTGTTAGAAAAGTAATCTTGCACTTGCTCAAATACAATCTTTTCCAATAATTTACTTAGAATAGGCAAGATGCTAATAGGCCTACTATTTGGACCACAGAAAGTTGATTTTGTGTCTTTGGGTAAAGGAATTATCTTACCCTCCTTCCAAAGTTTTGGACACACACCACTAGTCAAACATCTGTTAAAAATGTGACAGATTGGTTTAGAAATATGTCCAGCTGATAACTTCAACAGCCGACTATCCAAGTTGTCTGTACCAGCAGACCCACCAACAGTCAAAGATCTCAACAACATTTCCACCTGCACAACATTAACCTGATGAAATTCAAAACTACACAGTTTATCTTTCATAATACACCTTTCAATTAGCTCATCTGAGTTGGAATCAACAGTGTATTTCATTGACTCTCTAAAGTTAGAAACTTTATTAACAAAATAATCATTAAAATAATTTGCAATCTGTATTGGCTTAGTCAAATAAACTCCATTCAATTCAACAAAAGAAGTACAAGTCGATTTTTTCCCCATGATTTCATTGAGTACATTCCACATTCTCTTACTATCTGTACCACTATTGTCAATTCTCTTCTTAAAATATTCTTTCTTTTTCACTCTGTTCACCTTGGTCACCTGATTCCTTAGAATACAATAACATTTTCTGTCCTTAAGAGAGTCAGAAATAACCGCAACCTTTTTAGCCTCTTCCCTTTGAGCCATTAAGCTCCTTAACTCAGTATCAACCCAAGCAGCACTTTTGGCTTTAACTGTAAATTTCTTTAATGGGGCATGATCGTTAACAACTCTCATAAAACAATCCATAAATAAATTAAGGGATGCATCAACATCATCAATGTCACTTATCAAATTCCATTTAATATTCTCCAATTCATTTAGAAAACTCTCCTCATTAAATACCCTATAAGATCTTTTCATAATAATTTTAGGACAGGCTCTAGGTAACTTAGTTCTCCTGGAGACAGCAATACAGTTGTGATCACTAAAGCCAACTGTTACAGAAATGGGTATTGAGCACATATCAGGATTATTAGTGTAAATATGATCAATACATTTTGATGTTAAAAATCCTGTATTGTTACTAGAAATTCTTGTTGGTTGATCCATTAATTGAGATAAACCACAGGTGTCTGTCATGGTTTTAAGCTTGCTCTTCAAAGGACAAATATCAGACAGCCAATCGATATTTAGATCACCCAACCAGTATAGCTCTCTGTTTTCCTCAGTCACTTTATCTAGCATATAGTTGTTTAAATTATATAAACCATTTACATACTCTATCCTGGCACTAGGTGGCCTATAACAACAACCAAGAATAATAGGTTTTAAATGAGGAAGATATACCTGTAACCATAACACTTCAACATCATCAACCATTAAGTCATGTCTCAGTTTAACAGGGAAATGATCCCGTATATAAATGGCCACACCTCCTCCAAAACTGTTTCGATCATTTCTATAAATTGAAAACCCCCCTATATCAACATCTGAATTGTCTATGAAGTGATCCAGATGAGTTTCAGAAATCATAAGTATGTCTATTTTGTTCAGTTGCAAAAATAAAGACAAATCTTGAATTTTGTTCGTTCGACTACATATATTAATATGTGCAAGGATTAAACCTTTAGGTAATTTATTTATTCTAGTCATCTTAATTAAAGTAAATAAGTCCTATATTATAATCTCGTTAAATATCTTGTACCCTAAGTTATTATAACTACATCAAGTAGGCTACATACATATAAGTCCTGCACACAGACACACATGCATATACACAAACATATATAAAATTGAGCTTTAAAGCTCATTAAGACAATAACTGACTTTGTCCATCCCTTGGGGTGATCATCAGTTTATCATACTTCAAACTCGCTTTATCACCTCTCTCTCTAGCAGCTTTCACCTTCGGCCACAATTCTTTCCTCCTCAATTGCACAGCTTCAGAGAAATCTTCATTAATGTAAATCTTAGTGCCCTTTAATTTCTTGGCAGAAGAAAGAATCAGCACTCTATCTTTAATGCGAAGAAGTTTGACAACAATTTTCCTTGGCCTTCCCCTCTCTTGAAACTGACCAAGTCTCTGGGCACGCTCAATGTCCATATTTATTCCATCTAAGCCCAAGTTTTTTGAAAACATATCTCGCACCTTTTTCTCTGATTCACACCAATTCTCTCCTTTCTCGTCAGCAATGCCATCAATTAAAATGTTTGCTCTCCTGTTCTGGTTTTCAATGTACTCAAGCTTGTTGAACAGTGCATCCAATTCCTGCTTGGAAGTAGTAATGTTTGTCTCAAATGCCCTTATCTTTGACTCAATCTCAGTGCATCCCATCTTCTCCTCTTCAAACTTTGTTTGGGTAAATTCCAAGCTGGTCTTCAGCTCCTGTACATCTCTGATAACACCATCCAATCTTTTGTTAGTTCCATCCATGATCAGCTGAATGAAACATTTTAAGTTATCTTGCTGCTGCAATAACATATCTTTATAGATCCCTCTCTGCTGCTCCATTAACTGGGAGAGTACACTCATTGTAACAACAGCATCCTCCTCACATGGAGATGTTTTAGCATTTTTAGGTGGCATAATGTGTCTTACCAGGATGTACCAGAAGTTGATGAAAGTTGCAAATGTTGATGGTGACAGATTTGTTTGTCAAGGTCCTAGTAGGCCCAAAAGCCCATCAACTTGGGCTACAGCCCAAGCTCAGCGGATAGTAGAAATATCCCAATATTGAGACACAATTTAAATAAAATGCAACTTGAGTCAATAAGCACTAAATTTTGGGAATACCAGAAAGGATTCAATAGATTTCTGTTAGATTCTAAGAGGCCTGGTTCCTTAAATCATTAGCTTGCAGGAGAGTCAGTGTGCAATAATGCAGAAAAAAGATTGCAGAGGGAAAGATTAGTGTTTGTTTTTTTGTTTGTTTAGTTTTTTTGGTATTACGTAGGGCCATCAGGTAAATTGGGCCCTTTATAAACTGACTGGTTCCTTTCAATAAACTGTTAAGATGATGTGGAAGGAATCTAAATTGACGTTTGGATGTGTTATATTTGTATTGTATGTGGCTCCCTATAAATGTGATCAAATACACACAGCCACCTCACACTCACAATCATGTCATGCCTATTTTATTAAAACTGATATGAGTAACAAAAATACAATTAAACAGAATTGTATGAGGACAAAAAGGCCTATATAAGCAATATATAACGAAGGGGGAAAAAAATACCACAAAAGCAAAGAAATTGGTAAAGTGTATAGATGTTCTACTCATTCAAAAAATATCAGTGCCCTTTTTTTATCCTTCCGCCACTGCCCCGGTCTGGGAATGCCACTGCAATGATGGTGACTTTCAAATGACATAATTATGGGAAAAGGGCAAACGCACAAAAACACACATAAAGTGTTCAAAAGTCTGAGCCTGATTCAAAATCTCAATTAAACAGGAAAATAACTGGAAATGTAACTTTATACAAAATGTCAGATTTTCTTGCATCCGGGGACCTGGGTAGCTCAGTGAGTAAAGACGCTGACTACCACCTCTGGAGTCATGAGTTTGAATCCAGTGTGTGTTGAGTGACTCCAGCCTGGTCTCCTAAGCAACCAAATTAGCTCGGTTGCTAGGGAGGGTAGAGTCACATGGGGTAACCTCCTCGTGGTCGCTATAATGTGGTTCGCTCTCGGTGGGGCACGCGTCAAGTTGTGCGTGGATGCCGCAGAGAATAGCGTGAAGCCCCCACGTGTGCTATGGCTCTATGGTAACACGCTCAACAAGCCACGTGATAAGATGTGTGGATTGATGGTCTCAGATGGGCATTCCAAATTGGGGAGAAAATATTTTCTTCCCTCCATAGAAGCATACAAGATAATCATTGGATTATTTTTAAATCATTCTGAATAACATGTTCATCAGGTTTTGTTCATACCAGGTCGAGTCCAGTGAGAACAAGTCATTAAATCTGAAGGAGGACATGCCAAATTAAGAAGAAACTCTGGAATTCATATTAATTGTTCAGAATTGTTAATAAAACTTTTCACTCAAACTGTTATTCTGACAATATTATTTGTAATGAAAATATAACTGTTAATTTAGCAAAAAATAAAAAATCGAAGCATTTTCAAAAGTTGACTTTTGAAATTTTTTGTCTACATATTAGGGGGGTTCGGCACATTGTTTAACAAGGAAAATTTTAATTTGCTATTCATGTCAAAAGGTTGTAGACCCCTGAGTATTCAATCTCAGAAATCCACACACACAAATACACCCACACCAATAAATCTAATAAATCGTGTTAGCGTTAGCCTTTTAATGTTCTATCCTTGTTAATGTTGTATATACACTCACTGAGAACTTTTTTAGGAACACTAAACTAACACTGGGTAGGGCCTCCCTTTGCTCTCAAAACAAAACAGCCTCAATTCTTCATGGCATGGATTCCACAAGATGTTGGAAACATTCCTTTGAGATTCTGGTCTATGTTGACATGATTGCATCACACAATTCCTGTAGATTTGTCAACTGCACATTCATGCTGCGAATCTCCCTTTCTACCACATCCCAAAGGTGTTCAGATCCAGTGACTGGGAAGGCCACCTAAGAACAATGAAGTCATTGTCATGTTCATTTTGAGAAGACTTTTGCTTTGTGTCATGGTGCATTATCATGCTGGAAGAAGCTATAAGGAGATGGGTCAGTTGTAGCTATGAAGGGATGCACATGGCCAGCAACACTACTCAAATTGGCTGTGGCATTTAAGCAGTGGCTGATCGGTATTAACGGTGTGCCAAGAAAATATTCCCAACACCATTACACCACAGCCACCAGCCTAGACTGTTGACACAAGACAGGTTGGGTCCATGAATTCATGCTTATCCTGCCAAATTCTTCTATCCCTTTCCCTATCTTCTGTGTCGAGATACATCTGACCAGGCTAGATTTTTCCAGTCTTGAACTGTCCAGTTTTGGTGAGCTTGGGTCCACTGCAGACTGAGCTTTCTGTTCTTGGCTGACAGAAGTGAAACCCAACATGGTCATCTGCTGATGTAGCCCATCCACCTCAAGGTTTGATGTGTTGTGCATTCTGAGATGATATTCTGCTCACTACAGTTGTACAGAGTGGTTATCTGAGTTACTGTAGCCTTTCTGTCAGCTCGAACCAGTCTGGCTATTTTCCATTGATCCATCTGGCACCAACAATCATGCCACGGTCTAAATCACTGAGATCATATTTTTCCCCGTTCTGATGGTTGATGTGAACGTTAACTAAAGCTCCTGACTTGTATCTGCATGATTTTATGCATTGATGTCACCTGATTGGCTGAGTAGATAATTGCATGAATAAGTAGGTTTACAGATGTTACTAATAAAATGCTCAGTGAGTATATTTTATTTGCAATGCCAAAATTAATTTCTTGTAATGCAATGTTATTGATTAAATTAGAAATAATTGTAATTACATTAAGAGTATATTCCTTTGTTCACAATGATGGTTTTGCAGTACAGATTCACTGGCCCATTTTAATCAAAAAATGGCTCATTTGATCTGACATCATCCAACCGCACACCGCATACACATCATTCAAAATGAAATATATTTATATATTTCACATATATATAGCCCATTACACGCAATTGAGATGTTATTCAATGGCTTTATTTTAAAGTGTAAAAACTCAAACAAGAATGCAATTTTAGCTTGATCAATTTTAGTTTCAATAGTACATAAGTTATAAAACATATTTTATTAAACATACATAATTAATGCATTTACAGATTTTTTTTTAAATAATTTTCATCATTACTGATATGCTAAGGCCACTTGTATAACAGCATAAAGTTACCTGAATTATTTGCCAGCACAGATATGGATTTAAGAAGAACAAACAAACAAACAAAAAAAACACCATTAAACCATTTATGTTTCACAAAAAAGTGCAAAATCACTGTCAATTTGACCAACACCACACAATGCTTTTGGTCATTTATTTCCTTTGGGCATTGTGACAACTATGGGTGAACAATGGGTGTTTTTAAAGATCAGAAAGCATAAAAAAATAATAAAGTTTTTGTTTTATACTTCCGTTTCAAGCAGGGCACCATGAAATTAATGTTAAGTGCAACACAATGGTCTCAATGGGACTCTCGGCCATCTATATAGAAGATCATCGCTGTTGTCATTTGATTTCACCTTTTAAGCCAATCAACTGACAATCAATTTTAGGCTTTGAATAACTAGGACAGGCCTAACCAGTGCAAACACAATTGGTTCCCATTTAAATCTGAAGATAATCAAAGAATCATTTGCTAATCTGTGGAGGCCCTGGAAATATCTGTACAGTATTGAGTCCATGTCACAAGCTCTCATAGAAATCACATGTTGATAAAAGGAAGTAGTAAACGAATTTGCCCAAAGTCAATGTTCAGTGTTCCCATCAACTTACGGGTCCATGTTAATATGTATAAGTTATGACAAACAAACTATACATAAACCTTATCAAAACAAGGTCAACAAGTAAACGGCCCTCTTATACTTCAGGAGACACACGAAAAGACACTTAAAACATTGTAGTAAATACAAATGAAAAACTAAAATCTACTCGCTGTTCTTCAATGCATAAGGACTCCAGCAATAAATATAAGTGATAAGTTAATCAAACAAATGTATGATTAATGACATTAGTCCAAAAGAGGTTTATATTCACATACTCCTAACTGACGATTCAGCATTGCTTGACTGTAATTAAATGAGAATATAAAGTGAAATTACAGCAATTTGGCAACCAAAATCTAGTATTTGCTGTGAACTCAACTTCTCTCCTTTTTTCCCCTCATTGATCGAGAATCCATGACTACAAGAGGTAGGCTATTTTTGTATATCAGGAACAATCATTCTTCTATTTTTCAGCTCTAATTAGGTATGAAAACCTAAAACTAGCATCTGAATCACTGCACAGTGAGCTCCTGAAATTACAGCCATGTAAATATGAGCTGATGGAGGACACCGCAGGACATCGAGTAAAACGGAGGACTTGGTACCATCTAGTGGTCGTAGAGAGAATGCCAGTGACAGCGTCACTGTTTATCTGAGCCTAACCTCAAGACTCAAAAATGTCAAAAATGCATACAAGAGTCTGCCAAGAGGCTCAAGTGTTGAGATTTGGATTAGAAACCAGATCATAAAGGACGAGTTCTTTAAATATACTAGTCACTTAAGAAAAAATAGATATAGTCAAGAGAAAAATTATAAATAGAAGCAACAGGAATAGGAGGGAGGAGTAAGACACCAGCAGATGGAGCTGGCAGCACTGTGATTAAAATAAGTCAAACTACTGTACCAGCTTGTGAAATGATAGTGATTGTCTGATGGAATAGAGAAAGACATAGAAGTTACAATAAGCTGTAAAGATACAGTGATCCTAAAATGTAAACACGACGACCGCCTTGACACATTAAAAAAATGACTAAGAGAGGAATTTCAATGCACTAATTTTTTCATTAAAAAAAAATAAATTGTCACTGTGGCTATCATTCTGCCAAGGACCTCCTTTTTCACGTAAGAAAAAATATGGGTTTTGATCCTCGTAAATGTTGACAGAATTTTCATTTTTGAGAGAACTCTTCTTTCAATTTATTGCAATATACTCTATGTTCGTGTTATATTTCATCTATACAGCCTGTGTGGCCATATACCAGGAAGGCACAATAAAATCTAAGAAGAAAGACAGTGGAATGGTCAATAAACTGGTGTGAAGTCAGAACTGCCCATATTAAATGCCCTTTAAAAAAGTGCGGCTATGTTCTCTCTTCAAAGATCCACTTCTGGAAGGCAGAGTCTGAGCAGGGTCGGAGAGCGGGGCCAGGGCTGCCGGTGTCAGTCCGGTCCACTGCCTCAACACACTGCTGAGTCTGAATGTGGTAGAAAGTGCCATCCTGACAATGCAAAGTTTAGGAAAGGTTATGCATTATAAAGGTTATACATAAAATATATTTTGCATATAGAAAATTAAGCCTATTTTTGAGGCTATTAAGATTTATTCTTTTACATTATTTTGCAACAGTTACACACATATTAACCCCCTCCCTCCCTCCCTCCTTGCACATTCTAATTACAAAAAAAAGATGATAATGATATTCTCTTAACCGCAATTTGAAAAAAATATATATATTTTTTACATTTTGTAAAGTATTACCCTTGGTGCTACCTTTCATTTCTGTTAATCAATGCCTACTTTACATCATCAGACCCTTGGCCCCGCCCACTGGTGCTTCAGTTTCTAAACCGAGAGACAACAGGACAGACAGGCCTAGGGTGGCCTACTAACTATTCCTACACCAAAGTGCACCAATCTAGACTATTTTGAATTATTTTTGTATATATATAAACATGCACTAGACAGACGTCTTTGACTGATGTCATGTACTGTATCTTGTACAGCTTTTAAAAGACGCAGCGTCAAGTTATAACTCTGAAAAGGGGACACCATTTTGTTTCATTCAGCTGAGCTACTCTTGCTGTTTTGAGCACAGACACGTCCTGAATGCATTCTTGCACCAATCTGCTCTATTTTTAATTGTTGGTGTATATAAACATGCACTAGATGGACATCTTTGACTGTTTTGATGTGTTTCCGGTGTTGTGCGCCTCAGTACTGGATGATACTGAATGTGTGTACATCTTGTTTCACCCTGCTTTGGACAATGTTTGTGTGTTTTTAAGGTGTGTATCAGTGTGGATTGTTTGTAAACCATTCATAACATGTTTCAAGCTTTGCAAAGGGTATTGAAGGATGGGGCAGCTAAAAACAATATTGGACTTGATCGCAAAACCGTAAATTTACAATTTAAATTTACAATTTTAACCCCCACTTTTCATTACAGTAATGCATTCTGACATTTTACTTTTACTATTCCCATCGTTTTCAATAATGATTCTCATTATTGCAGCACCGTCATTTTTTTTATCGTATTATGGTAAGAAATTTGTACAATGACTTTTTCCCCATTAAAATCTGTGAAAATTAAAAGCAGTACAAAGGAAGTACTACTATAATGTATACATAAATCACGATTTTAATATTATATAATAATTGTTACACTGTGATAATGAGAGTATTATAATGACCATCTTTGTTGTGTTGCTGTAATAAGAGAGAATTGGGATGTAAAATGTGCTTAAATGTAATTAAAATAATGTCACGGTGTAAAAAATCTTAATGGCCCTAATAGTAAGCTTCACTGTCTGAATGCCAAATTTGTATTACTTATTTGTAATAAAAAAGGACTAGAACATTTTCTTGACATGTTTTGCGAGAATCATCCAGGCTTCTTTTTTTCCTGCAAAATATATTCCAGATATTTAATTTTAATTTATTTTTTATTTGGTGTTAAATATGACAGATTTCGTTAGAATCCCACATATCTAAAAGTTTTTAGGGACATGATAAGTGAGTCAGGTTTGTTTAAACTTTTTATTGATAGTGTGAAGGAAAACAAGGAGGCTTTTTACTGAAAGAAAAACATGGACAGACCCATACTTGATTAATTTGGCTATTACTGTCAACTAAAGTGAAACTAAATTTATTCTACCTTTATATCACTTAGTGATTATTAATATTTGAAGTGCCCTTTCTCACTTAAAACTCAAAGTGTGTTCCCATATCATAAACTGACAGCAGAGCAGCACATTTATCCATGTATAAGGCGATCTTATATAAGTGTTTGTGGTGAAAAGTTTTGTATATTTTTTAATTATTTGTATAGTGCTTTTCACAACACACATCATTTCAAAGCAGAGAGATTTTAATTCAAATGAGTCAGAGATGATGACTGCTTTTGTGCTCTTTCTCTCTCTCTCTCTCTCTCTCTCTCAAGGACTTTGGCCCATTAGAACAGGAAGCTCAGCCAACATCAGCATTTCATAGCACCTCTTTCCTGTTTTGTGTTCTGATTCCCTAATTGTCTCTCATCACATTGCTCTTCAGGTGCTCACTGTACTGGCAAAGAGTTCACACTAAGGTTTGCTTCTGAAATTTCACTGCAAGCCACACCGAAACCCTTTCAACCTGTTGCCCGTGACTTTCTCAAATAACACTTCAACGTAGCATTTTCTTGGCCCTTCGTGGGGGTTTGTTTGTTTTAAAGAACACAAGTGCTCCAAGCATGCTTGTTAGTGTGTACACTTTGTGTCCTGCCTAATTGCCAAATAATCCATGTGTTGAATGTAACCCAAGTATCACTACATTTGCACTTGTTTACATTCAATATATGTATACCAGGGGGTCAAAATATGTCTTAACAGGGGCCCACTATACAAAAGGCTCTGAATTTTATACAATATGTAACAGGGGTCTCTGCTCATTCTCTCTCTCTCTACAATGGGGTCCTTGGCCTGAAATAGGTTGAAGACCCCTGCTGTATGCAATCAGTATGCACTGAAATGTGATCTCACCTCTCTGAAGACAAACTTCTGGTCTTCAGGCACAGCTTCCCTGGACTTACTGCAGTGATGCATTGTAAGGAAGGTTGAGACAGGATCAGCTACAACACAGCCTGCAGGATCCCTTGTGTTGTAACGGATCTCTTGGAGTGTGGAGTACTCAAAGAACTAACGCAAAAAAGAGAGAATGAGACAGGAGGTCACCTCCAGCATCAGCAAGTACACACAGACCCTGTTTAACCAACTATTAAAGGAATATTCCGGGAATTCGAAATCCAATCACAAGTGTTCACAGAAAACACATTTGAGACACATGTTAATACCAGGTGTAAACGTGTGTGTATGTCAGATGACAACTTGTGATCGGATCACCTGAGACAGAAGTTAATCCCAGTTATAAACAAAGCAACAGAGTTCAGCCAAGGTTCAACACTTTTAATCATCATCAAAGCCAAATCAAAACACTCAACTGATGCAAAATCTGATAGAGAGAGATATGTACAAAATCACATTGAAGTAGAAAATCTTTCTTGTATTCATAGAGAGAACCCAATAGAAAAGTCTTGTGTGCACTAATAAGTCTCCAGTGATTGTGTGCTTTCCCACAGAGAGGAAGGAGACAAATGAAGCCACACTGTTTTGCCAGACCGCTAGAGTCGCTTTAAAACAACAATATACAACACACTGTTTACTGCAGCACATAATGGTGGTGTCTTAATACATTAAAGCTGTGAAACAACTTAGATGTATATTTCTGTGGAAGCATTACAGCCTCTGTGAATTGTGTACATTTCAAGAATATTGGAGCAGTACTGCTGTCTGCCTGCCATTACAGTTCAGCAATTGAAATTTACCTGGTTTTGACCCATGCCATGACATGGGTAAAGAATGACCCTGTGACCAGCCATATTATGATCATCAGGTGGGTTGTAGTCAAAGCAGTGTTTGGCCATTCCTTTATTCTTCAGCTGAAATTAAGTAAAGAACCATAACCATTAATTCACATGTCTACACTTTGCCACTTGTATTTTTTTTGTTTGTTTTGTCACATCATGTTTCTCACTTTATTTGAGTGTAAACCTTGAAATAAACCAAAACGGTCCAACATGAATGACAAACCTTTGATTTGAAAATTTGAAAGAAAAAAAAAAAAATACAAAAAGGTACAAGTCTGCAAATTGAACATGAACAATGTAACCCTTAATGCATTGCGAATGATGTAATCCAATCAATCTGTCTTTTTGAAGTATTTAAAAACACCATTACTGTTTTACATGCTTTAACACTTCAATTAACAAACAATAAGAAGAGTGCTGTCAGTCGATTCACTTTTTTAATCGCAATGAATCACATAATTTTTAGTAGTTAATCACGATTAATCTGAGATTTTGAAAGTGCTGAAATTTTACTCTATATATACTTGTTTTCCTGGCAAAATGCATTTAATTACATTAAAGGAAAGAAAACAAAACTATATGTAACATTATAATGCCTTTTTCTAAAACATTTTCTAAACAAAGCCACAGTATAAAGATAGAAATGAAATAAAATAGCACCAATTCAAGTAACATTAAGCTTCCCAAAGACTAAGTGCAAGTCTGACTAATTGAAAGAACTAGTATCCCATAGGTTGCATTTTTCATTGCAATTGGCATTCAATCTTTCAAACTCTCATCCTCCACAATATTAATCTGCCAGTACACTGTGGCTATCCACATTGTTACAGCAATCGTGAAGCCGCTTTGAAATCCACATGAAGTGGATGCAGACAAAAACGTCTCATTCTGCATTTTGGTGATAGTTTAGACTTGGTGTGTTACTTAAAATGTACTGTAACAAATACTGTATATAAAAGAAAATTGTCTTCTCTCACCATCCCAAACATGCCAGGCCTGTCCTCTGGGACTTGAATTTCAGGGTAAATGTTGTCCAAGTACCACTTAAAGTCTTTACATTTAAGACGCATTCTGAGTTTCCGTCTGTCTGTTACATCACCATATGCCTCCTGAAAACAATGGTAAAAAGTTATGAGTCCCAGTGGAGATATTTATTAAATGTGGAGATATTTATAAAAAGTTTAAATACACACACAATTGTAATACTTTAGGGTTAATGAATTGAACAAACCCCTGACCGGAAGTATGAACAATATGAGTTGTGGTGAGTATCAAGCACCACTAATAAAATAACATGAACAGATCAAGCATAAAGTAAAAGCCATGACAATGCTACACAAAAAAGCTCTTTTCATACCACATCTACTGTTTTCAATGAAAACCCAAACATCATCAGTTAAACATTGCATTCCTCTCTTGGTTTCTAAGAATTTGTATGCAGTTCCACAGCTGTGGTACACCACAAAAATCCTACATATTCTGCAGCATCTTCCGTCACAACAATGTTGCATCCACACATCCCCAAAAAGATTAATCAAGGCCAAGTTCCTGTTTATGTTTGTGGTTGTGGTACAGTATCTCCTCATATCTGCCCTTTCAGGCAAGAATTACTGGTGTGGGATGGCCCAAAGATATGATTAGTTGTGAGGAACATCTGTTGGAGGCAGATCTCTGTCGAAGAGGTTCAGCAGCTTTGCAGAACGATATATATTGCTATATATTAACCATGGTTAATCTTGTGGTTACTATGGTTTTACTACAAAAAATATGGTATGGTATGATATTGGGCCATGAATAAAATATAGCAAGATTCAGAGAGTGAAAGAGAGTGATCCTATTTCAAATTTATGTGGCAAAAGAGTGTGAAGGTTGTCAAACCTGATCCACATTGGCATGGCTGGTGTTCACCTGTGGTTTTTACCCAAAGAGAGAAAAAGTCTCATCTGCTGGCATCACATCAGATAGATTTTGAGCTGCCAATGGGGCAGCATTTCCAAGGTTCAGAGACAGAAGGATTATCTGATCTGTCGCTGAGAGCACCTCTCCCTTTAACTACAGAGCTCGATGTGGGTGCATGGCTGGATGACAAACAACACAGGCTGAGAGAGGTGCCACTTCTCTCTGTAGTAATTTCACACCGAGCAGAGAGAATGTCACCTAAGGAGTTCTAGCCCGCATGCTAAATGTCATTAATTCAGAGCACATCAACAGAATGCATGTGTGAAAGTGTGTATGTGAGGATGTAAGTGATAAAGATTCAGATGAATTTTTTTCCCCCAGAAAAAACAGATTTTAAGGCTTCCATCCTGTAAGTCTGTTTTTTTCTGTTTGGCTCCATTTTTAAGACTTCAGAGTAAATGAGAGTATTCAGTTAAATTAATGTTCTTCCACCATGTGTGTATATTTATGGGGAAAATTATACTGAAAAATGAAATGTATTTTTAAAACTACATTTAGAGCAGTTAATTTAATTTCTCAAAATTGTATTCCATTTTATTTCTGTTACCTTAAATTACAATTACAATTATGCATTCTAATTGCTACCTAAATTCAAATGTATTAATTCAATTCAATTTAATAAGCATTCTAAATTGAATTCAGAATGCAGCACACAGCCCTGGTGTACATATCCTAGAAAATATGCATATCCTCTTTCACAGTCAACATGATTGGTCAGAGTCTACTAACACTGTGGCAAAGCTGTCACATTGTTGATTGACTTTGTGATAAATGTACTCTTGGAAAATGAGCAGACAAGCAAACAAAAGCCAAGTTATGCAACAGACTGCACAAGTAGGCGTACCAGACGGGCATGCGGGTTGCGATGGTAATACATGTCTTTGTATACATCCATCCAGACTTCTGCCGCCCGCACGCTGTTGGCCAAGGCCTTGCTTCTCGAGTATGGCGCTTGCTTCGGGAAGACATGGCCCACGTGCGAGCAAGGGTGGACCTCCAGACTCCCTCCACACTGCCAGATCTGAAAAACAACACTTAAGAGATTAGCCATACACAGGGCAACAGAAGAAACAGTACATTTCTGAATAACTGGAACACCCATCATTCATAAAAGTTTCACACATTCCATACCTCTTGTTCGTTTATTAAATATTTAGGCTAATTTAATTTTGTTTCAATCCATTTCACAGATTTTACGCCAAAATGTGTCTGAATAAACAGTGCCCTGTCAAAAGAAATGATGTTTAACCAGAGTTGTGAGTTTGCAGTCTGAATCGAGCATGACAAAAAAGTGTAGTGTTTCAGTGTAATCTGATTAAAAAAAAAATGAATACTCTTAAGAGCCCGCTCTATAAATGAATCTATCTAAAAGACTCACAAACTCACATCTGAATCAGTGTTAACAAATTGCAGGTGACTGTTTATATGACAACATGTTGTGAACGATATACAGTACATGCGCAAAATAAATTTGTTGTATTGTTTGTGCAATTTTTGACCCATTTTAAATTTGATTCTTTTTATTTCCTCCCCTTTTTAACCCAACTTGGCATGCCCGATTTCCAATGCGCTTTTTAAGTCCTTATGGTCACGTAGTACTCGCCTCAGTCTGGGTGGCAGAGGATGAATCCCAGCTGCCTCTGTGTCTGACACGTCAACCTGCGCATCTTATCACATGGCTTGTTGAGCGCATCACCACGGAGACCTAGCGCTTGTGGAGGCTTCACGCCATCCACAGCGGCATCCTCGCTCAACTCACCACACGCCCCACAGAGATTGAACCACATTATAGCAACCAATTTGGTTGCGTTGGAGACCTGGCTGAAGTCACTCAGCACGCCCTGGGATAGCAAACTCCAGGGGTGGTAGACAGCTTCTTTAACACTGAGCTACCCAGGCCCTAAATTTGTTTCTTTAATAAATATTTACTTTTCTACATTTTACATCAGAATCAAAACACACACAAACTAAAATTGGACTAGATTCGATGAGTTGAGGTTTTGTGACTAAAAAAGTTATACTTTTTTCCTGGACAAATTTGACCCTACATAGCAAATGAATGGGTGGGACTATAACACATCCACAGTGCAGAATGCACAACACACACACACACACACAAAATCAGTTTGTTACAACCGGACATAAGTTTGACATGGATCTCTGCAGCCAACTACTGGTCATTTCATGTAGAAAGAGCTGATTGTTTACATGAATGTCACATAGACTCACAAACTAATATCTGAATCAGTGCAACAAATTACTTGCAGAACTTTTACACGACAACATGCAGTTAAGATATACATTTACAAATGAGATTTGTTGTATTGTTTTAATTGTACTTTTTTAATAATAAAAAGTAGGAGCAATTATTAGGAGCAAGTAATCTCCTGCTAAAAAAACAGAATTCTGTAGCAAACATACATTACATAATATTACTGTAAACTGTAAAAGCAGCTGTCTACTCTTCATGCGGTTCCCCTGTTGGAAACACAGCTACTGGCTTTCAAGGCACTGAAAACACAAGTGAACCGTCTCTATGTAACAGTGTTGGCATCCTTGAGGGGATGTGAGCTGAGTAATAAGAGGAATTATGAGTAAGTAAATGCAGCATAAACACAGAGTGAAGGTCTGTTTAGTCATCGTGCAGGCTGGCAGACACTTAATAAAGGTGCTGACTGACCCCCTAACCTTGTGCGACTCATCACACATTTTTCAAATGCTGACCATCTGTCAAAAACATGCCAACAGGCTTTCTCTCTACAGGACAACAAAGCCTGAAGAGAAATGAGAGTAAAATGTCACAGAAAATTTAGAAAAATCTGTAACAAAACACACTTACTCTGAATGAAAACTCCAGGTTCTCTCCACCCCAAACCTCCATTCCTATGTCATATGTGCCCAGGTAATGGAAGTACTTCTTATTGATTGCAAATAAACCGCCAGCCATTGTAGGAGACCTGGTTCAGAGTAAAATGCACATGTTCATATGATGTACGTTTTGGAAAGACTCAACATATACTAATCATACACAAGACTCAAACATACAGTGCATTCAGAAAGTATTCAGACCTCTTCATTTGTTTCACATTTTGTTATGTTACAGCCTTATGCTAAAATATTTTAATCAATCTACACTACAATACACATTTGGGAAAAAAAAGATTTTTGATAACTTTGCAAATTTATTACAAAGGTCTTTTTGGGTGTCATGCAACAAGCTTTGCACACCTAGATTCTTCTCTGCAGATCCTCTCAAGCTCTGCCAGGTTGGAAGGGGGCTGTCGGTTGACAGCCATTTTCAGGTCTCTCCAGAGATGTTTGATTGGGTTAAAGTCTGGCTCTAGCTGGGCCACTCAAGGACATTCACAGAGTTGTCCCTAAGCCACTCTTGCATTGTCTTGGATGTGTGCTTAAGGTCATTGTACTGCCCTGTCTGAGGTCCTGACTGCTCTGGACCAGGTTTTCATTAAGGATATCTCTGTATTTTGCGGCATTCAGTTTCCTTCAACCCTGACCAGTCCCCCAGTCCCTGCCGCTAAAAAATACCCCCACAGCATGATGCTACCACCACCATGCTTCACCATTGGGATGGTATTGCACAGGTGATGAGCGGTGCCTGGTTTCCTCCAAACATGACGCTTGGAATTGAGGCCAAACAGCTCTAGCCTCATTTCATCAGACCAGAGAATCTTATTTTTCACAGTCTGAGAGTCCTTTAGGTGCTTTTTTATGTGTCTTGCACATAAAAGGGGCTTTCATCTGGCCACTCTGCCATAAAGCCCAGATTGGTGGAGTTTTGTAGTGATGGTTGTCCTTCTGCCAGTTTCTCCCATCTACACACATGAGATGGGACAACCAGAGCTCAACTAGAGTAATCATCTAGTTCATGTTCACCTCTCTTACCAGGGCCCTTTTCTCCTGATTGCTTAGTTTGGCCAGGTAGACAGCTCTAGGAAGAGTGCCGGTTGTTCCAAACTTCTTCCATTTAAGAATTATGGAGGCCACTGTGCTCTTGGGAAACTTCAATGCAGCTGAAAAAACACAATCCTGTCTCTGAGCTCTGCAGGCAGTTCCTTTGACCTCATGGCTTGGTTTTTGCTCTGATATACATTTTCAGCTGTAAGACCTTATATAGACAGGTGTGTGCCTTTCCAAATCATGTCCAATGAATTTAATTTTCCACAGGTGGACTCCAATCAGTATAGAATCATCACAAATATGATCCAGAGAAATGGGATGCACCTGAGCTAAATTTCAAGTGTCATATAAAAGGGACTGAATACTTATTTCAATGTGATATTTCATTTTTTTCTTTTTAATAAATTAGCAAACTTATAAAAAATCTAATTCTTGCTTTGGCATTATGGGGGTATGGAGTGTAGATTGATGTAGGACATTTTTTTTTCAAGCATTTTAGCATAAGGCTGCAACATTACACAATGTGAAACAAATGAATGGGTCTGAATACTTTCTGACTGGACTGTATATTAATAAAACATTTTACATGAGTAAAAAACCCTGCAATAGCGAAAATATTTCATCAGCAGTATGCAAACAGATTTTTAGATTTTCTTAAGAAATGCGAGTCATTTTTGCCCATGTAATGTGGTTGCTAGGTGTTGCTTACTGGCCAAAGTCAAGACTCCCCAAGTCTCTATTAAATTAAAGATTAGGGAGACTCAATTCAAGTCTCTCTCCTTCATTGGAAGTCTATAGGACTTTTTTTTTTGCCATTTTTATCATTGGTCAGTTGAAATTGTAATTTTCCCTTAAGCTACAGAAGAACAGCTTTTTAACTGTGTCAACTACAAACCTAATAACATCAGTGGAGGAAGTTCTGAGTTTCTGCTCATGTTCTGGGATGGTGTGCCACGTAAACACCAATCGCCAATCAAATCCTCCGATCTGAGGTTCTCCAGGGTTGCCCAGGTATTGAAATGTGTTCCAGTCAATAACGTCTATAACTGGACAAACCACAGCAGAAGGCTCCTCCTTTATTCTAAAGGATACAACGGTGAAAAATGGGAGATAAATATTAGGCTTATCCTGGAAAAGCATGCAAATTTTGCTATGCAAATTTAAATGGCCTATAAACAAAAGTTAAATGAGCCTAAAGTACTTTGCTACCGCAATGCATAATGCACAAATTTAAGCATGAGGGAAAGTAATGCATCAGGGTATGTAAATACTTTTGAGAGTCTCACCTCTGGAGTAATGGCTCTAACCAGCCCTCATGGCACTCACAGTGGCAGTCCAGGAAGGTCAGCACTTCTCCTGTAGCAATGGATGCCCCCAGGAGCCGCGCCCTCACTAAACCCTCTCTCTTTCTCGCTCGGATAAGACGCACCTTTTTGAGATTGGCAATGTAGTTCTCAAGAGGCTCCTTTAAATGATCTGAAGGGCAAATGCATGAGAGGAATTCAATAAAAGCGACAGGCCTTATGGACAGGGACAGAAATATGTCGATTGCTTTTAGCATTAAGGAAAAATTATTTTTTTAACACAGGGTGGAACTCATTTGACATTACAGCTTTGGTATTTCTATGTTAAGAATCTATCTGCAGTTGATAAACTTGCATTGTTTCGTTAATCCCACTTCATCCAGCACTTTTCATACAAAGAAAGTTGCAATAGTCTAATTATGTAAAAGGTCCTGAAAGATAACTGGTGTTAAGTGCCTTGCTTGAGGGCACAATAGTAAATAAGTTGCCAGTAAAAGTCTGGCAGATCTTTTACTACACTAACCCTTCATGGAATGAAACCGGGGCAAAAATGTCAGTGAAACTGACATAAATGCTCCAGATATTTAATAAATGTATTATTGAATGTTTTTTATCTGTTATCTTTCATAATATTCTATTCTAGACCTGTCTAGTTATGAGTTTGAACACTGTATTATTTATTTCAATTAATTAGTTCAATATTTGACAGAAATGAATGACACATTGTTATATCAGGTAAATGCAATCAATTCCAGGGGGCAAATTTAACTTCTTTTTAAAAACCTGTTTCTGAATTTCTGAAAAGTTCACTGAATCAAACCCACACATTGTTTTAGAAGCTGGGATTCTTCACTATAAAACTACAGCACCGTCTCACTATTAATTATGTTTCACTGCTGTTTTGAAACATTACACAGAGTTTATATAAAGTCTGTATCGACAACAAGGTATCACATGTGATCTTGATGATCACAAGACTTCAATTTTCCCCTGCTGACAGGTATCATGAGACATTTTGTTTGAGACTGATACCTCTGTCACTGTAGTCATCCACCAGTATCACTTCAGTGAGCAGCAGGTCAGGCGAGGTCTCCAGGACACTGTGAACTGTACGTAGCAGTGTAGACCAGGCTTCATTGTAGAAGGCTATCACTACTGAGGTTGAGGGCAAGCTCAGGTAGTCATATTTCAGGGTTTTACATCTGGATAGAAAGAAGTGCATTAACCTTTAAGCACATACCTCAGGTCTTCAATGACCCGGGACCTCATTCCACCCCATGTACCTCATTTTTTGGAGTTGTGACCACACCTTTTTAGTATTCCTCAATCTTTCTCTGATGATTAGAGTTACCAAAAAAAAAAAAAAAAGGCTAAATTGCAAAAGATGTATTTTTTATAATGGTTTAAGTACCAAAAGTGTTAGGGTCACTAGAGACACTAGGTACAGTATGTAATATTGTGGGGTTTTTTTGTTTGTTTTTTTGCACTTATAAAGATACGAAGTAATCATAAAATATATCACAGGATATCGTCTTTTTTTATTACAAGAGAAATGAGTACTACAGCCGTGGCCAAAAGTATTGGCAGTGACATACATTTTGTGTTTTGCTAAGTTTTCTGCTTCAGATGTTGTGGTGTTGATTCACATTGTTTCTAGATTATTGTGCAGAGTGATCAGATGCATTTTAAATAATTGCAAAAAGCTTCATTGGCCCAAAAAAATGGTCTTTATCACAAAAATCACAAAGTTTTTTGGCCCTGGCACAAAATGACCAGCTAACATAATTTCACTAATCATATCAAAAGCACCGGGGAAAGTGTGAATGAGTACTAGTCAGGTAAAATCACTCTATCATTCTGATTGGATTATAAGAGCAGACTGATTGCTATAAGAGGAGGTATGAAGTGCTTCCAATCATTGTGTTCTTGTTAGCAATGGTTCCCTCTAAAGAAAGACGTCCAGCCATCATCACTTTGCATCAAAATGGCCTCATGTGAGGAAATTGCTGCAAAGAATATTGCACCTGAAAGAACCATTTACCGGACCATCAAGAACTTCAAGGAGAGAGGTTCAACTGCAGTGAAGAAAACTTCAGGACATCCCAGAATGTCCAGCAAGTGCCAGGACTGTGTCCTCCTGAGGAGTCAGCTACGGAATCGTGTCACCACCAGTGCAGAGCTTGCTCAATATTGGTAGCAGGTTGGTGTGAGTGCATCTGCACGCACAGTGAGGCGAAGACTTTTGGACAATGGCCTGGTGTCAAGAAGAGCAGCAAAGAAGCCACTTCTCTCCAAGAAAAACATCAAGGACAGACTGAAATTCTGCAGGAAGTACAAGGACTGGACAGCGGAAGACTGGTGCAAAGTTATTTTCTCTGAAGCCCCTTCTGACTGATTGGGACATCTGGAAAATCGATAGTCCAGAGAAGAAAAGGTGAATGCTACCATGAGTCCTGTGTCATGCCAACAGTGAAGCATCCTGAGACCATCCATGTGTGGGGTTGCTTTTCATCCAAGGGAGTGGGTTCTCTCAAAAGTCTGCCTAAAAACACTGCCATGAATAAAGAATGGTATCAAAACGTCCTGCAAGAGCAACTTCTCCCAACGATCCAGGAGAAATTTGGTGATGATCTGTACATTTTCCAGCATGATGGGGCTCCATGTCACAAGGCAAGAGTGATAATGAAGTGGCTCGGAGATCATTACATTGAAATGTTGGATCCGTGGCCAGGCAACATCCCGGAACTTAATCCCATAGAGAACCTGTGATCAATCCTCAAAAGGCGAGTGAAAAAGTAGAAGCCCAGAAATTGTGATCAACTCCGAGCACTAATAAGGCAAGAATGGATCGCCATCAGTCAGGATTTGAACTAGAAGCTGATATCCAACATGCCAGAGCGAATTGCAGAGGTTATGAAGAACAAGGGTCAACACTGTAAATATTGACTCCTTGCATATATTGAATGTTTTTGCCAATAAAAGCCTTTAAAACTCATGAAATTCTTATCATTGTTTTCCAGTATACCATAGAAACATGTTAAAAAATAATCTACAAATACTGAAGCAGCAAACTTTGCAAAACACAAAATGTATGTAACTGACAATACTTTTGGCCACTGTTGTATATTCATACAAATAAACACTATATCACGTTGATTTTCTGCACAAAAATGTGGAATTATCTGTATTCCACATGCGTGTACTCATACATGCAATTATTTACACAAGGTGCCGCTGTTTCAGTGCTTGACTTGATTTACATTTGACATTGCTATTTGATGAAGAAACAACATGGAAGTAAACTATAGCAAGTGTAACACATGAACGGTATGATCTGACTATTGTCATTTGGGTGTACTACTGAAATAACGTAAGTTGTGCATCTATTTAGACTCAATAACTGTCTGAGAAGATACATATGTGTAACTTATGTGTAGCTCAATATGGGTTTGACAGCCAGTTGTGTCTCACAAAATTTCAGTGTGAAAGTAATGAATCCTGCTCTATTTCATGATTTGTTGCATTTTCTTGCATTTTATATTTGAAAAATAAAACATCAAAATATATTTTATTCTATTATTTCTTCATTGTCTTGAAAATCTGACAGCATCTGAGCATTATGTAGATCCATTTTTAAAGTGCCAGGGTAGGGTTGCACTAAAACCAGCTTTGGGACGTTGGGACGTAAAGTTCACACTAAGGGCTTAGTAATTACTAGTTAGTTTGTTACTAAGTCAGTGCTTAATTTGTTTGCACCACCTGTTCTTAAGGCAAGACTTAATTCTCCATAATAAAGTAATACGTAGTCGCATTATATGACGTTTACCTGTACTGATCCAATAAACAGCCTTCAAATTTGTACACAGAAGTGTTAAAAAGGTGTGAATTTCAGTTTGATCTTGTTATGACTGTCAGCTGTAATCAATTATATCACCATACAAACAAGATTTAATTTATGATATATTTGGCTTATGTAAATAAATATTAAATAAATGTCTCTAAAATGAATAAGGGCCAATAAATAAATACTAATACAACAGGTTGGAAAAATAGACATTTATTAATTTTAATATTTTGTAAAACATCAAAATGACGTTGACACCATAAACACGAGAGTGCACCGTTAGATCGGTTGAATCATGCTAAGTATGATTTTTTTACATAATGTTTTCTCCAGTAAATGTAAATGAGTGTAAATGTCAACATCATCATATATGTTGAAAGGATTGACGCCTGTCACGCAAAACTTGAGCACATTGATGTCATAAAATATCTTTGTCTGCTTTTTTATTACATCCGTTACTCCTGGTCAGAGGCTTCTGTAAATATTTAGTTTATATGTAATGTTACATACTACCTAAGTTTAATGGTGCAAGGCTCAAATGTTTAGTAGTAAATAAATTGTGACTTAGTGCCCATTTATGCCAAAACTAGGCTTAGTTGTAACTTACGTACAGCTAAAGACCCTGAATATGTAGTTGGGTGAAATTCCCATGCATTTAAGGGTTAATGCCCTGCTACAAAGTTACTACACTAAATACAATAATGCAAAGTCCGTAATGTTTATTGTTTAAAAAGAAACTGAATGTTTCCAAAAGGAAATGTACTAAATAGAGGTGCATTGTGTCTATGCAGGATGCTGGTAGACTATTTGATGTCACTGTACACGTAATATGTCACAAAGAAGCTTTTCCATGTCCATAGTTAAAAAATAATAATAAAACAACAACATTATCAACTGTTTTGAAGCATCAACACTTACAATGGGTTCCATCTTTCAGGCAGTCTGCGGTGTAGTGATATTTTATCGCTGACATACGTGTTTATTTGATGTTTTTTGATACTCTCTTCCTGCTCTCGCTTCTCTTCATCTTTCAGGTCCAGATTGACAGCTCTGCCCATCTCCCCCAATGCATTAATATCCAGAGGAGGCTTCTCATAAACAGGTCTCTTTATCAACTCCTCGTCCACAGTACTGCGCTCCACGACTGCCACTTCTCTTCGACTCGCCAGCCCGACATCACTCGGAGTCTGAGCGTCCTTAGGAAATATTAAATATCCCGCAACAAAAGCTCCGAGAATGCACAGAATGAACTTGGACCGACTCCGTCTGCCACATAATGCCATAATGTATCCTCTCTGGGCGGCTTGGTTTCCTTTAAATGGTTTGTCATCCAAAGCTCAATCTCATGAAAAGTTCAAGTGAAGTTCGCAGACGCTTAACTAAGAAGACCCCATGTTTACAAAGTGCCAGATTTAATTTTAAAATCGATTACAGTGGTTGGGAAACTAATTATAGATAGCAGGAAATATATATGATCCGAGCAAAGTGAAAGTTGGCTCGTTGACCATTTAGTGAGTGGCTGAAACCAACTGTTGAAATATTGGCTGTCTCAAAGCCGCGTAAACTACATAGACAGCATTTTTGAACATCATAAGCGCGTTGGTTTTGCGCATTCTTTGGAGTTCTGAATGACCGCCTTAAATGCGCAAAAAATACGCACCCGTGACGCCCAAGAGTATTGTAAGTGTTGTCTAGGTAGGAAGCTTTACTATGTGTTAAGCAACAGCCATGAAGTGGCAAATCTGTCTCACAGGTCTGTCGAATAGATCGATGTAGAGATGAATTTAATCAGATTAGAACTGGCTGTTTTACTTGATAAGACCGGTAGAACTGGACGAGACAGAAATCCAGGTGAAATCACACAGTCTTCTAATGGGTTACACACTGTGACAACAGCGCTAATCCAAATCCATTTAGTGCGTGCCACTACAATATAAGCATCTGTATGCCGAGATGTGAATGCCAAGTACATGAAAGTGCTCACAATTCGCTGTTAATAATGAAATATGTTATTTTGTTTGCACAAGCTGAACGCGCGTATGATAAATAAGTGTACAGGAAGTTAAACAGACGGCGAAGGAACAGAGCAAACAGTTACTAATTTGCATTGGAAAAGAAGCCAAACTCCTTTTGTCGTTTACATAGACAGTTTAAGTGCAACATAACACTTCCTTTTGACTTTCTGAAGTTCGTATCTGTAGCTCGGCTAATTCGATATTGTTGTTTTCTGGAAGTTTCCTCATAGTGTTGTTCTGCTTTGCTTCATCCGAGAGGAAATGCAACAAGTTAACGTTTTCTGTCAAGTACACGACTCTAAAAACCCTTCTGGGTTGTGTATTTTCATTATGATTATAAAATTATGAAAATAATTGCCAACAAATATCATGTTACCACAGTTTTACTTTAGTAAAATAACTGATCAGAAATTAGCTTTTTGCCCCCTTGGAATTGATTTAAAGAAATATTCCGGGTTCAGTACAAGTTGAGCTCAATCGACAGTATTTGTGGAATTATGTTGATTATCACAAAAAATTATTTTTACTCGTTCCTCCTTTTCTCTAAAAAGGCAAAAATCTAAGTTAAACTGAGACACTTACAATGAAAGAGAAATGGGGTAAATATTTGGAGGGTTTAAAGGCAAAAATTTAAGCTTATAATTTTGTAAAAGCACTTACATTCTGTTAAAACTTATGTATTATTTGAACTGTAATCATTACCTTTTTTTCAAAGTAATTTTAGTTTTTTTTTTAACATTACATTGTCATGGCAAAGGTTACTTTTGAAATGTATTCCACTACAGATTATGTAACGTTTAATGTATTCCAGTAGATTATTCAAGGTCAGTAACATATTCTAAATACTTTGGATTACTACTTCAGCACTGGTAGATTTTTCACTTGTTTTGACTATAAAAAATAATAATAAGATTAAAAAAATATGATCGTGCTGGTAACACGTGCATATAAAATGGCTAGAAATAGCATTTTAGCTTAGCATAAAGCTGACAATTTACACAAGGTTTATTTCTATTTCATCTGCTCAAAACTTACTTCAAACTTCTCTGTCTGCTCGTATGAATGTAACACATCATAAGAAAGTGTTTCACCGCTGTTCAAATGCTCTTTGATCGCATCATTTATATGTATAAATGTTTTCCATCTGAAAGGACTAAATATTAAATGAAACAAATGACAATAAAATACAAAGTAATCTCTTCAGTAATCAATGATTTAAATTGTAACTGTAGTGGAATACAGTTACTTATATTTTGTATTTTAAATACGTAATCCCGTTACATGTATTCCGTTACTCCCCAGCCCTGGTCATGGCAACAAAGATGTAAAAGTGTCTTAACTTTAAACTAATTTTTATTTTTATTTTTTAAAGAAAAGGAGAGGCAACCCCTGAAGTCACGAGTTTGAATCCAGTGTGTGTTGAGTGACTCCAGCCAGGTCTCCTAAGCAACCAAATTGGCCAGGTTGCTAGAGAGGGTAGAGTCACATGGGGTAACCTCCTCGTGGTCGCAATTAGGGGTTCTCACTCTTAAAGGGGCACGTGTTAAGTTAGCGTGGATCGTGGAGGGTAGCATGAGCCTCCACATGCGGGGTCTTCTCAGTGTTATCCACAAAGAGCCACATGATAAATGCGCAGATTGGCGGTCTCAGAAGCGGAGGCAACTGAGACTTGTTCTCTGCCACCCGGATTGAGGTGAGTAACCGCGCTACCACAAGGACTTAATAAGTCGTGGGAATTGGGCATTCCAAATTAGTAGAAAAGGGAGAAAAAAAAGGAGGGTTATCGTTCTGTTAACTATGGAATTTTGAAAGAAACTGCGACTGACAATCATAAATATGTGTGAGTCAGTTGAAGAAGTCTGTTGGTTTTAGAAATTGATGGGTTAACAAATATTTACTCTGAAGATGAATTCCTCTGAATCAGAGAGACTGGTTTGAAGTTTAGAGTATAATATTTCTTCCCTCAACATTCAAACAAGCAACATAAAACATAAGATGATCCAAGTAGCAAACAAAATGTATGTTTATTCAAAATAATGTGCTTAATTATTGATTAGGCCGTTGGAGGGGAGATGGTAATTTGAGTGCCATGCTTTTTGATTGAACACACTTATTGTAGACGTTCCAAAGAGTGCTGTAATAATCTACGGTACACTGCACACAGTGTTGTGCAGTCATTTACCACATGAACACGGAAACAGTGTAAGTTTTCCTAGCCAGTCCAATAAGAGGTCAGTTTAAAACACATCTTGATATGGCCTATAACATTCTGTTTTTATGAGATATTGATCGTTTCTACACGCATTATGTTAGTTGTGATGTAAAAGCCCATAGGCCACAGACTGCTATGTGTTATCACAGGGATGGTCTGTTTGATCTAAATTCTACCGCTTTTGAGCATAGCACAACCTTATTGATTTATAACTTCTCTGTAAACCAACTTGTTTGGACTTCCACTACATAACTTCAAAGGACTTGCGCTGGGTCCTCCATCTTGTCTAATTGCCATCTTACTTGTTGGTATCGTCCTGGGGGGTAGTTCTTGTTAGCTTCATCACACACCTGTTCCCCACAATCCAATCATCCTGAAATGTAAATCACTTTAATTACGCTCACTGCAGATATAAGCAGAAGAATTGATCAGAGTGAATTTATGTAGTTGCACATGTGGAAAGTGTGCCATTAAAATTTTGAGCCTGACTTGGCAGTACCTTGTGTGGTTCATTGTGATCTGGTTTACATAAGAGAATCATGAAATAACTATATATGCAGCATACCCCTTTCTTTTAAAGGGATGTGAAATGGGGAAACCAAATGTAAAATATTAACATAACCAGCTAAAGTCTAAATTTCATTCATGGTAATGCTGTAATAAGAATTGTAAAACTGTTTAGAGACAAAGTCCAATAGCATTTTCGCCCTTTACCACTAGATGTCATTGGCATAGCAACAGAGAGGCAGGGCATAGATAGAGATGTGTTGTCTAGAAAAAAGCAACAGAAAAAGTTCCATTTATAACTTTAATTTAATACATTGAGACAAAAATACTTAGCACTTATTTTTTATGTACCAGAAATACTTCATTACAGTCAATCAACAAAAGAAATGATCACCAAGATCTGTGCTTTATCAGTAGTAATTCAAATGTCATATTCAATGCGCCACAGTCCCTTTAAAAAAACACTTTTCCATTTTAAATGCATTTTAGTGCAAAAAATAAATGCCATAAAGGATCATTTATAAGTTATCCAAACAGTCATTCAGGATATAGATTCATTTAGTTTTCATATGAAATCTCAACTGATCTCAATATCATATTTAGCTATTGCAGAGAAACATTGATAAGTGAAAGGAAGACCTTTGTTATAAAAGCACTTAGGCAATTAATTTGAATGCTTAACTTTGGCCAAAACTATGTTCAAATACTGGAGTATTCAGATGTGTTAAGGTGGTAGCATGAAAATGAGCACATTTGTGAAAGTGATCATGCTGAGGAGGCACTTTAGGTTGTAAGACAACAATCGATACATAAAAGACTAGCTCACAAACAATTTAAATTCTGTCATCATTTACTCGCCCTCATGTTGTTCCAAACTTGATTTACTTTCTTTTGTGGAACACAAAAAGAGATGGCAAGTAATCTGTTAGCCTTTCGCCCAAAGTATACCTCGTTTTTGATGAGAATTCATGGTGTCAATCAAAGTATACTTCATTTGACTTTGTGTGCATTTGCTCTACCACTGCTGAGTTATGACACCTAAAAATATCTTTATATTGTTCAGACTCGAGTTATACAAATGTAGGAATCTCCTGACCTCACACATGCGCTCTTGACTTGCATATCTACTGTTGTTGTTTCCACATTCATCTCCTGTTGTTTACCAATGATTACATTTTCTTCTAGTTCTTCATGACAGCAATGGCTCAACTGTGAGCGTTGCCACATTGTGGACCCACTAATTAGTGCAAATAACTCCAGGCGCATGCACATTCTGCACGTTCAAAGACACGCGGTTAGAAAAATCAGGCAGTGTGTATTCAGTGCTCCAGCACTCTTCTGATAACAAAATTTGCTTCACACGTCCTGTACGTGGACACTCAGCATTCACGTCTGACCGAGATGCTTTGGGCTTCAGTCATGATTCACTGACATTCACCTAACATCTCCTTTCGTGTTCCATGGAAGGAAGAAAGCCATACAAGTTTGGAAAGTCATTTCAAGGGTTAAGTGGATAAATCCCAAATGTGAAATTAAAAAGACTCTTGTAAAATTCTAAGTGTGTACGAGAATGAAGAAATAAAATCTATCAAGAGTTTGGTCCACATTTTCAACACATTGTTTTACATTTTTACACCTTTGATGTGCATTTTCTACTTCTGTAAACTACTTCAAATTAAAATGTACTTATTAATAAACCATTTGAACATTAATGTTAGTTTGGCTGGTCTCCAGAATGACACAGCCACAAAATACTTGTTCTGTTACAGTTCCATCAACACCAGTGTTCCAAAACCATCCATGCAGCTCACACAAAATAAGGTGAAAAGACCCTAAATACACTAGTTTTACAAAAATACAGCCACAAATAAGACAAAAATAAGGCAGGAGAGCAAGAGGCCACAATCAAGATGATCCAGCTCACAACATCCTAAAATCATTCACTTCTGGTACAATTAAATAAAATAGCTGCGCAGTACATCTAAAAAGGTAGCTATGGCTGAGTTTAAAAACGATTCACTAAAAGCAACTAGTGCATCAATGTAAACAAAAATGCTGGTCCAACATAACACTACATGTTTGCTGGATAGTTGAATTTGCTACAATGTGTCATTGAAAGTTGTTATATCGGACAGTTGTTACAGACATGTAATAGCACATATAAAACATTGACACTACAAGTTTACATCCACTTTGGTTTGAAAAGGCACTATATGCAGAATACATCCCATTTGTATACCTGTTGTTCACTCCTTTTTTTTATTCCAAGCTATGTGTCTGAAGAGACATTCTCCTTGATAACTTACATCCAAGTTCACATAGCGTTTAAGGTCACTCAAATTTCCAATGCTGGTGTTTGTCTCCAGGAGTGCAACTTCTCATCTGGATGTCTGCACGGCCGTCTGATGTGCGGTAGGATGTGATACACATGTTTGAATGAGGATTATATATGCTCCCATCCTGAGAAGAGACAATTACCAGATAATTGCATTTTAGGCATGGAAATATTGAGGCAGAGCTAAGATGTGATGTAGAATAATTTTCCGAATTAGGTATTTTAAGGCTGACGCAGGTCTGAACCACGGTATATTAGCCTTTGGATTTACCACTAAAACTTTAAAGGGATAGTTCACCCAAAAATGAAAGTTCTCTAATCGTTTACTCACCCTCATATTATCCAAGATGTGTATGACTTTCTTTCTTCTGCTGAACACAAACGAAGATTTTTAGAAGAATATTTTAGCTCTATAGGTCCTCACAATGCAATTGAATGGTGGCCAGAACTTTGAAGGGCCAAATGGCACATAAAGGCAGCATAAAAGTAATCCATAAGACTCCAGTGGTTTAATCTATGTCTTCTGAAGCGATATGATCGGTGTGGGTTAGAAACAGATAAATAATAAAGTTCTTCTTTTACTATTAATTCTCCTCCCTGCCCAGTAGGTGGCGATATGGACAAAGAATGCAAATCGCCAAAAACAAAAGAAGAATGTGGAGATTTATAGTAAAAAAAGGACTTTATTGCTGATCTGTTTCTCACCCACACTTAACATATCACTTTTATGCTGAATTATGTGCTTTTTAGGACCTTCAAATTTATGGCCACCATTCAATTGATTGGAATGGACCTACAGAGCTGAAATATTCATCTAAAAATCTTCACTTGTGTTCAGCAGAAGAAAGAAAGTCATACACATCTGGGATGGGATGAGGGTGAGTAAATGATGAGAGAATTTTCATTTTTGGGTGAACTATCCCTTTAAACTCATGTCAAAAGATCTGGTGTGAAAGCCCCCTTAAAGAAATAGTTCACCCAAATATGAAAATTATGTCATCATTTACTCACCCTAATGTGTTTCAAACCTGTATGGCTTTATTTCATTGGTGGAACACAAAAGGAGATGTTAAGCAGAATGAAAGCTTGTTCACTTTCATTGTATGAAAAAAAGATGCAATGAAAGTAAATGGTAACTGAAGCTGTCATTCTGCATAACATCTTCTTTTGTGTTCCACCAAAGAATAAAAGTTGTATAGGTTCGTAGGGTGAGTAAATGATGACAGTATTTAAGTTTCTGGGTGAATTATTACATCCTGTTTACTGATGGCAAGGAAAGCAGACTCACATGCTTGAACTCCCATGTGATGCTGGGAGGTCTTGGAACACCATCTTGCGGGCAATGCTTCATTCCTATATGTGTCATTCCATCCTGGATCTCAGCACAAATCTCAGTCACGGAGTTAAAGCGGATCTCCTTCTGAGATGTGTACTCAAAGTACTGAGAGAGAGAAATTACACTTAGTTTGAAATTTAATTTGAGACATTTGCTTTTGTGAGTTGAGTAATCTCTAAAAATGTGGTTAAAACCAAAATAAACCAACAAACGTGATGTGGTAACATCTAAATGAATAGATTGTCATATATTTAATATGACTAAATCAACCTGGTTTATTGTAAAATGTAAGGCCGTTCATTTGGAATTCATTAAAATCCTGCCTCTATAAAAAGTCATGCTCTGCAAGGAATGTACATAAGTTTACACATTTACAATCAACGTCAGGTTAATAATTCATAACCAAACCATTTCTCATTGCAGAGGAACAGAGTTCTTTCTCAGAGGGTAAAGGTCATAACTGTGGAATAATGATGAACTAAAAGGTGTAGCAGTTTCTTCTGTCATTGATCTGCCACTTTAAATATCTGAATACAGTACTCTCTGAAGAAAATGCGTGTGAAAACAGATGTCTGTTGTCAGGGCATTGCTATTAGGCTGCTGCTGGGGTGTTCTGTGTGGTTGCAGTTGCTCAAGTCATAAGAGCAAACCTCAAGTCTATAATATTTTCATCACTATAAATGGCTCAGGTTCATCCTTCAATGCAAGTCTTTGCAATTGTTTTTTCCCTTCCATTTAATCATTCGCTTGGTGATAATGGTGATATAGTAATTGTCTTGCTTTTCTGCAAAAAAGTAAGCTACCTCCAGTATTTATCAGGGCCCTGACCTATATGAAGCGAAGGCATCTGTCTGTCTCAAACTCATTTACCCAGTTACCATTAGTCGATCTACTCCAGGGCCTCATGTATATTTTATACAGAGGTCTATCTTTGAGGAGAAGTGGCTAAGGTTTCCCTTTCAGCCCAGTTTGTAGAAACATTGATTTTCACTCACACATGGTGCTACTTCAGAGTCCCCAGTGGTGACACAAGCCACCGGACACATATGCAGGCTACACTTTCCATTAAATATACATCCAAAAGAGACTCAGAGATTATTCCAGAGATTCATTTTGTCAGCAGGGTTGACACAAAAAAAAAAAACTTCATATCTCAGCCCGGACTCCTGTTTCTGCACAAATAAATCTTGCTTTGTTTTGCAGCAAATGCAACAAACAGGTCCTGATGGATCTCCTGCATCAGCTAACATAGGTGTAATATAACTGGAGGTGAAGTTCACCTAACGTTCATTTTCAAAGTTATGCAATAGCTCTGGCATTAATTGAAACCCCCTTTTAAAGCCTCTTAGAGAAATCATGATGTTGAGTAAAGGCCATAGAGCACAACGGTACGTGCACATCGTCAGAACCTGTGCTTGCTGTTGACTGCACTAAAGAGTCGAACAAAGCAGTTGTTGTGTGCATGTGTCAAATGTGTTTGTACGGGCTTGCGGTCAAAAGAGTATACTTTTATGTGATTTTTGGAGATCGACAATAAAAATCCACTGTGTTCTGTGAATTAAAATACAAATCAAACAGGTTTTAAAACGACATGAAGATTATTAGAAAACGGATAGTTTCAGTCCTGGATGCTGATTGGTCAACAGCAGTGTTTTATTCATGATAAAGCACCTCTCTGAACTCTTCACGGAAATTCTATTTGTATCACTCCATTAGGGCTGAAACGATTAATCGATGATACGGACAACGTCGACTATACAAAAATTGTCAACAAATATTTTCCTTGCCGAGTAGTCATTTTATCTCATTTAACGTAACATGAGATCATATGAAACTCTCACGATGATGCACGAGAGGGCACTGCAGCTCGCGCCTGATTGAAGAGAGGAATAAAACACAGCTCACAGTCCAGATGCACTCTAAACTTTCCAAACAGCCTAAAAGGTGAAGTAGATCGCAATGTATGAGGGATTTCTGAAGCAAAAACACAAAATATTTAAATACAGAAGTAGTGTCATCATGAAATAAAGCGGAGCCGGATCTGGCATGCCACTTAAAGAAATGTTCTGGGTTCAATACAAGTTAGGATCAATGGACAGTGTCGATTCAACTTATCCGTCCTTTTCTTTATGAAAAAGCTAATTTCGAGGTTACAGGGAGGCACTTACAATGGAGGTGAATGGGGACAACTTTTGGAGGGTTTAAAAGGCACTTTTATTTGATCTGTAAAGTTGTTTAAATCATAATTTTTACAGTCGTTTTAGCATTTTAAGTTTTGTTGACATTACAATATCATGGCAATGAAGTTGTAAAATTGGCTATAACTTTACACAGAAATGGTTAAGTGATTATATCACACTAAAATCATGTTAACACGCATATTGTTTAGGTCTTCTGGAGTCTATTAACAAAAACATTGGACAAAAGAAATGTCCTCATAAACCACATTTATAGCATAATATCTTTCAATAATTTATCAGACTCCTGAATTATACTCTTGTGTCCTTTTGAACATGAAGAGAAAGTCACCAAAAATTGCCATTGTATGACATCAAGCACAAAATATTTTCACAATTTCTCCCTTTGTGTTAATAAAAAGATAGAAAGTCATATAGTGTTATAACAGCACAGGGGTGAGTAAACGATGACTGAATTTTCATATTTGGGTGAAAAATTCCTTTTAGTAAATAAGGATAGAATCTTCATTTACTGTTTAGTGAACTACTTTTTCCCTTTATTATTAAGTGCTAAATTATTTGGCAACAAAAGATATGTGGGGTGCAGATTTTTTCTAGTTTCAAAGGGGAGCATGACAAAAAACTTTAGTAAGTGAAAATAAAAATATTAGTACTTAAGCTACCTGATTACCACCCTGACCATGGCAGCCAAACAGGGACAGATGAGCTCCTGTGGGGTTGTGGTCTGGTGCATTGTAGTCCAGACATTCAGAGTAGATCCCAACACTACGCACCTATACCAGGAACCAGGAAAAACAGAAAATCAGTGTAAAAACAGAGAGAAAGACATTAAGGAAGAAGTCCAGAGGGGGAAACAATTATAATCGCATTGATGAGCTTGTAATATGAGAAACAGCAAGTCTCTTACCGCTCCATGCCAGCCAGGCCTGTCCTCTGGCACATGAAGGCCGGGGTAAACGTTCTGCAGGTACCACTCAAAACTCTGACACTGGAGTCGCTTTCGTAATACAATCCTTTCAGAAATATCCCCATAATTTTCCTAGAAGAGAAAAATCACAATCAGGCCTCAAGGCAAAGATGGCAGATTATTTTATGGAATTTTCTTAAGGACTGTCTTGACAAAAAGAAATTTGGTGACTGGAATAATTTCATTAAGACTGCACTCACAAAGAGCAAGTTTTATATAATGTAAAACATTTTAGCAGAGCATAAACTTGGAAAATGTACATTCATTACAGAAATTAGACTTTAGAATGAGACTTTTCGATTACTTATAAACATACTAATTTCTATGCATTTGCCAGGCCTGGAAATCACAATATTATTATTTTTATTTTATCTCTATTTATTTATTTTTTAATGACAATAAATTATTTCTGCCATTAAAAAAAGGAAATAATTTTTTTTTTTTCTAGAACTGGCACATTAACTGCAAGTGTAACTACATAAATTAATGATCTATTGAAAGACTGAGTGCCACATACAGTTGAAGTCAGAAGTTTACATACCTTAGCCAAATACACTTAAACTTTCACAAGTCCTGAAATTTTATTGTAGAAAACATTGCCTGTCTAAGGTCAGTTAAGATAACTATTTTAAGAATGTGAAATGTCAGAATAACAGTAGAAAGAATGATTTATTTCAGTTTTTATTTCTTTCATCACATTCCCAGTGGGTCAGAAGTTTACATACACTTTGTTAGTATTTGGTAGCATTGCCTTCAATTGTTTAACTTAGGTCAAACTTTTTGGTTTTGGGTAGCCTTTAACAAGCTTCTCACAATAAGTAGCTGGAATTTTGGCCCATTTCTCCAGACAGAACTGGTGTCAGGTTTGTAGTCCTCCTTGCTCGCACATGTTTTTTCATTTCTGCCTACAAAAAAATCAGATTGAGGTCAGGGCTTTGTGGTGGCCACTCCAATAACTTGCCTTTGTTCTCCTTAAGTGATTTTGCCACAACTTTGGAGGTATGCTTGGGGTCATTGTCCATTTGGAAGACCCATTTGCGACCAAGCTTTAACTTCCTGGCTAATGTCTTGAGATGTTGCTTCAATACATCCACATACTTTTCCTTCTTCATGATAGCATCTATTTTGTGAGGTGCACCAGTCCCTCCTGCAGCAAAGCCCCCATGCTTCACGGATGGGATGGTGTTCTTCGGCCTGCAAACCTCTGTCGCTTGCAGGCCGAACATAACGATGGTCATTATGGCCAAAAAGTTACATTTTTATTTCATCAGACCAGAGGACATTTCTCCCAAATGTAAGATCTTTGTCCCCATGTGCACTTACAAACTGTAGTCTGGCTTTTTTATGGTGGTTTTGGAGCAGTGGTTCTTCCTTGCTGAGCAGCCTTTCAGGTTATGTTGATTTAGTTCATGTCGTTGACGTTGTTTTACTGTGGATATAGATACTTGTCTACCTGTTTCCTCCAGCATCTTCACAAGGTCCTTTGCTGATGTTCTGGGATTGATTTGCACTTTTCGCACTAAACTATATTCATCTCTAGAAGACAGAATGCATCTCCTTCCTGAGTGGTATGATGGCAGCATGGCCCCACTGTGTTTATACTTGCGTACTATTGTTTGTACAGATGAACATGGCACCTTCAGGCATTTGTAAATTGCTCCCAAGGATGAACCAGACATGTGGAAGTCCACAATTGTTTTTTTTCTAAGGTCTTGGCTGATTTCTTTTGATTTTCACATGATGTCAAGCAAAGAGGCACTGAGTTTGAAGGTCGGCTTTAAAATACATCCACATGTACACCTCCAATTAACTCCAATTAGCCCATTACCTTATCAGAAACTAATTGGCTAATTTCCTAAAGGCTTGACTTAATTTTCTGGAATTTTACAAGCTGCTTAAAGGCACAGTTTACTCAGTGAATGTAAACTTCTGACCTACTGGAATTGTGATATAGTCAATTAAAAGTGAAACAATCGACTCCCCAAATCTATAGTTTGCTAATATTAAACCTGTGGAGTAGTTAAAAAATTTGTTTTATTGACTTCAACCTAAGTGTATGTACACTTGTAGACTTGTAAATATTTCCTGTAAACTTGTAGACTGTAACTACTTCCTGTAAAAGCAATGATGACACTTGAACTGCCACAATGCACTTTAAACAAGTCAAACAAGCCCAAAGGTTTACATAAGATAACATTCATTTTAATAACACTCCTAACAGGTTTGTAAAGGGTGTTTTCTTGCAGACTTGTCAATGAATAACTCAAGTTAGCCAATAAGGGTAGTCTTGGCATCCGGACTCTACGTGTCTATGTTATTGTTTGATCACAAATCCTGGTCATTAATAATGTAATCTTTCTGTAACACAACATTAGCCTGCAGGATATAATATATGTTTGCCCTAGATTTATTATCTTTGTTAGCATTTAAGCTTTTTCAAAGACAGCCAAATAAAGAACAAACACTGTAAGCCGATAGAATGGTGGCAATCAAGCAAAACTGAACGTCATTTCTCTCTTTCACAATTTTTCCCCTTCAGGAGTGAGTAAGCAATTTTAGCACAGAAATGTTAAAGATAAAATTTGAAACAGAAAATGAAGGAAATAACAGACAACAGACTGCTGTAGATCTGTCAGATTATCTAACAGGGTGATTTTAAAAGTAAAAGAGAGTGACCATTCACTCTCAAGAGAGATGGACAGAAGTGTACTGTACCTTGCTTGCTGGGGGGTTTCGGTTATAGAAGTGCTGCTTGTAGGAATCCATCCAGACTTCTGCAGCACGGACAGTGTTCTGAAGGAAGTTCGATCGGGAATATGGGGCTTTCTTGGGAAAAACGTGACCCACATGGGAACATGGGTGAATTTCTAAAGACCCCCCACATTGCCACACCTATAAATACAAAATACATTTGAAAATTTAGAAAGAATAATGTTATTATTTTGATATTTTCATAAAATATTTAATTTTCCACTCATCTCCCACAATTTTTTGCACTCATAGTATTTTGTTAATTTTTACGATTTATAGTTGACTGTTGAAAGCGTAAAAACGAATGTTCTTCCCCACTTCCTGTGGCTGTAATTGCCATTTATAAATTTCCAGGAGGTACACACTCGACTCGACTGCACATCCTAGCACAGAAACTGATTGTGTGGGGCAGTGCACACTTAAGGCCCGTTCACACCAAATCCATGGAATCCAACCTCTGAAGAAAGTCCGTAAAAACATTAAATGAAAAACTATTTCACTCCTGTACAGTAGGTGGCACTGTTGCTGTATACCAGTATCCTCCCCGCACCTTCAACTATTAGAGTTTAATATAATGAACACTGTTAAAGCATTTATTTACCTTATTCGGCATAATAGTTTCATTTTGTACTTTCCATGGTGTTGATGCATTAAAAAACACAGATTATATACTCCTCAAAATGTAAGTGAGATGAGGAAAGAGCGCTGTTGAATAAATAGATGTCCTATTTATATTTGCACATGTATTTATTTACGAGTATCTTCTAAATGGACTCCAGAACCCAACTTCTCTTCTTATAATGCCTGGATAATATAACACAAAGTACAGTGATATAAATACACATGGAATAATAAAAATAGCAGTGTGGTTCTGCAGTTTGTTTGTCTAAAACTTTGCATGTAACAAATCACAATTCTAACCATGTATATATTAAAATAAATGACGATTAACCCAATTTCTTGTGAGATCTTTGAGACTAAGTATGAAGTAAATATATTTATAATTTTAATGTTTGTTTTAATGTTAATTGTGATTAACCACAGAAATAGGTGTGATTAATTTTAATAAAACATTTTTATTCGATTTGCTGCCCTAATTTTCAGTAAACAAAGTTACATTATCTGATTTCATTGGCATGTACTACCTTTCAGAAATAAAACATGACATGAGGAAGATTCGTATGGTTAAATAATGAGCCAAGAACTATGAATATGATTACAACAGAACTTTAGATCAGTCGTGACGCCAACTAAATTCCCACATGTTTTTGTAAACCAATTCGCACCACATCAATAATGCATGAACGTTGTAATGCCCTGGAAGACCAAGCATTGTTTTGTGTTTCCATATGCATAAAAGATTACTCCATGGTATACACCATCAATCTTCATTTCTAGGTAAAGGCTGAAAAAACGAAATTCAATATGAGAGATGAGACTAATTATAAACAGAGGAGCTCAGTCTCTCAAGCTATTAAACTCCCTCTGACAGGCTCCATTGGAAAACCTATGCAAATCATCAGAACCCTAGGTAACATGAATACAGAACACCTGCTTGTGTCTTACCCGAAAAGAAAGTTCCAGATTCTCTCCTCCCCATACCTCCATGCCCATGTCATATGTGCCCAGATACTCAAAGTAGGCCTTGCTGACGGCAAATAGGCCTCCAGCCATAGTGGGAGACCTGTGAAATGAGCAGAGGCAAAGCATTGGCAATCCAACAGAGATATACCCTCTGTCAAATTTTTAGCAGGTAAGTGCTTCTTAGTTCCCATTCAGTGCCTCTGGGTCTGCCATCGGATGAGCCTGCAGAGAAATCTTACACATAACTGGTCAAACTTAATTTACCCCTGGCTTTGGCCATTAAATATAATCTATTCACTATCCTATGTGAATTGAATAAATACAATAACAGTGCAGTCCTATTTCATTCCATTTCCTTGAGCCAATTACCATCTTTCCATTCATAAAATTTTTAAAGTCTGATTGTGAGAGAGTCCCAAATGACTTAAAAGTGACAGTTCACCCAAAAATGTAAATGACATTCCAAACCCATTTGACTTTCTTCCGTGGAATACCAAAAGAGAATTATAGCAGAATGTCCAAGCTGCTCTCTTACATACAATGAAAGTGGATAGTGACCAGGAGCTGTCAAGCTCCAAAAAGGGCAAAAAGCACCCTAAAAGCATGCTAACGTCCATACAACGTGTGCACTATATTTAAAGTCTTCTAAAGCCATATTATAGCTTTATAATATGTATAATAATTTCTATAGAACAGACTGAATTTGAAAGTTGTTATTTACAGAAACTCTTGATTGACAGCAGTCACTTTTACTCTATGGAAAAGAACAGCATGGACATTCTGCTAAATAACTGCTTTTGTGTTCTATGTAGAAAAGGGGGAGTCATACGATTTTGGAACAACATGACCATGAGTAAACAATGGTAGGATTTTCATTTTAGGATGAACTATCCCTTTAAACATTTCTAATCAGTTTGTTAAAAAGTGAAGTGTGTAATAATTTCTCATATCCGAATTTAATGAGCAGAGACAACTATAAGTAAGCCACTCATAGACTGACTTGTAACACAAACATTTCTAGCTCAACCAGTGGGATGCATTTGGGTCAGGGCGGTTGAAGTGTTTGGGAAACCTGATTGAAAACCCTCATTATCAATTCTGTTTGTTGCTGCTAGTGTCGCAGAAATGACACACTTCAAATTGAGTTATACTTGAAAATCGTGACCAGAAACCAACCTAATGGGGTCAATTCGGGATTTCCGTATCTTGCGATCGATTTCCGGCACAGCATGCCACTGGAATGTCAGCCTCCAGTCAAAGCCGCCCACCATGGGCTCATCAGTCTGCATGTAGAACTCAAATGTGTTCCAGTCAATGGTGTCAATCACTGGACATATGATGGTGGTCTCATTCTCTGCAATTCTGAAGAAAAAGACAAAGTTAGCAGTGAATATCAATGTCATAATAAGCCAGAGATAGAACGATATATCAATTTTACTGATTAAACGGAGCTATTAGTTATCAGCAATTATCGATACCGATAGTTGCTGGAATTGTTTTTTATTTCTTGGTGTTCCTCAGATAATTACCTTTTTCTAAACTGAAGCGAGGGCATACAAAGAAAAATACATAGTTTCTCCAACTTCATATATTGTCAATAATAATAATAATAATATAGGCTATATAAAGCTTAATTTGGTTAATATGAAATATAGAGCATTGTGCCAGAGTCTCCAATGTGTTTCAGGCTTGTTCAGTGTTAAAAGTCTCATGCACCAAATCTTTTTTCTGATTATTATTGGGATTTTGGTTAAAAAATAAACTACATCTGGGATTTAATTCATTTTGGACTCTGGGCTCTATGTCTGTGCTGACTAAGACAATGTTGTAAGATTCAATGCATCTATTTTAAAAACTATCGGCTGATTAATCGGTTATCAGCCTTTTCCACCATCTTATTTATAAGAATCCAAAATTCACTATCGGACGATCTCTATATTAAACGTTATAAATATATTGTTGTGAATTATAGGAATGCTTCTCTGGGTTGAAAGACCCCATGAAATTGCTCGATGAGCCGTTTTCTGTCCTGTGCTGACATACTGTATTTTTTGTTGAAAATTTTTTGTTTGTTTGTTTGTGCAGGACATATCGAAGGGCTCTTTTTTAAAAAGCCAATTGGCTATATTTACGTCACAACTAGTGTTGTCACGGTAACAAAATTTCAGTAGTCGGTACCAATACTAGTGAAATTTCATGGTACTCGATACCATTTTCGGTACCAAAGCAAAAACAGGTTACTAAACAACACTCTTTTAATATCAAAGTCTACAAAACATTAGCAGCAGAACTAAGAACAAAAATATGCCATTGAGCAACACTTTAATTTAAATATATTATTTTTTAATTATAACAAAACCTGAACAATGTATGCTTAAAGTATTTTTGAACACTTATATAAGATTTGCTTCAACTTCTGCAACTTTTAATTTAAGTTTTTACCAAGTACTAAAAAAAAGCCTAAATAAACAAGCATACAATAGAATTAATAAAAAACTATTTCCAAACTAATGTGCAAAGTGCTCTCATATTAATAAAGCTGCATATTGCCAATTTTCTTCATGATAAGAAATGCACAGTGAAATATATTATGATTAAATAAGTCACAAGTAAGTTCTAATTTAGCTGCATTAAGCGTGCGCACACGAGGGATGAGCGTCCCCAAGGCAGAGTCTCTCTCAGCCGGGTGCGGTTTCAATCTCTCCCCCTTAGATCAGGACATTCGCACAACTCATTGAAGAGGCGCTTACCATACAGAGAAATGCCAGTTTCTGAGTTTATAGATATTAACATGCTTCTGTATTATTTGAACTTTAATAAAGCAATTTTTCTGCATTTATACGGAAGCTCAAAGAGGCCTTGTGTTATTATTATTTTTCTGTCTCGTTTTCTTGTGATCTCGACATAACAAAAAGTTGTTTTTGCCTTTAATTTTCTATACAGTTTTTAATTGACCTACAGGATTTACAATTAAAAGTTTATTACAAGGTATGAAGGACAATGAGAGATCCTTGGCAGAAAAGTAAAATTTATTATACGTAAATGTAAAGTTATGTTAATTCATTTCACTTTGGTTATAAAATATTCACCTGTCCTATCCAAGAGTATTCTAACCAGTCACCTTTCACATAGGCTAAATCAAACATATTAATAAACACCAGGCAGCACGTCACAAACACTTAATAAACGCTTTTCATCAATATAGAAAGACTCGCTTTCTTCTGCACTCAACAGGAGTCAAGAAGCACGTCTTTATGTGCTTTCCCCAAAGTACCGTCATAAATTGCGGCTGGCTTGCAGACGTCCCGGTCCCTCAAGTTGGCTGGCAATGAAACTGACCAAACGTTCAGGGTCACTGTATTTTCTACGACAAAGTTGTAGATGTGATAGTCTTCTTCTAAGGTGTCTGACACTAATCTGGAAGTTGTCAATGACAGAGAGACGTCGAGATCTCGAAAAAAAAACAAGTCATGATCACGAGAAAACAACCTTAGTTATGTCGAGATCACGAGAAAACGAGACAGAAAAATAATAATAACGCAAGGCCTCTTTGAGCTTCCGTACATTTAACATGTTACGCCGGGATGTTTCCTTTAAAGAGCTCCGCCTCCGCTTATTCCACAACGGATTCCACAATTTTTTTTAATCATTCCCTAATACTTTGGGATCTACATAAAATAAACTGTGAAAGTTTAGAGTGCATCTGGACTGATCTGTGTAATTCTTCCTCCATCAGACGTGAACTGCTGCTCTCACGCGATATCGATACAGTTTAATGTGATTTCATGTTACGTTAAATTAGATCAAACGACTATTCAACAACGAACATTTTTCTCATCAATTTTGTATTTTCGACGATGTCGATAATGTCGACTAAACGTTTCAGCCCTAATGAAAATGATAATATGCTTTTAAACTAACCTGCTTTATTTGCTTGAATAAATCCGGGTGTCTGTCTTTCAGGTGCTTTATTAAGTTTGATGTGTTTCCTCCTTTCGTCAGAAAACTGTGCAAGCAGCGTTTACAAATAGGTTTTTGCTGATCTATGATGTTTCCCTTTTCATCAGCCTCAAATTACCTGGCTTTTTCCCACTTTTCATTTCAACATGATTCAGTTGAGACTCCACAGCAACAGCAGCTTTGCTTGCCGCAATCTTTTGCTTGTTGTGAGCGTTTGACTGTTCCCGCCTCGGCTTGGTATCCCGGTACCTTCAGAAATTCTGGTATCGTAAATAATTTTTTGTTTGAGTACCGATTTGGTACCGGTATTTTTGACAACACTAGTCACAACCATGATTCGCTTCTTGCTATTTAGTTGCAGGTGGTATTAGTGGGAGGGACATTCTCATTCGATTGGACAAAAATCTGTGCGGTGCCACATGAGTCATCAATATTTTTGTTTCGCTTTCCCGAAATGTTTTGTGTATATACTAACGGTTCGTTTTGTCATCTTTAAGCAGTACACTAAAATGGAGATGGCTTGAAATCTTCAGATCGGGCCAAAATGACCCAAAGCCTCCCATTTTTATTTCATGTGGTCTTTGAATTCATAAATAAGATAATTACTGCACACATTAGACTATAATTTTATTAAAATAATCTCAGTGACAGATAAAAGTTCACACCTTTCCAGCAGTGGCTCAATCCAACCAGGCACACATTCACAGTGGCAGTCAAGAAAGGTGAGCACGTGTCCTGTAGCATAGGTGGCGCCAATGAGTCGTGCCCGTACCAGACCTTCTCTTTTCTTGGTGCGAATGAGACGAACGCGATCGAGATTACTTAAATACTGCTCCAGCTGTGACTTCAGATAGCCTGCAATTCATGCAAAGATAATGTGAATGCTTGTTTTGACAAGAAACTCTTTATCAGGATCCAGCAAAATAGATCTAATTGCAGACAATACATAAATCTACTAGGAACAAGACATTATTTCACTTATTGGGGCTTTTATCCCAACAAACACAACAGTTGATCAAGGATTTAACTATGGCTGCCAGAATATCCAGACCTGTGTGGGTGATGCTTGAACTATGCAAAGACAGGCAAATGTTAGTACACTTCATTGCAAATACTGTCAAAATACAACATCAGGAAAATCAAGCAAGCATAAAATGAAAATTACATTTTTTTTACTCTGCCTACTCATAGTTCTATAAGGCTCAATATCTTGGTCTCAAAAATGTTAGAAGTTCCTAAATATAGAACTCCAGAATAAACACTCCAGAGGGCTAAAACGTTTTTAAAAGTTTAAGTTTTGGTTAACTTGACACACCTTACACTCTAGCAACTTTTTCACTGCAAAACTTTTTCTAGCAACGTTAAAACTGCAAAAACCTCCTATTACAAGACCAAGATCAACAGCACCACAGACACTCAAAGCTTATTTAGAACATTCAACACACTTCTCTGTCCTCCCCCTCCACTACCTGACACATCACTGACAGCAGATATCTTCGCCACATTTTTTACAAATAAGGTTACAAACATCAGCAATACATTCGCAACACCACACCCTGTCAAACACCTGGCTTCTGTATGCAACTATTCTTTCTCTATGTTCTCTCCTTTGACTGACACTGAGGTCTCTAAACTCCTCCTCTCCAACCACCCCACCACCTGTTCCCTTGACCCCATTCCATCACACCTTCTCCAGGCCATCTCTCTGTCCATCCTATCTGCACTTACACACAATTAACACATCTCTACTTACAGGCACGTTTCCCACTACATTTAAGCAGGCTCGAGTAACCCCACTGCTGAAAAAACCTGCACTTAACCCCACACAGATAGAACACTACAGACCAGTCTCTCTCATCCCATTCATGGCAAAAACACTTGAAAGGGCAGTTTTCAATCAGATCTCTGCCTATCTCTAACAGAACAAACTGCTGGATGACAATCAGTCAGGCTTCAAAAATGGACACTCCACCGAGACTGCCCTGCTGTCTGTCATCGAGTCGCTGAGACAGGCGAAAGCTGAATTCAGATCATCCGTTCTGATTCTGCTGGACCTTTCTGCAGCCTTTGACACAGTCAACCATAAGATCCTTCTCTCCACCCTCTCTACTCTGGGCATCAGAGGAACTGTGCTTGACTGGTTGACCTCCTATCTCTCAGATAGGTCCTTCAAGGTAGCCTGGAGAGGTGAGGTATCCAAGCCACATCAGCTACTTACTGGGGTACCTAAGGTATCAGTGCTTGGACCACTTCTCTTCTCCATATACACAACATCACTGGGACCCATCATTCAGTCACATGGTTTCTCTTATCATTGCTACGCTGACGACACACAACTCTACTTGTCTTTTCAGCCCAACGACACCACAACGACACTCGAATCACTGCCTGTCTGGCAGACATCTCGGCCTGGATGAAGGAACACCACCTGCAACTCAACCCAGCCAAGACCGAACTCCTTGTCTTTCCAGCCAACCCTGCTGTTAAATACAACATCACCGTGCAGCTGGGTTCAACTACAGTATCGCCTTCCAAAACAGTCAGAAATTTAGGGGTAACCATCGATAACAAGCCACATCTCAAAGACTGCAAGATCATGTACAAAATCAGGAAAATAAGACCTTTCCTCTCTGAACATGCCACACAACTGCTTGTTCAATCACTTGTCATAACTAAACTGGACTACTGTAACTCTCTCATTGCAGGCCTTCCTGCATGTGCAACTAGACCTCTGAAAATGATCCAGAATGCAGCAGCACGTCTGGTCTTTAATGAACCAAAGAAAGCGCATGTTACACCACACTTTGTCTCTCTCCACTGGCTGCCGGTTGATGCACATATTAAATTCAAGGCTTTGATGCTGGCATACAAAACAGTCACTGGGTCTGCTCCAGCATACCTAAAATCATTTATGAAGATCTATACTCCCGCCAGAAGCCTGCGGTCAGCTAAGGAACGTCGCCTTATTGTACTAACACAAAGAGGCACCAAAACACTTTCCCAGACTCTCACTTTCATCATACCATGTTGGTGGAATGACCTTCCTAACACCATCCGTGAAGCTGACTCACACTCTCTCTTAAAAAAACAGCTAAAAACACATCTTTTCCAAGAGCACTTAATCAGTCACTAAAAAAATGTAAAAAAATAAAATTCTTGTTGCACTTAAATCTATTTTGAATGCTATTCTGATGCTAGAGAACTTTTCGTACAAATGTCTCCTGAAGATGATTCGCTTATGTTTTCCTCTTTTGTAAGTTGCTTTGATAAAAGTGTCTGCCAAATGAATAAATGTAAATGTTTTTTTAGTGACTGGTACACTCCTGCATGACACACAATTCAAAGAAGCTCAAAAACACATTCTGTGTGAATGGCCCCTAATAGAAGTGTTCTTAAAGTTGTGCATTTTAATTAACTTAATTACGCTTACAGTGACACTATTAAAATATGATAGTATTTCCTGCACCACTGTGCCACTATTGAATCTACAGCACCAATTCAAAAGAAATCATGTTTTAGCCGAGTGTGAGGTTAGAGTCTGAACTGACTGTAATCACAAACAACAACAAACATACATGATGACAAGTATAGTCCAGTTTGCGAACTCTCAGGAGCTGAATTATGTTTAATAAACCCATCAAAAGAGAAGGGTCTGTCTGCGTCCTGCAAGACTACTTCAAGGCACGCCCACGACAAGTTACACCCCCTTCAAATAACCGATGAAATTCTGAGGACTTGCAACAGTTGGATGTCACATTTATACACCGTGCTTGTTGTGTTTATTTGGAGTCCAGCAGAAACTTTACAACTACATCTATACTTACCCCTAAATCTAACCCTAACCACAAAGATTAAAACTGAAAAGTTTGTAAAATTATTAAATATACTGCATCTTGGGGGCCTGGGTAGCTCAGCGAGTAAAGATGCTGGCTACCACCCCTGGAGTTCGCTAGTTCAAATCCCATGGCGTGTTGAGTGACTCCAGCCAGGTTTCCTAAGCAACCAAATTGTCCCGGTTGCTAGGGAGGGTAGAGTCACATGGGTAACCTTTTTGTGGTAGCTATAATGTGGTTCGTTCTCGGTGGGGCACGTGGTGAGTTGTGCGTGGATGCCGCAGTGGATGGGGTGAAGCCTCCAGACGCGCTATGTCTCCGCGATAATGTGCTCAACAAGCCACGTGATAAGATGCATGGGTTGACGGTCTCAGAGGCAGCTGGGATTCGTCCTCCGCCACCGGATTGAGGCAAGTCACTATGCGACCATGAGGACTTAAAAGTGCAATGGGAATTGGGCATTCCAAATTGGGGAGAAAAAGGGGTTTCCCCTTTTAAGTGACTCGCCTCAATCTGGGGGCCGGAGGAGGAATCTCAGTTGCCTCCACATCGGAGACCGTCAACCTTCACGTGACAATCTTATCACGTGGCTTGTTGAACCGCGGAGACATAGCGAGTGTGGAGGATTCACGCTAATCTCCATGACATCCACGCCCAACTCACCACACACACCCCACAGAGAGAGAGAGAACCAGAATGAAAATTTATGAAATCCTGACCAATCACATTAGACGTTTCCTTTTACATGGAGAGGGTCTCCTCGCGGCGTCACCCATGTTAAGATCACATGACCAGCCTGATACTTAAAGCATAATCTCTGTAACCGCTATGATATTGGACACTTTTACTCATGGATTAAATGAATCATGGATGAATGTGATTAGTGATGTTTTCAATGGTATCAGAAACAAAAAAATAATTATGCTTGAATAATGCTGCATCCATAACCATAGATGTCAGTATAAATCCAAACGAATCATTAAAAAAATAAAAAATACTAGCCGAGTATGGAATGGCATACTGGCCATACTACTCTTACATCTTCTGTCATGTCTGTTTATGGCAGAAATAGTAAAAGTAGTATGTTAGTATGCCATTCCGAACTAGGCCACTGAGTGCACCTTTAATAGTTCTATGACATACAATCATACTGCCGTATCACTAGGTGGCGACAGTGGATAGAAATGTGATGAAAATGAAGAGGAGAAACTATGCTAAGCTAATAGGTTTGTGAGCCAACTAGTGAAAACAGAACGGAAAAATGTTTAATGTAACCATTTATATATCCAGTGTAGTATGACACGTTACATATAATTTAAAAGTTATTCTTTGTCGCATTTACATAGTTAAAATAATATGAATTTTACAGCAATTGCATACGAGTTTAAAAGTTATTTTAGAAAATAGAATTGCTTTGGGATCAAAGTGGGGAGTTACTGGGAGTGGGCATGTCATTAAGTGGGTGTTCCTTGTCGATTCACTTGCATCAAAAGGACTCATTCGTTGAGTTCGGAATTACATACTACCATACAACTCTTACTATTTCTGCCATAGACAGATATGGCAGTAGTAGTACGTAGTATGGGTTGTATGCAATTCCGAACTCAGCCACAAAGTCTCAAACTCGTGAATTATCTGTTTGAATCAGTCAAATGACTCATTGAATAACTTATAGAGGTTCTTGACTTTTTCACTGAATCGTTAATGGAATTGTTCGGGAATTGGAATTAAGAGCAATCAGAATATAGGACCAGAATCATTACAGTCCTTATGATTCCCATAACTTACACACAGTGTCAATCTCGTCAAAGGACTCACTGACGAAAACGTTTGTTGATGAAGGGTTTTTTTTATTTCATCAACGATAATGAAGACAAGACGAAAAAGACACATCAAGACAATCATTGAAATATTATATTAAAGCATTCTGTTGACGAAAACATGCATAATTTACATTGGGTACCTTGCATGGTGAATACGCTGTTCCAGTAAGAAAGACACTAGATGCAATGTAATATCCTTTTCCATTTTGCACCTCATAATCAGATAAAATATATTGTTTTTGTTGACTAAAATTATGTCATTTTCATCAGAGTAAAACTGACTAAAATTAATGAATATGTAATGACGAAATATAGACAATTTCTGCCGACACAACTCCAGCACCAGAACTTATCATCTTACCTCTGTCGCTGAAGTCATCCACAAGTATGACCTCCTTTAGTAGGATGGCTGGTGTGCTTTCCAACACACTATGAATGGTTCTGAGTAAAGTGGACCAGGCCTCATTGTAAAATGCTATGATCACAGATGTAGTGGGCAGTCGATGGATATTGTACTTCTTTGCTTTGCATCTGCCATTACAAAAAGAGATAGAAGTAATTAGACAGTTATGCAAGTTATTGTTCAACATGTGGTTTAGAGAAATAGTTTTCCTGTGAGTGAGCCAATGCATATTATAGAGGATAAAGTTTAACATTTAAAATACAGCGGCATCTAACAGCCCTGTTAAACAGACACTCTCAATACCCTAAAGCCTTCTGAATGCCTACTTAATTTCTATGTTTCACATGCTGCAATGCTATGCCTCAGTTACAGTGTGAAGGAATCTAACTTTTTTTTAAAAGTGCATGTGGAGTCAAAACAAGCCCATCAATCAACTTCAACTTTCAATTCTTAAAACAAGGCAGATTTTTGCCTTTTCTTCGACTACAACTTTCATTCCTCAAATTTAAAATCTGCAAGGGACCATTTCTGGTTCATAAACAGATTCAGAGTAAACAGAGTAGAAGGAGGGGATGGAGACCGATAGACATGCTAGAGACATTTTTGCAGCATTCTGCGAACAGGTTGGACAGTTTAAGATGGATAGAGCGGTGTTTCGCAGCTGGTTTTGTTTTAAGACATGGATCAAGTGGTGGCCCAACACAGTACCATAATTGTTTAACATACAAAAGTAAACAAAAAAAGTCTTTAGTACACTAAAATGTATTCATATATTAATTTATTAATAAGAACTAATTAATATCACAATGCAAAATCTCCACTCATTTGTTTTTATAGCTTCTAAATGTCACATGAATTTCATTGGATTCCTGCTCTTGGCAATCAATAATTCACTGCTCAAAAGACAATGTGGTTGGAATAAACCATGTCTACATGCATTTAATGCAATCTGGGTCATATTTTATTTTACCTTGCATTGGTTTGGTCATTTAAGAATGAAGGTATGTCATTAAACCTGTCTAAGTTGGCATCTGCCTAATTTGGCAAGATATTATCAAGTGACAGATGAATTTGCACCAAAATACAGAAGAGATTGATTGGATGCACAACCTTTGATGTCAACAACAGAGTATATTGTTCTCTCATCAATTACTCTCCCTCATGCCATCCAAGATGTGTATGACTTTCTTTATGAATGAATATTTCAGCTCTGTAGGTCCTCACAATGCAAGTGAATGGGTACCAACATTTGAAGCCACAAAAGCATATAAAAGGCAGCTTAAAAGTAATCTGTGGTTAAATCCATGTCTCCAGAAGCGATATGATAGGTTTTGGTGAGAAATGGATAAATATTTAAGTCCTTTTTCCTATAAATTCTCCTCTCTGCCCAGTAGGTAGCGATATGCATGAAGAATGTGAATCGGCAAAAACAAATGAAGAAGAATATGGAAGTGACCATGAAAGTGGAGATTGATAGTAAAAAAAGGACGTAAATATTGACCTGTTTCTCAACCACACTTATCATATCACTTCTGAATGTATGGATTTACCCTCTGAAGTCATATGGTTTACTTTTATGCTGCCTTTATGTCCTTTTGGCGTTTCAAAGTTCTGGCCACCATTCACTTGCATTGTATGGACCCACAGAGCTGAAATATTCTTCTAAAAATCTTTGTGTTTTGCAGAAGAAAGAAAGTCACACACATCTGGGATGGCATGAGGGTGAGTAAATGATGGAGAATTTCCATTTTTGGGTGAACCAATCCTTTAAGATTATGAAGGTTGAAAGAGTCAAAACTCACCACAAATATGTAGACATGCTACACTTACTGAAAGCAAACAAATTTGGGCTAATTCTCAATAATTATCCCAACAAAGAGAGATGCCAAAGCAAAATGAACAAGGAAAACCCCACAGCATAAAGTTGCTGGCAGTAATGCTTAACTCTCAGACAAGTTAGTTCTTGTCAAAGAGTTATTTCAAAAAGCGAGCAAAAGAACTTCACATCAACAGATAAAAATCCCTGCGGATACCAAAAAATCATCAGCTAGATACAGTGTGTGATCTCCAGAAGAGCCTATGATGTGGCAACTGAAGAGCAGTATGAAGACTGCGGGGGTGAAAAAACGCATCCAATTTGTCTCACTTCTAGTCTTCCAGGGGGACACTTCACTGTGACTCATCTCAGAAAACCAGCTAGAATCATCCTCAATATTGTGTGACAGAGACCATAAAACATTTACTTGCACACAAAAGCATTGTTGTTCTGAAAAAACCTCCTTGATCTGCTTTCTATTGTTTTGTTTTTTTGCTTTCAATCATGTTGCTTGTGGCAATGGGTTCATTTCCCCAGAGAACAGGTGAGGTGGACAAAAGTATGTAAATCACCTGGGGAATCACTGGAGTGTTGAAAGAGTTTGAGATGTGGATCATGTTTTTGATTCATTACAATTACATGGATAGTTCTCTCACACTTATGTTGTTCCAAACCAGTTTAACCTTTTTCTGCAGAACACAAAAAGAGACTTTAGGCAGAATGTTACCCTCGGTCAACATTAACTTTCATTGCATGGGAAAAAGATGCAATGAAAGTGAATGGAAACCAAAGTTGGGTACCTTTTAGCCTAAAATTCTCTTTTGTCTTACACGGAAGAAAGAAATCATGCAGGTCTGGAGCAAAATGAGGGTAAATGAGTAAATGATGAAAGAAGTTTTTTTGAGTGAACTATCCCTTTAAGGTCATAGAGGCTGGGACATACTCATGCATCCTGTTGTCCTGTATGTGGCGATGAAGGGAGATCTTGTCGCTGATGAAGATGTTAATGGCATAGCGCTCAATACCAGACTCCTCCTCTTTCTTCTCCTCAGTGCTGAGGGTCAGTCGAGTGGCTCTGCCATATTCTCCAGGAGCGTTGGGTTCTGGTGGATGTTTCTCATAAACAGGCCGGAGGAGGCTGTCAGAGACTCCCTCTGTGAGGGTAGGAATGTCTCGGACCAGGATGTTGTGTTCACCATCATTTTCAGTCAAAGAGGAGACTGCAGAACGGACTATAAGGAGGTAGAAGAGCCACAGCAGACAGAGGACGAAGCAGACCTTGGCCAGGAAAGCCACCTTCCTCGACCAGCGGATCTTCATGACCTTGGCAGCCAGCACCACTTACAGCACCAGTCAGAGAGCCCTGGACGCCCAACTTTCTGTAGGACAAGAGACGAAAGAGAATGTGCTGATTAGTAACAGACTAAAAATATATTAGTCAGGCCCATTAATCGACTAATTTTTGCCATTCTGATCTTACAAAGACTCGACCGATTAATAAAAGTGGTTGCTCACCCATGTGTTGGTCCCAAGATTTACCAGCAGCCTTATCAATAATCATCAAGACCTCGTATGGGAGTAAATCTACCTCAAATATCCTACCAGGTCAGATAATTAATGCTCTGCTTCCTTGCAGTACCTCCAAACAGGGACACCTATCTGTCAAAACATTATTTATGCATTTGGCAGATGCTTTTATCAAAAGTGAATTTGAGTGCATTCATGCTTTTTCAGTATGTGTGTTCCCTGGTAGTCGAACCCATGACCTTGTCCATGCCAGGATGTGAGCTACAGGAATGCAACATGTCCAGCCAGTCCATAAATACTAAAACATAGCCACAAAAAGTGGAATATTCCGAAAGTATAGCCAGAAGATGTAAACTTTTTACATGCTATTATGATTTGTACATCATGCCGGGGGTTCCATGGCCCAAAAACTGCCTTACCCCCTTTTTGGTCTTGGGTGCTGGGCAGGCTGCGATCGCTGCGGTTTTGTCAACCTGTGGACGCACCTGCCCGTGACCCAAGTGGAACCCCAGATACCGAACTTCCACCTGTCCAATTGCACACTTCTTTGGGTTTGCCGTGAGTCCCGCCCGCCTCAGCGCTCTCAGGACCGCCCTCAGATGTTGCATATGCTGCCGCCAGTCATTACTGTAAATTATAATGTCATCTAGATATGCGGCGGCATATGCCGTGTGTGGTCTGAGGATCTTATCCATAAGGCGCTGAAACGTGGCCGGGGCTCCAAACAAGCCGAACGGAAGTGTTACAAATTGGTGTAATCCGAACGGTGTTGAAAAAGTGTTTTTTTCTCGGGACATTGGAGTTAAAGGGATCTGCCAATACCCCTTCGTTAAGTCCAGCGTCGAGTAAAATTGAGCCGCGTCCAACCGATCGAGTAACTCGTCAATACGCGGCATTGGATATGCGTCAAATTTGGACACCGCGTTCACTTTCCGATAGTCAACACAGAAGCGGTCCGAGCCATCGCTCTTCGGTACCAGGACTACCGGACTGGCCCAATCACTGTGCGACTCTTGTATCACCCCCATTTCGAGCATTGCCTCAAATTCCTCCCTAACGACCCTTTTCTTGTGTTCCGGGAGGCGATAGGGCCGGCTACGAACCACCACGCCCGGGGTGGTCTCGATATGGTGTTCTATGAGGTTCGTGCGACCGGGCAGGAGAGAAAATACGTCTGCGAACTCCGCTTGCAGCCTCGCAACATCCGTCAGCTGCGACAGCGAGAGGTGGTCTCCGCAAGGGACCGGGGTAAATGAATTTGCTTTGAGCGATATCTCCGGTCCGAGCTCCGCCTTCTCCGGAACTGCCGTCGCCAAGGCTACCGGTACCGCCTCCCTCCATGATTTGAGGAAGTTGAGGTGGTACGTTTGACGTGCCCCTCTCCTATCCGTTCGCTTAACCTCATAATCGAGATCTCCAACTCGTCGTGTGACCTCAAAGGGTCCTTGCCACTTGGCGAGTAATTTGGAGCTCGAGGTGGGCAGTAACACAAGTACTTTATCTCCCTGTGAAAATTCCCTTAGCCGAGTGCCCCTGTCGTACAGTCGGCGTTGGCGTTCTTGCGCTTGGAGCAAATTCTCCTGTGTTACCCGTCCCAAAGTGTGGAGTTTTGCTCGAAGGTCAAGAACGTATTGAATTTGGTTTTTGCTATCCGAAGGTCCCTCCTACCAAGCTTCCCGTACGACATCAAGCACGCCCCGTGGCCGGTGCCCATACAGTAGTTCAAACGGAGAAAAGCCGGTGGAGGCTTGGGGGACCTCTCGTACTGCAAACAGCAGGGGTTCGAGCCATTTATCCCAGTTTTTAGCATCTTCGTGTACGAACTTACGAATCATGTTTTTCAAGGTCTTATTAAATCGTTCCACCAGTCCATCGGTCTGCGGGTGGTAGACGCTGGTATGAATCGACTTAATGCCTAACAATTCATATAGTTCGCGAAGTGTACGTGACATGAATGTCGTGCCTTGATCTGTGAGGATTTCCTTTGGAATCCCCACTCGGGAGATAATTCTGAAGAGTGCCTCCACAACACTGCGTGCTGAGATGTTGCGTAGAGGCACTGCTTCCGGATATCGCGTTGCATAGTCCACCAGAACTAACACAAAGCGATGCCCTCGTGCAGTCTTTTCTAATAGCCCCAGGAGATCCATTCCAATTCTGTCGAAGGGGATCTCGATTAACGGTAACGGGCGCAATGGCGCTTTTGGGGTGGCAGGTGGGTTCACCAACTGACATTCCCGGCACGCCACACACCACCTGCAAACGTCCGCGTGAATGCCCGGCCAAAAGAAACGGGCCATTATACGGTTCAAAGACTTTTCGTGACCTAAGTGGCCGGCCATTGGATTATAATGAGCCGCCTGGAAGAGTGTTTCCCGACGGCTCTTCGGTACTAATAGCTGTGTTGTAGCTTCTTTGGTTTGAGTGTCCTGCGTCACTCGATACAACCGCTCTTTGATAATAGCAAAGTACGGGTATGTGAGCGCAACACCAGGCTGGAGCTGTTGACCATCAATTACTTTCACTTGGTCGACGGCGTGCCTAAGGGACTCGTCACGCGACTGCTCCAGAGGAAAATCCCCCACAGGGAAGCCCCTGAGGGCGGAAACACCCCTGTCTGCTTCATCTTGACGCGGAGCCGATGTTGACGGACCCGGCAGCGCCTCCCCAGCCATAGTATCACACGCTACACCTCGCGCCACCACTCGGCAGGACCCATCCACACACATTACCCTCAGTAAATTTTCAAAGCCGGGCCAATTGGTTCCCAAGATTAGTGGATGGGTGAGGCGGGAATTAACCGCAGCCTCGACTCTATGCCTTTTCCCCCTGAATCGTATCTCAATGGTAACCACTGGATATTTGTGAATGTCACCATGCACACACCTCACCCTCACCAATTTATCTCTATCCAATGCCCCGCCTTGCACCAAGCGTTGGTGGATCGAGGTTTGAGAGCAACCTGTATCCACCAAAGCTAGATGTGTATCCCCCTTCACCCTTACCGGTATGCGATACATTCCTGCCCGATCGGGGGCGGCCTGTGGAGCGTCGGGGATTCGAACCAGTGTCCCCACCTCCATCACTGGACACCACTCCTGGCTATGTCCGGCTTCCCCGCAGCTCCAACAGACCGGCCCAGGTCTTCCTTCCGCACTCGTGGGGGCGGGCTCGCCAACCTGGGTAGAATAACGGAGAGAGACAGGGGGGTTTGAAGGGGCAGAAAAGGGAAAGGGTCCTCTGGACCGGGGTCGGGGTCTGGGTGGGCCTCCCCACCTACGAGGAGCCGGAACTGGGCGGGAGTGAGGGGAGCGGGGAGAAGGGGAGGGAACAGTATGCACAGGGGGTGGAGAGTGGGAGCGAGAGGGAGGTGATACTGCCTCGCCGTCTCCTGGGAACGCCGCCATGTAGTCCTCTGCCAGCTGGACGGCTCCATCCAACGACGCCGGGCGGTGGCACTGGACCCACTCCGACATGCCTCGGGGAAGCTGGGAGACGAACTGCTCCAGTACAACCATGTCGACCACTTCCACAACGTCGCGGGTTCCCCCCACCAGCAGCCATTTCCGGCAGGCGTCACGGAGCTGTTGCGCAAACGCAAACGGGCGGCCGTCCTTCCCGAAGCTTAACGAGCGGAACAACGGTCGATTCTGCTCCGGGGTGCGACCGACCCGTTGCTGGATGGCTTTTTTCAGGTGGCTATAGTCCAGGAGGCTGGCGGCGGGAAGTTGTTGTGCTGCCAGCTGCGCCTCCCCGGAAAGTAGGGGCAGTAGGCGGACCGCCCACTGCTCGGGAGGCCACCTCCATACCTCCGCCGTTTTTTCGAACAGGTCGAGGAAGGCCTCCGGATCATCGCTTGGCCCCATTTTCGCGAGGGCAAGCGGTGGGGTGGGCACCGAGGACGACGCAGCACCAGCCCCCTCTCCGGTGATCAGGCTCCGCAGCGCTTGCCGGTCTTCGGCTTGTGCCTGGAGCAAGACTTGGAAGCGTTGCTCTTGCTCCTGGCGAACCTCCAAGAGGGCATGGTGTTGTGTCTGCTGGATGCTGGTGAGGGCGTTGATGACTTCGGCCAGTGGTGAAGGCTCCATAGCGGCGCCTCTCCTCCAAACCCGGGTTCTCGGCACCACTGTAAACTGGTTTGGTTGGGGCGATGGAGAAGTCAGGAGACAATGAGGCAGGTTCAAGGTTAGTATCTTTAATTTCTGTACTTCGACACAGATACAACGGTAACCGTCGTTATAATTGTACACAACAGGGCACAGGTCTCCACTCTCTGGCTGTCGTGTTTCATGCATTCACTCTCCCCCTCTCGACATTTGGCGTTCCTTAAATGTCTCTCTCCGTTTCACTATAACAAGACACAGGTGTTAGAGGTAATTAAAACCCAGGTGACAAGCCTTACTGCTCTCTCTCTCGCCCGCAGACCGACACACGACCACGCCCCCCATGCCACACAGACCTAATGCGGAAATTATCTACAAAACAAAGTTTGAATGGAGTCTATGTTAAGCAGTTTGGAATGCATTAAAAGTTTTAACTTTAAGGTTAGAGGTTTATAACAAATCCTAAACATAATAAAAAATGTCAATAAAGTGCTGCCTATCCGTGTTATATCGGCCACCCTGCTCTCAAGATATTTCATCAGCTATTGAAAAAATAACTAAATAAATCAACAAACAAACAAACAAACATCTGTCAACCACTAGTGTTGATCTCTTAACCTTTGCCAATGTGAAAATGCAAATTACCCACTAAACAAATTTCCTCTCATGTACTGGAACGGCTTCTAATGGCAAATACAATCACAAAAAGCTTCCAACAAGTTAAAAGTGAAATGTGATGAATGAAATGGCAGTTTACAATGATTTCAGGATTACATCAACAACTAAGAAGTGAAAGAACATGCACTTCAAAGGCACCATTTGTACTTTTAAAAAGCAGGCTGTTTTGACAGAGGTCTCATTCTAACTGCCAGCTCCAATCACTGCAGCTGAATTTTAGGAGTCAAATTCAGACATGCCTGAATGGGAGCAGAATACATCATCATCTGAGGCAAACAGAGTAATCACATAATTGAGCTGCATTAATATTTCAGCAGGCTGGGATTTAGCTGAACAGTAGTCATGACAGACAAGCCGTCTGATAAAATAATCCCACTTCTCAATCACTGCACTTCAACCTTTTAACCCCATTTAATAATGAATGTTGTTTACATGCATGTAGATATGCAACAAACCCATAAACTGAATACCAGTGTATGTAATCTAAATGAACCATTAATGTACTTCAGAAACAGGCTAAAATCTTTGGCACTATAAAAGCAAACTGACAAGTTTGTAAGCAACTGTTGGTAGATATAGGCTTAACTAATTTATGTGTGTGAGCACGAGAGAGTAATAGGAGGGGAAAAGATCAACGTTGAATGAGAGCATGTGCCAGAGTTATTCCACAATGATAAAAAAGTAGAACACAATATTCTTTGAGAACATCCAACTAGACCCTATAAATATCTCTAGGCTTGTTTTAAATTGCTTTCACTTATTACTGTGCTCCTTAAAATAGTAACAAAAGTACAGGTTTAACCGCATCTGTGAGCTTATCTGTTCAAACCATAAGCCAACAGGTGAAACATCTACTCATCAAAATGTTCTGAAACTTCGGTGCTTCATCATACATTTTTTTTTTTTAAATTGTCAACTCCATTGATCCTAAGCAGAAAACCTTTAAAGCATATGCATACATATACATATCTGGGTTCAACACAAGCCAAGTTCTATTTAAAAAGAAAATCGTCTTTACAGTACCTCACATACAAAGGCAGTCTATTGTTACACAGCTATTATTGTTATGAAAAATTTGCACTATGCATAAACAACAACATCTAGATTTACCAAAAAAAAAAAAGAATTGTCACTAACACATAGAAAAATACATTGACGTCTTCTCAAGCAATAAAATCACTTTAAATAATTCACATGTTCGTTTTGGGTAAACTATTGCTTTTACAATTTCATGCATCAGAGGGCCTTTGAAGCTCAGCAAGTAAAGATGCTGACTACCACTCCTTGAGTAGCGAGTTGAATCCAGGGCGTGCTGAGTGACTCCACCCAGGTCTCCCAAGCAACCAAATTGGCCAGGTTGCTAGGGGGGTAGAGTCACATGGGGTAACCTCCTCGTGGTCACTATAATGTGGTTCGCTCTCTTGGGGCTCATGGTGAGTTGAGCGTTGATGCCACCTCCAAATGCACTATGTGTCTGCAGTAATGCACTCAACAAGCCACGTGGATTGATGGTCTCAGACGAAGAGGCAACTGAGATTTGTCCTCTGCCACCTGGATTGAGGCACTACGCCACCATGGGGAAAAGTTTATGCATCCAGAGCACATTCATTGTGTTGTAACGGCAAGATTTAGGTGAAAGAAGCAGCTTTATTGTTGTCCATGCCAGGCAGAATCACAAAATAAAATCAAATTACAATATTCGAGTAGTCTTTTTAATAGTCAAATATTTAAAGACAAACTTGATTAATTGATTACTTGTGCAGATTCCTAGTTTAAAGATTGTATATTGGTGCAGACAGGGTTAGAAAGCCATTTTATCACACTATTCGTGTTAACAGGAATAATGTTGTGTAGTTGAACATTTATACCTGTTAAAATAACAATAATAATTGATCTGGATCAATGCATCAATCAAATCACCATCCATACGATGTCATTGATTTAACACATAAACATTGATGTATATTTTTAAGATGCATCTTCATTTTGAAATTCTCTTGCCAGCCACATCAGTACACATTTCCATCAGGTGATGCAGCAACCTTATGATATTCATCTCACTTTATAAATCACTAAATATGCTTCTCATGAGGCCACACGGATGTGCGCGAAGTTCAGCTGCTTTTCCACTATCGAGCAAGTGCAAGACAGGGCTATAAACTGGCCAGCCGGGGCCAATAGCCTCGGACATCGAGCCACAAGACCTAAATCGATTTGCGTTCCCACCATCGGGCCAATAACTATGCAGCGTTGCCCATAAACCTGGCCTTAATTCACATCTGCAGTGCCAATGTCACCCACCCCGCCCATTTCGCAAGCAAGAGGGAAGCTCAAGCTGAGGTATCATTTTATCGGCAACTATAGGATCGCTGGATAAGAAAATCAATATAAGATCGTATCGTGATGAAACTTGCAATTTACACCCCTAAAGAATAACCGGGTCAAAGATTGAAGATTGAACTTTTTATGTGTTAAGGTACTCAACTATAAAATTACTCGAAATGCCAAACCCTACATTAAACATATGCCATGTCTGTACAAAGCTGGTAAACCCTGTAACTTCCAAGGAAAGCAGAAAGGGACATGATGTAATATAACACATGAATTTCCCTAAAACAGTAGACTCACCACTAAAAGGAAGATTTAGACAACATAAAATAGACACTCTGTGCCAGTGCATTGATGACATTAACAGCTGGATGTGCTAAAACTTCCTTAAGTTAAACAATGACAAGACAGATGTCATTGTATTTTACAACAAAGTTGAAATTCCAAAGGTGAACACATACCTTGACACCAAGGGCCTAAAGACAAAAAATCAAGTAAGAAATCTTGGTGTCATTTTGGAGTCAGACCTTAGTTTCAGTGGTCACATCAAAGCAATAACTAAATCAGCCTACTATCATCTAAAAAATATAGCTAGAATTAGATGTTTTTTTTATCCAGTCGAGACTCTACTACTGCAATGGACTCCTAATTGGCCTTCCCAAAAAGACCATTAAATACCTGCAGTTCATTCAGAATGCCACTGGCAGGATTCTTACTCAAACCAAAAAAAATTCTGAGCATATTACTCCAGTCCAGTCTTTACACTGGCTTCCAGTTACATTAAGAATGTATTTTAAAGCAGCCGAGTGGGCCGGCTCTCTGAATAGACAGTTTGAGGATCCTGCATGTTTTTTTTTGTGTGCTGTTGCAGTCTACTGGCTGGAGCTTATATTGTGAAGTATTTCTTGCAAAATCATTGGAGTGAGTAATTTGCTTGTACTCATGTTGCAGCCGAGTGGACCAGCTAACTGAACATACGTTTGACTGTTCGAAAAATCTGCGCATTCTTTTTGTGCTGGTTCCGCCTAGCGGCTGGAGTTTATCTTGTAGAATAACACAACTTCAAGACAGTTTTATGGACAGTTTTACGCTCTCTCTCGGTGGGGTGTGTGGCGAGTTGTGTGTGGATGCTGATGAGAATAGCGTGAAGCCTCCACACGCCCCATGTCTCCGCCACCCGGATTGAGGAGAGTCACTACGCCACCACGAGGACTTAGAGCGCATTTGGGAATTGAGCATTCAAAATTTGGTAGGAAAAAAAATGGAAAGCTTCCGCCAACCATGACACAAGCCCGGATCAGTCTGATTCTTAAAAAAGGACAAAGATCCAAGCGAGTGTAAGAGTTACCGTCCAATTTCCCTGATCCAGCTAGACGTTAAAATGTTGTCAAAAAGTATGGCTAACCAATTAATTAAAGTTATGACATCTCTTATACATACATATATATCAGGTGGGGTTTATTCTTGGCCGTAGCTCTTCTGATAACATTAGACGTTTCATCAATATCATATGGCCAGTGGTCAATGCCATCTAACTTGACGCTGAAAAGGTGTTTGATATGGTAGAATGGAATTATCTTTTTAAGATTTTGAAAATGTACGGGTTCGGGAATACTTTTATTGGATGGATTAATTTACTTTATAGACATCCGTTAGAGGCAGTAAAAACAAATGGATACATTTCAGATTATTTTATTCAAGGCTGCACTCTTTCTCCATTATTGTTCTAGAACCATTAGCAGCCACAATAAGAAAGGAGGATGATTTTCCAGGGGTGATGGCAGGAGGTGTGGCGCATAAGATTTTGCTTTATGCAGATTATATTTTATTATTCATCTCCGACCCGCTAGATCTATGCCTTGCCGACACAGAATTATTCTTTCCTTGAGTTAATTCGTCTAAATACAAAGCTTTGGCTCTGAAAGCATACTGCCCAATAACGGCTTTTCAGCTGGGTGCCTTCCAGCTGCCCAAACAAGGCATTAAGTAGTTGGGTAGTATATTCCCAGCAAATTTGAGTGATTTAGTTAGTTAATTTTGACCCTTTAATAAAAAGGTTTGAGCGATGTGGGCAGGTGGGCTTCATTACATTTATCTATGATTGGGAAGGATAATGTTTTTAAAATGAATTGTATTCCAAAATTCAACTACCTGCTATAATCTCTCCCTATAGATGTCCCCCTCTGTTATTTCAACCAATCTGAAAGCATAGCGAAGTCCTTCATTTGGAATAGTAAGCATCGCAGATTACATTTCAGTAAATTGAATAGGGCGATTGACAAAGGTGGGCTAGGGCTACCCAAGATTTTGTTTTATTATTATGCACTCTGTCTCGGACAGAGAGCCCATCCCTGGTTTTGTACTGAACAGGAAGTTCTTGCCCCAATTTCACCATTGCAAATCCTTTCTATCAAAATAACCGGAAAAGTTAAGTTACACCCCGTTATCTCGCATTTGCACTCGGTATGGACAAAAGTGTAGAGAGTGTTTAATTAGGACATTTATTTAAATGTAGCCTCAAGCTGAACTCAAAATTATGTATTAATAAGTCCCCTTTCTGCTGGACAGAGTAGACTGATATATTTAATATACTCTGTGACCTATATGAGAGTGGAATGTTGAGATAATTTAAAATATGGTTCAACATTTTGGGATTCCCAGGTCTCAGTTCTTTAGGTATTTATAGCTGTTCCACCTGCTCTGTACTATATTTGGGAGTAGCATACACCCAACTAAAGTGGCAGATACTCTGGGAGTGGTGATTACTGCTTTTGGAAAAGGTCATGAGGCATCCGTGTATTACTCCATGCTAATTCAGAGTCTGAGGGACTGAGCTTCAGCTTCTCTCAAGAGGTTATGGAAGATCTAAACTTGGTATTGGAGGAGGGAGTGTGTGCTAGGATTCTAAAAAACCGTAAAGTCTATTTAGAGATGCAAGGGTGCGACTTATGCAATTTAAGATCATACATTGATTCTATTGGACCCACTCTAGATTGTATAGGCTTGGTGTGAAAGACACACCCACCTGCTGGCAATGCCAATCAGAAGATGGAGGAACAACACATGTTTTTTGGTGGTGCGTTAAGATCCAAGAATTTTGGTTGAGGGTTTTATGTGTGACGCATTGGGCACTCAAATTTCATTTTGCCACAGACTAAAAAATATAAAAATTGGGTCCTAGTCAGTGTTATATCTGGCAGACAGATTGTTCTAAGGGGATGGAAGTTGGCTGGAGCGCCCTCATTTCAAGAGTGGTGCACAGAGATGGGGCGGGTGGTGGCATTCGAGGAAATGTCATGTAGAAGGCTAGGCAAGTTGGATTCATTTAATAAAAAAATTGTGCGGCTACTTGGCCTTCTTGGAGCTCTCTCAGGGAGGGGCAGTGGAGAGAGTAGTATAGTTTTAAATGTGTGAGATTAATTGTATTTATTGTTTTTATATTTTTTTCTTTTTTCCTTTCTTTTTTTGTGTGTGTATATTCAAGTGTGAGCACAGGGATATTTATTGAGGGTCAGGGTGGGATTGGGGATTGGGAGGGGGAAAGGGAATAATGGGGGTTAAATGTTGATTCTGTGAATATGTTTTGCTATTCTTTGTCAATTGTGTGAATCAATCAAAACTGTTAATCAGAAAAAGAAACTGATTTTAAAGTATGATAACACGTTTATAAATCGCTCAATAGCCTAGGACCTAAAAACATTTCAGATATGCTTGTTGAATATAAACTTAACAGAACTCTCTGATCATTAGAATCAAGTCAGTTAGACATACAGAGGGTTCACTCAAAACAAGTTGAGAGCTATTATGCACCCGCAGCTGGAACCAGCTTCCAGAAGTGGTTAGACGTGCCTCAACAGTTGCCACATTTAAATCCAGACTGAAAAATACATCGGTTTAGTTGTGCAATTTCTGACTGAGCATTGTGAAACATTAGAACTATGTTACTAATGTCAACATTATAAACTCAAATTCGGGAGGTCCAATGATTACACATTTATTTATGACTATTACAGGGGTCGGCAACCTATGGCATGCTGAGGTGTAATCACAGGCACACTAGCAACGGCGAGAGATGAGTAGACTATTTTATTTATATAAATTCTGCACCTGCATTCCAATCTACATCTTGATCATGCAGTGTTTTTAATTTGCTGAATGGGAGGCTAAACAAAAAAAGTTCAAATGTGACAAGACTGCAGTATTCCCAACAGACTCGTGCAGCACATGCAAGCCATTCACGCATCACAAGCCGGTAGCGCTTTATGTTCGGTTAATCGCTAGGGATGGGCATTTTGGCAATGTTGTCTACTTGAGTACTCGGACTAGTTACTCGTACTCGTTGAGTACTCAAGTGGCAATGACATGTACATAATTGTATATATAATAACATGTCTGACAAATATATTTGGTTGCTGCATTGCGTCTTGTTCCAGTGTATCTTCTATATATTGTTATGGGCTGTTATAAAATAATCTGTTACAAAATGTACAAAAGAATAGGGATGAACTGATACCACTTTCCTCTTCCGATCCGATAATCAGTTTAGAATATCTTTACATTATTGTTTGGAAATAATTGAGTGTACTCTTTAATATGTAAAGAAACACAAACCTCTAACTACACATTATTTCAATATAAATGATAGCTTATTAAGAAAAACTTTATTGTTAACTAGTATACTGAATAATGTAGCAGCAAAATTAACAGCAATTCCAGTAAGTCATCAGTAGAAAAGCTGTTTTTTTTTGTTGTTGTTTTTTGTCAAGTTTTTTCAACTTGTATCTGGACTTTAAAGGATTCAGATCTCTTTTTTTTCATTCAATTTAGTTGTAAGATATCAGCTCACTTTTCATTCACAGTAATTTTTTGGAACCCATTCAACTTAAATATAATTATAATTCGTAAAAAAATGATAATAATAATATATTATAACAATAATATATTTCAGTCGTGCACCTTTAACTTTTAAACCCTCGCACTTTTATTTTGACATTCTGAACTCTCCAGGAAGTCCTGTAAGTGTCTCTGTTTGTAGGCAAGTTCACAGTAGTTGAATTCACTTCTTATTCAAATTCTTGTCAAATGCACCTCCAATGCCTTTCTAAATGCATATTATAAGTGAACTGAACTATTGAGCATCTACATCTGAGATGTTGTTCGCGAGTAGTGTTTAAATATTAAATGCCGCAAGTATGTGTGTAAACAGAATGCCGCCATTGGCTTACGCGCTGGTGCTATACATTTAATTATTAAACACAGCCATTTGTGATTCACAGAGCTCTCTCATGTCTTCAAAATGGCATTGAATAAAATGCATGAGTCATATGAACTACTTTAATGGTGTATTAATGGTTCTTTTATGTCATTTTTGGAGCTTGATAGTTACATACAGGACTAACACACATTTTTCGGATTTGGATCGGGCTCGTCGGACCGATAATGATCCGTCTAAAAGCTTCAGTATCTGAGCCGATACTGATCCAGGTATCAGATCGGTGCATTCCACAAAAGAATGCATAAGCTAATAATATTAATGCATTATATTTTGTCGTTGAGAAGATTCGCTACCCAACTCAATGAAAGAAAGCGCACAACGCATGTCTGTCGGTTCATCCTTCAGGTTAACGTTGTAATCTTAGTGTGTGTCCAAGTGTTCGCTCCTGTGGGGAAAGACGCGATGCTCCTTATTGTTGTTTCTGTGATGATTCTTGAAGCGTTCCATTCAACTCAGAGTCGGACTTCTAACTTGGAAAGTTGTGAGAATATCTTCAACTCCCATTTCGACGAGATGCAGGTGTGTGTTACCTAGGAGGTTTAAACTCAGTGACAAACATTCACTTTTATTAAATTAACAAGTCAAAGTTCTTATATTAAATGATAATAAAATGTATTTAGCAAATGTTTTGCAGAGACAGGTGTGCACAGTTAATTACACTCTCTTTTGATTATCGAACAATAGCATTGCAGCATCATATATCAGTTTGGTTGCTATGAGACGTCTCTGACAATCAATGGACCCTCAAAGTTACAATGTAATCAATCTCAAAATTTAAAGTAAGCTTTCTCTTTGACACGTTTTTGTTTGTTGTCAGGTCATTGTCACTGAATTTCGAATGAAGTGAAAAGTCACATCATGCGTGATCACGATCGATCATCGTTTTCATGATCGATCATTGCTGCCACGTCAGAGTACCAGAGTCCTCGAGTACTCGTGCCCATCCCTATTGATCATGCGAGTAAATGCGCTCACTTTGCTTCGGTCTGTCTGCGCGGATGACAGCCTACATTCCGTGTTTCATTTGTTTCCTTTTGCTTTCAGAACAACATGTGATGTAATAAGGAGTCTATTCAAAATATAAATTAAACCTGGAACTAAAGTTTTAGGATTCTGGAGGTGAGATTCACCGAAAAGGGCTAAATAGTTGCACGTGGCTTGCACGTGCAGTGTGCACATTACTTTGTTATATAAAAATATTGACAGTGACTTAAAAACACCTTTTCAATGATAAGAAGGCTCGAGTTGAGATGCAAGGGGATGCCATCCACCAGTGTTGAAAGAAATGGCAAGAACCATCCCCCTTGTAACAAGTTAAAAGAACAGAAGTTAATATATTCCTACAACTAGTGCACAGTAAAAACACATGTTTTTAACTAAAACAATTTTCAGGTTTTTGCCCCAAAAATACTTTTCTTTCTTACACCACTATTTGAGAATCCATCATAGAAACAGCCCAAACTTATGTTACTATTTTGGTTTGGAGTAGAAAAGGTGTGTGTGTGTGATAGTAGGGAGCGATCGAGATAATTTTTTTTCACAATATTCATCATTAAATACAATAACAGAGGGTAATATGTGCATATTATGGCCACGTATAGCATAAGCACCATGAATCTTTGCCATTGATGCAGGATGTAAACATTACAAACTACACAATCTACTGCATGCTGTTTAAACTTTCAATCATCATCAAGATCTCATGTAAAATGTATACATAGAATGAGGCAGAAAGCATATTCTTTATATACAGCATGGACAAATGACAGCTGCAGTGATATCTTTGTCACAAATGAATAACAATATATTTTGTATTACATTACCCTGGAATAGCTAAAAAAACAAAAAAAAACCTGTTATCACAGATGTGATGAGGTTTATAATGCAGCTGCTGAGGGAACAACAGAAAATGTGGCCTCTTTCTCTCTTCTGACTAATGGATTTTTTTCTTCTTTTGGACAGCTGTGAAGTGTAGCCTAATAGTGGTTTTTTTCTGTTTTAGCAAACAGGTAAGCAAAAATTATATTTGCTGTGGTCTCCCATTTACCGCTATACAAGTTTACCCTGCTATTGTTTACTTCCCAATTCCCAAAAAAATTTCCATGCAGATGTTCCTAGTAACATATACATAGGAAAATGGTTAAAAAAAATATAGCTGGAGTGCACCTGTCTAATGACACAAAGGTTGTCACGATTAAATAAAAATTGCATGGCAATAAAAATCATGAAATGAAAACAATACCAATTCCGAGGCTGCCCCCATCGAGTACTCGTACAAATATTCGACTAAACACTACTTGAATATTGTAATTTGATTTTGCTTTGTGTTTTTGCCTGCCATGCATGGACAACAATGAAACGGTTTCTCTTTCCTAAATCTTGCCATTACAACTCAATGAATTGGTCGTTAATGTAGATGAATGATTTTGTTAAAGCAATAGTTTACCCAAAAACAACATTTGAATTATTAGTGATTTTAGAGATTCAGAAGACTTCAATGTATGTTTCTATGGGTTGGTGCAAATGTTTTTTTGTCATTTATAAATGTAGGCAAAATGAGTACAAAATATTCAAGATTCAACACAATTTCTAGATCACTAAGCATATAAGCAATTTGTCACATTAACTTTTTTGTATAGAAGTTCGGATTTCCTTACTTCTATCAAAGCATTCAAGATGCAGAACATTCTAAAACCATGCTGATTAGCATGGATCATCAGGACTTGCACCATTTTGCTGGCAAAGTGATTAACAAGGAAAATTAAGAATGGCACTTCATGTCAAAAAGGATGCTGAGTGCCGACCCCTGCACTATACGGTTAAAGGTATGTGGACACCCACTTCTAATGAACAAGTTGTCTATTTCAGCTGCATCCATTACTAACATGTGTATAAAATAAACATTTCTGCTCCGCAAAACCTTTTCCTAGTCAACTGCAACTTCTGTTATTGTGAAGAGGAACAACAGCTCACCCAAAAAGCAGTAGGCCACACAAGTTCACAAAACATGTGCTGAAGCGTGTTGCATGTAAAAATTGTCTGCCCCCAGTCAACATTCACTACAGAGTTCCAAACTGATTCTAGAAGCAGTTTGAAAATGTCTCATTACAAAAAGGCTTTCAAAAACACATTTCAAAACGCTTGATTTGTTGATTTCTCCTCCAAGTCAAGTGAAAGTGGTATAAACAACATGCAGGAAGCCACTTTGTCGTCATAGTAAAACAAATCCATAATACAGGAAATAACATCACAGAGAGGACCCTATATGAACCCCCATGTCCGTGTGTCAAGGTTAGTAAACGGTATGTGTCTCGCACTGTCCATTTGTGATTATGTAGTACCTTCTTGCTACCAAGTGTAAACAGGGCCTAAAAATATCATAAACGTAAAATAAATCTAGCTTTCCAAAAACCGGACACCATCATGAATGCAAAGATTATATATTTACAAAGTTTTTACATGCAATTCAAACCAGACTTTTCCTTTTCTTCTTGGTCATTGACACTGTAACAGATGGAACTTGTCTGTGTTATATTTAGAATCACTGAAGAAGAAACGGGGGGCACACATCCCCCACAATGCATCCATCCTTGTTTACATATTTGTATCAACGCTGAAAATGATTTCGTATGTTATACCTTGCAAATGCGTGGCTGTGAGTCTGTCCTATTGAGACAAAAAAACGAGTTCCCCCTCCGTTGTACGAGTTGATAACTAGAAGGCAGTGTCACATGCTACTTTTTATCTTTCTCAGCGCTGGCCAGGATGCATGAACTCACAATCGTTTATTAAGGATTAAGGATTTAAAAAATGCTTTTATATATAATGCTGAGGTGGATTTTCATTCACAAGTATGAATCCTTGCAATTATCAGTTTTTATTAAAAATAACTATCCAGTATAAAATGTCTCCAAATGGATATAAAGCATTCTTAGATTTAAATGCGGATGAATGGAGAATTTGGTTTTCAAGCATCAAGCGCCCCCTGCAGGAATAAAACTCACAAGACAGTCAGTGGCTGACAGCGTGCAATTTTATTCTGTAGGTCTGTTATCCATGCAAAACTTTTGTATGAATTTAGAAAACATGAAATACATCACATGAGTCATATGTGGAGTCAGTGGAGATGTTAAAGGTGTCCATAGAAATGATCAGTTGTTTTCATATTGTGCAAAGCAGACCAGCATTTCAGATGAGCAGGTAAGAAGTGTCATTTTCTGAAAGGGTCACTTTTTTCTGAATCATTAACCCTTATACTTTTTCTGAATGTTTGATATGATAAATATTTAAGAGTATGCAATGAATTAGGGATGATGTGATCATACAGTTAATTTAACCGTAAGAATTTAGAATCTACCTTTAAAAACCATGAAATGCTTTATTTACACGTGGCAAAAATATTTGATATAATGTATAAATATATAATATAAAAGAGTTTTTTGTAAGATTTTGTAAGCCTAAATGGGAAAACTCTTGCATATGTGTGTACTGGAGCTGTTGCTATGGTTACATGCATGCTTTAATGGCCAGGTGTCCTGGACTGAACTTTCAAGTCACGTGAAACTGAAGCTTAAACACACAAATTCCAAAATATATTCAATCTACCAGATTCATATCCATCAAAAAAGCTACTTAAATCGGCCTTAGGGATGGGAGTGTTTAAATGACTGACTGAATACGACAGATATAAATTATGCAGACAGAAGTCATAGAAAGATACACATTCTACAAATGGGACAGGATGCTCCATTAGTAGTCCAACAACAAACTAGTAAGTTTAATATTTTTAGCTGTGGTGATTAATTAAAGATGCCACTTTATGTAATGTTTATACTTGATGACAGTGTGCAGTGCATGTGGGTGTCGTTACGATCAGCAAATAACTTTGAAAAGTTGCATCTTAAATCGTCCTAATTATTTAAAGCATTGCATCTGTACAAATTCACCACATTCAACAATAAATGTCCATTTTAGTCATGATCGGACTCTAAATCGCCTGCTGTAAGCAATGTTCCCATTATTACGCAGTTCAAAGTTTACTTGTAAGGTTGTGGAGAGTATTTTTATAGAGTCTGTTGTTGATTCTTTATGTTGGGGTGTCTGAAAGACAACGGATTGCTTTAATAAACTGATGCAGAAGAAAAACACATGTTTAATGACATGAACTACATGTTGCGCATCCACAATAATCCTACTGTTACGCACATATAATTGTAAAACCGGTTAATCGAGACTTATTTCTCAGATGGTAACCTAACGGTCAAAAACTCACACAGCAGTATTTCCACATTGAATACACTTCTTCTTTTTTATCTGTGCATTAATTGTTCATTAACAGATAATGAAATGTTATTATGCATTGTGTATTGTGTTGTAATTAAACATTTCCCAAATTTGGTCCCTCTCAAACCAAATCTATGCCATTGTTTAGAATAAAAGGTAAGGCCATACAAAGAAAAATAAAGAGAGAAAAAAATAGAATTGTGTATAACCATCTGGGGAGAGTTTCGACAACACATTGTCATTATGCTGTTTACAACAAGATCAATGTTGCTTGCAACATGTGGATCACAGACCAACACTTCAGCATTAGTGCTTAGACAGCTCTTGCTGAAACCAACATGTGAACAAACTGAACATTTGGCTGTGCTGACTGTCTTTCTAATTTAAGTGAGATAGTACCAGCCCACAATGCCTGATGTATTTCCAGATTTACTTTTGCCTTTCACGTGTCATTACGAACACAATAGTGGAAAAGGCTTTTTTAGCCAAAACAATTCAGTATGCTCGGCGTAACTAAGCTGCAGTGCCAAATTACTCACAATTGCGTATTTAGGGTAAAGAGAACAGAGGGAAAGTATGAGGGTTGAATTTAGACTCCATGGCTTTTTGGACAAGTACATTTGGTAGTATCGTAGAATTAAGAGGTACTTTGGAGTACCGTGTAAATGCCATGTTACATTGTAATCATTTAGCACTGGATACAGTGCTGTTTTAGGAAACGTAAAGCCTGGGCTTAATTTTATTATTGTAGTAATGATTAAAAAAGGCATGTTCCAGCAAATCTTCCATATTAATTGTAGAATTTAATCTTACATATTCATTTAATCATCCAAATTAAATTTGGTTATGTGTTTAACTTTTTTAATGAGTAGCTAAACAATAGATTAAATCAACAAGACATGGGGGCTTAGGTAGCTCAGCGAGTATTGACACTGACTACCACCCCTGAAGTCACGAGTTTGAATCCAGTGTGTGTTGAGTGACTCCAGCCAGGTCTCCTAAGCAAAAAAATTGGCCCGGTTGCTAGGGAGGGTAGAGTCACATGGGGTAACCTCCTTGTGGTCGCGATGAGTGGTTCTTGCTCTCAATGGGGCACGGGGTAAGTTGTGAATGGATCACGGAGAGTATCATGCAGAGTATCCACGGTGTCATGCACAGCGAGCCAGGTGATAAGATGCGTGGATTGACTGTCTCATAAGCGGATGCAACTGAGACTTGTCTTCTGCCACCCGAGTAACCACACCAACACGAGGACTTACTACAAATTTTGTTTTTATATAGTACTACCCCGAAGAAGCTATTTGACATAACACATCCTCACATATATTCCACACGACAAAATAGTAACTGAATTTACACACATGATCCTGTTAAGAAGTTTATATTCCCTTGGTTTCTAATATGGTGTGTTGCTTTCTCAATGATCAATGACTGTGTAATAATTGTTCATGATTCCCTGCTTTATCATGAGCAGTGAAGATGTCCACTTATCTTAAGAAAAAAAAAAACAACTAGTCAAATTATTTGGTTTCTCTGCATCTTCTGCACATTTGAGTTCTTCCCAACAGTGGCTATAAATGAGGTCCAGATTTTGACAATTGAGGGACTAATACACAACTATTACAAAACAATTATTGATGCTCAAGAAGCAACAGAAGAAGGCCTTATTTTATGAAAGGGCAAATTTTCGTGGTAATCAATATGTTGTCACAAATGCTGTCGATTGATCTTAAATTGTATTTAACCCAGAATATTCCTTTACATCTCTATTCTGGGAACGTTCTGGAATCCAAACTTGGTATTTGGAAAGACACGTATGCTTATTCCATTACTGTGCCATGGCACTGCCACTGTACTTATATGTGCTGTGAAGACAGAAAACAGATACTTAACCTTTATTTAATCGGGATAGTGATTTCATACCTAGATCTCTTTTCAAAGATGTTTTAATGGCAGCCTACATATTCAGTAAGCTAAATCATAACATTTGAAACAAATCAGCTCACTTAAATATAAATGCAACAAATGTTCAGCGCAAAAGACCATAAATCAGGCGAGTAAACGCGATGTGATTACTTACAGATAAACTTCGTGTGTATCTCTCCACTAACCGGTCTGAACACAACTTCAGATCTCACATACACACACGTGATACTTCATGTATCAAAACACAGCGCGAAATTAGATAGTAAACTTACTTACTTGTTCTCTACATGCCGTGCTTTTATAGAGATATACGGAGCTGGAAAGACTCGTGCCACTGTCAACACAGCAGCCACATCCTCAAGACACCCAAATGAGTCCTCAAACAACAGTCACCGCCGAATAAAACCCCGCTCTTTTCCGAATAAGTACTTGCATTAACTATTTAAGTAGCTTGGGTCATTACAAACATCCAATGCTACTACGAGTTACATGCTTGAAATAAGTGTTATGAACTTGCAACGGTGTTGCATACATTGAACACCAGGAACTTTCAGATTTGACAGCCTGCCTTCATAAAAGTGAGCCACGTGACTGGAGCATTGTGGGAACGCCCGAGTTCTGTGCGTGAACCTTCATACTAAAACTATGAAATGTTTATTAATTACTTTGTAGTAAAAAAAGAGCATGGAATAATTGCCGATTATTACCTTCATGAATTTATATGATAAATAATAAAATAATATTTATAATAATTTAAATAATGATTTCAATTATGACTCATATATAATTTGTAAATAATATTTAATCAAAATCATTTTTTTAAATGGGTTTTATCAGTAATCATGTCCCAACAGTGAATGAGATTAACAGTATATATACAATTTTGAAAGAATTTAAAGAAATATTCCGCATTCAACGCACGTTAAGATCAATCCACAGCATTGTAGCATAATGTTGATGACTAAAAAAAAAAAAAAATTAAGTGAATGAGGGCCAATCCGTAAATGTTAAAATACTCACCATTTTAAAAGTATAGCCACAAGACCTAAACAATTTGGGTGCTAACATGATTTTATTGTGATAACATATCATTTTACATGTCATTGCCATGTCTATGTAACCCCTAAAAACCTAAAAAAATAAATAAAAAACTGAACTAAAAAGACAATATAAACAACTTTACAGCTCAAATAATACACAAGTTTTCACAGAATAAATAATGTGCTTTTACAAAATGATAAGCTTCACATTTCTGCCTTTAAACCCGCCAAACATTTGCCCCATTCACTTCCATTGTAAGTGCCTCCTTGTAACCTTGGTTTTTACTTTTTTAAAGAAAAGGAGGGATGAGTCGAAATTATTTTTGTGGTAATCAATATTAGGCTATGCCACAAATACTTTGATTGAGCTTGTAATGAGCCTAGAATATTCCTTTTAAAAACTCTACTAGATGTTAATTTCACTGTATGCACAATGTTCGATTCTCCTTCAAGTGATTTGCATATTTATTGATGTCCAATTAAGCCTTAAAGATATACTTTGGGACTTAAAATGTATTTAAAAAAAAAACATTGGTAGTGATGACACATAATGTTCAGTATCTGAAATGTCCTGTTAGATTATTCATCTGGACAACAAAAAGTCTATTAAATTCATCATACTATAGCCTATTCGTTATACTGTTTAAAGCTTGACTGTGTGGGAAGATGCTCAGAATATGTGTTAGTATGTACAGTATATGTAATTCCTTCCTATGTTGACTGAGCAACACCCTGAACTTGCAGAGGACCTTCCCCTCTGCAACGTGGCAACATTTTATGTTCAAGGTTACAAGACTATAAATGACCCTCTGTATCTGGACATGATAGAGTTAACTGTTTTTCACTATAGCCTTTCTAATGAATGGGTGAAACAGGTATATCTGGTCACTAAAGGAAACATATTCAGCTTTTAGGAAGCCATGTAAGCCACATTCTAATGACCAATAATATTACTAATAAAATGAAAATATATTAAATATGATCAACTGGATATCTTAAACCCTCACCAGACATTTGTAGGTAGAACATTTATTAATTTAGCATTTTTTCCCTATGACACAGCATGTTGTGTGCACACCCATGTCTACAAGTATGATAAGTTACAATATTATCTATATCAAAAGTCATTATTTAAGAGGGCGGAACATGAACTGCATGCTGGCCAGTGTAGTTTTGATGAACAGAAAACTGAGCTCAGCTGCCCTGCCAATGCAATGCATGACACTTGTTTGAAAGATTTACGTTTGTCTGTCCCCAAGACAGCCATCAAACAGACATTTTGAAGATGGATGTTAATGATACTTATTACATTTTTAACATGAATTTACTGCAAAGAATTTCATCACACCCAAGATGCATGAAAAACACTATTTAAATGGGTCATGAATTAAATAATCAAATTTTCCTTAATATTTAGACATAAGAGGTAACTGTACTATAAAAACACTGTACGTTTAAGAACTCAAACTTCCTCCCCAGTCTAAAAAGTGCATTTTTAGTTGTCACCCTGATGAAATATCTCATTTTGAAATCTGTCTGTTCGTGACATTACAAAACATTATATCACATATCTGTCATTTGTACTTACACATCGCACCCTTGGCCCAGCCCACTGGCACGCATTTCAAGAGAACAGGCCTTATGTCGCTAACTAATCCTGAATACCAAAGGGGACACATCTGGACTATTTTGAATTATTTTGTATATAAACATTACATGAACTATCTTGCTGCTTTTAAAAGACGTTGTTTCAAGTTGCAACTCTTAAAGGGAGAAGCAATAATCTCAGCTGCTGCCTCTTGTAGTTTGAGCACAAACGCGTCATGGATGCGTTCTTTCACCCATCTGCACTATTTTTAATTGTTGATGCATGTAAACACACGTTTCGGTGTGTTTCCAGCAATGTGCACCTCAGTGCACCTACTGTATGTGTGTGCGTCATTTCACCGTTCTTTGGAGAATTATGTGATTTTTTTTCTCATGTCAGCATGGATTGCTTGTGAACAGTCATAATACAATTCAAGGTTTGCAAAGGCGCTGTTATTGAAGGATGGGGCAGTCAAAAACATTTCAAAACTCAAGTAAACCATTTAATTCATGAATATTTCAAATGTCTTGACTGTTTGATAGTTTATGGTGTTTAGTGATAACAGTTGTGCTTGAGATAAAAAGTTTAATATATTCAGATGCAATGTGTTGGATGTGTGTTTTGTATTAAACCTTCAATTTTGTTTTATAATGTTGAGGTTCATTTTCTTCCAATGGAGTTTTCTGAATTTGAGGGGCTGCATGATGTTATCAAATCGTTCAAGTTAAACGTTGAGGTTTTAAGGAGGCGCTTAGGCCAAAACCAGGCGTTTCAGACATAGGGCCAAAACAGGGTGGGAAATTATCCTATATTACTAAATTGTGATGTTTTGGTGCTAAAAACTTTTAGAACATTATCATTGGACCTCAGGAAAGATAATACAGTTATTTAAAAAAAATAAATAAGAAAAAGCACTTCATGACCCCTTTAAAGCTTTATTATGTAATTTCCACTAACTCCACCTGATGGACTTGCAAAAATAATTGTTGTTTTCAAACAGGTTTTCGGAACATTTCCTCATCTTCCATTGGTTGGCAAACAGATTGTCCTGCCCCAAACTGATGCCATTGGTGGAGTCAATGTTGCTGTGTCATTTTAACTTGACATCTTTTACCTTTAAATATTCATGTACTAAGTGTGTAAAAAATAGAGATCAAGAAGTATCTAAAGTGTTTGCAAAGAAAACTTTGATGCGCTACATGTATGTTATGCCCTCTGGTAAGAAAAGACCATTTTAAGATCAAAATCTGTAATGCACTGTTGCATTTACCGTACTATACTCTCACCCAGTATGTTTACTTTGGACAGGATTGCTGTTCTCATATCCTGAGAGTGCCGGACTCCATCTGCTTCTGGTGAGGCATGACAGCTTTTAAAGGAACAATCCTTAATTTCACAGCTGCTGTATGATAGAGCACTAATGGATTTAGAGGTATTTAAAAATGCTTCATTGTTTCCTCAATACAAAGGAAAGTATGGAATAAATACTTTTCAAAGCTATTAAACAATGCGTACAAATGTCTTTAATACAGTTTTATAGCTGTCTGTATATGTTCAGTATTACTGCCATTCAATTTCAGCATAAGTGATAAACAGCTCAGTTTCTGTTTTCATTTTAGAATTTTAGATCAAATACTTTATGATATACTTAATGTTTGCCAAAAATCTGTGGTGCTTGATAGTTTGTCAAATTTGTCGCTCTCTCTCTCCTGCCAATTCATTTTCATACCAAAGCTAATTGATTTTCCTTTTCTCTCAGGAGAACTCCTTCCAAGTGGAGGATATAAATCTTTGTTTTGGAAAGCATCACAGATTTTATCTCAAAGTTAACTCCCCACTGAATAATTCACTGAATGTTATGTTTATATTGTTTGTATTTGTGTACTGTCAAAGGTCTGCAGAAGCTCTTCTCTGTTTTTGAAGCCGCCTCAGAAAATCTCTTGATGAAGTGAAGGATGTCACCTAGTGGTAATCCTTAGAAACTATATATGCTGTATGTATCCCTTTATAAGTGCACTCAGTCATTTTTGAATGATTAAAAAAGTTTTACCCCAAAGGAAAAGTAATATGAAAGTTTCATTAATTTTGAGAAATTATGTGGCATTGGGTATCAAAGAGAAGTGACCATAGAAAGCGTTTAAATGCCAAAATTAACTTTTGCCTTTAACACTGCAACAATAATCAATTTGAAACACTTCAACTTTTTCAAACAGGATCACAGGTAATGACAAGGAACACTAATCCTCCCAAGAGTAACGTTAAAGCAAACATTGTAATTTAACATAAGAAAAACACTAAAAGGAGCTCAAAATAGAATTATAACCACCATTTAATTATAAATGACAAATAATAACATTCCCAAACTGTCCACAAACCTTGCAAAGACCTACTTAATTTATAATTTGAATACAACAGCCAGTAGCTAGTCCCAAACATAATGAACGACAGCAAATTTTACAATATCTGCAAAATCATGTTGACAAATCACATGAGATAAAGACTCCAGTCATATCAGTAGCCCGTGTTGTCTAGTAACAGACTACATGTATTCTGGATTACACATTTAGATTACAAAACCAAAGACTTTTCATTTGATTACATTACATTTTTAAAAGCACATAATGAGATTACAGTTACTTTTAAAGATTATGTGATTACATATCAATTACATTACCTATACTACACAATACTATACTGTTTAGTAACTTTATTTAATGAAAGGAGCATCAATTTGTACACTTAATACACATAAAATTGGATTTTCAACAAAACATGCAACAAGTAATCCAAAAGTAATCAGATTATATTACCTAAAAAGTGTAATTTAAAATATACTGTAACTAATTACAGTTTAAGTTTTGTAATTTGTAACTAGTACCAGATTACATTTCAGAAGTAATGTGTCCAACACTGCCAGTCTGTTTTAATTGTTTATTTGTTTTACATGGAGCTGGTCTGCCTTATGGGGTCCAGCATGTTGAGATCACATGACCACCTTAAAACTATTAAAAGTTTCGACTTGTGTGGCGCTCCCATCTACAAGAGTGCTCTCATCATTGGTGATCTCGTTGGCCCTGGACCATGTTGGCTTACATAAGCATCCGGCATAGAACCTGTGCCAAGTCAAATATGCGGATTACAGATGGTCCGCTGTGGCAAACCGTAATGGGAGCAGCTGAAAAAAGAAGGAACTCATAACATTGTTTATGCAATTGTAATTGTTGTGTAAATGCATTTATGTCACCACTGATCAGCCTTAAATAGCCTATTTAAATACACCTAAATGCCACTTTAGATATAGCTTCTGTGCCACTTCTGTACCAACTTTGCAGTGTGAAGATGGCTGTTGTTGACAGACAATACCACATTTCTACAATGCCATCGGTGAAGGATGGTGTATCCATGCCACTAGGTGTCAGAATAGATCCAAGACAACTGCCAGTGCAACCTTAACAAAATTGTGTGTGCCAGAACAGTTATTTGCAGAATTTAATTTATGGAAAATTTTGTCATTGAGAATTTAACACCTCTCTTACAAAAAAGTGTAAACTCAATATCTAATGGTTCATTAATCATGCCATGGTCCATTCATTCTATGGATCTTCAAAATTATGTTACGTTGGGTTTATGCTACAATATGTCACTGGGGATATTAAGGAAGTTCTTCCCGCTTTCAGAGCCACAGCACCAAGGATACTCAATAGACGTGTCATCAGATACGCAGGGAAAATGTAAACACCTTCGGTCCATTGAGAGGGGCAAGCATTTAACTGTGTAATAAATCATAGCCTGACTTCAAAACATCCGCTGCAGCTGATGGGCTTATTCAAGATTTACTCTGTTTGTTTGAACTAGCTATGAAGTAAATCTTGAACATTTTACGTCATGGTCTCATGACGCAGTTTGGCTTACACTGTTCCCTCTGCTCCAAAGAATAACAATAAGAGTTGTGATCTTGCAGAGCCTGAAATGATTTACCTAGCCCATTCATGCACTTTAGAAAGTGCTGGCAACTTGGATCTCCGCAGATGAAGGACACTATCAGGGTGAACCATACTAAAATGAATTTCCCAGGGGACCACACATTCACACACTCTAATTTATTAGTCAGTAATAGCCATTCCCAATGGCATTTACACATTAATAGTCAGTGCTCTCATTGTGCGAATCTACTTTTTTAAAGAAAAAACAGAAAGCTTGTGTCATTCAGGTCATTGTGGCATCCTTAATCTCATGCAGATCCAAGGTACAGGCAGTATGCCATGCAGTCATTTCGCAACCAGGATCGCTGTAATATATAACATCTTTTGCGAGATAGTGGGCAAGCTTGTGCAGTCTATGGCTACTTGTCCTTCACCGAAAACTGTATCTCATGAATAGTCCAGCTCTGGGTAGAAACATTGTACTTTCAATCAGTGCTCTTCGCCCAAATCCTTACTTTGTCTGTGGTAATGAAACCACAGAAGCAGACTTAGTTTGAAACAAACATTGGCTACAAAAGCAGTTTTCACACTGTGTTTGCCTTAACCACTTACCCACTAATTCCCTATTAAATGCCCCAGAAACCTGAACTCTGCATCCTAGCAACTGCAAGAACTTTTTATTTGTCCTGAATTGTAGACAAAAGGAGAAAATGTAGATGGAATTAAGCATGATGCTTAGAGAAAGTTTATCTAGGTGTCCTCTGTAAATGCAAGCCTATGTAAGATTCTCAAACTGTTCTGTACAACTGTCACATTTATTTCCCTTGTCAAGTCTTTCAAGATTTTTAAAGAACGTTTGGTTATGGATGTTGCAGAAAAGTTTATAATTAAGAAGAAAACATCTGTCAGTTTTTCAGTGTAATAATGAGCATGTTGCCAGAAATAGATTTCAAACTAGCTTTTCATGTGGTAAAGTGCCAACAACAATAGATAAGCTTGAATAAGTGGCTGATGTGACGTTTCAAGCTGTGACAGCAGTGTCCTGCAGTGCTACATGCTTTATTTAATCTAAAACTATTGTAAAGATATAGTACAATATTTAAACATGCCATTTATATGACCTCATAGAGACTACATGGAATATTTGTACATTTAAAAAATGTAATTGTCACACTGCAGGGCTACTTAAAAAGAAAAGGTGAAAAAGATATGGTGGTCAGTCAAAAAGATTTTTACATAGAGAAGACTGGGGCTAGATGTCATACTTTTCATTCCAGTGGATATTTCTAAGGTTAGGTTTATTTTTGTATAGATACCTACTTTTAGTTATAATATATATATATATATATATATATATATATATATATATATATATATATATATATATATATATATATGTATATATATATCCTACTAGTTTTAATTAAATTAGCATTTCTCTCTAAACCCTAAAGTTGTCATCAATAAAAAAAAACATTTAAGTGGTCCTAGATGAACAGTACTTGAAATGTCATACATTTTGGAATCATAACTCAAATATATGTTCTTTATACTTTTGCTTTGAGTACTACTAACTCAAAATTATCAAGTTCAAAATTGCAGTTGTGTGGAATACAAATAAGCCCTTGATGATACTTCAATCACAGATTAATTAAATGGTTAGTTCACCCAAAAATGAAAAAATAACCCATAATTTACTCACCCTCAAGCCATCCTAGGTGTATATGACTTTCTTATTTCGCCCAAACACAATCTGAGGTTTGAGGTATTTTGAGTATATTTGTGCATTCTTCTGGTGCGTGGATTTGGGAATTGAGTGCGTGTGGATCTGTTGTGTGCATGCTTGGATCGGTTGCCCATGTATTCCCGTGTGCATCTGTCGATCTGTTGCGTAAATGTGTTCTGGCCACTCACGATTATCAACATTGCTCAATCACAGATGCAGATGATCTCATGCATTTATGTGCGGAGCCTACAAAGCTCTGATTGTTTATTTCATGGAGAAAATATAGAAATACTCTTTATTCCCCTAACAAATGTACCCAGTTTGAATGGGACTGCCGTTCCCCCACGAAATACACTCCTGAGTTCCTCCCCATTTTCATCCCTGCCTCTATGTATTGGTATTACACAATCACCCATTTTTATCATTATTTAACTTGGTTTAATGATGGGCGCCATCTTTGTGTCATGGCACATGCCAATTTTGGTTATAGGCCTACAGATGTTTACAGAAACCTCTCAGCTCAGGATGGTCCTAGATAAAAGTTGCATACATATATAAACATTTTCCACATTCTTGTTCCTTAGACTTAGAACCTTAGTCCTTCCTTAGTCCTAATGTAAATTTATAATGTGCTGTGAGTCTCAGCCCTACATTGTTTTAGTACTAGGTAAGTATAGCATGCATGCAGAACATTTCAAGTTTGAGACTTTTCTTTTTTTTTCTTTTTTTATGGGGGAAAAATTATTATTATTATTATTATGATTAGATTTTTTACATTTCCCCTCAATTTTGAGTTGATTATCTCTGGTGGGGGACCTGATAGGAACCTGACATTTTCACAGAAATTAATCCACTATAGTAGCATTCTGCTGTGAAAATTTTGAGTTTGAGATTCCGCTGGTTACAGTGCTAGGGCTAGTAGAAATCTGGGGAAAAGCCTATACTTTATTCATGCATTTTGAGAAATTACCAGATGTAATATAAGAAAAACAGATAATAAAAAGGAACAGGTTTTTTTACAGTCATTATGTTTATGATTGACATACCACAATTTCAAGCTACATGTTTGATTAAAAGCTGTGTGATTTCCTCACTCAGTCTCTCAGAAATTTTGTGGGAGTGTCCGGTGTCAGTAGTCAACTCTGCAGGTGTCAGATTTCTGAGAACATTGTTCATGGGAACCCACGTTTTGTCCTCATTAGATATCTTGAATGATGTTTTTGGTCCAGTTTGGTGGAAACATTTTACAAAAACATCACAGTTTTCCTTGCTGATGTCCTCAACCAAGCCTAACCGCCACTGTTCATCATAGACACAAGAGACACTTTGTAAAATGAAAACAATAAAATAATTATAAAGCAAAACAATTAATAAAACAGAAAAAAGGTAACCCATATTAATATCACACCATTGTTTTGGCCAACAAATATTACTGATCAATTTTTATGATAAAGTTTTAAATGTTCTAAAAGTTAACCATTTATTTATTCCAAACTAATATTTATGAAAACTACTGAATGAATATGTGCAAGGGCAGTTTTATTGTGTTCCCTTTATAGCAAAAATATGATCTTGAATTATAGTTTGAAAGATAAAATTCACAAATAAATTAGTTAAAATCCAGCAAATGGGTTTATGGGGCGATAATGGGGAAAAAGAGGAAGATGCACAATGAAATAGTGTCACTTGTCTTTATCAACAACTGAGATGGCAGAATTGAAGCTGCACTGGAGCATCTCCATTCCTCTGTCAGTTGGGTGAGTCACGGCCCCTCAATGCGACTGTGATCTCGTCCCTGCAGATGGGGCCCCCTGACTCTGCCGTTTTGCTCCTGATAACACTGCTGGAATTGTTCCTTGCTTCACTCCTCCTCACATTTATCAAAAGCTAGTACAATGACATCCTTCATTGCTGCTGCATGCTGAGGTGCTTTCATGGCTGTTGGCCATCAAACGAACATCCCCAGTCCTCTCACAAATATAAACTGGGCAACATTTACAAGTATACATGGAGGCAATAACATTCTGACAGGCAGTCATATATCATAGTTTGTTTCATTAATCAATGACTACACTTCCTAATACAAATGATCATTTGCACACAATCAACTGATCAATTTCAATAAATTTAATTTTCTGTCCTATTTAAAAATCTCAAATTTTTTCATCTCAGATGTGTATTACTTTCTTTCTTCTGCTGAAGAGCATCTATGTTGTGTCTAGATCTTTAAAGCTCCAAAAATCACATTAAGGCAGCATAAAAGTTATCCATAAAACTTCATTGGTTAAATCCTTATCTTCAGAAGTGATATATGTGTGGGTGGGAAACAGATCAATATTTGTCTTTTTATTACCATAAAGTTCCTCCCTGCCCAGTAGGTGGTGATATGCACAAAAAATGCAGGTCACCAAAAACTAAATTAAATTTGAGATCGTTGGTAAAAAAAAAGGACTTAAATATGGTGGCTGCTTGGGTCTTTTGTGTGGTTTCTTGTGTTGCTCCAAACCAGCATTTTTTCAGTGGAACACAAAAGGAGATGTGATACATAATGGCCTTGTTCAGCCTGCCACTAAAAATCTAATTTTTTGCATATCCAGATTGTATCCAGATGATTTTTTGATAGTCTGGACAGCAAAAAAAAAAAAATCTGATTTTTCAGAATCTGATTCAAACCACATCGGGAGGTGGTAACCATTTTCCCCCCATCTGTTTTGAAAGCTTCGTCATGTGTTTACGCCTATTTTGTTACCAAAGCAACCCATGCAGATAGGTTGGATATGTCTGAATGCACAAATCACTTGCAATTAATAGTGCGGACAGTCTGCCTGAAAAATCAGATTTGCCTGCTGTCTGAACATAACCAATGTTAGCCTCTGTCACCATTCATTTTCATATGGAAAAAGGATGCAATGAAAGTGAATGGTGAACGAGGCTAACATTCTTCATAACATTCTTCCTTTTGTGTTCCATAGAGGAAAGCAATTCATTCAGGTTTGGAACAATGTGAGGGTGAGTGTATGTTGACAGAATTTTCATTTTTGGGGTAAACTATTCCTTTAAGCCCTAAGTTTGAGCAGAAGTAATAGTGATACAATTATCATCAAGCACAATAAATTAAAACTCAATTTCATATTCATGCCTGTTCTTTTTGTTTGATGAAATTCTTTAATTACCCTTAACATCTGCCAATATGAGTCGCTTTTGCTTTATGCATATTATATTTTATTATTAGTTTCCGACCCTACTAGATCTATGCCTTGCCTCCACAGAATTATTCATTCCTTTTCTTAGTTCTCGGGATACTAGTTATTTGGTCTAAATCCGAAGATCTGGCTCTGACAGCGTACTGCCCGGTAACAGCTTTTCAGCCGGACACTTTCAGAGGACCAAACAGGGCATTAAATATTTGGGTATTTATATGATTTAGTGAGTTCATTTGGACCCTTTAATAAAAAGGTTTTCGAGCGATGTGGACAGGTGGGCTTCGCTACATTTATCTATGACAGGAAAGGTTAAATGTTATAAAAATGTATTGTATACCAAAATTTTACTACCATTCATCTGGAATGGTAAACGTCCTCGGATGCATTTTAACAAGTTACACAGGCCAATTGACAAAGGTGGGTTAGGTCTCCCAAAGATTTTGTTTTACTATTAAGCTTTTGGTCTCTATTAGACATTTGGTGCATTGGTCGCTTCCACCTGAGAGAGCCCCAACCTGGCTCTTTATATAACAAGAGGTCCTTGCCCCTATCTTGCCATTGCAAAGTCTTTCTACCAAGTTGCCCGGAGAAGTAAAGACTCATCCCATTATCTCGCACATGCATTTTGTGTGGACAAAAGTTTCCCACATGTTCAATTCTGACATTAACTGAACGTTGCCACAAATATTTGGTTAAAACCTAAATAGTGCATTAACAAGTCCCCTTTCTGCTGGACAGAATGGATTGAAAAGGGAGATGCTACGCTGTGTGACATGTATGACAATGGATGTTGAGATCTTTTGAAAATATTACACAATGGTTTGGGATTCCCAGATCTCAATTCTTCAGGTACTTACAGCTGCGCCATCTACTTTGCACCATCTTTGGGTGTAGTAAGCAGGCCCCTAAAATGGCAGACACTCTTGAGATGGTGCTTGCTGCTTTTCGAAAGGGTCACGAGGTTTCAGTGTACTATTCCTGCTTAACTCAGAGCTTAGGGGACAGGGTTTTAACATCCCTTAAGAAGTTATGGGAAAAAAATTTAATTTAGTACTGGAAGATGGAGAATGGGATAAGATAAAATAAAAACGTTTCGGCATCTAGAGATGCAAGGTTGTGCCTCATGCAATTTAATATTCTGCATTGTTTTTATTGGACTCACTCCAGATTGTATTGGCTAGGCCTTAAAGACACACCTACTTGCTGGCAATGCCAGTTGAAGGATGGGGATATAGCCCATGGAGGTTTGGTTGAAGTTTCAGAATTTTATTTTGGAGGTCTTGAGCACTCATATTTTATTTTGCCCCAGACTTTGTATTTTAGGTGATTGGGCAGGTATTAATGAATAAACATATAAAAAACTGGGTCCTTGAACCTTTGATTCCATGAATTCTTGTGTTGTTTGTTTACATTTATATGTGGAATCAATAAACAATTGTTAATACAAAAAAAAGAAAACTCTGAAACTAAGCATGGCTTTTTATTTATTTGCTGGCATGGCTGTCAGCTGTAGTGTTTCCTGCCCTGTGGTGAGGAATGAATGATCAATGATGGAGACTAGAGAGTGAGAGCTTGTCAGCAGTCGAAAGAAACTGGCAAAGATAGGGTCACCTTGTCTGGTTTCCCTGTCCTCCATTTCACCTTTCTCTGTTTCCGCCATAACTCACGCCTCTCCCCCTATCTCTCCCCCTTAAGTCTGTGTTTGTAATATTTTACAATGACAGCTGAGAATCAGCTATGAGACCCTCAGCCTGTTACATTGAGGAAAACACATTCAGTCACTTTATAACACCTCACAGACACAACAAGCATTTGTGGGTACATATTATGTTATGAATAGTCTATATGGTCCCTGCAGTTAAAAATTTTTATTGCAGTTTTCTTCAAATTGCCAATGACTCACAGATTTTCAGCCCCCACGGTTTTACTGCCTTTATTTTTTTGTATTGGTGACCACGTTAATGGCCTTGCGGTTATTTGCAACACGGTCCTTGTCTGTGCTTTATAAACTCACAGCATCTGGCTTTTATTGTGGAATTTGTGTGCCAAAATGATACAGTACAATAGTTGGTTGTTTTGCTAAATCAATCTCCGTTATTTCTCCCATCATAGGCATAAACCTCACTGAGGCAACCGCAGGGCAATGTTTGCATTATTTACGGCAGACTCCAGCACTCTGCTGCAGCTTGGAGAGGTAGCAATAAAACTCAGTCTATACACTCTGTCAAAGCTGAATGCTTTAACAGGGACTCTGTAACCTGCTCACCCACACAATTGAAACGCTCAGCGCTTTGTCAAGGACATCTAGTCATTCTACCCATTTTCTCTAATAGTTTAGTCTTTTTTCTGCACCATAAGGACTTACTACTTTGACAAGAGACAGCTATCACAGAAACAAGCAAAGCAGAGTTCTGTTTTTAGTTAACCGCATCATTCTCCCACTGTGATTTGAAACTGTTCTTTTTCCAAGTTTCTAAACTTCTAAAACAACTGGCAATGTGCCCTTGTTACATTAAAGAGTTCACCCAAAAATGAAACTTATGTTATCATTTATTCACCCTATAACACCCACCCAAACATGTATAAGATGTTAGGCAGAATGTTAGGGGCAGACAGCCTCAGTCACCATCATGAGCAACAACATTCTTCAAAGTTTCTCTTTTTGAGTTTCACGGAATAAAGAAAATTATACTGGTTTGATGACATGAGGGTGAGAAAATTATGACAGAATTTGTGTGTGTGTGTGTGTGTGTGTGTGTGTGTGTGTGTGTGTGTGTGTGTGTGTGTGTGTGTGTGTGTGTGTTTTCAGGTAACCTAAAAATGAGTTTCATGTGGTGACATATTAATTAACTGGTTTTATTCAAGTTAAAAATATGATTAAACATCGCTGAATCAACTACAGTACAGCTCTGTAGGTCCTCACAATGCAAGTGAATAGTGGCCAGACCTTCGAAGCTCCAAAAAGCACATAAAGACAGAATAAAAGTAATCAATACAACTCCAACTTCTGAAGCGGTATGATAGGTGTGGATGAGAAACAAATCAATATTTACTGAACTGTAAGCCCTTTTTTACTCTAAATCTCCAGTTTCATTTTCACTTTCAGGTGTGAAAGTAAAAGTGAAAGTGGAGATTTAGAGAGTGAAAAAAGGACATAAATATTTATCTGTTTCTCACCCACACCTACATAAATTCTAAATTTTCACCATTTACTTGCATTGTATGGATCTACAGAGCTGAAGTATTCTTCTAAAAATCTTTGTTTGTGTTCTGCAGAAGAAAGAAAGTAATACACATCTGAGATGTCATGAGGGTGAGTAAATGATGAGAACATTTTCATTTTAGGGTGAACTATTCCTTTAAGGTCATTTTAAATCATAGTTTTTTACTTGACTAAAACCAGTTAATTTAGATGTCACCACATGAAGTACATTTTTAGGTTTCCTGAAAAAAACAACAAAAAAAAACAACAACAGCATTTTAACAGTGTAAAGAAAATATATTGAGATAGCATATTGAAAGAGTGCTGTCCTTAGATGGACCTTATGAAGGTCCATGGCTTAACTTGCAACACTGACCTTGAATGTGTAAATGAATACGATTGAATATTGCTGATAAAGAGCTTGATTTATAGATCTGCTGAGAGGAGAGTCCATTTCTGCATTCACACCAGCACCTGGGCACGTTTTGATGTAACAGACTCTGGTTAAGCACAAATCTAAAGGGTATGGCAGCAAGCCAGCCACCAGACTTTGTACCAATAACTGCATTTAGATCTCTAGTCTAGTCCATACTGCAAAGATAAATGTAATCAAGAGTCTGCGGTTAACAAAACAAACTGTAACACTTTACAACAAGGTTCCATTCGTTAACATCAGTTAATGCATTAGGTGTTAGGCTTCAAACACTCCACCATCATCCCCGTTCCAATGAAACCCAGGATCAAAGGAATGAATGACTACAGACTAGTCGCTCTGACATTTGTGGTCATGAAGTCATTTGAGAGACTGGTGTTGGCCCACCTGAAGGACATCACTGGACCCTTTCTGGACCCCCTTCAATTTGCTTATTGAGCAAACAGGTCTGTGGATGATGCAGTCAACATGGGTTTGCATCATATCCTGCAACATCTGGGCAGACTAGGGACATATGCAAGGATCCTTTTTGTGGACTTCAGTTCGGCTTTCAACACCTGCATCGCAGCTATACTCTGGACTAAATTAACACAACTCTCTGTTCCCATGTCTATCTGTCAGTGGATCACCAGCTTTCTGACAGACAGGCAGCAGCTTGTGAGACTGGGGAAATTCACTTCCAGCAGCTGTTCAATCAGCACTGGTGCCCCCCAGGGATGTGTGCTCTCCCCACTACTCTTCTCCCTGTACACCAATGACTGCACCACCAAGGACCCCTCTGTCAGGCTCCTGAAGTTTGCAGACAACACCACTGTCATCGGCCTCATCCGAGATGATGATGAGTCTGCATACCGAAGACAGGCTGAACAGCTGGCTGTCTGGTGCAGTCAAAACAACCTGGAGCTGAACACACTCAAAACAGTGGAGATGATTGTGGACTTCAGTAGGAACACCCCAGCATTATCACTGCTCACATTCTGAACAGCATTGTGGCAGCAGTGGAGTCATTCAGGTTTCTGAGCATTACCATCTCACAGGACCTGAAGTGGGAGTCATACATTGACTCCATTGTGAAAAAGGCCCATCAGAGGTTGTACTTCCTTCACCAGCTGAGGAAGTTCAACCTGACACAGGGCCTGCTGATAAAGTTCTACTCCGCAGCCATTGAGTCTGTCCTCAGCACTTCAGGAACTGTCTGGTTTGGTTCAGCTACAAAATCGGATATCAGAAGACTACAAAGGACAGTTCAGACTGCTGAGAGGATTAAAGGTACTCCCCTTTCCAACTGATGTTGATATTAACATTAAACAAGATAAAAAAAAATGCTGTAAAAGTATATTGTTCATTGTAAGTTCATGTTAACTAATGTTATTAACTAATGTTAATAAATGGAACCTTATATCAATCCACTTTACTTACACAGTCTGTCACATTAAAGTACTTTTACTCAGTGTGCTGTCAGCTGCAAGGTGCAGAGAAAAACATTTATTGCTCACGCTGAGCAGAAACGCCTTTGATATGTAAATCACTGCTTGTCACATGTGGCTTTTGTCTCTGCTGTGGCTGATGGATTGTTTTGTTCTAAATATCTGATGTTTTTTTTTAGCTTTCTGTCTGATGCATGCTAATACTAATGCAGACAGAAATATGATTCACATTTTTTTCAGCTAAGTGGATTTTAAATGTAACTTCCAACTTATCTATCCATCCATCCTTGTGTGTATGTGTGTTTTGTGTTTTAGTCACAAATGGCACTAAGTGAGCAAGGACTACTGGTGCCCCCTCAAAAAATATCTGCATGATAGCCTCATGTATACTGTATGTGTATATATTGTCAAACTAACATGACAACACAATTCAAAAGATGTCCCATTTAGAGTTCTATCTATAAAAAGAGAAACATTTTCATTGTTCGCATATCTCCATTCTCCATAAAAGCACAGTCACTCCTGTCATGCTGTATTTCATATTCAGCCCATCACAATGCTTTTGACAAACAATTTGTCTCTCCAAGCTGCTTTCGGATTGAAATTCCAATCAAGTGACACCGCCAACAGAGAACTATTTTATTTCAGACGTTTAAATCCTGCTCTGCTCACCTTTCTTCGGTTCAGGCGGGTCTCAGTTGGCAAAGTGGCAACATGAGCCGAATATTTACACCTGACGCCATGTGGCTTATCTGAGTCAGCTCTCTCCTGCTTTGTGTGTGTGTGTGTGTGTGTGTGTGTGTGTGTGTGTGTGTGTGTGTGTGTGTGTGTGTGTGTGTATACTTTATGTGTGTGGAGCAGAGGCAAGCTTGTTATGTAACCTTGATGGAGATAAAGGGCCATTAATACACCACCAGACAGGAAGTATACACATGTTAAGTTTATTTAAAACTAAACCCGGGATCATCAGTTTTGACATTGTTTCACATCGTAGCTTTGACTAATGAAGTTTCGAATTGACTTGTATACATTTTTACTGTTATTGTTGGGTCAGTGACATATGGTGTTTTACATTCATGTTGATTTTAATATGGCTTTGAAAATAAAAGTTTGATCTAATGACTCAAAAATGTCAAGTGGTACAACCATCAAGTAGAAATAATAAAAAAATGTCCATCCACCTTCAGTGATCTGAATCATTATTTTCCAAAGATTTTATTTATTCATTTATGAAAAATATAATTATGTTTTACGAATTGCATTTTTAGTGCTTTCTTGCACTAACCAAATGAATTTTAAAAGCTTTTATTCACAAACTTACACAACATTCTGTGTGATTTCCTCGAAGCAGAAGAAGAGAAGAGAAACGGTTCCACAGGCATCGACTGATTGTGACTCCTGTTGAATGTTCTCCGAGTGTGATGGTCCTTCTCTGATGTGGACAGTGCAGCAGTTCCACTGGCTGCAACACAAGACACGAGCGGGAGAGAGAGGCAGCTCCCATGTCCTGTGTTGCAGCCCCTGGCCCAGCCACTGGTCACCTTCATTTCCCCCACTTCTAGTGTCTTACTGCCTAAGAGATAAAGAGACAAAGAGCGAGTGTAAGGAGGAAAGGAGGAGGAGAGATTTGGAATAGTGTGTGTTATGTTGGTGGAATGATGAGTAGAAGAAGAGAAAAAAAGAGAGAAAGATGGGGGTACGGTACTCCTTGAACACCACATTCATAACAAAAACTGAAAATAGCCTTCCTCATCTTGTATCAGAGCCCTACCCCTCACACATAACCACGCCAGGGGAACGCAGGCACTCTGGCCCAAATTGCATAAAGTGAGGTTAATGATATTGTAAGGCACCTTCCAGCAAAGACAGAGAATCTCAAGAGTTTTCCTCAGATTTCGAACAAAGCTGGAGCGTAGCATTACCGTTTTTATCACCAGTATGCTAATCCCACAGGTAGTAGCAAAAGAGTGTTTATCAAAATAACACATTGGAAAAACAGAACATTCAGATTATCAAAATGCCTTGAAGCTGAATTAAACGTAAATTATTTCAGTAGTACGGTTTTGATTGCAGTATAGTGATTGTGTGCCTGATAAGGTACCACAGTCATATCTTAGTATTTTTTGAGATGTCTTGGAGTACCGTGTAAATACCATGGGATATGAATATGGTAGCCCATAATAAAGAAAATCACAAGTGTGATCTATTTCATATTTCAATTGTTTGACCTAGACACCAACACTGTAAAAAATGATTTAGCCTTATTGTTGTGATATCACAATTATCCAAGTTTTTGTTGGCTTCAGTTGTGAAAAGTTATCAGATTTATCAAAACTATTCAGCTGAACCCAAAAATAGTCGAGAGAACTATGCATTTTCACATTTTCGGAATCCCATCATACACCGCAGCATGAATACATTATGCAAATTGCAGAGTTACCGCCTTATTTTTCATTGTTTTAGCATTTGCTGCTTTTATGCTTTTATTTATGCTCATGGTTGTTGTGTTTGTTGTTACTGTCAGTTATTTGTCATGTATTTACTATGTTATCCAATGGAATAAATTAATAACAAAATTAGATGAATTGAAGTGTTCAACTTAAATTTAAAGTTAGGATTAAGTTGACTGAACTAAGAAGACATTATGTTCATTTAACAAGTTATATTAATTTTAGGCAGCATAAACACTTAATTTTTTAAGTTGAAACAACAAGATTTTAAAAATAAACAAAAATAATGAATTGGCTTTTAGCATTTAATGAAGTTGGCTAAAGTACAATGGATAATTACATTTGTTGAGAGAACTCAAAAATCGCAATGCATCATGTTGCCTTATATTTTTACTTTTCTCCATTTTGCATTGTAAAGCAAACCGTTTAGTTGTGTGATTTTAACTTAAGTCAAAAGGTGAGAAAAGACAAAAATCTTTTGCAGCCTGTTGCCATGATATTTTGAGTTTTCACAACTTTTATTTTTTACACAGAATTTGATTTATATAAAGTTATACTTTTTCTTTGGCCTCCTACTTCTCATATTTTTTTCCACATGTAGTCTCCTCAGAAGAGATCTCAACAATGCCACAAACTGTGTTCAGATTGGTCAAGATACCAAAGTCTGCAATCAAACATCAGAGATTTCTATATGAACTTCTCACCAAATTCAAATGAACTGAGCTACACCCTCCACACTGATTTCATAGCTATATACAGTACTTCTGATGCTGTGAACAATTATCTCATTTGTGTCTATCTTTCTGTCTCGGTTTAGGAGAAATTTTGGAGAAATATCTGAGACAAAGTTGATGATTAAATTGAATATCACAGGCTATAAAAAGTCAAAATGTGCATTACTTTATAGATATTTTCACCCAACCTGACTCTGAAATATTACACTGTAAAAAAATACGCTTATATCATTATGTTATAACAACATTTGATTCCATCCACTTAACTTGTCACAACACTGTTTTTTTCAGTTTTCAGAATTTAAACTTAATTTTCTTCAACGGTAAGTAAAAGAGCAAACTCTGAGCAATACATTTTCCTCTGTGCATTCAATACCATGGTATATACTGTATCAAAATATCATGGTTTTACTGTCCAGCAGTACTATCATGGTACGTGCCAGGGTACTGCCAAAGTAATTTTTCTAAGGGAAGTTAATTTCAAGCAAAATATCTAGTCTTTTTCCTTTCTCTTTTTTATACAACACTTAAGCATTATTTGAATATTAATTTTCCATTCCTTTTCAAGCTTTTTTGAGTTAACCTCTCTTTTTCAATCTACATATTTTCAAGAACTATAAGACACATTATATCTGTATTCAATAAATACCATCTCTACTAGCTTGCCTGGAGGAAATAAAAGGTTGGTTAGCAAAAAAACTTTTTTTTTTTTTTTTAATAAAGATAAGACATCTGGATTACTGTAATTCTCTCTATTGTGGAATTTCCAAATCTCTTATTGCTCGACTTCAATTAGTCCAAAATGCAGCAGCAAAATTTCTAAAAGGAGGTCGGACGTACGATCATGTTACCCCCATTTTAAAATCACTTCACTGGTTGCCGGTTCAAGCTAGAATTGATTTAAAAATTCTATTGTTTGTTTAAAAATCATTACACAACCAAGCTCCCAGTTACTTATCAGACTTACTACATCCTTACAATCCACTTAGAAGTCTGAGATACGGTGATCAATATCTCCTCAATGTTCCATGCTCAAGGCTAATGTGTAGAGGAGGGAGAGACTTTTCGGTTGTGGGTCCAATTTTATATAATAGTCTGCCTATAAGTATCAGATTGTCACCTTCACCGTTTTTAAATCTTCTCTTAAAACTCATCACTTTTCACTGGCTTTTAATAGCATGTAATGTCCTGGTCTTAAATTGTTGTGTGATTTTATAATTATGTATTGTACAGCACTTTGGTCAGCCTTGATGCTGTTTTTAAATGTGCTATATAAATAAAATAACTTGAACTTATTCCATTATGGTGAAAGACATCAATCAGTGAAATCTCACAGCTCCCAGTGTGAAAATGGGTCCAACCTAGTTCCGAAACTGTGGCACTGCATGACGCTTTAGCAGTCCAAGGACAACCCAACAAGGTGAACTGAAAGAGGAGCTGGCAGGAAAAACTTGCACTCTGACAAAATGATGAAATTCAGCCTGGACTCAATCAGATAATAAAACACTAAGAGAGTCCGGATGTGTTATTTGGAACGTGGTATGACATTGTAGAGGCAAAAGTACAGTGGAGTTTCCTAAAATGAAAAGCTAACATCCTCTGTACCACAAATGCTGCTTCAGTTGATTTTAACCTTATGATAGACCCTCTTTATTGAAAGACATTTATACAAATGTCAAAAAGAATGCTTTTGTAACTGTGATCCATAGTAGTGAATTTGAGAGCAAAACAACAAAATCCCAAGTCTGAGCCTTGGTTAAATAACACCACACAGGAACTAAGATGGGCTTGTCCACGAGCTGAACGGAAGTGGAAAAAAAGACAAATTACATGTGTCTTTTGAAATGTTATGTGACTCATTAGACAGATATCAGAAAGCAGTGAAAGCTACTAAGTCTAATTATTTCATGGACATTACAGCAAAAAAATCATTATAGACAAGGACTCTTTTTGCCACTATAAATTATATTACTAATCCTTCAGTTGTTGTTTACTTTGATAAATCAGCTACAGTATGTGAAAGTTTTCTTAGGTTTTTCACGGATAAAATAGTTGATATTAGACAGCATATTGTACCCTCAAATTATGATCCATCTGATCATCCCTCTTGTACATCGTTTAATGAATCTTGAGTCAATTTATTTTAACTCACTTGAAGATATATTTAAGCAGTTAAAACCTACTACATCTCCATATGACATCATCCCGACACGTTTTCTTATTCAGGTATTTGACGTCGTTAGGCCAAGTAGCTTAGCAATAGTAAATAAGTTTCTCCTTACAGGGATTGTCCCGGAATACCTTAACATGCTACTGTTACACCCCTTCTTAAAAAGTCAAATATTGTCTCGACAGTCCTATCTAATTTAGACCAATTTCCAAGTTACCTTTTATTTCTAAAGTTTTAGAGAACGTTGTTCTTTTTCAATTGCAAAGTTTTCTAGAGATTAACAGTACTTTTGAAACACTCCAGTCTGGGTTTAGGAAAAATCACAGTACTAAGTCTGCTCTTAGAAAGTTTTAAATGATATCCTGTAATCTGTTGATTCGGGGGATTCAGTGATACTTCTGCTTTTAGATCTAAGTGCTGCATTTGATACTGTAGACCACAGTATCCTTATTTTTCTCTTTGAACAATGTGTGGGTATCAAAGTTCATGTTCTCAATTGGTTTAAATCCTATTTGGATGATAACATTTTTCAGTTTGTATTGATGGTTTCTCATTGTCTAAATCTACTTTGAACAGTGGGGTCCCTCAAGGCTCCATTCTTGCCCCAATTTTGTTTTAATTATTTATGCTTCCTTTGGGATCAATCCTTCACAAACATGGAGTGTCGTTTCATTGTTATGCAGACGACACTTAAATCTATTTGCCCTTGAAGCATGATGACAATAATGGCTTAAAGTCATTAGCTGCTTGCCTGCCAGATATTAAATCATGTATGTCCTTAAACTTTTTAAATCTAAATGAGGTTATTGTGTTTGAGCCTTCAGGCATCTCAGGCAGCATTCATCTTGATTTTTGAGACTTGGCATCTTATGTTAAACTCTCTGTGAAAAATGTAAGTGTCATATTTTGAACACATTACCCTTGTCTTACACTCTTTGGATTGGTTACCAGTCTGTTATAGAATTGATATTCAATATTTACTTTTTGTTTTTAAGGCTTTAAATGGACCAGCACCTCCTTATCTTTCTGACCTTCTGTGTATAAATACACCTGTTAGATGTCTAAGGTCATCTGGCCAGAGACTATTGATGGCTATTAGGTCTAGACAGAAGTCGAGGGGCAACCATGCTTTTGCTATAGCCAGCCCAAAACTGTGGAACAGTTTACCTGTGTTCCTCAAAACACAGGTATTTTTATATCTAAGCTAAAAAACCTACCTTTTCGATCAGGCTTATAATCAATCTTAGAGTCTGTCATGGGTGGTGTAAACTTAAACGTGCTTGTGATGCCCTTTTTTCTTGCATTGTGGTTGTGCAGCATAGTTTTTGAGATGTCTATTAAGTATCTTATGATGTCCTTTCATGGTGGTTGTACAGCACAGTGGCAAACTATTGTTGTTTTTATTGTATTTTATAAATAAATTGATTGATTTAATTTAATTGAAATCATATTTTGTCATATGAGTTATTTTAAGAAAAAAGTAGGCCACCTTTTTAAGCATTTATTCCACTGCTTACCTGAATTGCTTTGTATCAGTGCAACCATGAAATTATTTTATAAAGAGCTTTGCATGCTTTGCTGAAGTAGCTGTGGGCGATTAATGAAAATTGTAATTAAAAAATTTATGAAAGCTAATGAGAACCACTTACACAATGACAGCACAGAATGGAATGTATACGTGTTCAGCCTTGCAAGTGGCTACTGCCTCTCCTTGGCTGACTTATTACAACAAGCATAATTACAATGCTAATCTGTACACACCAAAATAATAGCTGATTCCACAAAGAAGTGATTAGGACCAATATAAATGAATGACTTTGCATTCTTGCTTAGATAAGAGCTTTTCCTGCATTGTAAAGCCACCAGCTGTGACCAAGAGTGTGGGCCGTGACCTCGGGGTCAGTGTGAGGGGCCATTGTGCTCAGCTGTCAAAAGGGACCACAACAAACAGTCCTACAGTTCTTGCTATAAGCAAAACAATGGTTCTCCAGTTTGTAACAAGCCCACTGCAATCCACAGCCCAACAAACATCCTTTTTCTGTACCAGGCTCAGCCATTCTGGAACTGTACCTTAATCAGATCCATGAACAATTGGCCAGGGGAAGTGTATGGGTTGCTTGCTCTTTGTCTGAAAACAAATTCAAAGGGCTTAACTAGCCACATTGAACACATTCTGGTAGATGATGTGATGTATAATTGTAGAAACCAGCATCTTATTAAAACAATTTTAAGACAGAAGCTCAATGAAATCCAGTAATGGTTCATCAAAACTTAATTCGCACACACAGAACATTAATATATTTTTTTTCTCCACTTTTCTCCCTAATTTGAATGCCCGATTCCCAATGCTCTCTAAGTCCTCGTGGTGGCATAGTGACTCACCTCAATCCGGATGGATCTCAGTTGCCTCCATGTCTGAGACCGTCAATCCATGCATCTTATCACAAGGCTTGTTGAGCGTGTTACCGTGGAGACGTAGCGTTTGTGGAGGCCCACACTATTCTCTGCAGCATCTACACACAACTCAACACGCACCCCACGAGAGTGAGAACCACACATTATAGCGACCACGAGAATGTTACCCCATGTGACTCTACCCTCCCTCGCCACCGGGCCAATTTGGTTGCTTAGTAGACCTGGCTGGAGTCACTCAGCACACCCAGGATTCGAACTCTTGACTCCAGGGGTGGTAGTCAGTGTCAATACTAGCTGAACTACCCAGGCCCCCCACTGAACATAAATATTAACACTTTGTTAATATTCCATTGTTAAGAGTTTATAAAGGGTTTATTAATGACTAATAATTCATTTACAAATGGCTTATAAATCATTGATATGCAGCTATAACAACATGCATAAAAAGGTTTACTGTCATACAATACCTGCCATATGGTGAGCCATTTTACATTGCATGTTATAAGTGCTTACTAACACTTATTCAGCATTAGTAATCTATGAAAATGCACCATAATGTATATTGGACACATACACTGCCTGGCAAAAAAAATATCCTGTGGTCATGGAAAAGATGTTACTTTGTTTCAGAAGGGGCAAATTATTGGCCTGCATCAAGCAAAGTAAACAACTGAGGAGATTGCTGAAGTTACTGGTATTGGGTTAAGAACTGTCAAAACATTATTAAAATCTGGAAGGATAGTGGTGTACCGTCAGCTTCGAAGAAGAAATGTGGTCGGAAAAAATCTTGAATGATTGTGATCAGAGATCACTAAAACGCTTGGTGAAGTCTCATCGTAAGAAATCGACAGCTGAACTCACGGCTATGTTTAGTAGTGAAAGTAAGAGCATTTCCACAGGCACAATGCAACGAGAACTTACAGCACTGGGACTAAACAGCTGTGTGGCCACAAGAAATCCCCGTGTTAGTGAGTCTAATCGGACAAAATACTTCCAATTTGCTAGGGAGCATAAATACTGGACTGTGGAGCAGTGGAAAAAGGTCATGTGGTCTGATGAGTCCAGATTGACCCTATTCTAAAGCGATGGGTGCTTTAGAAGTGAAGTGCATGAAATGATGCACCCATCATGCCCACTTTACAAGCCTCTGGAGGAAGTGTTATGATCTGGGGTTGCTTCAGTTGGTCAGGTCTAGGCTCAGCAATGCTATGTGGCAGTAAAATTATGTCAGCTGTCTACTTGAATGTCCTGAATGACCAGATTATCCCATCAATGGATTTTTTTTCTTTCATCATGAGAATATTCCAGGATGCAATACCAAATTGTGAAAGAGTGGTTCAGGGAGCAAGAGGAATCATTTTCACACATGAATTGCTCACCACATAGTCCTGACCTTAACCCCATTGAATGTCTTTGGGATGTGCTAGAGAGGACTTTATGGAGTTGTTCGACACTCCTGTCATCAATACAAGATCCCGGCCAAAAATGTATGCAACTCTGGATGACTGTTAACTGCTGTAATCAAAGCTAACAACACATTCTCACCCCGACTCGTCACATACGGACGCTTCGGGCAGTTTCGTCACATATTGACGTGCCGGGTATACCTTTGGCGTCATTTTTCGACGCGCAGTGCAGTCCCATAGACTTCTATGTATCTCCGCGTACCGGAGCGTGTAGCGTTGAAATGTCACGTCTCGGGTAAGCTCACGCCGCGAATGGGTCGAGAGTCGAGACAGCAATCTATAAAAATCAAAAGGAATACGCTACAATGGCCCTCCAACTGTTTTTTTATGTTTCGAAACCGGACGCGTCGTAAAATGACGCCAAAGGTACACCCGGCGCGTCAATAAGCGACGCCAAGGGGTCCTGCCCGAGCGTCCGTATGTGACGAGTTGGGGTGTGAGAATAGAATGCGTTGAAGCTAAAGGTGGTCCAATTAAATATTAGAGTATACAACTCTTTTTTTTTTTTTTTTTTTTGGCCAGGTGTATGAAGAATTTATTAAGGAGTTGCCAACATTACAAACCTATGCACCCATAAATTCTGTATAATTTATAGTCATCATGATTATATAGGCTCTGAATGAGCATGAAGACCTGAAAAGTGTTTTTGCAGGGAACTTGGACTAAGTGGGGACACCATATGGAGAAGCACCATAAATATGACAAGGAAGGTGACACCACTATTGTGTCAAGATATTACAGTAATGAAAATAAACACAAAGTGGACTGTAGCAAAATTAGATGATGCAATAACAGTCTATTTTGCTGCATTGTGACATAAATCATAAATTAGAGAAGTTAGTTTTTTATGAATATAAATATAAACAAGTGTATTTATTAATCATTTATAACATGTAAGTTATAACAACATGTAAGCATTTGGCAAGTATGGCATGAAAGTCACCCTTTTTATTAATCTTGTAATAACTGTATGTAAATGATTTATAACACATTTGTAAATGACTTTTTGGTCATTAATAAACCCCTTTATAAACTCTTAACAATGTGAACATTAATGTAGTGTTACTAAATTAACTTATTTTGGGGTAAACTATCCCTTTAAGGAACAGCTTTCCTATATGACTGTTGGTATTATTAATTAATACAACCCTTTTTTCGGACTTATACATCATTATCTACAGAGTACAGAGCAAAACCAAAACTTCCCTTTAAAAAAAGCCATCAAATTTACCCTCTAAAAGCTGATTATGCAATGCACAAGGAGAGAAACTGCCTGAAACAGGACTTTGATTCAGTTTAATAGGCTCGCTTGCTGCGGCATATACAATTAATGACCTTTCTCAGCAATGTTCCAGTGGTTCTGAAGAGCCTATTTGCGTAAGAGGAAAATAACAATATCGCAAGTGATGCTTTCCTTTAAAAAAAATATCCCACTGTTGATAAAATCAAGAGAGCTGCTAGGTTTGTGCCCTCCACAGATTCTATCAACTGAAGGAAGCACTGATATTTTCCCTTGAGATACATAGTACACAGTCTTAAGAGAAAATTATTTCTCTAAACAAACTATTTCATTCATATGTTAAGGTAATATCAGCATTTTGGTGAACAGTTAAGCATGCACATTCGCTTTAAGGCAAAAGCCTCTAGGAATGTTTCATGAAAAATAAAGGATAAGTCAAGCCATCTGAAATACAAATTTCTGAAGAGGAGGTGTTCCTACTGTAATCTCTTTCTTTAGAAATTCATCTGGGAAGGAAACAGTGCTTTTTGTCAGTGTTTCAAATCTATTAAATGCAAGAAATGTTTCTTCCACTCTTATATGAAAAAACATCCTAAAGATGAATGTCATTTTTGTCCTGTTGACAGATTGATGTTTGAATACAGCAAAGAAAGATGTTTTTTTATTTGAAAATTGATGAAAGGCCAGAGGTTCAATGAATTGTTTAAAGGGAAAGTTAACACGAAAATGAAAATTCTGTCATTATTTACCCACTCTCATGTTGTTCCAAACCTGAATGCATGACTTTCTATATTCCATGGAACACAAAAAGAGATGTAAGACAGAATGTTAGCCTCAGTCACCATTCACTTTCATTGCATAGAATAAAGAGTGTCTGCATTCTTCCAAATGTCTCCTTTTGTGTTTCACGGAAGAGAGAAAGTGCTTAAATAACAACAGAAATGTAATTTTTTGATGAACTACCTGATAAATGATCTTTTCTTCATTGTCAAAAGTGAATGAGGATGCAAAATCAATGTTAAAGGATGCTCAACAATAAAGAGTCTTTTTTGAATATTTCTTTAAAACATGGGGTCTCTTAAGGTATGCCAATTGACTCCCTGCATGCCCTCGTATCCATCTGTCATTTTGACAGCAAATGTGTGTCTGTACTTAACAGTATACATTTAGGGTCAATGACAGAACTTTAAGAGGACTGCTAGTTTCAACAGAGTGGAACACAAGGACCTCTGCAACTCTTGAGCTTTCATTCACAGGTCTCAGCAGAATCAGAGTTGGTGTTGCATTACATATTTGTAGAGACTCACTCAGCTCGCTGCCTCCTACAAGCCGGTATAGCGTTTCCATTATGCTGACAGCACACTTCATCCCACCTTATGATTTTGGACCTTTGAAAGGGGAAAGGCTTAATTCGATACTATAAGAAAGTTCATTTATTTAAAAAGGCATGGTTGATCGATCCAGAACTGCTTAAAGGGGAACAAACCCTACTACATAGTTTTAGCGGTGAATTTCACTGGCATGCAAGAAGTTTAGATAAGCATACATCACTGTCCACTGCCAAATTTCTGCAGTATACAGTAGATGAATCAAAGATGTTCAGGGACAGCAGGGCAATCAAGAAGTGTTCCTTCATAAATAAATAATAATAAATAATAAATCTAATCTCTATGGTTAATGGATTGCAGATGCACTGACATCTGCTGACAATGTTGATTTAGGTTATGCTGCAGTCCCAAACGGCTTTAAAATAATGAACTGAGAAAGGAAACTTGTTCTTGGAAAACATGTAGTTATTCTATATAGCCAAATCTACATGAATAACTAATTGGTTAACCGGCTACTAACATAGGAAAAAGAATCAATTACGACATACATTTTTGTGCAGTTAAAAGATACAAAATTATAAGGCATTTTAACTGCTGATAAATGCACCTACCTGCAGCTGGAGTTCAGTGACAGCGCGCTCGGTCCACGCGCTCCTCCGTAAGGTGACGCACTGGCTCGAGCTCTAGAGTGAGCGCTCAGGGTCATCCACGTCAAAGCAGCCCCCACTGTTTAACGAGTGCTCAGTCCGTACCTTGTTCTCTTCCCGGTCACGTTACGTTAAGCCTGTACACAACACTATACTCTCAGTCCGTCACAGAACACGTTCTGCCCCCCTCAGCCTCCGTGCCCGCTGTGAGAGTGAACGTGAAGTGTGTTCTCAGCTGCCTTTAAATATCCTATTTCATTGACGCAGCGCCTCGGGGCATGATTATTTCCTCTCTGTGATCTATATGAGAAGCGACGACGCAAACGGTCCAGGAGGAGTTCGTTCTGGTGCCGTGTGACACGGCTTATAAGGATTTAATTGAACCGTTTCGGACAAACCGATTCTCTAACAATCACTTTTTGCTCAATCGGGGCATTTAAAACGTTTCGCATTATATTATATTATATTATATTATATTATATTATATTATATTATATTATATTATATTATATTAGGCCTATATGATATGATATTATATTAATTATATTATATTACATTATATTATATTAGGCCTAGGACCTATATGATATTATAATAGTAGTATTTTTTTTTTTTTACAGTTTTAAAAAAGAAAATTGCATATTGAGAGTCACAGTGTTCAGATGTGCACACAAAATTCACTCCAAATAAAAGTATGCTTCAAAAATCAAGACTTCCCGCATTGATTGGCAGCTTTTGTGCTGAAATTCACCCCAAATCAAAATATGCTTTTAAATCTATTTATTTATTTATTTATTTATTTTTTTTTGACGAGTAGCTTCCTCAAAACACATTCAAGGTAAAAAAAAAAAAAAGATAAAGAAGAAGAAGAAAAAAAGGAAATAGCCACATTATCAATGTCAATAAGGGTTAAAATGAGTCAATTAGGCTACTTTTCACTTGTCCAAAATGTTCAGCGAGAGAGCAAAAAAATTGTTTTCAGAAGAACAAAAAGCTGATCTAATGCAAAAAAAAAAACTCCAATTCCCATAATTCCTCGCTTTGTAAGGTGGCCATATTGAGGAGTGAATAAGATTGACCTGCATGCCAATTAGCATACTTTACTGCACTGTTCAATGGCATTTTATAGTATAAGTAATATGTAATGCTTATAATAAGTAATTTGGTGACTGTACTGTGCAGGATGAAACACAAGAGACACATATAAACCAGCAGACCATTTTGTTTCTGTCTGTTGAGGCTGGTGAGGAACGGAAGAGGGCCATTATTGGAGGAGCTGTAAACAACAAGCTTAAAACAAAATTGAGTGGTGGAATTGGTTGGGTGAGATTGTGCATCTATCATGGGTGACAGTTCAGATGGATTTGAATGGGAAGATGAAGAGGGAGTAGGCTTTCAAGAAGTTAGTTATCAAACAAAGCGTAAAGGGTCTAACAGTTTATCATCAAGGATGAACATTAGTTCAATAATGAGACTACAAAAAAGGCTAGAGGAGAGAGGACTTCTCCAGAACAACGAAATGATAAAATCAAGAATATAAAGTGATACTTACATTTACCGATAAGATTATCTAAAGCTATTGAAAAACGCTTTAGGACTGTTAAACTTGCTAGATGTCTGAGGGTGGAAGAGTGATAGTGATTGCAAATAACCAAGCACAACAATACAAATTGTTGAAATGCAAAACATTGAATGGAGGAAAACTAAAGGCAAAAGACGGAGGAGCAAGGGAAGTTAGCAGAGGGGTGGTTAGGGAGTGCCTCTATTGGTTTCAGTTGAAGATATAAAAGCTAATGTGAAAGGAGGAGCAGTACAAGAAGCCAAGCGACTCATATCATGCAGAGATAATACAAAAAAATCAAGAAAGCCTGTGTATGTTATTCCAATTTCAAGGTCCCTTACTTGAGTGAGTTTTCACTGCAATGAAAGTTATCCGGTTAGAGAATATATACTGCCACCGCTAAGATGTTTTAAATGTCAGAGAATGGGTCATGTAGCAGCAGTGTGTAGAAGCATGCAAAGGTGTGCTAAATGGGGGCTTGTGTAGCTCAGCGAGTATTGACGCTGACTACCATCCCTGGAGTCACGAGTTTGAATCCAGTGTGTGCTGAGTGACTCCAGCCAGGTCTCCTAAGCAACCAAATTGGCCCGGTTGCTAGGGAGGGTAGAGTCACATGGGGTAACCTCCTTGTGGTCGCGATTAGTGGTTCTTGCTCTCAATGGGGCACGGGGTAGGTTGTGCGTGGATTGCGGAGAGTAGCATGAGCCTCCACGTGCTGGGTGCCTCCACGGTGTCATGCACAACGAGCCACGTTAAGATGTGCGGATTGACTGTCTCAAAAGCGGAGGCAACTGAGACTTGTCCTCTGCCATCCAGATTGAGGTGAGTAACTGCACCACCACGAGGACCTACTAATTAGTGGGAACTGGAGAAAAGGGGATAAAAAACATATAAATAAATACAAAAATAAAAAGATGTGCAAAATGTGGAGGAGAGCACGAATATGAACAATGCAAAGCAACAACAAAACAATGTTGTAACTGCGGAGAAGAACACAGTGCTCCGTATGGGGATGTGAAATACAAAAACAAGCTAAATAGATAAAAAAAATTTGGATTATGTAGACGCAGTTAAAGCTATCAGTGTGATCAGGAAAATGGAAAAGAGAAATACGACAGTGGAAGGGTTATCTGGAGGATCATCTACAGCAAAGATAAGCGGCAATCATACCAACAAACCTAGGAAATGTTCACATAGCTGTACAATATCAGAAAATACTCTAGTAGTGGATAAGGCGAGGTTTGTGGCATTCATGGTAAAAATGATCAACCTCACAGCTGTACAGAAGAGTAGATCAGACTAAAAACAATTGTAGAAACAGCAACATAATTTCTAAAAATAAGCAGAATATCTGAGAAAAAGATACATGAATTATTATCACAGTCGTCTCATGAAGAATCATCACAGTTGTCTAATTAGGGAATAAATACGTCTTGAAGTTACAGTGGAATATCAGAAGTATATTTGCAAATGGACAAGAACTTAGGAAATACATATCCGGTTTAAATAATAAGCCTGACATCATATACAGGAGACTTGTTTACAGGTTGTCGGTTCGATCCCCACAGCCACCACCATTGTGTCCTTGAGCAAGGCACTTAACTCCAGGTTGCTCCGGGGGGATTGTCCCTGTAAGTCTGTAAGTCGCTTTGGATAAAAGCATCTGTCAAATGCATAAATGTAAACGTTTAATCCATGTCTTTCTATAACAGCAACCTATGGAGTAAGATTAACAGGGCATGAACTAGAGACGTTTGTTGCAGAGATTTCAATGCACATAAAATAATATGGGGTAGCACAAATACTGATTTATATAGAATTATAGTTGAAATGTTTATGGAAGAATGAGATATAGTATATATAAAGGCTGGAAGAGGAACCAGACTAAATGTGAATACAAATAAAGTATCATGTCTAGACCTGAATGCAATATCTGGTAATAGTTGGGGAGCTGACAATAAATCATTGAAGAATATCTACAAGGGGATGCTGAGACCTATATTAGACTATGAGTGTATTATAAACGGAGCTGCAGCTAAAACTAATCTCCATAGATTGGATAAACTGCAGGCTAGGTCTCTAGGATTATGTATCGGAGTTTACAGTTCCACTCCAGTTAATCCATTGATAGTGGCAACAGGAGAACTACCATTGAGAAGAAAAAAATTGGCACTGGCATAATGGGGCAGACTAAAGAGCAGTACTAAAGAACACTTGGCATGTAATGTGTTAAAGGATTGTTGGTAATATTAGAGCAAACAGGGTAGAGGATTAGAAAGATACAATCTGTCACATATTACTTTAGAACCATTGGTAGCTATAGGAGTGGTACCACCATGGGTATTGTCAATGGGTAAGGCTGACTTAAATCTAATTCAAGACAAAGAACTATATGAGGGTAATTGCAATAATTATGAAGATAATTATTTAAGAAAGGAATTATTTCCCTTTCATACAGATACTATAGATGGATCTACAGCACCAGACACTGCAGTAACTGGAATTGGAATATACATCCCAGAATTTAAAATCCATGTCAACAAAAGATTGTCAAATAATTGATCTGTATATGCAGTTGAGTTGGTTGCATTACTTGTAAATATCCAATGGGTGGAACAGGTTAAACCAGATAGGGTTATCATATGCTCAGATTCTCTATCAGCTCTCAGTAGTCTTTGAAGTCACCAGTCAGGAAGAGAGGACATATTGGATATTTAATTGGAATTATATGAGAATTTATATAATATTCTGTTGGGTACCAGCACATAATGGAGGCAATGAGGTTGTGGATATGCTAGCAAAAAAGGCACTAATGAGTAATAGATACAGAGGTGGCATTAAGTAGAGGGGAAATTAAATCAATAATAAGAAATGCAGTATTAAATGAGTGGCAGAGGGAATGGGATGGTGGTAAATTAGGAAGACATTACTATATTATTCATTCAGCAGTACAGACAAATAAATATAATATAGGATGGAATAGAAGAGAGGTGGTGATATTATCAAGACTAATATTTACCCATAAGGGACTTAAGGCATCAATGGCAATAACAGGAAAACATGATACAGGTGAATGCAGCAAATTAGAAACTGTGGAGCATATCATGTGAAAACATGAACAGTATTTGGGAGAAAGGAAAATAATGCGAGAAAGTTTGAAAGGAAAGGAGGGAGATATGGATTTGTTATGGTGGTTGCTGTGAAAAGGACTAGAAGATAGAGAAAACTGTAGGGTAGTTATGGAATTTCTTGAAAAAACTGGACTTGATCGAAGGGTATAATAATGTGAAATACTAATTAAAAAGTGGAGGATACATAATTAATTGTACGCACACAGAACTGATAAACACCTTGGATGATGTGGTGAGGGCATGGGAGCTGAACACGCAGCAGCTCAGATCACACATCGCATGGAAAAAGCATGTGCTTCATATCACAGCATGTGATAGAGCGTCACCATGATGGATGCATACGTACAGTAGGTGGCGGTATGTGCTCATGACACCCGTCATTAAACCCAAAGAAGAAGAAGAAGCTCGCTCACATACTAAGCGGATAGACAGTCGCGCTATATTCCTGTAGTCACGTTTTAACGCGAAAACAGATATTCGCATTTTTCTTTTGCATAAGTATAGACTACAATTAGGTGGCGTTTGGTTTTGGTCTGGACGCAGAGCTTTGTTCAAGCAGACATGGCTGTGAAGGCAGATGGGATAACTCTTACGTTTTTAGTAAATGCTTCTCTGTTTTACAAAGACGTCTGTCCTGAGCAGTCGCGCTTTCTTATGTAAGTACCTTTTTTCTTTTCGCCAATCTCTGTTGATTTTGAACACGCGTTCTTGTAGTGCTACTCTTTCGCCATGATGGTGTCTTTTGTTATGTCATCAGTCACCAGCAGATGGCGGGATACTTCTGAATAAAATACTTGAACGCATAGCATAACTGGTGGGCACAAGGCTAAATGGTCCGCAGAAAACTTCAAATAAAAATCTATATTTACGAATTAAAGTTTATTAGGCTGCATTTCATTCTGCTTTATATAGATTAATTCTTGAGAGAAATCATGATTATTTTATTCTATAGAAAGCCATTGCTTTTAATAATATGTGTAATATGCCTGTATTTTTAGGAAGGGGGTCCTTGGCATCAAAAAGTTAAACAATAAATAAATCCTGTTCTGTATAACTACTTTTTTTGTCAATGAAAATACAGTTTAATGACAATGTAGATGTTTTGTTTGTGTAAAGGGTATTACAATTTTTTTTTTTATATTGATATTGCAACCTATTAAATAATGTAAAAGCAAGTAGTTAACATGATGAAAGAAGACCTCTTAATGTAGGACTTTCTGGAATGTCAGATGAAAATAAACTAAAAACAAAAACAATATTATATTTACTGCATGTTGCTAACAATCGCAAAATGAATTGGTTACCTGGATTATAGTGATCTCTCCTGTACTTTGTGACCCACAATGATCTTTCTATGTGATTTCATTGTTATTTTTTTATACACATTGCTGTCTATATATAGCTTATGTTATCTTAGATATTCATGGTGTAATAGTGACATATTCCAGAGCTCAAGAGAACTCATGTAAAATCTCATTAGAGATGCACCGATATGACATTTTTTGGCCGATACCAAACAAAACCTATAGGCCAGTATCGATATGATATTTTGCAACCTTATTTTGTCATCAGGTCACTGTTACTTAGAAATGCTTAAAAATATTGCAAAAAGGTACAAAATCTTTTTCACTGTTTTAATAATAAATAATTCTTATTGAACATTGATTGGATCTGTTGAATATATGACAGGCTAAAATTTTAACGAGAGCCACAGTGAAAGAGACATACAAAATAAAAAAGATACAAAATATTACTAAATATGATAACATAATGATTGATATGAAAAAGGTTTTTTTGTACTTGTAAAAATATTTTGCACTTATTTTTGCAGTTTATAACGCAGCCTTTAAAGGTTTGGTAATCACTCAAAGCCATATTGTAATTTCAGTTGTAATTCAATAAATCCTGCGGCATTTATGGATATCACATTTAGAAGTCAAAGTCTGCTGATTTCAAAGCGTTTTAGAAAATATCCCTCATAATTATGCCTACAGGTTATTGCCACTTTCACAACTGTCACATCCATTTATGGCAATTTTTCAGCAGTAACGTAACGTACATATTGTGGTTATTATTATTTCTGGATTGTGCAAAATTCGGTGTTTTTAAAAAGTGTGTTACTTATTAATTATTAATAAACTCATAATTTTTCATTTTGCCGATTTAACTAGGTGGTCGATGTAATGCGTTAATTCAGTGCGATTAATTTAACAAAAAAATTTACACAATTAATTGCATGCCCACGTATCATAATAAGGAAGATTCCTGAGAAATGCAAGCTTGTAGTACCACCTGTTTACTCCAGAGGGCAGTAAGTGAAATTTCAGCTGTATGAGCAACGCGCAGTATATACAGTGAAGAAAACACTTCAGTAGGCAGAACAACAAACATGCGTTACGTTCTTGCGTTCAAAACACTCGAAGCGCAAATGCGATCTAAGGGATCTCAAGATGTTTAAAGATTGAGTATTAAACTATGTTTAACTTGTCACAGTGACCTAAACATTTTGTTTATGACGCAACACACCCGAGACGTCTGACGTAAGTGTAAATTGACGGGCTCTTAAACAAGCCCTCATAATAAATCTCCAACTGATTGTTAAATTCACTTGTGAAATGGATTGCTGTGAACTGTATGCCAATGATTGACTTATGATCAATAATATGGTAGTAAACAATACATTGTATTCTAAAGCCACTTTTGTATTGTCTTATCAATGATAAACTCTTCTGCTATAGGAATGTAATGCATTTTAATTATCTGAATATTTTTTTATTATATATATAATTTTTCAATATTTAAAAATAACTATGTATAATTATATATTGATATAAATATGTTATATATTGAATTATTGTTATATGAGGGGCTTTCTCAGCAAATATTTGTATATGAGATTAATCACGATTAATTAATCGGGACGCCATGTAATTAATTAGATTAAAATTTTTAATCGACTGACAGCCCTATATTTAACGCTTATTACCAATATGGAGATCTTTAAAATTTGGTAAATAATTAGCCGATAAATATCAGCAGCCGATACAAATTCCCATCCATCCTACTCTCTGTTTTACTGCCATAGTTTGTGGATCTGCCTCATTAGAAGGAATGCAACAGAAGGGCATTAAAAAAAAAAAGCACACTAAAATGTCATCAGTAAAACAGTGAGTTAAACAATTGTTGCTCCCATGTTAGGTAAGACTAATCCTATATATAGCATTTGAGTGAACAGAGAATGTCTGTTGATTCATCTTAGTTATCTGTAGAGAGCCACACAGATGTTTCTTCATGTCCAGTAGCCAGATATATTTTATAAATTGACATTTCAGCCAAATCAATTGTTTATCCCATATGTGATCATTTTGAGAATACATGCATGTGTTAAACGGTCTCTGCTAGTGCATGTACCAGAGTTTAAGTGTAATAATCAAATCTAACTGTATCTCGAATAGTATTACAATTGTCTTATTTGATGAGTTCATTCAAGTATTACCACAGACCTGTCTTGTCGTGAGGCTCAAGTATTAAATATTTTAGGTGAACATAAGTGTAGTTATTATTCTTGCAATCAAGTTTGAATCAGTTTATTTAAAAAAGCAGCTAAACCAGCTCAAATGTTTATGTTATGCACATAAGCCTGGAAAAATTGTGGTCAAAAGTGAAGTAGAATCCCAGATCCAGTGAGTTGGAAACTGAGGCCATGCAATTCTTGCTTTTTCTTGACATTTGGACACTTTAGACTCTTGTTCTTAACATGCTATGAGGCACCTGGCTTATTGGAACAAATGACTCAATGTATTGTTCACAATGAAATGTAAGTGAAGAAGAATGAGACTTACACACTATTGTTTAGCTTTGAATCCTGGCATGTCCCAAACCCTTCTTCAGGGCTAACGCACTGCATATTTTGAGTCTTAGTACAGGGTACATCTGTTCTGACACCCGTTGTAGGCCTAGTACATGTACGTAAGTTAATGGAATCTGTTGACTGTAAGTATGCATGCAATGAAAACCCGTTTTGATGAGGTGCTCAAAAGTTGCATGCATATTTACAAACCATTTGTGTTAAGCCCTCTTGAATGCAAGGTCCACTCTCAACCGCTGCCACAGGTGTCACCACAAGGCATGCTTCAGATCTTCATTGTCATCGATAAAGATAATGTGTTGTGTCCACTAGATCAGTTATGTGAACTGGACATTATACTCTTTCTTGACTTTCTTGCACTGCAAGTGCTTGGAGATCAGCTGTTGTTAATATCATCTCGCTGAGATAGCGCATTGTAAATTAAATGTTGTTTATCTGTGTTCAGGGAGCTCTTAAAAGGGGGTGAACTCTAAATTGGGAAAGTATTTTAATTCGATTACCACAGTGTAGAGGGCATGCAGTCTTATTACATCCAGTGTTGTGTGTAATGATTACTAAGTAATTAATTATTGTAATTAAATGACTTTTTCATTGAAAAAAATAAAGGGATTACTCTTAATTTTTCAGTAATTATATTACAGTAACTTCTGATGTAATTGCATTAAATTCTATATAGACTATAGAACAATTCTGTATAAAACAATTGTGAATTTAATGTTAAAATAGACGTTTTCTAATTTTCTAATTTATTCTTTAGACGGTTCATGAAAAAAATAAAAAGAACCGTTTCATGTCTATCCTTGTATTTTTTATCTGGTCAAGGCTGATAAGGGTTTTAGAAAGTAATAAGTAATGCAATTACTTTTCAGACAGAGTAATTCAATCAATAATCTAATTACACTGTAGAAGATTTAATAGTAGTTAGTAACTACTTTTTTTAGAGTAACTTACCCAACTCTGATTACATCCTCAAAGGCTTGCTCATAGAGAAGAGGAAAATGACATTGATTGATGGTTGTATTTGTCCCTTTACAAATTGTTTTAACTTCAAACATTTCCTTTCAATCTGAAAAGCAAATGAAATAAAAGAAAAAAATAATGACTGAATGAATTAAAAAAATAAGTAAGTCATGTATCGGTGAATAGAAGAATCAAATGAAGGAAAGAATGGAGGAGGAATACACAGCATCAGTGACCAGCTACATCAGCAAGTGCATTGATGATGTCACTTTCTCCAAGACATCACCACACGCTCCAACCAGAAGCCGTGGATGACTGCGGAGGTGCGCACACTGCTGAGGACCCGTGACTCCACCTTCAGAGCAGGCGACAAGGCAGCCCTAAGAACAGCGAGGGCCAAACTGTCCCGGGCCATCAGAGAGGCAAAGCGCGCACACGCCCAGAGAATCCACAGTCACTTCCAGGACAGCGGTGGCAAATGTGGCAGGGCATCCAGGCCATCACCAACTACAGGACAACATCAGTTGCATGTGACAAAGATGCTTCCAGATGCGCTGAACAACTTCTACGCTCGGTTTGAAGTGCAGAACAAGTGGTGGCGAGGAAGACCACCCCTCCTCCCAACGACCAGGTGCTCTGTCTTACCACGGCTGATGTGAGAAAAACTCTATGTAGAGTCAACACACGGAAGGCTGCTGGACCAGACAACATTCCTGGCAGAATGCTCAGAGGATGTGCCACACCCCCACCGCCCGACTCAGGCCAGGGAGCCACCCGGCCTGCCTACCACTCCCCACATTTCTGGAGAGGAAATCTATGACAGCCATCTGTGTCCCCTCTAATTAAAAAGGTTGTAACGGCAGATACCAATGGGTGATCCACGCATAAGCATCCTTCATGCGGTGGAGCCACGGGAGTGGGGCGTGATCCGAACAGAGGGTGATGGCCCGCCCCAACAGGTAGTATCGGAGAGTGAGGATGGCCCACTTGATGGACAAGCACTATTTCACAATAGTGCTGTATTTAGTCTCTCAAGGAGAGCTTCCGACTAATCTACAGCACTGGCCATTCCTTCCCCTCAACCACCTGCTAGAGCACCGTGTCCAACACGCTGTCCAATGTGTCCAATAATAGGGAGAGAAATTTAAGGAGCATGTATAAGCGGTCCACCACAAAGTGCAGCTTTCACCTGCATAAACCCCTGTTGGCACTGCTCCTTCCTCTGGACCGGATCTGGTGCTGCCTTTTTTAGTAATATCAGTCAGTGTGCTGGTGACTGCCTAATAATTAGGTACAAACCTACGATATTAGACAGCCAGCCTCAGGAACTGTCTCGCCTCCTTTTTGGTCTTAAGTCTTGGGCAGGTTGCATTCACTGATGTTTTATCAATTTGGGGCCGCAAATTGTCTGTGACCCAAATGGAAGCCCATATATCGTATCTCCACCTGCCCAATTGTGCACTACTTTAAGTTTGCCATGAGCCCCGCTTGCCTCAACGACCTCAGAACAGCCCTCAGATGCTGCATGTGTCACTGACAATCATTACTGTAAATAATTATATGTTATATTATATTATAAATAGGCAGCGGCCTAAGCGTGCGGTCTGAGGATTCTGTCCATGAGCTGCTGGAATGTAGCTGGGCCCCCGAACAAACCAAACGGAAGCATCACAAATTAGTGTAATCCAAACGGTGTGGAGAGGCCTGTTTTTTCACAGCACATTGGTGTTAAGTGGATCTGCCAATATCCCTTCGTCATTTCCAGTGTTGAATAAAATTGAGCTGTGCCTAACTAATCGAGCAGTTCATCAATAAGAGGCAATGGGTATGCATCAAATTTAGACACCGTGTTTACGTTCCAATAATCCACACAGAACCGGACCGGCCTGTTGCTCTTAGGGACCAGCACAACCGGGCCGGACCGTTCACTGTGGGATTCCTCTATTACTCTCATCTTGAGCATAGCATCCAATTCTTTCAATTGCCACTTTTTTCTTGTGTTCGGGAAGCCGGTAGGGACGATTTCATACTACTACCCCTGGGGTGGTCTCAATATGGTGTTCTATGAGATTTGTATGACCGGGTAGAGGCGAGAACACATCTGAAAACTCTTTTTGCAACTTAGCTATCCGTGATTTGAGATGGCTAGAGGTGGTCTCCACAAGTACCGGGGTGATTCGACTAGTGATTTTGAACCTCACTTTTGGCCCAAGATCCTCCCTCTCTGGAACTATCATTGCCAACATCATGGGTGCCATCTCCCTGCAGACTTTCAGGAGGTTGAGATGGCATATCTGACATGCATCGCCTCTGTCCGTTCACTTCACCTCATAATTGCGATCTCCTAATCGACGTGTGACCTTAAAGAGCCCTTGCCACTTGGCAAGTTATTTAGAGTTCAATGTTGGGAGTAATACAAGCATTTTATCTCCCAGTGCAAATTCCCGTATCCAAGTGACCCTATTATACAGCCAGCTTTGACATTATTGAGCCTGAAGCAAGTTCCTCTGTGTGAGCTCCCCTAAAGTGTGGATTTTTGCTCTAAGCTCAAGAACATGCTGAATTTCATTTTTGCTGTTCGAAGTCCCCTCTCCCCAAGCCTTCCGCAGGACATCAAGCATGCCACGTGGTCGACGCAACATACAGAAGTTCGAATGGGGAAAACCATGTGGAGGCTGGTGGAATGTAATAGGGGTTCAAGCCACTTATCCCAATTCTTAGCATCCTCATGCACAAATTATGAATAATATTTTTCAGTGTTTTATTAAATTGTTCAACCAGCCCATCCGTCTGTGGATGGTAAATGCTGTTGTGGACCGATTTAATCCCCAATAATTTTATAGTTTGCGTAGTGTGCGTGACATAAAACTAGTGCCTTGATCAGTGAGAATTCCTTTTGGAATCCCCACTCAGATGATCATTTTGAAGAGTTCCTCCACAACACTACATGCTGAGATGTTGCGTAGAGGCACTGCTTCCGGGAATCACGTTGCATAATCCACCAGAACTAACACAAAGCGTGCTGTCCGTTCTAATGGCCTGTCAAGGTTCATGCCAAATCTCTCAAAGTGGACCTCGATTAACAGCAGAGGGCGCAATGGCACTTTTGGGATGGCCAGTGGATTCACCATCTGACATTCATGGAATGACGCACACCACCTGCTGACATCCCCATGAATGCCCGTCCAATAGAAATGGGCTATTATTTAGTTCATTATTTAGTTTTATCCTGCAATCGGATTATGAGCCACCTGGAATAATATTTGAATAAACTTTGATACTAAAAACTGGGTTATAATCACCTTCGACTGAGCATCCTGCATCACTCTATTCAACTGATCTTTTATCACTGCAAAATACGTATATGAGAGTGCCACATCTGGCCAGAGTTGCTTGCCATCAATAGCTTTCACATGGTCAAAGGTGTGCTTAAAGATTTCAGCTCATGACTGCTCCAGTAGGAAATCCCTTTCGGGCTCCTCCACCAGCAGCCACTTCCGGCAGGCATCACAGAGCTGTTTGGCGAATGCATATTGGCGGCCACACTCGCTCAGTGTTAGCGAGCGGAAGTGCTGCCGGTGTTGCTCTGGGCTGCGGCCACGTTGCAAGATGGCTTTCTTTAAGTCCTCGTACACCAGGAGGTTAGCTGCAGGAAGATGTTGTTCCACGAATTGGGCTTCTCTGGACAACAGTGGGAGGCAGCGGGCCGCACACTGAGACTTCGGCCATTTCCACACCTCCATTCAAACAGTTCTATGAACAACTCCGGTTTTTCCTGCGGGCCCATTTTCATAAGGGTGATCAAAGGCATGGAAGTTGCTGGGTTCGGGGTAGCAGCTGGGCCTTCCCCCTGGTGTAGCAAGCTCGGAGTGCCTGCCGGTCATCCGCTTGAGCTTGGATATGCTGATCCTGGTCTCGACGTATCTCAAGCAGGTTCTGTTGAGCCTGATGCTTGCTGGTGAGAGTTTGGATGACTTCGGCCAATGGCGAGGACTTCATTTTCTCAAAGAACTTCATTCATCCTCTATCATTCATTTTAATTATTTAAATATGTACATTTTAAAATGTTCAGGTGTTTTGCGGATGGAGTTGGACACATTTCTACTGGTATAATTCTTTGATACAAGTATAAGTGTAATCGACTTTGAGCATCCTGCATCACTCGATACAACCGATCTGTTATCACTGCAAAATACGGATATGAGAGTGTAAAATCAATAGATATGTTGTAAATATAAGTTGGGCAAAATCTTCAGGCATTTTCCAGTGGACTTAATAATAAGATCAAATAGGCAGATTCAATTTATATCTAACTGTATTGTTAAGATAAAATAGTATACACTGCCAGTGTATTTAGACACTGTACATACAGATATAAAACAAATTGAATAATAAAAGTTAATTTGCTGACGTTTAAAGTCTCAAAACTATTATTGCACATGCTGGTCTCGATTTAGCTTTTGACATTGGTTCAGATGACAAGACCCATTTTAATTCTCAATGTCAGCTTTCAATGTCCTAGCCCTAAAATAAATAAATATGTAATAGTTAAATATAAAAAAAAATGTATGACAATTATATGCACATTTTTCCTCAATTCTCATTATAATACATCGTGGCATTTTACTTTTGAGTTAGCTTGCTATTCTTAGTACTCTTAATGATGATTGTCTTTAGATTGATTACTGTAATACAGTAATTCCTATCCTGACACTTTCATTAAAATCAGCATTTATTGACCAGTTAAATAAATACTGTCATTTCAGTGTTTACATTTTTGTTATTTTTTATAAATATGTAAAAAAATTTACAATAAAAATTTTAAATACATATATACAAATTCTTTGTTGTTATTTTTTTCCTTTTGATTTTCCCCTAAAAAATGACCTGGACATGTTCTCCAGACAGGTTTGTTGAGATTCATCATTAAATCTGTGTTTGTGTTGTTTTACGCTAGTACACAAATGACTGTTAATGTCACTACATTATCTGTCCCCCTTTGTAATGTGTTTTTACAACATCAGGCTTCGTGGCAGGCAAATAAGAAATTTTTCCCTCACACTTCATCACTACCCATATGACTGCTCTATGTGCTCTCATAGGGACCAAAGTGTCTGCCGCAGGCTCTATGGCATGTTGGGAAACATCTGCTGTGGCATTACAAACAGCTGCAGATGAGAAAGTGGATGATTAGAATTCCCAAATCCTGCACGTGCCTCTGTGTTTTTGACAAACAATAACATCAGGCAGTTTTTAGCAATGTGATCTAATTTTGGAAAGAATTATGAGAGCTTAGATGAATAAGGTAGTCAAAACAGCACTGCTTTCTAAAATCAGATACATACACACAATGTCTCGGTGGAAATTAAAGCTGTTTGGGAAGTCATGAGTTCAGGATGCCGGCATGCTTTACATATAGTACATATCCGACCCCAGTGTTTTTGCCTGCTTTAGAGTGTCATATTGTAATTCTTCCTGAGGTTTAGAAATGACAAGTTTTTTCATTTGTATTTGACAGGGTATTAAGCATAATTATATGCTTTATGCAGAATTTTTGGAGACTTCAGCATTTTTGGGCTTTTCAAATAGTGGTGGGGATTTTGATTTATGGTTCATTTTTATTTCAGTCACTTGATTCATTCTGTGACCATTTCTGGAAATTGCATATTTACTCAAGTAGGTGGCGACAAATGAGTGTCTTTTATGTTGTGAGTCATTGACTCAAATGATTTGTTAGAATACACAGAGTTATTTACCACCGTAACATTGGAAGTGAACTTCAAAGATTATTTCAAAAACAAATGTTTACAAATGTATAATAACTAACTCTTGTATTACTTTTTATTACAGGCGAAGGCATCAGATGAATGGTAAGTTATAGCTTTTGTTATATTCAACCCGTTTGTCATTGTAAACAGTCCAGCAGTCTATAAAATACATTATGGACAATAGAACAGAAAGTTGGTGTCAAAAGGAATGGTAACCAAATGTTAACCCCATTAAGTCCACATGTAAAACTAGAACCCATATCCATGGCCTTCACAAAGCTCAAAGACAGTCTGACAGCAGGGTTAGATGACCTCATATTGGAAAGTCTGTTTGAGCTTTAGTCCAATACATAAAAGAAATACCAAACCATCCTCCAAATAGAGCATAGCATCACCTGTTTTATTTAAACTAGTTACCATGTCAAAAAAAACCTTCACTATATTTCTCCCCTATGCTAGCTGCTTCCCTGCCGGAGTCTGTACTCTGCCCCTTCTGTTTCCAGTGGCGACGACCAGACAATCATCGGGTACGTCTGCGGCCCAAGCGGAAGCCCACGGCGAGGATAAGAAGACTTCTGAGGAAGGATGCAGCAGGAAGGAGACTCAACATAGCACAAGCTGAAATCCTTCAGAAGTTTAAATGGGCCACCAATGCTTTGGTGAGGTCAATAGACCGTTCATTTAAATGAATATTTCTGTCCTCTTGAGCGCAGTTAATTTGCTAAGTTCAGTCAAAATACCAATACCCAGCCCTATCTCTACCCTTTCCTAAGTGCAGATACTTCAGATAGATGAATATAAACCAGACAGAACAGATCTCATGTTGCCATAAATTTATAGTAGATACAATGAGACTCTTAATCCCAAAGTATACTTCTGTTGTCTGTGTTGCTGATAACTCCTTGCACAGTGTGCGTAACGCAAATTTGGTCATCAGTACAGTCTGCACGGACTGTCCGTACACGGCCAGATTTTTCTCGATATGCGGCAGCCATTGTCTGCACTTAAAGAGTATCACAAAGCAGTCGTAGTGTGCATGCGTCAAACGTGTTTGCATTCGCTCTCGGTCTATACTTCATGGAGTATACTTTGAAAGGCAGCGAGATCGACCTGGCACGATCCGCTCTGGAAAGCAGAAAAAACAAATAGACCGAGCCTTTTATAAATAGACATTTAAAATATGCAACAATCGTACTGTTTTGAAAGTATAAACACCAAAAATGACATGTGTTGGCGTGAAACTGGTGTGATAGAATAATTTACAAACCCTGTCTGAGTGAAGTTATATCCAATCTTACACCATGTCATGACCATCATAAAGTATTTTGCATGGTTTCTGTGCAAAGAGACCTGGAGGGGATGTGACGTAACTATCAATACAACACTCTCTAAAAATCTGTGAAGTTTACGTGACTCCCCGTAATGGTATTTAGCTGTTAACACAACTAGAAGTTTTTCCACCTAGAAAAGTAGTCCCACCACAAAATGCTATTTAAGGTCACATCCACACTAATCCGCTTTAGATAACAAACTTGTTTTTAGTTTTCTAACGTCATTGATTTCCAAAGTATGCGGTAATGTAGAGCATTTTCAAAATGCTAAATTTTATTGGAGGAATATGCCGTTCTTTTGTGGGTGAAAGGCATTAACATAGTGAAATTAATGCGTTTTTAAACTAAAACATTTTAGTGTGGACATGGCAAGTAGCTACAACTCTAGTACCAAACTTTTTTTAACTGAAGAATTCATGTAAATGGTTAGACCAAAAAAAAAGAGAAAGGAAAAACAGCTTTACATTTCTGTTTTTAAGCCCTTCGGCCAATGTCTGCATGAGGCTTCCATTGTAAGTGTATTTTTGTAAACAGGTTTTCTGATTGTTTTTACAGACTGAGGGACTTGTTGAAATTCTGGTTTGTTTTTAATGAAAGCATGCCAGATAGACCATAGACATAATGTTGAAAATATCCTGGAATATGACTTTAAGCATTTTGTCTACTGCTCTACCTTTAGTAGACCCTATAAGCAGTTACCATTGACTTTCCACTTAGTTTGGTATGCACGCCTTGTAAAGTGCACTTTTACTACTGATGTACTATAGAAGCATAAAGCCTGTGGAACAGCATGATATAAACCATATGGATATTATCATTTAACAGACTGGAGGACATTATCCAGACACCGAAACGCTCCTTTTATAGTGATTTGTTTAGCCTTAAATGACTTTCAACTTGGAGTCAATAGGATGAGCTTAAGATGATTTAGAGTGGAAAAGTTCCATTTTCAGGACTGGTTTCTGACGCTCCTCTGGAGTGTGACTGGATCGTTGTGATAAGGGGGTGTAAGGGGGTTAGTGAAATGTGTTTATTTGTAGAAGTATTTAATCATCCAAAGCACTGTTATGACGGTCTACACTACCGGTCAAAAGTTTAGGGTCATTTATTCTTTATTGAAGTTTTTGAATTAGATTATTATAATTTTTTTATATTTTAGAATAATAGTAAAGTCATCTAAACTATGGAATAACATAAATGGAACTATGGGAATAATGCTGGGACTATAAAAATCCAAAATAAATCAAAACTGTGTTATATTTTAGCATCTTTAAAGTAGTCACCATTTGCATAGAATTTGCAGACATGTACTCTTGACATTTTCTCAACCAACTTCTTGAGGTATCACACTGGGATGCTTTTTAAACAGTACTGAAGGAGTTCCCATTAATACTGGGCACTTATTAGCTGCTTTTCTTTATTATTCTAATAATAATATTGTATTTTAAATGGTAGATAGCAGTTTCTTTTGATTTCTGTTTAGTCATAACATTTTTTTGCTCATGAAGAAATTGTTAATATATTAGGAATAAATAAATAAAAGTACACACAAAATAGTCCAGCAACCATGGATGGCATGTCCACGTTAGCAATCGCATTTACTAAAAAAATACTGAATCAAACCAATTGTACATGCAGTATATAGGGAATAAGACATTTGACACATGAAGCTCATTTGAAGTTGCACCACAGAATATTTAGCAGAGATGGGCCACTTCTATTAAAGTGAATGAGAAAAATTAGAATGCTCAATCAACTCGAACGTGCATTCGGATTAGCTATAAAAGATGGGAAAATTGGCTTTTTTTTTTTTTCTTAACATAATCTGAAATAAAGAAGCACCATTTATGATACCAGTATTGCTGCTGATTTGAAATATGTTCTTTGATTGTAATCTTGACCAACCGTTTTGGAGATTTTGGACTTTCTCCATTCAAGTAGATAGGAGCTGCACTGTCTTGACTGGAAATAGACTCCTGAGAGCGTTCCAAACATGGCCGACAGTGAACTGACTTGCTAGATCGGCTTTGGTTGCACTCACGTGCTCGTGCGGATCCAGCGAGCAGTAGAAATCTCCTGACAGTTTAAACAGCCTGGATCGCATGCTTGGATATTAGATGAGCGCTCGACGGGAAGAAAACGCTGGATTTTTGTGAGGTTCTTGAATTACATCTGTTTAAACAAGACCATGACTGGTCGTTTACATGTCTCAACCGCTTCACATGCAAGCAGGCGATTCTCAGCGCCCTCAAGAAACAAATCGGCCAAACGGGAAAATGTATCAGCCGATAATTTAAAAAGTGGGAATATTGTCCAATTTATCGGCCTCTGCGATATATCGGTAGACCACTACATAGCTGTATGTTAGCGATACTGCAAGACTCAGTATAATTTTTGTTTGTGGTGGGAATTCTTGACATGCTGGTGGCTTGTGACAGCTCTGCCATGCCGTCTTCTTTACTGACTCACCTGAGCTGGATTCATTTCTGTTTAATCTTCCTTGATAAAAATACACTTGCATAAATTCACTCACTGAGCATTTTACTATTAACACCAATTATCTAATCAGCTAACTGTGTGACAGCAGTGCAATGCATAAGATCATGCAGTTACAGGTCAGGAACTTTAGTTCATGCTCGCATCAACCATCAGAAAGGAGAATAAAAGGTGATCTCAGTGATTTGAACCGTGGCATGATTGTTGGTGCCAGATGGACTGGTTTGAGTATTTCTGTATTTGCTGATCTTCTGGGATTTTCATGCACAACAGTCTCTAGAGCAGTGGTTCTCAACTGTTTTTGCTTCGAGACCAAGATTTTGCATTGGAAATTAAATGGTGACTCACCATAGTAAAAAACGTAACCTGTATTTAATGTATCGCCCATTATCTAGGGAAATCCGGTTGTTTCGTGCACCAGAAATGCTGTTGATAGAATCCTTTCGAAGAATCCTTTATTTTGGTCACATATTGTACACACAGTTGTGCATGTATACAGTGAAATTTATTAGTTTTTCACATAGAAGATAGGGCATAGCAGATCATTAGCACAAGCTGGTTCCATAACACTTGCGCAAAATCTTTAATCGCATCACAAAAATATCCCAGTCCAGATGAAAAGTCTTTAGCTGAACGGGAAATTAGCATTAAATTTGCACTGACAGCACTAAAATTCACTTGGGCTGCAGATGAAATTTTTTCAGTGGGAGAACCATGGCATTGTTCTTTTCCTGCTATCTGTGACCCAGTTCGAATAGACCTGTTGAGAAACACTGCTCTAGAGTTTACTCAGAATGGTGCCAAAAACAAAAAACGAGTGGCAGTTCTGCACCTTGTTGATGAGAGAGGTTGACAGAGAATGACCAAACTAGATCGAGCTGACAGAAAGGCTACAGTAACTCAGATAACCACTGAACAATTGTGGTGAGCAGAATATCATCTCAGAATGCACAACACATTGAACCTTGAGGTGGATGGGCTTCAACAGCAGTAGACCATTTCATAAACTCAGTGAGTGTATATAAAATATGTGGTGTATTGATTTGGGTAAAGTTCACCAGATTTCACCTGTGTTTTTCAGCGGTTATTTCTTAGCATGAGCAATGAAGTGATTCCACTATTTTAAAGCTGTTGAATATAACCACGGCTCTTTGTTTCCAGAGCATAAAAGACTGTGTAGAGTGGGTTCCGGTGACTTGGTGCACCTTGCTACTGTATATAGGCTGTACCCAGCATAAACCTAGGCTGGGTCCCAATCGTGGACTTGTACTATGCTCTAGTTTATTTAGCTGGTGATGTCCAGGCCCAGACAGAATCAACTTTATTTAGCATTTTCTGTGCTGGTATTAGGGGATATTCTGCTAACTACTAAAATCTGAGTACTACATACTTATGGTTGCCGAAAGTAGGCAAATAAGCCAAAATATTTATATTTAATAAATAAGCATGCTGAGCTTTCTGCAGAATTCTGTGGTAGTAGATTCTGTGTGAGCCTAGCAATGGAGAAAGCACATACTTTTAAATATGTAGCAATACATTATGCCTGTATTGGGAGATACTACCATGTCATAAAATTGCATTTTGATGACACAGACCCCTATGTCATGTAATGTTTGCATTTGGGTGTAAGCATAGCTTCTATTTAAATTCAGTTCCTGACTACTACAATTTATTATTACTTAACTTTTAGGTTAATCTTTTGTTGCAGCTTCGGTTTTGCATTCCTCCCCAACTTTTCTTCAACTTAAAAGAAATCGAATGAGAACAGTCACAAACACTTTGGCACACTTTTGGTTGTGGGCAATATAAGCCCAGAAAAAGTATTTATGCATGCATACTTTGGAAACCGTGCACCATCCAAGCATAGTATTTTCAATGTTCTATGATTTGGGCTGTACTAATTCAAATTTTGCATACTATTTAGGACAAATAGAATGCAAATTGGATCGCAACTCTGCTGTTCCACAATCTCATTTTGTTCCTTTGATGTTATCATATTGGGGATTGGAAGTTTCCCTACCTCCGACACAAAGTTCAACTGTTGTGTGCATCTTTCAACATTTTGGGAAGCATCTGTGCCAACCAACCTTGGTTTTTTCCAGCCTGCATTTGATGCATGAAATGTGTTACATATAATTTCCCTCCAGGGAATGAATCGGTACAGCTTTTCTATGTTTGGTTGAGAGGGATGGGCATACCAAAGATCGATTGCCCTGGAAAGCAGATGGGTCTCCACATATCAATAGTTAAACAAACACACCCACAAATGACTTGGCCAGGCTTGCATATCAAGGGAAGCTCTGAGCTAGAAACTCACAAAGACACAGCGGACAGTTTAGCCTGGCTTGTGGCTGCTGGGTGAAGTTATTTCAGGATTTTGTCCTATTAATAGGAAAGTGTTAGTAAATGTTCAGGAAGTAAGGGATAACAAATTCTATGGTGGTTTTCAAAGTTAACATCTAGAAATGCAGAAATGATTTTGAAATAATTATGAATCTTCCTATATTTAACCAACCAGTTCAAACAAAAGTTTTAAATCATGAAAGTTATATACATCAACTATATTTTTATATAGTGCAGGATGAGTTGCTCAAAGTTTAATACTTAGGTTTAGGGGTTTGTCTACATCTCTTACCAAATATGAGCAAACGTGATGCTTGCTATAGATATATCAACTATGGATACCATATAGATTCTATATAGAATTTGTATTGGTGTTTAAATGATCAGAAATCTTTGTGTTTGGAGGGTTAGGACGTAGTAGGAACCTCTTGCAATGCTGTCATTCCATGCGTAACTCTTTAGTCTTCACCCTGCATTGCATTAATCTATATGCAGACATTCCTGCTCCATTTTGCTTTCTCTATTTGTTTTCTTTTCTCTGCCTCAACAGCTGCTGTTGACTGATAGCATCAGTCTCTGGAGCCGCAGAGTTTTTGCCAGTTTTAAAAAGCTTGTGAATTCTCATAGCCGTATGATAGAACGCTGGTCATGTGCGGGGGTTGGATTGCTTTGGACAGACGTCTTGAGATCAGAGCGTCATCATGTCACTGTTTGATGAATGTGCTATTGATACTCCTATGAGGTGCTGGTATATAGCTGAAATGTATATGGAATTTCTGAAGGAGAGAGGGAATAGGAAGGATCAGCAAAGATTTGTCTCAGTAATCGCTGACTTGTGTTAGTCACCACTGACTGAATGCAGTCCATGTGCCTGAACTACAACCTTACTTGTGCTTCAGCCCATTAAAAAAATGTTCAGGATATAAAGTAAAGGTTAAAAACAACTTAAAGGAATACTTCAAAAAGAACATTTTTAAGTCTTTATTTACTCATTCTCATGTCGAACATGTAAAGGTTTGTTTTTGCAGATTGTAATGGACTGACAGCCCCAGTCACCATCCATATCTTCTGTTATATGGCGTGCTTATAGTTCACTCTGCATATTAATCTGGGAAAGGAGTATTTTGAAATTGAAAAAATGACACACTGAAAAAACGGGAAAACACAGGTTGTCCGATTTACTAAATCATATTGTTTGTGGTCTACACAACAAAATTGTGTTTCTCTTCTAAAATAGTTTTCTCTACTTTTGATTCATGTAATTCTCTAAAATGTGCGCTGTACTAGATTACATTATGTAGGGTGAATGTGAACCAATAAAGTCTGTTCAGTGACATTGGGCAGGGGATTTTTAGTTCCTAGCATGCTTTGCATGGGACTTGATGCGGTGAGTAAAATTTTTGAAATGAAGTTTTCTTAACAGTATGCAACACAGTTTTTGTTCCTGGGTAGTGTGTTATTTCCTAATTGCTTATGCCTCAAAAGTATAGGCAATGGCTATTATTCCCCACAAATTTTGCTTTTGTGACCAAGACAGTGATATTTTGAAATGTACCTATTTCCAATGTCTTTTCGTTCACAAAGTCAGAAAACAAAACTGCATTTGAATCCAATTTAATATGTATTTATACTAAAGTAATACAAAAATGACTACAAAAGATTTAGAAGTGAGTAGTTTTTCGAGATTTATGATTATACTGGCCCCCAAATTTACTCATCATACTTCAAGGCATCCATTAAGGTCTTGATGCTGTTGTAATCCTCTTTGAGGTGCATCAGGGGAAGAGACAGGTACTTGTTACTATTATGGAGCAGCACGGCTTTGAGGCTCCTGGATGAACTGTCAATGAAGAGGCCCCACTCATTCAGCAAATTCTGATTGCCTCAAACAGACTGATCAAATTGTGGCAGAAGCAGAGCCCATCTTGACAGGTTAAGAAGCTGGAAAAAGGTTGGTGATGCTTCCTCTGATCTACGACTTGCACACTTTCATCCAACAAGTTCCACTGCTTGAGCCTAGATGTCAAAAGCTCTGCATTGGACTTGGTGAGACCAAGATCTCTAATCAAGTCGTTGAGGTCTTTTTGGTTGGGGTAGTATGGGTTTCTCTCAGCTCCACCTCTGAAATTGCCATCTGGATCTACAACGGCTTCATTGCTCTCTGACTTGCTGCTCTCTTCTAAAGACAGCTGCTCTCTCTCCGGAGGAGTGGGTACAGGCAGCTCATGGCAGTGTGGCACCGAATGTCCGGATATGTGTAGCAGTTGCTTGAGTGGTCAGTGGGTTCCTGCAAAATTCTTGGGATAGTGAACTTCATGACTCTCTTTTCCCCTCTGTACCATCCCACAAAAATAAATGTATTTCACCCATGACTGTGTAAGAGATTCTCGCAACATTTTTCATATATGATATATATTTTTTTCAATAAAATTGTAAAACATTTTAAAATTAAAAACTTTTTTCACCTGCGAGCACTGCAAAAAAACTCTGGGAGGTAAGAAAAAAGTTTTTAATTTTAAAATGTTTTAAAACATTTTAAAATTAAAGACTTTTTTCTTACCTCCCAGAGTTTTTTTGGAGTGCTCGCAGGTGAAATGAGGTGCCCAGGGTTTGTCTTGATCCCTACAGGCATGCCGAAATATGCCTTGCGGGCCTCACATATCTGAGCAGATGCTTCCACGGAGTACTTTTTCACTCTTGTCTTGATAAATTGGCCGCAGACATGGCAAAATGTGTCTGCCGGATGTTTGCAGCCTCTTGATGCATCTCAGAAAAATGCAGATATGTATCCACTTAGGCAGCTGGAACTAAACTGAATTGGTCTTAAGGCCTCTGTATTTATACTATTTATATTACTGGAAAGTTTTAGAAATTTCTAGAAGTTACTCTTAAGTGTACTCTGCACTGAATCTATCTGGAATCTTCTGGAATATAGGTACATTTCAGAATATCATTGTCCTGGTCACAAAAGCAATTTTGTGGGGAATAATAGCCAGTTTCTATACTTTTGAGGCATAAGCAATTAGGAAATAACACACTACCCAGGAACCAAAAAAATTAAATAAAAATGTGTTACATGGTGTAATTAAAGGAATATTCTGAGTTCAATGCAAGTTAAGCTTAATCGACAGCATTGGTGTATTATGTTGATTACCACAAAAAAATTTAAATCATTCTTTTCTTAAAAAAAATAAATAAAATGGGTTACAGTGAGACACTTACAATGAATGTGAAGGGTTTAAAGACTGAAATGTGAAGCTTATAAAGCCTGAAATGCGAAGCTTATTATTTTATAAAAACACTTGCATTAATTCTTCTGTTAAAACTCTAATAGCTGTAATAAATTTTTTGGATTTGTTGACATTATCATCATCATGGCAACAGAGATATAAAATTGTCTATAACTTTACACAGAAAATGTTAGTAAGCAATTTTATCACACTAAAATCATTTTAACACACAATTTTTTTTAAGTCTTGTGGTTGTACTTTGGAAACAGTGAGCATTTTAACGTTTACTGGTTGGCCCCATTCACGTCCATTGTAAGTGCCTCCACTGTTACAGATTTTTGCTCTTTTTAAAGGCAGGGCAAATCCAAATGTATTTTTGTGGTAATCAATATTTTGCCACAAATGATGGCGATTGAGCTTAACTTATTTTGAACCTGGAATATTCCTTTAAGTACCAACATAAATCCGTAATGTGACACAAAATTGCTTATGTAAAACTGAATAAATGAATCTTGTTAAGAGACAAACATACTTAATTGGGTCATTTATAAACAACTTTATTCCATTATGTTGAAGTAACATGAAATAAATATATTTTCTGACAAAGAAACTTCACCTTTAAGTCTAAAAGTAATGCAAGGAAAACTGTCAGGAATGACATCTTTCTCATCTCCTGAATCTGTCCGTGTCTTTAACAGTGTTTGTTCCAATGATCCATTACGAGACAGCTGTGCCTGGCATCTTTGTTTGAAGCCTTGTGACCCAATTTTATGGGCAGGTATTTATCAAGAATTGGCTATTTTACGAGTGAGCTGTGTGATTGAGATGAAAGGATATGGCAGAGACCTTTGTCTTTATATGGACAGCCAATTGACTCTAAGCAGTGGTTAACTAGTATGAGGTCTTCCCCAAATCAGCTGTAATGTTGGTATCATGTTCTAAAGCTCTATGGTTAGTTTGGCCATTGTTTTAGTTACATACCAAAAGGTATGTCCTTTCCCTTTAGGGACTGATGCTATTATTTTGAGTATTACTGTGTAAATACTATTATTATTATTATTATTATTATTATTATTATTATGTATCCATTTAAAACTTGGTTTAAGTTTCTAAAGAAATTTCATAAAGGATTGTCAGGAAATTACATTGAATACCATCAGTAACCAATGAGAGTCGCTTAGACTCCACCCCACTGCAGCTGATTGGCTGCGCTTGTTCTTTATATCTCCAGACATGAAGAGAGCAGTAGTAAAATGCTGCTGTCACTGAATAACTGAATCATCTAAAATCATCCACATTTCAGCTTAGCCACCTGTTACCCTCAAAAGCAATGGCTACCTTTGTGTCGGTGAGTTCAATTTCAATTAGAAGAACTTAAATTGAACAGATTTATAATTTTTAAGCTTGCTTTTGTTGTGTTTGTCAGTATATCAAATTTTCAAATGTCAGAGCAAAAATGTGTAAGCCCCAGTGGCTGGTTGGCTTAAATTAGGGCTTGTTTGGCAGTTTCTGGCCTCCAGGGCATGTGCACAGTTTGTGCCTTTGGCCTGTACCTTGCTGTGTTTAGAGCTCACGTTCATGCAATTTGTGAGATACCAGTCATAGCACTTTTTTAGCAGAGATCATGACATGATAAAAAGTATTTGAGAAGCAACAGTTTTGTTTTATTCATTAGCTTTTGTTAACATGTTTTCATGTTAAACAATGCATTTTTTTGGTATTGGGTTTAATATTGTGATTTTGAATGGGGTTCTTGTTCAGCCAGCATTACAAAGTAAACTAACTATTTTTGTAATCTGATTGACTGCAATATTTTTTTGTGAGACACTTGGTTGTCCGCAGACTCTCCACTGATTTCCAGAGAAACTAAAAAACATGCATATCAACATAATTTGTGTTCATAACATAATCTTTAAGATCTGTGAGCACCTCTGATGTCTTACAGCTGGCTGTCACAGTTGCTCTGGTAGAGGACTGTTTTGAGGAAAAGTAATTACATTCTTCTCAGATTTGCTTTGATCGTTATTGCATGTTTTTTTTTTTAAGGTTTCGTCTTCAGTTGTTTGTTTTCATAGAGGATACATTTTCCAAATATATCTATAACCTGAGAATAATTCATACAAATGTTGTTCTGTTATGCACAAACATTTTTTGTGCATAACAATTCATGCAAAAACTCATTTTCTTGTCTTCTTGCAAATTCTAATTCTTTGTAACTTGACAACTTGATCTTGCATTAAACTTTTTGTGTAACCAACAAAACAATGCTCTCTTCTCTTAGATGGTCACGTGTCATACCTGTAGTAAGACATCCAGACAACCTGGAATGAACAGAGAATATTTGACTACTCCGTCAAAGTACCGCAGCACGCCAGGGAGTGTGGGCAAATTCAGGACTCCACAGTCTGCTAATAGAGCCACTCCAAAATCTTTATTGGACAGAACACCAAGTGGGACGCCAAGGTAAGCTGATCGGACTGAGCAAATCTGTTACAGTGCCCCATCTGATCTTAAAACTTTCTCCCAAAAATTACAATTCTGTCTTCATTAGCTTATGCTGTCCCAAAATGTTTCTCTCTGTAGGTCAGTGTCCTCAAACAACAGCTTGTCGTCTTCAAAGTCAGGTAGTGCAAAGTCGTCACCTTTTGCCCGCCTTAAGAAGCTACTTATGCTGGAAGACAAACAGCAGAGCAAGAAAGGTGGTCTGAAGGACTTCCTGTCCTCCCTCTGAACATCTTTGAAGGTCTTAAGGGCAGTTGAGTCCTTCGCTGATAAGCTCTGGCCCACTTTGAGTGGTGCTACTGAAATTGAGTGTCAAGCTTGAAACGGATGGTGTTGGTTTCTCCTTGTGTATTACAGGGCCATCTAGTGGAGGACTCTAAAAGGGTGGTTTAAAGAGATTGGGCAGTACTGCCTTCATAGCGGGTTCTGTAGATTTAACGGCATGACTTCCTTTCTTATAAGTATGCCTCTGGATCCTTGTGGTGATTATATGTGTTATATTGTAGGCCAGTGTCACATTTAAGGCTGTCACACGTGCTACAGAACCATGCTGTGATTTCTTTTTTTTTTGGCATTTATTTTATTGTTATATACTTGCCATTTTCTATAAGAATCTGAAATGTAATCTGTTGTGATGTGTTAATTTTGTACACTTAAAATTCACACATTTGTATTTACATCCCTTTTACATCACTGCTTCGATTTTGTAAGGAGGGAGGGATTGTCTTTACACTGGCTCACACAAATGAAATCGTTTTGTATTTCTACAAGGGTTGAGCTGGGTTTTCTGGTTGTTTACATTTTATGGTTTTATGGCTGTCAAACTATATAGCAAAGACCAAAGCTATATAGTCTTAATTTACCATATTGTATTTTTAACGGCAATGTTAATGAGGCTGTGAGGGATAACCTTGCTGTACTGTACAACTTGAGTTGAACTTGGTGTTAATTGTTCAAATGATGAAAATGATGAAAAAATTCAGTAGACCTAAAACTGCTGAAAACACAAGTCGGGAACGTTTAGATATTATCATTGAGTTCTATACAATTAATGCCGCACAGCCTCGTTTTCAATCTCGTCAAACATAAAATATTGTGCCACTCTGAATAAGGTCTATGGATTACTCCTATGTTATTGAAATGTTTTGCAGCACAGTGCAATTAAAATGGAAGATGCTTTTGTCTTGTTTGATGATTCTTCACTTATCCAAAGAACTACACAGTGCTTATTTTGCAATAAAAAGTAAACCACTGAAGTTTTTCCTATTTAAGAGCTGTTTAAATGCACATCTTATGTATTCATAGAAGCTGCGTAAGTATGCAAAACTATATCTTAGCAATGGGTGTCTAAAATACACTGGTGGCCAAAAGTTTGGAATAATGTACAGATTTTGCTGTTTCAGAAGGAAATTGGTAATTTAATTCACCAAAGTTGCATTGAACTTATCACAATGTATAGTCAGGACATTACTGATGTAAAAACAGCACCATCGCTATTTGAAAAAAGTCATTTTTGATCAAATCTAGACAGGCCCCATTTACAGCAGCCATCACTCCAACAGCTTATCCTTGAGGAATCATGATAAATTGCTAATTTGGTACTAGAAAATCACTTGCCATTATATCAAACAGTTGAAAGCTATTTTGTTCGTTAAATGAAGCTTAACATTGTCTTTGTGTTATGAGTTGCCACCGTATAATAGACTGGCATGTCTTAAGGTCAATATTTGGTAAAAAATGGCAAAATAGAAACAGCTTTCTCTAGAAACTCGTCAGTCAATCATCGTTTTGAGGAATGAAGGCTATACAATGCTTGAAATTGCTGAAAATTTCGGAAGATTTCATACAACACTATACGCTACAGTCTTCAAAGACTAAGGACAACTAGCTCTAACAAGGACAGAAAGAGATGTGGAGGGCCAGATGTACAACTAAACAAGAGGATAAGTACATCAGAGTCTCTAGTTTGAGAAACAGACGTCTCACATGTCCTCAGCTGACAGCTTCATTGAATTCTACCCGCTTAACACCAGTTTAATGTACAACAGTAAAGAGAAGACTCGCATTGCAAAAATTGCAGTGAAAAAGACACTTGAAATAGAAAAAGAAAAGGTTAGAGTGGGCAAAGAATCACAGACATTGGACAACAGATAACTGGAAAAGAGTGTTATGGATCTTAATCTCATTGAGCTTTGTGGGATCAGCTAGACGGTGCGTGAGAATTGACTGACAAGACAGCCACATCTATGGCAGGTGCTTCAGGAAGCGTGGGGTGAAATGCCACCTGAGTATCTAGACAAACTGACAGCGCGAATGTCAAGGATCTGCAAAGCTGTCATTGCTGTATGTGGAGGATTTTTTGATGAGAACTCTTTGAAGTAGTTTAAGAAGTTCTGTATTTTTCACTTTATTAATGTTCTATCTATACATTGTGATCAGTTGAGTAGTGAAAGTACCAATTTATTCCCATAAGAGCAAAATCTGTACATTATTCCTAACTTTTGGCCTCCAGTGTATTTAATTTTTTAAGATATTTGAATACATACATTACACAATTACCAAACTGTAATTTGTGTTATTCCATAGTTTTGATGAATTAATATTTTACTATATTATTATCTATATATTACATATTATTCTAAAGTGTGCAAAATAGTTATAAAATACAATAGATTATAGTTTGACACAAAACTATTAAGATGCACAGTTTGCTTGGCGACTTTTATTTTGACATCCTTCACTTCACTCTTTCACCCGGAAGTGGTTAAACATAAGTACTCCTTTGCATTTATTTGCGTTTTAAAATCAAACTTTTTTTGGCCGCAAGATGCTATTGTATATTTAGAAGAAATTAATCTTAATATATGCTCAATGTCAGATCGCAAACGAAGCCGAGAGCACCATGAAGACAGACATGAACGAAAGAAACACAAGGAGTCAAAACAAGACGGAGACAAATACAAAAACCAAACCAAAAAACTAATTCAGGAGGTGCAGAAAATCAAGCATGTGGAAACATTGTGAGTGTCACGCTATATTTCAGTAACACTTTCAATAACTGGAGAGAGTATGTTGCAAGCTGGCTCTTTGCAATGTTTGGCCATGGCTTTTCTCCTTCAGGAGAGTATGAAACATTTACAACTTTATACATATTTAGATTATCTGTGTTGTCTTTTACGATCCATATTTGTAATTATTTTTCATTTTCAGTTATGAAAATCCTCCTCCTGGACTCATAAAGGTTTGCCATAGTTTTAAATATTTTATAAAATCCAGATTCATTGTATGGCAGTTCCTTTTCATTAGATTCCTTTCATTAGACTAAGTAAAAGGCATACAGAAATAACCTTTGGAGTGAGGATTTTACAATTCATGCAAGACCACTTTTGCAGGAAGATGACGATAAGCCAGAGGACTGTATTCCTGATGACCCTGGTAATGAGGATGCCAGGAAGTTCTTGGCACAGGCGCCCACCAAAGGACTGTGGATGCCTCTGGGCAAAGAGGTGAAAGTCATGCAGTGTAAGCAAACTTTTCAAATAACTTCACTTCTAAAAACGGAAGAACTGTGAGAAGGTTGGAATTGCAAATGTTCTCCAAATACTGTATGTATAGAAACATACTTTCACCTACATTTTGAGCTCTCATAATCCACTAAGTGAATTGAGGTTCCTCCAATCTGTAACTATAAGTCGTAAGTGGTATTTAAGCATTTCTACTGTGTTAATGAAGGTTGAGAAACAGGATTGCACATTGATTAAAACTGTGTATGTATGTATGTATGTATGTATGTAGGTTGGAGATGCAAGAGGTATGGTCACCGAACAGGAGACAAAGAATGCCCTTTTTTCATAAAAGGCAACCAGAAACTGGAGCAGTTCAGAGTGGTGAGTGCAACTTAACTGGCCTACTTTTGCACTGCTGGCCTGTATAAATGATTTGTTTTAAGTTTAGTTATAACCTAACTTTGTGTAGGCTAAATATTGACTAAAAGAGCAATGATTATCCAGCTTCTCTACAGTCATGCAACATATTACCACTACCAATAAAATACCTTAATGGGATAGTTCACCCAAAAGTGAAAATTCTCTCATCATTTACTCACCCTCATGCCATTCCAGATGTGTATGACTGACTTTCTTCTACTGAAAAAATAAATAAAGAAATGTTGGAAGCATAATTTAGCTCTGTGGGTCTTCAAAATGACAAAGTGTATGGGTAGCAAAATATTGAAGCTCATTAAAGCACATAAAGGCAGCATAAAAGTAATTCATAAGAACCCAGTGGTTAAATCCATATCTTCAGAAATGATTGGTGTGGGTGACAAACAGATCAATATTTAAGTCAGTTTTTATTATAAATTATCCTCCCTTCCTAACAGGTGGTGATATGCACAAAGAATGCAAATCGCCAAAAACAAAAGAAAAATGTTAAATTGAAAGTGGAGATTTATAGTAGAAAAGGACTTAAATGTTGATCTGTTTCTCACCTACACCATATTAACATCATATTGCTTCTGAAGAAATTGATTTAACCACTGGAGTCGTATGGATTACTTTTATGCTGCCTTTATATGCTTTTGCAGCTTCAAAGATTTGGTCACCATTTACTTACATTGTATGTCCCTACAGAGCTGAAATATTCTTCTAAAAATCTTAATTTGTGTTCAGCAGAAGAAAGTAAGTCAGACAAATCTGGGATGGCACGAGGGTGAACAAATGAGAGAATACATTTTTTAGGTGAACTGTCCCTTTTAAATATATCTTCTATAGTCATTTGTGAAGTTGTAGTTCTAAAACATAATTCAATTGCAAGTCTCGTAATATGTAGCTGCACAATAAACTGTTTTTGAGTGTTTTTTTTAGTTCAGTTTGCTTGGGGGTTTGATGTAGTGTTAAAATGTTTTATTTTTTTCACAGGCGCATGAAGATCCAATGTACGATATCATACGAGAAAACAAACGCAACGAAAAAGAGACAAGGTGAATTAAGTGCGCCATGGCTGATAAATATTCATCATATCTTTAAATATTATTTGTGTTGGCTAGACAAATTAAATAGGTTGGCAGTTCAATAAAATGGGCAGACATATTTTTGAAAACCTTGTGGAAGTTCATGGTATTGACTTTAAGTGGTTTTAATAATGTTCAGCCTCAGCAGGAGCTGGTTATTAATGACGTGTTTTGAGGTGTAAAATTCTCAAGAGGGCCAGTGCTGATGAATTGTGTCAGTAAAACTGAAGAACACTATTGCAGATGATTATGTAACTTCTTAATCCACTGTGATTATCTACTGCTGTTTGCGGTCAACAAGCTCCTGCTACCCAGGAGTAATTGGAAATCATTATGTGGGCTGTAAAACCATTGTCGTACGTAGTTAAGGCAGAGACTCTTCCAAAACATCCCCCCAGGTTTTTCATTTTGAATTTTTCAGCATGATGTTGGAAAGCAAGAAGTAGCTTGTTTAATAAAAGTTGAAAATCAGAAGTCAGCTCCTTTAAAATTGAGGCATTCTTTCTCAAAGTAGATCTAAAGTGGGACTGTATACATGGTGTGCTGTGCGGTTCCCTAGGATACACGTCGTTATTAGAGGATGTGAACCCTCTGAACAGCTGTGATGTGATGAATTGTTAATAGTTTCAGGTCAATGTGTCGGAATGCATTTGTGTTTTCTGCTTTCTCTTTATGTTGTGTCTTAAGTATTCCCATACCGGTGGCAATTAAATTCAATTAAAGATAATAGATTTCTTATAATACAGAAATTAGCTGAATGATCCCAATTGCTTTTAAAGTGCACTTTAATTAGGAATTATAATATTTTTCCCCCTTTATTAAAAAAAAGTTTACTCAAAGAAATGTAAAAAAAAAAAAATCATGTACCAAAACTGATATAACTATAGTCATATTGCCACGGAGAGCAAGGCAGGACCCAAACGTAGTAAAAATAAAAGGGCTTTATTAAATAAACAAATAGTGCAAACCAAAAATCTCACCATGGAGAAAAACTGACAGAAATAAAACACTGGCAAACAAAAACTCAGAATAAGACTGGAGGAAAAAACAGATACAGGAACCGATCGACTGTAGAAACATGACAAAGCACAACAAGAATCACAAACAATTCAACACTGGACTGAATATGAGGGGAGCTTAAGAAAGAAAGGGTTGATTATTAATTGGAGAATGAGCTTTTGTCCGGGTAACGGAGCTGGCGTTATCCATGTGGCACCTACCAACACAAGAAAACACAGACAGTGAGGAGGGGCACAGTCAGGCCAGACTGACACATATCAGTAGCTAAAAGGGGTCATGACATGAGGAGTCAGATTTTTTTTTTTTTTTTTTTTTATATTAAAGAGGTCATTGTACTATAAAAGCTTTCTGTAAGTTTAAGAACTCAAAACTTCTCTCACTCTGCAAAAAGAGTATTTGTTGATACCAAACTGCCAAAACAACTTGTTCAGTTGTGATGTCACACTGTGGAGGAAATTCAAAACTGACTGCATCCACATCAATCACCTACTTTACCTTTATTCACTACCGTAGCCCCGCCCAGCAGCGGTGAGCAGTGAGATGGCAAGTAGAGAGAGCAGGTCAGTCAAGAGCAGAGAGCCATTTAAACAGTGTGTGTTTACTGTCAAGTCTTAAAGGAGAAGCAGCACCAAGACCATGTGTTTCTGACAGAGGGTAAGAATGATGGTGGAAAATTATAATGTTTTACAAATATATGACTGTTTTTGTTCAAAAAAACTTTACTGATGTTATAAGTGAACCTTACGGAACATTTTAAAATAATAAAAAAAACGCATGTCATGACCCCTTTAATAAAAGATGTTTTATTTTACATGGTGTAGGTCGTAGACCTTGTGTTATTGTATCCAAACATTAATCCAGACGTAAATGAGAAGTTCGGGAGCCTGGAACATACACCTACTTGTAGCAAAATGTATATGCAAATAAATGTGAAACCGCGCTCTTCACTTTTCTCACTTGCTTAAAAAAACAGATTATATTCTCCTCAGAATGCATCAACATCATGGAAAGAACATAATAAAACAGTTGTGCCAAATTAGGAAAATAAATGGTTTAAGAGTGTTTATTATATTAATCTCTAGCAGCTGAGGGTCTGAACAGGAGACTGCTATAACAACAGCACCGCATCAGCGCCGTCTACCATACAGGAGTGAAATAGTTTCTAGATTCAACTTTTTATGGACTATGTGTATAATAGACCTTCCGTCAGAGGCTTGTTTAGCAAAATCGGCACAGATTTGGTGTGAACAGGCCTTTATCGTGGTACTCCCCCCTGGCAACAGACACTTTCAGCTATGAAATAAAGTTACTGCAAACTTTTGCTTGTTGCTGCATACTGAAAAATTATTGCCATGTTGGTTAGCGCAGATTAAAAAAAGACAAAGTGCACCTTTAAAGGGGAAGTGTGTAATGAGTTTGGTGTGTAAAACTCACCAAACTCAAAATTTTGAACCAATGTTGCTGTGTCAGGCTTGTCAGTATGCTCAAATAAAGCAATGTTTTGAATGTGTCACAATGTTACACTTTCTAGGGGTATTGAGTTAGCAAGTATCGAATGGCCTATTTCTAGTTGTCTCTGCATATTCAGCTGGGGTAGGAGAAAGTCTTTTAACAAGGGGGGAAAAAATCACTCGAGAGTTCATATTGAGCATATTGAATGCTTTAAAACTGTCTTTTCTCTTTACTGTAGGATCCAACAACTGAAGCAACTGCTACAGGACACCACCTCGGACTCTGACTCCTCTTCCTCTTCCGATCATGCCCGGAAAAAGAAAAAGAAAAAAAAGGAGAAGAAGAAAGAAAAGAAACAAAAGAAGAAAAAGAAGAAGCATAAGGCCAAGGGCAGCGATGACCGGCCATTGAAAATTAATGAGGGAGATCAAAAATAAAAGATAAATTGAGTGTTCAGGAGTATGTTCATGTTCACATATGTGCATGTGTGCTTGCAAAAATAAAGGGCTCGGATGCGCACATACACACACACACACACACACACACACATGTTTGAAGTTTAGACACCTCTGCTTAAAGTCAGTGCTCATCTAGAAAAGCTTTTAAGGCCATTGGTGAAACTGTTTCAGACCACTGCCCTATCAGATATGAGTGAAAACAGTAGGCTTCTCTCCAGGGTCAGGCCATCTTCAGAGCTGCTTAATAATGCATGGGAGCATTTAAACCCCTCTGTCACATGGAACGCTTAGGATTTGTGCATTTCTGTCATGTTTCCTATAGCTGGTCCTTATCAGACCTTTAGCATGTTTGCTCTTCAGACTTGAGGTCCATGATTTGAGAATGTCATTGCCTAAAGATGAAATCTACTTTTTAGAATATATGTTGATTTACAGTTTGGGATTGTTTTGTCATGCAAAGTGACTGAGAATAGCTTGTTGTATGCTTTAGTTTTTTCTGAATGCTTCTGATGTAATTACTGTACAAATGAACAGTCCTTAAATACTTTACTTTCATGTAAAGAAATTAATGAGTTCAAGGTTTCCAGTGTTTACGCATACAAATACTCTTTGTGTGGTAATCAGAGTGTTCTTTTTTTCTTTTCTCCCCAAATTGGGAGAAATTCCCAATACACTCTAAAGTCCTCGTGGTGGCATAGTGACTCAGATCAATCCAGGTGGTGGAGGACAAATCTCAATTGCCTCCATGTCTAAGACCATCAATCTGCGCATTTTATCATTTGGCTTGAGCACGTTACCGCGGAGACATAGCGCATGTGGAGGCTTCAAGCTATTCTCCAGAGCATCCACGCACCCCACCGAGAGTGAGCACCACATTATAGCGACCACAAGGATGTTTAATCCAACGTGACTTTACCCACCCTGGCAACTGAGCCAATTGGTTGCTTAGGAAGCCTGACTGGAGTCTCAAAGCACACCCTCGGTTTGAACTTGGGACTCCAGGTGTGGTAGTCAGCGTCTTTACTTGCTGAGCTATCCAGGCCCCCAATCAGAGTGTTCTTAAAGGTATTTGAGCATTTGCATTTTCATGCATCTGGCTATGACTGGATGATGCACATCCAGTTGGCACCTCTTGAATGGGTGGCAGATTGCACATTTTTCATATCACAAAAGGGAGAAAGAACAATTTCTTTGATCTTGTCACTCATCACTGAGATCTGGACTCCTTTAGCTGTCGTTGGAGTGCATGTGCCACTTTGTACTAAAATAAACAGTGCATCACAACATCAAAAGAGCTTCTCATTATGCTGCTTCTAGAGGCTATTTAAATGTGTGATACTAAAGGAATATTCCGGGTTCAATACAAGTTCACCTCAGTCGGCAGCATTTGTGGCATAATGTTGATTACTACAAATATTTATTTAATCTCGTTCCTCCTTTCAAAAAAGAAGTAATAATACAGTGAGACACTTACAATGGAAGTGAATGGGGCCAATTTATGGAGGGTTTAAAGGCAGAAATGTGAAGCTAATAATTTTAAGAAAGTGCTTACATTATTTCTAATGTTAAAATTTGAGTAAATAGAAATTTCTATAGTCATTTTATGGTTTGTTGACGTTAAATCATCATGGCAACAAAGTTGTAAAATTGGCTATAACTTTACACAGAGAGGGTCAGTAAGCGATTTTATCACACTAATATTGTATATGTCTTATTGGAGTACTTGTGAAACTGAGTATTTTAACATTCAAAAATTGGGCTCATTCACTTCCATTGTCACAGTAACCCACATTTTTGCTTTTATTTTTTTGAGCAAGTCAAAATATTTTTTTTGATAATGTTTTGACACACATGCTGCCATTTGAGCTTAACTTGTATTGAACCTAGACTATTCCTTTAAGAATAGAGAAAAGAGGTCCCCCAAGGACATGCTGTGTTTGATTTTCAGATTAATTTGTTAATTTGCTCTAATCTGCAATCTCGCGTTAGGTGTGTGTGTGTTTTGTGTGCCTAATAATAATAAAGGCTGGATTCTCATGTTTCCTCCTCAGATCCTCTGTTCCATTGTAAATTTCTTTGTGCTGATTTGGCCCAGAGCATTTAAGAATGTGTGTGTATGGGGCATGCTCCCCTTTTATCTGACAAGTCGTGACACTCACAAATGAGTATTAGACACCGATACTCACTGTTCTGCTCCCTGCTATATACTATTGTGAAACCGTTTAAATACATTTGAAACGTTTTGGTGAGCTGAAGTCTAATTATGTAAGTCAATCATTTTAATTTCAAATGCATATGCATAACACTGGTGAAAATGTCAAATATTTAATCAATAAATGCCATAGAATCACTTGACCAGACGAAAACTACTCGTTTAATCTCAGTAAACGTCTTGTTATTTGACTCTTTCACTCATTGATTAAACTAATAATGGCTGGCAGTGAATCCTAAATTTCTACAACATATAAAACTGAAAACTATTGATTTTAAATGCCGCTAGGTGTCACTGTAAGTCCAAAATGACACAAAGACAAAAGTTACTGAGTGCACCAATTGTAAAAATTCTGAGGGATATTTTATATAGCATTATGTCCATTCTAATAATCCACCTTTTCTTTAAGTGTTCTACAATTCGACTGTTTTCAATTTCTGGTCTCCAGTGTTTTCACTCGCATCGCCATTTATTCTTAGTGGGTAATGTAATGTTTAAGGTATTACATTTGTAAAACAATTATCAAAAACATGCCTATACTTCACAGAGTCGAGATGACCGTTTTTCTCGATAGTGCCACACCGGAGTGTGTAGATGACAGGAAGAGATGGTCACTGTTATCATTAATGATATATCATAATGAGTTATGACCGTCAACAACTGCTCAAGTTGAGCCTGAAATAAATTTTTACATTAAGCAACACTTAAATTGTTGTTCTCTGGATCGCTCATTTAGGCAGTTTTTAATTGACGTCTCGAGACCTGAAATACAAAACAGACAATTAGAATCATCATGGCGCCGCCCAGTGGTTGCTCAGAAAAACTGTGGATGTAATGGTGTTGGCATGTGAATCTTGGGACAGTTACTGTAATACACATCACCTTATCCAGTGGGATAGATAATCTGTGTGGACATTGTGAGCATATTAAGATTTGGTAGACAGATATTTACAAATATGCCCTGAAGAAATTATTTTTGTTCTAATCCTTATTACAAGTCAGACTAGTCCTTTCTGTACAGACCAAAATTGCTAGTATTGTTTCAAGCTGTTTAAATATTAAAATACTGCAAATTTGGATCTTTGAATATTAAACTTGGTTTTATTTATTTGTGATTTATTGAAATGTTACATTTAAATTGTAATGAGTGTGATTGTGTTTGTTTGTGTGTGTGCTCATTGCAAACACATCCACCCCACAAAACCAATTAATTATTAAAATCCATTGTTCTCCTAAAATATTATCTAATGATAATAACAGAATTGCAAGAGAAAACGAAATGTTATCGTCATCCGCTTTTTTATATTATAACTTTTTATTCAAGAAACAAAAACATACACAGTCATCATAAACAAGAGGAAAAAAACACTACTGATGCGCCCTTTTTTCTCCGGACGATCTATTGAATGATCAGGATTTGCTGTGCTGTTATTGGTGGATGTCCAGAACAGAAGAGCCAATCAGCGGACGGGAGGAGGAGGAAAGCGGAAGTGAAAGCATCATCAGCGCTATCTGGTGCGCTAGAGAAAGGGAGGGAGCGCTCGACTGCCACAAACTCTCAAATAAAAATCCCTGGAAGGAGGAAAAGTCGTCTCGCCGCTTCAGGTTTGTACGTTTTGTTCTGCAACTCTAATTCGACTGATGATTGTCTCTCATAGGCGAGCGACGTCTGGCCGCTCCGGGTTGTTTAATGCTTATTGATTGAAGTTGAAACGCCGTGGTGGTGGGCAGTTGTGAGAGTCATGAATAGCCCATCCTTTGCACCGCGGACAGACAATTCGCGACGGGTGGAGAGTTTGACAGAGACATCCATGCAAGCAGGCACTATCCTAAGGACACTCTCTGATTGAGATTTTTACATATTTGCTCTTAGTGCATAATATGTATGCAGCATACATGTTTTAATTCATTACACTCTGAAGCTTTAACTCTGTGACAAACTTGCAAGAATACTCTGATCTCATAACACGGTGACAACCACGAAGTAGGTTCACTTCACAATTGTTACAACAAAATTAAAATGAGAGTGATACATTAGAGTTAACTTTATATAGAACACTCAAATTCATTTGTATATTGTTTTAAGACCAACAGTAATATATTTGCTGTAGTTTGGAAATTATATATTTGATGAACCAATGAAATTCATTGGTTAAATCCTCGTTGACTGTACTTTGAAAGATGGCTGTATTTCTTAACGTTTTAGGTCTGTTTTATCAATATAATTCTTAATACAAAAGTTGACAATTACAAGGAAAGCATACCAAACAAAATACTTTGATGACAGAAAAAAAAAAATACTATTAAGTGACGTCGCTGACACGCCCAAATAATCGATGACATTCGTTATTTTTTTTTATTGCCGATTTTATCGATTTGTTGCCACCCCAGTTGAGATTTGCATTAACTCTAGATCTTTCACCAGAATTTTTATACACCAGTAAATTTTATAGATGGAATACTTTTGAAAGTGTGTAATAACTGAGGAACAAATTACATTTGTAAGGGGCCGTTCAGGCCGAGCATGTTCTTATGCTAAAAAAACCGCAGGTGTCTCGAGACACGTTTTTGTGACTGTTATAAGTTGCTTCTTTTTAACTTGACACGGCGTCTAGAAAACGCCTCGCAACGGTCAAAGACTTCCGTCAGGCACATGTTTACATAGAAAAACAATTGAAAAGTAGTGCAGAGTGCAGACGGACGAAAGAACGCGTTCAGAGTGAACGGCCCCCTAAGTGGTAGAGAAGTAATTCCATCTAGAGATGGAACAGTTCCTCCCTTTTGATTTTGAAAACCATCACAGCTATTCATATATTTCCTTGTCTTTGTTTGTTGCAGTCAGGGCATTTCTGATGCGTGAGATAAGGACTAGTGGATTCCAGATGGGAATCTGTTTTGTTGCAATGACAGTCTGTTTCTTTTATCCTCATTTGTGGCTTGAGGCAAGTGTGAGCTCATTGTCTTGGGCCCCAGTGGGCTGTCTGTGACATCACATGCATGCTCTGTTGGTCTTAAGAGATGTAAGCTTGTCCACCACATGTGTGTATATATAGTGTTTTCTGGGTTAGACATAATTGAGTCACATCATGACATTAATTCAAATGCATGTTTTTTTTTTTTTTGTTTTTTTTGTAGTAGATGCACTCCTGTCAGGTTTCTGACATTGTTAACTTCTCAACCTTCTATATGCTGCCAGTGAATGCTACCTGGTTTATACACAGCAGTTTTATATGTATATATACAGTGGTGGCCAAAAATACTGGCACCCTTGGTAAATATTAGCACAGAAGGCTGTGAAAAATATGTCTTTATTGTTTATCCTTTTGATCTTTCACTCAAAATATTCACAAAAAATATATCCTCTAATGATATCAAACAACTGCAAACACAACAGAAGTTTGATAAAAAAAACAAATATTTGAGTCAAATATATGTGTGGCACAATTATTGGCACCCTTTTATTCAATACTTTTTGCAACCTCCCTTTGAGACCTGAGACCATTCCTCCAACCAAAATCTCTACAGATCCTTCAAATTCAGAGGTCCATGTTGATGGACTCTCCTCTTCAGTTCACCCCACTCATTTTCTATGGGGTTCAGGTCAGGAGACTGGAATGGCCATGGCAGAACCTTGATTTTGTGGTCAGTGAACCATTTTTGTGTTTATGTGTGTTTTGGATCATTGTCTTGTTAGAAGATCTATCCAGGGCCCATTTTAAGCTGTTGGTATTTGATCGAGTCCATGATGCAATGTATCCAAACAAGATGTCCAGGACCTTTGGCATAAAAACAGCCCCACAACTTTAAAGATTCACCACCATATTTAACTGTGTGCATCAAACCCATCAATGGTGCTTGTTGCCAAAAATTCTATTTTTGTTTCATTTGACCATAGAACCCGGTCCCATTTGAAGTTGCAGTAGTGTCTGGCAAACTGACGATGCTTGAGATTGTTGTTGGATGAGAGCAGAGATTTTTTTCTTGAAACCCTCCCAGACAACTTGTGATGTATGTGATGTCTGATTGTAGTTATGGAGATTTTCTGACCCCAAGACCCAACTAATTCCTGCAATGTTTCAGCTGTGATCCTTGGAGATTCTTTGGCCACTTGAACCATTCTTCTCAGTGTATGTGAAGACAATATAGATGCACGTCCTCTTCCAGGCCGATTCATAACATCTTCAGTTGATTGGAATTTCTTAATTATTATCCTGATGGTGGAAATGGGCATTTTCAATTCTTTAGTTATTTTCTTATAGCCATTTTCCATTTTGTGAAGCTCAACAACCTTTTTCCACACAATATATACATATTTCAGGGTTGCCAACTCTCACGCGTCTGGCGTGACACTCACGCATTCAGCCTCACCGTGAGATTGAGGCTGAATGCGTGAGTGTCACGCCAGATGCGTGAGAGTTGCAACCCTGATATTTTTTGGTCTTACCCATTGTGATAGATGACTAAGGCAATTTGGCTTGTGTGTTACTTCATATTTATTCCCCTCTGAAACAGGAAGTCATTGCTGAACAATTTCTTGTTTCTAGTCACCCAGGTGCACTAAAAAAATCTCAAATATGAATGGGAATATACTTCAGATATTTTTTACTCATAAGAATTTCTATGGGTGCCAATAACTGTGCCACACATATATTTGACAAAAATATTATTTTTTTTATCAAACTTGTGTTGTGTTTGCAATTGTTTATATATTAGAGACCATATATTTGTGAAAACTTTGAATGAAAGATCAAAAGGATAAACAAAGACATATTTTTCACAGCCTTCTTTGCTCATATTTACCAAGGGTGCCAATATTTTTGTCCACCACTGTATGAGCATGTGCACCATGGGTCATAACATGCCTTTTTTAATTATTTAAAATGTTCATTGAAGTTCACTTTGAGTAGTACCAAAGTTTTTTGCACCATCTCACTGCTCAACGCTACTGTGATTAAAGGTAAAGTAGAAGTTGATGTGTTGTTGTTGAGGTGGTCAGATGCTAATGATTACCACAGTGTGACACCACAATGTGAAGGCATTAGAGAACGAGTTGTTTTGGCAGCTCCTTTTAACAAATGCTCTTTTTGCAGTGAGAAGGAAGTTTTGGATTCTGAAACTTACCATTTCTTTTTATTGTACAATGACCTCTTATATGTCAAAATATCAAGGAAATTTTGATACTTCATGTCATGACCCCTTTAAGAGGACGTGTGCTAACCAAAGCAGTTTTGATATACTGGATATCACTTTGCATTAGACTTGACTTTATCTGTTTTAAGGTGAAGTGTATAATTTCTACACCAATAGCATCACCAAACGGAATTGCAAATATAATGACTGTTTTCAAATCCGTTTCCCAAATATTCCCCTGTATTTAATTTGTCAGACAAACAGATAGTCCCACCCCAAACTCACACCATTGGTTGAGCCAATGTTTCTGTGTTGGGCTGGATGGTTTTGTTGAAACGTTTAGGCAAATCAATCTAACAATTTGCTTGTAGGTCACATGAGAGGTGCAAACTGCAAGTTTTTGCTCATGTTGTCTTTGACTTACACTGACACCTTGTTGCGTGGATTTCAGCATCATTCAAACAGTAGTTTTCAGTTTCAGATGCCATTGTAGAAATCCATTATTTACAGTCCGCTATGATTAATTTAATCCATGAGTGAAAGTGTCCAGTATCAGGGTGGTTTCTGAAATTAATGTGCCCCCATGTGTGGACCCTCTCCATGTAGAATAGAACAGCTTTTATAAGGTTACTGATATGACTTGAGTCATCTCATGTGGGTGTTTATGATTTTATAAATATTATGTTTCAATATTACAATACATTTTTTTTATAGGAGTAAAACTTTGAGGAAAAATGTTCCTATATACAAACCTATAATTATTATTTTCCTATTGTGTTCCTTGAAAAAAAGAAAAAAATTAATAAAGAAATATTCACTTGTTGTTTCACCATATAATGAAGTAGAAATTACGGGCTGTCAAACAAAACAAACAAAAAAAAACAGTACTTAATATGATTACTACACTATTTTCTGTCCTTTAAGAGCTTGACAGCCCTGAGTCACTTTTTACCTTTTATTATGTGGTGAAAAATGTGATTTATTTTTATTTTGTTATAAATTCCTTTTGTGTTCCAGGGATAAAAGATTGTCATACTGATTTGGAGCAACAATGGTCAATAAATTATGACAGAATTTTAATTTTTTTTGGGTGAGCTATTCCTTTAAGCTGGTATAGGAAAAATGTTCTATTATTTATCTTTCAGCTCTATGTTGGAGTTTATTGTTGGGTTTATTTTTGTTTCTGTGTGGTGGAGGCTGTTACCGTGATCGGATGAATTTTCTAAAACACTCTGAAGTTTACAGAGCCACACTGAGAGCAACTCATTTAAATTCTTTGCATGTGCGGCGGGTTATGGTGTACGTATTATAAATAAGTTAGTTTCTACAATTCCTCCAGTCTCACTTCTGAGTGCAACCATGCCAATTTATGATGAGTTCTTGACAGCAAGTAATTGCTCTCTCTCTCTTTTTCATGTTCCCCATCTCCCTCCCTCTCCATCTTTCTCACCACCCAACCCCCTTCTCTCACATCTAACTTACTTACTCGGGAGGGAGTTTTTTCTCGCCCCAATTTGGAATGCCCAATATACACTACTTAGTAGGTCCTCGTGGTGACACTCTTACTCACCTCAATCCAGGTGGCGGAGGATGAATATCAGTTGCCTCTGCTTCTGAGACAGTCAATCACGTGGCTCGCTGTGCACGACACTGCGGAGACTCGCGGCATGTGGAGGCTCATGCTACTCTCCGCGATCCACGCACAACTTACCACGTGCCAATTTGAGAGCGAGAACCACTAATTGCGACCACAAGGAGGTTACCCCATGTGACTCTACCCTCCCTAGCAACTGGGCCAATTTGGTTGCTTAGAAGACCTGGCTGGAGTCACTCAGCACACACTGGATTTGAACTCACGACTCCAAGGGTGGTAGTCAGTGTCAATAATCGCTGAGATACCCAGGCCCCCACAATTTCACTTTGAACCTAATATTTAATTTGATTTAATTTTTTTCAGGCATTAGTCTGTTAATTGTAGTAACGAAACTACATACAAAGACAAATTAATTTAGAACACAGTGGAAATTATTAGGCAGCTTTAATTGGGGAACACAAGGGAATTTATTAGACTTACACCTAATAGGAAAACTGGTTTTATCTATACTTTTAAGCTCAAACTAAGTGAAGTAAACAAACTCAAATTTAAAATGGTGTGTTAGATGTGTTGCATTGGTTTTGACATAAATTCCAATCAGTCATGTCGCATTGACATTGTTGCAGTGCATATAATTATTGCTTCTGGCATTAGATTCATTACAGATGCAGACAGGGTTTAACAAAGGTGTTAAAGTCTCCAAATAAGCTTCAATGGAAATGTAAAGAAATTAGTCTTTTGGTTTTTACTGTTCTATTTACTACCGTGCTTTGGATGATGAATCTCATTGCAAGACAAAAACCAGGTCATTATATAAAGCTTTGTTTTGACCACAATCTTTCATATTCTGTTAAAATGGGTCTCATCCCATGTGTTTAAACTTAGTATGGCTTTACTTCTGTCTGGACACTCTCTATAACTGGTACAGTAGATTGGGAGTCATTTATAGACTCTCATAGGAAAGCAAAATTACAAATGAGATCTTTAATATAATTTTTTTTGTTTGCCTAGACAGCAGTAAGTACTCTGTGTTTTCTAAAAACACAGTTGTGTGTGTCCTTTAGAGTATCAGAAGAGATCTCAACTAGTGTTGTATTGGAGAACCCATTATACAGAACTGGAACCAAATGACTTTCGGATCTGTTATCGGTTCTTGAATGTGCATTCTTCAGCCGATGCGGGTGTAAATGTGCTTAACCTCTGAGTCCCCTGTGTGACTGCTGTGTGCACTTCACAAAAAAAAAATAATAATTCTAGAGCAAATAGTTTTCCTAAAAATTAATTTCCAGATATTTAGACAGCGAGACTACGTTGTGAAGTTTCAAATAATCATAAGTTATAGAAAGTCAGCAGTAATCGACAACATGTTGTTTTGTCATGTGATTCATTGCGGCAGAATTTAACTCTTTAAATGACCGACTTGAGTCTTGTGAACATTATTCAGTCTTTATTCATTTAAATTATTTGTTGCGTGTAGCCAAAATACATTGTCGATGCATGTGTACATGGGTTCGCACAAGGTTAAATATGTTAAATGTTTCCTGCGCTACCATTCAACGGAACTGCAACACCACTATTGAACCAGCAGCAAGAAACACACAGCACAACCAGTGTCGACTAATTCCTGAATGAATGAATCTTATGAGCCAGTACTTTTGAATTTACAGCATGAAACATACAGCTCGACCAGTGTAGTTCAATTCCTCTACGAATCACAATTATGAGCTTGTTCTTTTGAATGTACAGCGCAAAACATACAGTGCAACCAGCTGTAGTTTGATTCCTGAAAAAATGACTCTTATGAGCCAGTTTTTTTAATCTAAAGCATGAAACAGACAGCACGATCGGTGTTGTCTGATTGCAGAACAAATTATTCTTATGAGCCGATTCTTTGGAATAAACAACCTGAAGCATACACTGTTCGACCAGTGTAGTTGGATTCCCGTATGCATGACGTTTATGACCTTGTTCTTTTGAATGTACAGCGTAAAACATACAGCACGACTAATGTAGTTCGATCATGTATTCTGATTTCCGTACTAATAACTAATGTGCCAGTTCTTTTGAATCTAAAGCGATAACGATTGTCTAAACGTGTAAGTGGACATATTTCTGGGGGATATATGGATGCTAAGGGATGCCCTATAATAAGAAAACCGATAAACATACACAAAAAATCTAGGACACGACACCGCTTATTCGCATCTCGAGCACATGACGGCTTCAAAAGTGCGTAACAGTAAGATTAATGTGGGTGTGCAACCTTGTTCATGGCATTAAACCGTTTTTTCTTCTGCATCAGTTTATTAAAGCAATCCGTTGTCTTTCAGACACCCCAACATAAAGAATCAACAACAGACTTCTTAAAAATACTCTCCACAACCTTAAAAATAAACCTGTGGACTATGCATAATAATGGGAACATTGCTCAGATTTCCCAACGATTTAGAGTCTGATCATGACTAAAATGGACATTTATTGTTGAATGTGGTGGATTTGTACAGAAAATTGTACATTTTTAAAGTTATTCGCTGATAGTAACTACACCCACATGCACTGCGTGCTGTCATCAATTGTAAACATTACATGAAGTGGCATCTTTAATTCATCACTTTAAAATCACCACAGCTAAAAATGTTAAACTTACTAGTAGGGCTGCACAATTATAGACAAAATCGTAATTGTCGATTATTGCTCTTGATATTGTAATCGCAATTATTAATGTTGATTAAAATACCATGACGTCACAAAGTAAGCAACTGTGCGGTTCTTCAGAGTAGCAGATTTCAATGGTGGATACGAGCTGCGCTCTAGTTTCTTTTAAGTGTCTTTTAAGCATTGTATTGAATTGTATTTTAGAATGTAATGATGTTTGTTAAGGTAAGGCAAATACCAAATTTTGTAAATTGAATTCTATGGTATAGAATAAATTGAGTTATTGCTAAATTACTGCTTAAATTATTAGTCCATGTACAGTAGATAATATGGCATTTTCAATATTCAAACTTATTAACAGCTGATTTAAATCGACCGTGTGTTCAGTAAGACCTTTCATGGAGAGACAGGGGGCCATTAATCCTGTTAATCATCAATGGTGGTCTTGTTCATGTAAGATCATCGTTAGATAACTTTTGTCCTCAGTGGTTGCACTTTGGAAATTAAAACAGTCATTTGCGATCGGAGTTTGTGCGATTTGTGAAAATGTTAAATCTACCAAAACCAGCTGCGTGTCAAATTGGCCTACTTATTAACATGACAAAACAAAATTGTTATTACTTTTTTAATAAATTGTTCACATAAATCGAGCAATGCGACAAACTCCCATTACAATGAATGAGGTCACTCACTGCAGGTTTACACTGTTTGAGATCTGCATTTTGACGTGAGCTCAATGATGCTCTGCACAAAGTTCTGCACTCTCGCAAATCCGCTCCTTAAAAGCAAAGCTGTCTAATCAGTATAATAAATCAATTATTTACACCACGTCTATGCCTTGATTAGAACTGGAGCGTTTTAGTTAGGTCGTGTTGCTCGTTTTCAGTGTATTTCACATCTATGTTCAAAGCGAGCGGTGCAATCTGCAACGAATCCAAAATAATTCCATAGTGCTTTTCGTTCTTGTTCTCTTCTTTTCAAGTGTCAGGTGATGTTTCTTCACTATTAATTTTCGTGTGCCACCGCGAACAGAGGTGGAACTTAAAGCAAGCATCTGGGCAATCAGACGGTTTAAAACCTGCACATTAGGATCAGTTGTCATTACTGATAGGACGGAGGACTAATTTGAGTGGCTCTGATTGGCCATTGCCATTTCATTGCTCTACAGACATGTTAATGATTGGTTAGAATACTCAACCGCTGAAAAAACACGTTGTAAATAGAAACCGTTGATGCAAAAGGAGCAGACATAAATTGAATGCTGTAATTGCCAGTTTTCACGATTACGTAATCGTGGCAGCCGTAATCAGAATCACGTTTAGTTTTTGATTACTTATGCAGCCCTAGTTCACTGTATCGAATGCAGCAGAAAACTCAAGGAGGATGAGGATGGATGATTTGGAGTTAGCTCTTGCCAGTCAAGGGGTTCAGCTACTGACAAGAGGGCAGTCTCTGAGTGTCTTTTTTTGAAGCCAAACTGATGTCTGTTGATCAGGTTCTTCTGAGAGAGACAAGCAGACAACTGGTTGAATATGACCCTCTCAATAGTCTTAGACAGGAACGGTAGAAGAGAAACTGGTCTGTAGTTGTGTCTACTGTCAGGTTATGTGTTGTTGTTTTTTTTTAGCAGTGGGGTTACTCGAGCCTGCTTTAATGTATTGGGAAAGTTTACAGTTGTGAGAGATGCGTTGATAATGTGTGTGACCGTGGGTTAGATCGATGTAGAGGCAGCTTGCATAAGATGTGAGGGGATAGGTTCAAGTGGACAGGTGGTAGGACGGTTAGAAAGAAGCACTTTGGAGACCCCAGTCTCAGAGGGATGGAAGAAAGAGGAGAACAGGATGTTGGAAGAGAGTGGCTGTGGGTGTTAGGTGTAGAGAACTGGCTGCTGTTGCTCGCTACTTTGTTAGTAAAAAATGTGGCAAATTCATCAACAGAGAAGGAGTAGGATGTGGTGGGGGAGGATAGAAAAGAGATGAGAAAGTTGAAAAAAAGTTTACGTGAATCTGAAGTATTACTGATGGTGGAATAAGAGGAGAGAAGTGATACTTGCTCAGGTCAGCAGGCTATTTTGACTTGCATCACATTCTCTCCACAGGCCTTGGCTTGGTGCAGTGTTCACAAAGTGTCTCTGACAGCCAGGGGCTGGAGGATGTGGCATGTGCTGGCCTGGAGGTAAGAGGGAAGACACTATCAAGACAAGAATTTAATGTTGAGCAAAAGTATTTGTAGCTTCATTTAAAGCAAGTGAAGTTAAATGATTAGTGGAGGAAAGGGATGCAGAGACTATGGAAGAGAAGCGAGTGGGTGAGAGAGAGTGAAGGTTGTGGTGGAAGGAGACCTTAGGTGGAGTGAGAGGTAAAGAAGAAAGGAGTGTGAGAGAAAACTGGATGAAGATATGGTCAAAGATATGTAGAGGAGTAACAAGGGGATTGGTGGTGATACAATCACGTGTAAGGATGAGATCTAGCTGTTTCCCTGCTCTGTGAGTTGCAGGGGTGTCCAATCTTGTAAGGCCAAATGAGGTAAAAAGTGCTAGAAAGTCAGCTTCTTGAGGTTTGTCCAGGTGGATGTTAAAGTAACCAATGACCACCAGTGGAGTGCCATCATCAGGGATGGAGGACAACAATACATCTAGCTATTCAGTAAAGTTTCCTAGTTGACCTGGGGGATGATAGATGTCCAAAAGTGAATTTTCACAGGTAGGGATGTCACAATTTCCCAATTTCACAATTAACCCCGATTAAAATGTTCACGAATTTGGAAGCTACGGTTAAATTTTTTTTTAAATGTACTGAAAATGAGTCTTTCAGTGTGGGTCACTTGCACTGCGTGTGTGCCCTACACTCTGCCTGGCTGGTCTTTGAGGCTGTTACTGTGGTAACAGAGTTCACAAGGTGATTGTCTAGGAAATGCGGGGCGTGTGCAGAACGTGAACTTTCAGCACACGTGAAACTCTCAAAATGAAAATCTGGCAGAACAATGCAATCGAATTAAATCAACTATTTGGGAGAATCTAAAAAATGACACCGGAGTTGTTGAAGACAGGTATTCAGTATGCAAAACGTGCAGATGAAAAGTGTCAGCAAAAGTGGTGAACACAACTAATATGTTCCAGCACCTTAGGGATCACCATCCAGAAATTCATGCCTAGATGAAGGTAATAGTTTTACATAGCAAATATTGTATGTAGTGTACTACTTAGCTTTTGGTAAAGTCAAACACTGAATTAAAACTGTAACTCCAAAGAGTTGTTTATTTTAAGTTTAAAAGAGGAGGGGTTCAGCTTTATATTTTGAATGCGATGCTTCCAAATAGTGATTGAATACGATTTCAGTGAGTGTAAAAGTGCTGTGATTATCTGGCTGATCGTTAGATTACTGAATAAAGAAAGAAGGTTCTCCTAGCCTGACACCATTTTATTTTAAACATACGGTTTAAGTTACAGTTGTTTTTGATTATTTATTTTAAATTTATATTTATTTTTATTTATTACATACTTTTGTTGAAAAATTACAGTACGTTTTTGTGTCAGAGGGCAGATAGAGAAAATTGCTTTACCTAATTGTTTTCAACTTAGATGTAGGTATATATATATATATATATATATATATGTATAATGTTAACTGCATGTCCTAACTAATGCTGCAATAAAACTTAAGTTGTGATATGTTTGTGGAGGGTTTTATTGTTGCATAATTGATACATTTGCAGGTAATCGTAAAAATCTTGAAATTGAAAATATTTTTATCAGACAATAATCGTACCACATCGTGATATCACAGTAATTCACATCGTGATATCACTATTCACAGGTTTAGTGGCAGTAATGGCATGATATTCAAGAGTTGTGTTACTGCAGAGAGATGAGAGTGGAGTGAATTTCCTTAAGTTGAAAATTAGCAAACCAGTTCCCCCACCTCACCCTGTTAGACAAACTGGGTGGGTGAAAGTGAAGTCCGTAGAGAGAGCTGAGGGTGTTTCAGTGTTGTTTGTGCAGATCCATGTCTCCGTCAGAGCCAAAATAATTACATTTTGACTGACTTGCAAAGGCCAGAATGAAGTCTGCTTTGTTGACCACTGATTGGCTGTTCCACAGTCCAACAGAGATGGAGAGGGTCTATGTAGATGCAGTGATAAGTGACCTTAGGTGCTCTGGAGTGCGTAGTCTATAGTGTGTGCATGTAACTTTTCTACATGAAACAACGGGAATGAACTGAAAACACATAATACAAGTATAATAATGAAACCGTTGTACTATGTGGAAAAGGAAGAGAGAAGGGGAAAAAAAAAAAACTTGCGCCTTGACAGTGTGCTTGCTTGGTAGACTAGCGCAGGTAAACTTGCAACTCTTTATCTGAGATAGGTCTTCGCACGAGGAGGGCTTCCGCTGCCACTACAATTCTCTCACTACTTAAGTAAATTGCTGTACAGCTGAGTCCAGCCCACATAAGAGCAACTCATTAGCAACTTGATAAGACAAATGCCTAAAACTTCAGCTGGATTGCCCTAAAACAGGGGTTGGCAACCTTTTTGACATGGAGTGCCATTTTGTATTTTCCTAGTTAATGGCTGTGCTGACATCACTCCCGGGAGAATTTCAATTGAAAGTTATCATTCCTGTGTCATTTAGATAATTTATTTGCAGAAAATAACAACTGGTCAAAATAACAAAAAAACAAAGTGTTTTCAGACCTCAAATAAATAAAAACAAGTTCATATTCATTTTTAAACAACACAATACTAATGTTTTAACTTCAAAAGAGTTAAGAAATCAATATTTGGTTGAATAAGCCTGATTTTCAATCCCAGCTTTCATGCGTCTTTGCACACTTTCCACTAATCTTTCACATTGCTGACTTTATGCCACTGCTGGCACAAAGAATCAAGCAAGGATTCATCAGACACTGGAGTGGAATATTGCGGCACTGTTTTGCGGCCCTCTTCAGCCTGCCGTGACCCGGCCGGCCCACAGGGAAAAGTTCCAGTTCTCCCTATGGCCAGTCCGCCCCGGTGTAGAGATACATATATAGAGATATAACATATATACACATACAGCGCTTCCGGAAAGTATTCACAGCACTTACTATACAAGGTCTAAGCAAGCCATCCTCCTCCTCCACGAAGAAGAACCCTGCCCCTGCCGGTGATGAGGAAGTGCAGATGAGACCGGCTGCCAGAGAATCATTGCTATACAATGTATCCGGAAAGTATTCACAGCACTGCACTTTTTCCAAATTTTGTTATGTTACAGCCTTATTCCAAAATGGATTAAATTAATTATTTTCCTAAAAATTCTACAAACATTACCCCATAATGACAACGTGAAATAAGTTTGTTTGAAGTCTTTGCAAATGTATTAAAAATAAAAAAAATCACATGTATAAGTATTCACAGCCTTTGCTCAATACTTTGTTGAAGCACCTTTGGCACCAATTACAGTCTCAAGCCTTTTTGTGTATGATGCTACAAGCTTGGCACACCTATTTTTGGGCAGTTTTTCCCATTCTTCTTTGCAGGACCTCTCAAGCTCCATCAGGTTGGATTGGGAGCGTCGGTGCACAGCCATTTTCAGATCTCTCCAGAGATGTTCCATCGGGTTCAAGTCTGGGCTCTGGCTGGGCCACTCAAAGACATTCACAGAGTTGTCACTCCTTTGTTATCTTGGCTGTGTGCTTGGGGTCATTGTCCTGTTGGAAGATGAACCTTTGCCCCAGTCTGAGGTCCAGAGTGCTCTGGAGCACTGAAAAACTACCCACAGCATGATGCTGCCACCACAATGCTTCACTGTAGGGATGGTATTGGCCAGGTGATGAGCAGTGCCTGGTTTCCTCCAAACATGACACTTGCCATTCAGGCCAAAGAGTCCTTCAGGTGCCTTTTAGCAAACTCCAGGTGGGCTGTCAAGTGGGTTCCGTCTGGCCACTCTACCATACAGGCCTGTTTGGTGGAGTGCTGCAGAGATGGTTGATCTTCTGGAAGGTTCTCCTCTCTCCACAGAGAAACACTGGAGCTCTGTCAGAGTGACCATCGGGTTCTTGGTCACATCTATGACTAAGGCCCTTCTCCTCCGATTGCTCAGTTTGGCATGGCAGCCAGCTCTAGGAAGAGTGCTGGTGGTTCCAAACTTCTTCCATTTACCGATGATGGAAGCCACTGTGCTCATTGGGACTTTCAATGCTCAGATTCTCCCCACATCTGTGCCTCGATACAATCCTGTCTCGGAGGTCTACAGCCAATTCCTTGGACCTCATGGCTTGATTTGTGCTCTGACATGCACTGTTAACTGTGGGACCTTATATAGACAGGTGTGTGCCTTTCCAAATCATGTCCAATCAACTGAATATACCACAGGTGGACTACAGTCAAGTTGTAGAAACACCTCAAGGATGATCAGTGAAAACAGGATGCACCTGAGCTCAATTTTGAGTGTCATGGTAAAGGCTGTAAATACTTAAGTACATGTAATATTTCTTCGTTTTTATTTTTAATAAATGTTTTTCACATTGTCATTATGGGGTATTGTTTGTAGAATTTTGTGGAAGATAATGAATTTAATAAATTTTGGAATAAGGCTGTTACATAACAAAATGTGGAAAAAGGGAAGCACTGTGTATACTTGCATACATATGTATATATGCATCTATGTATATATATGTGTATGTATGTAGGTGTGTGTGTGTGTGTGTGTGCATGTATGTGATTTTCCGAAGTTTGAATCCACTTTTTCATTTTTCTAATTTTAATTTATTTTTATTACAAATGATATTATCAGCATAACAGTTTGAGTGAAAACCCGATGATTATGATAATCATGATCCTGCATGTGAATTTTCACAGATCATCTTAAATGCTTTAATGAAAGAAAACCTGTCCTTTTGTACAAAATGAGTTAACAGTTAATGTCACAAATTTGCTTATTTGATTACTGATCAGTGAATATTTCTTATATTATGTCATATTACTTTTTTCAAAATCACACAGAGGGGTAATTACTAGCACGCAGTGAACAGCGAGAGTGGAGCAGGCTATTTTACTTGTATGAAGTTTTTCACACCTACATTCCAATCTACATCTTGATGTAATCCTTCCTCATGATCATGCAGCATGTTTTCATCAGCTGAATGGGAGACTAAACACTATTAAATTGTGACAAGACTTACGCTGCATTTGCAAGCCATTGGTGCATCACAAGCCAATCAACTATTTAGCCATTTTCAGTGAATTGCACCTCTGAAATCCTAAAATTTTATTTTCCAGGTTTAATTTATATTTTAATTAGACTCAGATTTTAATGTTTTCTCTTTTTAATCTTTTAGTGTAATTTTGAGTGACTGGATTCAGGAGGATGTACCTGATGCTGGGTTGGAAATCTCAAGGATTAATATTGGTATTTTCCTAATTATATTTGCTTTCAGAACAATAAGTTGTTCTGTAAGCAAAAAGTAACAAATGAAACACAGAATGTAGGCTGTCATCCTCATGGCCTTACCAAAGCACAGTGGGTGCATTTACTTGCGTCATTAACCAAAAGTGAAGCGCTGCCGCTCGTGATGCCCGAATGACTTGGACGTGCTGCACGAGTCTGTTGGGCATACTGCTTTCTCGTCACATTTGAACTTTTTGTTTAGTCTCCAATTCAGCTTGTGAAAACATGCTGTGTGATCATAAGGAAGGATTACATCAAGATGTAGATTGGAATGCAGGTGTGGAATTTCATCTAAATAAATTGTCTACTCCTCTCTCCCAGTTGCTGGCATGCTAGTGATTACTCCTCCATGCGCCAATGCTGGCACGTGTGCCATAGGTTGCCGACCCCTGCCCTAAAATGTTCAATAATAGTCAAATATTTACCTTAATTGTCACTGACGTGCAGTAAAATCTCCTGGCTAAGACAGCTACCAAGTCCAATGTCACAATAAGAACACGGCTAACAAAGCTACAGTTGTTTTTTTCCACTGACATACCAAGTACTTATTTCCAAATTATTTTATTATATTAAATTAATCTTGAATGGAATGGTTAAGGAGCAAGAATCATTAAGAGGAGTAGGAATCGTAATATTCCCATCCAAAATATCAACAATGTTACACACTTTGCTCTGATTTGCCAAGATTCTAAAGTCTGCAAATGTCAGAGCTACCGCCTGAGAAATAAAATGTTCCACTGTGCTGTGCCAACCACACAGCAGGTTTTGAAGCTTGTCCCCACACCTGTGCTCTCAAACCAGTGATCCTGTAGTGTTGCTTTTATGTGTGGTACTAACATTTGGTTAAATCAGCCCTGCTGGTACTTTTTGGCACAGCCTGTTGTCTCTGAGCGGGCACAGATCATCTTTGCGCGGCTTTGTGCCACAAATAAGAGCCTCAGGCCACTGCAGCTGCACGCTTGCGATCAGTCCAACTGTGCAATCCAGCTGTGCCACTTTCCCCCATGGCTTCAGTTAAAACTTTCTCTTTTGGAAAGCTGTCACATGTGGTGGATCTTTCTGCATTCCTCTGGCAAGTAAATCAAGCAGCATCCTGTTGGTGTTATCACTCCATCTCTGCACTTAGCCAAGGCTTATCCCATTAAAATAGCAAAGGGACTGGGATGACAATGTTAACTGTGTTAGAGTATGTAAGGATCAACACAAATCCAGCTTTGATCCTCTCCATGTGGTTCATGCAGTAATGGCCCACATCTTGATCCACTTTGCCAGGACTTCATATTGGGTTAAGATTGCTCTGTTTGCCATAGTGGTGATTCACTGGCCCTCTGTAAACACATAACAGATATGCATGAACTATATGGGGTTTTGCATTTAATCATGTGAGCTCAGTGTGAGTCAGAAGCCATGTTTGGAATGGAATAGTAATTTACTATGTATTGCCTATACGGCCTACTATTTAACAATAGAAACGGTAGGCATGATTCCATTTTAAATATATGCTGCATTGTTGCTATCATCTTGAAAATAATAATTGTTGTTTTGCATTTTTAAAAGAGTACACTCTTCGAAGAATCGTTTCCAAATAGAACCCTAAAAGGTTCACCCCTTTCCCATGGAAACACTGATAATGCATCCCGGCAGTGCCTGCGAAACATGAGGGAGAGAAAATAACAAAACAGACAGAATGAACCGACAAACTCACTGGAGCCGTGACTGTATTAAAGGAGGGGCAACAGCCAGCAATTCTCGGTTACAACTTTGTAGTTCTGTTCTGCTGGTGTTAAGCGGTGCAAAAAAAAGCACTTGGATACATCTTTCTGTCTGAAGAAGAGCGCTGCGACAGGACAACTCCGACTCCTCCAATCTCAGACACATCCCCCTCCACCACAAACTGACATGTAGGGTTGGCAGTAACTAGGATTGGTGCGGTAGAAAACTATTCCTTTAATTTAGAGAATGTGGCCTCGGCCTGTGGGGACCAACAAAAGTAATTGCGGGTGGAGGTGAGGACCATCAGATGAATGGCAATTTTACTGTAATTCCAAATAAATCTCCGATAGAAATTAACGAACCCCAGAAACCTATGCAAAGTCTTGCATGAATCTGGGGTTGGCCAATCGGAGATGGCTCTGACCTTATCAGGATCCGTGCGCACTCCCTCGGATGAAACGATGAACCACAGGAACAGAAATGACTGTGAATGAAATGCACACTTCTTGACAAAAAGCCGATTCTTTAGCAGTCGATGAAACACCTGCCTGACATGGTGAATGTGATCCTGGATATTCTGGGAGAAGATCAGAATATCATCTAGATAAACAAACCCAAAACGCTCAACCATGTCTCTTAAGCACATCATTTACGAGCCGGAGGTGCTGACAAATTCTAAAGGCATGACCAAATGGTGCCCCTATGGGTGTTAAAAATCTTCTTCCACTCATCCCCCTTCCTAATCTGGTTAAGGTGATAAACGTTGCAACTTCGTAAAGACGGACGCTTCCTGCAAGAGTTCAAAAGCTGAGGACATCAACGTCAAAAGATAACGATTCTTCACTGTGATGTCATTTCAGCCTCCGATAATTTATACAAGGTCTAAGCAAGCCATCCTCCTCCTCCACGAATAAGAACCCCGCCCCTGCCAGTGATGAGGATGTGCAGATGAGACCGTCTGCCAGAGAATCATTGATAAACAGTGCATCCGGAAGTATTCACAGCCTTTGCTCAATACTTTGTTGAAGCACCTTTGGCACCAATTACAGTCTCAAGCCTTTTTGTGTATGATGCTACAAGCTTGGCATACCTATTTTTGGGCAGTTTTTCCCATTCTTCTTTGCAGGACCTCTCTAGCTCCATCAGGTTGGATTGGGAGCGTCGGTGCACAGCCATTTTCAGATCTCTCCAGAGATGTTCAATCGGGTTCAAGTCTGGGCTCTGGCTGGGCCACTCAAGGACATTCACAGAGTTGTCCCATAGCCACTCCTTTGTTATCTTGGCTGTTTGCTTGGGGTCATTGTCCTGTTGGAAGATGAACCTTTGCCCCAGTCTGAGGACCAGAGTGCTCTGGAGCAGGTTTTCATCAAGGATGTCTCTGTACATTGCTGCATTTATCTTCCCTCGATCCTGACTAGTCTCCCAGTTCCTGCCATGGAAAGACATACCCACAGCACGATGCTGCCACCACCATGCTTCTCTCTAGGGATGGTATTGGCCAGGTGATGAGCAGTGCCTGGTTTCCTCCAGACATGACACTTGCCATTCAGGCCAAAGAGTTCAATATTTGTTTCATCAGACCAGAGAATTTTGTTTCTCATGGTCTGAGAGTCCTTCAGGTGCCTTTTAGCCAACTCCAGGTGGGCTGTCGAGTGGCTTCCATCTGGCCACTCTACCGTACAGGCCTGATTGGTGGAGTGCTGCAGAGATGGTTGTTCTCCTATCTCCACAGAGAAACACTGGAGCTCTCTGAGTGACCATCGGATTCTGGGTCACCTCCATAACTAAGGCAGTTCTCCCCCGATCACTCAGTTTGGCCGGGCGGCCAGCTCTAGGAAGAGTCCTGGTGGTTCCAAACTTCTTCCATTTACGGATGATAGAAGCCATTGTGCTCATTGGGACATTCAATGCTGTAGACATTTTTCTGTACCCTACCCCAGATCTGTGCCTAAATACAATCCTGTCTCGGAGGTCTACAGACAATACCTTGGACTTCATGGCTTGGTTTGTGCTCTGACATGCACTGTTAACTGTGGGACCTTATATAGACAGGTGTGTTTTTTTTTTTTTCTTCATTTTAGTTTTTTTTTTATAAATTTGCAAAGATTTAAAACAAACTTCTTTCACATTGTCATTATGGGGTATTGTTTGTAGAATTTTGAGGAAAATAATGAATTTAATCCATTTTGGAATAAGGCTGTAACATAACGAAATGTGGAAAAAGTGAAGCACTATGTATACTTTCCGGATGCACTGTACCTGTTCATGGCCTCCCTATCGGGAGGCGAAAGCGAATCAGCCATCCCCAAGAAGGCAAAGTGCCTGGAAGCAATTTAATTGCACATTGTTATGGGCGATGAGAACATCGCGCCATCCACCGTGGCATCCACCTGGAGTCACTCAGCAGGCCCTGGGATTTTAACTAGTGAACTCCAGGGGTGGTAGCCAGCTACCCAGGCCCCACGTGTATTTAACTGGACAGGAAGCAGAGAAATTACGAAACCGGGCACAATGAAAGCATAATCCTTGAGCGAGGTGTCGCTGCTTCTCCTTGTGTAGACTCCTCCGCTGGGTCCATACTTGGCTAGATTGTTCTGTCAAGACAGTGAGAGCAAGACAAAGAGACCCAAGAGCAGATGAACAGTTCAAAAGATTTGTTAACAACTGTTCTGGCGAAGACTGAGTATCCCGGCACCGGCTGCAGTTGCAGGGTGAAGTTTGTGGATGTGCTTGCGCTGTAGACTCGCAATGGGCAAATCCGTGAATAGTGTGTGCAATCCTGGTGGAGAGTGATTTTTCTTTAATCGATTTGCTTCAGCTTTTCCCGTGGGTGTGTGCTGTATTCCCGGCTGCTCGCTTAATTTTAAGAGTTGCCACAGAAAGTGAGGAAAACGAGGTGGTCTCTCGATTAGGATTAAGAGATCTCTGCACACGTCTACAGAGATTGTCGGTTCCGCATTTGGCGATCTTCATGGAGATGATGGCTGGCACAAATACATCATACACCATACATCATACACCGTACAGCATACATCAATACATCATCATACATCATACACATGATACACCGTATCATGGCTGACCCTGGACTCTGACCCCAGCTTAGCTGGGATATGTGAAAACTAATACATTTCACTGTATATATGCAAAAAACTGTGTATATAATGTGTGACCAAAATAAAGGATTCTATTCTATTCTATCATACCTCAGCATTCTTTGGATCCCCCGAAACACCTGTCTACTGCCCATTCTACCAGATTCTGCATCATCTGCGTGCACTCCAATGCGACCACAAATCATTGGAAGAGGCGAAAATTTCCAAAATCTCCGATCACTGGAATACTCAAAGCTGTCAAAAGCATCATCGAATGCTGCTTCGCTACAAACTGGAAATTCCTATCTTGCTAAGATGGCTTTGGTAAATGCAAGATCTATTTCCAATAAATCATACATCATAAATTAATTCTTCAAATCTTATGAAGTTGAATTGGATTTCCTATTTGAAAGACTTTGCTGCACATTGGTGAGTTAGATCCTTTATCTGAACTCCTTTCCAAGTGACTGACTTTTTTAGCTCCCCTAGGACTGTGGGGTGAGGTGAGGGGTTGGCTTCAGTTTTTAAAAATTGTTTTAAGTGCCGATTATTGCCCTCAGAACATAACAATCATTTTGAAGTACAGTTACTTAAGGCTCAGCTGTACAGTCTAGTGCTCTCATTTACAGGCCTCCTAAAATAATAAGGAGTTCATTCAGGAATTTGCTGTTTTTTTTATTTTATCTAGCATTGTACCTACCACTGACAATCTTATCATTCTTGGTGATTTTAATATTCATGTTTGCTGCCCTTCCAAACCTCTGGTAAGGGAGTTTGTTCAGCTTATTGACTCATCGGTCATATTTCTATGGGTCATATTCACATTCTATAACCTATTATACAGCCAGACATTTCTCTGAGACCTTCTCTGCTTCTCCTGTATTGTGCGCTATGAAGCTACATCCTCCAAGTCTAGGCACAGAGGAGATGGTCACTCTTTTAACAATACCTGTTCTTGCATTTTAGACTTTGTTGCTCCCTTTAAAACTAGAAAACCTAAACTAAGGACCCAGCCTTGGTTAAACAATAACACACGTGCTCTCAGACAGGAATGTAGGAAAGCAAAGCATAAATGGAAAAAGACACACTGCAAGTGTCTTATGAAATCCTTAAAAATAGTCCACTCTGTAAAAAAATAAATAAATGATAATAATAAATATCTATCTATATATATATATATATATATATAATCTCTTTCTGATATAAACTCTAAAAATCATTATCCCAAAATTCTGTTTAACATGATAAATACAGTGCTCACTCCCACTGCCACCTCTTGTCTTGATGCTACACCTGAGACTTGTGATTTTTTTTTTTTTTTTTTTTTTTTGCTTTCTTCTTTTTTCCCGCAATTTGGAATGTCCAATTCCCAATTTGCTCCAAGTCCTCGTTGTACTTTAGTGACTCACCTCAATCCAGGTGGCGGAGGACGAATCTCAGTTGCCTCTGCATCTGAGACCATCAACCAGCGCATCTCATCACGTGGCTTGTTGAGCGCGTTACCACGGAGACATAGCATGTGTGGAGGCCCACGCCATCCACCATGGCATCTACACACAAATCACCACGTACCCCACCGTGAGCAAACCACATTATAGCGACCACGAGGAGGTTACCCTGTGTGATTCTACCCTCCCTAGCAACCGGGCCAATTAGTTTGCTTAGGAGACCTGGCTGGAGTCTCTCAGCATGCCCTGGGATTTGAACTCGTGAACTCCAGGGGTGGTAGCAAGCGTCTTTTACCACTGAGCTACCCTCAGCGTTTTTAGATTCTTTATTTGTAAGGTTGATGCTTTACTATATTGCATTACCACTAGTAGTCATGACCCCTCTGAAACAGTCACTTGTTCTATTTTGTTTGATCGGTTTAAACCTATATCTCTCACTGAGTTGATAGATATAGTCCAACAGATGAAGCTACCACCTCTTCTGTTGATGTTATTCCTGCTCGGCTGCTCACTGGTGCTGGACTGGTGCTGGACACTGTTGTTCTAGTGTGTTGACTTGTGAATGGCTCCTTATATAATGGCATTGTTCCATCTTGCTTTAAGCAAGCAGTGATCCAGCCAATTCTTAAGAAGCCAAATTTGGATCCTACCAACCTCAATAATGTCCGGCCCATTTCTAAACTGCCATTTTTATAAAAAATTCTGGAGAAAATATGTTTTTCTCTACTCTCTTAATTCCTATCTGAATTTTCTTTTTTTATAAATTTCAGTCTGGTTTTAGCGCTCGTCGCAGCACAGAGTCTGCACTACTCAAGGTGACTAATGATTTACTGCTCACTTTGGATTCTGGTAGACCTGCAATTTTAATGTTGCTTGATCTTACTGCTGCTTTTGATACAGTTGATCATACTATCCTGCTAGACCATCTTAGGTGTGAAGTTGGTATTAAAGGCACAGCCTTAGATTGGTTTACATCTTACCTTTCAGTTAGAACTTTGAGAGTTGGGATTGGGAATTCTTCCTCTCCTTCTGCACCTTTCACTTGCGGGGTACCTCAAGGTTCCATTTTAGGCCCGATTTTATTTTCTTTATATATGCTTCCCCTGGGTTACATTTTTAGGGAAAATAACATTTAATATCATTGTTATTTGACATATTCACAGTCTTGAATAGAGCTTGATTTAATCTCTTTATATCAGTGCAGTTGGCTTAATTCAATGCTGTGAAGTGCTCCTGGAAACTTTTTTTGTTTCCCCATGTTTTCAAGATGCAAAGAAAATGTAATTATACCATAACCTGGTATCAGGATTACTAGCCAATCCACAACAGAAATATTAGTGATTCAAGTTTGAAATTACTAACCTCCTGGCAGAGAATATTGCAGGCCTGGACGAAATGGTTTTGTCTATTTATTCTTTGTGCTTGCTGAAATAAACCTGTAATCCATAAATAACAAGGAGTTAGGTCAAAATAATAAAAAAAATAACATAAAATTAATCAACAATAAAAAATTGTTCTCTTACATACTAAGAGTAATATCGGCCTCTTAGTCTTTCAGCTCAACCGATTTTCCATGGCCGCTAAAATTTGAAATAAAAATAATGCTTGCACTTTTTGATCACTCATGCGAGTTGCGTGTCTGCGAGCGCACACCTTAAATGTGCCCTTGTGCTATGTAAATATGAGGGAAAAACAACGTTACACACACGTTGTATGCTTTTTATGATAAACACAATTTTTTGCATCTTTTGTTGAATTATCAATACTATATATTATTACGAAGATAAACGTGTTGTCTAATAGAGAAAGGACATTGTATCATTTATCCTCAAACATATAGATGCAGAAGTACATTTTAAGTTTTATTTTTCTGCAGTATGAAATGCAAGTCTAGTATAGTGCTCAAAATTATTTATAAACAAAACTTTTAGTACCGTAATGTAATTTATGCATACACATATATACTAACATTAAGCAACTGTTAGCCTAAAGAACCCAGGGTTATTTTTTCTGTAAATCTTTGTAAATTGAACCTTTTTGGCATAAAAAGCTGAGTAAAGAACCCTATGGTTCAATATAGAACCCCAAATATTGTTTTTCCCCAAGAGTGTAGTTCACCCAAAAAATTGTGTCAAACACTATATGTCATATCCTCTTTGTCCCTTTTTATGTGTAGTTCTTTCTCCTATGCTATCTCCGGTATTAGGGGTTGTCTGCTGCAATTCCAAGAATGTTTGTTTGCATGGAAAACACTGCATTTACATTTTGGCTGTGTTCCTGTTGACGAGTATCGTTAGGACTAATTACGTCCAACCTCAGTAGAAATGTTTGTATTGGGTGTGCCAGACATGCGCTATAGGATTCTAGAAGATTATTGCTCCCTTACCCTGACTCTCTTGATAAGGTCTCATTTAAAGACGGCTGATTCATCATAAATGTGTTTCACTGGGACACCCTGTTCTTTTGTGACAGCATCTGGTTGCATTTGATTATAATGTGAGAAGGATAGATGCAAACAGTAAGGCCTAATGATATTGATTGTGAAAATCTGCAACAGTAAAAGGAGGTTATCTCAGAATAAACACATGAAGCTACTCTTCAGAGTAAAGTAAGCAAACTTTCATGTAGACAACAGTGTAAACTTTAGCAACTTTACAATGCTGGAGTATTATTAAATATAGAAGTACATTTGTTGGTGCACTTTAGGGATTTTTAATAATTTTGCAGGATTAATATTGTGGGAATATTTCTAACTCTTTATACTAGTGTGGCCTGTAAATCTGTTAAATAAAACAATTTAACTAATGGGGTTCTGGTATATGCTAATCTAAAATGTCACTTGCACTCTGTGCCTGCTAGGCTGACTATATGAACATGGTTATTGGATTGACCCAGATTGCCACTCACTGACCCTGAAACAGGCTTGGAATCTCAGTTGGTAAGAGCATCAGTGGTCACTAGCCATCAAGTGCCTTTCAGCATTGTTGACCTATGCACAGCTGGTGTTGTGAAGCCTGGGTTTTTTCATAAATAAATGATAAGTGCAGAAAACTGCTTCCCACTGCTCCCAGAATACTATGGGTCCAGACCAAGCACAGTCTGAGTTAAAAGGAATTGTTCACTTAAAAATGTAAAGTTTGTCTTTATTTACTTGCCCTCACGTCATCCCAAACCTGTATGACTTTCTATCTTCTGCAGAATCCGAAAATAAATGAGTGAATTCATTGGCTGAATTCATTGGCAGTAGGTAGCGACCTGCTTTAATGCTAAATAAATCACCAAAAGGTGTCATAAAAGCACTCCATACGACATATGTCATATTCCAGGTCTTCTAAAGCCATATGATCACTTTGTATGATTAATAGACCAAAATTAAATTAGTTATTCACTCTTAAATCAAATCAAATAATTGATCAACTGTTGTAAACGGAGCACAAATCAGATATGGCCACCTCAGTAACATCAGACCTCATTGGTTCTTGCATGTCTCGGGAATAGAGCTGTCAAAATTAACATGCGATTAATTAAAGTTTAACTTGTTCATTTTTCTTAATCACGATTAACGCATTTACCATTATTACAGCATAAACAAGCATACACACTTGTTGGAAGGTTGCTTCAGTGATTCTGTGGAAGTGATAAAGTGATGGAGAAATTTACATCTTAACGCAATTTATTGTTCAAAACAAGCCTAGTATTTTTTCAGCCTATGAAAACTTTGTTTGGATAATGTTAATAAAGCATTATATTGGTACATATTGTTTTGTTTTCTTTCCTAAGCTGGAAATAAATGCACTCTAGTCCTATTCACACCAAGAGCGATGCAACAAAACGTAGACGAATATATAGTCAAACAAAAATGCAATCAACACAATATAGAAAATATGGATATCAGCACGTTATTTTATCAATTTATTTTTGAGGCATTGATATTTCAAGGCAAGTCAATTTTATTTGTATAGCGCCTTTCACAACACATCGTTTCAAAGCAGCTTTACAGAAAATCAGGCATTAACAGAAGATAAAACTGTAATGTCTATAATGTTGATGAGTCATCATTGTGTAATTAGATAAAATACAATTTTGAATTGTGTTTAAGAATAAATACTTAATGAATAATTGTATTTATAACCCCAGTGAGCAAGCCGAAGACGACTGTGGCAAGGAACATAAAACACCATAAAATGTTGATTAATGGAGAAAAATAACCTTGGGAGAACCCAGACTCACTGTGGGGGGCCAGTTCCCCTCTGGCTAACATCATGAATATAATGCCAATATTACTTATGTATAGTGCAAGTCATGGTTTAAAATTATTAAACTAAGTAAGAGTTAAGGGTCAGTGTTTAAATATAGATTTTGTATGAACTGTAAGATTAATGAATAATGTCTTTGAAGTCCATCCTGGATTAACTGCAATTCACAGATGCAATTGTCCTTGTTAATTGACTGATGAAGGGTTTTGTTGGTAATTGATTGATAGTCTATGTATTCCATTTCAAGAGTGTAGTCCATCAATAGACCGAGGTGATGCAGGCAGTGATCAGTGAGGTGCATCGCAGTTCAACCGGCAGGTCATTTCGGTGAGGTTCGGTGTGGTCCGTCCAAGGTTCAGACAATGGCATATGAAGTATATCATGTCTTATGGTTGGAGTTGGCATCAGTTCATCCTCTGAAGTCCATCATAATAGACTGAAGTGATGTTTGGCTGACACCGGCTGCATGTAGTCATCATCACTCAGAGACACGTAGCAGTGGAGTCCAACACAAAGAAGGAATGGAGCTGAATCCAGCTGGTTCTGGTGACCTCAGGATAGGAGTCCCGAGGTTGAGGCAGGGAAACAAATCAAATATTATTAGCGTAGATGCCATTCAATTTATTGCAGAGTTATAGATCATGATAAATGTTTCTGGTTCCGGCAGACCTAACTAAAGCAGCCTAACTGTGAGTTGAAGGATAAATAAGGTGTATGCCTGGCTAAATAGATGAGTCTTAAGTCTAGACTTAAACTGAGGGAGTGTGTCTGCATCTCGAACAGTGTTAGGGAGACTATTCCATAGTTTACGAGCAATTATGAAAAGTATCTACCTCCTTTTGTGGATTTTGATATTCTAGGATCTATTAACAGGCCAGAATTTTGCGATCTTAATGAACGTGTTGGAATATAGCATGGTAGAAGGTCACTTAAGTACTGTGGAGCTAGACCATTCAAAGCTTTGTATGTAGTTAACAATTTAAAAATTAATACGAAATTTAACAGGTAGCCAATGTAACGATGATAAAACTGGGCTAATATGATCATATTTCTTGGTTCTTGTCAGCACTCTGGCTGCTGCAATTTGAACCAATTGAAGTTTATTAATTGATCTTGCTGGACATCCTCCCAGTAATGCATTACAATAATCATTGAGGTCATGAACGCATGTATTAGTTTTTCGGCATCCGCAACATGTCGTAATTTAGCAATATTTCTTAGGTGGAAGAATGTTGTTCTACAAACATTGGTAATTTTGATTTTCAATGGACAGATTGGTATCAAATATAGCACCTTTATAATAAGTTCTTTGCTGTTGACGATGAGTCAAATTATATATAGAGTTTTTTTGTTCCAATAATTAGTACCTCCATTTTGTCAGAATTGAGTAGAAGGAAATTTCTGGCCATCCAATCTTTTTTTTAATTGATACACTAATTTGGAGAATTGTGAAATCTCTTCAGGTTTTGAAGAAATATAAAGTTGGGTATCGTCGGCATAGCAGTGAAAACTTATTCCACGATTACTGATAATTTCTCCCAGGGATGGATTCAAGGAGAAAAGTAGAGGCCCTAAAACTGATCCCTGTGGCACTCCATATTTTACTTTTGTTAGGTTTGACAATTCCTCAATTACATAGACAAAGTGGTAGCGGTCTGCTAAATAGGAGCTAAACCATGCTAATGCAACTCCACAGATGCCAAGATAATTCTCTCGCCTATTCAAGAGAATGTCGTGATCTATCGTGTTGAATGCAGCACTAAGATCTAAAAGCAATATAAGTGAAATGCAGCCACAGTCAGATGATAAGAGCAAGTCATTTGTAACTCTGATAAGTGCAGTCTCTGTACTATGATGAGGCCTAAATCCTGACTAATTTGATGTTCAAATTATGTTGTTCACCAGACGCGTCTGGTGTGCGGTCCCCTTTAATTAACCCTGCCGCTCACACTTTACCAAAGGTGTGTTGAGAAATATGTCTGAAGAGACAAAGATTATTTTGCAATGAGCAGCCCTATTTATATCTGAAAAAACACAATATCTTTTTATATATATATATATATATAAAAAAATTATTCTGGAAAATCTTCTGATTATTGATGCGTGAAAAAGGCACAGATCCCAAGCCTAGAAAACATGTTCTCATTTTGTTAGAATTGGCCATGCCAATGCTTGTATGTAGGAATGCAGAAATATACAAATGTTTGTAAAAACCTATAGGCAAATGCCAGTATTTTGACACTCCTTATTTTGTCATCAGATCATTGTTTCGCTTAGGAAATAGGCTTTTAAAAATATACAGAATGCTATAAAAGCTGTTTTATTGTTTTAACAATGAATGGCCTAATTTCCATTGAACATTGATTAGATCTGTTGAACACATGACATTTTAAACATTTAAAGAGAGCCACAATGAAAGATAAATACAAGATAAAGATTTTAAAATAAGATAAAAAAAAGTGATATATGATTACACAATGATTGATATGGGGATAGAAAAGTTTACTTTGAACATTTAAAGCATTTTTTGCATTTCTGTTTTCGCCAGTCTTAACAATAATTGATTAAAATGATTGTTAACCTGTGTATATATATATCTGACAAGCTGCTGGTGAGCATCTTTATACCACCCTTATCTGAAAAATAAAATTGCTGATAGCAGAACTAGACCACTCCCTTTAATTCTCCATAGGATAGTCCCTTATTTGGGTGCTGGAATGTCTAGAGTTTCAGCACAGTGATAACATAACTGTTGTCTAAATCCACTTCAGCTTGTGAGGAAGCACAGGGGTTTGTGTCAGAGAACTCTGAATGCTGATTGAAATCTGGGCCCTGAGAAGGCGATATGAGCATTTGCTGAAGTTGGCTGTTCATAGGGCCTAAATCTGGAAGGACAAATGGCTGTTCAGAGACTGTGAAGATGGATTTTCTTTCTTTTTTTGTGCTGGAATGTCTCCTGAAATCATGCTTGTCCTTGGCTACTGGTCTGCTTGGAATGTTCTACAGGTGTTTTTCTTCACTACTGTTCTCTGTTCTGCTCTGTCTGTCTGCTCCTTATTTGTTTCGCTCTCTGTCAGGCTGCTATGATCTTTGGCAGGGGGAGCATCAGTCTGCAGACCACCTGTTGTAGATATTGTCACTGAATCTGACCTCTGACGGGCTGGTTTCTTTTAAGCTAAAGTAGCAGTATGCAACAATGGGCTGACATAGGGCTGCTTATGCTAATTCAACTAGCTGAGTCGAGACACAAGCTTTGGCGATGGTAAAGATTATCAAAAAATAGCATCTTAAATTTCAGTCTGTTAAATAGAGTCAAATGGACTACTTTTGTAAGTGTTTTTATTTTTTTGGAGTTTGACAAACGTGGAAACTATGTTTGTTGTATGCAAGAGCTGTATAATGATTTTCTAAGAATTAGAATAATCACTGCATATGTGTTTGGAATGATAGGAGGATACGTACAAAATTACTGATATAAACTTTTTGGATGAACTCTTTCTTTTAAGAGTTGTTTTCCTCCTTTGAATGTTCTATTGTAAGAAGCAGCCACACTTATTTGAGCTGTTAGCCTCAAAATCTTGAAGTAAAATCATTAATACAAATTATTTGTGTGTGTGTGTGTGTGTGTGTGTGTGTGTGTGTGTGTGTGTGTGTGTGTGTGTGTGTGTGTGTATATATATATATATATTATTTTTTTTTTTTTTAAATTGCACATCCGTCCTCAATGGATAGGAAATATGAGAGAAGAGAGTCAGGTAAGCTGCTTCCTGTGCCGCCTACAGTGCACTCTCATCTATTTCCTGTGCTAACGGACATGTAGAATGTTTTTCCAGATATGAGTATTATGTTCTTTCCTGTTTGATGTTTGATGGTATCATAATGACATTCAAGAGGGTTTTTACTCTCTCTGTGCCCAGAACAGGACGTAGGCTATGCAGAAAATACTTTTTATCACTGATGTAATGGATTTAATATGAGCAATTGTGTAATAAGAGAATTGTGAGTCTTTTGAGAATATTTTGCAAGTAACAGATAGAGGAACTCATCTGCTGATGCACATTTGACTCGTGCCTATGTGTCATTGTTTTCTACAGAATTCGGTTTTTGAAGCAGAGGACAAAATAGACATCAATTAACATCTTAAAAATGCTATTTTAGTAACAATAATGTTTTAAAGATTTAATTTATAGTTCAGTGTTTTAATTAGAGATGCACAGAGACTACTCTGTAGTAGGGATGGGCATTCATCATTCATTTGGTATTCTAATATTTTAGCTCATAAAAAAATTATTTTAACTTTGTTCGGAATAAAGTCTTAACAATATAATTAGCAAGGTCTGACTTAAAATCATCACTACAGGTCAGGAGTTTAACTTCGCGCTCAGGTTTAGGCTATAAATAAATATATGGGAATCACGTGTGAATTGTGATTCTTTAACATAAATATTTCAGGAAGTGGAAAGTGTATATGGTGTTGTGTCTTTGTTAATGTTACACTTGATAAGCTTCAGACACACACAATTAACACAGCCATCCAATCTGAAATCACACTGTGCATGTTTTCATTCATAAGGTTTACACTTTAGAAATATTCTGCACAGATTCATAAATTTGTTGTAATTTAGAATATGTGCATTTTTCTTTATGTTTTATGCTTGTGTTTCTTGTATTATCAGTCAAACAAATATAATTAATATTATTCAGATTAATCAGTAATTCATTTTGAAGTCATTATTTGTGCCTTTCCAAATAGAGTATTCAGCTTCGGGCACATTCCTAGTATCCACATTACTGCACATAAGCCGCTAGAGATGTCATAAACTGTCGATATATTGATTATTGATTGGCACTTTATTTTGACCATACATATTTGAGGCAACGATATCAACCTAATAAATTAGAAGTCTAATTTGTGTGCCTTCAATTCACTTCCAGTGCATTCCGTTCAATGTAGTCTGACCTAATTGCTTTGGGAGAGCACAAGGTGGGCATTTAATGAAGCTGGTCATGGCATGAACAAACCATTAACAAAGCATCATTACCACATTACCAGCTGATGGCAGTCCAAATTTACAAAGGGTTTTTTTACTTCAAGAATGTATGAGTTTCATATTTTTATATCAATTTAAATTAGAAAAAAAAACCGATAAGCATCTGGAAAATCGAATCGGTTTCCTTACGTAACCTCGGTTCTCTCTAGAAGAGGGAACGAGTATTGCGTAAGCTAGCTTACGCTACGGGAAAGATTAATCTTTTCTGAGATATTGAAGCCAAAAAATTATCCTTAATTTTGTATCCATTGTCAACGCAGTGCAGCAACTGCATACCTTGAGCGGGCTAGCTAGCGAGCTCATAGGTTGCTCTGCGGCAACTGCTGCAGCCTATAGACGAACTTGAGTGAACTTGCGTCCAATGACAGGCGCCCGCGCCGTCACTGCATCAAAGCCCGCCAAAATGGGTGTGGCTAGAGTGCATATAAGTGTAAGTTCGTAGGCTGGTACCCTGGTTTTCATTGAATGAAGCGAAAATCGCTCGTGGCACGAGCATGGCCGGCTACGCAATACTCGTTCCCTCTTCTAGAGAGAACCGAGGTTACATAAGGTAACTGATTCGTTCTCTTACGAGAGGTTCTCTTGTATTGCGTAAGCTAGCTTACACTACGGGAACCCATTGTCAGCGCCGTGCGCGCCAGGCATCCACTGCATGAGCCCCGGGGGTGGGGGGACCCGGGGGAGCCCTTGTGAGTGGGGAAATAATATTTGGCCGGCAAGAGTGTGGGCCAGTGTGTGTGTGTAATACATAAGCACATAGTGGGAAGGAAAGACAGACCGGCACCGCCGCTCTGTGTGGAATGTGTCCCATCAGTGCAGCTCACCAGGGGAGCTGTAGCGTATTAAACCGCTAGTAGTTTCGCCTGCAGGGCGGGCACTTCCAGATTGTAAAATCTGACAAAGGTGGAGGGGGAAGCCCAGCCTGCTGCCACACATATGTCATGAATGGAAATCCCGCTGGACCATGCCCACGAGGAGGCCATGCCTCTAGTGGAGTGAGCCCTAATGCCTAACGGGCATGGTAGGTCCTTTGACGCGTACGCGGCAGCAATAGCGTCCACTATCCATCTAGACAGTGTCTGTTTCGAGGCGGCGAAACCCTTGATGCGCCCTCTGAACGAAACGAAAAGCTGCTCAGAGCGTCTGAAAGAGGCGGAGCGCGCAGTATACAATCTCAGTGCTCTGACTCGGCAAAGGAGATTGGCGTCGCGTTCGCTATCGGATGCTGGCAGCGCCGATAGGGAAATGATTTGTGCTCTGAAAGGAGTACCGATCACCTTGGGGACATAGCCGTGTCTAGGCTTTAAAATGACCTTGGAGTCACTTGGTCCAAACTCAACTCAAGACACACAGCGCTGACAGACAGCGCGTGAAGGTCTCCCACATGTTTAACTGATGACAGGGCAGTCAGAAAAACGGTTTTGAGTGAAAGGTATTTCAAATCCACGGATTGAAGCGGTTCGAAAGGGGGGGCTTTCATAGCTTCGAGA